>NW_026844365.1:7884227-9274003 GCF_029955315.1 Cylas formicarius
GTAGATTGCAAGTATGGTGGACAAAAGTAGAGTGCAAGTACAGTGGGGGTTACACAAGGAGTTGTTTCAAAAATCTATTCAAGCTTTCTTACGGGAAGTCGTGAAATAGTAACTACGAATACAACGGAGGTACTGTAGTGCGTTGGGGTGGAATTTTAATTGGTGTAAGAACTTCTTTAATTCCTATTAGAAAAACCCTAACAGGGCATTGGATAAACTCTAACAGGTCAATAGTATATTGATTTAGTTTTGCAACCCGTAGTCAGGATTTGGCGAGGTCGTTTTGGATTTTTTTTATTTATGTAAGAACACAGAGTCGCAAAATTTTATTGTTCTTGAAGATCGAAGGAAGGTGGTGCAGTTTTTAGTGACCTTCTTGTTCACCGGATCTTAATGCTAGGGAGTGATAATGGGATAAGATCAAAAGAAAGATTAGAGCTGCTCGAAGTAACTCTGGTAACATAAAGCAACATATACAAGTTGCTTTAGAGACTTGGGCAAAAAATTAACAAGGTGACACAAAGCATGTCTCGGCGAATTGGTACTAGAGGTGTAAATGCTGAATAATAAAATAATTTTTCTACTCCAGTTAGTAAAATATCTAATTACACACCGATCTAACATGCGGGAAGCGTCACTTTACCACGTCAGTTTTGTTTCCCACGAATCGGAGCCACTTCGGACATTTCCGGGATTTTACCGCACGGATTTGGGAGCAGTCGGATGTTGTCGGATATATTTCCCACGCCTTGAATTTTGACGTTTGTCAATTCTAACGGTCAGGTTAGTGAATGTATTTGTGTTGTTTTGCGAAAATGTACCCAAAAACTAACGGTCGTAGAAAAAGTATAGTATGCGACACGTTCGGTAAAATTTTTAAGTCACTCGGGAGTCAAATAAATGCCGCTTACTATTAAGTAGCATTACCTCTTGCGAAAAAAATATTTTTATAGAAATCTACACTTTTTCATAATTATTCTATTATCAAAAAAAAATTTCAATAATTTGTATTTCTTTTTGTGATTAACTTGGTTCTGAAATGCTGCTGTTCATTACTCGATAATTTTTTACAAATTAAATTCTATTTCTTGAAATTACCGATGATCCTATATAAGATGCGAAACATGTCATTTAAAGTCACTCCAATCGATATAATTTCCCTTTGCTTTCGCAATTTTCTCCTTTTAAATTCGCAGAGACGAAGTAAAGCAGGTCTTCTAATTTGATGGTAACGGCAATTCGCAAATTTCTATAATTAACAGAAACCTATAAGTCGCTCGTTGTCCATTAATAGGAAATAGTTCGACCTCGATAGGAAACTCGAAACTATCTACGCGCACTCGACCCAAATGTTTCGTTACTGCTACTTAAAAAGTGCTTCCGGGGACGAGGTAACCCCCGAAAAACCGTGACGGTACAACCCGAAGGAAGCCGTCGAAAACCATCGCCGTTCCGCGGTGACGGTAGCACGGGCGCGTGGTACCCGTAACAGTACCCCGCTAGGCGACAAGCGGGGCGTGACCGGGTACCATCATCGTCTGCCGGCCCCCTCAGCCAGATCGAAAAACGCGGAAATCCACGTAAAAGTACCGTCGTGACGGCGCTCGAGCTTTTCAGTCATCCAGTTCCGCGGTTAAGCTGCTAGCGGTGGTAACACCTTTTGCCAAGGTTGCGCGCGGATGTTTAGTGACGTTCGCGACGAAGTACTTTGCGACGAAAAGTGTTTGGAGACATGGCCGCGATTCGGAGGTTCCTGTTGGTGGTTTTCTACGCGGTAAGTACCGGCGATACTTCGGCGGGATTATTTCGTTGAGATCCCGTTCGGACAGCTCGCCGACTTTGAGTCGGTTAAGGAAAAATGTTTACGGCCGGTCGTAAACGACATGGTACCGGCGGCGGTACCGCGGTCACTCGGAATATCTAAATTAAGGAGAAAAACGGCTTTACAGTAAAAGTACAACCGCGAAAACCGGAATGTCGCGCCCGCGGGCTGTTTTTTTTAGGCAGCGCCCTGAGTATCACTTGTCGGTACTTTCGATTGTGGTAGTTCAAGATTTCGCGGTGTGTGCGGTACCCGAAAATCGTGGCCAAGTGTGGTACGAAATCGAGTTTTCCCGACCAGTGATACGGTATAGTGGTACTATCCTCGTAACCTTTATCATTGTTGGTATGGCACATAAATGAAAACTCAAATAAAAGTAATAGTGACTAAAGGTTAATGCAATATAAAATGTTTTCTTCCCATTGATTTGTAATTTAGAGGTTAGCGTTACCTTTATAAACCATAAATTAGTTTTATAACTGCAAAGAATACATTTACTGCTATATAAATATATTATAAAAGCCATTATAAACGTCGCGAGCTAAAGTTTTTATAAACACTAAACGAACAACCCACTTTTTCGGTTCATCTTTTTCTATATCATTTCACTCTAAATTTGGATTTTTAGTTTGACATTGACAAAAGCCTTCAAATTTTTCAACTACTCCTTAATTAAATTTGGCACGAAAAATTGATCGCAGAAAATTAAAATAGACTTTGGATACTTTTCAATCCTAACCATTTAAGTGTCTTATGGCAATTAAACTTAAAGTGTTTTTGGAAGTACTTATAGATTTAATTTTTCAAAGAAACTTCCTCAGGCTCCTGTAATACTTTTTATAAAGCTTCTGGATTCTTCTTGCGTCGGTTTGTGCTGAGTCGAACTTGCTGACGTTTCGCCAATCATCCTGTTGGCTTCTTCAGAGCTTGACTGAAACTGGCTCAAACAATATAAAAGCAGGTACAGAGTAAAATACGAGCCAGTTTTAATCAAGCTCTGAAGAAGTCAACAGGATGATTGGCGAAAAGTTAGCTAGTTCGAGTCAACAAAAACCGTCGCAGGAGGAATCCAGAAGTTTTATAAAAAGTACTTATAGATTTATAAGCTACCAAAAAATGTTTTTATAATAAGCTTCATAACCAGTACAAAAAAAACTAACCACTTTTCAGTTAGTATTTAGTAGAAGGGGGAATTTTTACTGTGGTCGCCGAATGACATCCAGCCGCACAGTGTTGCCAAACTGCTATATTTATTATATTTTAGCATGAAATTATACAAAATTGAAAAAAAAGGGATATATAAAACTGCCCGTTTAAGTTATCATGAATAACCTCATCTCCAATCGTGATAATTTCAAAAATGCATTAATAAATTCACATCCTTTCAGTTTTCTATTTCACTTTTCAACAAAAATGAAATCAAATTTTCCAAAGATATTGTAAATGATATATTTTTCCCAAGCACAAGTTTAAGGGATAAAAAAAGGCCACTTTTTTGTAGTACTGTAACAACGCAACAGCAATAGCAATTTTATATTACTTTAGGTAAATCAGTTGTTCACGCTTCAAATTTATCATAAAAACAGTATCACTTATGGCCGTAGTATAAAAAGTATGGCAGACTATCGGCAGAAATTCCACTGCGACAGATAAACGGAGACCAAATCCTTGAAGGTAATGCAAAAATTATTACAATTAACAACAGAATAAAATTACAATTAAATGGAAAATAAAATTAGTAAATTCTCCACCCAAAAATTAGAATCGGTATATTCTCGATACAAAAAAGTAAAATTTATCAGTTCTCAAAATGATATAAAACAAATTTTCATTCTAAGAATCAAAAATAAAATTTAACTGAAGGAATTTAAAGCAAAGAAAGTGACACATCCACTGGCTGCAGTACTACAATATGATACTACCCTACATTGAATATGTGGATGCAGCGACCACGAAGAAACTGGGTGCAAAAAACGGGCGCTTCGTGTGTCGCAGCGCAATTGACGTAAGCGCAAGGTGGCGAATCGCAATGGAGCGATAAAACTCGAGAAATATGCTAATGGGGAGAGAGAGAAATACGACCAGCATCAACGAGGTACCGTACCGCGACCCACTCAGGTACGCGTTCGCCTTCTCCGCCGAGCAAAAACCATCCGCGAGCCTAATCTGATGCCCCCGCGTTTCTAGGTTACGTTTTTTGACAGTTGTGGGTCGGTACTGTCTCGTAAACATATAGGGCCGGTCCGCGGATATACAGCCTCTCTTACTTTTCAGTGGTAGACCGAGATCAGGGTTTGTGGACTTATATATAGAGAGAAAGGTGGTGCTTCTGACCACATTTGAATTTGCCGCTTAATGTTGTCAGTATACAAAGCAGATGTATCGATAATAAGGTGTGATAATACCCTGTACTTGTACTCGTACGTGTACTATCTAAACCAGGACACAAAAAAAGATGCGATGTGAATCTTTTGTTCTAAATTATTACCGACAGTGTACAGAATGTTTCCTAACTTCTTTCACAAAGTGAAGCAGGATAATTCTCACTTAATTTTAAGACGACAATGTGGTATTAAGTTTTTTGGAATATCACTTAGTTTTCGAAATACAGGGTGGTTAAGAAATAACATTTGGTGCGTATCCTTTTTATTAGTCGTGGGAAACGATATTAAAGTGATATTTTGTACACATAACAAGGGGTTGTAGTCCTTTTCTTTGTGTGCATTTTTTAACCTTTTCATTTAGTTCAATGACTGAGATTCTCAGAATCTCTCAGTCATGATAATTATTATCGCCGTACTCATCTTTAAAGCGATTAAAGCAATTAAAATGATAACTTACTCGAAAATCGTAAGAGCGAACTAAATGAAAAGTTTAAAATGGGCATTCTGCATATGGAGAGGGTATATATTTCATAAACCAAGGTTCTAAATTGACTTAGTATGGCTCCAAGTAACATTAAAGTTTAATACTGGATTAAAAAATATCCTTAATATTCCCAAACGGTGAATGAAACGTTTTGAACGATATTTTTTGTACTGCGTTGTCTCGTATTTGAATATATTTAATGTTATCTACTTTTATTCATCCTGGTACACATTCGGACATAAGCTGAAGGCACGTCTGTTTCATTATCATAAATAGTAACTTCTTAGTATTAAATCAGCCTTTAGAATTGCTTCGACATCATCTTAAAAGTTTTTTTCTACTCCCTTCTGTAAAATACCCAAACTTACACCGATCTGGCGTGCGAAGAGTGTCAGTTTACAACATCAATTTCGTTTCCCATGGATCTGAGCCACTTCAGACATTTCTGAGATATCACAGCACAGATTTGGAAGCAATCGGATGTTTCTCAATTCTGACGGTCATGTCAGTGAATAAACACATTGGATTTCAACTGTTGCATTATTAAGTGTCTGTTTAAAAAGGCTGCATACCACATCGTTACTCCTAAGAATTTTTTTTTAATAAAATTCGAAGGGATTAAAATGGAAATTTGAAATATTAGTTTAATCTCGGCCAAAAATTTTCTTCCCTAGCTCAGCATAAACTTTTGGGTATAAAATTTTTCGTTGATGTGAGGCAGTGCCCTTACCACTCACGCGTCGCGTTCTGATTGGTTCGCGAAGAACCGTCGTGCGAGTTCGTTCGTTTCCGGTTGTTATTGGTGGCGGCCATGCCCCGCAAGGTCGGCGCGGTTTTTAAATCATTTCAATCAAAGGCAATCGGCTCGCGTACGTGCGGAATTTTTAGACCCAACGGGACCTCTGCTCGAGCGTCTTAAATAATTGCGGAAAAATGAGGAAGAACGCCGTCTCGGCAGATGGCCTCCAAAGGCCGACCTGTGCCCGCAGGCTTCAATCCGACGTCAGTATAAGGATATTCATTGAGTAGTTATAATCAACCCAGAATTACAACAGAGTAATAAAATATTGACAATTTAATTTTGGCAGACCAATTAAACTCATAGAGATGCTTAGCACAGAGTAGGACTAAGGTTATTTCCAAATTTCAGTAAAACATCTTCGAAAGAATGCATCAGTTGTTGTGAAGATGTCCAATTATGAGCGGGGAAAATTTGGAATATTAGAGTCGCCCTGTTGAATACTGGGATTTATTGTAAAGATATTTTTATATTGCAAGTGAGGAAGGGCGAAACACTTTTTATGGAAGGGCCAATATTAAAAAAAGAAACGGGACAAAACAATAATCAAATGTTTTTTTCTTTGATAGGAAAGTAGAAGTTTCAGTAAGTAGGGCCCAGGTATATAACGGAAACCCAATACCATGGGGAATTCTGGTACATTTCGTCGCAGACCTGTGGCGCCCAATAACCCACCCCTACTCTCCGATTAACTTAATTTACTTTGGTTATCGTCGAGCTGGGGCATAAATTTGCACACACCTAGTATCTTTTTGTCTATACTTTGACAACAGAAAAAAATACTTCCAGGCATTATCGGGAATTAAATAATAACAACAAGGGTACGACAAAAGTTACGTAAAGTGACTGGAATATCAAAGCCCCAGCAAAATTCTATAATCAGAATGTCAAAAGCGAGTCTAACTAACATTAATATTGTTAATATTGTCGAGCGAAAATCAAATTAGAACAATGCATTTCCATCTTTTTGTATAGAAACCAGTGCTGTATTCTGATTATCTGTAAAAGATTTTAAGTTACAAGTTATGTTTTTTTCAATAAAACATCCTGTATATTTTAATTTTTTTGATGATATTTTCAATAAACATACGTTTTATGTAGTTTTACTAGTAAATATATTATTCTTGTTAGTATTATTATTAATCTTATTACTATCAGAAAAAAATCTACATAATACAAAAAGTAGTAAACGATAATATTGAGTATGTCTTTGATCAAAAAGCGGCTGCCGCTCCGTATGAACTACGACAATATATTTTCGAAGTGCAAATGGCGTGCCAAAACTTACATTTTATTTTAAAAATATCTGAGTACGCCACTGAATTCTGCATTCTATGCAATTACCCTGGTAAATGCCCAAAGAAAAATAGAAAAATTATGCGAAATATATCAATCAGCTGATAGAAATCACTTCAAGCAGTTCACAATTTTTTTTATTCTACTTGTATTTGTATTGTATCTTATCTTACTAGTACTTAATAATCTTAATAATTTTATCTCCTTCAAAACATCTGAGCACACTTTATTCTACGTAAAAAGATCTATAAGATTCCGTTTTCATTTATTTACTACGATACAGGGTGTGTAAAATACAAATGGTAACTATCGCGTTTTCTGTTCTATCTCAAATAATAATTGAGATAAATGATCTCGCATTCTGTTGAATAGTTTCTAATTAGAAATCACACTGGAACTGAGACATCGTGGTGGGGTTTGATGGAAATCATAACACGTCGCACTATACATTCGTGTTTAATCAAATTCATTTCGGAAAACAAAATGAAAAGTTACATGGAGAACGGATGATCACCTATCTGACAACTGACAGTTGCCAAAAAGGTTCGCGTCACCACTATCTATGGTCCATGACCGTTGCAACATTCATATGAACCGAATGGCAAATCGTATTGGCGACGATGGCAAAAAAACGCAAATTCGAGTTTAGTTTTAGCATAATTAATCTTTCGGAGCGTCAGCGACGTAAGATTTCATGCGATAATTTCAATAAGACCCGTTACATTCCTCCGCGAAGCCTCACTCGTTTGCCGAAAAACCCGCGACGGAACAAAAGGACGGACGTCCCATTGGCCCACAAAATCGCCCTGCGTGACAAAAAAAAAGGAATTAGCGTAGACGTCCGCCGTTCACGCGTGTACCCGAGCCATTGTACATTACAGATCCATTACGGCCATCTTACAGTTAGGTCCTTTTGTGCGGCAATTTACGACGAGACGGCGCGATATAATTTCCACCATTGTTAATCGATTTTTTTTTCTTCGCGTTCGAATTAATGGGTCCGTCGCCGCTCTAACGGTCGTCGCTTTCAGGCGACGGTGACGGTCGCGCAAGACTACGAGGTCACCGAGATCCAATGCACATTCGCTTCCAATACTCACGCCGCCATCAAAGACACGATCGTCGCCCGGCTGAGGAAACCGGAAGGTTTCAAGGGCCATCCGTTGTTCGCGGACGACAGGGCCGTCGATCCCGACTCCGATCCGGTCTGTCAAATTAGACAGGACGTCGCGGATCCGAGCGGGCACAGGTACAACCTCAAGGTCACGGATTTCGGCCGCTGCGGCGTCCTCAAACGGAACGTAAGTCTTTTCTTGTCCCGTCGAATGTTCACTAACCATTGATCGGTAATCACCAACATCTGTTTTTAGCAGGCGTACCAAAACCTAAAGTAACCAACACAGACCGGACGCTAGTGAAAATTACCGATGGGCATAATCGATATATTTTTATAATCGAAATAATCAAATTAATCGATTTCAATAATCGAATGATCATCCAAATAAACGATTATGAATGATAAGATAAATAAAAGTTAGCATCAATAATTCAACTTATTCTAGATTATGAATCATAAAATTATTTTGATTTACAGCGAGGAAATAAATGATATTTTACTAATTTTATAAATTTATTAAATGATTTGATGCAAATTTTTTGGTGAAAGTCTGTTTCTTCTGGAATTAGTTGTGATGCTAGTTTTCGGAAACATTCTTTTAGAAGGAACCAGTAGATTTTTGTTCTGATCAAAAAACAAATGGGCTTAAATAAAATGGTATATTCGGCGTTGACATTGAACGGCTTTTGCTGTAGGCGAAGAACGTATTACATTCGTGCAATCCGAGACTTTTTGGTCAAAATATTCCCATAGCATGTCACCGGCTGAAGTTTCATGGTCGACCTCAGCTTTTGAACAGTCTCAGGTTCAACTGAAGTCTTGGCAAAAAGATTTCCATGTTGTTTAAGTACCAATTTCTCAGCATTCTCTGCATTACCTTATACCCCAGTGGCTCGTACTTTTGCAGATATTTTCTCTCGTTCATAACTACCGAGCCGTCTTAAAATAATTGCGATTAAATTAGCGTTCAGCTTTTTATCAATTTTGTTTGAAGTTTATTTATTTAGAGCATATTGGAGTCCTCACACAAGTGAAATTATCATAGACAAGGTGATATTTTTCTCCAGATAAGGTTGTTGTAATCAAACGGCTTTAGAATTCGAACGCAATCCTCTAGTGCCAGCCATTCACATGCGTTGAGTATCTCAGGGGCCTTTGGTAAACTGGACATCACAGCAGTTATTGAAACCTTAATGCTATCAAGCATTATATATGTCGAGTTCCAACGCGTTGTTGCATCTTGCTTTACTTTTAATTGAGAAGTATTCCTTTGTTGCGCATCTTTGAAAGTTCCCTACAGCAGTGTTTGAAATGTCCTACGTTATTTATGCATTCTTTCAACTCACTATTTTGTACAAGTTCGTCTTTAACTGATAAATTTGATCAATGATAATGATGTTTACGTGAATGAACGGCTATAAACGATTTTATATTTGCACCGTTTTCTGAAACCAGCGATCTTCTGAGCAATATGCCACTGATTAAAAATGTCCATTAACTCTGATGCTAAATGTGAAATTGAGTTCCTTGTACTTCATTGGTTTGCAAGGCACTAGCATGTAACTGTGCATTGCATAAAAAGAATAGTTACTGTCATATAGTGGAGAGTGTTATCATTTTCATCATCACTTCAGTTTGATACAGTTCAGAAATGAGTTGCAAAGTTAATATTTTTCAAGACGGGACTGAATACAACCTTTTATCTTCAACAATTCCCAGGAGTTGATAATCCCATACCATCATTTTAATCAGCGCCAGATTAAAATTTGTAATTTGTGATTCGGAGATCCAATACTCATAACTTTCCTATGGGTCTCTTTGGTGATAAAGTTAATAGCGATGATCCTTTTCTACTATTCCACTAGTAGAAGCAACACTCCGAGTAGAAGTAGAAGCGGTTGGCAATTTATTACAAGTTTCTGGAGCAGGAAGCGTTTTTTCGGAAGTTGATGGAGCTGACAATTCATCTTCGTCATTACTTTCCTGAGTTTTATTAGGTACTGACAGTTAGGATCCGCTCTTTTTAAATGTTCTTTAAGATTGGTGGTATTCTTTAAAAAAAAATGGATTCTTTTTTGCACTCTGTCCATACAACAAATTTATTTTCTCTGGCAATATTGAAAAATGTTCACACCATTGATCATTTTCCTTTGGAACTCATTTTATTTCTTAGCTATCACACTTTTACGTTATTTAATACAAATCATTAATTATTATTATATTTTAATTAACAAAGATACAGTGAAAACGGCAACAGAACTGAAGGTTAAAAACCAAAATAAACTAAATTTCTATAGATAGAGTGCGGGGAAATTACCATTTACCAGTAATTTTTCAACTGGTGAATCCCCCAGAAGCATCAAATAAATGATACCATACCGCTTTTGTAAATGCAATGTGTAATGTATTGTTGGTTGCGTCAAATGACTTCCAACTTTCAATAATCAAATTATCAATCAATTTTATATTGCATTCGACGGCATTGTTATTTTGATGTCATAATTGTTTGTTTCGATTTCCATGATCTCTCAGCCGCAATAATCCAATGATCGATTATTTGGCCATAATCGAAATATCTCGTTTATATCATTCATAATCGCCCATCGTTAGTGAAAATGTTCACACTGTTGCGGACATAGTAATAGTAAAATTGACAGTTGACAGATTTTTTTATTTGTATTCTAAAACCTTAAGAATTTAACTTATCAGACGTTAATAAAATATCTTTCTAATATTTCATTAGATGTTACTAATAACGTTTTTTTTTTATTTTTTTTTTAAGATTTAAATATTTAGAACATTAGAAAACGAATGGGGTTTTGCGATAACACTACAATAAGCTTTCCGATACAATCCCTAAGGAGTTATTTATAAATAGTATATTATTATCTAAATTAAATGAGGTCTGTTCCGAAAATATCTAGCAAAATGCCTCTTCTCATATGCCAAGTGCTCTTCTATGTCCTTTGTTTTTTTTTTAACTATAGTTAACCTAACCTAACATGGCGCCAACAAAACGGAGCGACGGAGCGTTAAAAAAATAAAATTACTATGTACAATAAAACAAAAGATCACAAAAATTAACAAAAACTCTTATTATTATAAAAACTGTTATTATTGTTACACCAAGGACTAATATTTGGTTACCCACTCGCAGGGCTTCGTGCACGTCAGGGTGTGGTTCCCGCAATTCCCGGGGGTGGTTATGCAGTCCGATCAAGAACTGATCATCATGTGCAAGCCACCCGAACCGACCGTCATCGAAAACAAAGCCGCCGGTTTCGCGGGAAGTTTGTAAGGAAGCAACCCCCACCCTTATCCGTTTTGACAGCGTCGTTTTTGCAGCCCCCACGGCGCAAGGGTGTCCGGGGTGGTCGAGGAAACGCCCGGGCGTCTCGAGTATGAGGTGGCTCTGTACAAAGAAGCCCCAGCTCGGATCAGCAATGTGACGGGGAGCAGCAGCGAGCTACCGGTAGACCAAGCGGTGCCCATTGGTACCAAGCTGCAGTTGAGGGCGAGAATCAGCCCCGACTCGGCGTGGAAGTACGTGAAGCTGATGGAGGTGACCGTTTCCCCAGACCCAGATGACCCCCATATGCACGGCAGTGTCGCTTTGGTAAAAGACGGGTGAGTTATCTTTAACGAGAGATACGACTACATGGTGCGGGCGATTTCACTTATTTGTTAAATATGGTTTTATAAATACGAACGTTGCATTGGAACCGGTTCTTAACAGACAATGTTAACAAACCTATGTGCAGAGACCATAACCCGTCCTGTAGACGAACCAAGTTTATTATACGTTATGACGTCAATTGTTGATTTTGATTTAGTGCGATTGAGCGGGTTGACCTGGGAAGATTCCTCTTTTGAATAGTGAACATTGCAACCACCTGCCTATCTACGTCACAACGTAAACAGTTTTAAATAATGTATGACGTAAATTGTAATTAATTCTATGGAACAAATACATTAATGCATTAAATGAAAACGGATATATATTTGCAATAATAGGGTGTTAAAAAAGTACGCTGTCAAACTTTAAGAAACGAGTCCTTACGTGATTTTAGGTCCAATAATGCATCTTTTTCATAATACAGGGTGTTAAAATTTTCTAAAAAAATTGTGTTTTCTTTTATAACTTTTATATCATTTTCGATATTATTATCAAATTTGGTGAACATCTTTTAATTATTGAAAGGCGGCTTTTGACACAAAATCTTTTTTTTATTTTCACCAGTGGCGTCCGTAGGGGGTTTGAACTGAATGTTTGACTACATTTTTGGCCACCCAGGTCACCTGATTTAAATCCAATAAATTTCTTTCTCTGGGGACACTTAAAAACATTAGTACTGTACAACACCAGTCCAAAGTGACGAAGATGTAAGAAATCGGATAGAATACCCTTATACAGTTATTAGGGAACACCCCTGGTATTTTAGAAAGAGTTCGCCAGTAAGGCGTACAAACGCATGTATCAAAGTCGGAGTAGGTCAGTTGCTCTAATTAATTTTTTTCTGGAAGAATATTGTTTGCAAAGATAGTATCTTTTGTTTACAGTTATTTAATATTATTTAATAATAAACGTCTTCCTGTTAGTAGTTAATTTTTTGTATTTATTTATTTTTTAGGCGAAAACCGTGCGTCATACGACAGCAAGTTCATGCACCAAATTTGCTCCAAATTGAATGGGGATTTTAAAAATCAATTTTGTTTTCAGAGAAAGCAGTGGCGTGCCATTTTTTTCTTTAAAAATATTCAGTCTAGACGCCATACGGACGTCACTGGTAAAAACAAAAATAAAATTTTGTGTCAAAAAGCACTTCTTAATAATTAAACGAAGTACACCATATTTGATTAAAATATCGAAAGTGATCTAAAAGCTATAAAAGGAAAAACTATTTTTTAGAAAATTTTAACAACCTGTATCTTGAAAAATATGCATTTTTGGGCCTATGCTTATATGAAATTTTTGTCTTAAAGTCACGCAAGGAATCGTTTCTTAACGTTTGGCGGCGTACTTTTTAACACCCTCTATACAACCAGCAAGATCCTGAAAAATCTACCTACCTGTTTATTTCCCACTTAGCAGATAATATTAGAGAATGTACTTTTTCCACTAAAATGAAACCATTTGATATTGCTACAAAAAAATGGACCACAAACGCACTTTTAAAATCGATTAATATTAAAAATAAATTATACCATGAAACTTGAAAAAAACAATGATCATGAGTTAAAAACCCGTTATACAGCATATAAAAACAAACTGCCTAAACTCGTTAATAAAGCAAAAAATTATTTTTTTTTTAAATGCAAATAAGAGCGTTAGAAATAATAATACTAGTTTGTGGAAAAGTGTACCAGACAAAGATGGAAGGAAGGAAGGAAGTAGCATCGGTCAAGAACTTGCAAATGAAATAAAAGGAAAAGCAAAAGAATACCCGCCGAACTCTTTATACCTCCATGAGACCGATGACAGCGAAATCGGACGCATAGTACCAAAAAATCTCCTGGAATTGGCGGCATATGGGCGGAAACACTCAAAAAGATAGTAGATTTTATTGCGAAACCTCTAACTCTTATTCTAAATAACTGTATGAATAAAGGGATATTTCGAAAAATTGTCAGAAGCTATAGTTCAACCACTGTATAAATCTGGCGACACAACAAACCCTACAAGTTATAGGCCAATCTCCTTGCTCTCAAACTTGGCAAAAATTTTTGAAAAAATATTAAAAACAGGATTGCTGGATATCTTGAAAAATTTAAAATCGTACACCACCATCACTTTGACTGACAGAAAAAATCTATAAATCAATAGATGGAAATCTTAAATCATTGCGTATTTATTTAGATATTAAGAAAGCATTCGATAGCGTAAAGAAATTCATTGATGTTTTGGGGGGTATACGATTTAGGGGAGTAAAATTAATGTGAAGTTATCTCAGGGACCGAACCCAATGTGTCATCTAGGATGATGTGCTTAGTTGTGAAAGAAAGGTTGAATATGGAGTTCGACAGGGAACTGTATTGGGTTCGATTTTCTTTGTTTTGTGCATTAACGATATGTTTCGAGTAAACTCAAATGGGAATATTTAGAGTTTTGCAGATGATACCGCTATTTTCCATGCTGATATATTATGGACTGCGCTCAAATACAAAGTTGAAAATGATTTAAAATTATTGTACAATTACTTTTCTTATAAAGAGGTAACTTTAAACTTTTCAAAAACGGTTTTCCTTCCATTCTCTTGTAATTCTCGTACCTTGCCAAATTTCACAAATCTTCAAATCGAGACTAATCTGAATGAGTTTATCCCGATTCCCCCGATTATGTTAAATACCTCGGTATCTACATGGAGAAGTACATGACTTGGAAATATAACACCGGTAAACTTATTAAAAAAAATGAGAATGCCAGGGAATTTTGTGATATAAAACTGTTGTATAATGCATTAGTTGAACCCTACGGTCTCTAAAAGGCAAAAACCGGGAGTAGCAAGGCGAGAAAAGACTACAAGTCAGAGATCCTTTCGTTACTTAGTAACAAAAATTATTGCCGTGGTACCTGAAGTGATTTAAAATTATAGACTCTACAATGAATATAAAAAGAAAATAAAAGAATGGGTTATTTAGCAGCCCAGACTCATGTAACAAAAGCTCGGAATCGTAATATTTTCCGAGTTATAACTGGGTTGAATTATCAATGAAATAAACTGATATTTTACACGCAAACCTGATTTAGTAAAAGTTGTGGTTAAAAATAAAAGTGTTTGAGAAACCTGTCACTAGAGGGCACTTTACCTAGAACATTCGTTTTACTTTCCCTGTATTTTATTTATTTAGACTGATATTGCAAAATAAAACAGATTGCCTTAAGCAGAATCACAAATCTTCAAAAATTGTTACTCCTTGTTTTAAGTCGATAAGTGCTATCGTGTAGCCACAAATCGACTTATTTATTTTCGGTCCGAATGGTTCGCACTTTTAATTTACAGAAAGGTGCCAATATGCAACATTATTAACCTACAGGCAACGTGCACTAAATTTTTCAAAACAGTATGCCACAAATTAAAAAAGTGAAAAAATAGAATGTCAATTCAATAACATGTCTAATTTAAATGCGATGAATACATTTAACGTTTTGGAAAATAAAATTATTAATAATAATCGGGAATTAAACAGTAGACAACGCATTTTGAAAATGCCCACCGTTCATTTCTATACAGTTTAAAAAAATGTTGTCGAACACGAAAAAATACCTATTTCTAATGATTTGGCAAACCGTTTACTATTTTTTGTCTTGTATGCGTTGTAGCTGTCTCGTACACTAAAGAATTTAAGTGTCACCAAAAAAAGAAGTCCGTCGGATTAAGGTCTGCTGAGCGAAGCGGCCAAGCCAGAGGTCCGCCTCGACCTATCCATCCATGTTCAAATGCCTGATTGTATGTAAAATGGGGTGGAGCGCCATCTTGCATTAACCACATATTTTGTCTCCACTAGAAGGGTACCTCTTCTAGCAAAGGTCCTCTTGGAGAAATCGCAAATACATTTCCCCATTAAGCGATTGAGGTCCTATAATCCCCGTCCATAAATGATGTTCTCCTTGAATTTTTGCATGTGGATTTTCAATGTTCCACATACGCATATTTCGAAAATTTACAATGCCATCACGACTGAATTCCGCCTCGTCAACAAAAGGATATTTAAGAATTGCTGGTAGTTTTGAATTTTTCCCAAAATTTGATTGAGTAAAATTACTCTCAATTGCTCATCACTCTTATATAGTGCCTGAACCCTTTGAACATGATAGGGCCGAGGAATATTTTCATTCAAAACTGCCCAAACTGCGTAGCTAAACGATAACACTTATCGACTTGAAACAAGAGTAACAATTTTTGAGGAATTAAAAAAAAAATTGACAAGCCATAACTCGGAAAATACAACGATTTCGAATTTTTGTTACATGACTTACTGCCATTATTTTACCACGTTTACCAAGTTTCCGAACACCCTGTGTATTCCGAGAGAGAACACGGTAGCTTGCGACGCTCCAAGATCGGTCACGGATGACGTCTAAACGTCGTAATTGGGTCGCGCGCATCACGGTCGGCCGCGGGCGCGTGCGTGTCCGATTCTTACAAGGAACCGTTTTGCTTTTAATGCTTCACAACACCAAAAAATTGAATCCCGCCTCTTATTATTATATCGGATACGTAATAATAAGTGTTACGAACGCCGTAATAATCGACGGGAGTCGAATCGGGTTCGCGGACCGGCCCTCGGGACCCGTTTGACCGGTCGCCATAAAAAAACACTTTCGGTCACGTTCGCATGTTCTTCCGGACGTGTTATTAAGTTATTCACTCCGCAAATGAATGTAAAAGTACCGACCCTGATGCAACGGCAGTCATAAATTCCCATCCCATTAAATCCAAACTAGCGTGGCCGTACCGGCGATGACGTAGGCACTGACAATCACAGACCACAAAACGCCGGTCGTTTTTCAGGTGCAGGAACCGCGATTTCGCGTCAATAATCCCGCACCAACCCGCGCGGTACAGAGATCGCCACAACGAGGTGTTCCTAGACTTCGAGGCGTTCCTGCTGAGCACCATGAAGGAACGGTCCACCCTATGGATCCACTCGCAGATCAAAGCGTGTATGGAGGCCGTCGACTGTCAACCAGACTTTTGTCTGGACCTATACGAGCCTGCCGGTCACGGCAGGAGGCGGAGACGAGACGTGATGAACGCGGAGATCGTGGAGGTGACCGCCGCTCAGAATATGTCCAGCACTCAGTTCAAAAAAATCGAAGGTAACCTGGAGTACACGGTGCTGATGCCCGGAGAGTTTCTGGAACGCACCGCGGCCTTGGAAAGCAGTTGCGGCACATTCTTGGTTAGTCTCCGACCTCTGCGGACGTGTTCCAGTGAGGGAACTGCATGTTGCAGGTGATCGCCGCCATTTTGGGCTGTCTGCTGTTTATGTCCGCGTTCATCATGTGCTGGCTGGCTAGCAAACTGCACTCGGCCATCGTCGGGACGGCCGAGTCCCACAAGAACATCGAGGATCTGGTGCGGGAAGGCAGGCACTACGGCGACGCCTGTTATACGGGCAGACCTACGACCCAGTAACGTCGTCTGATTATTTATTTATTTTTATTTATTGATAGGTCTATGTTGTACATATTATTTAGGTAACGCGGTGGGACGGAAATCGGGAAGAAATTCTACAAAAATGGCGCACGGTCGGGTTTTGTAACATTTCTTCTTTCGCCTTTAGGCGTTGATTCCGAATTCGGGGGTTTTTAGTTGTTTTTTTTTTCATTATTTTTATTTCTGGCGTCTATTTATTTCCTGTACATAAAGCAATTTATTTCCACGAGTGTTTTATTGAACCGCACCCTCCCCTGCAGAAATATAGCTGCTACCGCTGTTTTAGCGGGCGAATGCTGAAACGGGACCGTCTATGACGTAACCGACTAGTGCTGCGACCTGTGTGTGCCGATGAATATCAAAGATCACAGAATGTCGTTTTGGTGACGTAACTGACGTTTATTAGAAATCAAAGCATAAATCCGCTGAAACTCTTTTCGAGCGTTTGGATTTTTAGTCACCGACTATGTAAAATGTTATTCGTTCACGGACAACATAACGTTGGGGTTCGAGTGCATAAGTCACCGTCAACATCGAAATGCAGAAAACCAACCAACAGGATTTTTGCTGGCCCGAGGCTGCCCAAGAATTCCAAGACAACAGGCGTGAAATTGAGGAATACTTAAGGCGAAAGCGAGAAGGCGACGGAGTCACAATAAGCTCGCGTAAAAATTACATTTAATCCGTTTTTGACAGACGGTTTGAAAGTGGATGTTTGTCTATTTTAAACGCACGTTTTGGCGGATGCGCTAGGGCTTGCGTGTACGTAACTGACGTTTAATTCTGTTATTAGATCCGGAGGTGGCATACTTGAACAACACCGTGTTTCCTGTCCTGAACCAAGGACTGATAGAGTTGCTGGTCAGAGTGACCAACGAGGGCAGTTGTTACGTAAGACGTACGCGGTACTTGGTAGCGAATTTTATCACAACTGTATCGTAGCGTCCGAAGAGTACCTTCAACGGTCTGGACTTCTTAGCCGAGTACCTCTACAACCTGAACCCTCGGCATCCAAATCGGCGGCATGCGTGGACTTACATTTTCGACATAGATTGGGTCAAACGACATTTGGAAAAATGGTGGGTGAAGAACTAAGCGCACCTTTCTAATTAATCTCTTCGGGAAGTTTCTTTAAAAAAAACGTAAATTTGGCATCGCCGTACAAGTTTGTGTTTACCAACAACACCATCTCTTATTTCATTCGCCGTAAACATTTCTCTTGCGATCCTGTGGTAAAATTCGTACGTGTTAAGCCGCTTTCACACCCACAGCAGATGCATTTAAAGATACGGTTGAAAAACAAAAAGCTTGGAGGGAAGTGTTTACTTTTTTGGAAGAAGATTATTTAGAGAAGGATAAGAAAGATCAACAGAAAATAGGTAAGATAAGTATTTATTATTGTAGTATTTGTTATATTTTATATAAAGTAGTATGCAAAATTGTCCCTCATCGTCGGTCGTTTACATTTAGTTATAGGCAAAATTGGTAATATTTTTTCGTATCCTTTATTCGTACTAAATTGTGTACTTTAACGATTTGTATAGCAAGTTTTTTTGATACGTTTAACGCCCTAGTAAGAATTCTCCACTGCATCTTGCACGCTTCAATCGGTAATTAAATACTTTCTTTTTGTCTTTTAAATTATGTCCTGAATAAAGCCGCATTACAAGATCTGATAGCACAAAGGGAAAATTTGTAGGTCTAGTCAAGTTTAAGGAACGGGGTGGTGGAATGTGTAATTGATTTTTCGCCATCAAATTAAAAACGTAGTATGTTGAAAAACAGACGAATCACAGTCTTTACCATAATCCGTATCTGCCATTACCATTAGAACAATAGAAAATTATCCTTTGCAATAGAGGTTCATTGAGGCAGTATGAGAAAATTTGTTAACACGTGTATGCTTCCCATCGACTGCACCTAAACAGTTGGGAAATTGAACGTTAGCTCCGAATTCATCTGATATTTTTTGCCATTTTTCTTCTGTTGGTTGTGGAACAAATTCATGTTTCAGTAGATGCCATAAATGTTTGCACACCATATTCCCAGTCGATAATAATAATGAAGGTCTTTAAAGGTGGCTCCAGAAGCTAGATACCTAGAACAAAATAAGAAATATTTACTGCCGATTTTCTATTAATAATTTTCTAAAAATTGTTTTGTGTCGGGGCAGCAATCTTTTTTTTTTTTTTTCACTTTAGATGAAATTATCACGGGAAAATGGCAAAATATACGTGATTTCTTTATAAAATCTTTAAAGCAAAGAAGTGGTGAAGCGAGAAAAGAGAAATACCTTTATCATGGTAACTTAACATTCTTGCTGACAGTAGTACAACCAGATGAGACGTATTCTAATTTAGATGATTCTCAAAATGTTCAGCAATCACAGGTTAACGAAAATTAATTAGAAGAAGCAGTCACAGATCAAGTACAAGTGTAGTCCCATGTCGGGAAATTGCATTTCCGTGCCAACGACACAGCAAGAGGCAGAGAAATACAGAAGGCCCCTAAAAGGGGTCGTTCACAAGAAGACATTAATACACGCCTCTTACAAGCCCTAGAAAATCCATCAGACTGACAGATGAGGAGAAACTGGAGTTTCGGATGAGTGTGTTGCAATTAATGCAAAATATCGACACACGAAACGTTGTGAACCATTTATTACATGTTACCAGGTTCCTCATCATCTTCTTGTCCTTCGACAACTTTTTCACACCATTCCTTCTTACATAATGATAGTAAGAGTGTTGATACCCAGCATTCAAGTTTATATCAATGTAATCAACAAGACAATTCAGGCAAGTCAAGCTCTGAAGAAGCCAACAGGATGATAGGCGAAACGTCAGCAAGTTCGACTCAGCAAAAACCAACGCAGGAGGAATCCAGAAGTTTTATAAAAAGTAAGGCAATTCACAATAATTCCTTTGACTATAATCGAGACTATGTATGAGTTTATGTACTAATAAACATTTAATAAGAACTATCTTTATTTACTTACCTTATTGTGACTTAAAAATATATCGTCTGTTGAAAACGTACATCGTTCTTTTAGGACATAAAAATATCAACTAAAATTGTGTGAAATCATCAAACTTATCGGCACGGTGCCGGAGCCGGTGCGTGTGAAAGCGGCCTTCGAAAATGCGAAAGGCCGACGGGGATGTCGCGTAATCCGCTGCAAGTTACCGCGGTGTTGTCAGATGTTGTTTATTATCCACGAGTACAAATAATCGATTTTATTGACAGATAGCTTAGATTTTCGTACACCGATATTTCTACTGACAAACACTTGGACGTTTTTGCGATTTAAAGACATCTCCATGATCATTTGATGAATTCTTTCATTGTTATAGTTGATGTGTCTTTGTTTAGTCCGGTCCTGGAGCCTGAAGGAACTTAACCTTTGCTGAAAGAAAGTAACTACGACTACCGCATTTAATTTACTAACTCTTATCCATTTATCAAAGCAAAATAGACAGTGAATCTTTGCATATTAGACATAGACGCTACTGAAGTTGAGAGCTTCGCCTCGTAATTTCAGTCCGAGACCCTACTACCCCCCTCACCTCGTCTGGGATACCAGTAAGGCTGCGTTAAAAATCCAAGCTTACATGAGGGGCTACTGGGTGAGACGTAGACCGGAAGTGCTCGAGTTGAGGACATTTTGGAAGGTAAAAAAGTTTACTTAACCTATTAGAAGTATAAAAACATACTCCACAAGTTCGCCAGATGCAGCAATGCAGCAATGCTAGCCAGAGCATTTGAGCATTTAATGATTCATAAGTAATATAAATACCCTTTTATTTTTGAAGTTTTTAAAATTTGCTGAAATTATGCCCCACCACTTTTTTTTCCAACGTAATCAAAATATTTCGTCGTTGGCGAACTGACTAGCGCTATCTTTTTCTTTTCCGTAATTAACCTCTTGTGTTTTAGCAAATCAAGCTAAATGATCGATCGGACTAGGGACGTTTTTCCGCGTCAGTAAGTTCGCCATTGGGACGTTTCATTTGTAACGTAACTATTACATTATCCATATACTGTGACTAATGGCGTAGCGGACGTAGAGGTGGGACGGGTTCGAATTTGGACCACTTTCACCCGGATCCGGAGCCGAGACAATGAACTTTGGATGCGCTCTCGTCCGTAGCAATCATGCTTCTTTTGTCCCCCCCGGATTAGTCCAGTTCGTGCATAATAATAAAGGTTTTTTACTTAAATGTATTTCTTTAATTACGGTTCCAATTACAAGGCAGAAAAGGATACAAATATCTTGGTCCTTGAACTGCGTAAAACTTGCTGTGCACTTTATTCAATAATTAAAACTATTGGAATGTAGTGGACGTTCAAAAAAACGCGAATATGTTTCGGAGTGATTCTAGCGAGACGAGGAGCTCTGATTTTTCTTACTTACTTCTTACTTAGCCTTACTGATTTGAGCTGTTTTTGTATGATTTGTTCTTTGAATGACTCTTCCTAAAATTTAAACAACAAAAATCAAGAAAATGTTATTTGATGAAATAATAACATGTAGACAATTTAACTTTAAAGTACCTAATTAAACGACGAGAATGCCCTTTTCTCCCAATTATATAAATGAGCAAGCGAAGGACGAGAACAAGAAATGTTTGACATCGCTCGGAATGTGACGTACAACCTTCTTTCCCTTATTTATTTATTTATTTATTAACGGGCCAACCGCCCAATATAGAATAAGATTCACGTGAAGAAACTAGTAACAAAAATAAAACATAATGAAATAGATAGATGAAGACCTTATCCCAATATGACAAACATCGGTTTTCCAAAATATTAATATTAATATAGTTAGTCGACACGAGAGTAAGAACACATATAACAGTAGCGAGACAACGGAACAGTTGTACTGACAGTCTTTAAGTTCTTTCTTAAATATTCTTGAACTCTGTCCATAGTTAGTACGATGGAACTCTACCTTCTTCTGGTCTGGTGGGGATGAACGCGAAGCACAATCTTACATAATAGCTCAGGTCCATGAGAATTTGAGTGCAGCGATGAAAACATGAGGCAATATCATTCACATAGACATTAAAGAGTAGGGTCCCAGGTGTGATCCTTGGAACACCAGAAGGCACTTTAATTTCGGTGGATTGCAAGCTCTGAATGCGTACAATCTGTACCTTTTCAGTAAGGTACGATGTTAACCATTCCAAAAATTTTCCCTGGATTCCAATGTTTCTCAATTTTTTTTATTAAGATTTGGTGATTTACTCGTTCAAATACCGTTGAAAAATATGTGTAAATGGCATGAACGTCAGTTTATGCCATTTACAAGTTTACAAGTTTAGCTCAGCGGAGCGATGGGGGAGAAACCAAAATTGTTGGTCGATAAAGCAACTTTTCAGGTCGCAGACTAGACTATACCTTCGATCACTTTAGGAAATCAACTCAGAATACTGATAGGCCTATAATTGTTGACTTGCGAGTTATGACCGGATTTTAGGATAGTGGCAATGAAGCTCGATTTCCAGTAAGTTGGAAAAGTTGCCGTTTTTAAAGATGGGTTAATGTAAGATGGGTTAATATAAAATATGGTGGGAGCCCACGGGACCGGAACCTTTATTTTTATCTAGAATCGACAGTTTCTCGTAAATAGATGAAATCGAAATGTTCAAGTGTGAGAGGCTGACATCTTCAGAAGGCAGTGCATCTTCAGAGACCAGTCCCCGTCACTATTTATGTTCTAAAAATAGTCTGCAAATAAATTGCCAATATCCTCACCCACAGAACAGGTCATGTCGCCAAAGTGCACAACCGATGGAATAAGGTTTCTTTCCTTTTTACTGTTGACGAACTTCCAAGAATTCTTAACGTTTTCTCTCAAGGGCGATTCAGTCAGAAATATATATTCCTGGTAACACTGCACTTTTAAAAATTTACGTTTAGCTCTACCTCTGTATGTAATTTCTTCTTCTCAATTATTGTATCTTTAAGCTCTGCGGAAAACCAAACTGGAAAATTCTTAGCCGAAAACTTCTTTAAGGGAACGTAAATATCGATAGCTAAATAAACTATATCGTAGAACACGGTCACCATATCCTCAAAGGTTTTGTTAGTAAATAACTTGTCCCATTCCAACTGCGACAAAAACTCAGTCACTGACCAGAACTGTTGAAAGGTACTGAATCACATTGCAAGGTAAAGGACACTGGTGGGTGGGGTCCAGAAGGTTGTCGTTAACATTCCTGACTGTGTTTATCTAGAAGAGGTTGCGGTAGGAGCATAGGTAAGATAGTAGATTAGTGGATTAGACCTGGCTCTGCGTGCTTCCCGCCAGAGGCAGTGCAATTGGTCTTTGGGCAGGTTGAAATCGCCTAGGGCTTACAACTCATGACTGGGGTATTCTTCAACCAGTCTTTCCAGGTTCTCTCCGAATTCTGCATATTTCTCAAAGGAACACTTCGGTGGGAAGTAGGCTGTAGCCAGTACAAATTTGTTGCTATTGAAGTTGATTTCAATAAATAAATGTTCAATGCTTTTCGAAGCTGGTAAAACTTTACTTGAAAAGTCTTACAGACCGCTATTAGAACTCCACCTCCCCTCGCAAAGGTACTAGTTTCTGCAGATCTATCATTACGGTATATATTGTAGTTAAACATCTGTAGTTCTGCACTGTCAACATCATTAGTAAGCCATGTTTCATTGAGGACTTAAATGTCATATTGGGAGTAACACACATTCTCAAAGAGAAGCTGAAGCTTGGTGCGCAGTCCTCTAACGTTTTGGAAGTAGATAAGTGAGGAAGGGGGGTTCCGTCAATCTGGGAAGAGAAGGCCTGTCTAGTTTTTCTAATGAGTTTAGGAACTCCGTTTAAATATTTTAGAAAAGAATTAGCGTCCTTGTGCGTACAATTTGAAGACCAAAGCGATATCACGTTAGCTGTTGGCGATCCGCCATGTTAGTCGACCGTGGAATAAAAAGCCCGCGGCCGCCTTCGATTCGTATGCAAGTCGGTTATCGTGCTGTTGGCATAACAGTGATCGATTAGGGAATCCCGAGTTGCGTGGCGTCTATGTTACGGGCTGTTACGTAAGTTTGTTATTTGTTTCCGAAGGCGGTCGCCGCACTCGCACTCGACCACAGATAAGCAGAGTTTGGTCGGTTGGCGGAGTGCAACGCGGACGCGAAATTTTGCAACGGAAAAACCCAAGCAGGTTAAAGACACAGTCGAAACGCCTTTGACCCACATACGCATAATAGTTCGCAGAAGAAACGGCGTCTGGCTTTAAAGGAACTTTTCTCCCTTGAACTTTTATCGCGTTCTCCGGAAAAATTACAAAAGCGTGATTTTTTTTTGTATATTTTTGAAACGAAAATTTTATTATTTCGGCTTATTTGCAAACTATACAAATTTTTATATTAAATTTTGCCGTCTACGTCTTTTTGATTAGTAGTTATTGTATTTTGTAATTGTATTTCTTCACTCGTGCAGTTGAAGATGTTTTGAAAATTGGTAGTTATACCAGGTGGAAAGGAAAACTATTCATCTCGGGCTAATTTGGTTTCCTCTTTCAGCTTTTGAGATGCCTTTTCAAAATATTCTATTTTATGGGAACCCCTATATCGTCTCTATTTTTTTTTATCAAAAAGCTAATAACTGTTTCCATATAATTTTTTGAGTAGAATTCAGTGCCGGATCTTAGAGTAATAAGAATACGGGGCCAGATCAATAAATTATTAGATTGGATTGGATTAGATCTTACTTTTTTTTAATTTAAATTAAAATTTATATAATAATAATAATAATAATATATTCTTCATTTGTCAAAAAAAGATTATAATTTAATGAATTACACCACAAATCAAATTTTGATAAAAAGGGCCTACTCTCGATTATAATAACTGTTCACCAACACCTTTCTAAAAGAAAAATGTCAGCGAGAAGGCCCTTGGTCGATCCTCCCTTAGATTTTATCGTAAACTTAAAAAAAAATATTTCCTCTCAAAAAAAATTTTTTTTGTCAGTTTCATCATTTTGAAAGCATTAAATAGAAACACGAGTACTCTCTATTTCAGTTAGCTCACAATATTAATAATATGTCCTTTATTTGTAAAAAAAAAACATAATTTCATGAATTGCACCACAATTTAAATTTTGACAAAAAGGACATTCTCGATTGTAATAACCGTTCACCAACAGTTTTCTAAAAGAGAAATGTTAGCAAGAAGGCCCTAGAGTCTACAATAGCATTGAACCTAGAAGCGCTCTAATATAATATATATTAATTATAGAAGAAAAGAAATTAGAAAAGAAAAGGATGTGGTGAGTATATTGCCACTAACACTCAACTGCTGGAGAAAAAAGAGACCCAAACCCAAATCGACGATGAAGTTGTCGTAGGAGTTTAAATATAATACTAAAGATAAATAAAAATAGCTATTAAATATTTGAATTAATTTTTCTAAAAGTAGATTTCGTTCTGTAAATAATTAAGGTTTTATTAATTTTGTGTTCGCGGATAGACCTAGTTCTGTCATCTGACTGGTTCCGAAGTTCAGAATCGCTGGCAAACTTAGAATGACTTACACTCTGAATTGGTCAAATTGCTGACTCTTGTGGAACACCTTGCTTAATCAACTTAAATTCGGAAGTTTGCACCAAAGAGTTCGTTGGTGTACTTTTTGTAATTACAATTCGACTGTGTGGAATTGTTTGACAACCCAGAATACTTCAATTTTGCAAGTAACAGATTACGACTCAAAGTGTCAAGCGCTTTACTCAAATCAAGCATAGTACCATTTCCATGTTCCTCATTATACCTGACATATATAAGAGTATTGTTATCTAAAAACTCAGTAATTTTATATATGTTTTTCCAATATTTTTCCAAATCTCTCAGTTCTTTAGGGTCTGCCACCTTGGCAATAGACTTAATGATTGCTTCATTCCAGATAGATGCGTCCAAAATGCAAGAATATAAATTATATTTATTAATCCATCAGAACAAAAACGCAAGCAGATTGATGCCTGTGATTCTTTTTTCAAGATCGGTTTAATTAGTTAGATGAAAGTATAATACTTTATCTGTCACCGTATTACTGTTGTAAAAATTTAATAAATCGGGGGATGTGGTATCAGCTAAATTCTGCCGATTTCTTGAACTTTTTTTTATGAAAATGTATTAAAATAAGTTATTTTTCCCTAGATATTGCATGTTTTGTATAATTCCTTATGTATGCAATTTTTATAGGCCTTGTCTCTTAACTTCATTAAAATTTTAACATTTTTAGTAATCCATAAACTAAAGGGTTTACCAGTCAATGTTTTGATCAGCATAGATACACAGATATTTGTTTAATATTTCCATTATAATGTTGTTAGACATTCCTTCATTGCTATTTAGGTTCGATATATAAATACATAAATTCTTCCCCAATGCAATGAAAATCCTTCCTTTAAAAACTCATCTGAATTTAAATTTTTATAGTCCGTGTATATGACACGTTTTTTAAATTTTGGGATGCTCAGTTGTCAGAAAACAGTATAAACTAGGTTAGGATCAGTAATAGATTAAGAAGTAGGGATAGAATCTTATTTAACAGGAGTAAGACATAACAAGATCAATTAAACTATGCTGATCGGATAGAAAATTTATTCTAGGAATATTGAAAGAATTGCTCGAAATATTTTTATTTAACCACGTTTCATTTAAGGACAATACTGTGCCTTTATTTGCTATAAAATCCGTACTAATATCTGCTAACGTCTTAGTAGCTACATTAATTTTTATTATTTTGTGTTCTGTCCAAACAGATATTATTATCTATTAACTAATATCTAGTGTCCAATAGAAGATTAATCTAATTTTAAAATTCAATGCAGACCCTGAAAAAGATAAACAAAAATCTATATTAATTAATACATTCATCTGATGAAGATGATATGAAGCAAAACTACTCAGCGAATCTGCAAAACCAAAAAAAAAAAGGTTATAAACTTTATACGCTACAACCGCACATTATACAGGATAATGCGTTAGTAATCGGTAATATATAATCCGCAGAATCCTGAGCTTACAATATATAATATTTAAGACAAATCTTTTAGACAAAATGCTGCCCCAGACCGACTTACAGAGTGTTTTAATTAAACATTTAAAAGATATTTTTGCCCAATAGTTTAAAATCGAAGAAATAATAACCTTTCTATTGGGAAATATGAAGGAAATATATGGAAATTGAAAAAAAAATTATTGTTTTTATTTGAAGCCCGCAAATTTCCAACCTTTCCCGGGCACTCCGTGTATAAAGTAAAACAAATTGCCCATACTCGAAGAGACCTAGTCTCCCAAAATTAGATTCCAATTTGTGTCTGTGATCACCGTGACAGCGAATGTAACATTTCGAGAATAAGTATTTATTTATTGAATTATAATTTATAACCCCGTATATAAGACATAAGTTTCACACCCCGGGGGTAACATAAAGGGATGCATCGTGTATCTACACCTACGTTCGATGACGTAAACTCAATTTCATTGAGAAAAACCCTCTTGACTTCGATTAGGTAACGAGGTCCGTTTCTTCACGCGCCAATTCCCGAAAGTGGCCAGTCCAACCCCCCTATTGACCGGACCCAAGTCCATCGGAGCCGCGTCGCGCGTTTTAACATATAAAGCGCTCGACGGGCCCGAGTTTATCGTCAGTTTCTTGTCCTTTCCATCCGAAGAAAGCGAATCTTGAAGATAACGTGTGGGGGTACGGTATAATAGTCCGGATAGAAAGTGAAAATTTAACAGTGTCGAGGCGATTAAGGTGACCGCGACATCTTGTTTTTGGAAGAAGAAGACGATTATTTTTCGCACCACCGGTGAGTCATCGTGCCATGGGGATTGGTCTCGAAGGGGCGGGGCATTCGCGAAAAAGCTACGGGATTGTCTAATAACAAAGTTGGAGGCTAATTAAAAAGGGTCTCTTTTTGTTATCTACATTTCTTCGCTACTTTCACTCCATTACTTCTATCTCCAATTTGAATACAATAGAAATCAGATGCGGGGCGGCGAGCGAAACGATTTTAGTAATTATTCGTTTTCTTTAGTTTCGTCTGCGCTGGGAATTCAAATAATTGTTATTTAGGCGTTCCAAGCCTTAAAATTCGTATCTCCCGGGAAGCGTAACTGATTTTTCAAGATTTCCAAGTTGTTTTAACCGAAATAATGCTTAAAACATAGAAAACCGCGTTGTTATAATTTTTACAATAATAGATTTTTGTTTTTCCTATTTCAATAAATTTATGATTTTTTGCTGTTGTAGGACTATTCTTAAAACTTTTCGACCATTTGTACCGGTCCTAGAGCCAGTAGGCAATCATTCGAAATAAATACCAAAAATCCTCTTTTTCGTAATAAGTCTCACTTTCAGATTTTTTTTCATTTGAATTATAATTTATACATTTTTAGATTCTATAGGACTTCAAAAAAACATATATTGATATTTTTTTGGTTAGTTTAGTTTCAGAAATTGTGGGCGACAATTTTTCGAAAAAAAAACTAAAATTTCCATTTTCCTCATGTTATTAACAACATTTCTAAAATTGTTTTTGAACTTCATATACTTTAAATTTTCTCTGCCTTTTGAATTAATTCATACTTACTTATTATTATACTTAAATTTATACAAATTTTTTGGATTCTAGAAACTCCCCTTTTCATATGAATTAACATTTTATAGGAATATGTATACAATTTTTTGGTTAGTTTTGGTCAGTTCCAGAAATTCTGGGACACAATTTTTCGAGATGCATATCAGAGAAGAATCGAAAAATTCCCTTTTTCTCATGTTATTAAAAATACCTCGAAAATTATTTCGTTGGAAACCTGATTTCCGAACTTCATATGTTTTTATATATTTTTTTTAATTTTAATTATTTTATCTTTTTGTTAGCTTCAAGGGGACATTTTGTCAAAGAAATTTATACCATTTTTCGGGTCCTAGAAACCCTCCTTTCAACGTGAATCACATTTTCCAACAACTATCTTTTTAAAGAGCAACCTAAAAACAAACTAAAAATTCCCATTTCGTCATTTTATTAGAGAGTTTTTGAAAATAATTTCGTAAAGCTTCCTTTTGTTATAAAGTTTTTTAAAATTTGGGTTTGCTAATTTTTCCTGTTTCCAGGTATTTTCTCATTTTTAAAATTTGGAAACGTCATCTACATTAAAAACTAATATTCGGGCTTTTTGCTGTACTCGGGTTAACTGTGATCACACAGCTCCAACTCTGGACCCCATATCAGCTGCGTACTGTTTGTGTGGAATTCGCATTCCTGTTGCTTGCTGTTGTCGCTCTTGGAAGATAAGAAAAGGTCTTCTTTGACCAAGTGCATCGATATTCATGAAAATTTGTTTATTAAAAAACAATCAATTTCCTTGCAAAACGAATTTGTTTGTGCATGGCAACAAATATTGGCAACAAATATTATTCCAGGACTACCCAAAAAGTAATTAAAATTGGTGTTTTTAAAAGTGGTCCTTATTTCGTTTTAAATAGTTTTATTCATTTACTATTTAATTTATTATAATCCTTAGAATTTCCGATTTACTTTTAGTTCATAATTAGTTTGATAATTTACATATTTTTATTTGATTTAAGCCATTTACGGTGAACATGTCGTTAGTTTTGGTTAATTTTCGCTTCTCCATAACAGGAGAAAACGTAGGAATTCGGCAAAACCGCGTAGGAGCTCGCGCACAAAGTAGGCCACTTTTACTTTCATCCGCTTTCGTTGTTGCCAATTTCTTCGGCCTATGATGTCACCGAACAATAATAAACCAAAGAATTAGCATATGCGTTCTTGCGTAATCTCGTTTAATCCGGACCGCAGGAGCATGGCGCGCATTTTCGCCTACTGGGCGGTACTCGTCGCGACGACGGTCGTCGCCGAAGACTCCGCGTGGTCCTGGAACCCCCAAACCCCCGAAGACGACCTCCAGGTCTCCGCTAGCGACTACGCCCCGACCTCGATCAACTCCACCGACTCCGACGCCTTGATACAAGAAATCTTAACTTCCACGCGACAAGGTCGCGCTTTGGACGGCTACGACGAAGTTTACAGCGACCCGAGTGTCCAGGAAGTTCTCCAAAAAGGAGACGACGTCGAAGCCAGGAGCGTTATCCGCGAGCGCCTTTGCTTCCTCAACCTGATGAGGGTGAGTGATTGCGTAAGTCTCGAAATGTTATGGATCTTACGCACGACTTTTTCCAGTGTGACGAGGAAATCCAAGGCAAACGCCCATACATCGCGCCCGAAGAGCTCATCTACGCACAGCCGGTGGCCATCAACCCCGTCGGGCAACCCATACCCACGATTCCGGTGAAAGGAGTGAGAGGTATGGGAGGATACGGACCGCCCCGTCCGATCCCCTACCCCGGCGGTAACAAATTCGGACCTCCCACGCTGGGCGGCAAATATCCACCCCCTCCTTACGCCCCCAACAAGCCGCCGAGGAGGGGATACGGCCCTCTCCCGGGCAAACCTTTCTACGGACCTCCAGTTAACAAACCATTTTTGTCAGGTAACACAACCCATTGGCGACGCTACTGTCTTAATACTCACGTTGCAAATACTTCCAGGTGGTGAAATTTTAGCCGAAGGGGAGTTCCTTGACAGACCCCCTAGCTCCGAATACTTCAACAAACTTCCGGCAGCCGCGAACCCGTACCAGTTCGAACTAGGTGCCTCCGAGAACGCCCATCACAAGGACAAACGCGTGGAGATCACCGTCACCGCTCAAGGAGGTGCGGCGAGCGTTACTGGAGCTCCCAACAAAGGCCTAGTCGAGCACGTGCACCACCATTATCACCATAACGCTGACGGCGTCTCCAAGCAACCGACGGTGATCGTTAATCCTGTACCGGTGGCGGCCGCGGCGGTGACTAGCTCGTTAGACGCGGTGTCCAGTTCCAACGCGTTCACCTCCTCTCACAACTCCAACGGTTTCGTCCCCACCAATGGTCTGTCTTTGGGTGGCTTCGGAGGAGTGTCCGGAGTTACCTACGGGGGTCAGACCTTGGCCAATTACGGCTCCTCCTCGTCCACTTTCGGTACGCAGGGGTTGTCGAACTACGGTTCCGGTTTCGGAGGCGTCAAACCCATCACAGAGAACTACGGACCTCAAACCTTCGGGTCGAACTCGGTCGGAGCTACCGCAGGGTACTACGGTTCGTCGGGTCTCTACAAGAAGGAGCTGAACGTCGACTCGCTCAATGGGAACTACCTGCAGGGCGGCTACGCGGATAAGTACCAAGGTGCGGAGTCGGCTAGAGCAGAGAATTACGACTGCGTCTGCGTCCCGTACGACCAATGCCCCACCCACGACGTCATAGGGAGGAAAGATGACCTGTATCTGGCGATTGACCCCAGAAACTTGAAGAGCGACATCGAGGCGGTCGCCGACAACGACACCCTCGTGTTAACGGACGGGAACGGTACCATGACGGTGGTGAAGTTATCCCAAGGTAACGAAACCCGAGGAGATCGCGCGAAACGGGAGGCGCCGTCGGAACCCCAAAGCGACGAACAAGATCACAAGGTCGAAGGGGTAAGCTTATTAATTTGACTAACGGGGAGGAACCCAACTGAGTATCCACCGCCTCTGCCTGACAAAATTAACATCGCGAGAAGCGCCCCAATTCCCCCATACTACTCAAAATTATTACTAAAACGCGTTAAAAACGGCCTGAATAATTGTTACAGCGCCAGTACGGGGGCCAGTACGACAATATCATGAAGAAAATCAAACCCACTTTCGGCATTTCCTTTGGTTTACCGTATCAGGGAGGCGGTGGTTATCCCTTCAACCCGCACCACGTGTATCCGCATCACGGTACCGTCGACGGTACCGGCGTTAATCTCGGTCTGGTGTCCGTCAATCCCCTGCTCTCTATCCAAGTCACCAAAGACGATTACGGCAACAAAGTCATCAAGCCATTCGTCAATCTTCACGTCACCCCCAACAGTTACCTGGTTAACAAGTTTGAGGATTTGGTCGCCTACAAAAAAGGCGTCATCCTCAACAAGCACAAGCACTTTCACGTGCACAAACCCGGGTTTTATCCCCATCCGCCCCACCACCCGGTCTACGACGGTCCCTACAGGGAAGAGCACGACTTTCATCACCATCCTCACGAACCGGAAATCCTTTATGGTCCGCCAGCTCACCATTATCATCAGTACGGCCCTGAATCGCCCCAATTCGAGCCGGACTACCCGCAAAAACCCCCATTCGGGTACTTCGACGATCCCTACTCCCACTATGGTGGCGGCCATTACGAACATCCCGACTCCCTTATCGCTCGGTCGTACCGCAATCACACGTTCGACGCGGGCAATAGCCTCGTCGAGCAGTACCGCGAGCAATTCGACCACGACCGGCACCTTGTTTACGGTGACCGGTCGGGCGTGCAGTACCAGCACCGACCGGGTACCCGTGGTGGCAAAAGTCTCGACCTCCAAGCCTCCCTGAGTCACGTAAAATTCCCTAGCAGTAGAAAAAGACGCGACCTTACTGACTTTGACGCAGGTATCGCTAAAAGCACAACGGACAAGGTACAAAGACGTTCCCGGCGGCTTTGGGCGGTACCCCAGGTCTAATTCGGAGGTTGTTTCAGCGTCAGGCATACTACGGTAGGCCGCAGACGTGCGGGCCGAGACACGTGTGCTGCAGGAGGCCGTACAGGCCGAGCGTGCCCCAGGTGAACCACAAGCAGTGTGGTACCAGACATTCGCAAGGCATAAACGGCAGAATAAAGAACCCGGTGTACGTGGACGGCGACAGCGAGTTCGGAGAGTACCCGTGGCAGGTCGCCATCCTGAAAAAGGATCCTAAGGAGAGCGTCTACGTCTGTGGTGGTACGCTGATTGATCCTCTGCACATACTGACCGCTGCCCACTGCGTGAAACAGTAAGACAACGACGTCGACTTTGACATGCTCTAGTACAACCAGAAACTGTTTCAGGTACACCAACTTTGACCTGAGGGTACGACTCGGCGAATGGGACGTCAACCATGACGTGGAGTTCTATCCATACATCGAACGCGACGTTGCCGCCCTTACGGTTCATCCAGAGTTTTACGCTGGCACCTTGTACAACGATTTGGCAGTACTGAGAATGGACAAGCCCGTGGATTGGTCGAAACACCCGCACATATCGCCCGCGTGCTTACCGCACCCGCAGGACGACTACACCGGAGCTCGATGCTGGACGACTGGGTGGGGGAAGGACGCTTTCGGCGACTTCGGCAAGTACCAGAATATCCTGAAGGAGGTGGACGTGCCGATAGTCGGGTTCGGCCAGTGCCAGCGACAGCTGCAGGGTACCCGGCTAGGGTACGAGTTCAAACTGCACCCCGGATTCGTCTGCGCAGGCGGCGAAGAGGGCAAAGACGCGTGCAAAGGCGATGGAGGTGGTCCGATGGTGTGTGAGAGAGGTGGTACCTGGCAGGTGGTGGGCGTGGTGAGCTGGGGAATCGGGTGCGGTCAGAGGGGCGTGCCCGGAGTTTACGTCCGGGTCGCCCACTATTTGGATTGGATCAGGCAGATCACCCAGCGTTATTAGGCTTTACTGGGTTATTTATTTATTTAAGGATTATTTATTTAGGTGTATATAAAGTTTAATGGATTTTTGTGATAAGTTATTTATGAGTTTTTATATAATAAATTCGACTTTTTTAATAATTGTTTCAGTTTCAATCGCTCCCACTTTGCAATTGTTGTGTTATATACCGCGTGCGCAAATTGGCTTGCCTGGCAATAGAAACTGGAAGGAAAATGTACAAAAAGTCATCCGATATCGATATCGGAACCAATGACTAATATGTTGCATCGGTAAACAAAAAAAAATCGTTGTTTACGCAGAGTGTTCAACCTTCAAAGTTGTTAGAGGGTAAAATGATTAATTGGTTATACCAAATTCGTTAATAATATGTGATAATCATTGTTGTTTTTGCTTTCTACTTGCGTCGCAATCTTAGAGAGAACCAGCGTTAATTATATCAAAATAAACGATCACATTTCACCGTTAGTAACGAGGTGTCCAATCTGTTATGATTTTTTTAGCGGGATTAGTTATATAAAAATAATAAATTATATTTTACCAAATTATGGGAGTCCTTTTTATAGTGTAATTAAATAATAATAAATAAAATTGATAGTTAATAACGAAATAAATTAATTTAAACAATCCGATTGAAAGGTTAGAGGTCGAGAAGGTTTCAATTAGTGAATTATACAGGTGGTTTCGAGATACAGCAAAATACATTTTGAGATGCGATATTTTTTTAAAACTTTCAATATTAATTGAAATTTAAGTTTCTTAGCCTTCAACGTTTTTATCGTAACTTTGAGAGACCAAATTTGTCTGAAATTGAATGAGGATTTCAAAAACAATTTTTATTTTAGAAAAAAGCGGCGGCCCACCATTTTTTCTTAAAAAGCAATCTAGTAAATTTGTTAAAAAATATTTCGCATCAAAAATGCCTTTTGCTACCTGAAAGTAGTTTGAGAATTATGAAAAAATTGTTTGTTAGCAAATCGCATATTCGTCGAGCAATATGGTGAGCTTTTTGTAAACGTGCATTAATTAGCGGTCCGGGACGAAAATTGACGAAAAATTTAAAAAAAAACGCAACACGTGACGTCACTTTATTTTACGACATTTTCAAAAGTTCATTCAACACTCTGATCGGGGCCAGACTTCCAACCATATACCGTTTCTCGCCCTCAGAGTGACCCTGTAGCCAAGCTGAAGCCGCTCGCGGCCCGGCATCAGCCCTATCCGGTAGTTCTTCAGCACCGCCGCGATTATCGTCTTCATTTCCAAAATGGCGAACTTTGACCCTGAAAACAACGACGATTTTGAGTGTCCCGCCCCCGACCCCCGGATACGTACCGATGCAGTTCCGGGGACCCGCGCTGAACGGCAGGAACGCGTAGGGGTGCATTTTCCCGGAGTTTTCCGGTGAAAACCGATCCGGATCGAACTTGAGCGGGTCCGGGTAGTATTGGGGTAGCCTGTGGGTAATGAAAGGAGACACGAAGACGTTGGCGCCTCGCGGAATGGTGTACCCCTCTGAAATACGATACGGGATTCTGATGCGGTGCTTGAAAGTCATTTTTGTTGCCCTTCTTTGGAAGCCAGTGCAGCTTAGAAAATAAATAGCAACTTTCTTGTCAAAATGTTGCGATTTTGTTGACCCGGCTACGCCGTTAAAATGGTTGTCCGAAACATATCAAAATTCGATGGGACACGAATATACCCTCAAATATTTTTCCAAACTTTTCCGCCATTTGGACGGAATGGTCCGGTAATTTCAGACCCGATTATCTTGCCCTTTTTGAGAAGTCGCCCACATCGATCGCAAATAGCAATTTCTTGTTACGAAGTTTTTTTTTGGAACATCAGGTACTTTAACTTATTTATTGTACAAAATTTAAATAAGCAAAATAAATAAAATGATTTGATTTTTTTTGTTTCGACTCTCCACTGCAGGTGTTATAAACTGCGACAGAGCATCGCAAACATAAGAATAAAATAATAGCAAATAATTGTGCGAAATGTTATTTGCAATAATTATTTAAAATAATAATGTTTATAGAATATATGAGAATAAATATTTTAAATTAAATATTTATTACATATCGTTTTTTGGAATCAAATATTTAGCCAAGATATAAATATTTACACAATATTTGTGCTGTCAGGGAAATATCCGTAACACCCTATATCTCTTCATTGGATTGAATAGAAGATATGCTAAACTTCCTTCCATGCAAAATGTTTAACAGTCTCTACTACTGTTAATAACTATATAAGTTGAAATTGAGCGGAAGGCAAAGTTTATTCGATTAAATTCACGGTTAAGTTGGCGAGTATGACGTAATTAGGGTCAAAAAGGCCACTGGATAAGCTCACCCAGGTGGACGTCGCGTTTCAAAACGCGCGACACTATAGGAACGCTGGGAGCCAGCCTTAGCGACTCCTTGACGCACTGCTCCAGGTAGTGCATCTCATTGAGCTGCGCCATCTTAAATGTTGGCGTGGAGTCTGCGCCGAAAATGTCGTCGATTTCTGCGCGCGCCCTGCTCTGTTCATGCTCGTTTGCAGCGAGGAAATGCAAACAGAATGCCACCGCGGCCCCCACCGAGTCCTGACCCTGCGCAATGCGCGTGACGTCAGAGCGTGGCCGCGTGAAATTTCATACTTACCGTCAGCATGAAAGTGACGGCCTCGTTGACGACGTCGTTTTCGTCGAAATTGGCGCGGCCGCGAGCTAAATCCGCGAGCATGTCGAGGAGACAGACGCCGCCACCGCCTCCCGTCCTCGCTCGCAGGATCTGCAAACCAAAACCCCAAAAATATCAATTCGTTACCTCTGTGAACACTTACTTCTTTCGTATAGGCGTGGAGGTCGCTCTTTTGTCTCGATTCTGTCGTCGACAGCTGCGAGCGTCTGAAAATCAAGTCTACAAGCAACCACGGCCTCAGCAAACGCTTGATCAGCAGCAACTCGCCCCTAAAAGCAACAAATGGAATAAATGCTCACTGACCATCGACAGCAGGTCACTATCCAATCGAGTATGGTCTGCGCCGCTGCTTGACAGTTACCTTCGGAACGGGGTCGAGTTTCGGTCCAAACCCAAAGTCACTCCCAAAACGGTCTCTGTAAAATCGAATTTAACGTGTCGTCGCTGTCGCCAAGCTCAACTTACTGTGCAGAACTCGCAGCACGCAGTCGTTGACGACGCGCGTGATTTCGACGTATTTTTTGCCAGCCAACGCTTTGACCATGCCGTCCGAATACTCGGCGAACGTGTCGACGTAGTTTTCTAACACGTTGACGTGGAAATACGGCTGGATGAGACGCCGATGCATTCTCCATTTCGCGCCTGTAACAAGACGAACTAAATTTTTCCGCCACGGACCACAGTGAACCGCCTACCGGTGCTCGTGACGAGACCGTCCCCTAAAAATGTGTGCATCACGGAATACGGAAAATTTTTCTCGCTCAACTTCGAGTGGCTGAACAGTATTTTCAGATGTTCCGGCTCGTAGACGAAAAAAGCAGGCACAAAGAAGAGCCAACATCGGAATATCGGCCCGTAGTTTTGGTATGCTGTAGTGCCCACGTCTTCCAGCCCTAATAAAATCGGTATACGTCATTCGTACTCGTCCCGCTAATGACGTCACGAGTTATACTTACCCCGGTCGTCTTTAATTAATAAAATATTACCAAAAAGGGGCGTAACCTTCGGGCCCGGCATTCTAAACGCAAGAGCCGCCACGCGGGCGTAATTTCGAAGCCCGCGACGCGCCCACGCCGCCAACACGGCAGCGAAAGCCGCCCCCCAAATGATTGTCCAGTAAGTCATTCGCGACTTTGCACGCGACGCGAGAAAAAATAACTAGGAAATAAACTCGACATCAATGTCCAAACGATGCGCTGCGATCTGCGAAACGTGAGTTTTTTTTTAAGCGACATGTTTATTCTCCCGCCGATTTGCATAAACGTTTGTGATTTTTAGACGACGACCGCTGAATGCCAATAAACAAATATAATTACTTTCGACCTTAGGTACGACGCGAGCGTATAAATATAACACCTTTATATTAGGCCTTGCGCAAATATTTGCCGCAGCCGTAAAACTGTCGTTTTTATTCCTATTGATGCGCGCATAAAAAACGTTCTTTATTTTGCGGTGGCGTTTATCGACGACACTGACGTCATCGCACTGCCTTTCCTGTACGGTCTCGGAGATAACGGACCGAGATGAGTGGAAGGAACCAGAGCAAAAGGAAGAAACACCGATCTAACCTCAATCTTTTTTTTGGCGAAATTCGAATACTTCCGTTTAAAAAAAATCGTCCAAGCGTCCGTAACGAAGTGTCGAAATGCCTCAAGGACGCAGGAAGGTGCCGTTTAGCGGAAAAGCGAAGAAAGAGCAGCTCAAGGCGAAGAAGCAAAGTTCGTATGCGTTGGAGGATGTCCGGTCCGTTCGCAAAGTAATTCGCCGGTTTCAGGCAAAAAAATGCCTTTGTACCATCGCCCGGACGGCGACAGCGAAGGCGAGAGCGGCCCCGTGATTCAGAAAATCAACTACCAGTCGTCGAAAGCGGGCAAATCGAGACCTAACCGATACGCACTTCAATTCTTCCGAGAGACAAATGAGGAGATTAAAGCGAAGAAGGAAGAGGCGAGGCAGACGGTGGTCAAGGTCAAGGAGACCGATTTGGAGATCCACTGCGAACAGTTTTTCGATCCGGCGCTCGGATTCCCCAAACGGCCCCCGTGGAATTTTGATCTGTCCAAAGAGCAGCTCGACATGCAAGAAAATAAGTACTTTACGGAGTACTTGAAGAACGTCGAGATGCGTTACGACTTAAAGCAGCTGAGTTACTTTGAGCTGAACTTGGAGACCTGGAGACAACTGTGGCGGGTGTTGGAAATGTCCGACATTATTTTGTTTATAGTTGACATTCGCTACCCCGTAAGTGAAAGGGAAAGGTAACCTCTCTTGGTCTACAGGTAAGATTTTCTAGGCCGCCATGTTCCCCACGTCTCTTTATGACTACGTAACTGAGGAATTGAAAAAAGATTTCATTTTGGTCCTGAATAAGATCGATTTGTCCCCTGCGCCGCTAGTGGCCGCATGGAAGAACTATTTTGAACGGCGGTATCCATTGCTAAAGATAGTAATGTTCACAAGCCTACCTGGGTACAACTTGGTGGGGCAAAGATCCGACAAAGGAGGTTAGAATCTTTGATTTTTAGGTGAAAATTTAGTTAAGTGATGTTTAATGTTCTGTTAAACTTTACTTAAAATTGCGTTTTCCATATAGCTACTAGGTAGAGGTCCTGCTTATGCTGGTAATACAGGAATTTTTCAAGCGACAATAAAAATATATTGAGATTAGCCATTTAATGTGCGCATGCGCGCTCGTAAGACCTACCGGCGTCCAGTAACTGACGTGACCTCTGACAGTTCGTCAATTTGACAGGTTTCAGTTTAAATGTTTAGTATAAGGAGATCGCTATTATTACCATACCAGGGCCACTATATTATCTAATAGCTATATGATGTTTACGGTTCTTAAGTGCAGTATTCGGTGCAGGTCTCCAAATAAGACGCAGAAAGGGCAGAATACGCATGGCTGCGGAAGGTACGGAACAACTGTACCAAGTCTGCCAAGGTATAGTGGGTTCTTACGTGGACTTAACCTCTTGGCACAGCAAAATAAAAGAAGAGATGAACGAAAATTACTTAGAAGAGGAAAAACTCGAAATCGGCGAGACGATAACCGTCAAAAACGAGACTGATTACTTCCAGTATGAGAAATACAGGGGCGGGATCCTTACCGTGGGTTGCATTGGGCAGCCTAACGTGGGCAAATCATCTCTGATGAACGCCATCATGGGCAAAAAAGTCGTGAGCGTGTCGAAAACGCCAGGCCATACTAAGCACTTCCAAACAATATTTTTGACGAACAACGTGAGGTTGTGCGACTGTCCTGGGCTCGTGTTTCCTTCCAAAGTCCCGAAACCCTTGCAAGTGCTAATGGGTAGTTTCCCGATCGCGCAGCTGCGCGAGCCTTACACCACGGTTAAATATTTAGGTTACTTTTCGACGCGATCTGTTATCCGTGGTTGTTAGCCCTGTTTTTATTTTGCAGCCGAACGGTTGGATTTAGTTGTTCTCTTAAGGATAGACCACCCGTATAACGACGACACGTGGTCCGCGATGGATATATGCGACGGTTGGGCGAAAAAGCGAGGTTATTTGACGGCCAAAGCTGCTCGCTTAGACTCGTACAGGGCTGCCAACAGCCTTCTGAGGATGGCGCTGGACGGGAAAATTTGTCTGTGCCTTAGACCGCACCATTACTCTATGAAAAAAGGTAAGCGGTGTATTTTCGATCGACCCGTTGCGCAAAGTCCATGTTTTAGACTATTGGAATTCGCATCCGGATGTCGCGAAAGTGAAATGGATCCAAGCGCTGGGCTCGGACGGCGATAGCGAAGTCGGCGATACCGAATCCAGTTCGGGAGAAGAACATAACGTGATTCCGGACGATTCAGACGCGGAAGATTCGGACGAAGATAGCAGCGACAGCGAGCAAGAGGTTTCGGTCGCCGCCAACAAGTTTGCGGTTCTAACTAACGAATAATTTGCCTGTCATTTTTTAAAATTTTTCTATTTAGAAATAAAACGATATAAAAGCAACGTCGCTTGTTTATTTTTTTCTATAATCGGCAAATTCGTCTTCTACTCGATTCGCCATCACTATTTCCTCGCTGCGTTTCTTGATGTCATCGCGCGTAAACACGTGAGGGTCCAGAAAAATCGGATCGATTAGCGCTAAAAAATCGACTCGTGTGGAAGTGAGGTTAAGTTACCGAAGCGCGCTTACATTCGCTCAGGACTTTGTCATCTTTTTTCGAGCGTGTCGATTCCCGCATCATTTGTTCGAAAAGTTTGTAGGCGTGGTAGCGGTCGTCGTCGATTAACGTGACTTTAGCTGCCCGCGACAGTTTCGTGAAACGTTCGATCAGTTCTCGTACGATCCGGGTGCCTAAACAAAGTCACGCGTCTTACGCTTAGGTAACGAAGGAAAGCGCTATGAGCAAGCGGCTCGAAACACCGACCGAACTTTTAACTCTGGTTTCAAAATGGCGTTAAACGATTTTTTGAAAGAGAAATGGCGCGAGTTAAAGTCGCGAAATCGGTGTAACGGCGAAAGCGGTACCGTCGATTTCGTCTGCTGGGGGCGCCTGAGGTCTTCCAAATTCGGCGTACAACTTTCGGGCGGTTGAGTGCGGCCTCGCGTCGTCGGAAAGCAGCGAGGCCAGAAGTTGTAAGTGTTTAAGTGATATCCGCACTTTGGCGGCCAGTTGGCGCCTGTTGTGTATTAATTTAGCCAAATCGACGTTCTTCGTGCTTTGGTTTTCAACTTCTTTGAAAAAATGTCGCTTTTTCCGCTTGTACCTAAGTAAGAAATGGCGGATTGCTGAGGACGATTCGAATACCGGGCCTTACTCATGGGTGTTGTTAATAGTGGCATTTTTAAGTTCGGACTCGATTACTTCTCCGTGTTTGACTCGTTTTAACAGTTCCGCTTTGGTGGACTCGCATTTTTCAACCATAGCCGAGAGGCGGTTTTTTTGTCTCACTTGCTCCTGGAGGCTGGAACAGTTTCAAATTTTTACGCGTTCAATTTGAAAATTGAATTCGACCATGGGTAGATAGACTCCAGGTTAGGCACAAATATGGCGTCCTTGATCAACCTCAGGGTGGATTCAATAGTTTCCACATCTTTTCTCAAATTCGTATAGCTTTCGGACGATTCCAAATGAAAGGTGCCCAAGTTGATATCGCTCTATAACTCCAGCTCAATCGAACGCGTTTACAGTTTACCAATCCACTTACGTCGCGCCTAACCAAATTTTTAACATTGTGTCCAAAACTTTCGACCCGTTGTTTCACCATCGCCAAATCTTTCCTTCTGTTCCCCAAATCCCTTTTGATCACTTTTTCGAGCATTTCGAACTCTTGCCGCCGATCGTCTAAATATTCGGTGGCTAGCTGCCCCAGTTTCGTCGCGTTTATCATGCATTTTCCTTGGTTGAGGCCATCCCGCTTGATCGCCTCTAAAATGGCGTCAAAGTACAGTGCGTCTTTTTTCATGACTGCGATCATTTGTTTGTAGGTATCGCGCACCACAATGGCAGCTTCCTTTTTTAAAATCGCATCCTGCACTTTGCCTGTTATGATGTGAGCCAATCGCTCATTGGGCAGCTGGCTCTGCCAGCTCAGGTGTTCAAATTTAATGCTGTCTTCTAGTTCACCATAGCGCAGCTAGGGAGTTGAAAATTAGCGATCGTTTTTAGGTGTTTGGCATTGAACAATACCTTTCTTTGTATAAGTTCTTGCTTTTTTAAATGTTTCTTGTACTGTAGCAGATCACGCGCCTTTCTTTTGTTGAAGTTCACCTGCTCCACCATCTCTATAACTTTCTGAAAAATACAGCTCAGTCTCCACAAATCATTTTGATTATTTTTTAGCAATTATAAATTAATCAGGTATAAATAGGTTATGTTCTAAATCTCTCATATTGTTCGAGGACGACCGAGGAAGGAACCGTGAATGTCTTTAGAAATAATAGAGAAGCTTTGTTTGATATCAATCACATTGAAGATATTGTAATATTTATTGTCGTCAATGGTGGGCAATTTGAACATTTGATTTGATTTTTTTTATTACTATTACCAAAATTGTTTTTGGTTTTTTATTATTCACTGTTCCTTTTCATCCTTGTATATTAAAAAAAAAACAGAAAGATACCTTGAACTTTTTAAATGCAAATATGTCAAAAACCGACAGAGGTAGCCGACCTAAACAAGAGTACCTTTTCTGTGGAAAATTAAACTTTCTTTCAGATTTTCATCATAACCCGACATTTTTTATCATTATGCAATAGAAAATTCCTCAATAATTTTAATTAATTAATTAATATAAATTTATCTTCGAAACCACTTAAATTTGTATGAGGCATGTCGACCCCAATCATATTTTGGTGTCTCGTACCTCGTAATTTCCTTCAATCACTCTGTATATCTGATGTTTAAATTGGCACTATCCATTACGAGAGAGTTTTGTCAGAAATTCTGATTTGTTCTTCTGAATGCAAACTTGAATTAAAAATATATCAAGCTATTGATCAAAAATTTGCCTTATTAAACTAAAACCTATTTTTTTTTGAGTGACCTTTCAGCGCTTTCGTATAAACAAACAGATATAAGGAAAAACATTCGTAGTTTTTTTTCCTACAGATCAGACCTGGGGCTGCGCGTATTGGTAGGCAAGCTGCATTTCCCTGTGCGCGGCCAACGTGTTTCTCAGTTTCTGCTTGTCGCCGCAGATGGCGTTGTCCAACGCTTGCCTGTCATCACCGATTTGCTTGCGTAATTTCTTCAATTCGTGGGTTTGTTTCTTTGCCGCCACCCCGCTATCGATTTCCATGATTTTGCGGTCTCTAGCTGCAAGGTTTTAGCCGTAATATCGCCATAACATTTCGAGAATGTTTACTATATAGTTTGATAAGGCCCTTGTACTGGATGATTTTGTCTTTCGTTGTCCATCTGTTTGAGGTCATGCCGTGCAGTTTAACCTTGTTGGCCGACAGCATACTCGCCGCGTTCATCTCAGACAATTATAACCGAATTTGCTTTCAAAGCTTGAGTTTTTGATTGTCAATGTCAATTATTATATTTATATTTGAATAAATTATAAAAACCGACAATCCGAATGGTCGAATGGTCCTAGCAATATGGCCTATTGAAGTAAAGGACATCGAGATCATATTTTAAGAATTGGCCAAAAATACGTTCATAATAAATGTTTAAATTTAAAACTCAGGCTTTTAAATTACGAGCTGAGAATACGAGGTTGCATAACTGTGACCAAACGAAAGTACAGCACTGTGAATCGCAGACCACGCAAGCGACACGAACTCTACTTTACCGACCGTACGTCTCAAATTCCTCCGGAACGTCAGTTTCTGTTTTGTTCTTTTTAACGAAAATTTTCGTTCGGTCGAAAAGGCGTTCACAAGGTTTCGCCAGCCCGTGTATTTTTTGTAGATCGACCCCAACGTTAAACATTTAATAATCGGACGGTAGTGAATATGTCGACCAACATGGAAGAGGAACAGGCTCTCAGGGAATTCGAGGCGTACCTGCAAACGCACAACATTCAGCAAATTCTCAAAGACTGCATCGTGCAGCTGTGCGTGAGCCGACCCGCGAACCCCATCAATTTTTTGCGCGACCATTTTCAAAAGCTGGCCAGGGTGAGTACGCTTTTGTTGGGTTAATTTTAACGATGGCAACCTCAAACTTGACTTTTGATCGGGGCCTTGCGTTTTGAACCGATTTTATAGCATTAATTTACTAGATAGGGTTATAATTGTTGTGCTTGTTGAGTAGTGGAAGTTTCTATAACTTCCGAAGGGGTTGTGTTCTTTCCCTTGGCATTTTTGCGCGAAATCTGGTTTGAGTCAATGTCCGCTTCTCCACGTTCTACTCGATTTCGCGTCATAATTTTTTGCTAAATCGTAGTATGCGGTGGGGTGGCATCTAGGACGTCACGAATTCCAAAGATTTATCAGGGGTTGCCCGGCAACGGAGGGCGGTCGCCGTTGCCGTCGTTGCCGCCAAAAACGCCAAAAGGGAGAGTTTTGCGCCATGGTTTTCGGTATTCAGCGAGAAAAAACGCGCATCCCATTGGCAACACCGCTTGCATCGCTGCATCCCCGATCTATGGCTTCGCTAGACCACCCGCGTTAAGTGCCGTGTATCGGGTTTTAATAACAAAAGCGGAGGTTATTCGCGCCGCATCTCCGTTGAGTTGACGGAGAACGCGAAACGTCTTCGGCTGTGCACGGTGGGATGTTAACGTTGCCCGTGGTAAGTCGAGGGTAGGTAGGGAGCCGTAAAATCGAAGGGCGTGGGCGGAACAAAATCGAACGGTTTTTCGTGGTGTTTTCGCTCGATATGCCCGCCGCTTTGGCAACGTCGCACTGATTTTCGAATAACGGATTTTTTTTTGTAATTTCTGTAGTTTCTAGTTTGATTTGTGTCCCTCGTGGGCGCTCGGTAGGAGACGGAAAAATGTGAAAATGGCGGTTGGAATTTAGAGTGGATGACGTAGAAATACGTTTATTTACGTTTTAACCTAATGTTTCACGTGCTCTAGAAAAATACAGTTTGCAATATTCATATACATAATAATACATAATTTCATATACAGGGTGTATCATAATAAGAGGCTGACGCTTACAGGTGTGATTCCGTGGAAGATTTTTAGAAAAAAAGTATCAATTTTATTGAAAATGCCTTAGATATTTTCTTCATTATTCTCGTTGCTTAATGCTAGTTGTTTTAAGGATCACCATATTATTATGAAACAGTTATGTGACATTTTATACTATATCGGAAAATGTGAGTTTTTTGATTTTTTTTTGCCAATGCCAATTCGCATCTCCTACCTTCATACATTTTTTTTAGAGTCTTAATCTATAAGCGAAGTAGATTTAATTTTTTGATTTGTAGAGCATGACTAGTTTCATTTTTCTTCTCCATTCATGTTGGTAGCCATTGACACACACAAAGGGTAATAGTCTTTGATCGTTTATTCTTTAGAACGTTTTTAAAAGTCTCATTTGCCGTCACTTTATCAAAAGTCCGGTTAGACAGGAAAATATCAGCAGGGATATTTGTCTTTTAGTTTTGTTTGGGTCACTTTTTCCGACATTCATTAGTGTCTGTTTGAAGTTCGTTAGTAGTTCGTAAGCAAGTCAATAGTGCCAAGATGCTCAACAATCTCTTCTCTTCCTTAGACCTTCCCGGTCGTCGAACTTGGTGAAAATGTTATCTCATAATGTCACAATAAAAAGAAATCTTTTGGTTTACCGAATCGGGAGGCAATTCTAAAATTAACCACCTCACGTGCGGTACAACCGATATTTGTTTTCGATTAATTAAATAAATTCATGGTTTGGCGCGCAGTGTTGTCACGCTGAGAGAAAAAAAAACGGCCAACACTAACATTAAAAAAACTATTTATTGGAAAACAAGTATATAACGCAATCATATACTCCGATAAACTATATATCAATACAAATATAAATAACAATACATAAAGGTTTCTTTTCGTATGGTATATATATGTATACATATATATATATATATATATATATATATATATATATATATATATATATATATATATATATATATATATATATCTCCTCTCCGAAGTAAAAACTTGATCTGGATTTAACCCTAAGACTAAGTACGGTACGGTGTGGACATAGATTGTGTTCTCACGTAATTAACTACCGATTAAATTTAATCGCTAATGGTATTAATTAAAAAAAAAAACAAAACAAAACAAAAGGACGCCCGCACCCCAACCCTCCGAAGCCACAGGGCCGCCGTTAAAAATTCCCTGCATGCCCTTGTAATGGGTTTATAACACGGATCGCATCACAGCATCGGTTCGTGACATAAGTACACTTGGTTTTCGAATGGTATAAGCTTAATATATAAAATAAATAATTTATATATATGCGCGTGTGTGGGTATGTACACCAGCTTTAGATATTTTCAGTTAAGTAGTTTCTAAACGTGGCACACGTAAAGACAGAGAATGAGAGAAACAAACGGGGACAAGTAGTATCACACGATATATCATACGATGTATATATATATTTTTTAAAAACACTCTTTGGCTATGGACTATTGCGTTTGTGAAAATTTCCTGCGCCTGCGCGGAGGGGGCGTAGTAAAATACATATATATATATATATATTTTTCCCTAATCTTAAGGCTATAAGTAACGAACAACCTGAGTTGTTTTTGGACCACAAAAATCACAGTCGCGGGCGTGTGGCTTCGGCAACGAGGGCCGCCTACTCCCCTGCTCCCCCATTTTTCCCTCACGCTCACGAATACGCGCCTATGTACTCGGGCTTCCACAGCTGATTGTGGAAGAAGTTGTTAACGATCGCGATGTCGCGGTCGTGGTCGGGGGTCGCGAACACGGGGGCGATCGTCACCCCCTCGGGCACGACCAGCCCGAAGGGAATGAGAGGGTTGTCTTTTGCGCTACGTTTCGTCCGTTTCTTGGGCGGCATCGGGTCGTCCGCCCGGGGCGCCGCCGGTGGCGGACTCTTGCACTTGACGGTGGTGGGGATGCCGTCGTCGTCGTCCGCGCACGCGCGGCTCAGGTTTAAAGGCAACTGCGGCTTGGGCTTGGCAGCGACGGCAACGTTGTTGTTGTTGTTGCTGCTCACGTTGTTGTTATTATTATTGTTGCTGTTTGTCAGCGTCGTCAAGGTTATCACGTTGTTGTTGTTGGTCTCCTCGGGCGTCGGCGTCGGCTGTTTGTCCTTGTCCTTACCCCTGGAGTGAAGTTGCGTAAGTCGACGAAATTTGGTAAACTGCAGGTAGCGGTCCTTACCTGTTGTGACTCCGGTAACTGTTGAGACCGAGGCTGCTGATGAGCTTTTCGCGCTGCAACCGGACCCTTTTGGTTGTGATGACGAACGCGCTGACGAAGGCCTTCTGGCACACCTCGACCGATCGGCCTTCGTCAAGTAGCGGCACCAGGTACTTGCAGGTTATGCGACGCGGCGGTCGGCCCGAGCCCGTCGACTCCGGGACGTTGAGGCGCGCGCGCAGGTCCATGTTGGTTCTGAGGAACTGGTTCTGGTGGTCGGCCTCGCCCAAACCGTAGAAATGGTGGAAAAGGCGGTAGCGCGCTTCGATCGGCACGAGTTCGTCGCACTTGTGCGGACACTGGCACAGCTCGTCTGGAACAAAATCGTCAAAAGTTGAGTTTTGAATACCCTACTACCCATGCCATAATAAAGAATAAGTCCGTGACATTTCCAGTTCAACAAAACTCCCGAAACCCGCGAAAATTGACAAAAATTACAGTAACTTATATTGATTGGGCCCTGTTATGCAAAAAGGAACCATTCAACATTATATTAAAACATTAAATAAACGGGTATGGTCTGTTCATAGATATAAGAAAGTGACCAATTGCTTTTGAAGGGGATTATCCAATTACATACAATGCAACATGATTATTAAAATTCAGGTAAAATTGTGGCCCGTAATAGAAAATAATTTTATACCTACCTGTGTTTAATATTCTTTGGTTTGGTATACTACTTAGTTTCAGTTTATTAGTAATCATTCCTATTTCGTGTGTAATACAGCGTGTGTTGAATCGTGTCCGAATTATGCAAAATATGTACGAGTCTAGTGTATCTCAGGAGATGCTCCCGCCCAAATGTAAAAAACACTATTCTATTGAGATTAAGGAAGTTATAAACAATTTTTACTTAACTCTCATTGAACGTGGTGCCAGCAAGCAAGCATCTTTAGACGAAACGGCCACATTGACGAAAATTCTAACATCAACTGTATGGAAAATTGTGAATAATCCCATTTCAGCGAGGAAAAAAAGAAGCGACGCTGACATTTCCTCGAGTGTAGATGAAAATGATCAACATATAATACGGCGTAAAAATTACCAGTTATACGAGGAACAAAGCGTGCCTTAATTAGTAGGCTTGAAAAAGATGAAACCGGTGTTAAATGTTTCAGAACTACCTTATGGAAGTGTATTCAACATGTGGGTTTTAGATTTTAAAAAAATTGACAAAAGGCAAGTTTTAATGGAATCTTTTAGAATTCGGAAATGGCGACTGGAATATCTAGAAAAAAATAGGATTTACAGGCCAATTATTTACTTGGACGAAACCTGGTTTGACACTTTTGATACCCCGGAAAAGGGTTGGGTTGACTCAACTGATAAGTGTAAAACAAACGCGCCATCAAAAAGAGGTAAAAGAATAACTATTTTGCATGCTGGTTCTAAAGATGGTTGGATTCCAAATGGACTTTCTCTTTCTGCTAAAATGATTAAAGATTCTTCTCTGGATCACCATTACCATTACCACCACCGCTGATTTATTTGAAAGTTGGTTTAAAAACAAACTAGTTTCAAACATTCCTCCTAATAACGTGTCGTTACAAAATGATTTGTGATGTTTTACCTTAAATGTAAAACTCTCTTCTGAAAAGAATTCAACTAGAAGAGTAGTTGACAACAACCTGTTCTGGTCCAGTTTAACAATTTTATATACAAATTTTTATTAACATTATGTAGTTTCGAATTTAACTGTGACGTTTTTTAAAAAAATATTTTATGAGCTCGGACTAAGGTTAGGGTTTTTTAACCTCTCCTTCATAGAACACTTCTGAATCAGTTTTAGGAAAAAGGTGTTTTTTCTTAGTTTTTTAATTTACATTTAAATAAAATTGGGTTATCGCTTTTTTAACTGAAACAAAATACAGCGCGCGACCTGTTGGCTGGACTTTGGTTTATAATAAATTATTCTCGGATATGATTTTTTGTCTATCATTGAACGAAGAAAAATACAATAATGGACGATATAGATGTATTTTTGCTAGTTTAATAAAGCATCAGTATCCATTACGAAATTTCTCTGGACGTCAGATTCCAATTTTAAACGAAATTTTAAGTTATTGATAAGAGTATCAAACGATTTATTTTTAAATTCAAAAATGTTTACTATATTTTATTATATAATTTTAACACACTAACGAATTATAATTACTAATTAGTGCTGAATTTTTTTTAACGGTTCAATAAATGAGATCGCACTGTACTGCAAACGTTCGATCAGTGAGGTTACGCTGTAGCGCAGATAAATATAGGGTCGCTTGCAATTAAAAGGATGTTTTTATTTTAGTTTTCGCGAACGTTTCGATATATAACTATAAACGTGTTTAATATTACTACGTTTGTTGTTATATCACGGTCGCACCGGGGCGGCCCCTACACTTGTTATTACGAATAATATTATGACTCGAACGTTGCATATAATCGGGATTCCCACACCATTATCCGGCGACCGACGTAAAATAGGCCGGTTGTGTAGCAAACTGCGAGAAATTCCACATTTTAAACGCCCAAAGTCGAAACCGTTCACAGAGACAAGCACGTATTCTTTTTTTGTATACGGCATTTTTGTTTTCAAACAAAATTAGGCGAAACGTTTAAACGCATATCTAAGGAACTTTCGTAAAATTGCAAGGGTTATCACCTCGCCCTTCTCTACAATTCATCCATTTCTATTTACTAAAGTTTATTTTTTTTTAATTGTCACGTGGCAAATATTGGTCATTCTTTCCTTTTTAAAAAGTAGAAAATGTATTTAATAGTATACTATGCAAGAAGTTTGTTAAACGACACCTTAGACACTCGTTTGCTTTGACACGAGCAAACTAAATAAACGAGTATCCGAAGAAGTTTGTGAAACTGTCGCATACTACGTTTTTACAATACAGTATACTCAGTGACGTTAGATCTCACAAATGTCAAAATAAATACATTAGTATCTGCCGAAAATCACTAAGGTGACTCGCGGCAGTGTTTGACAAAGTTGACATCTAAAAGTGACGCTTTGTGCAAGCCTGAAGTGTATGAATGTGAACATTTATTTTTTCTAATATTTCATGCCCAATTTAGAAAAATGTCTTATTTAAATCGTTCAGTACATCATTTTTATGTTTACTTTAAAAGTGACGTCAACACACAAGCATAAAATTATTGCCTTTTAAAATTTGGATCACGCAGTATAAAAACGTAATGCTCGTTTGATAAAATATCGCAAAAACTTGAAAAATGTAACTCAACTTCCAGTTGAATCGTGAGTTATGAATTACGCGTATAATGACAGTGTCGGCGAGTTGTAGACATTTCGAGAGAGCAAATGTTAGCAAAAAAGTATTGAAGTAAATTCATATTTTGCGCGGTTAAACGCTACTGCTTTTTCCGTTTTTTCTAGGACAAAGCAAAAGACTACTTCGCGTGAAAAAAAAATTGCGTGCGAGTTGCGTGGTGGCAAACAGAAAAAAATAAAGAAAATCTGGCCATTTGGGCGCGTAAAATCCTAAAACAAAACACGGTCTGGTCGCGTCGCCTATCGCGCGTTATGGCGCAATAAAAACACTTGATTACGCTTTGGTCCACTTCGTTTCGATGTATGTGTGTGTGTGTTTGTGTATATTTCGCGTTCGACGTTCGAGTTCCGCTTTGTTTGGAAACGCGCTTTCGTCGATAAGAGCTCGCCATTTTTTTTTTCAAAATTTCGATCGCTTATCTCTCGAGTCGGTCGAGATAGCGATCCGCTCGACTCTTTTGTGTTCGTTGTAACGTTGCAACGTCGCAACGTCAGACGTCATCGTATGCGTTTTCGTCGAACACACCTCGTAGCACGCGTGGCGACAGTTTTTTACGGGTCTTCGTATGTTGACTGACTGATTTGACTGGTCCTCGTAAATAATCCATAATATTTCAATTTGAGAGTACGATAATTTGTAATCGCCCCGTATTATAGAGTATAAAACGTTAGAATATACAGGGTGTTTAGGAAAAAGATGCAAAGCTTATTACTTTCAATGTATTTTTACTCGTTTTCCTCAAGTAATTGTTGCAGTTTACAATATATCCATTTAAAATTTGAAAAGCGTATTACTTTTTTAGGGATATTTTCAGTAGTTTTGCTGTATTTCATATATACAGGACTATACGCGAAATACTTTTGGGAGTCCGTCTGCAATTTAGGGTGGATTTAGATTATCCTCCATATTTTTGTCTGTTTATTTCTAGTTTTTACACCTTCTAAACTAAAATATCGGATTTGAAGAACCTCCATTCAAATCAAAACGCCTCCACTTAAGTGCCCTTAAAGATTTCATCTATTCATGGTTTAGTCAGAATCAGAAATATTCAAATTACACGTTGTTTTGAGTATATAATTTGTTAAAAATAAACTGAGAAACTTTCTTTTATTGTTAAGGGTGGCCAGAGATCATCAACCTATTGCCGACAACTTTTTGGGAGTCCATACCATGGCATTTTGCAATGCAATGCAAACTGTTGAAAATATGCAGATCACACTAGAAACAGATAAAATTACCGTTTCCGGCTCACACTGTGAGACTATGCAGGCACATAATTTAGTAGCTTCAGTTTCGATTTTTAACGCTTTTAATTTCTTATCTCAATTGGAATTGGAGGTTTGGCTATTGGTGTCATTTCTAATTTTTTTGGACAATAGAGGACCGACCTGTGCTACATCATATTCCACGAAAACGAAATCGATCCAGAATGTGTTAATTTTGGTGCCGCCATTAACGATGGTTTTTAATAATTTTGTGCGCGGATCTAACGAAGATCGGTTTCGGTGGAGGGCGTGGCACCGAGAGACATACGGACGCGCCCGATTGCACCCTCGGCGACGCCTATGACGTAGTTTATCGCGCGATTTCGGTAAATTGCAACGTCGCTAGAGTCGCAAGTGTCTAATAACGCCCAAGGTCCGTGACGGTACTACGGGTGAGCGGCGCGGCGCGGGGACCAGCTAGAAACCAATTTGGTCGCTAGCTTTCACCTTGACGAAGAACCAAGCGCGCGGCAATGATCCGAATGGGATTTTGGCCGCATCTCGGATTTTAAATTGCCGCCTTTGGGCTGTGCTGCCTCGCGAGAGTGCCTTAAAAAACCGCGACTCACGTCCCTGAAACGTTTATAACAAAAAAAAACGCGCCAGCTCGCTTAACAATAATACTCTGGCGTGTTAAGGTCGCAGATTCGTCTATGTCCGTTTTGGTACAGCGAGACGTCGATTATCTCGACGTCCGCTAACATCTCGGAATGAAACTTAAAAAGTTCTTCTTTATATGCCGGCAACTCTAATTTCATTTGAGTAATTGGACTGATGTCAGTCCAAACCACTGGCGTAAGTTGTGACTATTAACTACAATAAATGGAATTTGTCACACCTGATGAGGTGGCCGAGGTGTTCGATCTTAATGGTGAATATTATTTCTTTGGTTTTCCCCATCCGGCCTTCTAAGTTCCACGTTCACGTGTTCAGTGTATCATATTTTGAGAATCCGTCGATATACTCACATTTCGAACGCCCCCAGGTTTTTCATTAGTGTTTCTGGTACTGTCCGTGATCTAACTTCACATAACATTTGGTTGATCTTATTTTTTGTCGAAGTGATGTATGTTTTTGTGTGTGTTCTAACTTTTTCAATTCTAGTACGGGTTGCCAGTGGTTAGAAGGTATGCGCGTATGAGCACACGTTTTGAATTAACTGATTATTTATTATCAACTGTCTAGTCGGTGGTTGGGTTTTGCGCACCAGCATCCACTAGTTTGGTTGAGGTTTGAGTTACGTCCACTTTCCTCACTAGCTTCTTGAATTTTTTCTAGAAGATGTTGTGCACGACAGTGTCTAATATTGTTTATTGCTTCTCCATTCACCTTGATGCCTTCGCTACTTTCGCTTAGTGTTTTTGTCATAATTTGCTGCTCCGAATAGATGTTGAAGAGTAGGTATAAGATAGTTTTGACTAATCAAATTCGATCAAAATGCCTTAAATAACACTCTGCAATTGTAGAGTATTCTCTATCATTATTTAATAATAATTTGTATTTTATAATAAATTATTATGCTTTTGTGATGTCCAATTTACCTTCAAGGAATACCCGAATACGGTACTTAGCGATTCGGGGAAACCCAATAAAAATGTCCAATCCATTTAAATCTCGCAGCGACGCGACGACGACGTAACGCACCATATAAATAAATAAATTGACTGACAAAACAAAGACCGGTCAATTCCATAACGCTAGTATGAGATACTAGATGAACTGCCAATGTTGAACTTCGCTGTCTGGTTGCACTAAAGGTTTGGTACAATTCTGATGTCTTTGTAGTCTATGTTCACATTTTGAAGTATTTCTATTAGTTGGTTGATCTTAAAAAGCTACCATCCAGCCAGCAGCGCAATTGTATTTGTCTAACCTTACAACACTCGCATGAATTGCTTCAAATAGAACACTAAAATGAGATATTTTAAACTTCCATTCCATATATTTTTTGCTTCTATAACGTTTCACAACTCTCCAAGTATTTCTCTTCGTCTTCTGGTCAATATTAAATAAGTAACTAGTATAAGTGAGTCTATGACCGTCAAACAAATCAACAGAGCACTAAAATTATGTAAGATTCTCCGATGGAATTCCACTGGAATTCTTCATGGAATTCCTCCGTAGAGTTCCCCCATAGAATTCTTCGAAATGTACAGGATGGCCCTTATTTCGACACCTACGAGGGTTACAAAAAACATTTAAATACAAAAGTTGTTTCCTGACCTTTATTTTACATTTTATTGCATTTTTGGAGAGTCCTTTCAAAGAAAAATTCAACGTATATATGAGTATGGGTCTGGGATGCACCGTTTCGAACTTATTAGCGATCATCTTCAGAATTCGGGTTATGTAAAAAATTTAAGCTGTGCGGTAAAATCTCCGAACACATCCGATGGCTCAAAATCCATACGGAAATATGCCGCAAATGCCCGAAGTGACTCAGTGGGACAAGAAACTCATCTGGTAAAGTGACGCTTCCCGCACGCTAGATCAGTGTATAATTACGTATTTTACATAAGGGAGTAGAAGAAATATTTTAAGCGTATTTTTTCGGACTTCCACTATTTTTTTTTATTAAGTTGCATTTTTGTTGAGGCTATTTTTTTTGGTGCTGTTATAGTGTGTCTGTGATTTTTTTGATATACGAAAAACTCTTCTGTTTAGAATTGTGGTTATCACCTCCTTGACAAATAAGAAAATTACAAGTTTCGTTGGTTACGATCAAAAGTTCACCAGACTATAAATGTTTTTTTACTGCCTGCTCTAAGTTTAGATTTGCGCCGTATTTTTATGCCAAAATTGTTCTTCGAACATTAGAAAGGACATAGTTTTGAGATTTAGGGGCATTTTGACATCTCATTTGTAAGGCATCACTCAGTTTGAAGTACTAAGTGTCTTGCACAGTAATGGTATCCTTTTCATATATTTGGTTATGCGTTAAATTTCAAATGCACCACATTCCATCGAATCTATGTACTCTAGTAACCATTAGAGTTTATCTGGTCTAGGAAATTTTTATCAAAATGTTTTGGTAAATCTCATCAGTAGTTATAGTTTCGGGTTAAGCGGACTTTGCATTGTCATTGAAGTTAAAGTCACTTCGCGTATAATACCACTCTGCGGATGTATTCGTGCGGTTTTGCAAAAATGTAGCCAAACACTGATGAATGGTAGAAAAAAATAGTATGTAAGTTCTTTAACACATACTCGTTTATCGAACTTGTTGCATAATATACAATTTCGGGCTATTCCACCCATGGACTCCTGATGACGATCGCACGGGAAAGGTTTTGCTTCGTTTTGCCATTTCCATTTACCAATAAAATACAAGCGTTCTTTAAACTGAACGGTATAAATAAAATTGAATGATGGTACGTCTAAATCGAAAAGTCCATCAAACGTATATGTATGGAGGAATTAAATTTGTTGAAAGTTTCCCGCTTTTTACAATTTTAAAACTATCTGAACGACACAATTTTAACGCTTTTTCGAATTGTGACACCGCGTATATAAAGTTATCCGCTGGCGTGGCAAAATACTGACCGAAATACCGAAATGGCGACTATAGTACCGAACAAAGGTTCCCGGTGTCAATATCGACTTCGTGGCTGATAAGAGGCGGTAAAACCGTATATCGGGTGTTTCAAAAAACATGCTGGCCGGGAATTCGCCATAAAAAAAAGAAAAGTGAAATGTTTTCTACAATACACTATATTTTTTGCCCTATTTTTTTTTCAAAAAAAAAAAATTTGAAATTCAGTGCCGCTACGAAACGTATCTTAACTAACATTGACAAAGAGATGCTCGCCCCCTGCTTTTGTTGGAATTTATGGTATTTACTTCGAATAAGCCACTAAAAGTCTTCAATATTTTGTATTTGTATCTTAAAATTCATGATAATATATATTTGTGTTTTAGTTGTTTTGATTCGCAATAAGCTTCTAAATAATATTAAATGAACCACGTCAACTTTGTTGCAGGCCTACGTGAGGTGTTTCGCAGAAGTTTTTTTTTTTTTTTAAATATATTTGGAAAGTAAGCCATTCCGTAAGTTTATATGAACTTTTTTTCTCTTTGATGGCGAATTTCTTGTCAACACCCGGCCTAGACCAGCCACCATACACACCAGACCCGAACGTTATTAAATTTATGGAATAGCGGCGGCGAACGCTTAGTTGCGGCTGTGCTGCACTAGGTGCGGGCGGGGAAAAACCTGAAAAGACCGCGGTTTTTACGTGGTCGTAGTCGTCGTCAAATGCCTTTTTAATTATTAAAACGTATATGTCGCGGGGGCCCTAATGACGTGTGCCCCCCGCCGACGACAAAACAACGTGGCGTTTGGGAGAGTTCGAAACCGCTTCCAGTATCGATTAGAGCGTCGAATGATGGGTTTGAGCAGCGGGGGTGGGGGGTCATATAATACGCGGCGCGTCGGGAAATTGTTCGAATCACGTAATACGGCCCCTTTGTTTTCTGTTTTCGTTTTATTATTCCGTCAGTGAGCTTTTAAAGTCAAAAGTTTTCAGCTGTTTTCAGTAGCAGAATTAAATTGCCTCTTGAAAGTTTTAATTTTAATTTTTTGAAAGTACTTTTTAGTTACCACTAAAAATTCCGATATCCTATCTGCTACGATATATAAATTTATTACGTTTACCTGCGTTTCAGATTTTTCATGTAAAAATTATTGAAAAACGATGCGCATGCGCAAGACAAAACACAGAACAATCAAACTGCATCAATTTTTTTGATGACGACACGCGAACAAGCATAAAATGCATAACCTATAACTTCTTATAACGCTTCTGCGAACACGCTCTATACGTCACACGCATGCGTCGGGAACTTTGTAACTATTCCTGACTGATCTGCGAACGGAGCTAATAAGTACCTGTACCTGCCGCCCATTGCCATCGGAATAATTGTGCTCTCATTACGAGGCGTAGACTTTGAGGAGTGTCAATTGTTCCCTGACCCCTGTCGTACGCCTCTGGCAGTAGCCGGATCCGTTAAATAGTAAAGTCACTCGTTTTAAGATAAATTTTAATATTTTGGGTTTTTATATTTCCAATTATTAATGAATCATCCTGTATATTTAACGTCATTTGTTTTACTTATTTTTTGTATGATGTTGGGGGGTATCTGAGGCGTCGACTGAGGGATAGTTTTTGTTTTCGACGCGCGTCGTGCCGGGCGTCCTTCTCTTATCTTTTCGAATATACCGGACGTCCCGACGAAAACGACAAATCGGGGACCCGTACGCGGCGGCCATTTCGGTCTCACGGTTGGCGCGGCTAATAGGAAGAGCGAGAGCGTGAAAAAAAAATTACGTGCCCATGGGAGTCGTCCCCGTCGGCGACGCTCGGGGCCCGCCTTGAACGGCGGACGACGACGACGTCACGCAGTTTTTATCTATCGCCTTTTATACCACGGCCCAGGTACTACGCCGTAGAGCGAGGCCTTGGAGAAGGCCTCTCCGCGGGTGCGCGCGCCAGCGAAATACGACAACACGCGAAAAAAAAAAAAAGAAACGAAAATCGCCCGCCTCCTCCTCGCCGACGACGACGTCCAAAGGTCCGCGCGTGAGCAACAATAATTGTGGGGCGCGAAAGTTTTTCCAGCGCGCTGCGGCCGCCATCTCACGAACCTGTTTATAAAATTGTGACACGTGCCTCTGCGGCAAGGCCAATGCTGCCACAATATAACCAATAAAATCCGAGTGACCTACATACGGGAAGGTCGCGGCGAGCCGCGTTTAACCGAAAAAGCACCGTTTTTTTCCCCGTTTCGGGGTTTTCCCCCCCGAACGCTTCGGGGTTGGCGGCGATACTTTCGAAAGTTAACCCGCAGCGACTGCTACGTGGCACACCCGCGACGTGAATCAGCGCCTCACGTCCTCGTGACGTTAGCTAATCGGCGCGGGGGGCACTACGTCGAATAACGACGGGGTAAATAGCAGGAGGAGAGGTTGTGCACGCGTAACCTACCTGCCACCTTCTTCGCCGGGATCAGCTTGCCCGTGCGCGATATGTAGGCCAGTCCGGCGCTGCGTAGGTGCTTCTGCAGCTTCCTCTTCGACTTGGGAATGCCCTGTTTATTATCGAAACTGTCGAGCACTGGCGCGGACGGTGTCGCCATGTTTACGGTACGCACGATTGTGGCGCGTCGGATGTCGGCGCTGTCGGTTTCGTGCGAAGTAGTCGCCGCCGCGGCGATTGTTTCGCGTTTAACGCGCCCGCGAGCCGACAGGTAGCGACACGGATCTCGCCTGCCCCCACCCGTCTCTGCGTCGCCGTCGTGCGTTGCCGGTTGCCGAGCGCGTTGGCGCGGAAACGCGCCGTTGCGATTTTATAATTCGACGAGACCTCTGTTTTTGGAACGGTCGCCTTGTTGACGCAGACGGTTTGTTTTCACGTTAGTTTGGGGATGTTTGCGGACCGCGCGATCGGTATTTACCTTTTACACATGAGCTCGAACCTGGTTTTAAATTACCGTGCCCCGTTTTTTAATACGAGAAAGCTATAAATCATTATTGAACTGTAGAGCTTGATAGTCTTAGGCTGTGTTTAATAGAGGGTTACAAAAAAAAATAAATATGAAATTTGTGTCTAAAATTACCTTTATTTTTTTATTTCCCTATTCGTCACTTTTTTATACAGTGTGTCCAAGATAAGGATGCACAGCATGGGGATCTCGGAAACTATAAGAGATACAGTGTCGGTTAAATTAGACAAAAGTTGCGCATTTTGATACCGAACAAGATCCCGTTTTACAAATTTGAAAATTCCAAGCCGTTCCGGAAATATCCGAGAAAAACCGAAATATTGCGATTTCGTTTTTATTATTTTTTAAAGCTATTTGAAAAGATATGAAAAAACGGAAAACACTTTTCCATTGGCACTTTTTAATCTCTCTAAATTGACGTTAACAAATTTTCATTACAGCGTTTCGATTCCATGGGACCACCATCAACTTTGATTTTTCTTATGGGACGGAAAAAAAGTACACACAGTATTAGGTTGTGCTTTTCATTGCGAATTCAACGATGTACGATACAATACGGTTACTTATGTTTTTATCCAGAAAAATGGCTTTTTAATACATTTCTAGTATTTTATTGTAGTAGGCCATGAGATCCGAACGATGAAAGGCAAAAGAAAATGGTTGACAAGTTCGAGTTAATGTGTTTATTTATTTACTAACTCTAACTGTTCATTTAACATAACAACTAAATCCAACAAGTTAATGAAAAACAAATTCTATAACAAATGTTCGAATAAATGACCTCCATTTTCTAGGCATAAGTACGCCCGTCTCACGGTAGACTCCAAAACACGACTTAACATTTCAGGAGTAATTTTATTAAACGCTGCTCGTACTGATTGACGTAATTGTTCCTCGTTCTCAAAAAATTCTTTGAATACCTCATTTTTTATGTAGCCCCATAAGAAAAAGTCCAAGGGAGTTAAGTCCAGGGACCTTGGAGGCCAAGGTGTTTCACTGTAAGTCCCAATGTATTTTCCATCAAACCGTTCAGTTAAATATTGGCGAATTTCTCTGGAGTTATGGGCTGGGGCACCATCTTGTTGGAACCAGCAGCCTTGCACAGCGCCTAGCGGTAAATCATCTAAGGCATCTTCTAAATCGTGCCTCAAGATGTCAAGGTACCGCTCGGAAGTTAAGAAATTATTATAGAAAATAGGGCCTATAATCTTGCTACCAAAAATCCCACACCAAATATTAAACCCAAAGCGAACTTGATGTCTGGATAGTCTATTAACACGTGGATTTTGTTGCGACCAATAGTGTGTATTGCGCCTGTTATAAATACCGTTATTGGTCACCATACTTTCATCAGACCAAATCACTTTATATGGAAAATTAAAACTCTCATCACACATCCTGGTATACCACTCACAAAAATGTCTACGTCGTTCGTCGTCACCCGGTTTTAATCCTTGACATATTCTGAATTTGTAAGGCTTAAATTCATTTTTCCTTAAAATAAACTGAGCTGTAGATTTAGCTACCCCATTCTGGTCTTCAATTTCTCTGGTAGAAGTTTGTGGATTTTCGATAACAGATTGTAGAACAATGTATTGGTTTTCTTCATTGGAAGGTTTTTGTCGGGATAATGCAGGCTTCTTAAATGATCCATATTCTTTCAGATTAAATAACAAACGCCGAAAAATACTCTTGTCAGGTTGTCTCCGCTCTGGGTATTTGTTAGAATACATACGCTCGGCTTCCACACAATTTCTTTGGCATCAGATGTAGCAAGACAGCATATCACATTTTTCTTCGTTTGTAAAATTACCTCCCTCCATTGTAGAACAAAATAAATTAGAAAAAGACAACAACAATAAAAATACAAAAACAATAACTAAAGGAATAAACTTATGATCGACTGATAACAAAGACAAATAACATTAATGTGTCATTGAAATTGACTGGATGTCATTTTGTCATGGCCTATTCCATTTAAATGCTGAAATGTATTAAAAATCCATTTTTCTGGATAAAAACATAAGTAACCATATTGTATCGTACATCGTTGAATTCGCAATGAAAAGCACAACCTAATACTGTGTGTACTTTTTTTCCGTCCCATAAGAAAAATCAAAGTTGATGGTGGTTCCATGGAATCGAAACGCTGTAATGAAAATTTGTTAACGTCAATTTGGAGAGATTAAAAAGTGCCAATGGAAAAGTGTTTTCCGTTTTTTCATATCTTTTCAAATAGCTTTAAAAAATAATAAAAACGAAATCGCAATATTTCGGTTTTTCTCGGATATTTCCGGAACGGCTTGGAATTTTCAAATTTGTAAAACGGGATCTTGTTCGGTATCAAAATGCGCAACTTTTGTCTAATTTAACCGACACTGTATCTGTTATAGTTTCCGAGATCCCCATGCTGTGCATCCTTATCTTGGACACACTGTATACATAGTGGTAAAACAAAGTTACATTTTTTTAAATGGAACACCCTACGTTTTATTGCATTTTTGGATAGTCCTTTCAAACACAAATTTGAAATTATTAGCGATCATCTTCAAAATTCGGGTTGTGTTTGAACCATCATTGTTAGGTTGCTTAATAATTTTTTTAACTTTTTTCCATCCATTATTTGCACGAAAATATGCTTCTTTTTACGCAATAATCGAATATAAAATATTTTCTTAAAATACGCTTTGGCTGGATATTTGGCTTTGGCTTAACTGGCACTTATTTTACAATAATACGTAATTTTTTTTACAGTCATAATAAAAAAGAAAAATTTTCATATTCTTAATAGTATAGTCTTTAAAATATATGTAGAAACCTGCCTGTTGAAAGACACAAACACAAAATTGATGATATTAATTTTGACCTTTTTGACATAATCATCGCAGTAGCTTTGAAAACAATGGTAGTTCTCTGTTGTCGTTATATTACTGATTTTTTGTTGTATAATGTATACTAACAAGAAAATGAAAGTAATGCATTTATTACGAAACTAGATGGTTCCAGGGAAAAAGGGAAAAAGCACTATTTAATCAAGATTTGATTATGTCAGCAATATTTCTTGATCCAAGCTTCAAGGTAGTTTTATGTACTTCACAAACTGACATAGCTAAGAACTACATATATGGAATGCTCTGAGAAATATAAATGAAGGTAACAATTTTGTTGAAAAGTTATCTCCAAAGTGAACTTCAACCAAAAAAAAAAATGAATAGAGCAATTTTTAAAACAAGAAGAAAATATATAGCAGATATTCGATGGTTGTTAGATTGTTATTATGAAGAACGGCGCGTAAAGCGAGATACGTGTGTGTTGGGCAGCAAAAGAAACGTCATCGAATAAATCGTATAATGTTGCAAAAAAAATTGATTTACCTATGACAGAAGTGAGTGTTGAACAAGCATTTTCAGCACTGAAATATGTTTTAAATTGTCAAGGGTCGAATTAAAAAGAAGATTTATTGGAAGGTGTCTTGCTTCGTAGATTAAATAGTTAAAAATAATTTTCATATAAATTAATAATTATCCTGCGATTTACTCCAGAATATATCTTTAGTTTTGGTTAACCAAAATTAATGTTTATTTTGGAATGCTGAAATATTTATGTATATTTTTACTATAAAATAAATATATTAAGAATTTTTTCTCTTATTTTTAATAATAATAATAACAACTTTATTTACAAATAACCGATAATTAACAAGACACAATTTTTACGTAAGTAATAGTTAATTGAAATAAAGCGAGATCAGAGATAAAAGAAACAAATATTGCTATTTCAAATATGAAGCAAAAAGAAAAATAAAAAAAAATCTGTCACTGGCATACCACTAAACTGCAAGTAACTAAATTTAATCGGAAAGAAACTAAAACCGACTCGTGCCTCTCCAATATAGAAACGGACCCAAACAATTCGTTCTAAATTTTATTCTTAATATTTATAAACAAAAATTTTAAGTTTTTAGTTAGTTAGTAGTTTTTGCCAGCTATGATTAAAATTATGACTTATTAGTGACTTATTTGTCAAATATATATATATATATATATATATATATATATATATATATATATATATATATATATATATATATATATATATATATATATATATATATAAAAACATGTTGGCATACTTTTATTAGAAAAATAGTAAAAAAAACGGTTTTAACCGTTATTTCATTTCGGTTCACGAAAACGATATTTTTTGGGTTGTAAACGAAAATCGAAATTTTTCGTTTTTATTCTGATCGGAAACGAACAAAATACTTTTCGTTTTTAGTCCCTGCTTGCCATGCTTTTCATTGCCCGCTGGTCAACATCAGTTTTCCTTTTGATATTCGGACCGCCGCCGCCATAATTTCGCGTGCGTCAGCGGGGGCGGGGAATCGTACAAACGCGCGGCGCCGCCGCCGCCGCTCCCGAAGGGGTAAATTTACAGGTGGCGGGGGTAAAAGGCGATTCGTCGTTCGGAAGAGCAAAAGGAAACTTGTGTCGGCGACCGGCGCGGCGACTTCAGACACGCGGCAACATCCGTGCTGTTTTCGTCCTTCTGTGTCGGTGGTGCGACGCGCGCAGCATACGATTCAGACGCGGCAGTCTTCTTTCGCGTTTCGAGACGGTGGGATAATTATTTTTCCTCTTCGTTTCGGACGACGACGGTCTAGAGTAGGCCGCGTTTGTCGACCCGGAGTCCGCTCGACCCGTATTTGGGTGTATTGGCGATACTCTTCCGGAAATGCCGCAGGTAATGCGGACGCGTGCCCTTTAAACCCCCTTCGAAAGTACCAGTGACGTGCGCGCGTCTTGGCGAAATCGTTTATTATATTTTGGGAAATTACGTACCGTGCGTTCAATTTATCTTGATAACGTTTTAATTGTTTTTAGGGATATCAAGGTAAACAAAAAAAAAACAACAAAATGTAAGGTTAGTAGCCAAGTTTTTGCCCAAGTGACGTATAAAACAAAACACTATCAATTTTCTGACATACGAGTCTACGTCATATTTTTTCGTATATTATATATGTGATTACAATGATGTAACCGCTTTGTTTTAGTCCATTCGTTTTTGACAAATCGCCAAAAATAGGAAATTTTGATATAATTTTAAAGAGTGCCCTGACTGATTAATAAAAATATTTTGTGTGACATATTAGTAAACAGCGTTGATGGTTGAATTATTCTCTAAAGCATTATTGTCGTCGTCAGTATATTAGAATTTATCCAGATCGCCGAGCTAATTCAAAACAGATATTTCCAGGACTGGCAAAGAAATTTGCAGAAAATGGTAACGTATTAAATGTTTTAATCATTACTCTCCTCTATTACTCTATCCTCCTCTATTACTCGAATATATGAAGAGACAGGTATTTCCCGGGGATTAATCCGCTCAGTTTTGAAAGGATATAAATATAATGCAATTGAATTTCGTAAAACTCAAAAACGTAAGTGCAGAACAACAGTTTTGTTTGGATTTTTTAAATAGACGTAATGATAACTATAATTTATTGAAGAACATTTTATGAACTGATGAAAGTTCGTTCGCTACAAGAAAGTGATTGTAATAGACAAAATACTCGATATTGGTCTTTAAATAATCCTAGACAAATACACGAAATAAAAACCCAAGGCTACCATTCAATTAATGTATGGTTTGCTGTAATAAATGGGTCCGATATTGGATCCAAAGTTAACTGGAGGTCATTATTTCCAACGTTTAGAGCGCCAAATAGAAAAATATATACAAGATTTGCCCCTAAATATATCAGCACTGATTATATGGCAGCAAGACGGTGCCCCTCCTCACAATGTTGTGTAATTTAAATATTTTCTTATGGTGGAAAATCCCAGGGGTTGGATAGGGAATGGCGGAACTATAGATTGGCCAGCCAACAGGCCCGACTTAACTTTAATGAATTTTTTTCTTTTGGGGACACATAAAAAATCACGTGCACAGAACTCCTTGTAACAATCAATCAGTTAAGAGACAATCCGGAAACGTTACTAATATAATTAGAGCGTATGAGAGCATTTAGAATAGTTGGTTTTTATTTTAGTGTATCTTGTCATTTTTATTGTTTTTGTTCTACTTTAATTTGTAAATAATTATTGTTGTCGCAGTCAGTCACGGCACTCTTTGAAACTATATAAGATTTTTTTTGCAGATTTGTCAAAAACGAGTGTACTAAAATGTAAGGTTACATCATTGTAATCGGAATAAGATACTCTATTTATTTATTTATTTATTTATTACAAAGGTGCCCTAACATAAAGAACTAACTTCACAATTTACAAGGACACACTAACAATTATACCATTATTTAATTAACAAAGTAAAACTTACAAGTAAGTACCTACCTACATCTACGATAAGCAGAAGATAAAAAAAAAAATAATAACAATCAAACTTACCAAACTAAACCAAAACTAACACTGTATATTAAGTGCGTGAATTACAAAATACAAAAATAAGGAAAACAAATGAAAAATTAAAATAAATTTATAGAAAAACCCTAATTGCTTGATTTCGAAACGAATTAAGTGATAACGCAAAGATGTCAATGTGCGAAAAATAATTATTGTAATGTCTATGTAAAAGAGATATTGGGGAATTGTTACCTAAGTTTGTATTAAATCTAGGCACGTAAAATAATGAAGGAGTTCTTGTTATAACGACTCTGGCATTGAAGGATAGTTTTTCCAACAGTAAAGGACAGTCAGTGATACTATTAATAATATTATGCAAAAATATAGCACTGGAGATAATTCTTCTAACAGATAACTTCAGTATATGGTAGAAATTGAGACTAGCTTCATACGAATGAGTTAGTAAGTTACGGTTAAATCTAAAATTTAAATGGAAAACAAACTTTTTTTGTATTCTCTCGATTTTGTCTATATATTTATGATACTGAGGACTCCATATCACACCGCCATAGTCAAGGTGAGATCGAACGTAGGAATTGTATAGAATAATAAGCGATTTGTGATCCTGAAATTCCTTGCTAACTCTTAATATAAAACCTAAATTTTTATAAGCTTTTTTTACTATATTCTCAATGTGGATATCAAAACTTAATTTTACATCTATAGTTATTCCAAGATCCCTAATCTGCTCTACTTTTTTTATTTTTACACCATTGAATGTGTAGTCAAAGTTTATACCATTTATCTGTCTGCTGAACTTAAGACAGTAACATTTATCAATATTTAAAAATAGACGATTTTTTACACATATTTATATATTTTTTTTAAACACATATATAATGTACAGGGTGTTCAATTTAAAATATATGATGTATGTCAGAAAATTCATAGTGTTTTGGTTAGTTTTGGTTAGTTTCAGTGTTTTGTTTTATACGTCAATTGGAAAAAAAACTTGGCTACTAACCCTACATTTTGTTTTTTTGTTTACCTTGATATTTCTAAAAACAAAAAGTTACAGCCAATTAAAATGTTATCAAGATAAATTGAATACGCGGTACAGTGCGATCTCGTTGATCGCGATATGTTGCGATTGGCGAGCGGTTTGGGTAGTCTTATCTGATTTTGTGACGCGAATTTTATTTAGAGCGAGCGGGGATTGTTTTTTTTTTTGTCGAACACATTGAGACTAATGATAGATGGGATTAGTAAGAGATTTTTTAAATTTCAATCTTAACAACAAAAATTGTAGATTATTCATAAATTTCCGGATTTGGATAGATGTATACAGAATGGGGAGACAACATTAAAAAGGAAATTTCGTTTTACTGTGGCCAATAATGGAAATTTTGAAATTTTGCCGATTTCTTTTTTTATTTCTTTTTCTGGTGTTATTTAAAGAGATCTAAAAAAATAAAGGTCGCTTTTTCGTTGGCGCTTTTTGACCTTTATATTTTTACATCTCGTTAAATAACACCAGAAAAAAAAGATAAAAACCGATATCGGCGAATTTCGGTTTCCGCACGTTGTTAACTTTTAAATTTTTCATTTTTTTTTTCATCCATCATGCATTTGCTTCTTTGATATTTGAAAACTTCGCCAAACTGCATTACTCATTTTCATTTATTGACGAAATATGTACATATAATAAAAAAAATATGTTAGACTTACACAGTGTTTCTAATTTTATTCTCACAAATTTCTCTATATAAGTAATTTTATTTGTAAAACTGTAAAGTTACTTTTTTAGTAAATTTACTTTTCTGCCATTGCTCTCAACTAAAACTAACCTTTGGATGTTCTGTAGTATTTTGCAAAATCATGACGTTTTGCTGTCTTACACGGTCTTTCCAGTTGAAAATAATGACTATTCGACAATCTAATTTTTCAAAGAAATTTCACAGGCTACCGTAATACTATTTACAAAACTTCTGGATCTTAACTGAGCTTAACTGAAACTCAGCTCTGAAGAAGCCACCAATATGCTTCGCAAAACGTCAGCAAGTTCGATTCAGCAAGAAGTTTTGTAAATAGTATCTCCGTAACTAGATTTTTAGATAACAATAAATTTCAGTACGGTTTTACAACAAACAGTGTTGGCTGATTATTATATCTGAGGTACTGTATCAAAAAGAAATTCTCCTGGTGCTATTTGCAAATTCGCGGAACCATTTGATGTCGGTCGTATGAATGTTCTTTTGAACAAATTTTTCCATGTTGGATTTTGTGAGAATGATTAAATCACCGGAGTCGTATTTGCCCGACGGACAACAGTATGTTAAGATAAGTGACTTAATGCTCACCACTCACGGGGAGCGTCAGGTTTTAATTCGGGGCCCACTGGTATTTTCACTTTACGTCCTAAACTGGAAGCCAGGTATTTTACCTTTGCTAATGACACGGAGCCAAGAATAAAAACACATTAGAGAGTTTGTTAGTCTTGGTTTTAGTCAGTTAACCTCTGAAGAAGCCAACAGGATGATTGGCGAAACCTGAGCAAGTTGGATTTATAAATAATCGAGGCAGGATGAATTCAGAAGATTTGTAAATAGTATGTTAGGAAATGACCTAGAACGTTACCTATACTACCTGTACTATAATAACTTAAAAATCACACAAGCATCACAAAATATCAGATTTCTTATATAGATATAAGTTACAGATGTAGAAGTGGTCTTACACATAAGACCAAAAATGCAAGTGTAACCGTGTCTTTTTCCGATCGCATATAGTACCTATATGGGGAATGTGTTACGAAACCCACTTTAATTGAATTGCAAGTCTTTCGAAATAAAATACTGAAAATGCTGTTTAATTATGATGTACAATTGAAGTTAATAAAGTTATCTTATATTTTAAAATTAGAACAGTAACATTACTTTATAAAATGATAAATAATCTACAGGAATTCAACTTTTGTCTAGCTTTCCGATATGAAATTCATGAATACGAGACAAGATCGCAAGATAATTAAGTTTTAACATCAAGCAGAATTAATTTAAATCAATTACCACTATATTTGAGAAACTTTCTAACCTATAAACCATTAAAAAAAAAAGAGTTATTTACAAAACTTCTGGATTCTTTCTGCGTCGGTTGTTGTTAACGTTTCGCCAATCATCCTGTTGGCTTCTTCAGAGCTTAACTGAAACTGGCTCGCATTTTACTCTGTATTGCTTTTGAATGGAATTATCCAAGGGTGATCATTAACATACAATGCAACAAGATTATTACATAAAGTTTCAGAATTTAAATACAGGTAATATTGTGGTCTGTAATAGAAAGTAATTTTATACCTACCTGTGTTTATTATTCTTTGGTTTGGTATACTACTTAGTTTAAGTTTATTAGTAATCATTCTTATTTCGTGTGTAAAACAGCGTGTGTTGAATCGTGTGCGAATTATGCAAAATATCAAAATATGTGCAAGTCTAGTGTATCTCAGGAGATGCTCCCGGTCAAATGTAGAAAACACTATTCTATTGAGACTAAGGAAGTTATAAACATTGTTTATTTAACTCTCATTGAACGTGGTGCCAGCAAGCAAGTATCTTTAGAAGAAACGGCCACATCAACGAAAATTCCATCAACATCAACTTTATGGAAAATTGTGAATAATTCCATTTCAGCGAGCAAAAAAAGAAGCGATGCTGGCATTTTATCGAGTGTAGATGAAAGTGATCAAGATATAATAGTAAAATTTACCAGTTATACGAGGAATAAAGCGTGCCCACATTAGATATCTTAATTAGGAGGCTTGAAAAAGATGAAACCGGTGTTAAATGTCGCAGAACTACCTTATGGAAGTGTTTTAGATTTAAAAAAATGACAAAAGGCAAGTTTTAATGAAATCTTTTAGAATTCGGAAATGGCGACTGGAATATCTAGAAAAAATTAGGATTTACAGAGAACAACAAAGGCCAATTATTTACTTGGATGAAACCTGATTCGACACTTATGATACCCCGGAAAAGGGTTGGGTTGACTCAACTGATAAGTGTAAAACAAACGCGCCATCAAAAAGAGGTAAAAGGATAACTATTTTGCATGTTGGCTCTAAAGATGGTTGGATTCCAAATGGATTTTCTCTGTCTGCGAAAAATATTAAAGATTCTTCTCTGGATTAAGATTCTTCTCTGGATTACCATGAAGACACCACCGCTGATTTATTTGAAAGTTGGTTTAAAACAAACTGGGTCCAAACATTCTTCCTAATAGCGTAATTGTAATGGACAATGCAAATTATCACAGTAGAGAGTTGACTAAAACCCCTTCCTCATGTGACACAAAAGCAACAATCCAAAACTACATGTATAATAACGACATTTATTTTCACGATGATTATACCAAAAAGCAATTAATTGAGATTCTTCAAAACTTGAACCTACAAAAGGAATACGTCTGTGACAATTATGCAAAAAATCTAGGGCATACAGTTTTAAAACTTCCACCTTACCACTATATATTTAAGCCCATTGAACATGTTTGGCATCGACTGAAATCTGCCATTCGTCGTAACAATGTTTTTCCCGGTGTTAACTCCATTGTCCTCAAACTTATAGAAACCGAAATTTTTAACATCCCTCCACAAAGTTGGGCAAATTCTGTTAAACATATAGAAAAAGCAGAACAATCGCATATCCATATTACAAATAATATAGAACAAATAATAATTAGAACAGGCGATAGTAGCGATAGTGATACTGATTACCATTAGGCGACACGCCCACAACGTTCGCCTACCGGCGGTTAACTTTCGTTGTTCTGTTGAAACCGCCATTTTTTCGGTTTTAAGGCGACGGTAGGGAAGTGCCTGCAAAGTTCACGATTTACCTTGACATTATATTATGCTACACTTATCATTTGTCCTTATACTCTTAGTAAATATAAATTACTTTTTTTTCTTACTTTTTCTTAACCGGTTAAGTTGTCCAGACCATTGCAAAGAATCAGAACAGGGTGTAGTGTATTTTTTAAATTGTGTTAAATACGTTAAACGTCGCATATTAAAATGGGTTAAATATTTATTTAAACGAAGTAAATACCGCGTGATAAACTTCGTTAAATTACTTATCAAAAATTTATGTACAAATACGTGCTGATATGGGTGTTGTAATAAATTCTTCTTTCCATGATGTCTTCTAATGAAGGTCGGCGACCACATCTTTAAATTCTCTGTCAATTGCAATTTTCTACATTCATATTCGTCCAGTCTCGAACATGACTTCCTTTTTCTACCGACCCCTTCACTACCGTTAATTCTTCCTTGTATGATGTAGTAATTTGTATTTTTCATTTCGAATTAAATGCCCAGGTAAGATGTTTTTCAAACTTTAACTTCTTAATAACTTCTTAGTTGGTGATTTTTGCTTATTGTAATTTTTTTATATTTGTTTTTATTGTGCGATACGTCGCATCGTGCTGAGAACTAAATGGAGGGGATATTTTTATTAGGATTCCCTGAATCGCTAGGTATCGTATTCGGGTATTCCTTGAAGTGGATTATAGGTAAATTGAATATCACAAACATGTTGATAGATAGCACTCTACAGTTGCAAGATATTATTTAAAACATTTTGATCGACTGTAATCAAACTAGGGGTCAATTGGCCAGCCTCAACTCTATGTCAAAGGATCCTAAGTCGGTAGATCCACGTTTTCAATGCTTCGATACTTTTTATCTGAGTGTTAAATGTCCTAGCCTCTACCGCTTAACACACTAGAGGTAGCAATCTGATTATTTTATTATATTGTCGATATCGATATTTTTGAAGTAGAACTGACTGAATGGCTTATGAAGCTAATTAAGCGATAGTCATCACAAGATCCAGGTTCGTTATTCTTTGGGATAGGTACAAACACCGATTTGAGCCATTCTTTTGGGACTTTTGCATCTCTCTACGTTTGGTTAAACAGTTTTGTTAGACAAGTCAAATTTTCATCGTTTCAATCGTTCAATTTCCACAAGTTCTACTGGAACTTTATCGTGGCCAGTAGCTTTTCGTTCTTATATGGATTTTATGTCTTTTAAGATTTCCAAATTGTCGATGCTGGCTTCTGAATCATTCCTATCTTCTCTTTTGTCAGTAAACAATGTTTTTATGTATTGTGTCCAAGTTATCTTTTTTTTCTTTGTTCTATTATCTGTAATACACTCTGAGCGTTTTTTGCTGCTAATGATATCTTCCTGTTTAAGTTGCTAGTTATTTCCAAGTTGCTTATATTTTGTTGGTTGGTTGGTTTCTCCCGAACCGCTTCCGTCAGTTTTTTTATGATCTGCGCCGCGTTTTTCCAAACCTACTAACGAGATTAGGGAACGATTATGAATCACTACGGGTGCCACGACGACGAAGAAAGAATTTATTTTGCGTCCTTTGAATCGGGATCGAATTTTAAATTAAATTAAAACCGTATCCTATAAAGATTGTTCTGGTTTTAAAAAATATGTATCTTCCGACGGACGGTAAAATGAAAATTAATGAAGCGAAAAAAAAAAGCCGCGCGCTCCCATCTCCCGCTCTCCCCTTAAACCAACAATGCTATTAAAATCGATAACTTTAATTAACTAATGTAAATAGGACGGGAACTAGGGAGGGAATAATTGAGTTGCGGCCGGCATAAATAGGTGGTTTCGGGATGCTGCTGCAGCGGAGGCCTAATGGCACTCGAGTTGGGAAAATTGCATGGCGACGCCGAATCGAATTATTTATTTTGGACCTCAACACGCAGCTTTATTATTTAACGTTTTAAATTTGGTTAAATACATTTTAAATTAGGTTAAATGACTATCGCTGCTTTCTATTGTTCAAACACTAATGACCGAACCATTAAAGGGTGCGGTTCGGTTTTTAAAGTAACTTGACTGTTGACGTTAAACCGTCAAAATTTCATTTGTAGATTGTAATGCGTTAAATGTGTCTTTGAACGTCGTATTTGCATCTTAAAGTGCGTTAAACACGTCTTTAGACTACGTTATAGAATAATTGAGTTTTTATATCGTTTGCATGTTAAAATGCGTTAAATACGTCTTTAGAATACGTTAAATAGCCGTTTAAAAAAGTCACGTGTACTTTAAAATGGATTAAATCCCTGTTATAAAATCATTCGCACGCTATATAAGTGGACGTCTTTAGTCGACTTTAAATATTCGTTATAAAATCATTTGTACATTATAAAATATTGTTTTAAGTTAAATGCGTTAAATATATTTTTGGACTACGTTATCATTGACTTAAAAATCATGTGTACTTTAAAATGCGTCAAATACGTGTTATAAAATCATTCGCACTTAGAAATGCGTTAAATACATATTTTCGCTGCTTTAAATATCGGTTATTAAATCATTTGCATGTTTAATTGCTTGTGACGAAGTTTCTTCGTATCGGCGATTGCTTAAACGCCGTCAAATATGCGTTGAACGGCGTTAAATACTGGCGCGCCGTGTATGCCATTGGCCTTTCTACTGCCGTAAACGTTTTCAATAAAATAATAACACTTACGTAAAACATTGTTCAAACACACACACATACTCGAACGCGATAAGGTGTTTCGATGTAATTTAATAGTGTCACGAGGATACAAATCGGCCGGGCCTGGCGATAACCATTCATCGGTAAACGTCAACAAGTGCGTCCGAAGATGTAACGCAGAAGTAACCAGCCAGTATAAAAGCTTTCCACCGTCCAATACGACATGCCGTTGGCCGGTTCCTTTCAGTATTTGAGTTTGCGTCCCGACCATGTTTATGTAAGTACATTGCGTCCCGTTTGAAGTAAATTTTCCAAAGAAAATTAAGACCCTTGGACTGCATTAGCATAGCGGAACGCCCGGAATACGATTTTCAGAACTCTCGCAATCCGGAGCGCAATATCCGGAGTTCATTTCCGGACGGCGATCGTCATTTCTCGACCACGTTTAGTTTACTGTTAGTCGAAATTTGTTTTAATATCGACGAACTACATAATGTGTGCTGTCAAAATTGCAATACCCAGTAGGCGCCTTGTCTGTCGATTGTCTGCGTACTAAACTAACATTTTTGTCCAAATCCGTTTACAAATTGACAGACTTTTTCAAATCCCACTAAAAAGCAAAGATTTTTTATCAGAATTTCAATTATAAACAAGTTAGAATCCTTCGCATTATGGCGTTATCGCCGAATGTTTAAGATATCCTGGCTTATACCTCCAATGAATTCCAGCATGACTCTCATTAACCCCATTAAAGCGAGAAGTGCACCGGACATAATAGCAGAGGACCTAAATACCATCTACTACGCCAGAACAAAGTACAAAGCACTCTTACGATTGGACGTAAAACGCTGTGAGAGATTTCAAAACATTATCGCCATGATGATGACTCCGCAACAAGAAAAAGCTATAAACAGTAATAAGCCGTAAGAAGTGCCGCGTGTCGTCAATTAAGTGAATTTAAACAAGGTGGTTTTAAGAGGTCTACGAGAGGCTGGGATGTCTTTTGGACAAATTTTAAACAAGATTGAGTGGTTTGCGCATCGTCATCGTAGTCACTGGGGATTCAACAAGAACCACGAAAAAAATGAAGATCGTTTCCTAAGACTTACGGTTGGTTGGTATTGTAAATGAATGAACATAGACGGCTTTGTCTAGCATGGTGCATAGAACGAGTTTACTGACCGTCATATTGTACTTATGGCGCCCCTTAATAACGTGGTCGAGTTGCCTTTATCTTCAGCAGCTGCAAAGTGCAATTTTTTTAGCAAGACAGTGCGAGCTAATGTTCCCATTGCCTTCAGGGCCGCCAGACATGAACACGATGGAATATGATAGATATTAGACGGTTGCCACATCTTATGTCTACGTCGCGTTTTGAGGTAAAATACCAGAGGCGTAGGTATCGATCGCCTGATTCGCACGAGAAGTTACAGAATTTCATGACTTACGCGGAGTCGAGACCGGTTATTGAATTTTTAAGAATCGCTTTTAATAAATTAGTTTAAAGATGTCGTCGATCGATGTTATTAATCGACAAAAATTGTACGGGTTCATCAAACGCTACGGTGAAATTAAACTTAAAGGAATTTAAAATTTATTTCATCCAAAATAACAGTGACTAACTATTTACACACTACTGTTCACTATAGAAGACACTGCTGATACGTATCGGCTCTGCGATGCGGTTTCTGTTTTCAACTGACTGTACGGAGCGCTTTACTCCGCATTTATACAAGCAGGGCTGGGCTCAGCACGTTCAGCTCCTTCGTTTCAATATTAACGCGGTGCCGCAATTTTTACGTCACGCAGTACATAAACGGCATTAAATACCAAATTTTTTGAGATTTGCGTAAAAAATTATTGAGGAAATAATTCAAATTCATAAAATTTTTCACATAAAAAAGCTCCAAGATGTGATTTTTTTTTCAGAAATAATATGCAAAAAAAAGCATCGAAATCACAGTAAAAATGCAAAGGACGGCGGTTATGCCTTAAGTGAGTAGATTACGTGCTTCGAAAGTTTTCTTATATGCGGAAATTTAGCCCCGCCTCGACACCAAGTCGGTCTAGACGTAGGTATTTATTTATAAATGATAATTATTCGTATCGGCGTTACGTCACATTTTAAAAATATTCTATCGGTCGTAAAAGTGTCGCGCGGTACCCCACGGAACTGGAAATTTTCGGGTCGGACTCTCCGCCGCGGTATTTCGGGCGTGACGTAAACATGTCGCCTTGGCAAACGTCGCTGATCGCGCCCGACGTTCGGCCATTTTTCAAAAGACTCTCGCGCGCGGGCGGAAATCGAAATTTGAATGTGGAAATGTGGAGAAAATCACGTCAATTTCCCACACGCGATGATTATTAATCGAATGAATTTTCAGTCTTGTGTAATTTTATTTTATTTTCGAACTTTAACACATTAATTAAGAATACAAATTTATAAGTGAAGCAATAAATATTAACAAGCTTTTATTTGAAATTGATTGATTTGTTTTTTTTTTAATTATTTATTGATGCTAAACCAATTATTTTTAATTAATTAATTTCGGTAATTAAGTTAACTTTAACATTAATGAAGATGAAAAACCTATAATAATTAAATACTAAGAAACTTATTTTACTTATTTTCAGCCAGTTGATTCACTTTTTTTATTAATTAATTATTGATGTTAAAACAATAATTTATTAATTAAGTTATAAATTTAATTCAAATATCGTTAAGTAGCTGAACATTTTAGATATCCGTTTTACTTGCATTATACTTACAATTACATAATTAATTAAATTCAGTAATATTAACAACCTGTAAGTTAATGTTAAATAAAGAAACATGGTACTAACCTACTGCGTTGTTTTAAGTAGGTTCGCACAATTTTTTTATTAATTTATTTATATTAAGTCAATAAATTATGAATTAAAAATTTAATTTTCCCAATCCCCAATTACCTAAAATAGATTTGTTTAAGTAATTACATAATTGTCTTTATTTTACGTAGACTGTTTAATTTTTTTTTAAATTAATTTAATCATAATGTTAACATTAATTAAGATTGAAAGTCCATGGATTAATTTTATTTCAGGTGCATTAATTTAAATATTTGTTGATTACTTGATTTTATTAATAAATTAGTTGTAGTCAGTTTTTGTATATTATTGGTTGGTTTATTTATTTTATTGAATAGAATTTCTTTGCTGTCTGAAAATTCAGACGTAACAGCGACGTAGTCGATCGTAGATAATATTAAAAAAAAGTGATTGATTTCTTCGGGCAAAGACAAGCAACGGGCGATCCATCATCGATAGCTGCCCACTCAAAAACATACGTTATTTAGAATATTAAACCACCCTCGCTTTAGGGTTTTGTGTGTTCTTTTGCCGTAATTACTCGGGGTGTGTGGGAGGTGCTATTTAACGATAGGTCATAGTAAATGTGACCACTATTTTTAAACGAAGGTGTCTAATTTGAATTATGGATAAGTGATGCAATATTAATTACTCAATTAATTTAATTAATGAACTTGGAATATACAAAATTTATTGTCGGCATAATCTATACAGCCACTTGTGACTTTTGACGTATTTCTGACGAATAAATAATGAATAAGAGGTCCATAACATTTGCCACGCAACAAAAACAACAATCGGTATAGCATAACACAAACAATAAAAATTTGAATTACACTCTTGTTGCCGGGCCGTGGAGGGGGTGGGGGATTTACTTTACATCGCGTGACCCGCGTAGGGGGCTATATGTACGTAAAAAAGGTTCGGTTAACCACCGCCCTCCGACAAAAAACAATTACTTATTCAGTAGGACAGAAATACATTTGCCGCATTTCGACGTCTTTCGGGCTTTCGTGGGACATTTCTTGCATTTATATACCGGACGTTCGAAAATGGAGCAGAGCTTTCGCGTCCACTTATTTTACTGAAACCTAACCTATAATATCATAACACTGGGTATACGCGTAATACCCTTTGCTTTGGAAAATTACTTGCGAATTTCAAAGAATATGTACGGGACGTCTTCTTTTCCTCACCTTTGCGGGGTATATAACGCTTATCTAAAAATCTGAATTCTACGCGAAAAATTCTTTCAAGAACAGCTATGAGCTTTTTCGATGAGTTATCCAATAAGGAGAGGTCGAAGTAAAAATGTAGCAAAACGACAACCTGTACAGAACGTAAGGCATATGCCATATGTTCAAATAGTAAAAGCAAAAATTAACTAATTGTTTACTTACTTACTTACTTGGGATACTTTTATTTCCATCTTTATTGTAATTTTGATCCCATGCCCCGATTTTCGGTCAGAATTCGGTATTATGTAAGAAATTATGCAATCTGTATCTCGAAGACGAAGCATTTTAAACCTGACTGCTGCTCTGAAGCATGGAAACCAAGTTCTAAGGTTTTTCAACCAGGAGGTCCTTTTCTGTCCAAGATCAACTGAGTATCTCTTTTGGTTCTTCATTATATGTCCCAGATATTCTAAGAATTCGTCCGTAGAACCACATCTCAAATGCTTCAAGTTTTTTTGTGGTCCGTCAATGTCCAGTACTCGGCACCGTACAAGAGCACAGACCAGACATAACACTTAAGTAGTCTTAGTAGGGTTTGCAAATTAAAATATCCATTCTTAAACATGTTTCCCATTCTAACGAAGGTGGCTCTTGCTTTCTCTATACGGCATTTTATTTCTACAGAGTGCTCCCAATGCTCATTAATCGTAGTGCCCAAATATGGCAGCACTACGACGTTTACATTCTCCAGTGCCATGTTAAATATATGCTGCGAGTAGAGATTAAATAAGGTCGGAGACAAAACACAGTTTTGTCTGTGGTAGTCACAATCCACTTTGATACTAGCTGTTTGATGCCAGTGCAGATTTATTATAAGACGTAAATCTTTCTCGTCAATGCCTATTGTTCTTAGAGCCTCTATCATTTTATTGTGTCGGACGTTATCGAATGCCCTCTGAGAGTGTACCAAGCAACGTTACAGTCAACATCCCTACAGGGCTGGAAAAGAACCTGAATAGCGAATAACGCCTCTCTAGTTCCCATAGCATTTCTGAATCCAAATTGTGTGTTAGAACGTCGCTCGTGAAACTAATTCGTCTATAATCCTCGCATTGTTTTGCACTGTCTTTCTTAGTAATAGGGATAAATATCTCCGGCATCGTAAATATGGTTAAATAGTTTTGTCTGTCCAGAAGTTACAGGAATTCTGCATGGACGTCATCTGGCCCTGAAGCTTTTCCACCCTTCATTTTTTGGACGGTTTAACACACTTCATCAGCGGTAATAGATAGTAATAAACATAAATAAAATATTTATTTAATCGTTCGATCTAGACATTGTTTGTGCTGTTACATTCAAAGCTTTTTAATAACTGAATGACCCAAGCCAAACTTTATCCTTTCGCGGGCCTCTAAAAGTAATATAAGATGATAAAAGGGTGCCGACGGCATATATTTCTAACCAAAACTCCTGTCTTTATCTATGATGATATTGTTTTGTTCGTCTAACTGACGGCCCGCCGTAAGTGTTTTTTATAGACCACTTACTTCTTTGACCCTACGATGCGTGTTGAAGCGATCTTCTATTTCTTAGCATTTTTCTAAAGCCCACCATCATGCCGCACCCTTTTATCATCTTGGCGACGTGTCGTCGCGTCATTCGCACAAAACGATACCGTCGGCGTCTTTTATCGGCGACTCAACCCCGCGTTCCCGTATTATTAACACTGTTAGTTTTATATTACTTTAAGAGGTCCACGAAAGGATAAAGTTAGGCTTGGGTCTTTCAGTTATCAAAAAGCTTCGAATGTAACGGCACAATTCTTTTCGAAGTGCATGTTATGTCAAGATCGAACGATTCAATGTATTAAAAACGGCTAGTATTTATTTCATACAGACTAAAATCGCGTCGTGAAATATCGGACTTAAATAACACCCTGTATGATTTTTGTGAAATACATTTGTGTAATATTCAAGCTTTCGGAAGAAATGATGGAGAACAAAAATTTAAACTATTCGGAAATATCCCACGCGTAGGTTTGGCAAGTTCGAAGGAGCTAAAGAAAAATCGTAAGCGAGCCTATAACTCAAACTTGACCTACTGCAAAGGTCTAAGGTCGAGAGTTTTTAAACGCAACCTTATGGGCGTATCTCGTAGCCATCGGGTTTGGTGTTAAGCCCGACACACAGTGGGCCAGGAAAACCCTATGTGTTTGACTAATTAGATTTTTTTGTAATGCCAATAAATTTTACTTAATATTAATAAAAACACAGCAATAAAAAGAAAAAAATATTACGAACTTCAAACAATAAAAATATAATTATTATACAGGGTGTTCACAAAAAACTATATCTAATTTGTTGTCTAATTAAATCATGGAAACCGTTTAAAATGTAGAAACATTTTGAAATAATTATATTTAAGTAAATTAAAAAAAAAAACAGGATGTCCCAAAAGTAACAATTTAACAAAAAAAAAAGATTTATTTAATAAAGACTAAAGAAAAATTGTTATCCGATTTTTTAAAATATTTAAGTTTGTTTGCTTGAAAGAAACAAAATAAAACAATAACAGGGTTTTTATTCATCTAAAGTATCATTCAGTTAAGCACTTTGCTCTGTTTTTGTTACAATTTTTGCATTAGTCATAGCTCCAAAAAGGTTAAACCATTGCTTTGCAATAAGAGCGTTCATTTAAGGTTTTGATTTAGTGTCAAAAGTAACAAGTAGTAAACAAAAGTTATGACAATACCTTCCACTATTGAAATGCCAAAAATAATAACAATGTCTTACATGAATCAAACTTAAGTTACATTATCGCTCTATAAAAAAAAGGAAAACAAATTTATATATTAATGGGTCAAAACATTTAACGAAAAATATTTTTCTCGGTTTTTTTTTTGGCCACGCGGCAGGTTCCTTAAAAATTATTCTTATAAATGGAGCAAGTGGGAGCAAGATTGTGTCTTACACGTAACACCACAACATGTTACTTTAATACATACTTCTTAATAAATTACAAACATATTTTTTGGGCTATTTATTTAATATGACTCAAAACAATGTAGAATTTTTTAAGGATAATAACAACTTACCTTTACTGACTTGCTGCATTTTGAATGTTGAATGAATAAAACATTCTCAAAATAACATTGACAAAAAACGTTACAAAATTATTGTTGACAACTCCATGGTAACAAGACGACTTAAATCGCTTGTTTTGTGAAAATTCACGGGCTACTTAATTCGTCTGTAATAAGGAAAACGTTCATTGTACGAAATGTATTATGGGTTCATTTCAATAGTTTGGACTCTTCCTGACCCACCGTGCGCCAACGCCAAAAAATCTCCAGATAAACCCCCACTCGCGTCGATCGGCGAAACGGAAAAAGTAGGTCGAACCTTTCCGCTCGCCACATTTGAGAAAACAAGCGAACGTCGGCACTTTTGATGTCGTCAAAGCGAGAAAAACGTTTGCTCTAAGCGTTTCCTTCCTCGCAGCATCTTCAGTTAAACAGAGAATTCTCGGGTTTATTTCGCGCAAAAAAAAACCATAGGTCACAATTGTTACACTGAGAGAAATTTTGGCGCGAATGTAATCGACCTAGTTTTCACGTAACTTTTTTATTTTAGAAAAAAAAAATACAAAAATGTGACCAAAAAGCATAATATGTTGAAGTTTTATTTTCGAAACTGGAAGCGCTGTATATTGTACCATAAAAAGGCATTAGGTATTTCAAAAATAGGTAACATGGTATATTTATTTATTTATTTATCAACGGACGAACAGCTCAATATAAAATAAGATTCACATAAACGAAACAGTAACAAACAAAATAAAGAAAATAAAATAAAACAGAATGAAAAGATCCAACCTTAATATGACAAACATTGGTTTTCCAAAATATTAATATAGTTACTCGACACGACACATATAACAGTGGCGAGGCACCAACCCAATGTTTTACAGTACTATTCCGAAGTCAGACAACAGAAAAGTTTTGCTGACAGTCTTTCTTAAATATTCTTGCACTCTGGAAGCAGTCAAGCTGGTCCGAAAAGCGATTTGCTAGTTCAGCTGACCTAGTAAGAAAAGAACTCTGCCCATAGTTATTACGATGGAACTCTACCTGGAAGGAGTGGTTTAACAGCTCAGGTCCATGAGAGTTTGAGTGCAGAAAATTGTAAAGAATGGTGATATAAATGCTATATACCTCAGGAACCTATGCTGCATCCTTTCTATGGACTTATACGAAGGTGGCCACACACAGGAATAATATTCTAGGTGTGGATGCACGAGGGAGCAGAACAGTAATCTGAAAGACGGAATACTCTGGAAGTCCACTGTACAACGATTAATAAAGCCCAAAATCGGAAGGGATTTAGACACAATACATGAAACATGGTGTGTGTGCAAGTCAATTTAATCTCGAGTAACACTCCAGGATTCCTTATTCTGGAGGCGTGCAATAACGGTGACCCTTTTATGTTATACGTATAATGTGTGGGGTTTCTGCTCTGGTTGAGTTGGCATTTATTAATATTTAGTTCCATTCCAAATCGGATTGAAGTTTTATATGCCTTTGAAAAGTCTGTGTAAATGGCATGAACGTGAGACCCCTCCACCAATGATTCCAGCAGAAAATCTGTAAATAAATGTAAGCAAGTTTAGTTCAGTGAAGCGATGAGGGAGAAATCCAAATTGTTAGTCGATAAAGTAACCTTTCAGGCCAGCAGATAAATAGTCGCGGACTAAATCGACAAAGTGCACAACCGTTGGAATAAAGTTTCTTTCCTTTTTACTGTTAACTAACTTCCAAAAATTCTTAACGTTTTACCTTAACGACGATTCAGTCAGAGATATATATTCCTGGTAACACTGCACTTTTAAAAATAGTTTTTTTGCATTAAGATCAGAACTAGTGAACAATAAAATCGTAACTTGTTTGGCTGTGCATCATCATGGCCTCACGCCGACGACACGTATTATTATTGTTCAAAATTTAATGAAAGGATAATGTTTTCACATAACGAAAAAGTCGAAATATTATATATACAAAATTTAAAAAATGCAAATAGAGATCTGGAAGAGTTGGTTAGCTATAATGTCGTGCCTCGTATGTGCCTTCTCAGAAGCAATCAATTAGTCGACAGACAATCCGGAAACGTTACTAAATGGTGTCTTGTCATTTTTAGTGTTTTTGCTCTACTTTAATTTGTAAATAATATATAAAATAATAGTCAGTCACGGCACTCTTTGAAATTACATAAAAATTTCCTATTTTCCTATTTTTGCCGATTTGTCACAAACGATTGGACTAAAATATTTTACATCATTGTAATCGGAATAAGATATTCTATTAAACACAATATATAATATACATGGTGTTTCATTTAAAAAGATATGATGTAGGCTTATATGTCAGAAAATTGATAGTGTTTTATGGCCACTAATCCTACATTTTGTTTTTTTTTTCGTTTACTTTCATATCTCTAAGAACAAAAAAGTTACAGCCAATTAAAATGTAATCAAGATAAATTGAACGGACGGTACACCGAGAGAAAAGTTGCGTTGCCTTTTCTTGCGCGTAATTGTAATCGTTTTTAAAGGGTGCTCCAAAAATTGTCGTCTTTAGAAAAATTCGCAATTCTTGTCCGTCTTAACAATAAACATTCAAAAAACAATCGTAACCCTTATACAAGCCATACAATTATAATATAGAACGGTTTTCTTTATCAAAAATAAATATTTTTAACCTTTTTTTGTAATTAAGTAAGGATTATTCCTTTAAAAATTTAATTTCTTCATCCACGACACTCTCATGCATTTGTAGACGGCCGATGCGCCTAGCAATTAGTTTTTTCACAGTTAACGAGGTTAAGATACTACTTTCAACATATTTCATTACTTATGGGGTCCATTGTTAGTAGAGTTGTAGAATTGACCGGTCAATTTTTTTTTGTGTCAATTGACTGAAATAATTTTAATAATGCAAAGAAATTTATATTTTTATTGTGATTCTGCGAATCACGGTTAAAGAGGGTTATACGTAAATTGAACATCACAAACGCATAATAATTTCTTATAAAATACATAGTATTATTGAATATTGGTAGAGAACACTCTACAATTGTTATTTAAGACATTTTGATCGAATTGAGACGTGCGACAGGAAATGTGGAAAGATCAATACACATAAGCCAATTAAGAAGTGGTCAATTGACAGGCAACACCAATCGTTAGTAACCCTAAACCCTCAGCTGTGAGATCGTTCTTGTTGTCAACTGCAAAAATGGCGGCAAATTCAAATCTTGCCCTATATATATATATAGTTGCGCGACCTTTGCATGAAATGGAACCCTCCTCCCCCCTCCATCACGTCACCGGCGAGATTTTAAAAACCCATAAATAGCGGGAAAATGTAAGGGCCACCACAGCACGGCAACGATCGCGCCCTATAAATTTATTACGATTTTTTACGGTGTCGTGCGGGGTTGGTATTGATCCGGTTGTCCGTTATATAATGAGAATCGCCGTGATAAGCGAGGCGAGAGCGAAAGATTTTTTTGTGCAGACTCCGCATCTGATTTTCTCGCCTATTTCGAATGCAGTTTCGTTAAGCTCCCAACCATCAGTCAACTGGATCTAAACTTTATAAATTTTACAATAGAAAAAGACCGCTAGGGACTCTTCTCGTTTTTATACAAATGGGGGTTCTTAAAGAAAAGCTGGGTTTTTCACTTAAAATTCCGCACGCCAATAAGTCCAAAACGAAAAGAAATATTTAATTTATGTAAAAAATAGTCAAAGTGTGGGGTCAAATAGATATTTCCTAAAGTTTAAAAAATTCGACGCCTGCAAAGAGCTGGGCGTCGCGACGCGTCGAAAAATTATTCGATTGCAGAGACTTTGGAAATACGCGCATACAAAAGTACATATTATTTAAAAACTTTTTTGTTATTTACTCAAACTTATTTACTTTACCCGTTTCTAAGTTATACCGATTTAAAGTAAACATTTCTTGATTAATAAAAAATGTGATTAACGCTTATTTTTACAAGTATGTCATGAATCATGTATCAAAAAATTGTCACATTTTGTCACAAGAAATATCCAAATTTGTTCGGTTTAAAAAAAACTAAGAATTATTATGTGAAAATGGTGCATTTTAGCAATGAGGAAAAAGTAGACATGTTACTGGTGTTTGGAGAATGCAGATGCAATTGTAGAGAAGCAAAAAGAGTTTACGCACGGCGTTATCCGCATAGAAGAGTCCCCGATGCAAAAACCTTTTCAAGTTTATGTAAAAACTTAAGAGAATATGGCAGCTTCATAAAACCTAAAAGAGATAGGAACAGGACGGCTACAAATGATTAAAATACTGCTGCTGTAATTCAGCAGGTTGATAATAACCCCAAGATATCCCTATCAGAGATAAAAGAAAATACCGGTGTTATCATAAGTTCTTCGTGGAGAATTCTACATAGAAACTCTTTTCACCCGTACAAAAGTAAACTAGTTCATAAACTAGAACCAGGCGATTATGCTAGAAGAATGTATTTCTTAGTGACATTGTCCGATTTGTATAGCCAAGATGCAAATTTTCTCTCGAAAATTTTATGGAGCGACGAAAGTCGATTTCAAAATAATGGAATCGTTAATGGACACAACTGTCGTTTTTGGTCCGAAAACCATCCTCGTTGGATTACAGAACGAGGTAACCAACGAATTTTTAGTATCAACGTTTGGTGCGGCATATTAAATGGATTCCTTATTGGACCTTACTTTTACGAAGGAACTTTAAATGCAGATCGCTATTTAAGATTTCTTCAAACTACACTTCCGGAACTATTAGAAGAAGTGCCTCTTGACACTAGAATGAATATGTGGCTACAGCAGGATGGAGCGCCTGCACATAATGCCCAAATAGTAACGAGGTATTTGAACCGAGAATATCTCAATAGATGGTTTGGTACTAATGGACCGGTAAGGTGGCCGGCGAGGTCCCCGGACATTACACCACCAGATTATTTTCTTTGGGGCTACCTAAAAAACGTTATCTATGAAGAATCTATCGAAGATATGGCTGATCTCATTAACAAAATTAGTGCAGCGTGTGCCGCTATCACAAGAAGGAGGACTCTCCTACAAGTGACCCAAGCTCATCTGTTAAAAGTTTTTGATAGTTTTGTTCGAGCAGATGGACATAATTTTGAACAAATTTTGGTTATTGTAACTTGTAGGTATTTTACTGTTTTTTCATTTATTTATCATGTTATCAGGACTAAATCGATAAAAAATAATAAATAAAATCATACTAAAATAGTTGAAATCTATTGTTTGTAATTGCACTTAAAACAACTGCGATAACAATGGTTACCATAGTAACTAACATTAATGGCATACTTGTAAAAATAAGCGTTAATCACATTTTTTATTAATCAAGAAATGTTTACTTTAAATCGGTATAACTTAGAAACGGGTAAAGTAAATAAGTTTGAGTAAATAACAAAAAAGTTTTTAAATAATATGTACTTTTGTATGCGCGTATTTCCAAAGTCTCTGCAATTGAATAATTTTTCGACGCGTCGCGACGCCCAGTTCTTTGCAGGCGTCGAATTTTTTAAACTTTAGGAAATATCTACTTGACCCCACACTTTGACTACTTTTTACATAAATTAAATATTTCTTTTCGTTTTGGAGTTATTGGCGTGCGGAGTTTTAAGTGAAAAACTCTGTATATTGACATATTTCAGAAATTAACAAATTAATCTTACTAATCATGTTTTTGATTATTTATCTGTTTCGGGTCATCTCAGCAACAGCGTGAAAATGATTGGTGCTAAAGTGAGGAAAATTGGGTAGTTCAAGATGGCGATATTATTACAGTATAGTACTATTTAATTAAATAATGAGTAAATTTGGTACTTGGTACTACAGCAGTTGAAGTGAAATCGCTGTATATCAATTGCCTTGAGTACATGCCATCCTATCTTTTTTTGATATAAGTCAGTTGGTGTGTTAATTAATAAATGTTACTGAGTAATATCCTCCTATCATATCAAATAATTAATATGCGGCAATTGTTGGTTAAGTTAGGAAGTATAATTCCAATTTTGCCTTTTGGGATATGTTCTTGTTATCTATTTACAATAAAGTTATATTATTATAAATTCAAAATATTTAAGTTTTAAAAATTTATTGGTCAGAAAACAGCAGTTTGTATTTTTTCAGGTGTATTGTCGACTTCTGAACCTGTCAAGTGTGTCCTGTAGATTTTCCGAAGGCTGTCTCTGGTCTGTCTTTTATTTTGATCTGCTTTTGCGTGAAATAATAGGTTTTTTTTCATTATAGTTTTTATATTCTAACTAGACGCTTTATTTTTTTTTTTAATTAAAATTTTCTTTTTAAATGGATTTTCATCAACTAAAAGCCATCCCAGTTCAATTATTGAATTAAGCTGAAAATATTTCTTAAACTATTACTATCATGTCAAGAAATTTTTGTTTAAAACAACAGGGTATATTTTTTGTGGTAAATGGATTTTCTTCAACTAAAAGCCACCTCAGTTTATTTCTTTTGAAATTTTGATCATGTCATTTATGATTTTTTTTTATTCCATGGTGTTCCTAACATCAAATGCTTCGTTTCATTATAAACAAGCAATATAAAATATGTCTTATTTTCCCAAATATTTGCATTTTCGTTCGCATTGGTTATACGTTGGTTACAATTAGTAAAATATGATTTAAAGATCCGTTATTTCGTGGAAACCGCAAATGGCAAAAATATAGATAATCAGTTTTTAAAAAGGGCCAATTTGTCTTGTCTATGTAACCAGCTGTCAAAAATCAAAACCGCGCAACATTTTTTACATTTTTAACAAAAACATTTTTTTTTCTATGGCCAACTGTTTCCAAGATATAAACCGGGGGCACATCACTATTGGGCGCCTTGTATATAACATAACCGCAACCATATGCAATACAAGAATTGACGATTTTAAATAAATAAAATTATAATAAATATTTAATAAATAAATAATTAATTTACGTCGTGACCACTTGGGCTTGAAGGAAAGGAACACCTGTTACTACCCGTCTCCCTCTAAATTAAATTTGCCTCACAAAGTTCATATTGGCTACATTATAGTGCGCTGCATAATCAGATTTATGTATGTATTGTATTTTCTATTGTCCCGTGCTGTGTCCGACATTTTTGTTTACCGGTTCAAACAATTGGCGTCTAATGATCAGTTTTTCCCAATACTAATTCCGCACTTTGACGCAGGAACAAGCGCTGGACGCCAAGCAGCAGGCGCAGTCGCCCGAAGACACCGAGGACTTGTCGCCCTTGCCGGCGCATGCGCAGGGCCCCGTCCGGAGACGGGGCGGCATCTCCGCCGAACCGGTAACGGAAGAGGATGCGACCAGTTACGTCAAAAAGGTATATGTGCAATCACATCGATCGTTTTTTACTCGGGCAAAGAATAAGTACAACAAAAATATTCCTCGCTAAGTATAACAGCGCCCTCTGGAATATATTTGTTCGTTTTAAAGTGATCGCGCCCCGTATCTTACCAGAGCGTCCGGCTTTTCCGGGCAAAACAAAGCCCCGGACGAGCAGAGCAATTCACTACCCGATCCACGTAAGATTGGAACCTAATTTGTCCCGACAGGCAATGTAATCGGAAGCTCAACAGGGCACCGGGTATAAAGGGGCTCGCCGAAAGTTAAACATGAAATTCGCATACTACGAAGACATTGATTTATATCAACAATGCGGCATGCATCTCTGATATTCCTTCTGTTTTGAACCACGTACATCTTCATAATCAGCCCCACGATTCTCAGATGGTTTACCCTTTTCATGCCAATGATACAGGTACAAAGATTAACGAAGACCTAAATTATTTAATCAATATGTCTTCAGCTCATAATTTTTAAAGCAGGTAGACTATGCAAAGAATCATCTAAAATTCATAATGATGATGAGATTGACGTAGAGTTTAAAACTGTGGCTAGAGATGGAGGATGGACAATGGAGGATGTCAATTGTCTCGATGGGAAAATATCCAAATCGTGAAATAATGAGTTCTAACCTAAAATTTTCTATGTGTGAATTATACCCCAGGTTCAGTTCAGATTTTCGTATAATTATTTATGATTGCCTTCATCTCCGCCTAAAAAACTTTAAAAACCAATCAGCCGCCTTATTGGTCTAAAAAATTTTTATGGAGTAGTTTAGTAATAGTAAAAGGCGAAAAAAAAAAGGAAAAGGAATTTGTCCTATTTTTTTTATTCCATCTTGTTACTTTCGAAAAATCAATGAAATCGATTCTTTTCGAAAGTATACGCGTTCCTCACTAAACTCGAGATCTCGTTAACGGCGTTCACCTTTTTTATCGTATTTCGACTGTTTTTTGGACGTTGCTATGAAACACGATAAGTGTTTTCAAATTTGGCGGGCGAATAGCGCCTGGTCCTCTGACGGAACCCATTGAAATTGAGGTGGTCGGAAGCATTTAAAAAAAATAAAAAATCGCGTCTGCAAGGGTCTAACAAAAAATCATTTCTTTAAAACCGTCTATGCAACCGAAAAAATTCTTGAAAGGGAAGACGCACAAGATTTGGCTCCGAAAATGTTTATTCTTGATAATTTTTTAAGAATGTACAGGGTGGGCCGCATAGTCAAAAAAACTGGATACCCCTAATAGTGAAAATTGGCTATAACTACAAGACTGTGTCTCAGATGTTAGTTTCTTTTACACGACGATATAACCCGTATAGACAACTAAATCTTTTGTATTTAAGGTTTTTAATTATTGTAAACCGTGTTCCCGATATCCCGTGGTAAATAAGAAATGTGTTAAGTGTCCTAAAATTGCAGATATCGACTTCAAATTTAGCAGAGAAGTAAAAATTCATGCCCACATTTAAACAGTGGAAATTGGGTGCAATCAAATTTCACCAAGTATGTTTTTTTAAAATTGATTTTTTTTTGGTTATTTTGCTTTGCAGAAAAACATGCTCTTCTCCATAGCCATTCACGCAATCGGCAAAATCCTTTAACCAGCAGACGCGGAAGATCCGTTGCTGAAACGTTTGTTTCAAGCGTTTTTTGATTATATACAATCATAGACAAAAGTGTAAAAGACCCGGGAAATTGTTCTTTTCCAGAGTAAATTATTAAACGCAAATCAAAAATATTAAAAAATATGACTAATCGAATCAAACATTGTCATAGGCCGCGTCAAGAGCTACAATTTTTGTATTTGCGATTTTCGCCTATAACACACACTATTCCTAGGGTTCAATCAAGACGCAATGACGTCATTGATTATTAAGGCGCACTGCATGGTTTCAGAAAACACTTATATTCTCGAAAACCGTTTACTCTTATCGGTAAAATTCTTGGACCAGGAAACGTGGGAGATCCAGGGCTATAACCTGTATATCCAAAAATGTTTCCATTATGTACAGGGTGTGTCGATTATGGCCAAAAAATCAAAAAGTCTCTGAAAATTGCCGTTTTAAAAAAATAGTTGCAGTTGTAAAATTTGACAATTTTAGAAAAAATATAGGCATACTTTTGGGACTTGTCCCGTAGGTCGAAAACGAGTTGACTTATCAATGAGACCAGGAGCGTCCCTACTCATCTTGCGATAGAAATATATAAGAAATACCCAAAAGCATTAAGTATTGGTATCGCAAAAAATCAAAAAATTCGTGGATCATTGTTTCCGATCATCTCCTAGCTCCATCCACCTGTTGCTGACACAAAAAGAAACAGGTGAAAGAGAGGAAAACTTAGGCGAAGTTTCGGGCCGTTGAACTATTTAAAAAAAAAAAGGTAAAACCCCTTTAAAAACTAACCAATCGACAGGTTGTGCCGAAGGATTACAAGACGATGGCGGCGCTATCGAAGGCGATCGCCAAGAACGTGCTGTTCTCTCATCTCGACGAGAACGAGCGGTCGGACATCTTCGACGCCATGTTCCCGGTCACCTTCCTCCCCGGCGAGGTGATCATCCAGCAGGGCGATGAAGGCGACAACTTCTACGTCATCGATCAGGGTGAAGTCGAGGTATGCCGGACCTCCTATCCCCCCTGTTTTTTCATGTTCCATCCTGTATATACTGCTATATGCCGGATGGCCTGTGAAATGTGTGATGTCTAGCTAGATCACGAAAAAAGAATATTACAAGATCTTATGACTGTTCTCGTATAAATGGAGAAAAAATTGTATTGAAATTGAAACATCAATAGAAAAAAAGCTTTCTTTTTCTACATAATTTATTTAAAATTACGAATTATTGGTTTTTGTTTTTCTCTCAAAATAGCTCATTTTATCGATATTAAACAGATTTGTTTTTTTTTTCGAACGGAATTGCTTATGGTACCAAAGATATTCTTTTCGAGGTTTTGATAGACAGGGTTTCATTATAGTTTTTACTGTGTATGTGGTTTGTGGTCACGGTATTTAAATAAGTTAAAATTATATCACTAAAAAATATTCTCAAAACTTTCTAAATCTTTAAGTAAGAAGTTCTGCAAAAATGTTTTTATTCACTTTTGAATAATCAGAAGAAAAATAATTTAATTTTCATATTTACGCGGTAGGCAACATTAAGCGACTTTATCCATGGATACTTTGACGACTGCTTGCAGTGACTTAAATATATGCTCACGTCTCCATCAATCCAAAAAGTATTATTTGCAATTTGGTGAATTTGTGACTATTTTGTCAAAAGTGTAGGCACAAACAGTTTTATCACTTTTTTAGTTAATTTTTCTGGTATTTTTGGAAGTTGATCTATACTCAATTTGACCTTCACATGACTGACTATTGGTTCATTGCACTACCATGAAGATTGTTTATTAAAATTAATACTCTTCAAGACTAGCTACTCTTACTAATTTTTATCAAATTGGGCTTGCATATCTTAAAAAAGTATAATTTATGATAGCTATATGTTCTATTTTTATTATTCAAAGATATGGAAACACAATTTATAATCGATGATCTGATGAAATCGATGCAAATATAAACTGCGTAACTGCCAAATATTGGGATGTAGCAAGATTAGCATGATTGTCAAGACATGCCCGCTTGCAGTGGCGCTTGCGCCTTTATGATTACTAATTGGAACAAAATATAAATGGACATGGTATTTACGTTATTTTTTCGCGTTATATTCGAATTCTCAAGATTAATTTCTCACACTTTTCCGGACCCCCTGTAATATTTGAATCGTCTAGGTCTACGTCAACAACGAAATGGTGACGACTATCGGCGAGGGCGGCAGCTTCGGCGAGCTGGCTCTGATTTACGGTACCCCGCGCGCGGCCACCGTGAAAGCGAAAACGGACGTGAAACTGTGGGGCATAGATCGCGACTCGTACCGCAGGATCCTGATGGGCTCGACGATACGCAAGCGCAAAATGTACGAGGAGTTTTTGGCGCGGGTCTCGATCCTCGAGAACCTGGACAAATGGGAACGCCTTACGGTCGCGGACGCGCTCGAGCCGGTCAGCTTCGAAGACGGCGAGACCATAGTGCGTCAGGGCGAGCCCGGCGACGACTTTTACATCATCGTCGAGGGCACGGCGACGGTGAAACAGAACCGGGGCGAGGGGGAGGAGCCGATCGAGGTCGGCAGGCTCGGGCCCAGCGATTACTTTGGGGAGATCGCCCTGCTGCTGGATAGGCCTAGGGCCGCGACCGTCGTCGCCAGCGGTTCGTTGAAGTGCGTCAAGCTGGATCGGGCCAGGTTTGTAGTTTTCGGACATCTAATTATATTCTAAATAAATAAAAACGTTGTGGAAAAGTTAAGCTGTGCTACTATTCGCGGCCAACATTTGAAGCTGTACTAACTGCACTAACCCATAGGTTTGTTAGATTCGATTAAAAATCTGTAATTTCGTACATCCACAGATTAGTTAGGGCGAAACATTGGTTAGAAATTAATTTTTCAAAGAAACTTCCGCAGGCAATAATACTTTACACAAATACTTTTTACAAAACTTCTGGATTCCTCCTGCGTCGGTTTTTGCTGAGTCGAATTTGCTGACGTTTCGTTAATAATCCTGTTGGCTTCTTCAGAGTTTGACTGAAACTGGCTCGCATTTTACTCTGTCTCTGCTTATATATTGTTTTGAGGGGGGCGGAGCTAAATGAGGGGCATAAACACCGTCTCGGATGACTGATATCCATATTGGTCGAGACCTGAGTCGCGGTAAAGATTGTCAGGTTGCTTATAGATTTCTATAGACTCTCGGTTTTTTCGTTGGTAGAAGAATGGATTACATGCAAGAATTTTAGTTTTATCGAATAACATTTTATGTCCGGTTTCGTGATGGTGTTCGGCAACAGCTGATGAGTTTATTTGTTTTAGTCGTAAGGCTCTTTCGTGTTCTTTGAGCTTAGTTGATATTTTTCGTCCGGTCTCCCCAATGTATTCTTTGCCGCATATGCATGGAATGCTGTAAACTCCTGTCATCTCGAAATTCCATTCCATTTTGTAAAATGTATTGGTTAGAAATTTGTAAGAAAAAGGAATCTGTAGTTTCCTTATTTCAAGATCCCCTCCCTACCGGTGGCCGGGAGCTTGAAACGGGGTTTCCATCAAATATAGCCTGGACCAGAGAATATTAAATGCTAAGAAAATTCTGATCTAAAAATTTACTAAATTATGAATTTGGAAAAGAAAAGCAAGTAAATAATAATAATATTTTATTGTTGTTCATTTCATTATAAATATAAATGTTAACAATCAGCAATTACATTGCATTATTAACAATTCTTAATGGTACATACAAATAAACTGTATGTACTAATTATTTCTATTATTCTATAAACGCCGGTTTCGCAACAAAATTGAACTGGAGACATTGTTTGTTTGGTTCTCCCAATATACTAACCCAACATTTACATGTGATGTGATTTTTAATCACATTACTGTTTATAGTTATAGCGCACATTATCAAAAGTTAACAATTATCAGCAATATTTTTTTGGACGAACTATGGTATCTTAGGATACTGTGTGTTCGCTCACTAACGTTGTTTAAACAATTAAAGGTTGTTTCCCTAATTTATACTATAGAGCTTTTGCTATTATTTTCTGGCTTATTCCAAATAAACTAAATCAAAACCGCTGAGCCCAATCCAGTCAGGTAACTTCTTTTATTCTATTATATTATTTAACTCCTAGTTCAGAAGGCAGAGCATTGACTTATAATATGTATGTTTCTGGCACGCTATATGTTTGGGGTGCTGGGCAGCAGACCATGATTTATTTTGATTTTATAATAGATTTTATATACAGTTGTTTAGAAGTAAGCCGCTTACTCTCCTCAAAAAGTAAGTTAGTTGGGTATCACTAATCCAGAGTTCATTATATTATATATATTAGTCCCTCTAAAGATAACATATTATTTAATTCATTGAAGTTAGTTTTCTGAAGTTGCTTAATAATTAGTATGATTGTTCCAAGTAAACAGTTCGTCCATCAATATGCCCGAATGTTTTAAGTTTTTCTTTCATGAAAGTTGTTAGAAGGTAACAAAATGTGTTTTGTTTATATTTGAGGACAATAAACTATGGTGTAGCCATTGCTTTTAATCTTCTCAAGGCTAATTCTGCCATTCTATAAGTCTCAGTGTAACAGGGTGTTTTTAAAATTTTATGTCAATCAAATTTTCTTTCTTCGATCGTTTAGGCAGGAAGTAAGATATTTTTTAGTAGAGTATTTATTTAGGTATCATTTTGGTATATCCGTAGGGGAAGCTTGGCCTTAAATATTTTTAGTACATTTCATAGGAAAATCAGTCAAAAAATTGTAAATATGAAAATATATTTCACGATTTTATTTTGGCCGAAAAACAAGTCTCGACGATATGATACTCTGAATTCTTATCTGGCTACCCTGTATATGGGTACGAGTATGAGAATGCTGTAAAGAAACGATTTTAAACTTGCCACCGCTGTCACATACGTACAAGACATCAAAAGTACTTGAGTACATTTGGAGACATTAAAAAATTTACTCACTGGAACCATTTTGATCGCCCTCCCCGGCAGTTTTCACATTTAAAATCCGCGCGGGCGGGGTTGACTTTTTTTTGGTATTGACAGGTTCGAGAGGGTGCTCGGTCCCTGCGCGGAGATACTGAAACGCAACATCACGCAGTACAACAGCTTCGTCTCGTTGTCCGTGTAGAGTCGACACCGCCGCCGGCCCCTCCCCCGGCAAGAACTGACGCTCTTCAGCCAAATTTAAGTTTTCATCGTTTGCTGCGGCTAGTAGTTGAATCGCGCGGTTTCGTTTGGTCACTGGCGCCCGGCAGACCCGCGTACATACCCGCCACAGCCCGCCTTTTTTGGATTTCGTCATGTATCGCTTGAAAAAACGACCCGCCTACTGCTCAGTGTAAATGAACTACCATATGCACCCCTTTTTTGCTCTAAACTCGTAGTTTTATGTAAAAAATGATGCTGCACATTTGAACTACCGCGCTGCGCGTTAGAAATACCGTCCGATGTATATGAACTATGTGCTCGTATAGGTTCCTTTTTTGACTTATGCGCGCATCTGATTTTTCCTTTTAAACTGGCGCGTAGTTGTCGGAAAACGCTTTCTGCGGGGTATTTTTCTTTTCGCTCTTTTTCTTCTGTTGTGACCGGAACACATTCATAAAAATAAGTACTGCGCTTTGGTTTTTCTATTAAAAAAGAAACCTAAATTTTCATTTTTGAAACATGTTACAAATGAACTACCGGTGTTCTTGATTCCCGTCTCCGAGCCAGTGACCAGAACGCGCTAGAATTCGTTCTAAGATGGCGATTTAATCTTAAGAACGCGTTTTAAATCGAATTTTGGCGCCAAATTGCATATATCGTTGTTGTTTCATTTCGAGAGTCTATCGCTAATTTATTGACCACGTTGTTGGGGAAAGGGCGATTCCGCATATTCCGCGACCCACCGCTAACACTAAAAAAAAATCCAAATATTTTTATACTTCGCACCCATCATCCGCCCGCGATACTTTAACACCTACCGGAACGTGTCGTGCGGCCCGACTATTCGTTTTACCTATAATAAAATTGTAAAGGGATGTGTATATAGACGATTAAGAACCGTTTTCTTCCAATTAACGATAATATTTTAGCTGGTTACAGTTATATTAAATTATTAAAACCAGTAAAATGAGTTTTATTTATCTCATTTCATTTTTCCTTGCGGTATCCCAAAATGGTCTAACAATAAAGGCTGTGATATGTGAGCCTCGGTCTTCAGTCTGATGGCAGTGCTTTCTGTGACGTCACAACACTAGTTACGTGGCTTTCAATCGTTGGGCGCTATCTATTCGAAGTTACGTCAAACTCATTTGAGTGGTCCGTGATCAGACGGACATTGAGGTTAAGTTTGTTTTGGTGAGTTTTCGACGAGACTTTTGTGCTGAAAGAAGGGTAGCGTTCGATTCGCACTGAAAATGACGAAACTGCGTAAACAGCGCCGCCGGAAAGTGTATCGTTACAACGTAAACAGAAAACGCATGCGAAACAAAGTTGTTGCCACGGGGAAAATCGAATGGTAAGCGCCGCGTTATTAGGGACTTTTCGCACCTCTTATGTCGTTTTAACGGTTTATAACCTACTTTGATGTTATTTTGAATTCAGCATTTTTATTTTATATGCCTATCTGTTGACGTTATGTTAATAGAATAAATTAAGTCTGTCCCTTTCATGATTTAAAAGAAAAAAATGTTTGTATGGCAATGGAAAACATGTTGGATAAAGTTTTGGGTTGCAAAAGAGAACTTGACGTGAATTACAACCTTGAATTTGTAAATTATGTTCCTGAATTATATCCCACACATTAGGATTTAGGCCTCTCGCAGCAGTACTAGGTGGTCATTATCATCAAGCTGAAAAACAAAAATTCGAAAAGGAAACTGAATATCTCTGCTTCAAAAATTTACCTTCGAGCCACTGGCACTAGTCAAATAAAAATATATGAGAGTTCAAGTGCAACGAAGTAAAACCAAATCCGTATTTTTTGAAATTGACAACCCACATCACACACCTAAACCTTAAACTTGAGTAACGGAAGCCTTGTTCCGCCGTACAGTAACTGTTTACGGTTTATTTCTCATCAATCGTGCACACTTCAACTAAGAGATAAAGTAAAACAACCCCAAAATAAGAGGTGCGAAAAGTTCCCGTTATGTGTCCCCCTGTGAACACTTTAACTGACTCCCGCTTTAGTGCGGCGGTTAAAACGGAGTGGGACTCCCGCAAATCCGTGGAAACGAACCTCGACGACATGGGTCTGTCGCACGACCCGAACAAAACCATCAAGGTGCCCAATAAAAAAAAAGAATTAAAAGACAGGATCGCAGACAGCGGCGAGTGGCGGTGCGAACCCCTGCAAGAAAATCAGCGGAGGCCGAAGACGCACGTCGCCGAATCGTTAGAGGCGGACGCAAAGGCGCCTCGTGAGCACAAATTCCGGTTACCCAAGAGTCACGTCGAGTGGATCACGTATTTAATGAAAAAATATGGCAACGACTACAAGGCGATGGAGAGGGATAGGAAAAACTACTATCAGGAGACGTGGAAGCAGCTGAGGCAGAAAATTAAGATGTTTAAGAAAATTCCCGCACATTACAACAAGTACCTTGCAGAGAACGGCTTGGTTGCCGATTTCGAAGAACCTCAGTTATCCGATGGGGAATTATGATTAGGGTAAAATAAATTAAATAAAGATCAGTAAATATTTATTTGCGCCAAAGATGGGTCAATAAAAATCTTCTTCTGAGAATTTGGCGGGCTGCTGCTGGTTCTTGACCTGCTCTTGGTTCTTGTACATGTAAGCCACTTGGTCAGCCGTAGTGGCGTCTTCCACGTTCTTGTCATCCCTAATCCTTATAAATCGCGGGAACCGCAAGGATATGCCCTTCTCAGGATCAATCTAGGGGAAATGTTACGTGTGAATTCTGTCCCTTAATCCTCAAAAACCTACAATTCCGATTCCGGCTCGGTGTACGGGCGACAGAGACAAGTCGGCGCACTTAATCTCCCAAACCTGGACGGGTTCGAACCAATGGTCCGGTTCGAGCGACGAGTCGTACCTGTAGTAGTTCTTAGGATGCGGGATCACGTGGGACTTGAAAAACTCCGAGTGGATGTGCAGGATTTCATCGCTAAAGCCCGTGCCGATCTAAAAAAAAAACAAAACTACCGCCGTCCCGTAATTTTTACCGGCCATTTTTTACTTTGCACACGCTTTGGTACTCTTCGCTCTCCTTATCGTAACACGCCAACAGGAAGCCGCCGTAACATCCGGTCCTCTTGCCCTTGCCCACGTAACCCCCGATAACCACTACGTCCAAAGTGTCGCCTGCCCCCTCCAAATAATCTTTCTTCAGCTTGAGCCATTTGTGCGACCGTTTCGCTATCTCGTACGTAGCATCGTGCTCGAGCGTTTTCACCATCAGTCCCTCGCAGTTGCCTGAAACAAATAACCGGCTCGATCGTGCACACCCGAGGAACGCGGCGACGACACCTTTCACGCTCTCCTCCAAAAACTCCTCGACCTCCTCCATCCTCGTGGTGTCCAAGCTTTTCGCGAACAACCACTCGCCCTCGATCTCGTTAAAGTGCCGCTTCAAGAGATCCCTTCGTTCCACCAGAGGCTTCTTAACCAGCGACTCGCCGTTGAAGTATAACAAGTCGAACATGAAAACGCACACCTGTACTTTTATGTCCGCTTCGTTCGCGTCCTAAGACAGGTAAATCAGAACTACCAGAAACTTTAAAATTGTAGTACTAGGTCAAACGTTCCAAACATTGATATTAGTGTCTATTCGACGCGTTTCACGTACCTTTCGCTTCCTAGTGCTAAGAACCTGAAACGGTAAGATCTGTTTCTTCTCGCGGTCCCACGCGACCGCCTCGCAATCCAATATGCAGGACCGCACTCTTTCGTTACGGCATTTGTCCATCCGGGAGATGATGTCCGGATACTTGGACGTATTATTTTCCTGGTTGCGGCTGAATATGTGCACCGTGCTATCGTCGATATGGATCTAAGTATCGAAATCAGAAGTGGGATAAAAACTATCTCATCTTTTTTTAACGCGTTACTTGGGCCCTCTCGCCGTCGTACTTCCACTCGCACGTGAACTTCACGCCCTCAAACCTCTGCAACACCTCCTGGACCCCTTTGGTGGGATGTGCCAACATTGGTTGTAGCGGTATGCCCGGCGTTAACTTGCAATGCTCTGGCAACTTATCGACGCCCTCAGTAAGCAACACGGGGACGATCTTGTCGTAGTTGGGACACTCGCTGTTTTATCAAAGAGGAGGGGCTGAAAAAAGGAATATCACCTTCTGGAAGGGGTACCTACCAATAAGCGGTCTTCAATATCAACGCGATCCGATCGACTTCCGCTTTGAACGAGTCACCCGAATAGTTTCTAGAGTTGTCGATGAGTGGGGGTGGGTACTCTTGGTTTGGGGGCGTGGTCGCGCATGCCAGCGCCAACGCTTGCAGCACGGACTGTTCCGCCAGTCCGATTCTCAATTTGCCTGCCAGAGATCTGATTAGGAACCGCGCCTCCTCGTCCTGACAAGCGACGAACATCGATTGAATTTTTTCGATTTTTTTCGTTTGAGCCTGCAACGTAATTTTTCGCTTCACAGTCACACGTAAGCCCCGCCCCTTATCGTACCGCGTGGCCCGTCATTTGGGCGATTTCCTTCAGTTTGTCGAAAACGCCCTTCACGGTCAATCGAGCCGGTTTGAAAATCATCCTCTGGTTGGATTTCGAACGTTCCGCCACGACGCCCAAGTCGCCCGTCTCTTGCGCGTCGGCTTTGATCTGCGCCACGGTCCTACCGGTGGATTGGGCGATGGCTTTCATTAGACTAGTTTCGGCCACGCCCAGTTCCAAGCCCTCGTACGCGGGCGCGATTTTGTTCAGGCAAAGGTACACGCTGGGCAAAAGGTCTTCGGGGGTGAGGACCGTGACGGATCGGAAGTAATTGCTGAGGATTTCGATCATTTTGAGTCGCGCGGATACCTGTTCGATTTCGTCCAGGGTTCTAGACAGAGCGCTGTATGGTACCCTGATAAACCAGCGCGGGTACTGAGAGGAAAAACAACTTAAACCGTAATATTAACCTTTCTTTGCGCGTCCATGTGGCGCAGTCGATAGGATGGTACTTTGAAACGTTCGGATCGTAACGCGCTCGCTTGGTTTGCTTTTCGTCCTTTTGTTTTCCTAACATCGTAAATTTTGCGTCTCGCTTATGAATAAATAAAGAGGGAAACTTACCGAAACCGACGTTGTTGACTTTTGTATTGGTTGCAGCTTCCTTTTTTTCGACAGTCTCTTCTTTGGTTGCCTTCGTTTCGACACTGTTTTCTGACTCCAATTTCGCTTCGTTGTTTGTTTCAGCCATTCTCTTATCTTTGTTTGTACTCTTCTTGGATGACTTAGTCTTTTTTGCTAAAAATCGAAAATACTGTAACAGAAAAAAGTGTCTAATAGAAATGGAGTACCCGGAGTGGGACTAGTTTCTTCTTCTGATCTGGAACAGAACAATTAAACATGGAATTGGATCAGCAAAAACACAAAATCTTACTTGCTTGTGATGTAGTCGCTTCCCTTGGGACTTTTAACGCCACTTTTGTGAATCTTTGATTCCTTGTTCACAATTTTTGATTTTTTCGCTAAAAACTCGACATTGATCAATTACACAGGCAGAGAAACCAAAATGTAAATACCTGCGGCGGTAAGAGTCGTCTCCTCTTCGTTCGACGGCCTAAAACATGTCGAATTACAGTATGATTAATGTTTGTTCGAAGCAAACTTACTTTTCCTCGGAGGCATCATCGCTGCTTGATTTCCTGGGCCTCTTTCCTCCAATGGGGGAACTGTGTACATATTTGTAAATTACATGGTTAGACAGGGATATTTTGCGCAAGGTCTGTTCGTTTTGAACAACCCTAACCGCCTTACTAAGTAGTTTAAGCATAATACTTTACATACCCTTGTTTTTGAGCGCTATCTTTGGGCTTAAAAAACGACCTGGAACGCAGAGAACTAGTAATCGTTAATCAACGGAAAGAAATACTTACGTGATGCTTTTTTGTAACATTTGGAAGTAGCTGCCTACAAATCCACAAACAAATTATTTGGCGCCTTTTAGTTTGAGGTTATGTACCAGTCGACATTTGTTGTCAGTATGTTAAAGGCGTACCTCACTAGCACTTATCTGGGCAACGTTGAATCAGCCCCCCGTAGGCCTAAACGCACGGTTTTTTGCTTGTGCTATCAAATCATGTCAGTCAAAAAATTTAACCCACTACTCATTAGACAACCAGAAATACTCGAGCGCGTCCGCGGTTACCTACGGCGGCGACGAGTGTTGCCAACATCGAAAGAAAAAGTCGCATGCCGCCGCACGTCCCGACATAACTGTTGAAAAACCATTAAAAGCTGTCGCTTTCGCTTTCGTTTTCAATGTCAAAGTTGGTCGGTCGCTTTCTTCACCGAGGAGGCGTCAGTCGTGGTAGCAGCGCGTTCGGCCCAAGCAATAACGAACGCAGAAATTGGTGTGCCCGTGCGAGCAGAATACCGTTAACCGCTACCCTCCCCGCTCCGCGAACGCGTGGAAGCCGCCTGCGCCAGAGTATTGTGTCAGTGGGGCTACGGTATCATCGGTCTCGAGTAGTAGTCGGCGCTTTTAGTAACTTTTGCGGTTATTGTACGAGTGCCACAGCGGAGATCGCGAGAAAAATGCCCGCGGCAACTAAGCCCTTCCAGAGACTGCCCACGAATGTGAAGCCGGAACATTATAGGCTCACGTTGGAACCAGATTGGAAGACGCTCACGTTCAAAGGAGACGTGTCGATCAAAATTGAGGTAGGTCGATTATTGGTCCGTCCATATGCCGGTTGATTTTCGGCTTGTGTCGAATGAATGGCTCTTAAAAAACGGCGGGCCGGAGTTGATCCTTTTTTCAGCAGTGACGTCGGGAATCGCAGTTGAATAAATATTTAACGCAACATCGATAAGTTATCAGCGTATTTCAAATAGACGAGACTATTTTTAGTTTGGCTGCATGCTGTTGCATGGGGTTTTCGTTTTCTTTTTCGGTGTTGGATTTTGAAAACCTAAATTTTTTACGCGACCGATGACCCTGTTTTTTAACGAATCGATGCTGGCGCCCGCCGCGTGTCTTTTGTTTTCTGTTGCCTGTCGCAAATATATATTATCGGTTTATTTTTTGACGGTATGAATGGGGCTTTGCTGTCGTCTTTTTTACGGTCGGCGTTTAGCGAAAATATTTTAATTTTTTTACGAAGGAAATTCTAGCGATTCCGAGAATACGTCGCGTTGATTTAAGCGGCAATTATTGCCGAAAACAAATAGCTAATTAAAACGCAAGATGTTTTTTTTTGTTCGGGTTTATTTTTTTGTTTTAGTTAGGTAGGACATTTTTCATTCTATAAATAAATCATAACCTCAAAATGTGTATGTGCGAGTCATCCCTACAACTCCATGCTTTGTATTTTGCGCTGAGGTGCTTTTTAGTAGTCGGTTTAATTTTATCAACAAAATCGATCTATTTACGATGAAATAAAGGGATGTCGCCGATTTTAATTTCGACTTTCTAATGTTGGAAATATTGTGCGATCAATCACCCCCTTTACTTCTTCCGAATCATCGTCGTTCCCCCTGTAAATAACACGCAATAAAACCCGTTGGTGTTATGGGTGTGGGAGGGGGTAGGTGGGAAGATGTTTGTTACTGTTGTTACTGCCGACGCCACTGGAGTAACGGTACGCGGTCGGTTTTAGAGACCGAACCCGGGAATAACGGTACCAGAACCCTTATGTAACTTATCACGAGGCCGAGACGGTTTAAATACGCACTGGCCATATATATGTATTAAATATACGCGCCTAACAAATATTGGCGAAAGAAAACGCTTCCACACCCATTTTTATTCTTTGCTGTCGAGCTCTTTCATCCGAGCCATTTTTTCATTCGCCGCACGCCATCACGCCAAACGTTTTACAAAAAACGGCCTTTTGTTTTTCATTCCTAGAAAATTCGCTAGCAACTGCAATGTGTGACGTCACCAGTCGCAATTTTAAGTTTGTTCCGACAGTTCCGAACAGTTTTCAATTGAGCATGCGCGGATCGTCAGCCCGAGAGAAGAGCTCGCTGAGCTAACTTTTCTGATGTCTCAACATTTTCATAATTTTAATTTTAGCAAACAACTTATTTTACAAATAATACTTACCGGCTTCCAAAATTTCAAGATTGTAGTCAATAAAATTTTAAGAAAAGCCAGAGCAACAGTTACTTGGCTTGCTAAATTCAAAATTAATTCTAGGCTCTGATGGAAGGAACCTATTCTTCTTCTGTCTAAATAGAGTATTTCTATGTAAAGAAAAGCAATAAGAAGAAGGATTGTTCTAAATTTAAATTACACTCATTGTCGAGGAGTTTTATAAGTGCGAAAGTTACAAATATAAAAAAGTATGAACAAAAGAGGTTAACATAACACTTGACCATAGACAACAAACACTCAGCCAAAGGCAAAAGTTACTTGACTTGCCAAATTCAAAATTAGTTCTAGGCTCTGATAGAGATAGAGTATTTCTTAATTTTCTTATTTTTTATTAAGTATTTGTTCTAAATTTAGATTACACGCACCGTCGAAGAGTTTTTTAACCGCAAAATGTACAAACATTGTCTGGAATTTCCATTTTTCAATGCATCATGTTCTTAAAAAAGTATGAACATAAGTTCTTATATTTACAATTTAATCACTCTTATCATACAAGACAGAAAGAATTAGACTACAATTAATCTATACATTCGTTGTCATTGACTGAGAAGAATTATCAGTATAATGTTGTGGTTTTTTTATAATGCGCTGCCTAAAATGTTTAAAGCATTTTACTTTTTTGAATACTTTAACTACATCGAACTCTACATTTTCTGTATTTCTGTCTGTTTATTTTCAGTGTTATTTCGTAATACACACTTTTTTAATGCTATATGTGACGTATTTCAAACTTTGTAAATATGTGTGTGTTTACGTAGTAAGTCGTGTAACAAAAATTCGAAATCGTAATATTTAGTTATAGCTTGTCAAACTTCTTTTTTTTTTAATTTTATTTTTAACAAGCTGGTATTTTACAAATAGCCCTGATTTAATAAAAGTCACCGGCACAAAATAATACTGTTTCAGAAATCTATCACTCTACCTAGAATATTTATTTAATTGTTCCTGTATTTTATTTATTTGGACCGATGTTGCAAAATAGAACAGATTGCCTTAAGCAGAAGCTCAAATCCTCAAAATTTGTTACTCTTGTTTTAAGTCGATAAGTGTTGTCGTTTAGCCGCAAATCGATTTATTTATTCTCGTATTTTTTCGTGTTAAACAGCATTTTTAAAAATGTATAAGAAAATGTTTAGAAATGAACGGTGGCCATTTTGAAAACGAATCGTTATTAGCGTTGTATACTGTTTAATTCCCGATTATGATTAATATTTTTTTTTCGAAAATGTTGCATGCATTGCATTGCATTTATCTTACTGTCTTATTACATTGACTTATGCCATTTTTCTACTTTTTCAATTTGTAACATACTGTTTTGAAAAATTTAGTGCACTTCGCCTGCAGGTTAATATCGCGACATTCAGTATCATCTTTGTGTAAGTTAGAAGTGCGGGGTATTCGGGCCGAGAATAAAAAAGCCGATTTGTGACTAAGCGATAACACTCATCGGCTCAAAACAAGAGTAACGATTTTTGAGGATTTGTGATTCGGTTGCAATATCAGTCTAAAAGAATCCTATAGTGAAAGATGTCTGTGTGTAAAATACCAGCTTATTCCGTTGATTTGAAAAATGAATTTCGACAAGCTATGAATGAATCTTTCCTCCAAGTTTCCGAACACTCTGTATAAGTTGTTTTTTCCTACTTGAAACTACAAATGTAATCTTATTATAGTTAAATGGCCTGAGCGATGATAAGCGTTCTTGTTTGGTGCTTGGTGCCCACTGTTTTCACTTAGCCCATGTCTGAGGGTTTTACGAATTTATATAAATTGGTCGGTTGCGTAATACATTGGTTGCGACTATCGACGTGTCCCCCAGGTGGTGCAGGCGACCAACGAGATCCTCCTCAACGCTTTAGATTTGAAGGTGGCCAGTGCGGGTGTGAAGGGCGACAAGCTCTACGTGCCGAAAGATGTCCAACTCACCCCGTCCGACGAAACGCTGTCACTCAAATTCGATACCCACATCGCCCCTGGTTTTTACACACTGAACCTCGTGTTCGAGGGTGAGTTGGGCGATAAAATGAAGGGCCTGTACCGTAGCAAGTACGTCAACGAGAAGGGGGAGGAGTCGTACGCGGTGGTAACCCAGTTCGAGGCGACGGATGCGCGTCGTTGCTTCCCCTGCTGGGACGAGCCCGCCCTCAAGGCCACGTTCGACATCAGCCTCGTCGTGCCGAAGCATCTGGTCGCGCTCTCCAACATGCCGGTCAAACGAAAAGAGGAATGCGGCGAGGTCGTCCGGTATGACTTCGAGGAGACGCCCGTCATGTCGACGTACCTGGTAGCCGCCGTCATCGGCGAGTACGACTATGTCGAAGACAAGTCAAGCGACGGCGTTTTGGTCCGGGTGTACACGCCGAAGGGGAAGAAGGAGCAGGGCCTGTTCGCTCTAGAGGTCGCCACCAAAGTGCTGCCCTACTACAAGCAGTACTTCGATATCGCGTACCCGTTGCCCAAGATCGATCTAATCGCCATAGCGGATTTCAGCGCCGGCGCGATGGAGAATTGGGGACTCGTGACATACAGGTGCGTGACGTCAGTCCACATCCGGCTCGAAGGACCGCATTAACGTAGTAAAATGCGAATTTTCTCGCGCGGAGTCGGCAACACCGTAATCGCAAATACCTAGTATCCTGATCATAGCGCGTGATAATTAAAAATTGCCTACACCCCTGCACTTTTCCGCGATTTTTCTAATCGCTCATTGTTATCCACCGCCGGGCCCCGCGATTTATTCATAGTTGAGCAACAATCTGCGGGAAAAAAAAGTACGCAACACCTCGTAATAATTAACAATGGACGATTTTTATGACGCTTCCTTTCATTTTTTTTTATTTCAAATCCCGCTTACCGTTTCGTAACTTCGATTTTTATGGAACGCGCGTTACGAGCCCATAATGCAAGTGATAAACTTCCGTAATTTAGACTACAACGAAACTGATCTGAATTTTCCTATCGTTAGGTTTAGGTTGTACTGTGCGATCGTTTTATCGGCTTTGCGTTGTACTCTACCAATTTTTTCATAAATCTCTCTCCCACCTTGATTTTAGTTCGGATCTGCCGATCGTTTATGCCGCCATATATTCCCACCCTCCATTGGAAACACCTTGAAATATAAGAATTGAATTTAATGAGAGCCTACTCCCCACGGTCTACACGTGCCGTCAACAATAACACTTTCTGCTATGGTCCTGTCGGGGTCTTACTAGCGGCTTCGAGGGTCTTACAGTTAGGGCTACCTAATTACACTGTCATTTGGCCTTTAAAAAATGGCGAGGTACCGCGCTTCGTTTTCAAGTACTTCTTTCGGGCCATTACCTCTCTTCCATCTTGATCTTCTGCTACCCAGGGCTCGGCGTTTAATTCTCCGATCCTTTGCGTCCTCCCACTCTCCATTGGGAAAACCTTGAAATCTTCAAGAAGTTGCTTCTTCATGAGTAGTTTGGTTTGAATGGGAGCTTTCTCCTTTTCCAAACTCAGCCTATGCGAGCTATCATCAATAACTGGCACGGTACATTTGAACTACCTCTAGATTCGTTTCTAAGATTTTTTCGATTATCTTATCTCTCCAATCTTGATTTTAGTTCCTTGTTCTTAGACCTGTCAGGGCCCTAACGATGTCGAAGATCTGGTAATTATAACTTATTCCTATAGCGCTCTTCAATACATGTTTTCCCATTGTCAGGTACATTTGACCTACTCGCTTGGGGACTGGAATATTTTTTTAATTAAAGGGAAACGGCACTACTGGTCGACCCTCAAAACACTTCGGCCGTGAGTAAGCAGTGGATCGCCTTGGTGGTGGGCCACGAGCTCGCGCACCAATGGTTCGGCAATTTAGTGACAATGGAGTGGTGGACGCACCTGTGGTTGAACGAGGGCTACGCGTCTTTCGTCGAGTTCCTCTGCGTCGACTACCTGTTCCCCGAGTACGATATATGGACGCAATTCGTCAACGAATCTTACATTAGAGCACTGGAGCTCGACGGTCTGAAGAACTCGCATCCGATCGAGGTACCTGTCGGTAACCCTTCGGAAATCGACGAGATTTTCGACGACATCAGCTATAACAAGGGCGCTAGCGTCATCAGGATGCTGCACCATTACATCGGCGACGAGGACTTCAGGTAAGAGCTCAGTAAACCAAAAAGAGGGCGGCGCTGGCCACACTAATTTGCAGTTGAGAAGCCAGAGATGGCAGGCAGCACTATGAATCAAACGTCCCATCCACAACTTTTAGTATTTTATTGGTGTTTTACTTTTTGGGATCCCGTGCTCACCAGTGGTCACATAGCAGCAGTAAATTCAAATGCTGGTGGCCACCCGTGAGCACGTATTATATAGGAATCGCGTATACAAAATGATTGCTTACTCCCATAAAGTAAAGAAAAAAATATTGGGTTGGGCAGTTTAGGACGTTTAGGTAATCTTTTTAGTAAAATATTTTAAAATTGATGTTACTTTGAGAATACATGTTTATTGTTAAAATATTAAAATACAAATAAAACAAATGGTTTCACTTAAAAAGTAAACGTTTGGTTGAACAATTTAAACAAAAAAAAAGTTTTAAGATTGGATTGGAAAGTGGAATATAAAAATATAAATAAAAGTCACTAACAAACGCACTAACATTTATTAAAATCAATTATCAAAAACAAAAAAATATAAATTTGTCTGATCGTGTTTTATACTCCCATTTGAGTTATAGACATGGAGGAATGGTTTTTTAAAAATCTCTGCAGTTGCTCTAAAGTTGCGATAGTTTTTATAATCAATCGCATTTGAATTCAAAGGCTCAAAGTGGCGTTTTGCACGTGAAGTGTGTCGTGGCCTATGGTAGTCTGTGGTTTGCGGGTAAGAGGGCGCTTCTTACAGGAAAGGCATGCACGTGTACTTAACCAAACACCAGTACAAAAACACGTTTACCGAGGACCTGTGGCAGGCGCTCGAGGAGGCCAGCAACAAACCGGTGGGCGAGGTCATGTCCACGTGGACGAAGCAAATGGGTTTCCCGCAAGTGACGGTCAGCAGCACGCCTCTAGGTGACTAGCGCGCGCCCTCTGCCGCAACTGCGAAGTATTTAACGTCTGGCGTGTTATAGCGGGCGGCAAGGGCGTTAAACTGACCCTCACCCAGAGCAAGTTCACCGCGGACGGCTCGCCCGCCTCCGACGACTACCTCTGGATGATACCCGTGTCCATATCTACCTCGAAGAACCCGCGCGAGGAGGCGGTCTCGACGGTTCTCAAGGCGAGGACGACCGAGATCACGGTGGCCGACGTCGAACAGACCGACTGGGTAAAGGTCAATCCCGGCACCATCGGGTTCTACAGGACCAAGTACCCGTCCGATATGTTGGAAAAGTTCGTGCCGGCCATCCGCGACAAGACCCTGCCCCCTTTGGACAGATTAGGTTTGCTGGACGACCTTTTCGCGATGGTCAAGGCCGGCCACACCGGCACCGTCGAGATCCTCAAGTTTTTGAACGCTTTCGAAGACGAGACCGACTACAACGTGTGGTCGTCGATCAACAACATACTGAGCAGGTTGTCGCAACTCCTGGGCAATACGGAACACAAACCAGGCTTCGACAAGGTAGGACGAGTCTTGTTTTTCCTTTGGTGTCACGTTTTTAAGTATGTCGGTTCGAAAATTTCGTAGTTACCAGTAAAAATGAAATTTTCAGTTTTTAGATGTTAATATTGATATCGCTTAAAATTTTGTTGGGGTATCAGTGCCTTTATGGATTCACACCCAATGTTCAACATTAAAAGAAAAACTTGCCGGTTTCAAATTCAAATACACAACTGAAAACAACAAAACAATCCCGATTAGGAAACCCACATCGGAAGGAATAATACAAACTATAGAATCGCTGAAATTTAAAAAAATTACGAGGTTTTGATAACGTCATAACGGAAACAGTGCAACCGATTGCTCACGAAATTAGTTAACTATTATTTTATTTAATAAACAAAATTTTTGCAAAAGGAATTTGTCCTGAAGAATTTAAGATCTGCATTGTAAAACCGCTATTTAAAAAAGGCGACCAAAACCTCCCAGAAAACGATAACTTATGAGTAACATAGCAAACATTTTTGAGATGGTTCCTAAGGAGAAATTAGTCCAGTTTCTAGAAGAAAACAAAATATTAAATAAAAACCGGCATGTCTACAGAAAACACAATATCCACTTTAAATTCATAAATTTACACAACACTGGAGAACAATAAAAAATTTCTTGCAGTGTTTCTCGATCTTTCCAAGGCCTTTGACACAGTTGATTATACACTGGTGTAGGTCTTGCAGGACTCGTACGTACGCGGAATACCTTAAAAGTTATCTTAGCGAAAGAATACAGAAAATACTTATAGTTTTAAAAAAATCCCATGGTGTCCCCCACGGATCCGTTTTAGGGCCAATATTGTTCATTCTTTACATAACTAATTACCATGTACACGTCAGGGACTATTTTTGGTTTTGGGGAACGACCAAGTTGTTCTATACGAAGATAATTCTTGGGATAATCTTAAAACAAAATGCAAAATGACTTCAGTAAACACTCGAGCCGGTTTAAACAGATGTCACTTATGGCGAATGAAGAAAAAACAGTTTTTATGCCATTTTCGTGCACGGTTTGCCAAATTGTAACTGGGAATAACAATGGATACACAATTAAAATGGAATAAATATTTACAAACAATAGTAAACAACCTAAGACCACTGATTTACAAATTAAAATATTTTTTACAAACATTTTAAGTAAACACTAAATGGTAACACTTTAGTATGCATTAGCGCAGTCACATTTAGAATATGGTATTTTGCGAAAATCTGCAAAAATATTTCCTAAAAATAGTTTTCCAAAACTGTTCAGCGAGTCCAGATGTTCAATACAATAACAAATAAGTGTAAGAAACAAAGGGGCCAACGATCTTACACATCAGAGATTCATAAATTTAACATCATTAAGTACCTAACCCACTGCAAATATATTTGAAAATTACTTACAAACCCGCTTTACAGCAGGAAGCAACGCGTTATGCGCCATTTTGTACGAAGTACAAAATAAACAACGGATTACCAACACGAAAAGTAACACAAAGTACACAACGGCCCGAGAAGACTTCGTAATAAGACTGTGTAATTAGTATAGTATATATCATCGCGATCTTGGTAGGATAGTAGTTTGTTACAAGTCTTAATTTCATATAGTGGTTTCAATTTCGCTAGTTTGAAGGCGCACTGTAAAAATGTCATTTAAGTTAAAGGACTTACAACTGAGCTGCTAAAATGTTCGAAGGGAGCACGTAAACCTTATCCAAAGGGTCAGATTTGTTTACTCTTAGCAGCACCACCAACGCTGAGAAAATTCGCGAATAAACAGTGTTTTTTAAAATTTCCTACCGGTTTTATAGTGAACTCTAAATTTTTTCCTAAATTTCACGTTCCTTCTGGGCAAGGTAACTCGGTATTTAAAAAATTGACTTGGAGAGTCTTCACACTTGTCCTCTCGTCTTTTCAGTATCAAAAGCAATTACTCAGGAAGGTGTACGAGCGCCTTGGTTGGAACGTGCGCGCGAACGAGACCCACTTGGACACGTTGCTCAGGGGCTTGGTGCTCGGTCGCATGGCGCTGCTCAGCGACAAGGCGACGATCGAGGAGGCTCGCGCGCGCCTCGCTAAGCACATTGCTGGTGACGAGGTGCTTCCTGCGGACATGCGCAGCGCGTGTTACCGGGCGGTGCTCAGGGCGGGCGGTCAGGACGAGTACGACACGTTGCTGAAGCTGTACCGATCGACCGACCTCCACGAGGAGAAGGACCGGATCAGTAGGTCGCTGGGCGCTGCCCAAGATCCGGCACTGCTGAAGAAGGTGCTCGACTTCGCGATGTCGGTAAGTGCGCGCGAAGGGGATAAGATTATTTTATAATTTGCGCGATCTTAAAACTTCGAAAGCGCCGAAAGGCCGCCAAATAAAATAAACCCTAGAATGTTTTAAAGAACCTCCCGCAGGCTCTTATTACTATTTACAAATTTTCTGGATTCCTGCTGCGTCAGACTTGCTGACGTTTCACCAAATATTCTCTCAGCTCCTTCTGAGCTACACTCTGAAACTTCCTCGTGCTCCCTCAAACAATATATAAGCTGGTACAGAGTAGAATGCAAACCAGCTTCAGCTAAGCCCCGAAGAAAACAGGATGTGTGGCGAAAAGTCAGCAAGTTCGATTTATTAACAGCCGACGCAGGAGATTTGTAAATAGTATTAAGTCAAAATTTGTGAAAAACAAGTTAAAATTTCCAAAAACTGAGTCAGGATTTTGAAGTTGCATTAGAATTTCTGGGAAATAAGTCAGTATTTCTGGAAACAAATCGGAATTTCTGAGTCAAGTCGGCAATTCAGGAAAAGCAGCAGCCAGTTTTTGGACGTTTAATGAGTAAGAAGTGAATTTAGGAAAATTTAAAATACAAGTTGGTCCTCCATTTTAAATCGAGACCCAGTTTTTATGCAAAGGGACACCGTATCGGAATGTAAGCGATATATTTCCACATAAAAATCCTTCTTTGACGCAAACAAATAATCCAGGTAAAGGAATGATTAATAACGCAGTGTAAGCAAATATTTTTTATCACCGTGCCTAATTTTTTGATTTTTCATCTATTTTATATTGTTAATATCGCAACCGCGCTCGTTGTCTGTTCGCAGGATGAGGTCAGGTCGCAGGATACCGTGTTCGTCATCATATCGGTGTCGCACAACGCGATCGGACGCGACCTCACTTGGGAGTTCTTCAAGAGCAACTGGGACAAGATCCTCGAGAGATACAGCGGGTTCCTGCTCACGCGTCTCGTCAAGTACCTGACGGAGAATTTCGCGACGGAACAGAAGCTTCGCGAGGTGGAGACGTACTTCAAGGAGCATCAGGCCCCGGGCACCGAACGAACCGTCCAGCAGGCGGTCGAAACGATCCAGCTGAACGTCGACTGGCTGAGGAGAGACGGGGCCGCCATCAGGGATTACCTCAAGTGATTTCCGGTTACTTAAGTTTGTACTTAACTCGTTTTTTTCCCCTTCTTTACTTTATTTAAACGGTAATTTACGCCAGTTACTTGTACCTAGTTTAATTTTAGGATTTTTAAAAAAATAAAAACTGTTCGCAGATTTGACGGTCACTCCCCTACTCGATCCCGTCGTCGTCCTACTCAAGTGCCGCAAGGTTATGTCCGCGGGCCGATTTCGGTCGTTGTTTATTTCACGACTAACGGCTTGTTTTCGCTTTGGTGATTAATTGTATCGGGTGGAAATGCCGCCAGCCTAAGTTCTAGACCCTTCTAATTCAATCTAGGACCTTTTTGCCTTTATTGTCTGAATCACACAGGCAACCTCTAATTTTCCTTCTTTTTAAAATTTATCACGGGCATTTACATTTCCAATATTAACAGGCAGTACTACTTCATAGGCTTTTATAGCCTTGTAGTGAGGTCCTTCAAAAAAAAAAAGTGGAGCTATGAACTGTTTACCTTCATATGAAAGAGCTGTAAGTACACTAAGCTTTCTTTCTTATAGTTTTACGTGAAAAGTCTTTTTTAAGGTTGACTTCCAGAAGTCTTTCAGTTGTTTTTTCGAGATTAGAGAGGAAAGTTTACATTTTCGATAATAGATATTGATGCCCTGCCATCCTTAACATCTTAATTATTGAAAAATTAATAGTCCAATTTTCTCAGAATTCAGTATTACGTTATGACTTCACTCATCTGTCTAATAGCGTTTTGCTTGATTTGAAGATCGGTGGCGCCGCACATTTAGTGTTTGGAAAAATGAGAACGCAGAGAGTTAATAAAAAATATTTAATGAACTGGAATTATCGTTTTAGGCCATTGCTGAGCCGTTTACGGGAATACTTTGAAAAAATGGAAAAACTTGCGTTATTGCTAAATTTGACGGAATAAATAGTTGACGAGACTTTCACAAATAAAAAATCACGATACTAACAATATGTACACGGGTCCTATTATGTAACGCGAAGGGGGACGATCGGAGGATACTGCTGTCCAAGCCCTAAGTCTAAAACATCATCTGTCGGGAGGTATTCTCGTTACATTTGATAATTATTACGAATTAACTTAAACTTTGCGGGATCGATATCCGCACTTGGAAGTTCACGTAATAATACGGTTTACGTCCTAAGTTTACGGTGCGGTCACGAGCCTGCGCCTGCGTCGTTCGTCGCGTCGTCTGAACTGGTCTTGGAATTCTCCTCACCTGGAAAGTTAAATACGCCCGTCAGCTACCACGCGCACTTTCCAAATAGATCGTAACACACTTGTTCACTTTCAACCATGACCAAATACTACGCTACACCGAGTAGTTCAAATATACCAACATCCACGATAATCGAAACGATCCGTTGACGCGTTAATAAGGCGGTACATTTGAACTACTTTTGTTACCAAAGATCTACATATAGGCCGACCTCGGGCGAGCTTACACTGACTAGTGGTAAAATCCAAAGTTATCCACTGTAGTTGTGACGTCATTGTCAATCGCTAATGGAAGGCGTATCAAAATAAAACTACTTTTAGGTTGTTTGTTTTACCTTCCATTGCTTTTATCTTAAAATATATCTCAACGTTTCTCTTTCGTTAGCTATGATGTACCAATTACGTCATAGCTAAGCACAGTGGTGTCGCCAAAATGATCGAACCACCTTACTTTTTGTCACCCGAAATCGACTATAACTGGTATCCCTCTGACGTACCATGCGTTACACATTGGGAAACTTAAAAAATACCACGAGGAGAACTACCTACGTCGACGAAGAGCAAAACTACGGACAGCCCTCGACCCAACTATTCGGAGCGCCTCCTATGACTACACGGGGACCACTAACGTGAGAAATACAGACAGAGAACACTACTTGGAAAGGAAAGAGGAAAAAAGAAGATCATGCACGCCCCCAGTACGATGCAATACACACCTATTGAACGACCGGCCCAAACTTTCATCTATTTTCCTGCTCAACCGTCGCTGCAAAACAAAAATCACGCGTTCACAACCTCCGCAGAAGGGAAAAGAAAGAAATCCCCCCAGTCCCCCGGGACTTACTCTTCTCGGATTTGACCTCGTCCTTTAGCTTGTCGTCCGCCTCTTTGCCGTCGCCACCTTTGTCCAGTCGCGGCCTCTTGCGTCCTTTGTAGCTCCTGTTGTCCCTCCTGCCGCCTTCACCCTCGTCCTCGCTGTCGGAGAACTCGTTCTCCGGCACTATCCTTTTGTCCAGGTCCTTCTGGGGCAACCTGATAACAAGCGTCCGATCGAAAACGGGTTCTCCGGGAACACCCGAAACGTACCTCTCGTCTTTGTCGACCTTGTCCTCGGTGTCGGAATCTTCGTTGATCGCGTCTTCTGGTATGGCCTGGACCTGCACACCGGGCGCGTGCGGCAACATCCGCAGGTTCTCGAACAGTCTCGTTTTGATCTTTTCGAGGTACTCGGGCGTGTTTTGATTGGCCATATTGCTCGGGCTGATGTGCAGCTTGAAATCCGGCCCGAAGTACTCGAAGTAATCGTTGTAGGGCAGTTCGTTGGCGATTTCAACTCCGAGGGCGACGGACGTCTCGTAGGTCCACGCCCTCGACACGTTACGTATGGTATAGCCGCCTCCGCCCACCATCATAAACGGCAGGTTGTATTTTTTGACGAACTCGACGCATTTGCCGTGCCCTTTGACCGTCAGATTGAAACAGCCTAGACGGTCGCCGGTAAGGGAGTCCGCGCCGCACTGGAGGACGACGGCACTGGGCTGGAACGTCTCCATCACTTTGCTAATGATCGGCACGAAAATACTCTCGTATGCCTCGTCGTCCATGCCGTCCCTCAGCGGGATGTTTACGGCGTAGTATTTACCCTTGCCGGCGCCTATGTCTCGCAAATCGCCCGTACCTACCGACAGTATTCAAAAATATTTAGTTCCATCTACGAAAGCAGATACCTAAAAATTTAAAAAAATCACTAATTTTGATTGGTTTTTAATTATTCTAAATTGAATTAAAAGAATAAATTATGCCATGCATCCATTTGTTTTGTTCAGGCCTACAAATTTTTTCTTTGCTACAAATCAAATTTAAAAATTTAAATTATCCAAGTGCAAAAAGAATTGTTGAGATTTTAAGCTATTCTACTCTATCAAAAATGAAGCATATTACATGAATGGGTAACAAGAAATCAAAATGCATCAAAAATGCAGCACCAGCACATTACATGCTTAGAACAAAAAGTCTTATTTTTAAAATAAAAAATTACTGCTAACGCAAAAACAATTCTCTCCGCTTTTTTAGTGATCATTATCAAGCTCTTGTGACATGAATTTAAATCGTTTAATTCATTCATATCTTTTCAATTAGGTCGACACTTTTTCGTATTTTTTAAACCCCCAAATTGAACTGATTCTTTGAATAATTTGAGAAGTGAAAAGGTGATTTAATATTCGTTAAGGAAATAGGAAAAACGTATGCCACACGGTGGCCTCTGACAAAAAGAGAATGTTCCAAAAATACAACATATTACCGACATTTAAAAAATCGGCAACAGGTGAACTTTTTGAATTGCTGTTGTCCAATTGCGACACTGCCGCCTCATGGGAGGAGAGGGCGGTAATTTTTTTTGGACGTACCATCTGCCCGGAAACTTAACTTACCCGGAAAATATTCACCGTACTTGTGGAAGGACACGGTCATTACTCTGTCGGTGGTATAAAATGCCTCTTCAACACCGTCGCCGTGGTGCACATCTATGTCGATGTACAGAACTCTTTGGTGGTACTTGAGCAGTTCCAAAATACCCAAAACGATATCGTTGACGTAACAAAAGCCAGATGCCTCCGATTTTTTGGCATGGTGCAGGCCTCCGCCCCAATTTATGCAGATTTCCGACGCTTGTTTGTTGAGTTTGACGGCTGCTGCCACCGACCCGCCCGCCGACAATTGACAAAACTCGTAGAGGCCGTCGAACACGGGGCAGTCCTCGCCTACATTAAAACGCTGCATCTGTTTGTTGTACTCGGCCATGTTGTCTGGTCTGATTGATCGCAAGAACCGTATGTAGTCGTCCGAGTGGAATTTGGTCATCTCTTCCGCAGTGGCTTTGTGGGGCCTCTGCATAATACCAACGGTATCACGTATAAAATTAAATCCACGTATCCACTACAGACTTACGTAGATTTCCATTTTTCTGTACAGTCCGTAGTTGAGAAGCAAGTTGTGCGTCATACGAATGCGGTGGGGCTTCATAGGATGGCCCTGGCCGTAATAGTAATTGCCTATATCGCCTGTGTTGTGAACAAAACATTTTAATGACCATCGGAAATTATTCAAAAACCCACGACCGATTAGGACAAAATCGTCGAGCTGCCGTACTTCGTAGCGTCATCCTTTCCTCGCTTTCTCGCGCGACCAATCGGACGACAGCAAAAGTACGGTAGCTGGATAGTCGGCCGTGAATTCGTGGCGTTACAGTTTCGAAAACAGTACGCGGCGATGGGTTAACATGAAGGTGTAATTTACGACCCCAAAACGAAAGATTTATAGACGAAATGACCCACCGAACAATCGGAATAACTCTGATGATAAAACGTCCATGGCAGAACACACGCGGATTAATTAAATTCAATACTCACTGTCGTAATAATAACAGACCCTCTTACGGCTATGGGGCTGGGTCGCCATTTTTACCACACAACACACACCTGCTGTAAAATGTTAAAGATAACTTATTTTTAATTTAATTAATGGCAAAAACTTTTAAAATTAATTAATGCACTAATAAAATCGGCATCGACTACGTGCGATGCCCTTTGCAAATGGATGGCGCCAGGCTGACCAACTTTACGAAAATTTAAAGGCAAGTAACGGCGAGTGGTACCATTGCAAGCATTTACTTTTTTATGGAACGTTAATCGTTAAACGAATTATCGATATATTTAATGGCAAATCTGCCCAAACTCATTGCTTATTTGATTTTTCTTCAACTCATGAAGTCCTGTTAGAATTACAGTTAATAGCTGTTTGTGGTCTGTGGTGCCGTTGGTTTGGTGTGTGTGTGTGTGTGTGCTGTGACATTTCCGTTGATCTGCGCTTTAATTATTTCTATAGATATATTTTTAAAAATAAGTGTTCCTGCTAATGATAATGTACATCACGCCAAAATGTCCTTAATTTTATTTATGTAAAATCATTGCCACTACGTGAGCACGCATGCGCGTTGCGAATAACTGACCTGCTGATCGTCTCCATAATTAGTCATCATTTATTTTGTGTTGTCGTACGTGAGTGTTTGTAAACATCATCTGTTGTCGACGACATTTGGCCTATTAAAAAAAAAGGAGCCACGCGGTTTCCTTTTAAATAGAATGCACACTAGTTTTCGAAATGGTAAGTGACTTTCTTTGGGATATATGGCCTTTGTGCTGTCAGGTCATTTGTACCTGATGTTTCTCGACACACAATACGCATCTGCGTGACATATCGTCCTTGTTGTAGAGCGCAATAGAAGCGGACGACCAAAATTTGTTGGGTTCGTTGCAAAGGCTCGAATTAGACAGGCCTAAAACGAAGGGCGCAGGCCAGGACAACAAAGCCAACCCTTTCAACAGCTTCCGCAGAAGATCGAGGTCCCTGTCCAGCATTAACTTCGGGTCAAGCTGCAAGTGTTCTAAGAAGTCGGCCACCGTGAAACATACCACTTCCTTCAAAAAGTCTACGAAGAAGATCCTGCGCGAGCCCGTGCTTAAATTTATTAAATGTCATGGGGACAAGTGCGCAGAGAAACCCAAAAAGTTGTTCGGTCAGTGTACAAAACACGCGGAAAAGGACTTCAAGTCGCTCGTCGATGCGTGCGAACATTTAACGCTGGGCAATGCCCAGATTAGAAAAAGGTATTCGGGTCCATGTTTTCTAAATGTTAGGACATCGATCGGGGGCGCCAAGCCCGAGAACGGCTCCGCCAACATGGCTAGCTGTTCTCACCAGGCCCGCATGAACTCGCTGCCGCCATGCGACGTTACCATCGACGAGCTGGCCAGTTACTTCGAGACGTCGGTTCATATTCCTAAAAAGATGAGTACAATGGCTGAGATGATGTATATTTAACGTTTCTTTGTGATTATAATTATATCCCGCCACCTTTTATTATTTTAGTTTATTGTAAACTTCCGCGATCAAGATCTGTTTGCTTTCATTCGGTAAACCATTGAAATAAAAAATTGTGTTTACTTGCCTTTTTTATGCAACACCTTACGCAAATACAACAATTCGAAGCAGCGTGAACACGATTGAGACAGGTCAGGCGGTGACGTCACAAACATCCATCCCTTATATAACGTGCCGACCATTTTTTAATTAGAACTTCGATCTGCGGCTCAAACGCGCAATGTTCAGTTAACCGAACAACTACGTTGACTTTGAAAGCTAAACACTCTTAATTTGCGAATAAGTCGAGAACATTGAACACACGTTTTCCGTGGTTTGGCAAAGTTGTTACGAGTGGGCCATGGAAATCCCGAAATGCATTTCGCGGTACCAGTTTTTCAGTATGGTGGTTATCGCAAATTTGTAAGTTAAATTTGTCCGTTTCGCCGATGAATAGTGTAGTGTAAAGTGCTTTGATATTCGGAAAAACCATCTCGCAAGAAATTAAGGTAATTTTATTCTTCGGTCTTCGATCGTTGCGTTCTTGGTTAATTTGAGCCAAGGGTTGTTTGGATTATGTAATTGGACTGGGGTATGGTAATTGAAGCGCAAAACTAATACAAAGACATTTATTAATATTTTTCAATATTCTTATAATAATCTTATTATAAACAACTATTTCTATATACAATGCAACGTGGTACAATGATTACACTGCATCATTGGTAGTGTTCCATAAAAAATTTCATTTATTTTTCTTTTCTAAAATATAAACAAGAAACCAAGGTAGAATCGATAACAAACTCTATCACAAGAGCAATTTTTCACACCAAAATTGGTAAAAACAAAACGCCAGATCCGGCCGGGCCCACGGCAAACTTCCGCATGACATTTTTTTCGCGTCACATCGACTAGTGGCTTACAATTAGAAAAGGTACCGCCGCGGCCCGTCCGGATCGTTGCTGTTCTCATTGTTCCGTAATTATCTCAGTTCTTTCGGCAACCAAAGTACTACCGGTAGTTGCGTGAGGTCCGTCAGTAGCTTGGTTCGCCTCGGTAAAGAAATTTAACATATAAAATTATCACTTATCACCGTGTATCTGTTTTTGATCGTCATTCTGTTTGGCGGACGCTGTTAAACGTTTTCCCATGCTGCGCATACGGCAAAAGGAGCGAGAAAACTATATATTCTAATCGAAACTGGCGCAGAAAACGTTATTGCTCGTAGAATTTTATAGGTAATTCATTTATATTTATATTAGACGCGTCTTGAGTGACACAAATCTAGTTGCGTGTGAATATTGGACAGTTCCTCTTTATATAAATCTCAAAGTATTTTCAATTGTTTTACAATCTGGTTCCCGCAGCTGCAGTAATGTACTACTAATCTATGTTGTGTAATAAATTATTTTTTGATTGCTTCGCTAGGTTTCAAGCGGAATTTGAAATATATTAATTTTCTTTAAAATTTTGTTAAAACTCTCGTTGCTCTGCGTTGTTGCTATCCCAAATTATCTTCTTTTAATATTCCTATATTTTCTTGCAAGTAATTGGAGTGATTGGTGCTGACCGGAAAGAATTTTTTATATACTTAGAGGGTATTCATTTTTCTAAACAATCTTCATTGCACATTAGAAACATTAGAAAATTGGTAAAGCAAGTGGTAAAAGTGTAAACTTTTAACAAGATGTAGAGAACGTTATCAAATTGAAGAAAGGTTAATGAAAAATTTTTTTTTTGGATTGAATTTGAATTAAAATAGGATAATAGAAAGAGTTTCACGCTTATTTTGCCGCATGTGCGCCGTCGAAGCGATCTAAAAAGAAAAACGTCCAACCCCGAACGCCCCACCCGAATTCCTCTGCACAACATTTAAAATTACCACATAAAAATTCTTCCGTAAAAAAAGTAATAAAACGCGCAGGCACAAAGCGTGCATGGGAAGTTTGGATGTGAAAAAAAGGCGTTCACTTAACAAGTCGTTATTATCGTTACTTAGTCGTTAGAAAAATCAGACGGTAATGTGGACGTTTATAGTAGTAGAGGGAGGCTGCTGTGCGCGCCAGAGCGTTAAATTTTAGTGCCTTTTTTGATTTTTTTTTGTCTTTGGACTACGCTACGATTACTAAACATTACTCTCACTAGAATTAGCGAATAATCTGCGATTTCTAAAAAACGAAAACGGGATTTCTCTATATCGCGCCCGGAGGGGGAGGAGGCGGAGGCGTAGTCGCCCTATATACTAGTTATACCCTTCTAGGTTTTTGTAAATCGGTATTCCGCTACGGCTTTTGCCTACCTACTGTCATCTAGCCGCGCATAGGTTAGGCCTAGTTAATGTTTTTAACGAGTTTGTTTCTTTTTACTGTCGGTTCGTTTGAACTACTCGCGAAACGATTGGTCTCTGCGGGTCACGATACCACTTTGTACATTTCTAATTGACGCGGGTATACTTCGGGTGTCCCGGTAACCCCGCGGGACTGCAAAGGGGTCGCCCTGATGGATAGAAGTCGCTTTTCATGAAAAAACGGTCATTTTAAACATACGTCACAAATTGGGTGAAAGTAAAAACCAAAAATCCCTTTGGCATCTAAAAGATCTGATCTAAAATCTGATTAAAAAGTATAAAGTTATATTAAAATTAACAGTTTAGGAGAAAAGGTGAAAATTAAAACATGGTCTCCGATGTTTAAAAAAATGTGAATAAAATTCTGTGAAAAAGGTAATGATACAATTTTTTTTTCTCGGAACTTCAATTCTCTGTTTCTTGGGTAGAAGGAATTCAGGAGGGAAGGCACAATAAAAAAATATCAGAAGAGAGGGACATTTTTTTAATTAAATTGTATATATTAAATTAAAATAGTCAAAAATGAGTTTTGACTAAATTTGATGAGAAAATAATTAACACCCTACACGTCTGGAGCAAAGCAATTTACGACACCTGTGAATATGGGCTTTTATCACAAAAAAAAACCGTTTCCTATCACTTTGTCTCCAAAAACTCGGTCCGCTCTGTACATTATTGCAGATTCGAAGTCGAATTCGGAATTTTGAAGCTTTGTATTTTGTCCTTATCCAAAAACCTTACTTCTCTTTTCCTTATACCGTCATCGATATTGGAATTTTTTCGTTTTATCGAATTTTTGCGATGTTACGATGCGATGGGACACCCTGTATTTTGTGTGCCGTTCTGCGAGTAGTCGCCGGGACCGGTCTAGTTATTATTCGTCTAACTATTGCCCTTTGGCACTTATACGTTTGGCTGCGAACTTTGTCTCGTGTATAATAAATATTTACACCGGAAAAGTCGTTGACGGGTTATATACAGAAACAAATGGCGCCGGTCTACGCGGGAAAAAATGAAATCCCCTCAAAGCCGCTCCCGCAACCCTTACACCTAACCGTAGAAATTTATACAGGGCGGTTAACCTTAAGATTGACCGCCGAAGTAATTGAGCACCGTGGAAGGAATGATTTTCATTTTTTTTTTTCAAACCCCTCTCTCCCTGGCTATTTAAAAGAAAAATATTTTAAAACCGTGCGATCGCATCAGCTCGTTCAATTCCGTGTTGGCGTCCGGGAAGAAGCAGCCGCCGCGCCGTCTAGCGGCAATTTTACAAAATAGCTTTGGGTTACGCGCACGACAGCCGGCAATCGCGACGTTGCCGAACTGTCGGATTTTTCCGGAAATAAAAGTAAATGTCGCGGCGTGGCGAGGAAAGTATTTCGCATAGAAAAGAAAAAAAAATCCTAAACCTAACGGAAACATTTTTGTTTGGCGCGCGCGCCCGCCGTTTTCCGTTGAACGTTGGGGGCGGGGAGCGGGGGCGGGCGTGTGGTCTGATTGCGTCGAGATGGGCCGCCCGGTCACTGTCCGAAAAATTTAATTCCTGAGTTGGACCGTTTCGGCTTGTTTCATTTGACCCCGGAGTACTGCTCGGTATACAGGTGCACGCCTTCCACCGAGAATATTGATGCGTCTGAAACAACGATTAAATGTTAATAGGGCTGGTTTCCATGTTTCAAAGCGATTTTTTTTGGCCTAGCTCTTATCTCAGCCTAATAAACTACAGAAATGAGCGGGGCAACAACCTCAAACACCATAATAAAGTGCCGCTTGTGTCGAGGGATGATGGGATAGCAGAGCGTGTGTATTGTGTAAATATTCCGCGAATTCTAAGGACTTACCAAATAGTAGTCTGCGTGAGAACCGTTCTCATTTTGAGGTAAGTTTATAGCACTGGCAACAGACAGACCAAGTGTGAAAACTCTGATAGAAGTGCGACACTTCCTTATCTCAGAAACTGTGGCAGATCGAGCCAAAAGTTGTATAAAAAAATTAATTGGGGATTTACAAATCTTCAATTTTTTTAAATGTTGTATATACGGGGAGTTTCCTTTTTCGTGAGCAAGTATCAACTTTCTTATTTTAAATGGAACACCTGGTATACTATTTCATTTTTAAATTCTATACATTTATACATATATATTTTTTTATGCGAAAAATGACGTTTGCAAGACTTAAAATGTCTGCCAATTTCTTCATTCGGAAGCATTTATTGTTTCTCTTGAGTAAGTTTTGCTGTAGACAAAAGACTCGAATAACGCATTTCATAAGAAATTTCGATACATATTAATACAGGGTTCGCGAAAAATAAGATTAGAAATGAAATTAAAAAAACTGCCAAAAAACTTTTTTTTTAAGTCACAAATAGTGCCATATAAATTCAGTTAGTGTAAGGTGGCTATGACGGCGTTTAAACAAAACAAGTGCTAGGACGCTGCCTCTTGGACGTGTGTTTTGTTGTTGATATAATTTTTTGAAACATTACTGATTTATTTATTTATTGTTTATAATTTTAATTTATTCGCCTGCTTGCGTATCGTGTTTATCACAGAGGAATAGATTGATATGATGGAAAGTTACATATTGAACAATAAAAACCGGACCCTGTTTCTTAGAGATTGTCATATATTGAATGATGAAGAGCAACTTAATATTTTGTTGCATTTTGCAGAGACTCCTGAAGAGTCAACCTGAAATGCGTTTTTACATCCAGATGTGAAAAGAAAAACGCTTTGAACGTGCCTTCAAATAAACAACTGGAACACATATAAATTCTTGTGGAAAGACACTTTTCAGAAAATATATTTCTTAATATTATTTAAATAAATAAATATTTATTTACTACTTCAACTAAAATTACTCATTACTAGAGCAACAAAAATAATAAAAAACATATGAAGTTACAGGATCAGGTAGAACTTCTGTCCAACTATGGTGCGCCATTTGGAGGTTCAGAATAATAGGTCTAGTATTTTTTGATGAGAACTTAAATTCCCAACGCTACTTAGAGCTTTTAAATATTATCCATCCCTTTGTTGAAAATGAAGTGCTTGAAAGGGAACGACAAAACTTAATTTGGTAGCACGATGGCGCACCTTACACACAAGTCAAGAAATTAGCACCTATTTAAATGCACATTGAGAATGGATTGGCGAGAATAGTAGTTACGCCTGACCTCCAAGGAGCCCCGACTTAACTCCCTTAGATATTTTTCTGTGAGGTACACTTAAAGCTTTAGTTGACAAACAGAATCCGTCGACAGCCGAGGAATTTAAACGACGGATAAGAGAAGGTATCGAATATGTAAATGGGACTGAATCTGTTAGAAATACGATTATGTATTTAGGAACCCTTTATTACTACTTGTATTGCTCGAAGTATTGAACAACTGTTAAAATAATTATTAGCTTTTGTAAATTGTAAATTGGACAAGATTATAAAAATAGGTAGTTTCCGTTTGAAAAAAAAAGTATTTTGACGGTTTTTTTAATCTTATTTTTCGCGTACCCTGTATTAATAGGTATCGAAATTTCTTATGAAATCCGTTATTCGAGTCTTTTATCTACAACAAAACTTACCCAATGAAATAATAAATGCTCCCGAATGAAGAAATATACCAAGTAAGTAATATACCAAAATAAGAAAGTTGATACTTGCCCACGAAAAATGAAAACAACAATTAACTTTTGGGTCCATCCCGTATAGTTTCTGATAAACGGCCCACCCTCAATATTTTTAGAGTAAGAAGAACTGAGCAATTTGTTACGGAGTTGAACCGCTGTTATAGAATCAAAGTTTCCAATAGTAAATGACGGAGTTGTCGAAACTAGAGCCTTTTCAATTTCTTAAATTACCTCGACCTATATTTGGAGTTTATTGCGACCTTACCGTCGGGCAGTTCCAGCAATTTCCTGGGCAGCCCGTCGAAGTAACGGTGCGTCATCGCGTCGTCCGCTCCTAACCTCCTCGCGGGGTCGAGTTGTAGCAAACCGGCGGCCATCGCTTCGCCGTGCACTACGTCGTGTAGCCGGGGCCAGCACAGTCCGAGCCTGCGCGGCTTGTAATTGCCTATCTTGTGGAGTTTGTAACCGGGCAGACGAGTACACCCGGGCCAGTCCTCTTCCGCCGGCGTACCGAGCACTTTAAAAATCTTATCGAGTTGATCGTAGGTGTCCCGCACCCCCGGAAATATCGCCACGCCGGTGATCATCTCGACGAATATACAGCCGACGCCCCACATGTCCAAACTGGTCGAGTACTCGGTCGAGCCGAGAAGAACGTCGGGCGGCCGGTACCAAAGGGTGACCACCTCGTGACTAAAACGGAACGGGAAAACGCGTTGAAATAAGAGGGCAATTCATGACCTTTCGGGCGAACCTGTAGGTGTGACTAGGCACCGATTTTGCCCGGGCCAATCCGAAGTCCGCGAGCTTCAGCTCGCCTATCTCGGATATGAGCAGGTTCTGCGGCTTGACGTCACGGTGCAGGACGAGCCGCTTGTGGCAGTAGGCGAGGCCGCGCAGCAGCTGGAAAAGAAACAGTCGAACGTTGCGGGGGTCCAGCCCGCCGCTGTGTCGCTCGAGGTACTGGGAAAGGTCCGTGTGCTGAAACAGGGGACTCTTTAATGGAGACTGTAGGAGTGACCAAAAAGACAATTCGATCATTATATACAAATGCCCATTGGTGCGTCAACTTTAGTGGAAGGATCAGTTTTATTTTAAACAGTTTTCTGAGGGTAAATGAGTGACGGAATTTTCATGTTTGATCAAGCTAGATTGTTGGCTATAGTCATAATGGATTTTTTTCGGTTGGTGAGCTCTCAGGTGAAATGTAAACTGTGAAGCGATTGTTTTTGTTAGGGATGGGTATCTAGGTTTTTACGAAGAGATCGCTATGTTGACCGCGATGTCTAAAGCCGGTTCCAGACGAGTAACCGAACCTCGTAACGTAACATCGTTGCGAACCAAGGAAATTTTCGAAACGTACGCACGACCGAACCGAACCTCAGACAATATTTAGAGTACATTTTGGCGAGCCGTTTTTAATTTCAGTTTGTTTTTGACGTCGGGAAGTAAACACTACGATATAGAAGTATATTTATATGGCGTTTTGCTTTAAAAACTAAGAAGAAAATACAAAGGCGCTGGTGGCCAATGCATTATCTTTCTAAAAGGGATCAACAAAGTTTACTGCGTGATTTAAAATTTCGGTCAGTTAGTGGAAACTATAAAAATTTCACCAGGATACCAATACCAATATGAGAAAGGCTATTTCAGTACAAGATAGATTGGCAGTGACATTACGGTTTTTGGGGATACGTATAGAAGTTTGCAGTATCTTTTTAAAACTTCCAAACAATCTAGATGTCTGCCAAGCGTTAGTGGAAGAATTAAAAGACAAAAAATTTATTAACCCTGACTTAATTTTTGAAAACAAAACCTATTCTTCAGGCAAATTATAAGCTAAAACTCATTCTGAATTAGAAATTAATGTATCTAACTTTTAGTAAAAGATATTAAACTTACAATGAAAGCAAGTCATCAATGCTTTGACTCAGAATGGCCAGAGAATGCAGGACTATGGTTTAAGTGTATGAAAGGGGGGATGGGAGACGAAACTAAAGTGGTTTCAGAGTTTGGTGAAGGAACTGGAGGTCTAGTCAGTGTGCTAGTACATGAATTTTTTCTTTGAGTTGTTGGGTAATGTGAAGATTCATTAGGTGACTTATAGAAGTAATTAGGTGGCCGAGGTGACTGATAGGAATGTTGAAAATGGGATTCATGTGGAGACTGGTGACGTGCGGAAAGGTCCTGATGTTGCTGTTGTTGGCTATGAGAATTTAATGGCAATCTTTACATATTGTGCTATCTGAGAAGAACAATAGCCTAGTTCAGAGGACATATATATCACTTCATCGAGTACTTTCCAGTTCTTTTAGTGAAATATGGATGTTTCGAAGGTTTTTTCTTTCGACCACTCCATTTTTACAGAAGAGCGGTACTCTCGTGCATGTCGATAGGTGGTTTTTACAAGACTAAACAATTAAAAAGTTCGATTCGTGCAGACGAGCGTCATTACTTCGAGGGTTCCTTTGATGGTTCGTCAGTTTACCGACAACCGACGGTTCGCTGCGAGCGATACGCTGTAAAATTTTAACATAGCATTTTGATACAGGATGCGGTTCGGAATGCCGTCCAAACTGAACATAAAATGTTACGCGAGCAGGTTACGTTTCGAGGTTCAGTTACTCGTCTGGACCCGGCTTAAGAGTGCGATGCGGAAAATTGATGGGATTAATATTTATCGCCGGTTAAGAGGCTCTTTATGGATCGATGCTTAGGCCTCTCTGTACTGTGTTAAATTTTAATGATGTTTAGAAGAGCAGGTTTTTTTTTTTCAAATGATGATGGGTTGATCTATTGTCAATAGGCATTTAGATTTATTTTCGCGAATCTTTGGCATGAACTCTTGTTGAGTAGGCCTTATTTTAGTTCCGACATTGATTTAAGTGCTTCATTAGATCATTGATTGTGGGTAGTTAAAGCGATAGAAACATGTGTCGTGATTACAACATATTGCCGCCATAGTTTTCGCAGCAACAGGTGAACTCGCGAGTTTTTATGTTGTCCAATCGCGACCCCGGGCATCCACCACGTTTCGAAATGCGCGGGAATTTTGTTGGACGTACCACGGAGTATCGCGACTATAACTTACCACGTATTCGAACACGAACGTAAGCGTTTCCTTGGTGTGAACGATATCGTGCAGGGTGACGATGTTCGCGTGTTTCAGTTCTTTGAGGAGCGAGGCCTCGCGGATCGCTGTGAACGGCGCCCCCTCTTCCTCTTGCAGTCTAATCTCTTTCAGCGCGACCACCTGGTTTTGCAAACTGGAAAATGCGAAAACGTTTTTAAATATATCCGACGCCCGGCGCCCCATTCGTCGCGTACTCACTTGCTAAAACCTTTGTAGACGGTGGCGTACGAACCCTCTCCTAATTGTTCTAACTTAATGTAAGCCTCCGACTTGCCGAACGGCGAGTCGCCCTGCAAAACAATAGATCGTGAGTCCAAAACGGCTAATTTCTTTTTATTCAATACGTTCGTATAAAAACGGACCGTCATCAATTTCCTCCCGATCCGGCGGTGGTGGTGGGGGGAGCCGTCCAATGTCCGACCCACTCGCGCTTAATTGAACACGAAAAGTCGTTAACTAATACGGACTCCTACCCTCCATCGACTCTCGCAATTATGGTGGACATTGTGCGAGCGACACCATGACACGCGAAAATCAAGTCGTATCAGCCTTTCTGACCGTCGATCCGATTATTATCATTACGTGCGCAAACAAGTAATTATTGGTTGTCAATATTCCTGATTTGAACGCACTGCGTAAAGCGGCACTTACGATTTGTTTACAAAAAGTAGTTAAAAGTATGTTCATAGATATAAGAAAGTGACTAACTGATACGGATTAATAGAATTATTTTCTATTACGGACCACAATTTTACCTGAATTTAAATTCCGAAACTTTAGTTAATAATCTTGTTTCATTGTATGTTAATGACCACCCTTGGATAATCCCATTCAAAAGCAATTGGTCACTTTCTTATATCTATGAACAGACCATACTAATAATTTATTTAATACTGTCTAATGCTGTTTTTTTACCAAATTTATGATCGAAAATAGTCCAAATAGGATCATTAAATTGATAAGGCTGCTTTTATTTCCCGAAATAGAAAAAAAACAGCTATGATCAATCGGAGAGGCCCAAGGCTCCGCCTCGAACACTCCTCCGTTCACCGGGCCAATACCGAGTGGGTTCGGCAATCGAGGCTCCGCCCACAGGCGTGCCCATTCGTTTCGATTGGCGCTTACCCCGAAAGCCGAGTACCGTTTCGTCCTCCGGTGGTCGCTCTGGCCCTGCTGATTAAGCAGCACCTCCGATTTGGGCCGGGGCGGTTTCCGCGGCCTCAGGATCACCTTGGTCTCCTCACGGATGTCGTCGTCGAGCAGTTTACTGTCGCTCGACACCGACAACTGCCGTTTCACCCTGTCGTGTCCCGCCACATTGTTCCATTCTGAAAAGGGTACATAAGTTTAACCCTGGCAGTTACGATCGGCCATTTTTTAGACGGCGGCGTCGAAATATTTTGCTCGGCATTACGAGTTTTAATTTCCATCCCGTCCTCGAGATAACTCCCCCCCAAAGACCCCCGTTTATATACATTTCATGCACAAGGCTGTCTCCGTTGCCGCTGTAGTAAATTATACATTTAAATGGCGAGCTGGCGGAAGAGGAAAAAGGAAATTAAAGTTGGCGAGTAGCGCGGGCGGGCATTTTGTCCGATTTGTAAACAGGAATTTGGACGCGAAAGGGGGTTGATAAACGGTCCCCCGCTACCGTCGAACAACGCGTTGATTGCGTCGCACTTTCTAAGCGGGACATGTAGTTGGTCGTTGGTAACATTTTAGAAAAGAAACCATTGTAGGAAGTGGTTAGTTGTTTTTTTTTAACCCGACCCTAGTTGACTTAGCACATGGGCTGATTTCAAGATTTTTGGGGTCAGCTATAGTTTAATATCACCATAATTGATTGATTCTTTGGCTCTTCAGGATAATCTAGATTGTGAATCTCTTTTGGTGGTGTTTAAAGATCGTACCAATTCAACCTACACATGTCATAAAAATTGAATGGATATTAATAGAAGTATACTGAAGTCAGGAAATCCTTTCAAGGTAGAGTCTGAGAGAGTGATCCAAAACTTGAAAAATTCAAGTAGCTAGTTCCGCGCGTATTTTCTAAAATCTTTGAGGCTTTTGTAAAAGAAAGAGAGTCAGTTAGGGTTTCGGGTAAATCGCACCCTGAGGCACACGTAGGTCCAGTTTTCTTTAATTTGTTTATAAGAGATCTGAGTGATGCGGTTCCTTATTCTGAACATCTTGCCTTTGCAGATGATTTTAAATTTTACAAAACAATTGAATCATTTATGGACGCTCAGCTTCTTCAGAGTGACCTTAATAATGATAGTTCGTGGTGCAGAGAAAATGGTCTGGATCTAAATGTTGGAAAGTGTTTTAGTATGACTTTTTCTCGCTTAACTAACACCCTTCAAAATAGATATATTAACAATACAACGATAGAGTGTGTCACCAAAGTTAGGGACCTTGGGGTCATCTTTGACAGTAAACTGACCTTTTTGGATCAGCTGGAGGATATTGTTAACAAGGACATGAGAGTTTTATTACCCGTAATAGTACACTGCTCTCATCCGACTATTTTAAAACCCTTTATTGCTCCTTAGTAAGATCTACGCTGGAGTATGCACCAGTAGTATGGTCTCCACATTATAGATGCCACATTGATAAATTACGTAGCATATTGGGCAATAACTTTCACATTAATTATGTTCTGATATGTGAGCCTTTTGGCATAGATAGTCTGGAAATTAGGAGAACCCACTCTTTACGTTTTATAAAATTTTGAACGGTGTATATGACTGTCCGGCTCTCCTCCAGTCCATTGATTTTAACATCTATCAAAGACGTCAGAGCTCCCCAATGTTTTGTATTTCATTTCATCACGCCAACTGTGGGGCTATTTTCTCGTTTAACTCGAACGTTGAGGTTATTTAACAATTGCCCTCTTGATCCGTTTGCTGGCGGTCTTCGACTATTTAAGATAAAATTAAAACAGGTGGTTGATTGTGGTTGTAGCTAGTGTGATACTGGTTGTTTACTGTTTCTAACTGTTTTTGTGTTTTTATATGCTTTAAATGGTTATTTATTTATTAATAGTTGTTTTGTCATGCTGCTATTTATATCATATTTATATTGTTACTTTATCTTTGTAAATTGGCTCCGCCGTTGACACATAAATAAATAAATAAATAAGTCAACATTCAAAGCAATTATAGCAATTCTAGAAAAGGTTTTGGAAGCTATGGATGGTAAGCCTATGTCCTGTATGACGTTGTTGGATCTTTAGAAGGTAGTTAGGTAGTAGGTAGGTAGTTAGGTTGGATCTTTAGAAGGTAGTTAGAAGGTAGTTGAGTTAGCCGTGAGTTTCTTGTAACCAAAATTTTTTTACGGTATAAGGGGTCACAGTTTGTTTTTTTTTTTAATTTTACCTTAACAATAGACAACAAATCGTTACGTTACCTAACGGTGATGTTTCTGAACCACAATTTAATGACACAACAATACTTAATTTGGGTAGAACCTAGTCACGTCATATCTGCAAGTTTCGTGCCAATCGTCTTAAATTGAATGAAAATAAATCAGAGGTTGTCTTTTTTCCAGGTACATCTGACGTTAGCTCTCACAACGCTAAACTTCTGGGTGTGTAGATAAATAGTAGACTCAACTGGCACGTACATGTAGATATGTTGACCGGGTGATTAAGCAAAGTTACAACTTTCGAGACAGCTTTAATGATATCATATTATCATCATTGTTGTGGGGAGACTCTTGAGGAGTAGATCTTTAAAATCTTAAAAAAAAATGTTGGAATTTTGTAAAGATCACTGTAAGCCAATATTTTAAAAATTGAAAACACTAACTTTCTCTTCAATTTTTATCAGTGCATGACGTATGTCCATGTATCATCATCGTGTAAACGAAACTCAATCGTGCATTCACTTCACCAGCAACTCTCAAAAACACCTGTTCCTCAATTGAATTTACAAAAAGAACTATTAAACACATTTAATCCAAAGAATGCTATAATAACTATAAAGATTTTTTTGAATGCAACTTTGAGAGTTACATGATCTCTGAATTTTAGATTGTCTGTATATGTGCAAACTGTTTGTTACATATATTGTATGTTTACTTAGAAAACTTATACATCAATTATTATTATTATTATTATATGACTAAGGCGCGTTCCAGAGTGAGGATCTCAGTACATGTTCCCTTTCGGTTTTACTTTGAGGTGTTCCTTTCATCGATGGTTTGATAGGTTTAAAGGTTTCTTTTGATTTCAACCATGTAATCAGTATGGTAATCGCATCCGGTGTTCCTCACCTTGGACCTGTTCCTTCTATTCAATTAATATATTTCATCAAAATTGAATTGTTATAAATAAACACATAGGTTCCTTTATCCGAGCATTTAGCAATATGGCCGGCACGGGATGTCGTCGCTTTGACGGGTTTGAATGTTTTCCGCGTAATTGGTTCCGAAGGAAACGCGGCCTCGTCTATGATCGAACAATCGAAAAGATTTCGCAAGAAAAATGGATGGGCTGGGATGATACGTACGAAACTTCCGGTTCACTTAGCGCGAAAACCTCCTCTCCGAAGGGCGTCGTGCCCGGAGCGACGAGGTGGGGTTGATACGGACACGCGTAAGAACTAATGAAAAATCAATCGCGAGTTTGTTACTTCGCGTGTCTGTGTATGTGTGTGTGTTTGAGAGAATCGCCCTGGGGATTTCCGTTGTTTCCTTCTGCGTTTTCCGAAGACCTTCGCGGACCACTTCCAAAGGCGTTAGTGCCGAGTTAAATTAAAAGGACGATTAAGCGCCGGGCAACATCGTTTGACCCGACTACTTCGACTAATTGCTTTTTTTCCCTTCTCAATTGGTCGGGGTCCTTCGCCGGCGACGAGCAAAGCTTAGCGAATCGAAAGTATAATTTGGCGAAGGTGCCGGATAAATCGACACCCTTATAAATACTGCTTTACGATCTGGCAATCCCGTTAAGTTTCATTTAAAGATTGCTTGAAAAATATTGATAAGTAAAGACAGGGAAATGCAAGATAAAGATAAACTTTTCAAGTCGCGTCTGCACAAAAAAATGCGGCCGCAGGCGGGACACGAACTCCAGAAATTTCGCGATATAAATGCCGGACAGGTGGCGCGGATTAAATGAGACGTCGCGAATAAAAATGCGGATTTAAAAGGGTGGAGAGGAGAAGAAAAAAAGGGTCGGACGGCAGAGAATCTCGAGCAGCGTTTAATTATTCGATTTCCGGCCGTTTTTCCTTTTTAAATTCGACGCGGATTTTTCGGATTTAATTGACTGCGCCAGGTTGGCGATCTGACACGAATAATAAACACCCCCTCCCCCCCGAAACCGTCGCTTTTACCGAATAAAAATTGTTATTCGCGATTATACGTCGCTATGAATTTAAGGGTCGCCAGTGGGGGAGAATTTCCTCATTTCTCATCGGAAACGTCTAAAATAAGACTCACGTTTATCGAAAATGTACAAGATGTCGTAAAATAAAATGAAGCTAAGATCTGCCTATGACTGTTTGAAAGTCATATATAGTAACAGACACTATCTCTGCAAAACAACTCGTAAAGTGCTTTTTGATGCGCTCATGCCGTCCCAGTGTAGGGATTGAAACCGACTATATTTTCCATTATGCACTTAACTTCATTTTGAACCAATTTTTTCGCGTGGTATTATAGTAATAATAATAATAATAAAAAATTGCCTTTTATGTTGTATATTATTATATACAAATATACAGTAGAGAAGAGGGCACTTAACCTCTTAAGTTATATTTACTTTGATAAACTAAATATAGTATAATAGACAAATGTAATAGTAATATGGAACAATAGAGAGTTATTAAAAGTAAAAATAAAAAGAATAACATTGAAAATCAAATTATTTGAGAAGTTGGCAGTTTCAACCTGAAATATTTATTAAAGAATTTAATTAAATGTGATTTTACTGAATCGGGTATACCATTAAAAATTACAACAGCGTTTTAAGAAAATGATCTGCGGAATAAAGATGAACGATATCATGGCAGTGAGAGTCTCTTAAAGGTGTTTAAAGTAGGACGGATTGGATGTGTTAATAATTTGGTACTTCTTGGTTAATTAATGTGTGCATTAAATTACCCAATTAGCAAAAAGCAGGATGTGGTTGTAATCCTAAACGGTATAAAACAGTAGCTGCCTTCTAGATAACTGACTAGGGATGCTGTGTTCCTGTGTAATTAGAATTTGACGGTAACTCCCGAAATGTAGCTTTTGGAATGGATAATAGAAAACTGACTAAATATTTCCCACTATGAACACATTAAAAGTTTATGTGCAATTCATTAATCTTTTTTGCTATCACATAAGAGCAAAGTAAAAATAAAAAGAAAAACATTGAAAATCAAATTATTTTAATTTATTTTTTGTATTTTAATTTATACGAAAATGATCTGAGGAACAAAGGCAAACGATATCGTGGCAGTGAGTGCCTTAAAGCCACTGATTGAACATTACGAAACTGTAATTTGGCTCGTAAGTAGGACGGATTGGATGTGGAAAACCGTAGGCGCCAAAAAGTACAAAGTACTGTCAATTTTTAGCCAGTTAAGTTCCTGCATTTTGTGGGAAATCCTATTAAATTTACGCAAGCCGAAAATAAATATGCAACAGCTATTTTGAATTTTTCGCAATCTATATTTAATTAATATTATCAAGACATGGGTAATAGAGGACTAAACCATATTTCATAATCGAAAGGACAAGTGATTGAGCTAAAAGTTTCCGTAAACTGAAATTAAGGACAGTTCTATGCCTGTATAAATGGCGCAAAACCAAATGATACTTTTTCACCAGCAAAAATACATATTCCACGAATTAGAAATAAGTCGTGCAAATCCAAATTGATATAAATTGAAGCAATATCAGATAAATTAGTATCGAAGGAGTAAAATAGCTAAGTGTTATGAGCAAATGAATGCAAATGCAAATATTCGATGGATGTATAAATATCAGAAATATAAAATAAGAATAATATAGGTCCAAGGACAGAACCTTGCTGTACACCTGATGAAACAGGGAGAAATTCAAAAGTTACATTATCAATGGTAACTCTCTGATATCTGTTAGCTAAGTAGTTTTCAAAAAATCATTTATGACTTTCTCCAAAACTTTATCCAAGGTTGGTCGAAGGTATGAGAACTGACTGGGATGTGATTTTTTGCTAATGGTGTGATCAAAGCAAACTTCCAAAAATAGCCTCGTTGCAAACAGCAATTAATAATATATGTAAAGTATGGCGCGGTAACATGGAGGGTCATCTGAAGCATTCTAGCAGGTACACAATCAACGCCAGCAGATTTTGACTTAAAGTTTGAAATAATGGCTTTAATAGAGTGAATAGTTGCGATTTTTATAAAAAGAAGTTGTTTCGAGGCAAATGTTAATATTGCTAAAAACAGAAGTAAAATAATGTCACTTTGATTTTTTAACTTAGGTGGTATTTCCAAAGTCGGTCGGTTAGAAATTTTGATCATATTTAAAGTTTTTCCATATCTATTTAGAATTCCTAGAATCGAAATTGTATGACAAATATGCCGATTTTTCTTTACGTACCGCACCTGTAACAACATTCCTTATTTCTTTATAAGCAATGTAGTCAGCGATAGATTTGGATTTTTTATATTTCGACATCATTTCACGAATAGTATGTACTAAGCAAAGAATATAGGTTTTGGTGACCTTAGCGGATTCTCCAAATTAGAAAAGAAAAAAAATTTTGAGAAAATATAACCAGGATTTTAAATGGACTTTTGGGTCGCTATTATGACTAATTTAATTGTAAGATTAAATTTAACGTAAACTGCAGCGAAGAAAAAACAGATGCTGCCATCGTTTTAATTGAATTTCCTCAGTTCCGCATCCACCGCGGGGGTAGCCTGGCCAAACTTGTCGACCGCGCCGCCATCATGCATAATGCAAGCGAGCACCGCATTTTTCCCTTACGTTCAGTTTTTGTTCACTCCGATAGTTCGAAGATTTAATTAGTCGATTCTCTGCCGGCGGCACAGGGATGGGGAGAGAGATCCTGAAGTTGTTCAACTTGAGACTACGCGATCTTATCTACTCCCTACTCTAAAACACCCAATTGTGCGCTGATCGGGCGTGCGCAAAGTGTCACTTTAAAACGTCAGTTTCATTGAATATTGTCGCCAGTCAATTAGGGTCTTTCACATTGTCACACGCCATCCGGTGTTGCCTCGAGCGTTGCTTTGCAAAAACCCATCTAAAGACTAATGGTAGTTAGTAGAAAAACAGTATAACAGCAATGATTGAAATTTTTTTGCTTAATTTCGTTTTGAAAACATTTTTTTGTGTGAAATTTTGGTATTTTTTGCACCTTGGTGAATTTTATTATCATTTCTTATCATCTTCAGAGTTCGAATTAGACGATTTTTCACATGGATCCTAGAGTTCGCAAGATCTAGAAGACAATTATCAATTGTAGCAGGATAGTTTGTCTCGAATTTTCAACGATACGGCAAACTCAGTTAAATAGGTGTTTCTATTTTGGAGGTTATAGTATAGTTCTTTAAAAAATACGAAGGAGACGTCGTGAGAGCTCTCGTTGCACAAAAGAAACCTTTAAAAAACACAAAATACTCACACAGTAACATTTATATATTTCAGTAAGTAATCAAGGTAATCCCCGCCAGATATAATCTTTCCTCAATCCTCGGAGTACTTCTGGTAAGCACTTTCTGGTACAGCCCTGAGTTGCTCCAGCGACTTTTTTCTTTATCTCTGCTCAACAAGTCCAAACCTTCTTCCTTTCATGGGTTTCTTAAATTTTGGGAACAGGAAACAGTCACAAGGGGGTCATATTACCGGAATATGTGGGCCAAAAAGTTAGACACAAAATCCATGAATTGTTTTTCCCACAATTCTGGACGTTTTCTTCGTGGTACTTCTCGGAAACGGCGCAAGGTATTGACAGTATGACCTTGTGGCAAGGACTCTTGATATAGTACGCTACGGTCATTAAAGAAAACAGTAAGCAAAACCTTAACATTTCATCGATTTTGACGTGCTTTTTTCGGTGTTGGTGATATTCTGGGTTCTTCCATTGGGACGACTGCCCCCCCCCCCCCCCAAACCTGTTCATAAAAACAAATCTAAATTTGAAGCTATTGGAGCTTTGCAACATTTACATTTTTACATTATTACAACAAATTTAGTATTCGGTAATCAACACATTAAACAATCACCAATTTTTGCTAGTTTGAGAGTCCGCGATCCTCTTCCAGAAGAGTCAAAACATTGAAATGTTCAAGAATCACCTTTATACATTTTCATCTAACAGCATATTTTACTTTTTGTCATAAGTTTCAGTGTCACTGTTATTTGTCTCGTTTGTCGTTAATTTCTACTTTTTTTTGTACTGTTCGAAACTAAATGTCTGTCTATCTATCTATGGAACGCATCATAGTTAAGTAGACAATTTACTAAAAGTTGCGTCTATCCAATACTTTTGAGTTTGATGTTGGCCTAGGACCCTGAATTCATTGGTTAAAAACGCGATTTCAGTAATTTTGTCCGAAACCTAGAGTCCCAAATCTACGACCCGGCTCAGTTGAAACGCGCATTCCGCGTGTCAGATTTTGGCAAATCGTCCCAGTTCCTGCGGTTTCTTCGTCGCCCTCGCCAGCCGCGTTACTTCCGTCGTAAAGCGACGATAGATGGCGCCCGCGTGCGCGCGTGATGTCACCAGCGGCTCGTTAAACGTTAACGTTAAACCGGCATTGCAACATAACGCGCATAACGTCTAGGGGATAATGGGGGGGGGGGGGGGGGGGGAAGGTGTTGCTTACCGTATCTAATATCACGTTTGCTCGTGGGTATGTTGCCGTTGGGCTCTAATCGATCTAGGAACTCGTCGCTGTACCCGTTGTATTGGAGTTTGGTGCCGTGGTGATGGTGATTGTGCTCCTCCGCCTCCTCTTTCGAAACCGCTGAAACCAAAGGATCAGTTAAAATGGCGCGAATGAGACGGCTCAAGTTGTGTCGAAGGTTAATTCTGGCAAGCCTCTTCAAAAAGTTTTGTAAAACTACAATTCTTATTTGTCTTACGGTTGTATTTCAAAATTGTTTTATGTTTAAAAATTTTTCATTCTTACAAAATAAACAATAAATTGGAACAACACTACTTGATTAATCCATGGAAATATTAACCATATTGGATACTGGTACAGATAACGGTACAACTATATTCGTAATTTCTTTCCAGTTCTAAATCTAAAATCAGAAGTAAAGGCTTTTAACGAGGACAGGTTCAGTAACTCGGAGTTTGGAGTAAGATAATGAAATTTTGTTTTGTGATTTCCCGATTTGACTAAATTAACAATTTTTTTGAATTATTTCAAAAGGAAGTACCTGATTTAGCTTATTTATCTTTGATAATTACAATTGATAATTAAAATAATACCATCTAGTCGAGACTGACTTCTAAAGTGATTTCGTTACGGACTTGGTTAAAGGTATTAACAGACTTATGTTCTCAACAACTCCTGCGCTAGCCCGTAGCATATGTATCTATAAACAATGTACTTAATGCCCTTCTAAAATTATTATTACCCTTCAGAATGGTAACGGGAGTTCCCAAACCAAAGCTTTCCGACCTTTGGACGATGCACGAATAAATGTGTGTCGTAGCCGCCGCGGTTATGAAGAGCACGTAAAATCCGTTATAAACATGGCGCGCTCCCATAAATCTTCTCTTTCTATTTCGGAAAAAATCAAACGCGTTTACGAGGCCCTTTTATGAAAACGGCATCCGCCGCCCCCTTCCACTCTTAAGTGATATATATCTTTCTCGACGATATTCGCACTGTATGCACACACCGTCGGGCGCCACAGCCTAAACGCGGGGAAATCTGACGTGGGAATCTTGTAAAATTTACATAACACCCTCCATATAAGTCGTGGTGCGGGGAATTGGGCCGCCGGGTGAATGGTTTATAGTTTAATCAGTCAAAGTCCGCGGCGAAATGGTTTTTAAGTCAGTAGACGGTCGTAAAAGGGATATATATATACCATTCGATGACGAACAGCTTGGAATCGAGTCCTTTTTTAAGGTTTTGATTACTTTTTAGATCGGCTAATTTTTGTTGTTCTTATTACAACAAAAATCCGAACAAATATACCTTATATGGCGCAAATAGGTAGTCACTGATCAATGCTTAACATTAAAATGTAATATTGAATGTATTTATAAACAAATGAACAACAGAACAACTACCTGTTTCAAAATTGAAATCCTGCACATACTCTTAGAATTCCTTAAAACTTTGTCGACAAAGTAAAATTGGTTTTGCCAGGTGAGTCAGCATCCAAAAAATGATCCATTGCAAAATTTCCCAATACTTCATTTAGGTAATTTTTTCTATGGCGCACTAGTAGTTGCTTTAACACGCATTCGTAGGAACATTCGTCACACCTATAAATATTCTTTTCACTTGGGCTTTTGATGTATAGTTAAATGATTTTTAAAATAATATTTGTCAATAGTCTGAAACCCGCATGCGTTCATGCTTCTGTTTACCTTGATATGAAGACTTGTTACACTTGAAAGGTGTGTTTCATGAACCAAAGTATGTTTGTTCTTATGTAATGTCTGATAACTATAGTTGTCTTTGTGCTTCATTGTAATGTGAGTATTCAAGTATCTTTCTACAGGAGTCTTAAAAGCACTCTGTTCGAAATGAGCAGTTGTTACACTGGTAAATACTTTGTATTGTTGTATATATATATATATATATATATATATATATATATATATATATATATATATATATATATATATATATATATATATATATATATATTTTTTTTTTCTCCAGATGAAATAAATGGTAATCCCAAATCTATTGAGCAACCCACAAACTACTTAGTTAAATAATACAGATTAATACTAGTAGCATCAGCATATAAAAAATTAAATCCAGCATCATTTTTCCAAAATAGATGGATTTTTTTTCGTTTTTGCTTCTAATAATTATAAATTCTGATTCTTTGTACATTTTCAGCCCTTTGCATAACACCGGGGGTAAAATGAACCCCTTTTAAAATATAAAAAAAAGCAATTCCATATTATTATAACCGAATTATAATTAATTTATTGAAAGTGTTATTTTTTGGATAATTCTATGGATTTACCCTAAAGCCATAGCTTATTTTTTTAATCAATAGAAAAATAGTTACTAATAAGTAACGTATTTTCTATTAAATACTTTTTAATAAATAATTATAATTATTATATATGACATTTTAAATAGGGGAGAGTGGGGCACATCGGCCAGAAGCTTCGCCAAAATATGGGTAAATTTAGTTAAAGTTAGTCAAAAATAAATCTACTTGATGGTTAAAAGTAACAAAAAAAAAAGCTTAAGCGCCCGGCCTTGCCCCACCCTCTATATCAAAATCATAGACAAATGTTAATTGATCAAAATCATACAAAAGAGTTTTTGATCTTTACCGAGAATATATCTTTACCGGGAATATATGTGTGATGTTTCCATTTCCAGAGAGCTGCTGTTTGGATATTTCCAAATGTGAGTCTTGGGGATAATGATAAGATTTGTTTGAATATCATAGGCAATGATTCCATTATTTTTCTTTATTATTAATTTGAAGACCACTGGAGATATTTGACCAGAACAATAATAGTTCAAAAAATATACAGTCCATTTCAGAAAGGTATAGGTAGAGATATTAAGCGGATACTTAAGCCACTTTCATTAATAGGCATTGATTTTATTGTTAAACTTACTCTTTTTATGGAGTGTAGGTGGTACCACCCTTGTTTGAGTCAATGTATGGGTTCTCTGCCTATTGTTAAAAAAAAGTTTATTTTAACAGAACAAAAATTAGGCATCCAAGGCATTTTCTTCCCTTCTATAATGACACGCCGAAGTTCTTTTCGTCAGTTCTCTGATGGCCACTTTTTCAATGGCTTGGTTAGACAGTAGCTTGTGGTGTTTCATTTCAAATGTCGTATTGTGATTTAGTTCGCAATGATATGTAATGTTTTTCTGCTACATCTCCTCCGTATTTCGTGAAACGAGGTTGGTATAAATTTTCTGTACGTGGTAGTCCCTTCATTATCAAATTATCGTCAAATTCAGTATTCTTGGTGGTTATGTCTTGCTTTCCCCAACGTGAAGCTGTGTCATACAATGAATCATTTCACTAAAATACGCTTTTAAAATCATCCGCCTTCATGTTTCTGTGGGAATTTTTAAGATTAATTTAAATTTAGCAAACCGTTCTTTGCCATCTTGGATGTTAACAGGCTTGACAGGCTAGCACTGGTTATACTTTTATCTTTCCACGTTTTTGATAACCTTCATTAAACCACGCCTCCTCACGATAAAAGACTTTTCTCTCTCTTAGGAGAGCTTTATTTTCTCAAGCATTTTCATCGCTTTTCCGCAAAGGGTTATGCTTTTCCCGGACAAAATTATTTTTTTTTAATGGCCCATAAAAGTTTTTTAGTTACCAACGGAATAACTCCCATCTCAGCCAAGGTCTTTCTCTCCCACAATACTTTAAACACGGTGGACTTTAGAAACCCCGTCATTCGAGAATTAGCCTGTCATTAAAGTGCCATTCATTTCCCTTCACTCCATTAAAATGGAATAATATTCATAGGTGAGTTTTCACAAATTAAATTTGATCGCATAAAGCTAACCTCAGGCCGTCGCTGAAATTGAGCGGAATTGGCCTTAATTTCCGATTTTATTGCTCCATACTTTTCCGAAATAGCCTATATTAGCCTATAATAGAAAAGGCCGCGGGCGTTGCGCGCCAGGTATACAATTCCGGCGAATCCCCGTGACCTCGTTTCGGGGGTCCGGGTGCGACCTCGCTGAGTGCTGTGACCCCGTTATCGATCGTCTTCCCGCGCGGATGACGCATCCCGAAGGATTCCCCCGGTGGCGTCGCGGCGCGCGAGGGAGCGCCCTTCTTCTTTTTATTAATTTATTAACGCGCCCGATCCTGGACGGGGGGGGGGGGGGGCGATAAACAAACGGCGGAGCGTCACGCTAAACGCTTTTAGCATAATTAAAAGGCCTGGGGGCGCGGGCCGCTTCAAAAGGTTCAGCGTCAAACGCGATCCCCTTTGGTCGCGTCTCGGAAACGTCCAGTCGGTAGTACGACTGCTAGGCGATGATGCCCGATTGTTATTTTGCGCGTCTGCGGTGAAACAAGCAAGTCCCGGAAGAACCGCTTTTATCGAATTTAGACCAATACTTCTTCTATTTCTTTAAGAACTAACCATCTTATCTTCGATCATCCTTTTGACATGTCTAAACTACTCTCGTCTTATTTGTCGACCCCACATAACTATATATTGTTTCATGATGTTATAATGTTATAAAAATTCCTCGCTACTGCAGAAAGTGTGACTGATGAAAAGACTCCTGTTTCTGCATCTAATATCTGGCAACACCTTGTCCTATTATAGATATGTACTTCATAATGCCCTGTTCTATTTCTGTTCCACACAAAACGTCGAAAAATAGTGACCAGGGTACGGACTGTTTATAGATATAAGAAAGTGACCCTTGGATAATCCCATTCAAATGCACTTTCTTATATCTATGAACAGACCATATCTTACCTATTAGGAAACTTTCAAATATTTGAACAAATTACCGCCACACAGTCAAAAGTTTTACTTTAGTGGCAAAAGGCGCGTGACTACCCTCTGCATAAGTTTCTTTCTTATATACCTGGGATTAAATCCAATACCCTTGCGGCCCTTACGAGAACCATACGGCTAAGGCTTTCAAAGTGAGTTGTTATTTGACATGCCAAAATTAATGTTGGTGGCTACTTATTTCTATCCTTTCTCCAGTTGAAAACCCCGAACGTAGCGTTTTGTTTTCGGGGATATTTTGCACCCCTCAAACGCGACTACGCGTAAAACACGCGAGTCCACCATTGTTTCGGAATTCGCGCGTTGTGTTGGGATCGTCGTGCGTTTGACAGGGTGGGTAGCGGACCGATTATCGTTTCAAATTTCGTAACAAGGAAACGTCGGCGTTGAAGTGGCTGAAATTTGAAAACAAATATCGCGTAGGACGTTAAGAGGGGAGAAAATTAGGGATTAGAGACGCTTATATTGACGTAGAACTTAAGAAATACCCCTTAAACAGCATTCGCCTTGTAGCTCTTCACCCGACAGTCGTAGCACAATTAAACGAGGAACTTGGATGCGTCTTACGAAAAACCCGGTTTACTTGGTTGGAATCGCTATGTGTGAAATAATATACCATCGTCATAAGAATGACGGTTTGTTTATGTGACTGCGAATTTGTAGGCACTTGTTATCAATGACCTGTCGAAACGCATGGAGAGAGACAACCCGCTATCGGGCCTGTCACCGATGAGATACGGTTCACGTTAAGAAAAATTTGGTTCGGAAGCGCCTCCATTTATATACGCAAACTTATATTATGTTATGGCATCGCGTTCCACGTCGCTTCTGTTTTCCGAAATGTGTCGGAAATTTGAGCGGGAACGACAGTTGACAAACGGCGTTCCGCCGTAATAAAATCTGGATGGGAGAGGGGCAATTTCGGTGCCACGTAGCCGAATTTGTCACTGTCCGCGCGAGTTTGTCTTGTCGCGGGCAAAGATAAACTGTGGCCAAGTTGTCGGATAAATCTCGGCTTTGTAGTAGTGGAAGTAGTAGTATGTACATCATGCTTTCCTGACAGGTGCCTTCGTCCATGCACGGTACATCATCAATGCCTAAGATATTACGTCGAATAGGTTTATGATATAGAGAGGGCAGAGTGCGAGAGACGCAGGTAACATACATCAAAGGTTTAGTGATACGATAAAGATTCCCCGGCGCGGGTCGTCGCCTCTAGGGTACCAAGCAGACGACAGTACACTTTTCCTAGAGAGTACCCGCTTTCTTTTCATGGCTTAGGTGGTAGTCCTGGCATCTACTTTCGGGATCCATATCTTGAAGGCTGTAGGCAACCAAACCAAAACTACCAAGTCTAGAATTGAGGAGCCGGCATAGGGAACAACTCTGGCACCAGAGAAAGTTCTTCATCAGAGGAGGTAGAACTCGGAGTAAAATTAAACATTTTTAAATCTCTAATCGTTTTTATGGTGTTCGGCAGACTACTATAATATCTAATCTAATCTAAATTACTCATAGTCAGTCTGTGCCTGGGATATGTGTAATTCATGCTTCTTGTCCCATAAACTTCCTGAGACAAAGTATTTTCAAAAAGGTTTCTGTTTTTAAAGACGAACAGTATACTCTCTTGTATGAAAATTGTAGCTAAAGTTCAAATTTTATTTTCCTTAAATTTTCCCCTACACTGCTCTCGAAAGTTTAACAGCAATATAGTTCGTAGGGCTCTGTTTTGGCAAATAAAAATTCTTTCTATGTCTCTGCAATTTCTCTGCAATATATAACAAGACCGTATCTCATATGTGTCTCAAAATTACTGTGATAAATTTTTTCGTTTCCCATGGAATATACCCTCCTAATACTCTAAGACTCTATATTACTTTATTTAACTTATCTACTACATTATTTGCATGATTTTCCCATGATAAGGTGCTATCAAAAGACAATATCACAGTTGTTTAAATTTAACTTCTGTAGTGGTTGTGTTCTGGATCGATTTGTTCTAAACATTGTTACAGCAGTCTTAGCATTATTAATAACTAATTTATTTTTAGTAAACCAATTATCCGCTCCCATCAGCCTCCTTTTTGAGGTTTGAGGTATCCTTATTTACAATTAGAACATTGGTATCATCGGCGTAGATAGTGATTTTACAATTTTGACCAATTGTATTCAATTCTGTAATGTTGTTAATGTTCTGTAATGTTGTTTTTATAAAAAATTAATATTGGCCCAATTACACCACCCTGCGCTATACCTGTTGTAATATTTTTGTTCTGATACTACGCGATTTTCACCCTTTCCCAGTAAAACTTGCTGCTTTTTAAAAGGTACGATTCCACACTCCTTAAGCCACTCCTCTTATTCCATATATCATACGCTTTTGATAAATCAAGGAACAGCGCTAATGGGATTGCTTACCACTTTCTAAAACATCAAGTAATATGTTATATGTGTACGAAAGTAAATACTGCTGTTTGAGTTGTCCTCCCTGGTACTTACGCATGATGTGTATTATTTAGTCAATTATTGTCGACCATAAAGTTTATTATTCCATGACACATCACTTTTAAGCAGATATAGAGTAAAATGCGAGCCGATGTCAGTCAAGCTCTGAAGAAGCCAACAGGATGATTGGCGAAACGTTGGCAAAAACTGGCGCGGGAAGAATACAGAAGTTTTGTAAATAGTATTCCAGCAGCCTGTGACAGTTTCTTTGAAAAACACACAGGTCTATATTAACTTCAGTTGGTTATGAGTTAGAACTTATCATTATTTCTTTGAGAACGAGAACAGAAACATCGAGGCCGTACTAATCGTCCAGATCAAAGATCCTCGAAGAGCGAAATTGACAATTTGTGCATCATATTGAAAATTCACAACGCAAAAAGCGTGCGATTTCGATGACAAAATATTCGCAGAGGTTTAGTCTCTTCCCAGTCTCGCAGGTTATGCGAAGGAGCTCGGGCTGGCAACATTATGCGATCGAAAGCCGAAGCCAAGTTATCTCCGGCTTCGTATAATACATACCCCGGAATCGATATTCCGCTTTGCCGCTCTTCCGATATATTAATACTTGATTGTTCCGCCCGTGCACCCCAACAGTCGCCGGTTAAATAGAGCTGAAAATCCACCATCTCGAGCGTGCAGAACACGCATTTCACCCTTCATCGGTCCGGCCGTTGCCGGCGACGAGGTTCATTTTCACCCTTATATTTAGACGTAGTACTATTTAGAAATCTTCTGGATTCCTTCTGAGAAGATGAAAGAGTCTTAAGACTACGACATATAAACTCATTAGCGGTTTATTCGAAAAAACTAAAATTCTTGCATGTAATGAATTCTCCTACCGACGAAAAATCCGAGAATCTATAAGAATCTATAAGCAATCTTAACTGCGACTCAGCTCAGCAATATGGGAATCATCGTAGGTATCGTAAGTTCAATTTATCTTGATAACAATTTAACTTTTTTGTTTTTAGAGATATCAAGGTAAACAAAAGAAAAAAAAATTGTAAGGTTGGTAGCCAAGTTTATTTCCAAGTGACGTATAACACTATCAATTTTCTGACATATATGCCTACATCATATTTTTTTAAATGGAATATCCTGTATATTATTTTATGTGTTTGATAGAATTTCTTATTCCGATTACAGTGATGTAACACACTTTATATTTTAATCCACTCCTTTTTTAACAAATCGCCAAAAATAGGAAATTTTAATATAATTTCAAAGACTGACTGCAACAACAATAATTATTGACAAATTAAAGTAGAACAAAAACATTAAAAATGACAAGACACAGTAAAGTAAAAAATTCTTTAACTATTCTAAATACTGTTGTATGTGACGACCATTTTATATTATACGATGTTTTCGTTTCCGGATTGTCTTTTAACGGATTGGTCGCCTTTGAAATCCTTTGCCAAAGTTCCATGACATTATTACAATGAGTTCTGTGCACCTGATATTTTATGTGCCACCAAAAGAAAAAATCCATTAAAGTTAAGTCGGGGATTTGGCTGGATAATCCATAGTTCCGCCGTTCCCTCTCCATAACATTGTGGGGAGCGGCACCATCTTGCTACCATATAATTAGCGCTGTTATATTTAGTGCTAACTCTTCTATATATTGTTCAATTTGGTGTTCTAAGAGTTCCAAATAATGATCTCCAGTTAACTTTTGATCTACAAATAACGGACCCAAAATATGCACATCTATGACACCACACCGTACATTAATATATCAATATACTTATACTGTGTTTATTACAATCTTTTCTTGTAGTGAACGAACTGTCATCAGTACGTAAAATGTTTTTCAAAAAACTTGTTATTCTCATTAAGTCTATTTAAAAAATCCAAACAAAACTGCATCATCCTTGGACATTGTTCTGTACTTAATTTTTGAGTTTTACGAAATTTAAATGTATATTCTTTCAAAACTGAGTCGATTGATCCCCGAGAAATACCTCTCTCTTTATATACTCTAGTAATAGAGGAAACTGGATGTGCTTCATAAAATCCTATATTATGATTCCGACATACCTTTTTATCATTTAATACGATACCGTTTTCTGGAAATTTCTTTCCAAGCCTTGGAAATATCTGTTTTAAAGGAGCTCAGCGCTCTGGGTAAATATAAGGACGACGGGCTGTGGTCGAACCTTTTATTATTTTTTCACGGATGCTAAATTCGCGAAAAATCATTTTAACCTTGGACAATAATTCAACTATCAACGTTGTTTACTAATATGTCAAACATAAAGATATTTTATTTGTCAGTCAGGACATTTGGTATTTTTGCCGATTTGTCAAAAACGAATGAACTAAAATATAAAGTGTGGTACATCATTGTAATCGGAATAAGATATTCTATTAAACACATATATAACATAGAGGGTTACGGAAGTTTTATACGTCATTTGGGAAAAAACTTGACTACTAACCCTACATTTTGCTTTTTTTTTACCTCGATATCTCTAAAAACAAAAAAGTTACAGCCAAGCGTGAGCCTGATAATTGAACGCGACGTCGCAACTTCTACGAGTGTCTTCTACGTGCCGGTTCGTTTTCCGTCTTAATTAATTCGCGTCGTCACAAAGCGCCATCACGGCACTACTTAAACCTCGCCTTTTTTAATTAAGTTATACGAGATAGATGTCGTTTTGGATTTCGCGCGGCGGCCAAGAGCTCGCCTTCGAAAGACTCGAAACTTTACACTTTCTCGTCTCCACCGCCGGAGGCCGAACTCGCACGACCTCTAGCGGTATGCGAAAAAACGTCTTCGTCTGACTTTATCATGGTTCCGAACCAGGTTAGTGGCCCGTTGCAGGCATGCTTACTCTCGCATTCGATGTGATTAATGTGTGATTAATTATTGACTGGACCTTCTAGTTGATAACAAAGGATACAGTATTTATTTTTTCTATTTTTTTTTGTTTTGGTTATCCCCTTGAATTGGTTCTTCTACTACCAATATTTTCAAAGTTTAGTAATATTGACAAAGATAAGTTGATGATGTGCACGTGAATATTATTTGATTCGAATTGGTTGAATCGATTGGAATCAAAATCAACACCTGTGGGTCGTAGTTGTAGAATTGTTTAAGAGTCCAAATCTTTTTTAGGCATTGGACAGGGTGTGGCGCGTCAATACCGAAGGGAAAAACTAGAACCGTCATCTCATATGTCTTTCTTAATAGTTGCACCTTTCTTGGCTAAAGTAATTAAATTAAAAGTGTCACACTTTTCTACGTTGACTAATAATTTTAAAAGGTACGGGCATAAATTACAGTATTTAAACGTCATAGTGTTTCGTTGGGTTAATTTAATTTTATTAATGCTATCCAAAATTTCTTTAATAATCATGTGGTGGAGTATCAAAACTCCCATGCATAACTGAAACCGATTTACATTCTGGATAATGTATTTTTTCAATAAGGCTTAATATAAAATAAGAATCTCACCGGGACACCTTCGGTACACAATTTTCGTATAAATTGGTAAAAATGAAGAATTGTGCAATGAAATCGTTAGGTCATCCTGTAATCCCTTTGCATGCCTAACGGAGTTTTTATTAACTATAAGACTATAACTATCACTAAATTAACATCAAGAACGAGACATCGACAAGACAAACGCACGAGATGAAAAATTTGTCAGTAGCGTAACATTGTTTTTTTCGTAAATATGTGATACGAATTGTTCACGAATCAGGACAAATTTTGGACCGAGGAGCAAATCATCTTCCAAAATTACTACACCAGATTTCACGCGATTAGACGATTTCACAGATTTCTTGGATGCAACAAAGATTTCGCAGAATTCTAAATGATTTTCCGGATTTCTCCGATTTTCAAAAATATTTTTAAGTTAGGTGGAAATTTTTATAGCTATAACTAGCTTTCCCAGAAGATTGAGGGCATATTTTAAAGAAACACTACCTTAAAAATGCTATATCTAATATTTATCCATCCATAAATGAATGAAGAATGAATAGCATTTTCTACCTGTAATTACTATAGAAGCTTGTTTCAAGAAAATGTTGACTGGGGAAAGAAAGTCAATCAGACAGTGTTAGTTAGCTAACGTTGTAGTTCTAGAAATGTAGATAATGGAGACTATAAGCTGGTCTACACGTTTTGGCAACGATAGGAAGGTTAATATTAATTAATTACGTGTTCGGCAGCTTTGCCATAGACAATGTCATAAAAAGTTATGAAGTTGCTCATCCTATGACTAAATTAATGAAGAATGAACACATTCTCTACCTGTAATTACTATAATAATTACAATAAGATTAAGTTAGTTAACTAACACAGTGATTCTAGAAATGTAGATCGTCGAAACTACGAGCTGGTCTAGATGTTCTGGCAACGATATGAAAGTTAATTTTAACAAGACATCATCCATAGACAATGTCACAAAAGTTTAAAAGACTAACAAATATAGATGTCATATAATATAATATAATCAAACGCAAAAGTTGTGGACGGCATCGATTTAAGAACACACCAGTGGTGACGTTTATTGGTTAGTGTGAAATGATATTGTTAATGGTCGAAAACGAGAGAACGCTTCAAAAATTCTTGTCTTATCAGCATAGGCAAACCTCTAAACATCTAGTAGTTTTATGGGACAATTTTTGTATTCTGACGCAATTAAAAAACTAATAACATTAAAAATATATACAAAAATTACACTTGAAACCTCTTTTTACAATGTTAGATTCAGAATATACTAATATACATTATTATTATTATATTATCCCAATTTTTTTCTTACCTGCTAATAATTTTGATTTCATTTGAGTATATGCATTCATAATTAAACTGAATGCGAAATTATAGAATAAATTATAGAATAAAAATCGTTTTCCTCCTAATATAATTAAGTTATAATGTTCAGTTTACTATTGATTCTAAATTCTCATTTATGAAGTTCTTTAAAATCAAAGCAGAAATTACCCCATTCAGATACGATACATCATTAAGGACCATCTTGTATAGATTGATACCCATCCATTACCCGTAATAACGTTAATTTTATATGCGGACGGCAATTTATAAGTTATCACCTTTATACACCCCTATCGCTCTTCGGTATATATTTATAAGGGACCACAAACCCAATAAACGCGATCTATCCCCGGGGAACAACCGCGCCGTTCCCTGCGGCGATGTTACACTACACCGGCTTTCCAAAAATGTTCCTCGCGCTCGGCGCGGGCCCTTGAAAAATGGCCGCCATATTTTAGCGTCGGGCGGTAATCGCAAAGGTCGCGGTCGACAATTAGTTACGTCGACGGGGGCGAGGGATGCTCGATTTAGGTTAAGTTACTGGGGACGATGTTTTTATAGTTTTTTAGTAAACGGAAATTTCTTCTCTTCTTTCGACAGGTCGATGATAGTCGGGGCGGAGCATCGCAGCGTCCACCACGGAATTCTGAGGTAGGTCACACTCTTTCTTCTGATGTACACCGTGTGCCAAATAAAACGACACACTCTACGATCTGCAAATCTATAAGAGATACGAAAAAAAGTTTTCTACGAAAGTTTCTTAGACTCTCCTGAAGATTTAAAATATTAGAATTGTTATTGTAAATAGAATACCCTGTATATGTCGACTTTTTTGGGATCCTTGGTTAAAATAAAGGTCACTTTCTTAAGATATTCCTATTCGAATTTTGCTTAGTTTAAGTAGAAATTGAGTTTGTGTGTTTTTTTTTAAATTTTGATTGCCCCATATAAAATTGTGTTGTCACGCTACTGATCCAGGTAGTGCAACGAAAATTTAACCACAGACTAAAGAGATGGTCCGCTACTCAATCAGTTTATACAGGGTGTCCCTTACAGGTGATGCCGTTTTGGTGAATTCAATTAACAAAATCTCAAGATATTTTTATTCAGATACCAATTCTAGGACAAAAAACGAGGTGAGTTTCTAATTTATCTTATATTTAAATTTTACTTACTTTTTGAGATATTCCAGGTTTAAGATAACAGACGTATAAATTCTTGTTGAATTTAAAGCTACCCATATTAGGTCACTTGTTGGAAATATTAGGTATTTTTCATATTACTCCAGGCATACGAATAAAAGCTATTGCTAACAATACAGGGTGTCCATTAATACGTGGAGATTTTGAGAAAAATCGACTCTATACTACACACTTTAACAGATTTAATAAAACTTCAGAATTCACATTTAAAGAAACATTTAATAGTAAAAAACTATAACTTATTAAAATACAAATAAAATATATACTAACAAAAAACTTGACAACTATGAACTTTTCAAATAGAAATATGAAACACAACAAAAACAAACAGAAATGTCAAAGTTTGTTTAATGTTTATTTAATGCGTCAAAAAAAAGATTGTGATCTCATAGCCAACTACATTTTCAAATATTTTGATATTTATTTATTATTTTAATGCCAAATGAAACGAGCATTTTAAGAGGAACATTTTTAACTAAACTTTATGGACCGAATGAACGAACACTTTTTAGTTTACTTTTTTTTAATAGATTATAAGAATGTAGATAAACTTTAATTACTTAATTTTGTTATTTTGTATCTGGAGTATTATATCTTTAAAAGAAGTAGCATAATGTCTTCGCTATTTAAAAAATAGCTATTATTGCCAAGAAGTGACCTAATGTGGGCAACTTTAAATTCAACGAGAATTTATACGTCTGTTATCTTAAACCTCAAATAGCTAAAAAGTAAGTAAAATTTAAATATAAGATTAATTACAAAAAACATAACTTTTTTTGTCCTAGAATTGATAATAATAAAAATAAATATGTTGAAATTTTGTTAATTGAATTCGCCAAAACGACACCACATATTTGGGACACCCTGTGTAAGCTGAGGCGCATCTGTCAGACTGATTGAGTAGTACATTATCTCCTTAGTCTGTGGTTAAATTTTAGTTGCAATACCTGAATCAGTAGCGTCGCAACACAATCCAAATATGGTCAAAATATGAAAAGAAAAACACATAACCTAAATTTCTGCCTAAACTATGCAAAATTTGAATAGGAATTTCTTAAGATAGTGACTTTTATTTTAACCAAGCATTCCCAAAATGTCGATATATACAGGGCGTATCAGCAAAGTTATAATATTTAAAATCTTCAGGAGAGTCCAAGAAACGTTTGTACGAAACTTTCTTTCGTATCTCCTATGGGATTCTAGATCGTATAGTAGATCGTTTTATTTGGCACATGGTGTACGTGTTTACGCGCTTTTGGGCACGTTTCGCATCCCCACCCCTCCTCCTCGGCAAGTTACTGAACGACAATTTGAGTAAGTGCCAGATTTGCAACCCCCGCGTTCGGGGAACGTCGTCGATTAATCAACCGTCGTTCGCCATACATTTTAATAGGGGGCAAAACAACACCCTCAGCATGAAGTTTCTTCGTACGCAGCCTCGGGCCGTCAAACGCCGCGCCACCGCTCCTTGGTGGAGGTAAAAACCACCGAGGTGTTAACTGTCGGCAGAGCGGGGCGAATCGCCTCGAGGAGGGTGGGGAAACCCAGGATTAATTTATATACCACGTAAGTAATCACTGCTCGCAAGTGTTCGGGGATTACTAGAGAAATACACAGTTACTGATTTATCCCCTCAATAGAGAGGAAGAGACAGATGTTTCAGTCAATTTTTTTCAAGCTGTCATTATTCGTGTCTATTTATCTATTCAAGCTCTCCATCTTTGACTTGGTGATATACCACAGACCTAAATGATAATCTTCGCTTTATTTGCAGCAGTAACAAGTAGATCAGGATAAGAAAATAGAGAAAGAATAAAAATACTACTTATACCATTAAGTTATTTAAGAAGAACAAAGAAATTCAAGCCTTCATGAAGAATAGTACTTTCTAACTGGCTGCTTAGTCTAGTAGTCCTAGAAATTTAGATAGTCAAAACTATGAGCTGATCCAGTTGCACCGGCAACGATATAAAGGTTACCTTTATCAAGAATTACATGTTCGGCAACGTTTCCATAGACAATGTCAAAAAAAGGTATGACGAACAGATATAGATGTCATATATAGCATCCATGTAATTGGAATTGAATGAAGAATAAATGGTATTTTCCACCTGCAATTACTGTAGAGACTTGTTTCAAGAAAATGTTGACTGGGAAAAAAAGTCAATCAGATAGTGTTAGTTAGCTAATACAGTAACTATAGAAATGTAGATTATTGGAAACTATATGCTGGTATAGATGTTCTAGCAACGATATGAAGGTTAATTTTATCAAGAATTACATGTTCGTCGGCTTTTCCATAGACAATGTTCTATGACTAACAGATATATGCCATGTAATATAATTAAACGCAAAAGGTGTGGACGGCATCGATCAAAAATACTTTCTTATCTCGCACCATTGGTGATGTCTATTATTAACCAATGTATCAATTACCAGCAAATTTCCCCCATTGTTGAAGGAGGTTAAGATAGCTTCACCGTCTGAGATCTCACATTTTCGCCCTATTAGCTTACTCTGTGTAATGTTGAAAATATTGGAGAGGGTTATATATGATCAACTTAGTAATCATGTTGCTGATTCGAATATTTTGCCTGCCTCCCAATCTGGGTTTAGGCCCGGGCACAGTACGAAAACAGCACTGCATAATGTCACTAATGACCTTCTTAATTCTCAGGATGTGTCAAGAAATACTTGCTTGATTTTGTTGGATTATAGCAAGGCCTTCGATACCTTAAATAACAATCTTCTTATTTTAAAGTTACAGTTCTTCAGTTTAACCGACACAGCTATTACTTTTATGAAAAGTTACTTGCGAGATCGCCGACAGAGGGGATTAGGAGTGTCTGACTTTCTGCTAATTTTAAGGGGAGTTGCGGAAGCCAGCATTTTGGGACCATATTTATTATTTATTACGCCTCTGACTTTTCTAGGCACCTAAATAAATGTTATTCTTACCAGTATGCTGATATCATTCTCGGTCAAAGGTCTAGCTTTGTCTTTCAATGGCATAAATGAGGATCTTGAAGTGACTTTTATAGTCTCCAAAGCCCATGGCCTGAAATTAAATGAATCCAAGACCGAGGTTGTTCTTTTTGGTAATAAAAAAGAGGAAATTATCCAGTATAATGATCTGAGACTTTCCTTGATTGGTACTCCGCTTGAATTTGTCGACAAATGTAAAAACTTAGGAGTCTTTCCTGAGCTGCTTTTTGATTCTCACTTGTCTTATTTAATGCAGAAGTCCTGGGAAAACTATAAAGACTACTTATCTACGAAGATTAGACTTAAATTGTGTGACTCTCTTATACTCTCTCTATTGGGATATGTGGACGTTGTATACTCTAAGACAGAAAGACCAAGTTACAAAAATTGCAAAATGCCTGTCTGAGGACAGCTATGGTTTGCGTAAGCTTGATCATATAACGCCCGCACTCAAGGATTCTCAGTGGTTAAATCTGTCTGATAAGTATTTGGTGCATCTGTCTACGTTAGTGTATAAAATTACTAGGTACGAAATACCTTGGTATCTCTATGATGAACTCGTCAGAGGTAGTGATATAGATAACGGGGGGACTCGTCACCGTAACCTGTTCTATGTTCCCAAGCATAGTACGGCTGCGTTGCGCTTCACAGCTCTTTCATATAAAACGCTATTAAAACTTACAATTCACTTCCACCGGATATTATTAGTTGTTCATCTATTTCTACATTTAAAAAGGAATTAAAAGTGCTCGTGAGATTAAGGAGAGGCTGAACCGTTTATTTTATTTATTTATTTATTTATTTATTTGCCTATTTCTTTTATTTTCTTTTGGTCGTTTTTGAATATTGCTATTGAATATATAGATATATAGTAGATAGTTGAAACTATTCTGGCAACGATATGAAGGTTAATTTTATCAAGAATTGCAGGACCAGGAACAGCAGAGAATTTTGCAAGGGTTTTCCTCCTTCAATGACGTACAGATATCTACGTTATACTTCTACATTATTGTAGTGGTCTAAAATGTGCAAGGTGTAAGCTATTTGCTTTCAAAATTTAAAGAGAGTCTTCATCTGCTTCATAAGAGGGAGACTAGATACAGGCGAGATGAAAATACACAAGAGAAAAAATACAACATTTTTAACTGGTTTGTACTGGTAAAGTCTTGAGCATTTTTCCAAATGTGTAGTCAGTGTAATTCCTACATTTAGTGAAGAGAAACTTTTGTAGGGTTAAGGATCCATGCTATTTCTGTAACACTGATCAACTAAGTTATTAAGCTTAATTTCAGATCGTCAGCAGTGCGGAATAACGTTCCTATACTCCCTTGAGGTTGAAGCAGAGTTCAAGGAAACCGTATTCCAATGTACGCAGGTCGCGAATTTGTTACCGAAAGTCAAATAACAAACGCAAACAAAAATATGCGGTTCTAAACTTATCGCCTTCGTGCGGTAAAGTCATAAAGTAGCGAACAAACTGCACTTGAGATTTAGCCGTTCATTCAAACATTTCGTCGAACTCGGGTGCAATCTATATATGTTTAATTTATGACAATGGATAACTTGGAAACAAAGCGACGTTGTGAAACTCTGAAAGATGAAACTCTGAGAGTTTGATCGAAGTTACGCTCGGCTAGAGGGGTGGTGTATTGAAGAACTTCAATTAAAAATCACTGCGACGGGGGCGGTGTCTCTTGCCATGATTATATGACGGAATTTACTTCTGCAGACTTGAGAATTTCGGAAACTAAATCGAACTTACCTAAATTTTTATTTAATAAGCGAAGAATAATTTCTAGAGGTCCTTATTGAGCCAAAACATTACAAACAATGGTTTACTTGGTGGAAAAAATTAAAATGAAATTTGAAAAGTATAATATCATTACAGGATACACTATATAGTGGAGCGCCGTAAGGTTTACACCTCGGAATCCAGGGCCAGTCAATAAATCTTTTTATAAACTTTGGCAATGTGTTTTTAATAGCATATAGAAAAATGTTTTGTGCGATCTTAATTTTTTAATAATTATTAATTTTTTTGGAGTTTTCCTTAAGTTATATTAGTGTAAAATTAGATTTTAAAAAGAGGAACTATTACAAACTTCATCTTGGGTCTCAAGGGACTGCAGGTATAACGATGAAGGGCGGGGAGGGGAATAGAGGGGGCAACAGCAGCTGTTGGGTGTTGTTAACCCGGGTCCTAACAGAATAGTACACGTGGCAACTTGCTAAGCTTGATACGTAGTTGTTGTTTGCTCCGAAAAAAAAATTAAAATAACTAAAAAATAAATATATTATTGTTCAGTGAGTGTGATAAAAGTTAATTACTGAGTTTTACAAACTTTGAAAATAGTGGCATAAATACTATTTATTTTGTTTGTTGTATTTTGTTTTTGTTTGTTTGTTTTATTTGTTTATTATTTATATTAAATGGTTTTCAAAACAACTGTGAATATTCAATAGTATATTTTATAATAGATCGATCTTAAAAGTTAGAATGTAATGGTAAAATTTAATATATATTTGGAATCTGCATGAAATTTCCTATAAGATAGTGCTTACACAAACAGTTGATTTATTTTTATGTATTTTATTTATCCAGAAATAATAATATAATTAATCGGAAAAATAGTGAAAATTCCGATTTTTTCACATTTTTGTTTAAAAAAAAAAGAAATTTCCAATTCTTACATGTGAAATTTTAATTAATTGTGATATAAAGGTTAGTTATTGATATTAGTAATATTTGTTGTTACAGCCTCGTATCAAAAAATAGTGATAATATAAATAATGATTGCCTCATTTGTGACAAAATTGGATGCAGCTCTGAATTAAGCTCTGAGCTAAGAGATATTATAAAAGTTACTAGAGGAATACCAACACTGAAAGCTGCTTCTGTGGAAAGAGCGTACTCTTCTAAGAGTTTAGAAAAAATATTACCAAAGTGCAAAGAGCATATTCTATTCTTACATGCACGCAAAGACATCGATGAAATTTTTAAAGCTGGTGTTAAATAAATAAAAAAATAAAATAAATAAAAGATCTTAATGCACTAAGATATAACTCTTTTTTGAAAGCAACTGCCCCAAACACACCGGCGTTAAACTGCCGTCTTTACCACCTACTGCAGATGCCGGTTTTGAACACTTCAATAGAGTATATTTACAAGTTCAAACATGGTTCGGAAAAGAAATATTACCAGAAGAATGGGGTTGGAAAAATGAACGCGGAATATTGATACCGCAAACAATGACGCAGCGACCAGCTCCAGAATCTTTTTTGCGCATGCAAAACAGGATTTGGTTGCACTGCAGCTTGTTTAGAATCGAACGGTGATAGCTGTACTAATCCTTTACCTACAATCTACATCAAGAAATCGACGACGACGACGACAATAATGAACAATAATCGATATAGTTAAGGTTAAATTTTCTTTTGTAAATCATTTTTTTGCGAAAATCTGATAAATTAACATTGAATTTACTCTGCAAACATAATTTATTACATATAAAATTAAGATCTTTACTGTAAACATTTTTCCCCCTTGCGCCTTTCATTTTTCAGTAAATTGTTTATAAAAATTGTTGTAATCGAGATCGGCCAATTTTTATTTGAGGTTTTAATAATGCAGTCAAACACTTGTTATACAGATTCATTGACTGGCCCTGGGTTCCGAGATTTTACCATTTTTATGCCTTACGGCGCTCCACTAATACGGGGGACCCAATTAAATGACAAGAGCCAAAAAGAAGCGTCTCGAGAAAGAAGTACTTTTTTATACTTCCCTAAGCATTGGCCGAGTCCTTTGACGATTTCGAGATCAATTAGTGTCGCCGTTTCAGTTAAACCATGGCGATTACGTCAGAGAAAAACCTTTTACTCTTAATTGGATTTCACCCTTCACCGGGAATTTTTAACCACCCCCTCTTTAGCGGCGAAGATATTTAATCTCCGCGTTTTGAAACTAATTGAACCTGGCGACCGTAGCCTTTACGTTTGAAAAATGTCGCGAGGGAAACTCTACAGATTTTCAAAATAAATCAACTTCGCAGATACGGCGTCACGTACACCCGCCTCTCGTATAACGAAGCCGTATTGTGGTTGCGTTTTATTTGGGCAATTTCTCTAAAAGCCTTCGTCGTTTCGCGGCGGATGGTCACGTATATTCAGATCGAAGCTATCACGTATAGATTCGAAAAAAGTATCGTATCGTTCTAAAACGGACGCAGCAGCTCGCGTCAGATAGGCGACATCCGGCTCCAAGGACCAGATGTTGATTTTTTTTTAAACGTAAAGTACGCCCACATTTTCCATTACAATAGCGATCTAAATTAAATTATGCCGGAACTCACCCTCGTCTCTCTGGGATTTTCACTGTCACGACGCTGTTTCCCGGAATATGCAGATTCCGGTGTCCCGATGGGTTCGACCGCGCGATTTAACTTTCCTAATGGAGAAACGTTATAGATTTAATGAGGTCCGGTGGAATGAACGGGAATGTTTCGCAAACTCGCGCCTATGGGGAATTGCTGAAAAAGCGGCGGTAATTGTTGGACAATGTCGTTTACCGTGACATGTTCGAGAGGGATAATGAGGCGGTAAATTTCGATATGGAGGAAGGTTTACCTCAGTATTTAATAAATGTATACGTATACAGGAGTGGAAAATAGCGCGTGAGAAAAGATTTTTACAAAAAAAAATGGATGTTGCTTAAACAAAGAAAATAATTATCAGAACTATCAGACTGAGAAATACCTTGGTACATTGTTATTTGCTGACGATCGGATCCTTTTTCCCGGAGATTTAGACCATAGAACGTACGTGACAAGGAAACTAGTGCGAAAACCAAAGCTAACCCGCGATTTTGACATAAAAGGGCAAACGTTAATGGAAAAATAGAGGAAAGTAACAAGCCAAGTAAATTCGCTCTTATGGAATAAATCGTGGCTATGCGAGGCGTCTGCTCCAGTAAGACTACTATAGACACAAGTGTTTTTTGTCCCAGAGGTTTTTTTTTGTTGTGCTCCTACGCACCACTATGGAACTTTGGCAAAATCGATGTAAGTTTCTCGCTGAACTTCAAAGTTACAACAAACTTTGCTAAATATTAAAATTTGTACTGGTAATTGCGAATTAAAATGGTATTTTTTCCAAATATCTCGCGTACCATCTATGATAGATGAAATTTGTAGCTGGCTCTGGAGACAGTTCGAATAAAATTATCCGATCTTTAACGGTTTTTCAGGATCTTTTAGATTTTTTGCTCATAAACGACAGACCCTGTATGGAGGTTATAACCCTGGATCTCCCACTTTTCCTGGTATATGAATTTTTCCAATAGAGTAGATGGTTTTCGTTAAAATACTTGTTTTCTGAAACCATGCACTACGTCGTCAATTTTGTTGTTGAAAAACCCTGAATACAACTGAAAAAATGCTTGATAGTACCGGATCTTCCGCATCTTCTGGAAAAGTAATTTTGCCGATCAAGTTAAAATAACAAAAAACAAAATTTTCAAAATTTCTGAAAAAATACTTGGCAACTCTTGATTGCTCCCAGTTTCTACAGTTTAGATGTAGGTGTAGACTTTCACTTTTCTGTACAATATGGGAAAACCTAAAATACAAAGTTTTAAAGTTTTAAATAAATGTTTCTATATGGTGATGTGAAAGAAGCTGGCAAATGAAACTGAAACTGAAATCGTTATAAGGTGAAATGAATTTTCAGTTTTTTTCAGAGTGCGGACGCACCCTGTATATTTTCGACAAATTATCGAGAATAAAGGTTTTTGGCAAGGATCTCGTGTGTCCTTTGGTTCAATTTTTTTTTTGGTCGTGTATACCGTTTCTGAGAAAGAGAAATATTTTTTCTCGAAACCCTGCAAATTCGGTTTTTAATTTTTTTAAAATACTTACCACCTCCACAATTTCAATAGGTGCCGTCAGGGGCCAAATGTTATTTGTTCGCCAAATTTGAAGTAGATAGCTGCAAATTGCGGACACTTGTAGTGTTTCATATACGAAAAACAGACGAAAATTGCAAAAAAAAAGATGGACGCCAATGTCCGATCGCGTCCATTTCTTACATACTTATGTTTCCCGTGGGCTATTTAAAAAAAGGCAAATTTACGCGTTCTAGCTTGAACTGTTTAACAGAGAACAGAAAACGGACAAACAGGCAAAAAAATAAAATCTTATACTTTCGAAAAATTCGACTACATCGCAACAAGGAAAGTACATTTGTGTAAAACACTGGTTGAGACTAGACCAAGACTAAAAAATTTGTTGATAACTACTTTAAATGTGTGAAGTCATATGCCGGATTGTGAGATATTTAAACGAATAATTTTGTCAAAGGCCGCCATTAACTTTTTTGCAATCTTTATTATGTATTTTGAATAAGCTATAAAAACTTGATTGTTTTGAATCTCGAGTTGTTAAGAAAGTGTGTTTTAATCATTCATTTTCTGAATCCTTTATGCACTGTAAACTTAGCTCTTGGAAATCAACAGTAATGAAAATTATGAAAATGCTACCATAATTTTACTACTAAATAACTAAACATTTTCGAATCTACTTTTATATGGATTTTTTTTCTGAGTGTCACCACTACATCACATAGGAAGATTCTTTTTATCACTGAGTTTTAACTAATTTTGATCCCGGGAAAAGATTTCGCATCAAAAATAATAAATACATCAATTTACGAAAATTATAATTAATACATCAATTTGATAAAATTGGAATTTAGTATAAAAACATTAAAAATACTGAAAATATCGAAACGTTTTATTGGAAAAAGTTTCCGCTAATCTTTTTTAATACTAATTAAAAGAATTAAAAAAAAGTTGCTAATTATTTATTTTAATTAACCAACTAATAAACAAATGTTTCTATAATATATGACGAGCTAAAAATCAATAAGTTTTCGATAAGCACTTTGTACGCCACAGCGAATTGTTAAAAAAAAAGTTTACTTTTGGAAACGACATAGGAGTAAACAAATCCAATGTAAATTTAAAACCAGGTAGACAAACACTTATAGATAACGTTACACATTGTTGTTCCAAGAAAAACAAATTGTGACCATAGTATTAAGCGATTCTTAAAAGAAATTAAATCCGTTAAGATACGTGTATGTTGAAACCGACGTATTTTGAAATTTCTGTTAATAGGAAATTTTACTTGGATGAGTGCAGGAACGTAGAGTCCATCGTATGTAAAGTCTATTGAATATTCCTCGTTTGTCACTATCCACCCGTTAAACCTCAAATTAGTATATACGCGTTGAAATCCCTTGGCGAGAGCAAATCCTGGCCCCAGGATCAGCGGTGCGCCTGCAACTAAGTCCGTATATAAATCTTGGAAATTTATTAGAACCGGAACTATCCGGACCAAAATGAATCACGCCCGTCCGGCGGGGTGGCGGAACTTTTAATTACCGCCGCGCGAAACTCTCGCTTGTCACGCGCGCGATACTCGTTGGTCCTTCGAGCCGGATAACAAAATATTCCGGCGAAACCGAAAGAATAAGAATCGGAATATCAAAGTCGTCGACGTCGAATTCGAAATAGCATCTGGAAGGGCTCCCGGACAATTTTCATATAAATCGAGTTTTGATTTTTCGGGTTTAATGGCCTCCGCGTATCTAGAAACGGTGTATGCGTATGCGAGATAGACAGAAATCCTTTAGAAGTTCAGCGTTTGTCGGAAAATATATATGCCCTCACGGCGATTCGAAATTTAAGTGCGTCCATGCCACGTTTTCTTTTAAACATTTTAATTTTTGTAAACCATACCAAATGGGAATATTACATGCCTTGCTCGATAGCTTAGTAAGTAAATTATATGAATTTAAGTGTTAGATATCGGACAATACTTTTGTACTATTTGTTATTTTAAAGAGGCCCAGTTTCACAGAACTAAGAATTTAAAGCACACCCAATTGTTATTATTAAAAAATTACACGTGTTTCGCTTACAAGGGCATCATCAGATGTATTGAAGTATTTGTACATTGTAATGGGTGTTTTTTTCGATGTATAGAACTTTAAGTTGGCATTACTGTTCAAGATGGCGATTGATTTAACAGCTGTCAAGTGATTTATTCTCAGTTTGGTTTGGCAATTCATCATGAATAGACTCACGCCTGAACAACGCTTGCAAATAGTGCAATTTTATTTCGAAAATAATGGTTCTGTGCGGAATACGTATCGCGCACTACGTCCATTTTATCGTCGACAAAATCGTCCATCAGAGCAGTTAGTTCGATTAACCATGGAACGTTTTCGCACCACGTTAACTGTTACTGATAACTCGCATTCCCAGAGACGCCATACGGTGCGTACAGAAGAAGCTATTGCTGCTGTAGAGCGTAGCATTGAGGAAGACCCGAATGAGTTCATCCGCCATCGAGCACAGGAATTGGATCTGTGTCCATTTACTTTATGGAAGGTTTTGCAGAAGGATCTTGGTTTACGTGCTTACAAAATCCAACTCGTGCAAGAATTGAAGCCAAACGATCATCAAGTAAGGCGTAGATTCGTCGAATGGGCCCAAAACGAGATTGCCGTTGTTCCCGATTTTCATAAGCGAAAACTGACTGTTTGGTGCGCTTTATGGGCTGGTGGAATCATTGGTCCGTACTTCTTCAAAAACGATGATGCCCAGAACGTTACAGTCAATGGTGATCGGTATAGAGCTATGATTACTAACTCTTTCATTCCTGAATAACCATGATGTCCAGGACATGTGGTTTCAACAAGACGGCGCAACATGTCACACAGATCGTGCCACAATCGATTTATTAAAAGACACGTTTGGTGACCGCCTAATTTGACGTTTTGGACCTGTGAATTGGCCTTCAAGACCTTGTGACTTAACACCGCTAGACTACTTTTTGTGGGGCTATGTAAAGCCATTGGTCTATGCGGATAAGCCAAAAACGCTTGACCATTTGGAAGTCATCGAAAATTGGACGTCCAGATTGGACTACATCCGCGCCAGCCGTGGCGGTCATATGCCAGAAATCATATTTAAAATGTAATACCATAAGATTATCTTTCGGATAAATAAAATTCATGTCAATCGAATAATCCATCGTTGTTTTATTGCAACTTAAAGTTCTATACATCGAAAAAAAACACCCCTTATAAGAGAATCATCTAATACTTGTCAATTATTTATGAAACGCTTACTTGGAACGTAGAACGTTGAAAAGTCTATATAACCAAGAAATGGACGAGAAAAAGTTATGGGAATTAAATGAGGGAATGGAGGAAGGTTGTTTTATATTATCAGTAGATGTGAACTTCCTAGAAAATCTCGAATTCATTTATTGGTCTTGTGGTCGCTTAAGTTGAGTTTCTGGATCTCTCTGGAAGTGTACTTGCAAAAAAACGTTTAATACTTCACATAAACACAATCAAATTAACAACAACTGGCTTTTAACAGCTGTACTGGATTGATGCCGATAGAAGAGCTTCTAAATCTAGCCATCTAGATTAAGTTTTATTAGTTAATATCATTAGTTTTAGTTAGAGTTTAGGATCGCGTTTCGCAATTGGTTTAAAAATTTTACGATTCGATTATTAACGTAGTTTATATTAAAACCCGTAAAAATTGAACGGGATCCACGGTCGGAAACGACATTATCGCAAACGAAAACATATCGGGGGCGGTCCAATTAGCCGGAGCGAATGGGGGCGGGGGGAAGGTAGAAAACGAACGGCAAATTGGCGGCATTCGAACGGGTCGGTTTAGAATTAACACCGACCGATTCAATTTTATCGCGGAATTTTATTAATAAAAGCACGTCGATCGAGTACTGTTCGTTTTATAAATACGCCGCCATCATCTATTATTTGCGACCGGAAAAAAATGCCGTCAGGAAATTAAACATTCGCACGGTCGATCGATTTGAATTTGTTCGTGTTAAGCCGCCCCAGCATTACAAATTTACAGTTTGAGTGTCACTAGATTCCAGACAAGTACCAAACGTTGTACACATACAGGATGGCCAAATTAATAGTGTGAGAAGGTACGATATGTTCCTTGTTGCATAATATCGAAATAGTATATTATGCAAAGACAATTTTAAAACGTTATGTTGTTTATTTAACTTTTACAAGTGATCATTAGGTAGTTTATTTAAAAAAAAAGACTGTAACTGGAAGAAAAATCATCCAAGAATAGAGCTTTTAAGACGATTAAATTCCTAACCTTCAATTTTGTTTTGTTTGTACTGATGAGACATGGATATTTGAAAATCGTACAATTGATCTTGGCAAGATATTAATATAGAAACTCTAAAAACCACTAAAGTTCATGCCAACGGTTTGTCAAATTTCTGCGGGAAACTTTAATTATAAATGTCATTTTACTTACCGACTAGTTCATTAGATTTTAATCGTAGTTTAAAGTAACTAGAATTTAAATTGTCTGATGTAGCAAAGTGACGCTTCCCGCACGTTAGGTCGGTGTGTTGTTAGGCACTTTACGGACGGGAGTATAAATAGTATATTATGCAACAAGTGCGGTAAACGGCATTTAACTCGCGAGTTTAAACGACTGACTTAAAAAGTTTATCGAACGTTTTGTTTGTTCTCGTATTTATTACGTTTTACAACTATGCTAACTAAGGAGACATTGTACATTGTCGCGATATTGCGAGGCAATAGCTGGAACGCACGGCGAAACGTCTCTTCCCAATCAGTCTCCGAAAACGCAATTTACGTACCTGCCACATAAGTGATCTTAATTATAACCTTCGTCTGCAACGTCTCAATCGAACCGTCGTCGTCATCGTAGTCCGCCATTTTTTCGCGTGAAGGAGAAGAAGTCGTCGCGAACGATAACGGTGCGCGTCTGAACCGAATTCTCTCCTAATAACCGTTTTTTGTTCCTTATCGATACTACTCCGTCTTGTGCAAACATAAAATTCACCTTGACACACTATTTTCGGAACTCGACGTTCGTCTTTCGGCCCGAACGCCATTTAAAATAAAACGCCGCGGGTGGGGCCCGGGGGGTGTATTTTTGCGTAAATTAATAAACGGCCACGCTCCCGCAAGCGGAACCGCCATGACATTTCGATTAGCTGGAAAATAAACTAAACATCCGCGTCGGGTACATTAGGGGCGGAAGTTAGACGAAAGCCGCACCCGGATTCGGGGGCGGAGCCTTCGTTTGGGCGGCGTTTTTTACAGTGTCTTGGAAAACACGTTCTGTCCGAAGATTAAGGGAATATAAAAGAGGCGGTTTTAGATTGGCATTGGCATTGTCATAAGCAAGGGTCCTCCTACTGGCCAAAAAACGAAAACAGAGATCGACTTTGGTACATAACACCAAAGTGCGTGAAAGAATGCTAGTAGATAGGTAATATAACCTTGATGTTCATCCAAAATGGTAAGAAATTGCCAAGACACTTTGTCCATCTAAGCGATCCGAAATAAGAACGAGATGGTTACGTGAGCGCTATGGCCCGGAGGAAAATGAAAAAGCAAAAGGTGACAGGAACACCCCCATTTCTTGACAATCAATAAGAAACACGATCGACGCCTAGAGGGTAGATGAAGCTCACCTATACTGACTATGATTACCGGGACCAGTCCATTCGAAGACATTAATAGAATTTCTCTCGAAGAAACGCACAACTGACACTCTATAGGGGTGTATACGGGACGCTGTAACCTCAAAAACCACATGCAAAATGATACAATGAATGCATTGAGAATATCCGCCGGTGGAAAGGACACTTTTCACAAATTAACAGACTTAACGGGACTTTACCCAAGGATTTTGTTTAAATTAATAACGGGCAAGCTTGAATTCTAGGAGGTGAAATCTAATACGACCAAAAATATAGTGCATTATTGCTTTGACGGTTTAAGACAGTCGCAAGACCGTGGTAAAACCCATCCCAACAGATATTTATCCTGCATTGAGTAGGTCTTACCTGAGATGGAACGAAACGAATATTTGAAGAAACGTGAAATTTATATTTGAAATGTAAATGGACCGTTTTAAATTTCATTAAGCAGTGTGGAGATGGTAGCCGAACCTAATGAGGATAACTACTTCAGCAAATAAACCCGATTAAAATGATTTGGTCTGAGTTGAAAGCGCATACAAGAAGAAATAACACTTGACCAAAATTTAATGATAGTACTATAAACCATAAAGCTGGTCTAATTGTGAAAAACGAGTAATAAAAGAAGAAAATATTTATCGAGAACGATTAGTGGCGGAGTTTGATCATTGACGACGACGATAGTGACGATTTCTTAAGTGACTTATACTTTATTATTATTATATTTAGTATATAAATAGAACGTAATAAATTGTTACTTTGTACTAATTTTTTTATGTACAAGTTTTAAGAAATACTGGGCGAAAAAGATTGAAAACATACTAATAACCCGCTTGTTAGTGTAGGTAGATAAATTTCTAGGACGGTCCTGGAATGGTTACGGGCAAGGTGTTCTATAAGGGGCTGCCGCTTTGAAGTAATAAACAGTAGGCAAAGTTAATCAAGGGGTCGGTTGTAAAAGCACTATATTTTTGGTCGAAGTATACCACGCAACGTTGCGATAAGGGCGGATACCACACCAATACCACCCAGGTACGAGGGCGGAGCTTCGGGTTGGGCGGCGCGAATAAGCTGCGATTGGTCCGCGAAGGTTTTCATTTTTTTTTGTGTCCGCCCTTCGCGCCGGGTGGGGTTTTTTGCTTGTGCTAATTTTATAAAGAGTTTTAGAAAAGAATCTCATTGCTTCCATCCGATTGAGAGATGAATTGTTCACTAATTCGCTTAGGAGGGCGAAGATTGTTGTTCCGTACTCATTCATAGACGGCGCGGAAGAAAAGTATCCATTAAAAGCGGTTGAACTGCCGCCGCGTAATCGCTAAACTTTTCCAATAAACTTTTAACGGCCTCTTTGTATAAAAGGGCGGGATAACGCGATAAAGGTCGCTCCGGATCGAGTTTTTTGTTTACGATCGTCATAATTCAACCCGACGACGATTATTGTCCCGCGAAACAATTCATTATTTTTTGTCGGTCCATAGAAATTATATTATATAACGGAAGTGCTTCACCCCGACCGGGAGGGGTGAGGAAAGTCTCTGGTCGATGCAGGAACGTAATTATCCTATTCGGAAAAGATGCGTGTCTGGATCATTAGTGCTCTAAACGAGTGGTACTGCCCGCCTATCCGGACGGGGGCGTGGCCGCAAGATTTCGACATAAGGGCAAACAATACAATACAAATTTTACATCTTTCCTGTAGTTATAATATTTACAACGGTAATCGTAATATTGTTCAGTATTAGTTGAATTCATCCCTTACACAAATCTAAATAGTGATAATAAACTGTCGATACAATAATCACGGACACAGTTTTTGTTTATGTTCTTCGCTTATATTGGCATAGTTGAATCTACCTATTTAGCCTTAAGACATGATTACCGAGTAACGATTAAGTAATAGGGTTTCAAATATTTTCCATTGTAGTAGGAACACAACGAATCTTCTGAAAATAAATATACAGAAAAGAATAGGCCACAAAATAGTCCCATGTGGAACGCACGAGAGAGCTTCCTTCATTGAAAGAAACTGTTGCGACGGAATCACAGTTGTACTGGGTTATTCATTATATTTTGACACCAACTTAGAGGGTTAATTTTGAACTATAGAAAAAAAAGTGTAAATACATAAGTTTGAAGATTTTTGCTCTATTATCTTACGCAAATGTCAGAAAAAACCAAAGACGATCACAAGCTGTCAAAATGAGAGCAACATCTTTGTTTTTTTAATGGAACGCCCCATATATTATTAGCTTAAATCGTAGATCTTTTTTTTTCTGTTTTCATAATTTATTGGCATCTTATTTTACATTATTTTGCAATGAAATGTATAGAAGATGTCAATAAAAAAAATATGGATGAGATTTCGTTCACACGTGTATTTAATAGGAAGAATAAACATTTTTGGTTCACCGATAATCCACACAAAATGCAGGCAGTGAAAATCCAAGGACGGACGTCAGTTAATGTATGGCGTGGTATCTTGAGCAATATGGTAATCGGACCAATTATATACGTAGGATCGTTGAATGGGCAACGATATTTAAATTGCCTTGCAACAGAAATAGAACAGTTATTAGAAAATGTGCCAGTTAGGAATTATTTAAAACTAATTTGGCACGAAGATGGCGTATCTTCACATAATGTCCAACCGGTTATCCATGATCTAAATAATAAATATAGACTTTGGATAGGTAGGCAAGGAACTATCAAATGGCCTGCCAACAGCACCGACCTGAATTCGTGTCACATTTTTTTGTGGAGATACTTAAACAATAAAATTTATCATAGTAGGCCTGAAAGTCATAAGAGAAAGATTTAAAATCATTTTACAAGATCTAAACGGAGAAAACCCTGATTTTATCACCTCATGTATTAATAGGAAATTGAAAGGAAATATTGTCAGATGTATAGAGGTTATGTGGAAAATGCTTAGCATTAATTTTTGATATTTTTATTGTTTGAATAATATAATTTGATTATTTGGGCGTTTTTCTTCCTCAGTATAACAAATTTGAAATATCTTAAGTTATTTAACTTACGTTGCAGATCTTTAGTTTTGATTAGTTGTCAAAAATCGAACATTATTAAAACAATTGCAAACGTAATATGGTTGCTACCAAGGCAGACTTGACCATTTATATACCATTTTTAAACAATATCCAGGAACCGAATGATTATTTTTAAACTCGAATATCTCAAAAACTAAATGAAATGAACCATATGTTTTTGAAATCAAGAAGCTAAATATATATAGGGCTGATGTTGCTGTCATTTTGACAGCTTGTGATCGTTACTTGCTTTTTTCATATATTTTTTCAAATATCCAAACTTTTGTATTTACATTTTTTTTTCTATATTTAAAAGTTAACCATGTCGGTGGGTGTCAAAATATAATGAATAAGACTGTACTTAAAACACCCCGTATAAGAAAAAAAAAGGGACTGCCTCCGGCCGGGCGTGGCACGCAAGACAAATATCGCGGTCCGTTTCAATAAACGTTTCTTTTTCTCGCGACCCTCGGGGAGCGGCGGCGGCGGTTTCGTATCGTATTACCGCCAACGACCGGAACGATATATCAAAGAACGCTCAAACAAAGTTAGGTTGGACAAAAGTGGAATGAAAAAAATCTCATAACCAAATCCCCCCGGGGGTAGATTCGGGCTTTATTGAAAAACGATCTTTTCCGGACGTCCCATTCAATCTCATCATCCCGTAGACCCCGAAAATGGGATATGAAACAGCCGCGGAAGAACCCAATAATAAACATACCACCGACCGTTATCTCGGCCGAAATAAACTTTAATTTCGCGTAAATTGCGGCGGCCGCCATTTTACCGAACAACGGCTGATTAAAATTCGACGTATCGCCGTCGAGAATCGGGAAACATTGTGGCCGCTTGAATTTCCACAATTCCGTAATCAGGTTTAGTTAACAACTACCGAATATTTTGTTGTGGTTTCCAACAACAGATAATTAATTTTACGTCAAAACATTAAACTTATTTTGCATTTTTAAAAGAAAGCTCAGAAATAACAGGTCAAGTATGTTTTTTAGAAGTGCTATTAAAAAGGACTTTGTAGCATACTCTTACCGAATTATAGTGTTTTTAAAACCGACCCCGTGATTAACTTTGCCCACTGTTTATTACTCCAAAACCGCAGCCCCTTATAGAACATCCTGCCTAGTAGACCATTATTCGTAACTATTCCAGGAGCGTCCTAGGAATTTATCTACCTACACTAACAAATGGGATATAAATATGTTTACAATCTTTTCCGCCGAGCAATTGTTGAAACGTGTACATAAAAAAATTCGTACAAAGTAACAATTTATTATGTTCTATTTTATTACATTTCTACATAGTAAAAATAATTAAATAATTAAAAAGTATTAAATATAATAATAATAATAAAGTATCGGTCACTTAAGAAATCGTTACTATCATCGTCACCTAGTTCAATGATCAACTCCACCACTAACCGTTCTTGATAAATATTTTCTTCTTTTATTATTCATTTTTGACTGTTAGATCAGCTTTGTACTGATATTTTAGCTACCCCTTGCCGAAGGACGTTTATGGTACAATCACTAAATTTTGGTGAAGTGTTATTTCTTCTTATATGCGCTTTCAACGCAGACCAAATCATTTTAATCGGGATAAATATACAATGATACGGGGGTAATCTCAAGGTTTCATGTGTTTGTAGTCTTTATTAAAATGTTTTATTTTAAATAATTCCAGAATTTGTTTTTTCAAAATATAAGTCATTTTGGTACAGAATTTATTTAATTTCTGCTTTAATTGAAGAAGTATAATACGAGGCATTATCCAACACAATAACAGTTTTTGACGATAGTTTTGACAACAGTTTATTTTCAAAGCGATCCTCAAAATTTACGCGGTAATTTTTTCATGGTAATCCACACTTGAATCTTTGAGTTTTTTGGCAGAAAAAAATAAGGCATCTCCCACCTAACCATTTTTGGCTAGCATGACGAATTATTATGCGTTTTTCATGTGAAGGCGGCACATCTAGTACTCACTTGTTACTGATATCACACCCTCCTTTTCTATGGTGTCGTGAGTGTCGAATTACGTTCCATGTAAATACACCATTGGCCTATTTTGCTCTTGAAATTCGAGGAGATTCCATTAGCACTTGACGTTTAGTATTTGTTTGGAACTGAAAATCCATTTTCTTCAAAAAAGTACGCAACGACTCTTTGGCACAACTAATGTTTAAGTCAGTCAGTAGTTTTTTATGCAGTTTTTCTATGGTTTCACTTTATAAGCGTCGTAGATTATACGTTTAATTAGATATGGGTGGTGCTCTTTAAAAACTGGCGAAGTACCAGCATCTTCTCTCACTTTCCTCTAGACTATCCCATTTGCAATAATTTTTCTTTCAGTTGACTTCGGAACTTTGGTCATGTTAATGTTTTTATTGCTGCTCCCACTTCCCCTTCTGAATTTATTATAAAATTGTAAACATTCAAAACAATTTGCTTAGCATCCGAGGACAAATAGATCCGTTTTTTTATTTGCTGAGGTACTTCGTCTTCAAATTCTGCGTTGTATTTCATGTCTTCCTCTAACAGGGGAATATCTGTTTCATTCCACGGTCTCCATATTTTGAACTGTTAAAAAACAGGAACCTTTAAAAAATGTTTAATTGAAAGATTCTATCTAATAAATAATTATCTGTATTCTTACGCAGTACCTTTATCTACCGCGAATATAATCTTTAGTCTTAAAAAAGACTGTTGGTGTTTACAACTCAAGCACACAAGACAAAAATGAGAAATAGAATACTCTTACTCCTTGAACTATTCAATGAAAACAGCCTCGCAGGGTCAAAGCTCGAGAATCAGGTACATAAATACGTACTTTCTGGAAGGGTCACAGTCAAATACCTGCAGAATAAACATCTATTGGATTGGGGTTTACCACGGTCCTGCAAAGGTTTGCGGTTAAGGTACTGTAAAATTCTGAAAATGCCAAAGCAATAAATGCACTATAATTTTGGTAGTACATTAACAAAAAACAATCGGCATCAAACCTTTTGCGTCTCCTCGGGTTATCACTTACTCTGTTTCTACGAAGGGTCTCGGATATATTAGTTTCACAAATACTTTCCGGACTCTTGGAAACCAAGCTGAAGTTCTACCCGTTCCAAAGAAAGAGTATCCAAATGGCATTAACGATATTAAACCAATCAGTTTGTTGCAAACCATCGCAAAGAAAAAATTGCAGTTAAACAACTTCGTCAGTTCCTATTCGATAACAATATCCTCCCAGACACTCAATCTGGTTTTCAACCTCTTCACAGCGCTGCTTCTGCCTTGCTCTTTCATTTTTTAAAAATTTGCTTTGTCAGAAATGCCAAAGTGTTATACGAAGTACTCATTCAGATGCCACTGCTTTGTGGAGGGGTGTTTCACAGGGTAGTATTGTTCTCAGTTTATAGAGCCGACAATCTACTTTTCTTAAATTTTGTAATTCTCATCAATACGCCGATGATACTCTGATGCTAGTAGAGTATTAAATGCTACTACAAAAAGAAATTTAGATTTAAAAGCAATTTCGGAGGTATCTCGTTACGGGCCGACCCGCATCTCATTAGACTCAATTTTCTTTACAAGTGTCGCCGTAATAGTAGTTGTACTGTGTACCTTTACATTGTAAGGATCTATTCAGCAACCTTTAGAAAAGTTTGATCATTAAATTGGTTAAAGCGATTTGGTTGGTTTCATTCAATCTTCGCACTCGGTCCTTCGAAGAAGAAATTGAAAATCAACAGTGTGTGTTAATTCACACATATTCCAATATTACAAACTGTATTCGGAGATGGACATTTCATATGCGCGATAGCCAATTAAGCAGATTCTGCTATATAAAATTACGACATACTCACAAGAGCCGTGATCTATTGGAAATTGTACACGACCTCAATGATAACACTGGCTTGAGGAAAAGGAAATAAACTATTATCTCCAGCTGCGCTAAAAAAAAGGCATGTAAGAGAGAAGAATTGAAGTCGTCGATAAATAGGCAGAGGACTCAAATCGGATCCTTGAGGCACATCTGATGGGACTAGGATTTTTTAAACGAAATGTGATCAGGATATGACGGTATAAAGTGCGTTAAGTGTCGTCGAGGCGACGAGTTCGCTCGTGTTAGATAACGTAATCTCATATCGGGTCAGTGAACCGCACATATTTGATCGCAAGAAGTAACGCGAGACGGGCATATCGCACCGCGGCGACGACGTCACAGTAAAAATGTCGATATTAAAAATGAATTTCAAAAGCGACGCCGACGAAGTCCTTTTGAAATTTCCTTTCCGTTCAAATAAACACCATGCCGACGTGTTTGTGGTCGGCAGTGAAGCAGATCGATATTTCAGACTCTGAACAAGGGAGACACGGAAACTCTAAAGCCATAAAGTTCGTGCTGCAACAAAATATACAATATATGCAGTGTTGGGTTTTTGCTCATTGAATGGGTAGCTTTTTTAATTTCGCCTCTCCAGAATACAGAAATATCTGGGGGACCCATATCTGCCGGTGGACTTGTGTGCAGACATAGAGATGCATTATCGTTTTAAAGTTAGAGCTATAGGTATATCGGAATCCATTAAGATCGAAGGGAAAACATTGGGTCTAGGAACAGTTTATAGACCTCTAACTTTTAACTTACTTGAATGTCGCGACTCTCTGCACTTATTCCTGAATACTCGGCATGCATCAATTAGTTACAGAGCTCACTCGGATTACTCCAGTTCGCTTCTTGATGTACTGGCCACCACTAATTTATCCGTCACCCAACCATTTTTCGGACCTTTAGAGATTTTTCGGCACTCGATAATGAATTGTTTTGAATAGTCTTAGAGCATCAACTGCCACCTTTTTTAGTCTTTTGATGATATAATTGTACAAGATGACTTTCTTCCAAATAATATGAAATATTTACTTAATGTTCATGCTCCATTGAGAACAGAATTATCGGACCTCCAGTCCCTTTGGCTTACCGAAAACGTTTTTTTTTTAATAAAACTTATATTTCACGTTTAAGATACAAAACTTCTTAAGTCGGATATTGATTTAAACGAGTATAGAGCTTTACGAAATTTTGAGAACTGTTGTGTGAGAACCGAGAAAAGGGCATATTTGGCAAGTACATTTAAGGCTGATCCCAAAAATGTTTGGCGTACTTTGAGGAGACTTCAAGCACACTACTACTACTACTACTACCACTACATTAATGTTTGAAAACAATTTAGGCCACGTTATATATGCGGATGTGCATTTTGTTGATAATTAGGGTGTTGGTGCTGTTGTTCTTCTGGTTACATGGAAGAGCGCAATTTGCGCAATGTTTTGATTTTCAATAAAGACAGTTAATCGTTATTATTATTATTATTATTGTTACTATTATTATTATTAATTTAGATTTACAATATCATATACAAGGAATTCATTTTAAGTTATCTAGGATCTATCCTTGCCCGTGGTTTCTAGTTCTTCATGTGACTAAAGCGTGAGAAACGTTTCAATGAACACAGTAGTAGATTGTTCAAACATTAGTGAGTTTTAGAACAAACAACAACTAAATATCCCTACTTTATCTTTTTATCTTTTAACGCTAAACTAAGAGTTTGAGCAGACACAAATGAAGATTAATAAAGACAAGAGCGGACATTCGGCGTTTTGCCATCGTTGCAGTTGGAGAACGGTTCCTAACTCCAAATCTAATTTTCTTTTACTTGCCCGCACGCATCACCACACCATCACCATCAGGCATCAATAATAACTCACTGGCACTGGTATCACGAAGATGTCCCGTATGCCGATAAAGTATCGACACGAATGCCAGTGCGAGTTTCCCGATAAATTTTTCATTTAGTGCGTTAATTAACGACGAGAGGGTAGGGGCGTGTACGCGAGGGTTAAATGCACAAATCGTCTTTGTTTGACGATATCATTTGGCGACGGGGTTTTTACCCTTTCGTTAGGGAGCGGCCGGACGTTAATCCGTTTTTCGTGCTTTTGTTTTTACACATTCCATGGCGAGGGCGTTTTTTAAATAAACGTTTTATTTTGCCGCGTTGGAGTGGATCGATTGCGCGGCAACGGATTACATCGCCGAACGTTTTTTTTTTTTTTTTGAAAAGCTTCCCTTTCAATTATTTCAAAAGCGTGGCGTCGACGAGAGGTCGGTTAGACGGAAAAATCCTTGGCCTGCATCGAGACGATAGAGACGAAATTTCCCTTTCCCGTCGTTAGTAGACCGGAGCCTTTTCCCCTTTACATCGAAAACGAAGTAAATTAGTTTCGACTCCCGATGGGTCCTTCATTTCCGAGTCTAGTCCGCCCGACTGCCGTTTGTTGTCGAAGTTGCTTTGTGATCCCCGTCTTTGTTTCCCCATCGGTTTTGATCTGTGATCGTGCGAGTCGTAGATGAAAATTGAACGTCCGTTACGATCGTACCATTGAACATAGACCGGGTGGACCGTGTGTGGATGATTCGACAGAAGGTTTGGACTTTTGACATTTCCGATGTCCTGCACCAACCCATGTATAATCATTTCAAACAGACAGAAAAAATGGCATTTCTGGATTGCACCACAGCGACGAAGTCGAAGTTTCTTTGGGCGTGGTTTGTCAACCAGCTCCACCCTTTTGGATATGATTAGTTGGTAACTCTGTCCCTTTTGCGCATGGCTTTCTATTTCACTAGGTTAGTTGCTTGCAATCTCGCCTCTTGTTTGCAGGAGCAGATAATCCCGCGATAGGCTTTAATCGTCGCCTTAGCTGAGTCCAAGGTTTTCGTTGTATAAATCTCGATAATATAGTTTAAGAACCTGTGTTTATGTAGTCTGCTGACATCGACCGTGTTTAACAAAATTTGTTGCAACGTGGTGTCGAAACATTATTACGAACTCCCTCGTTTACTTTTACGGTTATTAAGTGAACTTAAAAACTTCGCTTTTACCGGAATTACGTTATCCGGACGGCGACAATGCGAAAATCCGGATTTATCGCGGTACATAAAACGTATACCCGCCGCGTGTTAGGCGAGGGGGGTTTTATGCCTCGCGACGTCTCGGGTCGAATAAAATCCGGAGGGTAGTTCGAGCCGCAAACAACGAGCCGGCATTGGGGCTAAAGAAGTTCTTTTCGTCCCCGTTGTGGACACAAGGGGTCGACTATTGATACGTTAGGCGTAATAAGAAAAGGGTAACCCGTTAGTCGCGTGGGTTTCAGGTACCAACGCCGTTTTAAATAGCAACCTATTTGAACACCTGGGTTTTTTCTTTAACACAACCCAGGCTGTGAAGTATTTAATTTCATGCTTTATCTCCTTTACTAGTTACCGTCAGGAAAATATTTTACACTGGACTGTTGCTTCTTGCCGTCGCATTCATGGTTTTCGAAGATCATCTGTCTAACGTTCTTATTGCCTAAGATACTTTGCTTAAATAGATCTCTGGACTCTCCGGATGTCTGTCTAGTTTTCTAAGGCTGACCCCCGGAGGTCCGAGGATCTTCGTTCTTTCTACACGGAACCATTCCAGGACTGTTCTAGGAATTTATCTACCTATACTAACAAGCGGGATATGTTTACAACCTTTTCGTCGAGCAATTCCTGTAAAGTGTACATAAAAAAAATACTACAAAGTATCAATTTATTACTTCCTATTTCACTATATTTCTACATAGCATCACTATTAATATACAAAATATTAAATATAATAATAAGTCAGCCAAAAAATCGTGACTATCGTTCTCGATAAATATTTTCTTCTTTTACTACTCGTTTTTCCCAGTTACACCAGCTTTGTATTGATATTTTAGCTACCTCCTACCGAAATACATTTATGGTACCATCAATAAATTCTCGTGCGCTTTCAACTGAGACCGAATCATCTCAATTATCTATTATTATTCTATATTCTATATTATTCTATAGTCTTAAAAAAGACTGTAGTTGTTTACAAATCGAAGAACTATGTACAAGACACAATAAGAATATTGTTAATCGACAGGCATACAAGACAAAAATGATTATTTTCAAACTTACCAAACTATCCAGTGAAAACAGCCTCGCAGGGTCAAAGCCCGAGAATCAGGTACATAAATACGTACTTACCGGAAGGATCACATTCAAAAACCTTCGTAATATACACGAACATACTGCAATATAGATTAAACTCTTAAGAACGATACACATCACGTGATAATATGTCATTCGAAAATACCCCTCAGCATCAATGCTTAACCAAATTTTCGTTTCAAATAAGAATTTCAAGTTTCTATAAATATTCGTTACGGTCCATCTATTGGGATGGTTTCCCACGGTCCTGCAAAGGTCTGCAGTTAAGGTACTGTAAAATACTTAATTTTCCGTACAATAACAAAAAACAATCGGCATCGAACCTTTGGCGTCTCCTCTTTTCGCTGTCTTACTCTTTTTCTAGGAAGGGTTTCGGATATATAAATTTCACAAAACAGTTCCCTATGAAAGTTCGTTACGGGACGACCCACTTCTCATTAGACTCAATTTTCTTCACACGTATCGCCGTAATAGTAACATCTGCTGGGATGGGTTTTACCACGGTCCTGGGAAGGTCTGCGGTTAAGGTACTGTAAAATACTTGAAACGTCAAAGCAATAAATGCACAATATTTTTGTTCGTACGATACCTATCTAGACCCGTGAATATTGCCTAGGATGTCTTTAATTATCTTTTATATGAAGAGGTGATCGTTGATGGCCGACGCTTCCATGCTGCACATTCAGAGTAACAAATGTGACAACTGTTTCGCATTTGTAAATTTTATAACGTTTCAGTGTGGAACTCGCCCCCGAGAAAATTTACCACGCAAATAACATGCACCCCATCCCCTGCCGGTACGGTGTAAGCGTATCCTCCTTAATCCGCAAATTCCATTTATCATATTTCTGTGTTACATCCGGGACCGTATCATCATCCGGCCACGTTCTTTCGCCGCCGCCGCCGCCGCCACCGCCCCCGCCCCTCCGTTATTTAGGCACAAACGCGGCGAATCCCTCCGAATCATGCAAATACCCATTAGGCAAATCATTTATACTACACCCTCGTCGGCGCTGTTCGGACCCTCGCTTATTACCCGCGGTGCAATCCGCAACAAAGTGAAGTTCTTTACGTGGAATTCCACCCTCGGTACTTTGAATGCATTAACTTGGCAACCGCCCCCGCCCCCTAGCGTCGAAGTGCCGCGTTACCGTGCGTTCGTTTTTATTGGGGGAGGTAATTGCTAGAACGCAAAGGGTAGGGGTGCGGGCAAGCGAAATGTTTTATTTTGAAAATTTCGTTGTAATTGGTTATCGAAGTTTAACGGCGAAGGCATATTCCGGCAACGTCGCGTTAAAATCGTGATTCATTCTCATAACCCACGGAGGGCGCTTAACGAACGACTCAATTAAAGCCAGTAACTGTTTATAGGGGTACTTTATTATAATTCTCACTTTTGTTAATCGTTTAAAATAAATCGTTTAATATTGTTTCAAGTGGAATGTCAGCGACCGCATTTTTTTTTAAACTGCATGGTTTTTAATCCGGTCGTTCAGTAAAAACAAATTTATGCCCACTCACAATTTGGATGAAATCTGATACGGTAGGTTCTAGGGGACCCCCAGCGTCGATCAATCCACGGCGTCCATCATTTGACATACGTATAGAGCTTGGCTCCCTAACGAAACCTATCGAAACTGGGAGGGGGGAGGCTCCGTTTTTGCAAATGTCCAAGAATAAATTATTTTTTCAAGAAAGTACAGGGCACGCCCCAAATTCAAGAAAACTGAAAAATGCCCCCCACCCCCTTTTTTTTGAAAATTCCCTATAATTGCAAGAATACATTTCAAACAGCTAAAACTTTTGTATTAAAACCTCATAAATGCCCTAAATTTTCCGTTACCGACTTCAGATTTGGCAAGAAAGTAGAAGTTAACACTTATATTTAAACTGATAAAACTGGCCCCCATCAAATATCGCGAAGTATTAAAAAAAAAAAAAAATATAGACAATTATAAACAAAAATCTTTTTCTACTCTCGTCTGTAACATGTCTAATTACAGACCGATCTAGCATGCAGGAAGCGTCACTTTACCACGTCAGTTTCGTTTCCCGCGGATCCGAGCCACGGGATATTTCCGAGATTTTACCGCAGGGGTTTGGGAACAATCGGATGTTCTCGGATATATTTCCCACGCCTTGAATTTTGACGTTTGTCAATTCTGACGGTTATGTCAGTAAATGTATTCGTGTTGTTTTGCGAAAATGTACCTAAAAACTAACGGTCGTAGAAAAAGTACAGTATGTAACACGTTCGGTAAACTTTTGAACTCATTATTACATAAAACAAGTATTTTCTTGAAAACCATTTACTCTATTAAATTCATATGCCAGGAAACGAAGGAGGTCCAGGGCTATAACCTCTGTTTCGAACATTCTTTGAATTATATACACGGTGTGACGTTTATGGGCAAAAAAAAGGAAAAATCCCAAAAATATCCGTTTTTGTTTGTAAATCATTGGCGTTCAATGAAAAACTTTTGAAAATGCGATCATTTGGTCCAAACAGTACCGTAAATTGTGTGGAGAGAGAGTTTCAGCTTTCGTTTATGTTACAGAGTACGCGAAATATATGAAAAAATATAATTGGACCTCGCTATTATTCGTACAAATTTTTGTATTTACCGAAGTTTGTCGTGACTTTGAAGTTAGGCGATAAGTGAAATACAATTTATACAACAAAAGTACATCGATTTTGCAAAAGTTCTAGGGCAAAAAACCGCTTAGCGGCTTCTTTTTGAAATACAAAGCTGTTTCGTTACCGAGAATAATATGTTTTTAAATATAAGTAAATGATTTTTGATTTTTTGATTGATTGCTTATTTAATATTTTTTAAGGAACATTTCATTTTGCAGTATCAGGATTAACTAATAGAGAAAAGTTTTTTTTTAATAAAATTAATAAATTGCCGCTCAATCCATTTTGTGAAATATTCAAGTACATGTCCCTTTGATTCATCTTATATTAGTGAAAATATATGGTATCCATTGGAAGAACTACTGCTGCTCAACACTTTTATTAAATACCTTACGTGGTCTTACGGGGTTACGCCGGCATCTCCCCGAAAACACCCGCCGAAGCAGACGGACCGCACAAAGAGCCGTGTCGTGATAGAGGAACGATAAGGGAACGTCGGCGGGGCGCGCAAAGTTTCACTTAATTGTCTTTGACGTGTCTCGTCTCCTTCCCCTTTCGAGAAACCTCTAATTGAACCACCCCTTTTACGAGGAGAGAGAGCGGTTTGTCTTTTTCTAAATATACAATGGGGCTCGACTGGCGACGCTTTAAAATTAAAAGGACACATATTAATATTCGTAACCTTACGGTGAGGGTCGGTTAAGTTTCCGCCATTATATATCGTTAAGAACACGCGGCATCGAATTAAGATTCCGAAATTCCCTTGGCGTGGCGACGAGGAAAAAAATGACCCCATAAATTTAAACAAAGCTTCCGCGCGGGGCCGAAACAGAAGCTTCTAAATTATACTCTTGCCCCGTTTATTGCTTTTAATCCGCGTTTTCTTCCGATGATGGCTCGAGGGTCGTTACGCCTTTTAATAAATTTCGGCCGATTTCTTTTTGTTTTTGCAGTCGGGAGGGGTGCTATTTTTTTTCGCGGAAGAAGAAGTTATTTTTAGCTACCTCGGCCACTTTGAATTCAAATACGGCAAAAAAAAATTAGAGCATAATAAAACAAGTAAACTTTCCTTATATTCGTTTATAGTAATGATTATAACAGGAAAATAAAAGTTAACAATTACCGCAAACATAATAAATTCGTCTTACCGTTTCGTTGTTACTACGTGCTTACTACTAAGGAGGGACCGAAGTCTCTACGACGGAACTTACCTGAAAAAGACAAAGAAAGAAAGATTTTAGTAATCGGATAAAAAGACGTGCCATATAACTGCAGTAAATTAGAATTGAATCAAACTACGGATTAGATCATTAGAATGAATCATGAACAATAAATCTAATGGATCATATTTGAAAAATTACTACAGATTACTGCAGACACTGATAACTCAAAGGACAATAGGACAAAGGATAAAGGTTAGATAGCAATTTGGTGTTGTATTTTGGTTTGGAAGTGGGAAGCTTTCTACTAATACTAAAGATGGGAATATGTCCAATAAGGCACTGAATCGCCTGTACCTTTTCTCAGGAACTGCTGATTTTAGAAAAAAAATGTTTATACAAAAGTTTAATAGTGTAAATTAAATTTTAAAATCATTTATTTTTTTATATATACAGGGTGTCCGATAAGTGCTGAACCGACATTAGTTATTTTCATTTACCGTTAAAAAAAACGTCCAATGGAACAAAATCTGGACTTCGAGGTGGCCACCAGATGTTTCCGTTCTGTCCTATCCAAAGATTGTAATTTTGAAATAAAAATTCATTGAGATCGTTTCCCCGGTGGTACGGAGCGCCGTCTTGTTGCCATATTAATAGAGCACCTTCACAAGCCGGTATTTCATGGTTGTATTTCATTTCTGAGCATATTTAAATTCGTCTAGAGTTTAAGTTTTCATTAAAGAAAATTGGCCCTATAACCTTTGATCGGTATATTCCGCACCACACTTTAACAGATCGTCTACCTTGTCGTTTTACTTCCAACACTCTTTTCTTATTTTCATCACTAAAGGAGTGTGTCTTTCCGATTAAAAATTGGACTTTTGGATGAAAAATCGACTCATCAGTCCAAATTATATGAAGCAAGGCGTTAACAGCGAAATGCATGTCCATTAAAATGTTGCAGGATTGTCATAGTCCCGTTCCTCTAGATTTTGCACGGGTAAAAAGTGAACGGGTGAAAGTAACTTCCAACTCCAACGCGGCTTAACGAGTGAAGGATTCTGGAATATTCTCAAAATGTAGTAGTATATTCAACTGCTTGTCTTCTGTTAGAACTCGTCGTGGTCTTTTCTTGGACGTTGACAGAAGGCTACCATCTTGCCTAAACTTTGCATAATTTTTTCGAAATATCTTCTCTGGAATCCGCCTTACAGGAAACTTTCGATTAAAAACATTCAAGGATTTGATTCTTAATTCTTAATTATAACGCCACTTAAAACAATTATAAACACTTATTTGGTTACCACAGCCTACTAGGGTAAAAAGTAAGTTTCATAATAATATTATTATGCCCTCTAAAAAAATTGGATTGTTTTACTGTTAATAAAAATTTTATTTAAACAGTCATTAAAATTAAATAAAATATTAGAAACATATGCCATTATAAAATTCTTACTTTACAGTACTTTTCGCCAGCGAGTTTATTCCGAAAATTTTCGAAAACCATTAGATTTAGGTATAGGACATATATATATATATATATATATATATATATATATATATATATATATATATATATATATATATATATATATATATATATATATATATATATATATATATATATATATATATATATATATATATATATATATATATATATATATATATATATATATATATATATATATATATATATATATATATATATATATATATATATATATATATATATATATATATATATACCAACCCGCTTTGAGAAAAAATATTAAAAACAAAGGCAGCTCAGCTAAAAAAAATACTGCAATCTGAAATTTTAAAAAGGTGTCCTTTACTTTAAAACACCCTGTATAATTTTAAAATACCTAGTCATCACAGATCGTTAAAAGGAAGTCTTCTAAAAATGTGTTTAAAATTTGATCAAGTAGTCATTACTGCCAGCCGTGGAAGGACTATATTTAGGAAGAACATAATTTTTTATAAGTAGTTTCTATGAAATTTGTTTAAAATTTTAAAACTAAAGTCAGTCCAGCACTTATCGGACGCCCTGTATATATAAAAAATATGTTAGTATAGAAAATAAAACTTTTTTTTCTAAAATCAGGAGTTCCCGAGAAAAGGTACAGGGCCCTAATAAAATGAATATGAAACAGATGCAAACATTCAATTGAAAATACTGAAAGTTAAGACCAATTGTCACCTGTTCAAAGCGCGGATGGCACTGAAAGGTGAAACTCCTGGAAATGGATAGATTTCTAAGGCAAAGGAAAATTGTGTCACCTGAAATGCCACAAGACCGTTCGGATTGGCCATATAAAGAAGAGTTCCCTACCCCACCCTAACGAGGTTACAATGACACGCTATTTTCGAGAAACTTTAAAATGACTTTTTAGCCGAGGAAAACGCTTAGCGTTCCATCCCGTCGGAATAAATGTCGGTTCATAAAAGACTGCATTAACCTAAAAGAGAAGAAAAACGGAAGGAATACCGTTTTTAAAGCTCTAAGGCATCCTAGCTGGGATTAACAAAAAATCAAGTAGGGGGGCGCCCCAGATTTCTTAATATTTCAAAATACAGATTTTGTTCCGATTACCGCCCGTTCCTTCCCTTGTTTATCGACCCGTTAAAGCGGCGACATAAAAAGTCACTTACCGCCCTCGAAAGACGTTATTTTTATTAAGAGCCCACTTACTTACGGTACGGGGCAGTTTATCAAGGCCGAGTAAACGGTTTTATCTCCCATTACGGGTTTAAAGGCACTGACTGGACGGGCGAATGACCGGCCACTACACACCCTGCCGGCCGCTTCAATAAGTTATTAAGGGTGCTTTTTCGCGAAACAGACACCACCAGCCGCCGGATGTGTACGGAGCGGCTTCTCGTGGGTCCCATCATAAAGGAGAGTGATGAGAGATAAGCCCTGCAATTCAACACATCTGATTGACTGAGTTGTAAATTTTGTTGGTTGGGATATTCTTCTCAGTCAGCTCTTTCCAGCAATTATATTGCCAAATGCTAATCTGTCCTCAGAGTCCTTTGAGTTGTTCAAAGTCTACCTCCGAGGATACAATTCTGTTTGTCGAACATAATGATTTGCGTCTTTCTACTCTTCACTTTTCCTTGATATGTCATTTAATGATAAGCGGGGCACATCGGCATATGGTAAAGCGTTCCATCATAAAATACACTTTAGCACAACCTTCCAATAGCAATGAGACTGTTGTCGTTTCTTACTTTCAAAACATCACTGACCACGTATCAAAAGTTCTCAAGAAATATAACGTCAAAACCAGATTTACCACTTGTCCAAAAATCTCTCAACATCTTCGATCCGTCAAAGATTCCATTTCGGATATCAGGAGTTCGCAGTATTCCATGCATATGCGGCGAAGAATACATTGGAGCGACCGGACGAAAGATATCAACTAGGCTCAAAGAACATGAAAGAGCCTTAAGACTAACACAATCACGAAACCAGGCATAACATTTTATTAGATAATACTAAATTTCTTCCACGTAATCAATTCTTCCACCAAACAACAAAACAAATTATTCGAGACGATGTTTATGCACCTCATTTAGCTCCGCGCCTTTCAAACCATATATAAGCAGTTAAGCTCTGAAGAAGTTAACATAATGAAAGGCGAAACGTTAACAAGAAGAAAGAACCCCAAAATTATAATTTTTGTCTCGTTAATATTATACGTATAACTAGAAACAGACGTATGGGTATAAAAGTTCACTAATCCACCTTCACTTTTCGGAACACTTAGTAGGTGATTGTGATGAAAAAGAGGGAGAAAGATTCCACGAGGACATTAAAAAGATCCTTATCAAGAATGATGGGATAGCCACATCGTGACCTACTGAATCCATTCTGGAAAGAAAATTTTAAAGTGACAAATGACTTTTGTATGCAAATCTAGTTTTTCTAATTCCATCTGTAAAATACCTAATTACGCACCGATCTAGCGTGCGGGAAGCGTCGCTTTACCACGTCAGTTTCGATTCCCACGAATCCGAGCCACTTCGGACATTTCCGGCATTTTACCGCACGGGTTTGGGAGCAATCGGATGTTTTCGTGTTTTGCGAAAATGTACCTAAAAAGCAACGGTCGTAGAAAAAGTATGGTATGCAACACGTTCAGTAAACTTTTTAACTCATTCGCTCCGCTCGTGTCAAATAAACTCGTGAGTCACATGCCGTTTACGGCACTTGTTGCATAATATACTATTTTGTAATAAATACTGAAATCCGTGTCTTTTTAAAAGGCAATAGTCATATATAACCGTTGTAAAGCAAAATATACACAAATTAAAAATGTAAAACGATAAATATATGAAAATCAGATCTTAAAAACAAAATCTGATGGCTTTTTCGGATCGTACAACTAAAGATTACCCAGGAACAGTTGAAAAATCGCAAGCCCTAAACTGTCTGTTGGCTCGTGTTATCGCCGCCTAAGAGATTCCAGAGTCCACTCACTAGGTGAATACGAAGCGACGCGTATATAAAATATCTATCGCGTATCTCCAGCAATCAATCATCGCTCCAATAAATTTCCTATATTATCCCACAAAGGGGCTATCAATAACGTGATAAAGAATAAAGGAGGTGGTGACGTGCGGAATGGTAGACGCAACGATCCATTATCTTGGTCCACTTTCATCTATCTTCATAACGACGAAAAACTGAGAGAATGCAGAGGTCGTTTCGTTGGTGACGGAGGAAGATTTTTTTTTAAAGCGCACGCAATCGCTAGGACATGTTTTCATGTATTCGATACGTTATGTCCGTGCTTACCGCGTTAATTGGAATATTTCGCCAGATCGAATCCTATTAATTTCCACCGAACGGAAAGCGATTTATCATTATTGTATATTATCGACCGCAATATTATATTATATTACAACGCCAACGATGCAATAGCAGCCGCGTTAAACCTGTTTGGGTATAACGGGCGAAAATCTAAATTGGAGATTATTAGTTTGCGGAACGATAAGTTCAATTTCACAAAAAAGCCACGTAGTGAACCAGATTTAGCTAAATCTGGCGTAATAATAATCCTTACCGTTGCTTGTTCTTCCGCCCGTAACCATAGGTTTACGTTAGCAACAGTGTTACAGCACTTTTAATCGGACCTTCACAATTTTAGACGCATTACTTAAAGTACACTTTGGCGACAAATATCGCAATAATCTGTCGATGGCAATAAATTTGGAGGTCCTTCTGTTTTTAATGGAATCAATCCATCTTTTGCATGAAACCCAGTTTCATCTAGGAGATAATTAAATCTCCGAGAGGCACATTCTGCGCGTGTCCATTACCGCTTGTTTTTTGTCTATTTTGCTGAATCTACATCCCATTATGGAGAATGACGCGGCTAATAAATATTAGTTTCATCTTGTTCTAGATTTCTTTTTAGTTTATCAAATGAAAATTGGAACAATCTGGTTTATTTTAGGGCTCCATGCTTAATGCTTGCCCTACATATTAAACATTGCCAGACATATTTCACAATTTATTTTACATCTAATGACAAGTGATTTCGATGCGATATAACGGTGATATATACTCGTAAGAGGTTTTTCCAAAACACTGAGACTGATATCAGCCTACACATGGTGGAGAATACTCGCGTCTTACGTAACAATTTTTTTTTTTGAATTAAAGGTCGTAATTACTTTTTGGGGTAGAGTCAGTCAAAAGGTATGACACACTCTTTAATAACAGATGCCATCACTGGCCGTGTAAAGGCAGCAGTACCGCGAATCAATTATTCAACTCAGGTGTCAATACACACTTCCGCAGGTTTACCGGTGATTTATATCTCACACATCCTAAAGATGGCGATCGACGTTGATAAAGGATGTCGTGCTTGACACATTATATGTTTTACGTGCTAATGGGTGTCCATTCGCTTTCGCATAAAACCGTCAACGCAGATTCTAAAGAAGTGAACTAATGAACCACCACTTTGACTTTAGTTGCATAGTTTACTAACTCTTCTTCCTTGTACGTTTCTTCATAGGTACTTCACCAACCCATCTATAAGGCGAAGAAAGATCGCGGTAAGTGCTTTTCACGTAACTTCCTTTAGTGTATGAGCTGGATACTGGAAATTAAGTTTCCTTCCAATTAAGCAAGAGTGTAAGTAGAGAGGTTAAGCGATATTTGTTTTGCTTCTTTGACTTGTTATTTTGCCGCCTAAGTGGTCTCATTACACAGATTACAGAGATTAGAAGAACGCTCTGATTCACTATTGTCCTAATCTTGCGATGGTGACCTTTACTTTTTGCCCCAAAAAAATGTTGTGTTAGCAACTAAATTAACTTTTTGATTTTCGTTGCGTGACTCCTCGAAATTCGATTTGCTAACGTTCTTTTCACCTCCGTTTGCAGGTGTTTTAAGAACCTAGGTGGTTCAGCCGTATCGCCACCCCCTGGGTGGTTTAAAACTTTCCGGTTCACTTCGTCATGTTTGCGTCGCTAATGACCAAATTGTGTGGTCCGTATATTCGCATCATCGTCACACCGTCATTAATTCCCATAAAGAAACAGCAGCGTTATTGCGTTCCAATTAACGTGCTCCACTGCCGGGGACCGGGGTCCCCCGCAGTAATGGTATTTCGCGCCATTGTCCGCTTCTAGCGTGCGATTTAATGAAAACTACTTGCCCGATTTCCATGGAAATTGAACCCCTGGTATACCGCAATCATTCGCTTCGGTCTCTTATTAATCATTGGGATAAAGGTCCGGCAACGGAGGAGGAGGTCAACAAGGAGTAAAAGGCGAATCGCTAATCAGTCATTCGGACTGGTCGCTGCCGTAGAGACCGGGGCATTGTCGGGGACGGGGTACGGTGAGTTGATTTTCAATTTAAATCGAAGATCGCAATTCATTGCGACACGGCTAAAGTCACAGTTCGTCGGAACTATGGCGTCGGTATCACGCGTCCCACGTTTGCGTGTCTACGCGCGGCTCAACAAGTATCAAGCACGCCGTAACAATGCAATTTATTTACATAACTCTCTAGTCGATTCAATATTCTCGATGGGTTTTCGACATTGTTCATCCGGACAATACGCCACCGTACACTATGCACACACAAAAGAAATGTCGGTAGGAAGTAATCGCGCGAACGAGATCGATTCTTACGGTCGTCCGGTTCGCGAGGTGACGTCGCAGGCCGAGAAAACGATTGTTTCGTAGCGAACGGGCCGGGGGAGGAGGGGTCACTAACCTGGGTTACGTTAACGAGCGCCGCCGCGCAGAACTATGTCGACGCGGAAATATAGCTGCCGACCGCGACTATTTTTGGCGCCAAAAAACTTAACCGGCCGCAACGCGTCATTAGTGGAGGCGTCTTCTAATCGAGGACGCCGTTTTACGTTCGTAAATTCTTTTGACGCTCAAAGGGTCCCAGGTTCACACATCGCGTTAGAATTCTGTATCTGTTGGAAGTGAAGTAGGGAACCTACACCACAGTACTTAGGCTTCAGTCTTTCCCCCGGACAGAGCACTCAGCCTTACATCAAACCTAGCGACTCCACGTAGGCGATGGCGGATCCAAGAGTCATCTCCCTGATTAAGGCAGGGGGTAAATAGGATTGGCGCAGGATGTGTTTTACGGTAGCGCGTCATGTGACTAGCTTAAAAACTTGCAGCAAGTTAGTCTTCTTCTTCTAGTGCCTATCCTATGGATGTTGGTAATCATGTTGGTCCATACAATCTTGTTGACAGCCACTGTCTGATATTTTTCAGCCACGATGTTCGCCGTCGCCACTACCTCTTCGACCATCTATTTTGCCTTGCAAGAATAGCTGGATAATTTGATATTTCTCATTATGCATCACATGCCCAAGGTTGCGCAATCTTCCTCATTTCATATTATGTATGAATTCGACATTCGCTAGATTACGGTGTTTGTGACATGGTAGGAGTATGAAATCCTGAGCATGCGGCGATAGTACCACATTTCAAAGGAGGATTGGAGCGTGGAGAGTACATAGCATCTTAGGAATCGTGTTCTTATAGTAATAGTCAGGTGAATGATACATAGGACTTTTCTGAGGCGGTTAAAAACGGTGCTATACGGGATTTGACCCCCCATTCCTTGTTCAGCCTGCAGCCCAAGTACATTATTTTACCTGTTGTTTCCGAAATTTCATTATTGGCCTAAATTGTGCCTCGTCGTTTTTATTAACTACAAGAATTTTGGTTTTGCTGTAGTTGAGCCTCAGCACTATCTGTTATAAGAACTGTGTCGTTTGCATACCTTAAATTATTCATGGTCTCTCCATTGATCTTAATGCCTTCCTCTGTTTCACTTGGCGCTTTCCTAAACAGTATTTCGGAGTAAGTATTGAACAGAATTAATTGGTTGGCATTCATTGTTAACTCCGCCAATGCCGGTCCTAAGCCCGGATGAAAAAGGAGGAAGGTTGTCGGGCCAGGCCAGCTCCCTACCCGACGTAAAAAGACATTATGGCTCACAGAACCGATACTCTGTCTCGGAATAGGACTGACTCACGGATAACGACACACGACAAGCGTTCCATCGAGTGCGATTAAGAGACGTTTTACACCTCCTTTACAACAGACAAACTCCACACAACCTCATCAAAACGATAGTAAATATATATGAAGCAAACCAGATCGAAGCAAAAATAAATGGGATCCTGACTGAACCAATAGCAGTGGGCCGAGGTATCCGACAGGGAGACTCCCTGAGTCCCCTTCTCTTCAACATTATCATGGACGAAGTAATAAGAAATGGACGATTACTGAGAGGACACAGAATGGGCGACCATGAAATCAATATTCTGTGCTACGCTGATGACGCCGTACTGGTGGCTGAAAGTGAAGACGATCTGCAACGACTATTACATCGATTTAACTGCACTGCCAAATCACTTAATATGATAATATCGGCCCAAAAAACTAAATGCATGACAACATCAAAAACACCATTAAGATGCAAATTAGAAGTTGAAGGCAAAATCATCCAGCAGGTAATGAAATTTAAATATTTGGGCATAGAAATCTCGGGTTATGGTGATGTGGAGGCAGAGGTCAGAGAGCAAACAACAAGGACAACAAGAATAGCAGGATGCTTAAGCGACACAATTTGGCGAAATAAAAACATTAAAATCGAAACCAAATCGAGAATTTACAAGGCAATAGTAAGACCAACCATGACATACACCGCAGAAACCCGACCAGACACAGCGAAAACTAAACAATTACTAGAGACAACCGAAATGAGGATACTTCGTAGAATAAGTGGAAAAACGCTCTTGCACAGAGAGAGGAGGGAAAATATAAGACGAACATGCAGGGTGGAAAACGTTAATGCGTGGGTATTGCGTAGAAAGAAAGAATGGAACGAGCATATTAGTAGAATGGACAACAGAAGAATAGTCAGAATTGCACGCGACAAATCACCATTGGGTCGCAGGAGCTTAGGTCGCCCCCGAAAACGATGGAGTGACAACCTGGCAGTGGGATAGGCAGAGACGACGAAAATGAACAGGCAATTTGCCTAGACTAAAGTAGGAAGAAGAAGAAGAAGCATTCATTGTTTCTTGGTGGCTGCATTACCAATCATTGATAACTCTTACACTTCACGGTAGGTACTTTCTGCAACGAATTTCTATGCGACCACTAATGATCGGTATGTCCCTGATACTCAAACTATTCAATTTTCGAGAGGCGATTTTTCGTTGCTTTTCCTTTCAACTCTTTCCATTAAAAACAACACCGTACAGTCAATCAATTTTCATCCCCATTATTATCCGAGGCATCCGATCAGTAGGAAAATAATCAACCCGAAAAGCAATCAAAAGACTACCCCGTTTGTTCAGCTGGGGTTTGGTTCGCCCTGTTCCGTCGTCATCGTTAATTATTAATCTGGCGGGATCTAATCGACCGGAAACGAGACATATTGGCCACCGAAAAGGGTTGCGTCGCATCGACGGATCCGATACCGAATCCGACGTGTCTTCCCCGGGGAATCGTAGTTTGTTATCCGTCAGACGAACTGGAAGGATAAAGTTTGATTTCGGAATTAATTCGTCCGGTTCAAATTTAATATTGGGACCGGAAAGGAGTTGCGGACACCTCTGGGGAGTAGCGGCAGTACATCGAAAGTCGTTTAATCTGGCGAAACTTTATTAAAAACCATCAATCTTGCCAAAGAACACGGTGTCGGACAACCGGCAACGCAAACCCCGTGATTTATCGCTTTCGGTTCAAGTCTGTGGCCGAAAAGTGTTTAATCTCCGAAGATTCGAAGGCACATTTCCATTTCAGATCTACATCGGCAAGTTGATCGGTAGATAGATGGAGTAACTTCAATAAACAATGTGAGGTTAGTTTTTTTAAGGGTTACAACAACCCGATGGTGGATCCTATGGCAGTACACCTCAATCTACCTCGATATGAAATTTTGACTTATTTTGGTAGCCATATGATGGAGGACTTTTGGTGAAGGCACACACTGCTGAAGGATATTTGGCACCCAAGGGAATATCGACTTTGTCAAGACCGTTGCATTGTACCTTGGGGCGATATATTGTATTACCTAAAACGTGTAGACAGTCGACGCGTTTTGGGTCTTCCAAGGCCACTGCCGCGCGTCAGCTGGCTGACTGCGATTCGCAGACAACATCGGCCGATTAAAAATGAACAAAATAAAGCATTATGACGAGTAGAACGAACGGCAGGTGTTTGCAATTCGACATGCAAGTTTTTCTTCGATTATGATGGCAATATTCGAGCATGTCTGTGGACGAATGTTTCACAGACTATACAAATGTTCTGGTTGTTGGCGCAATATTCATCAAAAATAGATCCGATTGCTTAGAAAGTCTATCCCGTTGCTGATCGGTTTCCAGCCGTGATTCCACACTGACTTTAGTCCATCGCACGGAGCGAAATAAACGTTTTTAAATCAGATCGGATTGAACTTCCACGTCCTCTTCCCAATCTAACGAACGCGATACGTGCTTACTGTCGTGCACAGTCTCTATACAAACAACGATCCTAGTCAATAACGACGCCACAATCGGTTCGTATTACCGACAGGGCACTGGTTTATCGGTCGATCCATAACCGTGGGCGCCGGGTGCGTATTACGGCTTACGGTCCACTGCCCGCGGCTACTTCTGCGCTGCGTAATTGGTTTTTAAGTGGTCAGTAGTTGCCCAATGATACGTGGCCACCTCGTTACACGGGAAAGATTGATGACGGAACACGCAGCCACCACGTCCCGCCCCCGATTATGATGTATTACTCTGGTTTATGTGTTCACGTCCGAACTTTCGGTTTGCAAGATGGCGAGCGTTGTTTTTCGATTGTCGCGGAAATGTGGCGAGACGTGACCGGAATTGCGATTCCTCTCTATAGTATAGGGAGGTATTAGGAAATCGAATGCGAAGAAGACGTTAGACACCAATGACTTTAGTTGTAATTATTAATTAAATTAAACATTTCAACTTATTACCTGGTTTTCTAAAACAGGCTACATCATGTTCAGCGTATTCCTATTTCCTATTCTATCTGGGGGCGTCCTTGTCCTAACGTCCAGGAGGCTGCATCTAGTCTTTTTGGCTCTAGTTGGAGAATTTGGATAGTTCTTCGAGCTCAATAAATTAAGCTACTAGTTCTCTGAATCAGCTGCCCGTTCATGGTGGTTAGGAGACGAATCGGAGTTTCTGGCACTTGTTTGACGTTAGATTTACTTAAGAGTAATTTTTGAACTCGTCGAATTAGTTCCCAGTTATTTTTAGCGAATTAACAAATTGTCGGTTAAATTGAAAATCGATGGTTGTAATTTGCAAAAAAATTGAATTCTATGGTTTGTGTGTTGTTTTAGGTTTACTTTTTCCTTTCACTTCTGTGGTAAGCAAGTTTAGTTGGGAGATTTTTTTTGTTCATTTCTTCCTTATTGTTCAACATGGCATAGCGCTTGGATGCCAAAAAAATGTAAAAGGATTGCGTTATTGTCCCACACACTAAAGACTCATAAAGACAATTTTTCAAGAATATACAGGGAGCGCCGCAAATTCAAAAAAACTGAAAAATGGGTCCCCTTATTATTGAAAATTGACAATAATTTCAAATCTGTGTTTTAGATGGCAGTTTCTTTTACATGACGATATACCATATAGCCCATATAGACAGCTTAAACTTTTGTATTTACGGTTCTTGAGTACAGGGTGTTCGCGATATTCCGTGCAATATTAAAAAACATAATAAGTACTCCAAATTTGCAGCTACCGAGTTCAGACTTGGGAGAGAAGTAGAAGTCTGTACCCTGCCACGTCTCTTTTCCACTGAAGGTGGAGGGAAGACCAAAGCAATCTTACTATATTTTGCTCACTTTGCTACTGTTTGAAGCAGTAAGTATAGGGCCCAGTATCAGTATCTCAAAATATGGGCGGGGTATAGAAAAAAAATAAATAAATAAAAGGTTGGAAACCAGGGCGCCAGCTAGGACAAAACCCCAACCTATATCATAATTTAGTGATAGTGACTAGCCACTAAACAAACTCACAAGTTAACAAAGTCCTGGGCCAAAAAATAATACATAAATAAGACAGGCACGTCAGTTTAAATCTATATATATTGGCTTAAGTACACACTAAGCACAGGAAGCTTGGTTACGATCGATCGTTTACAAATAATTCTCGAAAAAAAATGTTTCTATAAATGTGTACTTTATCTTTACCCTAACTGAGCTCTTTAATTTATATTGATGTTTAAAAATTGAAAATTGTATTTAATAGGCATAAAATACGTAAATAACGTAAATAAAATGGGCTTATCTGTGATCCTCCAGTTACCAGCAACGAACGAGTGGGGCAAGCTCTAGGACAGCTGTTCTGTATACTGCCTACGGGTTCACCAGTCAGCGGGATAGGCACGAATGCTTATCACTCTTGGACGAGGAGATATGCACCTCAACGTCCGGAACCGAGCTAATTTGAAGACTTGATGAATTCTTGGGTTGCAGAATTCAAAACACGTGCCGTCCACGAAGGAAAGAGGCACCAAATCCAAATGAACCGGAACTAGGGAACCCAGTACCAAATGGGAAGCCAAAACCAGTCCAACAATCAAAAACTGGTTCCAAAAGGAAAACCAAAGCTAAAACCAAAAACCCTACAAAACAAAATAATCAGTTGCGGTGTTCATAATTACTTGCAAAGCGTGAAATAAATTGTGAAAATCACGCCTGACGATCGTGGGTGGCGGTGAAGAGTGCCAGGTGCTAGGTTGGTTAGCTTTAATCCAGCCTAAGCTGTAATGTTGGAGATGTCCAAGCAAAATACTACCAATAAGACGACGATCCGCAACTTCTATACGATTTCAATCCGGTCTAATCCTCGAAAACTATGAGATGCCACAAACTTATTCGGATTGAAATCTTGCAACCACTTGCACGGGCGGAAATCGTAAAGCCAAAGAAAGAAAGACCGATGAAGTTTCACAAAGTTCCAAAAAAAGCCGATGGTGCTGGCAATACGATGTTCGGTTCCGACATCACTAGGGTCAATGGGCCAATAATGACAGGAGTTAATCAACGCAAGGAGACCAAATAATACCTAACTACTACCCGCTATTACCAATAATAATCAATTATTACAGACACATGAATGAGATTACACAGTAACGTCTTAGGAAATCGAAGACGAACGTGGGCCAAAGGTCGAGTGCTTAACTGTACTAATGGCCGAGTGCATTCGCGTTGACAGAGGATTGAAATATAACCTCTCCAAAAAGCAAAAAGTGTAAATAAATGAAAACAAGGGACAAGAATCGAAATTGCCGTTAGTTCGGAAATTAGAAGGAATACAGGACGATCGTCTCGTGCAATCCAACCGCATTCCGCAGTAACATCCTAAATTGCAGCAAAAATGCAAGGACTTACACTTATTTACATTTATTTTAGGACAGGCAAACCACACCAATCAATTAAGCAGTTACAGTGTGTTCGAACAGAATGAAGTAGTGAAGAATAATAAAAATAATAAAAATATAATAATAAAAAACATTTAATAGGTAATCTCCGAGCATTATTAACCTACATGTGAGAAACATAAGTCGAAGTAGCCAATGACAAATTGAACCCGTTACAACCCGCATTTAAACTCTTTAAATTGGGAGCTATAAAATAACGCCAAGTATATATTTTTTAATTTTTGATTTTTTTTTTGTGGTTATTTTGGCACCCAGAAAAACATCTGTTCCTCCAAACTTATTCATCCGATCGGAAAAATTTTACATCCGTAATACGTGGGAGACCCGGCGCTATAACTTTTGTTAGTTATGGACAAAAATCTAAAAGACCCTGAAAGTTGTTCTTTTACAAAGTAAATTATTACCCGTAAATCAAAATTCGTACAAACAATAGCTAATCGGTTCAAACAGTGTTAGGGTTACAATTTTTGTATGCGCTGTTCGAGATATTTGAAAAAATTCAAATGAAAATCATCATTTCCCGCCCTCATTAAGAAGAGATTACTCCGTTTTATGAATAAAGCATTCAATTTCGGTTCTGGTCTTTATCTCTAAGTTAACGTCACATTTATACATTCACTTTAAAGTCTGGAAGGAAGCGCCCCGAACGTATAATAATAATAACTCAACTTCTCCGATTATTAAATTTACCGGCAGTACATCGCGTAACCCGCGAAATATTAACGCGGACCGGCAATAAATCTGATCTATGAAATACTCGAACTATATCGGTATGCCTCACGCGAGACGTTTAAGTCTCGGCAGGAAGCGGCGATTTATGTATCAATTCGGTAGATTGCACCCTATACCGGGTGTTTACCGTCGCGATTGGATCCGGTTTATTGCCGACAAATTGGATGTCGCGTATCGTCAGGGGGATTTTGACTTTGTGTCTCGATGCAATTTCCGTCGGAGGCACGGAAACACAACGACCTCCCCTCTTTACCCCCAAGTAATTTTAATTTCACCCTCGGCCGGTGACGATACCGGTTATCACCCACCTAGCTATGTCGCATCGAAATTTTATCCGATCGATTAGACGGTGTGGTAATTGGCGAACGTTTTGGTGCATTCGTAACTCCACAGGTTCTCATCAATGAGTCATGGATCTGGGAACATTAGACGTAGCATTGTTGGCGTCAATTTCTTCTTCTTCTTCTAGTGTCTATCATCTATGGATGTTGGCAATCATGTTGGTCCATACAATCTTGTTGACAGCCGCTGTCTGATATTTTTCAGACACGATGTTCTATCGATGCAATATTCTTCAGCCGCGATGTTCGCCGTCGCCCCTGACCTCGTCGACCATCTATTTTGCCTTGCAAGAATAGTTGGATAACGTACGTATCACATGCCCAGGGTACGCAATCTTCCTCATTTTCACGTTATGTTTAACTTCGGAATTCGCTAGATCACGGTGTTGTTTCTAACATAGTAGGAGTATGATATCCTGAGCCTGCGGCGTTAGCACCACATTTCAAAGGAGTACAGGAGCGTGGAGAGTAGATAACATCTGAGTACTCGTGTTCTTATAGTAATGTTCGTTCAGGTGCATGTTGCATAGGACGTTTCTCAGGCGATCGAAAACGGTTCTGGCTTTTTCTATATGGTATTTGATCTCCCCTGTATGATTCCATTCCTTGTTACTTTCGAAAATCGATCAAATCGAATTTTCGAAAGTATCTGCGCTCGTATAAAAATTTTATATCTCGGTAACGGTAGGTCCTATGGGACCGCCGTTGGTACAGAAATTATCACCGTAAAAAAAATTGTTTTTGTCTGTTTGTCCGTTCTCCGTTCTCGTCTTTTGGTTTTTCCTGAATAACTTTCGAACCGTTGAAATTTGAAATTGAAATTTGCCTCCCTTTTAAATCCTCCATGAGGCACATAAGCTTGTAAGAAATGGCCCTGATTCGACGCCGGTATCGATCTTTTTTTCGCGATTTTGGAGTGGCTGCGGGGTCGGGAAGTATTCTAAAAATATAAAAAATCGCGCGTGTAAGGCTCTACAAAAAAAAACATTTTTCAAAAACTCTTTACGAGACCAAAAAAAAATCTTGAACCAGAAGAAGCAGAACTTTTATTCGAGACAATTTTTCAAGAATATATAGGGAGCGCCGCAAATTTAAAAAAACTAAAAAATGAGTCCCCCTATTATTGAAAATTTTCAATAATTTGAAATCTGTGTTTTGGATGTTAGTTTCTTTTACACGACGATATAGCCCATATAGACAGCTTAAACTTTTGTAATTACGGTTAACGGTTAAGTATTGTATTGTGATATTCCGTGCAATATTAAAAAACATAATAAGTACTCCAAATTTGCAGCTACCGACTTCAGACTTGGAAGAGAAGTAGAAGTCTGGACCCGCATTTACATTCTTTAAATTGGTAGCAATAAAATAACGCGAAGTATTTTCTTTCTAATTTTTGAATTTTTTTTGTGGCATTTTGGCAGAAAAACATCTTTTCCTCCAAAGCCATTCATCCGATCGGAAAAATTTTACATCCGTAATACGTGGGAGACCCGTAATAACTTTTGTTCCACGAATTTTTTCGATTATATACAAGGTGTTTTAGTTATGGACAAAAATGTAAAAGACTCTGCAAATTATTCTTTTAGAGAGTAAACTGTTAACCGTAAATCAAAATTCGTACAAACAATAGCTAATCCGTTCAAACAGTGTTATAGGCCGTATCTAGGGCTACAATTTTTGTATTTACGGTTTTCGTCTATCACATACGTTGTTCGAGATATTTGAAAAAATCATCATTTCTCGTCCTCAATCTAGACCCGATGACGTCATTTAGTATTACCAAGAACTGCATGGTTTCAGAAAACAGGTAGTTTTTTAAAAACCATTTACTCCATTGGATAAAATTCGGATACCAGGATACTAAATAAATAACATTGCAATTATATACAGGGCCCCTCGTTTGTGGGCAAAAAATTCTAATAGATCCTAGAAATTTCCGCTTTTGTAGGTGAATGATTGGAGATAAATGAAAAACTTTTAAAGATGTGATAATTTGATATGAACAGTATCGTAAACTATGTCGAGAGAGTGTTCAAGGTTTCGTCTATAAGACAGGGCGCGCGAGATATTTGGAAAAATGTAATTTTAAATTGCAAGTACCAGTACAAATTTTAATATTTAATGAAGTTTGGCGTAACTTTGAAGTTCGATAAGATATGAAGGACAGGGTGTATTCACAATAAAATAATATCGATTTTGCGGAAGTTCCATAGTGGTCCGCAGGAGCACGATAGAAAAACAATACTTCCCTCTAGGACAAGAATCAGCGAAGCGCCTTCTTTTTAACATAAAAAGGTGATTGGCGCTACTTGCTACGAACTTGCCCCGCCCGGCAATGATTTTTCGAAAGAAATCTTGTTCAGGCTGCAGCCCAAATACGTTATTTTATCTGTTGTGTCGAAGATTTATTTATTGGTCCTAAACTGGCGGTACTGTGCCTCATCGTTTTTACTAACTACAAGAATTTTGATCTTCCTGCAGTTGAGCCACATACCATACACTTCTTATGCCTCCACTACAGGGTCTATACTTACCTTAAATTATTGATGGTATCTCAATTGATCTTAATGCCTTCCTCTGTTTCACTAAGCGTTTTCCTAAACAGTAAATAATGATAATATGCATCCCTGGCGTACTCCCCGATTAACTGTAAATTCTTGTGAGATGCAAATACAGATTAGTTATGAGGCGCAAGTCTTTGCCGTCGATACCAAACACGATTATCAAACGCCTTCTCGAAGTCGTAGTTAACGTTCCTGTCCCTCTGTATCAGGACTTGAATAAAAAACAGGGCCTCTCGCGCTCCTATTCCATTTCTAAATCCGAATTGCATCTTGCTCATGACCAAATTCGTCAGATAAATCAAAATTTTCAAAACATTTTACTTTGGCAAGAACACACCAGCACCGAGTGCAAAAATGTTTACAATGTTTAACATTTCTTTCTTCTTCGGCACGTGTTACTACATCATCATCCGAAGCCAGCGTTGTATGCCCGCATTGTCTATTCCAATTAACCGGCTCGAACTTAAACCATCTCCGGCTTTCCATTGACTTATTAATAGCCCGCTCCAATTCCGTTACGCGAGACAAATATTCGGGCCTCGGGCCACGTGTGTAATCGCGTTAAGTGTTAAGTTTATGCGAAAGTGGGACAAACAACTACTCAGCGCCCGCGAAATTGATTTAGCTCTCGGCTTTCAGACCATTATACACGACGCGACCCGCCGACGCTGAAAGATTATTGTCAGTTTTGGGCTGCCCCCTCTTCGAGTCGCTACAAACGACTTTAATTGTGTGTCCGATGTCGGAGTCAAATGTTATGACTTAAAACATCATACGGGCTCAAAATTTCGCTGTCACCTTTAACGATTTTACAATTCAATGAGACAATGGCGCCTTTGCGGAAAAACTTTATAGTTCGTTCGTTATCGTTCGCGATTCAGTGCTTTTATGGATTCGTCCGACTCTCCAACATTAAAGAAAAGCCAGCATGCAGTCTCGACCTTTATCCGATTGATGGGATGAGCTAAAACGGAGAATTCGTACCCCAACCCCAACCTCGATCCCAAAGCTTATTGTTGCAGTAGAGGAAGAGTGACTAGATTAGATTAGATTAGATCTATGTTTAATCGAGTATGAGATGTTATTAGGGCAATTCCCATTATTAAAAAATAAGTGTTGTGCTTGTGCACTTACTTCACTATAATAAATAATAATTTTAAATCAATTTAAATTCGTATTAAAGCATATATTTTTTTATAAATTGAAGTCAAAAGTTCACAATGCAGCATGCACGCAAGTTTTAGTAGTGGCAAGTAATTTAGTTCTGCTACAGTGTGAAACCGCACCCACTACAGAACTTTGAACAGACATCATAACTGATAAAACACTTTCTGTTCTTAATGGTTACTTTCGACAGGATGTTTCATTATTACTTGAACGAAACATTTCTCTTTTACCGCATACGGACCTCGCGAAGATTGTTTTCTCATCAAGATTACGACGGACTGAAACTCTTCGTCTCAACGTCGTCGCTAAATCCTACAGGATCTCCCGTGAGTTTTCGATAGAACGCCGTTCGAACCCCTCCCGGCGACAAAATCGAAATCAAACAGAACGTGTCCCGACGACGACTGCAAATATTAAATTTCCAGCCCCCCGCCATCAAAAATCCACCACTGCCGTTCGGAAAATTCGTTGTAATTTGCCAAGCGTCGACGTTGTTTACGAAGCCTTTTTGTAACGGAAAAAAATAGAGCCCGCGCTTCTATCCGATCAAGTTTCGCCATCACGTCCCGCGGTAATGTTCCGAATATACACAAACTAATCCGCATCTTTACAAGGAAATGAGTTTATCCGCAAACTCGACTCCGACCCCGCAAATCCTTCGGGATACGTCCGGCGTTGCGCGTTTGCGGCACGGCGACGACGACGACGAACGAAGTAATACAAAACAATCACGTAACGGGTTCGGACGTGCGTAGAAAAATGGCTTGTTCGGTTTAGAGTACGGTGGCGATAGACCGCAGTTGTTACGCTCGAAACCATCTTGTTCATCAATCCGTGAGAAATAAGGTGAATTCAAATTTTTACGTGCTTTAAAACTACCCTCTGCATGATCGAAAAAGACAACTATTAGCGTGATTCTAGCTAAACCATAGTACAGTATAGATCACGCCCACTCCTGACCGCAACTCAATCGGACTCACTCTCCTTAAATCACATCACTTCATCAGATGTTTTTGTTGAGGGGATATTACATCACTGTCGACCGAAACATCGTATACAAATTAACTAAACGGCAGAAGAAGTGGGACACCGAACCAGTTGTCTAATCGAATGCAAGGCAGCGAAAAATTTGGCAAAGAATTATGAATTGCTACGCCAACGCCTCGGTACGTGCGTTGTCATGGAAATATGAAATGCAGTATATTTATTTTAAAATTAGAGCCGAATAATAACAGATACCGTCTAAATTGCACCAAGGAACAATTTTAAAAGAAAATTGTCAATACCAACGGCGTGTAATAAGGGGAAATTAAGTCAAGACCTTAAACGTCAGATTTTGTTTCTAATGTATTACAGTTACCAAAGATAAAATGTGCGTCAGAATTATTAAACAGTGACATTCACGAGGGCGTTGTCTGTCTATAGTCTCTAAAGTTCCTAAAAAAGGATAAACCACTATACCGGGTGACACAAGAAAGTGGGAACATTATACATTTTAAACGGGTTGAGATAGCGATCTGAAATTTGGAACAGTTAATATAAACTGAATATCCAATTTTTTGACGATATGTAGTCAATGGCAATGGAAAACACATAATTTTCGAATTTTAAATGGCACAAACTCTATTTTTCTGCATTTTTGGATTTACGAGTTCATTCTACGTAAGACAGGATGGTTTTTCTCACATTCTTTTCTTTTCTATTTTTTTTTTTTAATTTTGAAGATTGCTCTGAGGCTTTGACCCTCCTGAATACTATTGACCGGGTCACCTGATCATGTGAAAAATTGTAAATGAAACTTTTCTTTACTCGTCTAATGGCAAACAGCATTTAATGTAATGAACTATTAATTTTTACTAGTTTTTCAAATAGCACCCTAATGGGAACAAAAACTTTTTTTTTCAAAATTTCAAAATCCGTTAAAAAATAAGGTCATAGGAAGGAAGAATCACATTCCAATAAGTAAATATATTTTTATAAAAACAAAATGTTCTATTCTATTCATCATCAAGTCGGCATGATTGAAAATTCTGATAGTTTGTACATTTTTATCTGATTATCGATTTTGTCGTACTATCGATCTGGATTATCATGGAAAACAATAATCAATTTACAAATGGAGAAAAAACATACAAAAAACATATGAGGAATGCAGAAAAAACTCTGGACAGACATTTCGTGACATTGTATGCAACCCGCTAGCTGAGAAGTTGCCTTCCTGCACAGTCTTTCTTTTCAGAGGTGGAATTGAAAATTAGAAATCCGGAAAATAATCAACATGATAATTTTATTATTATAAGTGAAGAAATGGAAATCAATGTTGTGGAATACGTCAACGTAAATCCAGTTGTGTCGCTAAGAGAAGTGGCCTTAGAATTAGAGAGATGAGAATTTTAAAAAACACGACTATCATTCTTGTAAATATAACCTTCATCAACATATTTTTGAAGCTGACTTTGTAAGAATACTTTGATATTGTAATTAGTTGTTAGATAAATATGACGAGGATAATAATCTTATTAACTTAATTTTGTTCACTGATGATGAGTCACGAATCTCAAATAATGCTATCTATACCCGACAGAACACAAACTGGTCTTTAAATGATCAAAGAATTATTCGCCCCGGACAGTTTCAAGAACGGACCTGATTTTTTTTCATGGTGCCTTAACTGGTGTACCATATTTAGAATTCCTAAGAAATGAAATTGAAGACTCGCTAGATGATTTACCGAGAGATTAAATATGTATTTTCAGCAGAATGGCGCGCCTTCCACAATTTTAGAAACGTCACTTGACATCTACGTAACGTTTATGGGGATAAACTAATCTCAACACACGGTTCCGTCAATTGGCCCCCACGGTCATAGGACTTGACACCGTTAGATTTTTTTGTTTGGGAGTAAGTGGAAGACCGTGTTTATGTAACTCCAGTGTTCGACCTACAAGAATTACAGCGAAGAAATGTTAGGAAGGGTTCCGGCGAATGTAATTTCTAGAGCTAGAGAGTGCCGTATACAAGAAGAAGGACATTTTGAAAACATTCTATGAAAGTTTCATCTTAAAATAAATTGGTTATTAAGTAAAATCTGTCGCACTTATTTAATTCAAATAAATACAAAACTCCAGTTAATCAATGTGATGTTTTGTATCAATGTAAAACTTGTCTTACAGTTGATATACCACTTTGACATCGATTCTACCGACATTATTGAGGTTTTATTTTCCAACAGAATTTCAAAATATTGTGTTGAATTATCCCAAAAAGTGACAGATTTGAAAGGGAAAAAAATATATTTCTGTTCTCTTGTTCTTCTGAGTATCCGGTAAAAAGTGCTTGAAGCTTATGAGGTACGTATACATACAATACTTACGATAGTTCTTGATTGTATATCCGCATTTCAAAAATATCAATCAATATCAACTTTTTTCCATAATAAAACTATTTCAACAAAAAATTGTAACCTTTGAATCTCAGAAGAAACTCTCCCTTTTTATTTAAAACTAAGCTGTTTTTTTCTTTCCATTGCATGAGCTTGTCGAGATTTTCTTCTGCATTTTTAATCTTACCAACGTGACAATTAACAATGAATAGAAGCAAAGCCACCTAAGTAATACGTTGTTTTTATAAAAATGTATTTACCTATATGGTTTTTTCCTTCCTGTGAGCTCATTTTTCAACGGATTTTGAAAATTTTGGTGTCAAATGTTTTGTTCCCACTAGGGTGCTATTTGAAAAAGCTAAGTTATGCTAAGAAATTAATAGTTCATTACATTGCTACTAGACACGTAAAGAAAAGTTTCATTTTCAATTTTTCCTATGATCTGGTGACCCGGTAAATAGTATTTATGATGGTCACAGCCTGCTAGACACAATATTCAAAAATGAAATGAAAATTTACAAAAAGAAAAAAAATAAGAACAACCGTCCTATCCTACGTAGAATGATCTCCAGAATCCAAAAATGCAAAAAAATATAGGTTGTGCCATTGAAAATTAGAAATTTACTGTTGTTTCTGCTCAAACCGGAAGTGTCATTGTCAAAAAATTAGACATTCAGCCTATATTAACCCTTTCAAATTTGAAATCGCTACTTCAAGCCGTTTAAAAGTTATAGTGTTCTCACTTCCTCGTGCCACCTGGTGTATCGCTCCCTAATAACGCTACAGTAAAGTGATGACACAATGAAAGTTTACCAAATGGATCCACGAAACATATTAAATTTAATTTGATTACAACAGCACCAACAGCGGTTCGGGGAAGAATTGAACTTGCCTAGCCGGACGACCCGTGCCGCCTACACTACTAAAAAGGTGACACGTCACACCGTCCTTGCTATCGATCTAACGTTGGCGAACGTATTTTAAAATAAAACGGCGACCGGCAACCCAGTTCACTGCCAATGTCAGATAAATACGCGCGACTCGGATACACATCTGCCTTGTCCGCCTAATGAGGCGAAAACCGCATTCTCTTTCTCTCTCTCGGAAGCGGACGCGACCCGCGTTTGATCCGTTTACGGCGGAAACGGTGTCGCTAGAAAACGATCGCGGTTTGGCCTCCCATAGGAGAAAGCAATCGGAGAGAGCGCGCGAGAGATGGAGGCAGAAGAGGTCGATCCTACGGACTGCGCCAGTTTATAGCTCCTCGCGTTCCATCAGCGTCTCGGCGACTTAAAAATATTCCAATCTGTTACAAAGAGACTTAACGTCGTGCCGAATGAAAATCTTTTTCCCCGACGGAGCGACGCAGTTTGAATTTTCCAACTTTCCGCATATAAAATTACGAAACTTCGCGACAATAGAGAAAATTTTCGAAGCGGAGATGGAAGCCTTCCCCCTTCGTCGTATTATTTCCCTCCGGAAAATGACAGGCCCGAATTGTATACGGACGTTTCACTAATTTAACGAAATCCGAATGATTCCCGAAAACGCGATAACTCATCCATCTCCCCACGACGCGGTTTTATTAAAAATACGCATGGCGGGTCTCCTCTCGCGTCCCCGGAAACGGAATTACCGCGCAAAAATGCGTATTATAATCCCTTCGGCGTAATTAATCACCGAAGGCAATTAGGTCTCCTTTTGCTCGAGTCGCTCAATTCCGGACAACATCAATCTTACGTTTAGAAAAAAAAATTACGTAATTCGGGCCGACGGTTATCCCGAGCGCGGTTTCAAATCAGAAGCGGGAACAAAAACGAGCCGTCGTCGGCGTTTTGAAATATTCATGAACCGCGATTCGGATGGAAAATGAAAAAGTCAGCTATTACATGCAAATGAGCGGCCCTCCCGCCCCCTATTCGGTTGGATTTCGTTACGTCAATTTTGGGATAGAATAAGAAAACGTCGAAATCACTCTATGGGACATTTTGACATCGTCCGTTATCATTCTTACGTGGTCCCTTCTGCGTTCTCCGTATCTTATAATTATATTAGTCTAATCCTCTCCGCACTGCGCATCATTTCGTATAGTTATATATTCCAATTCGGTCGCGGACGCGGTGTCAGATATTGTCGAGCGAAGATAATCTTTTAAGCGTCTTACCTATCTTCTTTGATCCCCTCTCCGGGTACCAGAAATCTTCTTCTAACTTTATGAGCAAAAAAAAAGTGTTTCTACACGCGGAACTTACCACCTTTCAATGAGGAGCCTCGCAGCAGAACAGCTTTGTGTGACCAATTTCGGTTCTAATCCCCTCTTCCGGAATGCCAATTTTCGTTTGGTCTAGCCCAAGAGTGCGATTGGCAAAACAGTTGATAACCGATGATTTTTGGGCTGGATGATGATGTGACCATGCATTAAGGTAGGGCGTCTAGAATTTAAATGACTAAGAAAATCTACTAGGGATTCGTGACCATGAGACAAAAGTATCATCGACGTAGCGTTTTAGATGGAAGGTGTCGAGAACTTTCTTCTCAAAGGCATCGATAACTATATATTTGCGATGACTGGTGTGATAGTGGAGAAGGACCCATAGCTGTCCCGACCTTTGTTCAAAAGCTCTGAAGATGCCAACAGGACGATTGGCGAAACGTTAGCTAGTTCGACTCAACAAAAACAGACGTAGGAGGAATCCGGAAGTTTTATAAAAAGTATTACAGTAGCCTCTGGAACAACCTTATCAAAGAAAGTATCGACCTCTGTACCTTTTTCCATTACTATTTTTTTTTTGACAGGTCAATTCCCTTTCAATATAGCAAAATGAAATCTGCTCCGCGAACTGCAGAACGAAATTCCATGGTCGCAATTCACCCATTAAAGAGTCGTCAACCACAAGCTGCATCGGTGGGACACCGGCGTCCGTCAAGGACGACCGGTAGTTCTCCGTGGTTCGTTTTCTTTTAGCACGAACGAAGAAAATCCAACACATCCCGATCGCCGCCCGGTGCGCTGACAATTAGACCGTACGCCGCGGCCCGTCATTGTTTCGGTATTTTTAGACAGACTGGTAACGCAACTGGTATTTATCCGAAGCAATAACCGACCGCCGTTTTCTTCCGAACAAGTTTACATACGAAGAGTGGCTGTGATATAAACGAGTTCTTTTATTTTTTAAGGATGAATCGAGAAGAAACCGAGTAATATTTTGATAATCGATGTTTTTTTACAGCTGTCGGCGTTTCTCGCATCCTAGCTTCCAACGCTTGCGATCATTGCAGTCATGTGCTTGTAGTCCTCTATTCTCCATTGCGCAGTTTACTTCTTGCTTCCATGATTTACTTGGTCTACCTCTCTTTCTGCGATTGGTGGGGATCCATTGTAACAGTCGTTTTGGTCATCGCTGATCATTCATTCTTTCGACGTGGCCATACCATTTCAAGCTTTTACATTCTATAGTTTCCAGAATGCCAATATCTACACCCATTTGCTCTCTGATTTTAGTATTTCCCACCATGTCCCTTCTAGTTAGGTGGCAGTATCTGCATGAACAATTCACTTCCATAGCTTTTATTTTGGAGGCGTCTTTTTTATTTATTACCCAAAGCTCTGAGAGATATGTTTCAATACTTTCAATGATGCTTTTATATATTCTAATTTCTGTGTTTCTAGTGGTGTTTATTCCAGAGAGTATTGTTTAGTTAGCGTATTGCCATATTACTTTGTGCAATTCTAGTTGCTATTTCCTAGGTATTTTGGCCATCATTGGTTATTCGTACACCAAGGTATTCGTAACTATCAGCATTTTTAATTTGTGAGCCTCTTAATTCTAAATAACATTTCCCTCCACTACATTAATTGTTAAACCCCACATGCTATATTCTTCTTCTTCTGCAAATATTACTTGGTCATCTGCAAAATGAAGGCTATATAACTTTCGAATACCCATCGATTCACATTTTCTTTTCCAGATTACAAAGGCCCCCTCCAAATAGATCTTAAAGAGTGTAGGTGCAATGCAGCAGCCTCGTCGAAGTCCTTTGGTCACCTTTATTTTTCTGGTTACTTTTTGCCCAATCTTTATTAGACTCGTCATATGGTCGTATCACACCTTCACTGCATTAATGTATATTAGTGCAATTGTCTTGTCTTTCTTGCAACAGCTTAGTTAATGGGACGCTATGGTACGCTTTCTAAAGATCAATAAATACCATATGTGTCTTCATATTGCATTCCAAACGCTTTTCTAATGTTTGTTTTAGGCTAAACACGTTGTCTACAAGAATGCCCAGCACGCTTAGCCGTTTTGATTTTCAGCGTCCTCCCAATAATCTTCCCATATAACCTACAAATTGAGTTGATTATATTCAGCCCCCGGTAATTTGTACACTCCTTTGTGTCACTTGTATTCTTGAATATATTGCTGATGTATGTATAGGACTACATAATGATAATGACGATAGTAAGGGCTGATAAAGTAGAGCGAGCCAGCTGAATAACTAAGTGGGCAAAGAGAAGACAAATTCTATGCCCATTGCAGAATACAAGTATAGAATCTCTGGCAGGGTTTGTATACGACAAAACACTGTGCTCGAAAAAGGAGGACACTCCAATTCATCTCCTAACCTGCTTTCCACGTTTGAGAGGCAAAATAATTCCCTTAACAGATAATTTGTCTGATCTATCAGGCCATGTTGAGGGCAGTGAGAAGGCTGAAAGCTTGAAAGGATAAACTGGTTCGCATCTGGACTGAAACTGTCCACTGGACTAGTAGCTAGAAGACTGGGGAGCGAGCTGAATAACTTGGTGGACAAATAGGGGTATAACAACACGCTGGTAAGAGTAAGTAAGAGGGGTGGTCGACAACAGCACACAGGCTATGTACAGAAAAAAAGGAAAATCCACTTCATCTCTTAACCTGATGTCCACCATTTGGAAGCAGACGATGAAGGGTACTACGAGATCAACTCAATCAGTATGAAGAAAAATTATCCAACCTTACCGAGAGAGCTAAATAAAGGTAGACAAATAGGAGATATTTCTCTAATTAACCAACAAGCAAGCAGGAGTTGTGGATGACAACACACATAGCCGGTATTCAAAAAAGGAGGAACCTCTAACTCATTTTTTAACCAGCATTGGGAAGCAGACGACTAAAAGTACTGGGAGGCCCATTTATTTAGCCCGAACAATGATCCAATCTTTAAAAGAAAACATGGACCATCCAAGGCAAAACACTTTGTGCCGCAAGGAAACGTTCAGATTACAATCCACCAAGCAATATAATAAAAATAGAATATTAATAGAGTAAGTATCTCTCGTCTCAGCATAAAGTGGTTAAAGCGTCCGTATTTCTTTATAAAGAAATCTATAGACTAGGCAGTTAAGTGTCCAGTTTTCCAGATTTACGACGGTACTAGAGGGCGAAAATCAAATAAAGCAAATCAACGTTAACGGTCTTGAACGCGGGAGTCGAGACTTACCCTCCGCTAACGATTTATATACAAAATTTGTCGTCCTATAAGAAGCCGACAACCATCTTCTGGACTTAACTCGTCCACAAATCTGATCGCGTTTCGAGCGAAACGACGTCAAACTTTTAAATCACCGATCTCATAATAAGACGACTCGGTGGTAGAGGCGTAATCTATATTTATGAAGGGCGCGATTAATACACCTGGGTAAACGAAATTACGTCCCCGCAGGCTGTCACTCAAAACGACTTTTTGTTTAATTCCGCATTACCCGGATGTCGCCTCCGACAAAGCGACGTGAACGAAAACTAACTACTTTATAATTCAATTACGCTCGCTTCGAACGAAAATATCCTACCGGACTGCGCCACGTATAGACTATTTTTTAAAGATATTTTTATTATATTTATTATATTTTTATTAATTAATGTGGGCGCGTGTACTTACATAGGCGTCCAAACGAATGCGACAGCCTTTTCCGGAGCTTCTGCATCCTGGACAGTGCGCCGCTTTTCTTCTCGCGCATGGTGACGCCGGCGCAGGTCGGCAGCCCCGGAACTCCTACAACAACGAGAAAAGTTGCATTGAAAAACTCGCCAAGAGAGTATTTTCAAAATATTTGATTTTCGACGATAAGCTAAACGAACGCGCCAACAAACGATCGCAAAAAATAAATAAATACGTAATAAATAGTTTAAATATTTGAACGTGTCGAATTAATTCTGCGGTCTCGCTTATTAAATAACGCTTGTTTGCATATAGTAAACAATACCAATTAGAATGCGTCTCGATATTCCTGCTGTCGATAAAATTAACTGTTTGCGGCGGAGCGCATAATCGTGGCAGGATGTTATTTTCTAAACATTTACGTAACTAAAACGTTGTAATTATTCAAAGGTATAAATAAATTTAAATATATTCCGCCGCAAAAACGCACGAGAAATAGGAAAAAAACCAACGTGAAATTAAAGAACAAAACTTGGAATGCAAAGCAGTGTAAAAATCAAAAAGAGGAATAAGAAACAAGAAAGAGCGATGCAAGTAGGGCGAACAAGCAGAAAAACATATAACATTACGAATTACGAAGCAAAATAAAACAAAACGTGAAAAAAACGAAAAACACAAATCTATTCTAAATTGTTCTAGGAATTCTTCGAAAATACCAAAAGTAAAGAAGAAAAACATTTTAAAAATACATATTTCTGTCTTCAACTTTAAGTTTTGACGATTTTTACATTTCTATGCCCATCCCAAAGAACTGAAAAAGTAGTGGCGTCATGTAAAAAGCAGTTCAACCGGAAAGAGCCGGTTTTTATTAACTAATATTTTTATTTCTAGCTTCCCAGAAATCGCCATATTTCTTTAACGCTCCCGCGGTCGACCACTCACGCGTTATTCATAGTTAAAACGTATTAGCCGTGTCTCAATTGAAGGCAATTAAAAATAACTCTTCGCCCGCGCGGACCGCGAAAGGTCCCGCGCGTGTGGGCGGAGCTTAGAACAACGCAATGACTAAACTTCCCACCGTAATTCCGATAGTTGGCCAAAGCCACTGACCACTATTAAATTCCTCGAATATAGTCAAGACGCATTCTCGTTTTACGATTTTATAATAGATAAACTCTAGAGTTTGTTTTCCTATCGTTCAATGTATAAAAACTTGCACAAAAATAATATTTGTTTTTACTTATAAGTAAATAAATAAATAAATAAATTCCCAGTTAGTATTATGGAGACGCAACACGGATGTACTCACCTGCAGTATAGAATGCGTTCTCCAATAGAACTTGTCTTATTACCTTACAAAATTTAGTGAATGACAGATCCTTGACAACGGTTGGCAGAACATTGTAGTAATTAATGTACAATTTATTTAACTCGGATGTGCGCAGCCTAGAATGGCCCTGGACAATTAATTCAGATCCCCTGGTGTAGTGATTGTGGCGATCACAGTGCTTAGGCATATCGTTCTTTAGCTCATGTATGAGGGTGACTGTATAGTAAATAAATAGTGATGGTAAGGTCAAAATATTAAGCTTTGAGAAGAGCGGGCGGCAGTGATCACATTCGCATTCGCAATCACACGTATCGCTCTTTTTTGCATAAGAAAAGCCTTGCGGGCATGCACGGCACCACCCCACAAAACAATAGCGTACGCTAAATGAGAATGGAACAATCCGAAATAAGCAAGTCTTGACATGATAGGAATGAGTGACTTGTTTAAGTATTTAATTAGAAACAATTGACTTGACAGTTTGTGGCAAAGGTGTTCAATGCGATCCTTCCAAGAAAGAGTACGATCGATCCAGACTCCAAGTACCTTAACCGGAGCATTGTTAAAATTGTGCACCTTGCTACAAGAGAAAATAAGATTGTTCGTTTTATGTTCGTTTAACTGTAAGGAGTTCGACCCGAACCATCCACGCGCTCTAGTCTTATTGGCCAAGAATTGTATCATCCGCGTAAAGCGTAGTTTTACATGGTATGTGAGAAGGCAAATCGTTGATGTAAACTATAAACAGCAGGAGCCCGAGCACTGAGCCCTGCGGCACTCCAAACGATACCGGCAAGCTAGAATTACTGAATTTTCCATTCACCTCGACACATTGAAGTCTACCGCTAAGGTAAGAGCGCAAATGAGGCATGCCCCTGATGCCATACCACTCGAGCTTCTGCACCAGCACTCCATGATTCACACAATCAAAAGCCTTCGTGAGATCGCAAAAGGTGGCCTCCGCTATCTCACCAGCGTCAAAGCCTTCGACAATGCTCCCCACAAGACTTAGCAAAGCATGCGTGGTGGACCTTCCGCCCCTAAACCCGAACTGTTCTTTGCACAAAAGTTTGTGTTTTTCAAAATAACTCAGCAAACTCTCTTTTAAGATTATTTCAACGATCTTACCCATTATAGGGATGATTGCAATAGGTCTATAGTTTGGGGGACGTTGGTATCTCCCTTCTTGTGTAGTGGCACAATCCTGCTTATTTTTAACTGTTCTGGAAATATTCCAGTTTCAAACATCTGGTTAATTAGATGCGCTATGGGGTCAACTAAAAAAGTTGAGGTATGTTTAAGAATTTTTGAATTTAGGTTGTAGACGTCTAAAGAATTAGAATTACTCAAATGTAGAATTGTGCTATAGACTAATTCACTGGAAACCGGATCCAGAAAAAACGACCTCGTGGGACTTGATTGCCTTCTCATATAGAGCATTGGATCATTTATTTTTTTTTATTTCGGCAGTAATGCTCGATGCCACCTGAGAAAAATATAAGATGAAATTATAACATTAATAATAATAAGCGAGTCAACCGGTCTTTACTTCAGCTTTTGTTTAAGACGAACAAATGCATATAAAAATAGTTGAAGCTATCGGACTTGTAACATAACTAATAACAGGCAAGGGGACAAGGACAAGATAAATGGGAGTAAAGCACACATTTGTCTAACACTAATTTAGAAATTGGAAAATAATATAAACAAAATAAGTTGAAACTAAATATTTTCAAAGTTGTTTATGATGCTAACAACACTTTTTACAAAACTTTTGGATTCTTCCTTCGTCGGTTTCTGTTGAGTCGAACTATAGCTAACGTTTCGCAATCATCCTGTTGGCTGCTTCAGAGCTTGACTGCAACTGGCTCGCATTTTACTCTGTACGTACTAAATGAGTGGCATATACACCGTCTCGGACGACTGATTCCCATATTTGTGACAGGTAAATACCAAAGTCGCGGTTAAGATTGTTAAGTTGCTTACAGATTTCTATAGAGGTATTTTTTATTGGTAATTGATTACATGCAAGAATTTTAGTTTTATAGAATAAAATTTTATGTCCGATTTCGTGATCATGTTCGGCCCTGGTGATGAGTTTATTTGTCTTAATCTTAATGCTCTTCAATGTTGTTTGAGCCTAGTTGATATTTTTCGTTCGGTCTCCCCAATGTATTCTTTGCCGCATATGCATGGAATACTGTAAACTCCTGGCATCTCAAATGGAATTTTGTCTTTGAGAGATTTTTGGACAAGTTTTAAATTGTGATGTGTTTTGACTACCATTCCATATTAAAATGCGAGAATCTGAAACCAAACCTCACCTTAATTGAAAAATGCTTGCCTGGAACATAATTTTTTATAACTTTCAAATTTTTCAACAAAGGTCGGGAAGAGCTATGCGTTCTTCAGCACTATCACCAGTCATCGCGAATATATTTATCGAAGCCTTTCAGAAGAAAGTTCTGGACACCTTCCATCTAAAACCAAAATTATGGAAACGCTACGTTGATGATACTTTTATTATTTGGCCTCATGGTCACGAATCCCTAGTAGATAGTGCACTTCCTCTCCAAGATACTTAGAGGTTTCTTTTCATGGATTTTATTCTTTCCCTTCCATAAATCAAACGCGAATTATTCTACTACCAGATAAATACAACTGAATAATGAAAGTATTCTAAAAACATAGCTATGAAATCCAAAAAAGGGTTTTCGGAGATACGCCTGTGGAGGAGTTATCCTTCCCGTCTGGCTGGCCCACCCTGTATAAACATTATAAAACATAAGACATTACTTTATTGACAAACTGATAAAATGAATAACAACAGTCATGTCTCTTTCTCGTGAGTATATATCTGTGTTCGAAACAGATTATTCGACTTTAGTCGCCTTGGCTAAAGTCGATTATGTTCCGGAAACAAAACATCGATTGTCGGGTATTTTTCGAAACTTTCGAGACGTGGATTTCGAACCGCTGCAGACGACGTTGTTCAGTCGAGGACAATTGAGACGTATGCATGGGGCGGCGGGGATGAAATCCAGTCGATATAAAATGCTGAACAATCTCGACAATGTGGGTCAGCGCAAAGCACGTCATTCAGAAAAGTCATCCAACGAACATTTAAAACACTTTTATTGTTTGTACATTGATTTCAATGCAAAATTCTTGCATCCAGCTATGTGGTCCCCTCATTTCCTTTTATTTGGTCGAGCATATTCAAAAGCTTTTCTTGGCTATCTACTTTCCTCCATTCGTTTAACATGCACATACCATACAAGTTGTCTTGTTTCAATTCGTTCGGTTGTTCTGTGTATTCGATTTGTACGGCGTCTAATCTCGCCATTTGATATGCGTTCTAACCTAGATATGCAATATGATATCCTGAGAAAATTCATTTCTACAGGATCCGATTTTCCTCCTCGTTTATTCCTTTCGCTGCCAACATTCTGATCCGTATGTCATTTTGGTTCTACGATTGCTCTGTATATTGTCAATTTTATTTTTATAGATATTTGATGATTGATGATGACTGATGATGAACCTTTGCTAGATCTAATACTATCAAGGTATTTATACTCTTCGCATTGTGTATTCGATTTGTACGGCGTCTAATCTCGTCATTTGGTCTATGTTCTAACCTAGATATGCGATAGGATCTTCTGACAAAATCCATTTCTACAGCATCTCGTCGTTGATACGATTGCTCTGTATATTGTCAATTTTGTTTTTATAGATATTTAATTGGACCAAAGTAAAGGATTCAAACCTCGTACACTCCTCTGAACCTGTTGTATTCTGCGTCCTATGTCTTGTGCAGATAAGCCTTGGTTATATATAATACTACCAAGATATTTATACTGTTCGCATTGATTAACCTGTCTTAACACCGGAAATGGTTTTGACAAGGTGTTTTGGGACTTAACTACGCTCTGTGGATTCTTGTACATCTTGTGTAGAGCAATAATATATCTTTTATTTATGACCGTTCTCGTCAAAATATAAAATAAAAGTTTTAAGGGTACCGTGGCTTTCTCAAGATCAATGAAGACAAGATGAGTAGTGAGGTTACGAGCAACACATTTTCCTATAATTTGTTGGAGAGTATATATGTTGTCCCTACAGGACCTTCCGCTCTGTTCTTCGATATCCCGGTACTCCAGTTCAATACGCTTCTTCAGTATCCGATCATACAATCTTTCTACTGAGCTGGTGACACTAATCCCTCTGCAATTCCCACATACTTTCTGCATCCTTTCTTGTGGATGGAGCTAATGTACCATAAATACGTTATTCAAGAATTAAATTATAATAACTGTTCCAAAATATTTTGGAAAGTGCTGTGCGGTTTTAAATGTCAATCTAGAAACCAACCACAATTTTCAGGGTTCAATTTTGCACAATGAGGATCAGTTGCATGTAACCACATTGAGTCGACATAAATAGTATGTAATTTTTTTGTTTTTGTGTTTGAATCAGAACTTGTAACTTTTTTTTAGAAAATCCTCATTATCTCCTTTTGCACAAACATTTTTAACAAATATTGGATATCTGGAGTCATTACCTTTGTTACAATTTCATCAATTTGAAGATTAACGTCCGCGTTATCCATTAATGAAGCAAAATATTTTTGGTATGTTTAGTTCTTCGAACATAGTTTGTTATAAAAAAACAGGTTGACCTAGGTATAAATCAAGTCCCAATTTTGATGCCAATTCGGTACAATTGATGCAATTAAGATTACTGTTGATACGTTTTTTTACTTAGTGAAGTAAAAACACTCAAAATTATCAAAACATGCATTCTCTTATCCGCCTCTTCATGAAAACATTCGTAATCATTTTCTTTATTATGTATTACGCGATTTTGTTGAGTTTGATTGGAATAGCAATGTTATTCCACTGTCACAAATATTTCTTTGTTATTTATTTTAATTAAATAGTCATTCTCCCAACAGATTGCTAAAAGCTATACCAAAGCCTCCCTCTGAGTTTGAATTTCGTCTTTCATCAATTTCCGATTAAGTTGAAATGTCTGAGATACTTCGTGAAACCAAAAAGGTGGAGAAAAAATATTCTGATGTAATTAAAAAAATAATTAACAATATACTTATTTCAAGATTTTTAACAAATGCACCAAAATCCTCATTATTTTTTTTTTAAACAATTAGTTTTTGGTAACACGCGCAGTGATAACCTTCAAACTGAGTTGAATTTTGGGTCGACCTCCTAATCGTCGAAATGATCATTTTAAAGAACAATGGTTGTAAGATTTTTCATTAAAATCAATTACCAAGTCCTATTTTTACACAATTTATTCAAAACACTGTTCTGTAGTAAATTAATTAATCCTTGTTATTACCAAGCATGAGGAACATGTGCCCTCTGTCACAGGTGATAGCGTCTGTGCGCCGCATTGTATTCTTGTCTACGACGAGGATTAGACTTTCGCTCGCTCGCTGCATTACTGCGTATGTGACATTTGGCGGCCATACGAAAGATTGTCTTAAGTCGAAGTCTTTCTTGATATGCCAACTTACAAGTTCGGTACGCCACTGGAGTAGTGTCCATTAAGTTTATTGTCATTTCACCAGTCATAATATGGTCGGGAGTTTTATTTTTTTAAAACAATAAAAGTCTTTCTATTAGTAATTTCAAATCCTCTTTTAAGTGAAATTGATAATCACCATATTCTCCACAATTTTTGAAGTCATTACGTTCGAAATATTGAGCAGGTTATGGTGTAATTCGAGTCCAAAAAATTGTTTCTTTTTTATTCATAAACAAGGTCGACAATATTCGGTACGACCGCATAAGTAACATCCAAACTCAACGTCCGCATAACAGTGATTAAATTACAAACACCGACAGCATAAACAATTTGGGTTTCAAATCCCGAAAAAGCACGGACCTTATCGTCCATTATCATTATTGCATTTAACATTTTTGCTACAGCATGTTTTATAATAAGCGCCACTATATCGATCAACTTACAAAAAGGCACAATAACGTCACTGTTGGCGTTGCATCGAAATGGCGTCATTTTTTAAATAAGAATGCCTTTTTGGCTTTCCCGTTATTATACCAACAATCACTTTCACTGTGATCAGTTGCAAATTTCATCTTTGGATGAACCTGGAATCTCTTCTCGAACTGCGTTTGGTGCTTCTTGTTTATTGCGGCACGTATGATTATGGTGTCCTTGACCACAATTAAAACATGATCCTTTTAAAGACTTCTTTGATTCTTTATGACTTATCTCTCGGCTTTTCCCAAAACGAAATTTTCTTTTCCGCATCTCATCAATTTTCAACACACGTTTTGCACGTGGTCTTGCATTATATTTGTTTAGCAATGTCTAAAACTAACACCTTGTTCTAGAGCAATTTTTGCGTAAAACCCTGTATATACTTCAAAGTTTCTGATTTCCGTAATCCACACAAAGAATGAAAATTAGGACTTGGCGGCACTGGGGCAGTTTTAAATGCTTGAGCCTCGGGTGTTTCTTTCTTAGGAAACGCAGTGATGAGATCAATACAAAAATTTTCCCAAGATCGACCGCCATTCGCAACAGTATCGATAACCTCGATTTTTCAAAGGCTCTTTGTTGGGCAGCGATTAAATTAATTAAAGTTTCTTGCCACTGCACTGTCCCATTCGAAAGTTCAGGAATAGACTCGACACTAGGTGACACATTATCCGCGTTCGAATCTTTTGTAAGATTAAGCACGACACCATTCGTGCAATTGTTTTCCGCCATTTTCACCAATAATTTGTATCTCTTTTTCAATACTGGACACGGAACCATCCCACTTCTGATGTTAACTTAAGGGATGACGTAAGAGTTTCAACCCTGAATAAAAGTCTCCCCAAAATCCAAAGCTCTTTTGTATTGGAACATCTCTTACATTACTGGTTGCTTTCAGCTCTTCGGTGTGCGTCGTACTTTCATTCCTTCACAAGTAGCTGAAATGGCATGTCCTTACTCAGCATACGTGACTTTTGGTTTGGCGGCCATACAAAAGATATCGCTAACATTTTTTTAAATTTTAATTAAAAATGATCTTGAACATTTCCGTTGTCATATCAAGTCAAGTTCAGAAACTTATTTGATAAAATGTCATTTTCATTCGGTTGACACTGATGAAGGTCGATCTTAGCTCAGATTTTAGACTATAATGAATACACCAAAATCGAGGTTAGAATAGCAAAAAGTGCAACGAAAGGTAAAAATAATATACAAAACAGAACTGGGACCGATGCTCTCAAAAATTGAAAACGTGGAAGCGAAAGATTTACGGAGTTACAATGGGAAATAGCGACGAATGTTAACTCTGACTACTTGAATAGGAAAATTAATAAAAAATAATACGAATAATAGCGTGGAAAGTTCGTAAGGACAAGTCCTAGAGTTAGATAAAGGGAGGTGGTAGAACAAAAGCTGGGATAAAACCAAATCCCGGATTTTAGAAGAAAAATACAAAGCCGCATAGAATGGAAAAAAATGTTAAAGCTAAATGGTTTGCAAGCAGCCATATATGCCGCGCATCATTAAATCCAAATCTGACGAGACAAAAACATCACCCTCCGACTCCCCCCTCTCAACCAAACTCGGCATGTTACACCCCCCATTGGAGGAAGAAAATTGAAAAGACAGGCGGGCAAACAAAAAAAAGCTTTTAAAACGTCGCGTCGCCGTTTCGAAATTCAAATTCCCGGGGTTTCCCCCACCGTCGGACGACGCGTACCTTTTTTTGGACGGGCAAAGGGGGTGATCCACCCCGTTCGTTCGAAATGTTCACGCGCAAGATTTACCAGTTCTCTCTCGTCCGAGTTCTGATTTGTTTGTCGTTCGCTCGAGCAGAAAGTGAAAAAATGAATGGCATTTTCTAGAATGTTTGATGGTAGTCGTCGTCGTCGTCCAGTAGTTTGAAAGCGGCAACCAATTTAACGCAATCTTATCTCCGCCCCTTCAAAAACTAATCATCGAAAAAGCACTCGTCCTCCTACTCCTTTCGTGTTTATTTTGGCGGAGTAAGTTTTTCATTTCATTTGTCATTTTTTTTTGTAAGCCGCTATCTTTTACGTTTATTAAAAAAAAAGTCAATAAATTAATAAAAAAGTAAAATAAATATATATTTTATTTAGCATAAAAGCTATAACAAAAAACAATTACATTGTGAATGAATCTGCCAAATATCCAAAAATTCAGCAAACACATAGTTTTCCTTCTTCTTCTACTAGTTCGACTACTAGTATTAATAAAAATTTTTAATTTTATTAACAAAACACGCTATTTTCTCACAATCTCATTGTATATGTACGTAAAATATAATGATTGGCGAACCGTCCGTTGTAAAAACTATAAGGTTATTGCCCTTCTAGATCAACAACAGATCAGCACAACAAGCAGAAGTGAGGACTAACAAGATATATGAATTTGAAAAGATAAATGACTATATGTATTTCGAGTACTAATAACCAACAAATATGAAGAGGACAAGGAAGTTGATCTAGGAATAGCAAAATGTAAAAATTTTCTGTGGGCTTCACAAAATTCTAATGTCAAAGGAAGAGTGTTGTGAGACATGGGCCCTCAATCAAAAAAATCAACAGAAACTAAGTATACAGGAAAGAAAAGTATTAAGAGAAATCTTTGGCGGGAAGAATAGAGAGTATGGCTGGGAGATAAGGATAAATAGTGAACTGGAAAACGTGTTCAAGCAAGGAGACTATAATGGCTATGGAACCTTACCACGATAGACAATAATAGAGAAGTAAACGAAGTAACATGGAAAAAACCACAAGGAGAGATCGCAAAGCTACAGGGTTAAGTTATTACAGCTATTGAACACCCCCGCAGCTATAGCAAAGTACATCTGTTGAATGGACGAAGTGATTAATGATCTAATAGATGGACTACAAGGAAAAAAAGACTCATCACACCTACGCAGTTCGTGACTGGTTACTTTGCAGATTTGGTAGTGCACGTGTTGTGACGTTTGGATCATTGGAAGAACGATGACGTATTAAATTAACCGACCTTACCAAGTTGCCCAATAAATGCTGGCGCTCTAGTTCGATCGGAAACAAGACTTTAATCGAAAACCTAACCAGAGCAATAGTGCATTGTTATGTACGTACAACTTGTAATTATCCAGGTACCGTAACAGCCGCGTTTTCATTCTTTACAGGCCAGGAAACGCAACATTGTCCCGTTGCTCCTAATTTCTGATACCATCGCGTAGCTGTATCATACACGTCGAAGCGACCAAGATTGATAGACAGACGAGCACTATAATCACTATCAAACTCGCGTGTCTCGTTTTTTTTTTTCACCGACATAATCGCGAAATCCTTCAATACGAAACGCGATTACGATATCACGCACGACAACAATGACGGCAAAATTCATTGCAATATGACTATCCAAAGTCGCGTACGAACCATCGAAAAAGAATTCGTACGAAAACGTAAAAAAAAAACTATATTACCCGGAAAATGATTTATTTAACAAACGACGATGACGATCCTCCATTCTGCGTTTCCGTTTGTCTATTATCTCGTACCGATCAATATATATATCGGCAATAAATTATGTAAACCTCTATTTTTATTCCACAAGGTATTTTTATATCCAGAAAACAAATGAAATATGCATGCCATGAACGTTGAACCGTTCGGTATTGGTTGTGCGAGTTTTATTTTCATGACGAAAGCATACAAAAGGTTCTCCAAAATCTAGTTCACCATACTGACGCAACAACTTGACTCTGGAAACTATAGACATTCGTCGAAGCTTCGGAAGAGATGGTTTGCAATAATGAGAATTCTGAACGAGAGCTGACTAAAAGACCATGTGAATGAACTACACTGTGGCTTTATCTCTCTCACGTGCGATAAACAGTAATCTAAAGTGAGCGCTCCTAAATCCATGGTCGAGCCATAGCCAGCTACACCCGTCTCCCACTTTTCGTTATTCTTGTTACTTTCGAAAAATCGATGAAATCGATTTTTTTTGGCGCTCCTCACTAAACTGCAGGTCCCAGTAACGGTTGGTCCTAGAGGAGAGTTGGTACAGAAATGATCAGCGTCGAAAAAAATATTTTTTTTTGTCTGTTTGTCCGTTCTCCGTTTCTCGTCTTTTGGTTTTCACGAAATAACTTTGAAGCAGTTTGACCTACGCAATTGAGATTTGTCTCCTTTTTAACCCTTCACGAAGCACGTAGGCCTTTTAAAAATGACCGCGATCCGAAGCCGGCATCCATCTTTTTTCCGGATTTTCCACTGTTTTTTGGGCATCGCTATGAAACACGATAAGTGCCCGGAAGTTGAAGCTATCGTCTTCAACTTTTGCACGTAAATAGCATTTGGTCCCCTGACGGAACCTATTGAAATGGGGGGGGGGGGCAGTAGGGTCGGGACATTTTAAAAAAATGAAAAATCGCGAGTGCAAAGGTCTAAGAAAAAAATCATTTCTCAAAGACGAGTTACGCGACTGCAAAAATTCTGGAATTCAAAGACGCAGAAGATTTGGCTGTATAACTTTTATTCTTGGCAATTTTTCAAACATGTACAGGGTGCGCCCAAATTAAAAAAAAAAACTGAAAAATGAGTCCACCTATTATTGAAAATTGGGGTCAACTAAAGGACTGTGTTTCAAATATCAGTTTCTTTTACATGGCAATATAAAGCTCGCATACACAGCAAAAATTTTTGTTTAATGTTTTCACCTATTGTACAGGGTGTTTGCGATATTCCGTGCGATATTAAAAAACGTAATAGGTAGAGAGAAGTAGAAGTTGAAACACACATTTAAACTATTAAAGTGGAGGGCAATTAAATACCGCAAAGTATTTTTTTATTTTTGAATTTTTTTTGGTAATATTATTTTTTTGGTAACCATTAGCCCGATCGGCAAAATCTTTTAACTGGCAGACGCGGAGGATCCAGTGTTATAACATTTATTTCAAGCATTTTTTCGATTATATACAGGATTTTAAATTATAGGCAAAAAAGACTTTGAAAATTGTTCATTTCCAGAGTAAATTATTAACCACAAATCAAAAATCGTAAAAAATATAGCTAACGATTAAAATAGCGTCATAGGCCGCACCAAGAGCTACAATTTTTGTAGTTGCGGTTTTCGTCTATCACACACACTGCTCGAGAAATTTGAAAAAATCCATATGAAAATCATTATTCCGGGGGCAGTCAAGGTGCACTGCATGGTTTCAGAAAAATCTTATTTTCTCGAAAACCATTTAGTATTTTAGAAAAGTTCTTGGACTAGGAAACGTGGAAGATCGAGGACTATAACCTCCATTTCAATATGTACACGGTATGTCGATTATGGTTAAAAAAAATCAAAAACACTCTGAAATTTACCGTTTTCGTTTTTAAATTATTAGCCGTTAATTAATAACTATAAAATTTGTAAAAATTTGGTCCAAACAGTTTCGTAAATTGTGAGGAGAGAGAGGTTTCGTCTATCATACAGGGTGTGCGAGATACTTGGAATATTATAAATGAAAATCTTTATTACTTGTACAATTTTTTATATTTATCAAAGTTTGTCGTTACTTTGAAATTCGGCGATCAGTAAAAGATACTTTATACAGGGTGTGTACTCGATATAATTACATCGATTTTGCAAAAGTTCCATAGTGGTCCGCAGGAGCACGATAGAAAAACAATGGGCCCCTGTAGGACAAGAAAACGCGAAGCGACTTCTTTTTGAAATACAAAGCTGCTTCGCGCTACGCACTACGAACTTGCCCCGCCCAGCTTGTTCTCCATCTCGACCGAACTAGTTTATGAAATTACTCACAATGTAGTCTTAATTATTCAAATGCAAAAACAGTTCCTACACGATACAAAAAAACAGCACCAGGACTACTCCTATTCTGAAGAGTTGGTGGAAAGAGGAAAAAAAGAGAAGGATTGCAGGGTTAAAGAGTTAAGGTATTACGGTCAATAATCAGTGGCCTACAGCTCTTTGTAATCTGGGATTAACACTCCCAAAGCTATAGCCAAGCCGTAGCTTAGTCGCCCTCAGTATTCGATAAGTTTAAATACTAGAAACGGGCCATTTATATATAAAAAGAACAAAATAGGACCAGGTAGTGAGGCCTGAGGTAGTTCACAAGACACACATCAACGAAAATGGCCGAACGTGGTTCCTGCTGGGCACAAACCCCAACTGATATTAGGCTTAATGGATAGTTTACCGTTTTTTTTTTTCGTTTTGGCGTCCCGCAAACTTGTACTCGAACCAAGTGGTGCACGTGTCAAGTGCGGATGACGAATTGTTCGCGTTGCCCAAACGTGTCATGACGTTTGCGTCATCCGACAACGAAAAGGAAAAACGATAACGTATTAAATTAACCGATTGTATTTCGCAAGCGCGATCCACGCTGCCTAACGAGGAAGTCGTCCATTTGTTTATTGTAGGAAGTAATTTGAATGCTTGCGAGGTGAATCAATGTCGTCGCTACACTTGGATTAGACTTGGCGACCGAGCACGTCTGATTTGATTTTTCGATTCTCGAGATTCGAACACTGCACTATCCCGAAATGGGTGTCATTTTTATTTGTCGAGACGATAACGACGGAAAAGTAACGTCTAATGGATCAACTTCGGATGATAGAACTGTGCAAGCTGATTAGCAGTTAAATTTCGTTTTTACGCTCTTCCAATTAGTTAATTGGTTCCAATGTAACGCAAAGTATGGGATAATGGCAACCGTTTCGCTCTTGGTGGCCCGGATGAGATCGGATATCCCGCGGGAGCTGACGTCGACCTTTCCGTTGTTGTTGTTTCATTTCTATCAGACATTGAAGTACGGAATTTATATGCGGCTCTTTCGATGGTTCTTCAAACTGATTTTTTTTCTCTCCTAACCAATCTGCTGTAAAATTCGCGGTAATATTCCAGAAATATATCTTTCATTTTTCCATCATATAAGCTAGGATTGGGCCGGGTTTAGACCTAACATCAAACGAAACTCGACTAATCAAATTGAATGCAAAAAAAATATCAAGTTGGGTGAATTCCTCGACTGTTATTACATACTGAATCTATTAAAATGACAGTTTTCTCTCTGGTTTTAATTTCTGCCATAGTGTGGTTTCCATGCTTAACAACAAAATATATAAGGCAAACACAAAAAGCCAGAATGAGATTTATCTGGCTCAATATGAAATATAAACCAAAATTAGCCTTCACAGTAATATTTAGTAGATTCAGATAGCGAAATTTGGCCACTAGCTTGTAAGTCACTGCGACACAAAGTATCTATTGCTATAGGTAGTATTTACATTCAGTATTTTTCTCGCCTCTCATTAGGCTTTTAACCCGGCAGCGGTCTGAGTACACACACCATTAGCATAGCTTAGCAGATTTGATGTAAGTTTGTTCTAAGGTTCCATAAAATAATCTCCTTCAAAACGTATAAAACAATCTATAACACTTCCATTTCACAGAATAGCTATTTTTGCAAATTTTATAAACGGAGTGCTACCTATAAATTATTATGTAAATTGTTATGTGTTAGTATTGTTTTTTATTTTGTATAAAAATATATGTAATGTTATCAATAATTATGTTTGTATGTGTATATGTCGAGCGTTCAATCTATATTGATAACATTTTAATTGCCTGTAACTTTTTTTGTTTTTAGAGATATCAAGCCAAGTTTTTTTTCCAAGTGACGTATAAAAAAACACTATCGATTTTCTCATATATAAACCTACCATCATATTTGTTTTAATATCTTATTCCGATTACAATGATGTAACACACTTTATATTTTAGTTCACTCGTTTTTGACATATCGGCAAAAATAGGAAATTTTGATATAGTTCACTTCACATTATATAGTCCACTCAGTTTTGAAAGAATATAAATATAATACATTTAAAATTCGTAAAATTAAAAAACTAAATGCAGTGATTTTTTAAATAGGCATAATGAGAATAATATATTTTTTTAAAAAACATTTAACGGACTAATGAAAGTTCGTTCCCTACAAGAAAGGGTTGTAATAGACAAAATACGTGATACTGGTCTTTCATTAATTCTAGCCAAATACACGAAATAAAATCGCAGGGGTACTAATCAATTACTGTTTGATGCGGTGTCATAGATGGGCATATTTTGACTCCGATATTTGTAGCTCGAAAGTTAAATGCAGAGCATTATTTGCAACTCTTAGAGCACCAATATATAGAAGATTTACCCCTAAATATATCAGCGCCGATTATATGGGGGCAAGACGGTGCCCCCCTCACAATGTTGTGTAAGTTAAAAATTTTCTTAACATGGAATGTCCAAGGGGTTGGATAGGGAACGGCGGAACTATGGATTGACCAGCCAAGAGGCCCGACTTAACTTTAATGGATTTTTTTCTTTTGGGGACGCATAAAAAATCAAGTGCACAGAAGTCCTTGTAATAATGTCGTGGAACTTCGATCAATCAATCAATCAGTTAACAGATAATCAGGAAACGTAACTAAATGCAAGACATACAGTATACGACAAATGTATTCAGGAAAATGGTGGTCACATATTTAGAATAGTTAAAGAATTTTTTACTTTAGTGTTTTTTGTCATTTTTAGTATTATTGTTCTACTTTAATTTGTAAATTATTATTGAATTTTAAAAAATATGATGTAGGCTTATATGTCAGAAAAAAAAACTTGGCTACTAACCCTACATTTTCTCTTTCTGTTTACCTTGATATCTTTAAAAACAAAAAAGTTACGGCCAATTAATTAAAATGTTATCAAGATAAATTGAGCGCACTGTACAGATTTATGAATACGACCGATTCTATATTTTGTCAGAAAAATAAAGATGAATGTTAAATTGCCCCGCGATATTTCCAGATTGGATTACAAATTTCCGGTTTTTCCGGGCTACAGGGACGATGCTATCGACGAGCTACTTCTCTAAGGTTCAAGTTATGACACGCCCCGTATAAATATCGATTCGCCTCGAGGAACAACAAACAAAATATGCCGACCGCTGATAACGGCGCGATAACGCGCGATATCCAGAATGTGTGGAGGCGGGGGGTAGTAAGTTTGCCTCCCATTTGCTTTCTGTTTGGCATTTCTTCCCCCCGCGTCGCAACAATAATCGAAAGCGCTCTGTCTCACTCGCCTTTTCAACGTCTTACGAGATTAGAGATTTATATCGGCACAATAAATCATCAACGGCCGCTTGAACTTTGGGTTTTGGGCAAATATGGTCCGCGCATCGCGCCGTTAAGTAAGCGGACTTCGAGTGTCGGACCCCAAGCGAAGAACCACCCTCTGTTTCTTTCCTTATACAGATAAAGATTGATGGACGTGGAGAAAATGTATCTACCCACCAGTTAAATTGTGCGACCAAATATTTAAGTATATGCTACAAAATTTTTAATACCAGAATATTCAAAAGCAACCAATATACGAGGTGCGTTCAAAAAGTATCGCGAATTTTGTGTTTTTTCAAAAAATATTTATTTATTCATGAATATCTATTTTGTCCCCTTCAAAGTAATCCCCATGAGATATTATACACTTGTGCCAACGGTTTTTCCAAACTTCGAAGCACTTCAAAAAATCATTTTTTTTTTATCTTCTTCAGCTCCTCCTTCGATGCCGTCTTTATCTCGTCAAGAGAAGCGTAACGTCGTCCTTTCATGGGCCTCTTCAGTTTAGGGAACAAGAAAAAGTCACAGGGGGCCAGATCTGGGGAATACGGTGGCTGCGGCATCATTAGTGTGTTGTTTTTGGCCAAAAAGTCGCGCACAAGCAACGATGTGTGAGCAGGGGCGTTATCGTGGTGCAAAACTGTCAGCAAAACTTTCACATTCGACCGAACTTGGCGCGCTTTTTCCGGTCTTGGTTCGTGCGGCAGCTTCCATTGAGATGATTGAGCTTTGGTTTCCACGTCATAACCATAAACCCACGATTCGTCACCAGTTATGACCCTCTTTAGCAAATTTGGGTCGTCGCGGACAGAGTTTAACATCTCATTAGCAATGTTCATGCGATGCTGTTTTTGGTCACAATTGAGCAATTTTGGTACGAATTTCGCGGCGACCCGTCTCATGCCCAAATCATTGATGTTTAGATCCTCAGCAACTTCTCTAACGGTGATTCAACGATTGGCCAATACCATTTTCTCCACTTCATTAATTTTTTCGTCTGTTGTTGAAGTGCTCGGGCGTCCGGCACGATAAACGTTGCTTCGGTCCAAGGTAGCTTCTCCGTATGCCACAGTCAACATTCGGAATGCATCCGCGCACTTAATTTCGTTTTTCACACAAAATTTGATACAGATTCTTTGATCCATTTTTTTGAATAGGTAAAAATCGAAGACGATCCAAAACACGTGCAAGCAAAGCAGCTGTCAACAATTAAATGAACATTCAAAATGGCCGAGCTCGTCGACATAAATACCAATATAACGCCACAAAAAAAATCGAAATTCGAATATACGTAATTCGCGATACTTTTTGAACACACCTCGTATAATACGACCAAAAATATAGTGTATTTATTGCTTTGATTTTTAAGTATTTTACAGTACTTTAACCGCAGACTCTCGCAGGACCGTGGACAAAACCCATCCCAACAGATGTTTATTTTGCTTATGTAGGGCTCGACTGAGATGAACCGTAACGAATATTTGTAGAAATTTGAGATTTGAACGTAAATGGGCCGTTTTAAATTTGATTAAGCATTGATGCTGCGGGGTATTTTAAAGTAGAAGCGTCTATTTTATCAGCAAGAGATATGTATCGTCCCTAAGAGTTTAATCCAAATTGCAATATGTTCGTATATATTAAGGAGGTATTTGACTGTGCTCCTTCCAGTAAGTACGTATTTATGTACCTGATTCTCGAGCTTTGACCCTGCGAGGCTGTTTTCACTGGATAGTTCGAAGGGTAAGGGTAAGTATCTGTACTCTTACTTATCTTACAGGTTTTGTGTGCCTGCCGATTAACATTCTTCTTCTTGTATTTTTGTATCTTTTACATAGTTCTTCGATTTGTAAACAACAACAGTCTTTTTTAAGACTATAGGTAATACATCAGGTAAGAATACAGATAAATATTTATTAGAATCTTACAGTTAAACATTTTTTGAAGGTTCCTGTTTTTTTAACATTTTAAATTGTGGAGACCGTGGAATGAAGCAGATGTTCGAAGTGGAGATGGTAGTCGAACCTGATAACAATTTGGAAGACGAACTACCTCAGCAAATAAAAAAAAGAATCCATTTGTCTTCGGATGCTAAACAAATTGTTTTGAATGTTTTCAATTTTATAAGAAATTCGGAAGGGGAAGTAGGAGCAGCAATAAAAACAAGTGACCTAGAACCTAATAAATTGTTACTTTGTACTAACTTTTTTCTGTAGATGTTTCAAGAATTGCACGATGAAAAATATTGAAAACATACTTATAGCAAGCTTGTTGGTATGGGTAGATAAATTCCTAGGAAATACCTAGGAATTCCATGGTTTTCGAGTAAGGATCTGCTCAGCGGGGTGTTCTATAATAAACAGTAGGCAATGTTAATCACGGGGTCGGTTGTAAAAGCACTATATTTCTGGTGGAAGTATACCACTGTTTTTTCCAAAGTATCAGCAGTACGTCGTCAAATAATGTTTGACAAAGTTCGCAATGGAAAATGTATTGCAGGTACTCGAAATGCCTTGAAAAAAATAATATAGTGAAAAATCTGAAATGTGATGATAAAATCTGGCCAAGACCAAACTTATGAATCATGTTTCCATGTCAATGTGTTTAAGTAGCTTACACCTTTTCCCTATGTTAAGGACTTAATGTGTTGCTAAATTACATCACTACATGGAATTTAAAAAAGGATTTATTAATAAATCAGTTGTAGATGCATTGAGTAAACAAAAAAGAAAGAAATAAACTAGACGCTAGCTAGTTCTAGTAAACAAAATATTTACTATTTTCGAAACTTAACGCGTACCGGCAACGCCGCCTGCGCTTTGTCTTTATTAACGGCAATCTTATTTCGCAGTAGTTATCGTTCAACTTTATAGGTTATGAAAGGATGATGATAATGAAGTAAGCCTTGTTGGTAAGAAACCTAGCCATTCCTTTTGTTACCACCATTCGCGTTGACTATTATTCGTGGGACCTAACTTCTAACATAACCACGATATCTACAATGGAATGCCAACGCCTGAAAACGCACGTCCGCTACGTAACAGGCCAAGAAAACACCAACAAGAAAACGGACGTTATCGATGAAACGATCCCGATCCATCACTCACCTTTGAACACCAGCTTGAAGTACCGCTTACGCGGACAACGACCACGACAAATTCGCGCACTTCGCACAAAATTCTGGGCGAGCTTGTCAGCGAACCCTAGCAACACCAACGGCCTTCACGTATAGTCAACAGGACGTTTTACTTTCAAAAGACCGGACAATACTGTGGCGCGGTCCGACCGAAACGATACACGACAATTGACTGAATGAACGCCAAAGCGACGGCGGGGGCACCAAATTCCTCCACTCCCTGCGGCTGCCTGGCGACGATGACGATGTGTGTCAGCGTTTCGCAGCACCAAGGAGGGGTAGTTAGTCTGTGTCGATCGCGTGCGGCTCGTCGGGTGCGAATGCGAGTCGCGGTATGCCGACGCCGCTCAGAGGACAAGCGCCGCGACGCACGGAGGCGGGGATTAGAGCGAAACGCGTAGAGACGCGTTCTGGCAGTGAAAAACTGGAACCGGCGGCTAACCATAGATACAGTTCGCCGAACGATATACCGTTTTTAGGACATAATCCGGTATATAACATTGGGAAATTTTTATGAAGGTCTAACCGCGCTAGAGTTTCTCTCAGAACCGTTGCTTCGGTACTTCGTGCATGCAAATGCTGAAAACTGACGGAAAATATTTTAAAGTCATTATGTGAAACCCTCAAACTGGAAATCAATTTAAGCTTTCTAATGTGTTTTTAATATAGGAGATCAACCTATCTAATGGGAAAATTCAACTTGAAAACGAGCTACTTCAAGTAGAAACTGTTTTCGGAAGATTTATAAGAAGCACACTAATTTTAAAAAGGATGTTGGTTTTATTCATATTATTCGGGATCATACAAGAATTACCAGGCTTGAATGATTGATCTCATATTTTCAAACGACTATGATTTAGTTGAAGCATCACGCGATTTCCCACATATCTCTGACCACATGATCATTGGATGTTATCTAGAAACCAGTCCGTCAAAAGAAAAACCTCAAGTAAATTTCAGACGCCAGATTAATCAAGAAAATATGAATAAAATAATTTGAGAATTGTATGGTATGCAATGGAATTATAATGCTGCTGATGTTAATGTGATATACGCAGCTTTTATAACTAACATAAACCAGGTTGTATAAAAGATAGTACCAATAGTACAAAAGGCACGAGATATCCCTTATAAAAAGTATCAGACCAAAAGGAATACATTTGTGAGTATTTTAAGGAGCGAGAAGTCAGAAATGCAAGCAACTTTGATCTTAAATTTGAGGATTTGGGTAATATAGCAAAAAGCATTCTTGACATTCTTGACATTGCTTCAAGTATTCGAAATATACAAACCAAATTAATTAGTACAGAAAATCTTAAGGGATTCACACGCTCTCAAACGCTAAATATAAATGAACTAAGAAGTATTGTAATGAAATTGAAAAATAAATCAACAGATGATAACATATGCCATGTAAACTTTTTGAAAAATACTTTTTGTGCAATCGGATATCCAAGACAGGAAAAATTCCCGAAGGGATCGAGACAAGCGTCATTATATTATTATATAAACCTGGGGAATACCCGCCAATTAATTTATTATAGGTTATAGACAAAGTTTTAGAAACAACTGTGTGTAAGCAGCTGCATAGTTTCCTAAAAAAAGGACAGTCTGAGTTCGGGGAGAAACACTCGTGTGAATCGTCTTTACAATATGTATGCTCGAAATGAAAGTCTGACATTCATGACGGTAATATAGTTTTAACTGTGTTCATTGATCTTCAAAGAGTCTTTGAGACCATTGATAGAGGACGACTGATGGATACACTGTTTGCATATGGGATAAGAGGGAATGTGCTTGTGTGGATAGTTGATTATCTATGTGACAGTCCATATAAGAAGGATTAATAACGTGGTTTCTGACAAGTTAGAAAACAATATAGGGCAGTGTATTAGGACCTTTGCTTTTTATTCTATATGTGAACGATTTAGACAAAATTTTGAGAAATTCTTTTGTCAACCTTTTCGAGAATGACACTTTGCTATCAATTTCTGGCAAAATTACTTAGAAGTGATAGAAAATATTAACTCGGAATTAAAGTTATTTAGTGACTGATTGTGCGTAAATAAATTTAAATAAAACAGTATTTGGGAGTAAACAAAATTGTAACTTATATTTTAAGATTTATATTGATAATATGTTAATAGGAAATGTTTCACAAATGAAGTATCTTGGAGTAGTTCTAGATTCTCAACTAATTTCACAAGATGTAGATTATCTTTGTAAAAAAATTAGAAAAAAGGTTTCTTGCGTAGACTTTTGCCTGAGATTAGCCACTGGAGCAGATGTCTTGCGATTATCAGTCCTCATTTTTGGTATTGTAATTCCCTTTTGATTTCTTGTAGAAACAGAGATATTCATAGAATACAAATGCTACAAAATAAAGCCATGCGGGCTATTCCGGGTTGTACACGTTACACTCCCATTCGGATAATGCTTGGGTCTTTAGGGTGGTTGTCGGTGTCTCAGAGTATTGAGTTCTCTAATGTTTCGCTGATATATAAAATAACATATTATGCAGCAAGTGCGGTAAACGGCATTTGACTCACGAGTCTATTTGACACGAGCGGAGCGCAGCGGAGCGAGTTTTTAATAAACGATTGCATACTATACTTTTTCTACGACCGTTTGTTTTTGGATACATTTTCGCAAAACAACACGAATACATGACCGTCAGAATTGACAAACGTCAAAATTCAAAGCTTGGGAAATATCTCCGAAAACATCCGTGCGGTAAAATTCCGGAAGTGTCCGAAATGGCAAGGATTCGCGGGAAACGAAACTGACGTGATAAAGTGACGCTTCCCGCACGCTAGATTGGTGAGTAATTAGGTATTTTACCGAAGGGAGTATAAAAAATAAATTACTTCCTTCCTACTTTGTTCTACAGTTTGTTAAAACTGTACAAATGCAAAAAAGCCTCTTTAGTGATGGGCTTCGATTGTTCAATGTTTTGCCGACAGACACCAAAAATTTACCGAATGTAAAAAGCTTCCAAAAAATGGGAAAATGTTCTTATATTAATATTAATATTAATGTGAATTACCTTTTGCTTTTATATAATATGTAGTATATTATGCAACAAGCGCACACGAGCGGAGCGAATGTTTAATAAACGAGTGATTTAAAAAGTTTACCGAACGTGTTGCATACTACACTTTTTCTACGACCGTTAGTTTTTGGGAACGTGTTCGCAAAACAAGACGAATACATTCACTGACATGACTGTCAGACTTAACAAACGTCAAAATTTAAAGCGTGGGAAAATCCCGGAAATGTCCGAAGCGGCTCGGATCCGTGAGAAACGAAACTATCGTGGTAAACTGACGCTTCCCGCACGTTAGATCGGTGTGTAATTCGGTATTTTACAGACGCATATTAAGTGCGGTAAACGGCATTTGACTCACGAGTTTTTAATAAACGAGTGAATTAAAAGTTTAACGAACGTGTTGCGTACTATACTTTTTCTACGACCGTTTGTTTTTGGATACATTTTTGCAAAACAACACTAATACATTCACTGACATGACCGTCAGAATTGACACGCGTCAAAATTCAAAGCGTGGGAAATATCTCAGAAAACATCCGATAGCTCCCAAATCCCGGAAATGTCCGAAGTGACTCGGATCCGTGGGAAACTGACGCTTCCCGCATGTTAGATCGGTGTGTAATTAGGCATTTTACAGACGGGAGTAGAAAAACGTATTTTTGGCAAGCACTTATTAGTGTTTTGAAACTTAAGATGATTGTATTTTACATGAAAAAAATAACGGGTTTCTTATTAACAATTGTATATACCTGCTTAAGATTTTATTTCTATAAATAGAAACGGGGGGGGGGGCAACTGCAACCAATCATCATCAGATGCCACGAAGTGATCCAAATCGTTGATGTGTTAGTATACATATATTCCGATCAAACCAATCGCATAGCCATGTGATAACGGAGGTCAATAACCTTGATTGGGTACAGTTTTAGTTAATATTCCGATGCGAAAGTGTTTTGTGTGCAAACGGCTTTCATCTTTTAAGTCGATATCTCGGTATACTTATTCATTTTGATGTTTTCTGCGACGTGATAATATATTATCTACGGCATTCTTGGAATTTTTCGATAACGCCGGAGCTATTCGATGATAAACGCTGAGACGGCAAAGAGGTAAACACCGAATTCTTGTACAGTGCGTTCGCAAATAAACGGTTTTGACCTAATGACGACATTAAAAAGCGGGTCTACCTGTACTATCCCTGGTAGGGAAGGGGCTCCAATGATCATGTAAAAAGATAATAAGTAGGTCGAAGGGTAATTATTTTTAAAAATTTGAATTTTTGTATCTCGATGCCAACAAAATTGTGCTGCTCCAAATATTTATATGTCATTTAACTAAGATGACTTCTGTGAAAAGAATGATATCAAATCTCTTTAAAGAAAGAAATAAGCATAGATATCTCGGTACCGGTCCCGGCAAGTGAGTTTTCAAGCAATGGACAAAGGAAGTTCGAAAAGCCAGTTTTGACCAGAATCAATCCTTGTCTACCTTTACAGAAACATTTGTAAACAATGGTTCCAACGATTGGCTTCTACCTAACATTCCAGAATAGCGTTACATAACGGATAATGCCACTCAAAAGAAATTATGAAATCATTCAGCATAAAAAAATATGTTAGCAGAATGTTTACCATATACAAAATTATTCTCTGTGCTAGTGTTGTAGATTTAATAAAAAGATGTGTTAACACCCGGACATTTGGAACAATCCAATTATATTGCTAAAAAAGTAGGCACAAGTAATATTTTAACTTGTAACCTTAAAACAAAATTATTTTCTTTCTATAGTCCGACATCTTTTTAAATTGCTCATTTATAGCAAATTTATTGCAATGTTCTTATCTGCACAATAGGATCGCCACAGGTAGTTGCTGCATTCAATAAGTCAAAACCGAAGGGACTATATCAAGAAATTATACCGATAGACCTACAATCTTTATCTTATAATATGACAAACAAGAGGCAGAGAGAAATAACAAAATAAAATTTCTCTTTATTATACCTACAATGGCATATTCATTATATCCTTGACGTTTTACGTCATAGCAAAATATTTATAGCAAATACCGTAACGGTATAAGATAACTAAATTACAAAAGATTATTTCTTTTTATCTAAGGAACTGTCATCATTTCCTGGTATAACAACTAAAGGGCCCGATGTTATCATATCATGTTGTCATCGCATTTTTTCTATTCGTCTCATGACGCACTACTTAATTTTACTCTCTTAATTTGGACGTCATGTTTTGCTATAGCTGAAAACTTGTTTCACTTCGATTCGTATAAATTCCGTGGAATTTATATAGCAAGAGGCAAACACCTTTTATATCGTATTTAACCAAGTAACCAGATTATATTTTCCGCATTCTCATCCATATTTCAAATGCTTGTAAGCCGGTTAACAATGTCTATAATTTGATATAATTTTATTATAGAGGCTAATCCCAAAGCTTAAAATTGTACAAGGCGGAGCCTTTGATCGCTGATGTTCACCAAACGAAAGCAAAATCAGATTTGGAGTAAAACGATTTTTCTTAAGGGCTACAGCTGACCTGTGAAATGGCGCCTAAGAGTCGGAGTCGGAAGTCAGCGCTGAGATTTTTTCAAAGCGTTATAAAATATAAATTGACTTTCAGTTTCTTTAGTCAGTGTTGATCGATGTAGTTTTACCGCAGACGTCCAATTAAAACAGACATAAATAAGCCTAGATATGAATGGTTGCTATAGTAACCACCTAAGGTGGGAGCAAACAATTCACGAGAGGGGCAACGGATCATTGGCGTGTGAGTTTGCAATGTAACAATATTGAAACTTCCATAATTATATATAAATAGTTAAATTAAATAAAATTTGACATAATTTTCGAGATAGTGGAAATCACACCCACCACAAGAAAATAATCCGGCTATGGAATACGCCTGCAATTTGTTTACATGAAATTTCGGAATTCAAACCGTTCTTTTCAAACTTTACAGTTTTGCGGCATTGTCCCTGTCAGTCTTTGTGACCGCAGTGTTCAAGAACACGTTTTCAATTTCAAAAAGTCGCTTTTTTACCAAACAGCACACAATACACAAGTGAAATCGATTTTGAAAACTCCGACATTTTGTTAACGAGCATAGATTTAAATTTCTATTTTACTCATCCTTTTTCATACATCAAAATATTATTATATATTTATTTATATTTTACAGGCCATTCAACAGGCAGACGCAGCCACCCAATGAACAAATGGCACAATATACTATTTAACAAAATCGGGAAAGTGAGCAATAGATTTCTTATCTCTACAATGAAAGCAAAGTTTTGATTTAAAAAAATTATAACTACCAGCTAAAGAACTTTATTATTATATTAAATCGCTCAACAGAAAAGCTTAAGTAATTGATACAAAAAGAAGAATCCACAAGATTATTTACAATTTTGTAAAGAAAAGCAACATCAATTTTAAGTTTTCTTCCTACGAGCAAAAGCGTAGATCTCTGTTGTATCTGAAGTTTCAGTTGTTACATGGTTTTTCTTTGTATGCTTTCTATTCTATATTACTATAAATAGGATTCCAAACTGGGGATGAGTACTCTAGTATAGACCTTATCATATTATAACACGATTATTATTGACGGTTGAACTCTTTGGTAGTTCTCAAAATGAAGCAAAGATTTCTCAAACATTTTTTGACAACGGTTTCGATATGAGGTTAGCTGTGAGTCAAGAACAATTCCTTTTATCAAAATAAATAAGAACTAAAAGTTCAGATTGTCACGAAATTATATATTATGACATGACAATTGTTTCGACAACAGCGTGTCTTTATCAAATGTAATATTTACAAACTACCTGCTACTATATATACCGAAAAATGACCATAAAACCTTAATTAATGTTGATGTGAGAATTTAAGTTCAATAAAGAAGAGGTATTTAAATCTAATTGATCGTTAAGCAATACATTTGAATGTCTCATTTTGTTAATCTCCATGGCTTCCAATAAATTTAATTTTCTACTTTTTGTGGCTGTATGCAAAATATCAAAATTGTCGTCAAAAATGTGTTTTTCTGTGTTTAAGTGTGTAGCAAATTATCCATAAAAATCTCGGCTAACAAAGGACTAAAAACAATTACATACATAGGAGAACCTAGTGAAAAAGTTTCAAAACATTTGTCAAAATGTGGTTTAAAAATAGCTTTCAGAACTAACAACACAATAGGAAAATATTAAAAAAACAATAAAACGAAATGTCCAAAATCCCGAAAATCAGGTGTCTACAGGTTGAAATGCGGATCTTGTCCTAAAATTTATATTGGACAAACAGGTAGATCCTTCAAGAAACGCATGAACGAACATAAACCAGCGTTTAAAAACAATAGTTTAGATTCTAATTATGCTACACACTTAAACACAGAAAAATACATTTTTGACGACAATTTTGATATTTTGCATACAGCCACAAAAAGTAGAAAATTAAATTTATTGGAAGCCATGGAGATTAACAAAATGAGACATTCAAATGTTTCAATTCGATTTAAATACCTCTCCTTTATTGAACTTAAATTCTCACAACAACATTAATTAACGTTTTATGGTTATTTTTCGGTATATATAGTAGCAGGTAGTTTGTAAATATTACATTTGATAAAGACACGGTGTTGTGACATAACAATTGTTATGTCATAATATATAATTTCGTGAAAATCTGAACCTTTAATTCTTATTTATTTTGATAAATGGATTTTCATCAAGTAAAAGCCACCTCAGTTCAAAGTCTTTTACTTGCTTAACTCTTTTTAACTATATAAACTATAACTACATAAAGCATTAAATTAATATCTATAAAATCTTTTTTTTTCTTGCAAATATTTGAATTTACAAATTTAACAAGATTTAAGAATAATATGTGGTTTCTGCACTAATCAGCAAATCTGTCAAGATCGCTCTGAAACTCTAATACATCAATATAAACGAATCTCTTTTTTACTTTTAAATCATCGGCAAAAGCAGCATAAACTGAAACCGGAAAACAAAGGCCAACATCGAAAACAAAAATATTAAAGAGTAAAAGGGCCAGATGAGATCCCTGGGGGACACCCGAGGCAACATTTCCACAGCGAGATTTTTTACCATTGACAACAACACACTGAGTTCGTTCTGTAATATAGCATGCACGACGAAATTTCCGAGTTTTATCCTCAGAGTTGGATGATGTACTTTATCAAAAGTCTTGGAAAAATCGGTATACACAGCGGCGCACGTCTCAAAACCATTATGCATGGAAAAATTGATGTCATGTTGATTTGGATCTATGTCATTCTTTAGCAGAAAAACCAAATATACCTTAACATAAGAGAGAGATGGGACGATAATTAGTGGCGTCTGTAGAATCACCAGAATTTAAGATAGGGACTATCTGGACAACTTTCCGGCCTTTTGGAAATGGCCCTTGACCTAGACATTTATTTTTATTCGACAAATTTTTGAGAAATTGTGCCGGTATACCGTCCGGCCCTTGGCCCTTTTTAGGATCGAATCTTTTGTTAATAGAATTTTAAGAAAATCCAGATATGACGATACTCCTGCTCATAGGAATTGGTGAAATATAGGACGGGGTATCCCTAAATTCAAACACACTACTAAAGTAGTCACAAAAAAAATGAGACATATTTTTTGAGAATCACTTGCCGTAGCACCATTGTAAATTATTTTATCAGGCAGTTATTTTGTATTTTTTTTATTACTAATATTAAATAGATAATAATAATAATAATAAAAAGAAATGTATTCGTTTTCAGGTTCCCTTCGATTTTTGCAGTATATTTTTTATAGTCAGTTATTTTACTTGTCTTAAAATCTTTTCTTAGTTTCGAAAATAAATAATCCTCAGCTTATACTTTTTCCACTCTTGTCTTGCTTTCTTTTTTCCGTTACGAGTGAACCAAATCGGAAACTAATTCCTGTTTATAGTTTTAGTTGGTACAAATTAATTTAAGACATCATATATATAACCATGTAATACAGCCACATCCTGCTCGATTAGATCCGATTTCAATACACTTGTGTGAAAGGTATTTCGGTAAAAACGGCGATGTTCGACACTGGCAACATTGTCTCAGCCCATCACGTTAAAAAGATTCGACATATTAAGGCGAAAAAATGGCAAACAAACGCGCCGGCACGCCACCAAGATGGCGGGATTCGCGTCCTCGCACGCCGCGACACCCACGACCGGTTTTGTCTGGCAATAAAAACCGGCCGGCCTCCGCGCGTAAAATTTAACTATAAAATTATTTACGACATCCTCCCGATAAAAACGATATTCGACCGACGTTCTCCCCTACGCGCGACATGTGTTGCGGGTGCCGCCGCCGCCGCCCCTTTGAGGGGGGTCGTAAATTTTTAAACGGCAATCTATAAATAAATTCCAGACCGGATCCGTTTACGGGACAGATGCGGCGCTCGCGCGAAAGAGAAGAGATTTTCGTTCGAAAACAATGGGGACCGAGACAAATTTTCCTTTTTTGAACCGCAGCCGAAGCATCCGCCACCAGGTCAAATTCGGTCTCGGTCCTTTCTTTATTTACTTTCGTCGGCCCCAGGTACCGGGGTTGTTTTTCGAAATATTAAGAGGCAAAATTCCAAGCTTGCACATTATAGCAAAAACACGCTTAGATCGCACAGGGTGTTTTTTTAAATAATAAAAATTGAAAGTTTATAGCAATGTTGATCCGGATTCGCTTTATTTTTGATATACAGAGTGTTCGGAAACCTGGAGGAAAACAAAAATTTCCGAGTTATAGCTTGTCAATTTTTTTTTTTTAATTTTATTTTTAACGCAGTTTGCTTAATTCTCAACGGACTAAGCTGGTATTTTACACACCGTCCTGATCTAGTAAAAGTTACAAAATAAAAGTGTTTCAGAAATCTGTCACTAGAGGGCACTTTTCCTAGAACATTTTTTTTATTTTCCCTGCATTTTATTTATTTAAACTGGTATTGGAAAATAGAATAGATTGCCTTAAGTAGAATCACAAATCCTCAAAAATTGTTACACTTGTTTTAAGTCGATAAGTGTTATCGTTTAGCCACAAATCGACTTTTTTATTCTCGACCCGAACACCCCGCACTTCTAATTTACAGAAAGGTGATAGGCGTGCACTAAATTTTTTTAAAACGGTATGCTAAAAATTAAAAAAGTGAAAAAATGGCATAAGTCGATGCAATAGAATGTTTAATTTAAGTAACATTTTCGAAAATAAAAAGTTATTAATAATAATCGGGAATTAAACAGTATACAACGCTAATTACAATTCATTGGCAAAATGGCCACCGTTCATTTCTAAACATTTTCCTATACATTTTAAAAATTGAAGTCGAATACGAAAAAATACACTAATTATTTCGCAAGCGTTTATTATTTTTTGTCTCAGATCATTGCTATATATTATAGGTGTTTCATACACTAAAGACTAAGTGCCCCCATAAAAGAAGTCCATCCGATTAAGGTCAGGTGAGTGACGCGGCCAAGCTAGAGTTCCATCGATGTTCAAATGCCTGATTTAAATATCCTCGAACTAGCCAACGTAAATAGCGTGGAGCGCCATCTTGCATTAACCACATGTTTTGTCTCCACTGCAAGGGTACCTCTTCCAGCAAAAGTGGTAGTTCCTCTTGGAGAAATTGCAAATACATTTCCCCATTATGCGACGTCGTATAAGATTATCCCTGCCCATACATTTAAAGAAAATCAGCGCTGATGTTTTACTTCAATTTTTGCATGTGCGTTTTCAATGTTCCACAAAATTGATTGCATAAAACTACTCTCAATTGCTCATCACCCTCATACAGTGCTTCAACCCTTTGAACTTGAAAGGGCCGAAGATCATTTTCATGCAAAACTTCCCAAACTGTAGAGCAAGTGATTCATTCCTGACCAGCAAGTTTTCTCGTACTGGTTGACGGGTCAGCCTCCACATTTTGAAATATTCTTTCTTGTCTTGCAGCTGTTCTTTTATACCTTGGTCTGCCTTTATTCATATTATCAGGTTTGAATGATTTGATTTGAATGATCCTCAGTATTTGAATATTCCTGATGGACCATATCACAGTAGCAGTTGGATAATAAGCTCTTTTAATAGAAACTAATTTTTAACGGATTCTGACAATGACTTTTTCAAATTTTATTAAGTACTGTTATGTAAAATTACATTTACAGGCAAAATTCGAGACAAGAATATAAAATCGGTTTGTGGATTTTTGGATAACACTTATCGACTTCAAACCAGAGTAACAACTTCTAAATAAATAAGTCTAAATATATAAAATACAGGAAAAATAAAAAAATGTTCTTGGTAAAATGCCCTCTAGTGACAGATTTTTGAAACACTTTTGTTGATGACTTTTACTAAAAATAAAATTAAAAAAAAAGAATTTTGACAAGCTATAACTAGGAAAATATTTCGATTTCGCATTTTTGTTATATGACTTACTACCATTATTTTACCACGTTGAACCTTTCCTCCAAGTTTCCGAATACACTGTAGAGGTCCACAATGCATAGACACTTTTTTATTCGGGTGAAAATTATTTTTTAATTTTCAACACAAACCTCAAAGCTATTGCAGGTCTACATCGATAGAAAAATTACGCCCTTATGAAATACCCGAGGGGCAAATTACGATTCAAAATTGGTGTTAAGATTTTACAGATTTCACACAAAATTTTCACCGATTTAAAAAAATATATATTTTTAAGTTATATGGAAAAATTTTATATTCTGTCGTAATTAAAAAAAAAAACTATTTAAAAGAATTACAAATACAACTAAAAACTCTTATCAAAATTGATAAATATAAATTTAATAATTTCCACAGAATTTCAGAACTGTTAATAAAAATAATTTAGTTAGGAAATTCGATAATTATTAATATGGGATGATAAAAAAAATACTGACAAAGCGAAATATAAAAAAGCAGTGGAAATATCTTTTTCCAAATGAAAACTATCTATCTTTTGTGAACTTATCTTACGCTGTACATCTTATAACCCTAAAAATGCCAAGAGGCTATTGAATTGCTAGGCTTCTGAAAAAAAAAAATTGCTGAAACTTAGAGATAGACAAATAACATGGGGAAGGAAAAAACTTTTTTACTCACCAATTTCGTTAAAAACAATTGGCCCGATTGTCTTACCTGAAAAAATACAAAATGAACGTATAAGACAACGGAAATATTTCAACGTTTCAAAAGATAAAAAAACAATTATGTATTTTTTTATTGTTTCGCCAAATACACAAACTTTGCTGAACAACAATATTGATATTGGCATTGAATAAACAAAATGAAGGCAAAGTTCCTGATATTTCCAGGTTTTCCATGCCAATTTTGACTTTTTTGTAGACGACAAATGCGTAAGTTCCGATAAAATTTTCAACCAAATAATAAAACAGCTTGAGAATTTCTAATAAAATTGTGGAAATTACGTTAACCTTACAGGTTCTCCAACTTAAAACTCCAGAAGTGCTCTCACCCCGGTCCGGCCTCTTACCGCCCTTCGCGCACCTCCTCCCTAAATCATCTACGAAACGCGTGAGACTTTCTCAAAATAATTACAGAGCGCTAAGTCAAAACGCCAGGAGCGACCTCTATATGAAGTTCGCGTCGCGAAAATTGTCTCCTTAAGTGTTTTACGAGCATCGTTCCGCCTCACCACTCGCGGGGGTGGAAATCATTTATCACGGAGATACGCGGCGTACAAAACGGCCCTCCAGGTAACTCCGGTGGCCCGCTAAACAATACAAAGTAACGACGCGTTGAAGATTTATGATAACCGACTTCGGGGGGTAGTAAACGCTTAAGGGTAGTTTCGTACTAGATGTTTTTGCGACGCGCGACATTCGCCATGATCACAAAGTGTTAAATGATGAAGTTCGAATCTTCAACTGATAACCTGGTATTACCACGGTAGTAATTCTCCGCGCCTGAGTGTCGGTCCGGGCAACTAAATTCGATCGATCTGGGTAGAAAACGAAAGAAATCGGCTAGGTCTGGAACTAAATACACAAAAAACCAAATTTGACAGCTTTGAAGTCGTTAAGGTGCAACATGGCAAAGGTAGTAGTTGGAAGACTAGCCAAGATCTGGAAAGACCGCCAGATTTCAAGAGTAATCAAAAACCAAAACTACCTGAAAGATCCAATATTGACGTATGGCTGCGAACCGTGGACCCTCAGACAAGCGGAACGTAAGAAGATCGATGCTACCGAGAAGTATTGTTATAGACGTATGCTCTGTATCCCCTGGACTGAACGCCGTACAAACGTCTCCATTATAAATGAGCTTAATATTACCAACAGGCTTTGCAGTAAAATCCGACTAAAATAACTTAAATATTTTGGACATATAATGAGGAATGTCCGGACAATATGTAGACCACGTGACGGCTCTCCGACTCGATGGATAGACCGGATCACGATTAGTTTTAGCAAGCCAATGCTCAGCACAACGCATGGATAAAAATCATCCATGATGTTACGCTGGATCACCACACTCCCTAATGGCGGTCAGGACTGGAGAAAGAGCGGGGGGATGGAGGGAGAGGGGGGGGCAAGGGAGGAAGAGTGGCAGAGGGGTAGAGGGTGAGATGGAGAGCGGGAGAGAGGGAGGGAGAGATCTGGCTTCGGCCAATACTCTTTAAAAAAACGTTTTTCTTTTAGGAACTGTATGGAGTCTAAGTGCAGGCTCTTCTAGTACCCGGAGTTCATGCTTACCTTTAAAATGAACCTTGAAACTTTAAACTCTTGGCATCGAAGATGTTATCGTTGGCAACCGGATAGCATGTGAAAAAAAGAGAAGAAATCCAAATGAGAGGGAACGACGTGACGCGTCGAGTTGACGAGGGCGAGTAGTTCTCAAATTTGGGTTTATCTCGTGTTGTTTATTGTGCGAAGGATCAGGTTTCGATGCGCAATCCTGCAGTTCGCCTGAGGGGTCTGGATAGTGGTCGTCCACAAATCAAGTGCCGTGTAAATGAAACTATTCCGGTGGACACTACCTCAACAATACGAGGTACGAGTTTACCTTTAGTTGTCTTCATTTGGCAACTAACCCAGCATGGCGAGATGGATCGGGCGAGCCTTTTAGCACTCTTCGCAACTACTCCAAAAGCTTTCAATACAAAATAGATTTTCATAACTGCTGCACCAACGTTCATTAGGAGATAGATCTGACGATAGATCAGGTATGGTCTATTCATAGATATAAGAAAGTGACCAATTGCTTTTGAAAGGGATTATCCAAGGGTGGTCATTAACATACAATGCAACAAGATTATCACCTAAAGTTTCAGAATTTAAATTCAGGTAAAATTGTGGTCCGTAATAGAAAATAATTCTATACCTACCTGTGTTTAATATTCTTTGGTTTGGTATACTACTTAGTTTAAGTTTATTAGTAATTATCCTTATTTCGTGTTTAATACCGGGTGTGTTGAATCGTGTACGAATTATGCAAAATATGTGCGAGTCTAGTGTATCTCAGGAGATGCTTCCACCCAAATGTAGAAAACACTATTCTATTGAGACTAAGGAAGTTATATACAATGTTTATTTGACTCTCATTGAACGTGGTGCCAGCAAGCAAGCATCTTTAGAAGAAACGGCCACATTGACCAAAATTCCAACATCAACTGTATGGAAAATTGTGAATAATCCCATTTCAGAGAGGAAAAAAAGAAGCGATGCTGACATTGTCTCGAGTGTAGATGAAAGTGATCAAGATATAATACGGCGTAAAATTTACCAGTCATAGATAAATTAGGTATCTTAATTAGGAGGCTTGAAAAAGATGAAACCGGTGTTCAATGTGGCAGAACTACCTTATGGGTTTTAGATTTAAAAAAATTAACAAAAGGCAAGTTTTAATGGAATCTTTTAGAATTCGGAAATGGCGACTGGAATATCTAGAAAAAAATAGGATTTACAGAGAACAACAAAGGCCAATTATTTACTTGGATGAAACCTGGTTCGACACTTATGATATCCCGGAAAAGGGTTGGATTGACTCAACTGATAAGTATAAAACAAACACGCCATCAAAAAGAGGTAAAAGAATAACTATTTTGCACGATGGTTGGATTCCAAATGGACTTTCTCTGTCTGCGAAAAATATTGAAGATTCTTCTCTGGATTACCATGAAGAATAATTTGTAATTTTATTTTAGATTTAAACACAAATACCTTTCACAACAAGACCCCAAATAATTAAATTCTAAGCAAAGTATGGACCTGTTCGGCCATATTTGATTCTTACAGCTTGCCCGGGTATTTCTTTAATTCGTATCAGTTAGAGAGCATAAGCATAAGCTCATAGCTTCGTTAAGTTTTTCTACATTGTATTTAATACAAGATATATTTAAAAAGCGGTCAACCAAAACTGCTTTAGATAATCTATGTAGATCCGACGAACGATGCTTTATAACCTTCATAATTGCTTCAACAGTTTTCAGTACAAAATGGATAAAGGACATTCCTTCTAAGAGCCTTGGCAACCACTCATTAACAGTAGGTTTCAATAAAGCTCTGCTTAAATAGTCTTCTTAAGTTCTTCAACATTGTTAAATACAAGGTACAGGTTTGACAAAAGGTTAGGACTGCTTTACATTATCTTCGTAACTACCACAACAGTACGAGCTAGATTGAACAAATCTTTTAACAGTCGTCGCGACTATTCTACAAAGTATATCTAGCAAATGATGCTTTATAACTGTAGTCAAGTAGTCATTGGTCCGGTATCTCATTAGTCTTTAACAGTGTTCAATAAAACTTGGGTCTAGCAAGTATAGTAATCGCAACTACCCCAACGATACGAGGTATACCTGGCAGAAGGTTGAAAAGAACTGGTAAACGAGAAACTTATTTCCCTGCTTCGCAATACCCGCCTCCCACGCGCCGTAATGGAACGATTCCGGGGGCGACGTTTCGACCGGGTTCTCCCTCACCCTGTCGCCGATTTCAACCCCTTGTCGGGAGCTAACTGCCCCAGGGCAATCCGTGAGAGATTACGGGCGTTAGGTGGCGTTAAACAGATTTGTTTAGTAGCGACGTAATAGGAAAGAGAGGTAAATTCCGACGTTTTGTCACGGGCGCTGGCTACCCTCTTCTACATTTTCCAACCGGCGCCGAAAACGGATATAAGTTAATCGATCACGTTAAATGTGTTCGTGACGCGCCGCTCATGCTGGTTGTCTAATTCCGAGACTCTGGGTCCAGCGGCTCACAAAATCCTCAATAAAAATACCACGGTCCACATTCGATGACAAGGAAGTGTTGCGCGAGAGCGAACCGGTCAACAAACTCCGCGTAGTCGCGGCAAAACTGTTTACCGAAATGGTCAACCGGAGCGAAATCGGGCCGGCCTTGGTCTCGACCCATGTTAGTCGCAAGACGCCAGGCGATTCGCCACGGCGGCGGCCTATAGAAAAAAAAACGCCGGCCCCGCATAACGCGCCCGTTACCACAAAACATGGCGGTCCATTATTGCCCGCTAAAAATAATCCGGACGTGGATATGATAATAACGAAACGGATTTTGCGCTATTGTTAACACTTCGTTTAGCAGCTAAATTGCCTTGTTCGTTTGACGGTCCCGCGGAGTTGCCACTTCGCGTTATTTTTACGACACGCGGCCGATCCCACTTCTGAAGTCACGGTATCATACGAGTTCGCTTATAGCAGCGGTCGGGGAATAGGGGTAAATTACCCCAGATGGGGTGAAAATGAAATTTTTGGGAGTAAAAATGAAACTTTTGTGAGTAAAAAGTATATATTTTTAATTTGCTATTTTTAAATGTGTTAGAATTTTTCAACTCAAACAATTTTGGGACATATGCATCACACACCACCACTAGAGGGTTCTCAAATTATATATTTGCGAAGTAAAGCACAGAGAGCGAGTTTTTACTAGTTAGTTGCTGACAAGACCCCCATTTTATCATTAATCATCGATATATCGATCAAGGTAAGCCGAAATTTGAAAATTTAATTCATACCAAGATGAATTCCTTAATTACGGTTTTGTATGTATGAAGGTACTGACTTCAGAATTAAAAAAAAAGTCTATTGAAGAAACATTTGGATAATTTGCATAGCAACTTGTTTGGTACATTTGCTGAGCGTTCCACATCAAGGGCTGGCTTTAAAGTAGTCTTGTTGATTGCCCGAAATAAGAAACCATACACTATTGGTGAAGATTTGGTTAAACCAGCTGATGTAAAATGGCAGAAACCATAGAAAAGGATTGGGAATAGTTCTGAGTGTAATAAATTTCATCTCCGTCTCTGATAGGATCATATTACTTCAATTATACGGCAAACTGATTGGTTTGGCATCAATATCATCCCCGTGTACGCGCCCACAACAGATTCGGCAGAAAATGAGATCGAGACGTTTTACGAGGAATTGAAACAAGTACTCAACTTGAAAATCAAAATTACGAAAGATATTAATGAAAAAAGAATGACGACTATGGATCAACAGATGATGGAGGAACCTAATATGGATGATGTATGGGGAGGAATAAAAGAGGACAAAAACAGAAGAAAGTACAAAAACCAAGAAAATGGAGGTAACTATAAATGATAGCTAAGAATGAATGGCTGAAACGACCGTGTGAAGAACTAGAGCACTTACAGGAAACACACAATAGCTTTAACCTACATAGAAAGATAAGACGGCTGGAATATATACAAAAGAGGCAATTCTCTAATGTAGAAAATGACCTCCCATCGCAAAAGAGGAAATTATAAGAGCAATCAACACATCGAACGATAGGAAGGCGATTGGACCAGACCGTATACCTGTTGAGTTGCTCAAGTTATTGGGCGACAAAAGTATCACGGTCAGATCTTATCCCTTTGCCTAAGAAGAACAATGCAACAAAATGTGAGGACCATAGATTAATCAGGCTCATGAGTCACACACTGAAGATATTCCTTAAGATTATCCACTATAGAATATCAGTAAAGCGCAATTCGGAGTCAGACGTGGGCTAGGCCCGAGAGAAGCATTAGTTGCGACTCAGGTGCTAGTCCAGAACTGCAACGATCAGAGAAAGGACATAATGCTGTGTTCATCGATTACGAAAAAGCGTTCGACAGAGTCAACATCATAAACTCATCCAAATTTTAAATAGACTCGACATGGACCAAAAAAAATCCATTGCATTCAAAGCTTATTCTGGAATCAAAAGGCTGAAGTCAAAAGTGGTAACGATTTCACGGAAGCAAAACCAATCTGTATAGGGGTCAGGCAAGGATGTGTTCTTTCCCCGCTTTTCTTCAATTTGTATTCTGAAAACATTTTTCAGGAAGCCCCACAAGAACGTAACATGGGCGTTAGGGTGAGTGGTGTGTGGGTCAACAATATACGTTAGGCGGACGACACAGTTTTAATTGCAGATAAAATGGATTCTTGATCTTGGATCAGGATTCTTGGTGTTTGCAGTAAGAACAAGGGTCTTAGGAACCTCGCTATGAGAAAACTGGGAGTGCGTTCATAGAATTCAAAAAAGTGAGCACCAATACCGATCCGATCTCAGCTCAGCTCAGATGCTACGTCTGGCCTGTATTACTGTATGGTATGGAGGCATAAACACTAAAGGTGAGCCATATGAACAAGATTGAAGCATTTGAGATGTGGATCTACAGATATATACTGAAAATACCATGAACGGCAAGAAAAACAAACGATGAGATTTTGAGAATGATCAATACAGACCGCGAATTGCTAAACACAATCAAACGCCGAAAAACAGCATATATAGGCCACGTGATACGTAACAAAAGATACCAATTCCTACAGTTGATAATTGAAGAGAAGATTGAAGGAAAGAGAGGAATCGGCAGGAAGAGGATGTCTTGGCTTCGCAATATCAGACAGTGGACGGGACTGAGGACAATGGAAGAACAAGGAATAAAGAAGAGTGGACATATGTGATCTCGAACATCCATTAATGGATATGCAACAGAAGAAGATTTCGTGAATTATGTCAGGACGGTGAAGCTGAATATACGGACCTACTTTATTATACAGTAGTAAGGTGGCTCTCTAGCGGAAATATACTACATCGAGTATGGACTCTCAAAACTGAAGTCGAAACTTTTATGGTTGATCAAAAACATATTCTCGCAGATAAGTTGAAAAACTCTTCCTTGCTTGCATATCTCGCATTTTTGAGAGCATAAATATATTAAACAAAGAATTGCAAAGAAAGAATATTAATATCATTTCAGCGAGGGAAATAGTGTCAGCGTTTGGATTAAAGATGCAATATTGGAGACTGAAAGGTTAGCTTTGTTTTTGAAAGATTGCGAAAATATTACTTTTGCTGACATCAAGGATACAATTGTAAGACTCAAACTCAGAAAGCGGTTTTCAGATTACTTTCTAGATCTTGTACTGTCAGTTGGATTGTAGATCATTTTAAATGTGAAATTGTTATGATACCAGAAGAACCTTCAGGTTTGGCAGAAGCAATTCTTGAACTTCGATCTAATGCTTAAGCACGTATTCAATTTGAGAGTAAACCAAATCTGTCGTCTTTTTGGATGTCAAAAGCTGCAAACGCGTTCAATATTGAACATGAAGAGGCGGTTAAAAAATTGTTACCATTTGGAACAACATATTTGTGCGAACAAGGCAACATTTTAATGAACAGGGAGAGACAACGATTACACACTTTATAACATTCACTAAACACTTAGAACACTAAATCCACACAATGGAACCAATTCATTTCAAGTTTTTTGGGGGCAATTACAGAGGATTCTGTCGAAAGCGAGCGGAGGTTAGGATGACAAATATTCTTCTTCCTTCCTTTTACTTCTAGTGGCCACGACTGCTAAGCTCATTACGACAGATGTTAAGTGATGCTGTCCTCGGCAAGTTGCCAGGTCGTAAAAACTGCCAAACGGTGTTGCCGGTTCGACGTTCCCGAAAACGACAACGTTGCCGTGTCACTTCCGGAATTGTTTCTCGATTTGTTTAGATTTCGATCTGGCCAAGGCCAACGCGATCAAAACTAACGTGCCGTGACCAGATGCAACTGCTCTTTCAATTGTTTTCTCCGGTCTGACGTAAACGGAGCAAAGGTGAAATATTTATCTCTTAGGTAAATACCGATTGATTAATTGCCGGATTTATTGGCATAGTTACTCGAGATAATGGTTGTTTTAATGACTAAAAAAAATGCCCCGAAAGTCTGCATAGAAAACTTCTGTTTTTTCGAAACTATTTTACCTGGACCGCGAGGCGACGCTGCGGCGAGGATAAATTTTCCTTTATTGCGATGCTCGGTGGGATTGGCCGCTCTGTAAAAGAAAGTAAAAGGCGAAAGCCACGGTCGAGGACGAAATGACAAAAATTTTCCGCCTTTTTCCATTTGCTTAACCCGAGAGCGCCGCCGGGCCCGCCTTGTTTTCCCAATAAAAACGTCCCAGACGACATTATTATCGGCAAAGGTTTTCTTTACTTTGCCCCCAAGTGCGGCATTTTTCGATATATTAGAAAATATATTAAATCGTACGGGACGTCAAAGCTTTTTTTTTTTCTTTTTATTATCGCAATTCTAAGGAAGCGGGTCGCGCCGCCAACGTCGCATACGAGGCGAGGTAGGGCCCCGAGTGTCAACCCCGAGGCACCCAGAAACACTTTACATGCTGCTTAAACAATTTGCCCACGCAATTTGCTTTCCAACACGGCACAAATGCAACGTAAATAAGGCGGTTGCAGTGAGAAAAATGAAAGTGAACGCCGATTTGCCATTCACTTATTAACACCGTTTAAACAAAAAAACACGGACACTGTTGTTAACGTTGTTTAATTAGTGCAACCGAAATAGCCACGTATGTAACGAGGAGTCGCCCCCCCCCGGGACACATATTAAAGGCGGTTAAATCCAGAAAGAAAACAAAAACTTACCATCCTTCACCGATCTGGTTTGCGTGCTGGATGTAGCACTACAGTGACTCTTGTCAACGGTACAATACATAATAAAAGACACTTTTGCACTATACGTTTGCAGTAATTCTCACCGAACCAGTATTGTCATAATTAATGTTTTTATTGCGTTCAGCTCCGAAAACTCACGTACCCACTACGCGAAGAACACTGCCGATATGCGGCGGCCATTGCTGATTTCTTGTTTACGTTTCGGTATTCAGATGGCGCGGTGCCGATCCGGTTGCAAACGATTTTCGTTTTGGTTCCTTTATTATTTCTACTTCCTTGTTCGATTTGTGCACGTCTCGGTAGTCCCTTTGCGGTCCACCGTTCGATCGCGCTGCGGTAGCACCGGAAATTCACAAAATCTGCCAGTTGAAAACGCCATTTGCAACCGCTCAGTTAAGTTGGCAACGCGCACGCAAAGTTGACAAAGCGGAAGGTTGAATTTTTTAAACTCTGTTGCGTGACGTCACAAAAAGCCGGATCTCTGTTGATTGTTTTTATGAGCGTTGGATTTGCATTCCTGTTATATTCCTTTTTTTTTGGGAAAAAGTCATACTGTTTGGGCGAACGGCCCAGGAGAATTTGGCCGCTCAACCGACGTGGATGTTGTTACTTTGGAGATTGCAGCAGGCCGTGGTTTCAGGTTAAAAGCACTTTTTTCCTTCGTAAGTTTTTTGATACCTCTGCTCGGCTTTAAGGCAGCAGTGTGCTCCGCCACAGCCAGGTTCCCCTTCTTTTTGTCATTCTAGTGCCGAGTTCTTTTGAAAGTTAGCGTTTTGGAAGTTGTCATGTGCAGACGACGTACGTTGTTGCAAGCCGCGCCAGACCCGTTCTAAATCGTTAGGGAGACCGAGGTGGGTTATTTTGCATGCATTTTTTGTAGTTATAATTCCAACTCAACCTCTTGTTGTTTTATGCAGGATGATGACCCAACTATTTGTGTACAACGGCTGTGACTGGGAACAATTTAATCCAGGACCAGAGCCGTTGGGTTTGGGTTTAAGCTCAACACCATCATCTGCCATCACAATCATTTCGAAACCTCAGCTACAAAATCCGCGGGCGATAGCCAGCGTTTCAGGGTAGACTCCCGCGGGTGCTGTGCAAGACTCCGTTTATTATCATAGCTGCCTGCAAGCTGTGTGCTGTGTCATAAAAAGTGTGATTTGACTCCTTAGGCACCAACTCCTTGATTTACATGTAAAATGTGTAGAAGATCTGCAGGAAGTAAAATAAAAACAGAAAATCGAGGGCAGAAAGGGAGATACGGAAATGCTTATCCAGAGACAGAGAAATGGGTTCAGGAAAAAAGGGAATGGTGGTTATTGGGACCAGATTCATTGCTGTGTTCGTGATGGGCCCCGTGTAGCAGTTTTTAGGGCTACGGCTGTGACGCCCCTGTTCTGTTGACTTTCACTTCAAAGCCTACTTATTATCTTTTGCATATTAAATTTTTTTTTTAATTTTCTCTGGTTCTTTCCCAACCAAGTCCAAGGAGGTACCTCTAATATCCATCTGTCGATAAGAGCCAGGACTAAGTTAAACATCTGTTTCGAAATGGGAGCTACTTACTACAAGCAAGCCTCAATAGACGGGGGCGACAGGATGACTGTGGCGTCACCTCTTGCTGAAACGGGGAACTAATTAGTTTCAATTGAATTCTGGAATTAGTTAAAGTATGCTCCCGTGCTTTAAACAATAGCTCTCATTACTTTAGGCTAGAAATTTTCTTCCAAAAAGACATCCTAATTTAAAGTTATTTATTTATTTTATATAATAATCAATCAATCAATCATCAGGGTTAACGAAGGAGCAAGAAACCTTTGCATCATGGTCTTTCAGGGTTTCGAAAAAGTAAATTTTTTTCGTCCCTAAACAGAAACAAAGGGAGTACACACATTTTATGAATATGAAAAGTACACCTTAAAATTGGTACCATCTATTATTTTGTAGTGTAATAATACGTTTATTTAGCACAGCAATAAATGTTTTTGTTATTATTATTATTATTATTAAACTCCGCAGCAAACATGAATTGAAAGCTTCGACATTGAAAATTCTATTATGGCTTCATTCTGTAATTAAGTAATTAAAACAAATTATCTTGAAAATAAAACAAATGTGGAAAAAAACTATTTTCCTCTGCGAAACATTGTACATACAATTTAAAATTTATTTTTTGCTGTGCCACCAAGCCAATTTTCAGTTGGAGTTTAAAAGATGTAATTAAATTTGAAAAAGGGCACCCGTAATTTAAAGTTTAGTTTAGTACGATACGTTTTGAGCGCTCTGATATCATTTAACAAGGTATGGAAGCTAGTGAACGTCGCCAATGCAAAAACAAATAGAATCCAAAACCAGTCGACTATAAAAACAGCAGCTATACAACTCAATACTTTAAAAGAATCAATGAGAAACGCGGAATTTATTGCTCAAAGTTCAAAGCTTCAAAGTTCACCGCAATTGCATATCTCGCCTGTGAACAACGATTCAACTCATCCGACGCCAAAGCCAAATGTCTGCATGCAATGAAAACTATGAAAAACCAGTGATCTTCGACAGCTTATTTCTTGTTCTCAAAATTTTTCGAAAAATGGGAAACTTTGATAAGCACACTCGCTCATTATTGACTGTCATAAATCCTATAACAGAAACCGCAACCATGACCCCCAAAAATAGGATGGTTTTAACAAGTTACATTTTTGCAATATGGGTGCAGAAGCGGATAATATACCGCATAATTTACTATTCTCATTAATTAACCGTGTAAATATAAACACAACATAACTTCTTCAGTTGACACTGACCGCGAAAAATTTAAATTACGCAAAGCTGTTACGTGGTCTGTGGTTTTGGTGTTGATGACTTTGCGAGGTTAAGTGCAGCAACAGCAATAATTTACAAGAAATGTCAACGTATCGGCGGAGGTAGGGCACAAATAATCGTTTAGCTTTATTAATCAACCACCATGGCTCCGCCGGAAACGTTGGCATTGAACCCGGAGGTAGAGAAACCGAGAATCAGTGTTCTTTGTATGGACATCAGCAATTACAGTCAAACGGTGCAGTTTTTGGTGTGCAGCACGGCGGTTTTCGTGTTTTACATCCTTTATGGATACATGCAGGAGCTTATTTTCACGCTGGATGGTTTCTCTCCCTACGGTTGGTACCTAACCTTGGTTCAGTTTGGTTGTTACACAATTTTTGGATTAATCGAAACCAGGCTTCGCAAAATACATTCCCGAAGGTAAAGGCCTTATTATTCCACCAGAGTGTAATTATTTTAACTCTTCATGTCGCAGGATACCCTTGAAGATATATTTTCTATTGGCATTGCTCACATTGGGCACAATGGGTCTATCCAATTCTTCCTTGGGATATTTGAACTACCCAACGCAAGTAATTTTTAAGTGCTGCAAACTCATTCCCGTGTTGGCCGGCGGCATTCTGATACAAGGCAAACGGTATGGGCCGCTGGATTTTCTGGCCGCACTTTTTATGTGCGTTGGGTTAACATTATTTACTTTGGGTTTGTATTTTCCAAAAAGAAGGACGACTAATAGTACTAATATAGTAGCCTAGAATGTAGCGGTCAGTTTAGTTTAACTTGGCCTAGTTTAATAATGTTGGTTTATTTTAGCTGACTCAAAACTGCAACCTAATTTCAACACACAGGGTATCGCAATGATTTCGCTAGCATTACTCTGCGACGCTATTATCGGCAACGTGCAAGAAAAATACATGAAGAATTACGGCGCGACCAACGCTGAGGTAGTGCTGTATTCCTATGGTTTGGGATTTGTTTACCTTTTTGTGGTTATGTTGTTGACCGGCGATTTAATCGACGGTGTGCAATTTTTCTCGAAGGTTGGTGATAATCCTGCGTGCCACAGATTTCCAGCGAGAATTTGTTTCCTTTTAGAATTTCAACCAGAACTATGGCTACGCCTTCATATTTTCCATTACAGGATACCTCGGTATTCAGGTGGTACTGACGCTGGTGAGGTCCACTGGCGCATTCGCCGCAGTTACCGTTACCACCTGCAGGAAAGCCGTTACCATTGTTATATCGTTCATTTTCTTCAGCAAACCATTCTCGTTTCAGTAAGTATGAAATTTTGCCTTGTTTCGACGAATATTTCCTTTCTAACGCGGCAATATCAAAGCGACATTTAATTATATGATATCGCTTACTACATGCTCAAAAAACTTTATTTTTACGCCATTTTACGACAGGGAATTGAAACTGAGAATAGGGGGGGCTTTGACTACCGACGCGCCAGCGCTGCCAACCGATCGCATCGCGCCTGTTTGTTGTTTTCGTTACGTCATTCGTCGTATATAAACCGAAATAAAATGCACATATTAATTATACATTATCTGGACTTTTTTTTTATGGGGACATGCAGTGCCCGAAAGAAAATTTCGAAAATATCGGATTCGATAAAAGAATTTGAAAAAACAATTGTAACTTTTAAATATTTGTTTTTTTTTTCGAGTACAAATTATCCAAATATACAAATTGTAATCTATCTAAATTCGTCGACTATTTTAAAGTTTATGTACCTATCTTGAGCCAAGTATATTGACGATGAAAGTTACTTTTTTTAATATTATTACTCACTTAAATATAAGTTCACGTTTTATTTTCCAAGGTATATTTTTTAAAAATAAAAATATAATTTACTTCGATATTTTTCTGAACAAACTGGGCACAAAAAATTATCGACTTGCAACTTTAGAGAATGAGAGTGCCCCTAAAAAAGGCCTGTATATAATTATATTGCTACTGACATGAACACGACGTCGAGTTCCGTGGTCACAAAAATATACCATAGGAAAAACATAGCTCGCAATGCAAAAAATAGGCGTCCTACTTCGGCAGTAAATAAATCGATACCTCGCCAACGCAAATATTATATTTTAGGTACCTTTGGTCGGGCGGTATAGTCGTGCTGGGTATTTACATGAATTTGTACAGCAAAAAGCACCCGCTGTCGATGGGCGATTTTGAAGAAATGGTCGACCGGTGCCTGAGACGACTCAAAACAAAGTTCCTAGCCAAACACTACAGCGGTGGCCAATATTTGGCCAACGTTTAACCGACGCTTCCGCTTTACCCGACGAATAAAAACGCCTCTCGTCGATAGCACATTGTTTTATTCGTATTTACAAAAGTTTTCATCTTTCCATCTGGAACTCTCGAAAAGAACACGCGGGACACTGAACGGTGGTTCCTAGTCGTTAAAAAGTGATCGTACACTCACTAAATGCTTAAAACATATGTATATAATATATTTATATAAAAAAAATCCATAATATACAATAATATGAATGACTAAGGCCAGAGACGGGTCGAGGGTGGGAAACTCTTAAAAAAAACGAAGGGCGGAAAGAGCGACCCGTCTGCGGCGCACCTAACCTATAATTAACGCAAACAGATTCACATTCACGATGTTTAAGTGGTTCCGTATTACTTAAAACGCACGACGAAAAAAAAATCGTTTTTAGAAAAATATTCGTCTATATATGGTTTTTTTTTTCTGGACTACCGAGGGCTCTATTGCACGAGAACGAGCGGCGTGGCCCGGGAAAAGTATCCCGGGGCACTCCGCGACCTAAAAGATCGAAGCGACGGGCACGCGCATGCTTCTAGTCCCCTGTTTTTTTTTTACTTAATACTACTATCCTTGGAGAATCGGAAACTTTTTTGTTTTGGTCCTAATTCGCGTGCGACTTTTTTCCCATACATTATACATGATACAAAATGCGTATAAAAGGGGTTGCCAGGTGTCGGAGAGCGGGGGCAATTTACAGACAGAACTTTGCTCGAGGAACCTTATTACGTCTACGACCCTCCGGGGGTGGTTAAAAACTTATAAGTATATATATACACACGCGCACGCGCACATTTTCCTCGAAGGACGGGCTCAAGCCTGCGATGACATCACCACTCGCAGACCCTTTGGACTTTAGATTTATTTAGTCGAGGCGGGGGAGAATTGTTTTAGGAAAAACCTTACTGCAGAGTTCTCGGTAAGGTGAAAACTGGAAGTTTTCCATGATATTACGCCACAAACACCAGAAACAAAATTCATCTGATTGGTGATTGGGATCGATCATGCACATTAATTGTACACGGCGTATATTTCGGACCAAATAGATTGTTAACTACGGCCGACGAAGTTTGTCATAATCTAGTAATTTTCCTGCTGTAATTGTTAGCCCTGTCAACCATGTCTCAAATTTTCCAATATTTTAATGTTTTTTTAACAATTCTCTCTCTTCGAACAGCAAAAAAAAAAAAAAAAAAATCCAAAGTCGGTCGTCGTCGCTCAAAAATATAAATACGTAACACGGATTTGTTTTGCGGCATGTTTAAAGAAAGACGACGTGAACCTGCGAGGGAAAAGGATAGACATATGATAGTTTTCAAAGGTTTGACAAAGATCCTAATATAATACCCAACATTAGTGTGACGTAGGACTGTCCAAAAGCTTGACAATTAGTTAATATTACTGTTTTAGTTTTTGTGCGATTTTTAATTATTGGAGATTAACAGAAATCGTGATCAATCAAACTAACCAAAATTAAATGATAATCAAAATATAATCTAAACTCTAAACTCTCTCCTCACTTTACAGCAGCCAAGTAGTGCCCCTTCTAAGCCATTTAAGGATGCTATATAGGGAGGTCTGAATACTTGAATAGTTTGTCCATAATCATAACATATAACATTTTTAAAGAGATCCTACAGTAAAGAAAAACACAATATATGCGTTATGTCAATCTGAACAAGGTGGAACTCATTGTATATTTTCAAATTATATCACCCACCATGGGTGCCAAGTAGGTGCGATCAGTTTAGTCGGGAACATAAGCTCAAATCACGTGTGATAAAAGTAATAAAAAAAAACTTTCGCTCAAATCACATACTCGTAATAACGAAGATACTTACATTTATAGGTTATTCTTCTTATTCTATGGGATCGTTTCTTGTGAAATAACTCCACCCATATTTTTGTTTATAGGTTAAATTTATATATATTAAAGTGGATCCTAAACGTTGACTAACGCCAACCGAAATGGCGGACGCTACGTGAAAACTTATATAGCGCATTCAGCTCATAGTTAGTTGTGGTCATGGGCAGATCGAATGTTGAGCACTATTCATGGTTAACTTATCTAGAGGTTTTGGCCTGTGCAACGTTTCCCGCCTGATATCCTCAAAATTCAAATATACAGGTTTCTTTTTTCCTTAAAATAAATTATGTAGATTCTAACTGACGAGGCGTAATACAAAAAAGGGCGAAGACGCGAGACCTATCCTTTCAATTTTACGAGAACTCCGCGGAAGGCTTTTACGTTTTTCCTTTCGAAAAGGGAAAGGAAGAGGAAAAAAAAAGGTACCGAACATCCAAACGCGCTCACCAGCGTCGTCCCCCGGGTTCTCTAGCGTCGTCTTTGTCGGGGGGAGCGACTAGTTCCCGCCTTATTAATATCACAATGCGGTCCCGCCGCGTTCCCCCCTCGTCGCTTTTCGAGTACCGTTTAGTCGGGCACCTCCCTATAGGGCACCTCGCTGGTGACGTTGAACCCTTCGAAGTAGTGCGTGAGGAACTCGAACGTGGGCCTCTTCTCGGGTATCGCGTCCCACGTCTTCAACATTATCTGGTAGATCTCGTCGGGCAACGGATGAAGGGTGGGCTTCGGCATCCTGTAGCCCTGCTCAACCAGTTCGATGACCTCGCGACCGTGCATCCCCGGATACGGGACCTGGCCGTAAGTGAACAGTTCCATCAGGAGGATGCCGTATGACCACACGTCCGATTTGATCGAGAATTTGCCGTAGACTATCGCTTCGGGGGCGGTCCATTTTACCGGGAATCGGGAGCCCTGTTTCGGACAGTACTCGTTGTCCTCGATGACGCGCGCCAATCCGAAGTCGCAGATTTTCGCGATATTGTTCTCGCCTGAAACGAAGAAACACCCCTCAAAACAAAATGCCCGGGCTCAGGCTACAGATATTTTTAGCAATAGAGAAAGAGAAGGGTTTGTAAAAAAAAGTCTAAGCTAGGAAGGTTGGTAACTCTAGTAACTACCGTTGTCAACATCGCCAACCTGTCTCAAATGTCATATGTGAAAAACACATGTTTACGAAACGCGAGACACCGCTATACTACAGGTAAAATCTGATAGATCGACACGCGCGTTTAGAATGTGACGTGGAACCCATATGTAAAAATTAAGGGCGTGTTGGGTCACCCATGTATGTATCCTTTTTTTCCCATCATAATAATCGCAGGTTTCAGTTTATTATTCAAATTTCTTGTTAAAAAAAAAGAGCAATTTCATAAGGAACAGTAATTCTATTATTTATTTGCTATTGGGCAAAACAATCACAACCCTTTCAAAGTACCTTAACACTGGGTGGGTTTACCAGGATTGAGGGAAAAGCTCTCAGGAATCTTAACAGGATACACGGCTTTACATGAGGCCGGTGTTTAGAAGACGAGGAAACTTCAATTTATATCCGCGCTAGCTGCGGAGATCCAGCATTTGTCCGTCTTGCTGGTCAAATTAACGACCCGCCGCCCATCGACAAAACGGAGTGTCCCTTTCTATCTATCTAATGATCGTTCTCATCCACACTCGCCTTTTGATTTGATTTAGGATGCAAATGAAAAAATTAAATGTTTTTTAAATACTTTCATTCGCAAGCTGAACCAAAACTATCCAAAGCAAAAATCTTACATGCCAATGGCAGAATTCTTATCAATCAAAAATTGAAACCAATCGATCAATACCGTGTACATCGTTTTGATCAGTATTTGATTAAAAAAAGGTAGATAAGGTTAAGACGAACATTGTATTGTTACTTATAGAAAGTCTAAATAAATTGAACTTACTTGCTCTAATAAAAAAAAATTGTTCCCGTTTTTATATTAAAACGACCAATATTTGCACTTATTCTCTTTCCTCAAAGTTTACCCGACAAATGTGGAATTTTACAATTCACAAGATGCCATCTAGCGGGCGGATACCAGAGGCGCCGCATATATTGACGCGTTGTTTATTTCAGGGTAGCCGTTCTATTTTACTTAAAGCAAATTTTATAGCAAACTGGAGTGGTCGAGGTCAAATAATGTCAAAGAGAGTTGTTTCAATCGGTTCCCCCCTCCACTTACCGATCAGGACGTTCCGTGCGGCTAAATCGCGGTGGATCAGCTGCTTCGACTCGAGGTACTCCATGCCGCTGGCCACCTGGAACGCGATGTAGACGAGATCCTCGAACTCGAGCAGTTTGCCGTCGTCCTTGCGCAGGAAGTCGAGCAGACTGCCTTTGGACATGTACTCCTGCACGATGTAGATCGGTTCCTGCTCGCTGCAGACGCCGTACAACGCGACGAGCCTCTTATGGCGGAACTTCTTCATTATGGCCGCCTCCTGGAGGAACGCCTGCGTCGACATGGTGCCCTCGCGGAGCGTTTTCACCGCGACCTCGGTGTTTTGCCGCCACTTGCCGTAGAACACCTCGCCGAAGTTGCCGCGTCCGAGACGTCGTATCAGTTGCACCTCGTCCCTCGGGATCTCCCATTTGTCCCTGTAAGTGGGCGCGAGATCCCACATGATGGGTTGCGGTTTGCGGCACGGCTTCGACAACACGTGACATAGTCCGTAAGCGTTCTTCGAGTACGCGGTGACGAGCTCGGCGAGCGATTCGAACGTCTTATTGGTCGAGATGTAGAAGCCGCCGTTGTCGAGCGGTTTGATCTTGTAGTGCTTGACGTGGTAGCCGCGGAACTCTTCCCAGTCTTTGACCGACAACGAGTACCCGTTGGGGTTGTGTTCTGACGGACGGACGAGGAAGGTGCCGCGCGGTTGCGTGTCGTCGCCGAGGAGCAATTTCTCCGCCTCCTTGCGAGAGATGTTCTCGAAGAACCAACTGCGGAAAATACGGCGTGATACGCGAGTGCGGAAACGGGCAATTAAAAAATAAATAATATAAAAAAATATATTTGTTGTTAGATTTGGTTGCCGCTTATTATACTGAAAAGAGCAATTCGATAGCGGCTTTATATTTAGTGCGGTAAAAAAAGTAACTATAAAATATTGTAAAAAAAAACGCGGAATAAAACACTAACATGTCTGTCGCTGTCAAGGATTAGAGAAACAGTCTGATATAATAACGGATGATTCAATAAGAGTTTCCACATTACAATCTGAAATATTTTTGAAACGCCACTATATTTGTTTATTATCATATGACATTTCTAACCTCAAAACATAAACAAAATTAGTGATGGAGCAATATACGACTGAACAACGTGTAAAAATTGGGCAAGCCTATTACGAAAATGGTGGATCAAGAAAAAATGCAATACGCGTATAATCGCATAATCGACCTTCTGAGAGGACAATTTGGAGTGTGGTTCAAAAATTTGAGCAAACTGGATCTGTAACTAACCTCAAGGTCCTTCAACGTGCTCGTGCAGGTCGGTCAGATCAAAATATTGCTATTGTTCGCGAAAGTGTAGCCGAAAATCCAAACACATCGATTCGTCATCGATCGCAGCAAGTGGGCGTTACGTATTCAACCACACAACGAATTTTAACAAAAGACTTGCATCTACACCCACATAAAGTCCAAATAACTCAGGAGTTGAAACCTCGAGATCATCAACAGCGCCGCGCCGCGTGTGCAGAATGGATACGAGAACATTGAAGATTTGTGGTTCCAACGGGATGGAGCCACTTGTCACACATCCAGAGAAACAAGTTTCCTGGTCGGATTATCTCACGTAACGGCGATATCCCTTGGCCGCCGCGATCATGTGATCTTAATCCCCTAGATTTTTTTTTGTGGGTATCTAAAAAGCAGAGACCAAGACCAGACTGAAACAGTAGATTTGACGCGAAATAGTCGGCATAGAACCTGAATTGTGCCAAAAAGTGATAGGAAATTTCATGCCACATGAGTCGCGGGGGTCATTTGAATGACATCATCTAATCTAATCTAAAATGGCAAAAAAAAAAATTAAAATCGCGAATGCAAGACTCTAAGAAAAAAATCATTTGTCGAAAACGATGTACGCGATTGAAAAAATGCTGGAATTCAAAGACGCAGAAGATTTGGCTGCATAAACTTCTATTGTTGATAATTGTTCAAAAATGTACGCCGCAAAAAAAAACTGAAAAATGGATCCCCTATTATTGAAAATCGGCGATAACTAAAGGACTGTATTTCGAATATCAGTTCCTTTACATGGCAATAAAGCTCGAATACACAGCTAAAACTTTGGTATTTAAGGTTTTCACCTATTTTACTTTTCTTTTCTGGAAGACGCGGAGGATCCAGTACTATAACATTTATTTCAAGCATTTTATCGATTATATACAGGTTCCTTTCAAGATTAAATTATTAATCTCAAATCAAAAATCGTAAAAAAATATGGCTAATCAGTCCAAACAGTGTTATAGGCCGCATCAAGAGCTACAATTTTTGTATTTGCGGTTTTCGTCTACGCTGCTCGAGAAATTTGAAAAAATCCATATGAAAATCACTATTCCGCGAGCCGTCAAGACGCGATGACGTCATTGATTATTACGGCGCATTGCATGGTTTTCGAAAAGGCTTATTTTCTCAAAACCATTTACTTAGAAACATTCTTGGAGCAGGAAACGTGGCAAATCCATGGCTATAACCTCCATTTCCGGAATTTTTGTAATTATTTACAGGGTGTGTCGATTATGGGTAAAAATATCTAAAAGACCCAGAAAATTGCCGTTTTCGTTTGTAAATTATTAGTCGTTAATGAAAAACTATAAAATTCGTAAAAAAATTGATCCAAACAGTTTCGTAAATTGTGGGGAGAGAGAGTTTCAGGTTTCGTCTATCATACAGGGTTCGCGAGATACTTGGACTATTATAATTACTTGTACATTTTTTTTATATTTTTCAAAGTTTGTCGTCACTTTGAAATTAGTCGATACAGGGTGTATTCACATTCAAATTACATCGATTTTGCGAAAGTTCCATAGTGGTCCGCAGGAGCACGATAAAAAAAAACAATGCGTCCCTCTAGGAGAAGGAAACGCGAAGCGACTTCTTTTTGAAATATGAAGCTGCTTCGCGCTACGCGCTACGAATTTGCCCCGCCCACCGACGATTTTTCGAAAACCATGTTGTTTTTCTTGTTTGGTTCAGCATACACTGTTTTTTGAATTTGGTAAACTTGGTTTCTCCTTATTTGCAATGGCATTTACAGTTGAGATGATAGGGAGTATATAATGCATTTATTTGCTCCATAGAAGTATTTTCGTTTTCTGCTGCTTTAATTAAGTTAGGTATAAAAATACCAGAAACCACAACAATAGAAGGAATTACAGTCAAAGGAGTCAAAAGCCGAAATAAAATAAAAAAATATCAAATCATAACAACGGCCATAACCTTCAAAACAATCTTGATATAACAAACAAGTCTACCCGCCAAAACAATCGGTTAGTTTCGTTTCAGTTCGTTACAGGATGCCAATATCGGGAATATCACTAGTCACAAAAAGGTCTTGCTCGGAGCTTAGCTTCCTTATGAATTCTCACTAGATGGCACTGTAATCGAAAAAAGAATACGACTATATGCTATTTGCCAGGAAACCTGCGCAAAAGTGGTAAATAACAAGTGTCTAGTATTTATTAACTTAACAAACGACAGTTAGAGTTGTTAAAGGCTTTTGAGTTATTTTTTAATTTTTCTAAGCAATTCGTTTCCACACTCACTAGTTCTAGTATTTTTAATTCCTTCCTGTGCCTGTTTTCCTCCAACAGAAATGTTTTTTTTCTATAGATAACCCCAACTGCTTTCACCGTTTTCCTCTAACCAAAAATGAACGTGAAAATACGGAACACTTCCAGAAAAGTACGAAAAGAAATCTCAATCTCAAATCTCAGTTTTTTTTTTATCATCAAAAAATTCAATGGAAAAACTAGACTACGGCACTGCATTCCATGGCATTTTTAATTAATTGCTGAAAATTGCTTTAATTATTTTTTCCCATCATTCGCACGCCCAGTTTTAGTACTCTTCTCTAACCAAAAAATTGTCCAAAAGACAGGCAACTGAAAAGTGAATTGACTCTGTATTTTATAGTTTCTTTAATACCTTTTTAAAAATTGTTTTAATTCCTTTTTCTCTATCACCCCACCACGGTTTCTTTTTCTATTTTTTTCTAACCAAAAAATGGAGAACAAGCGGAAAGGTTTAATAATTTCCAGAGAAAAGTCTGACCACGGTACTAAGTAGGAAAAAAAATCAAATCAACGACTATATTATTTTTAATGCCTTCTTGGAAATAACCAAACAAGTGGTGAAAAGGCTTCAATAAATTCCACAAAAATTTTAATGCCCCCCTAAATAATATTTTAATTTATTATCACAACCAAAAATACCTCCCCATCCCCTTTCAAAAATCGTTGAAATCACCGCGCCCCGACCATAAATCGTTATTGCTTTTCGCTGGCGAAAAACACAAATCGACAAGCGGCACCATTACGCTGTCGCTATAAAAATAAACAATAAAAGCCATTGTGTACGGGCGACGGGGCAATATAATTTTGCGAGACGTGCGTCGCCATTAAAAAACTTTTTTTTTAGGCGGGCGCGCGTTTCTCAGAAATTTATTTTTTTTTTTGTACGGGGGCAGCGATCTGCGTCGCAGACAAAATGGCGACGACCCCGTAACGTCGCAAACTCGAACTGACCGGCTTCAAGTTCAGGCGGGCATGGCTAAAAAAATACCTTCGATGTGGACCCTAAATATTTAATACTAATTTATTTTGATTTTGACTCATAAAAATATCATTTTCGATAATACTTTTCTTATCATTTTTGGGTGATATACTCTGTTTCTTAATGTGAGAGAGTTATAAATTATTAGCGCCTTAGTGCTTAAAATTAGAGTAACAGTTATTTTCCGTTAGTTGTTGCCAAAGTTCGTTGACAATGGCAAAGGCACTTGAGAAAAAGAATACCACGTCTTGGAAAAAAGACATCGTTCACTGACTTAATAAGAAGTATTTTCAGAAAGTAATGAAAAAGGACCTACTGGGGATTGTAAGTTTCAATAAACCTCTTTTTACGAAACTTGTTATCGACTAAATCATTGTAGCAAGGCATACCACCAATTTTAGAACGGGGGACCAAAATCGTCTGTCTAATTTAAGTCCGTAATACTTTTTTTTTAACTATTGTTACATTTTATCTTAACTTTGTCCAATGATCCCTGTCACTGAAACTTTACATTACATTACATAAATGGAATATAATAACAATTTACTTAACAAATAATAAAATGTAAAATTTAATTAAAAAAATTAAGATTAAAAATAAAAGTTAATATTTAATTTTTTTAAGTGCTCTTTCCCGTTTTGAACAGTACCGTGCTTTAAAAAACTCATTTTATTATTTATTTTATTATATTTACGAAATTTAAAAACACTTTCAAAATTCTTCAAAAAAGAAAAAAAAATCGCAGCATTTTTTTTGTTACTAATTTAAGTTCAACTTTGCGTCGTCTTTCCTCTTTTTTCCGCGTTCCGCCGCCCAAATGTCACTTCCTGCGAGCCGCGTCGATATCTATTTAATTACGTCGAGAATAAATGGTCTGTACGTTTTATTTTTGCCTTGTCTTATTTGAAAACTAATATTAAATTATCCTTGTTCCTTTTATTTCTTTCATTTTTTTCTTCATTGGAAAAAAAGGCATCAAAATTACAACTCTTTTTTATTATTTTTTTTTAGAATTGAATTTTTTCAATTAAATGTCAATTTAAATGACAGGACAACAAGTTTAAATCACATGATTTTGTTAGTTATATTTACAAATCATTATTAAATTACTTTTTTTTAGTAATTGTTTAAATTGAAAACACATTTTTAAAAAATTTTAGAACTATATGCATTCGACGCAGGATGAATCCAGAAGTTTTGTGAAAAGTATTACAGTAGGGTGTGGAAGTCCCTTTGAAAAATCAATTTTAGTTTTGAAAGTTTTCAATTTAAATTGAAATTACAGAGCAAAATATTTCAATGACAAGTACCTTTTTTTTTGGTTTGTTTTACTTAAACATTACAAAAATTTTCATTCTTTTTTTAATTGAAAATTTTGCATTTGAAGATAACCCAATTTTTTTTGAATTTCGACAACCATATCGAAACTTCGTCAATTTTAACTTTCAAAAGTGGCCATTTTTAGTGGCAAATGCGTAAATTGCATTTTTGTGCGTTTTTTATTTGAAAACAATTATTCAATTATGTTTATAGTTTTCTTCAATTTACTCTTTGGAATGGAATTGAAAAATCCAACTTAAATATTTCTATACATTTTAAAAGTTGCCGTGTTCAATTTACAAATTACACATTTTTTTAAAAACTGTTTTCTTAATGTATAGCAGAACAATACCCGCTTCTGGTGCCGCCGTTTTAAAATTTTGGTTCGAACGGTCTTGAATATAGTCACTCCAACTTCCAAATTTTTTACTGGGTTGATTTTTTGCCCCACACCCCGTTAACTTACTCTTCACTTTCAACGCTCAACTCGGGTGCGACGAAATTGCCGGGAATGTAACCCCTCTCCTTCGTCGTCAGGTGAACCACCATCAGCCAGTCACCGTCCGAATCGTCCAGGACTTCCATACGGTCTCCCTTCTTGAAGGAAACGTCCTGGAAATAACAAAAATCTATACCAACCAAATATATTCAATATTTTCTACATTTTTTCTAGCCCAATAAGTGAATAAACTAAAATGGAACTGGTCTAATGGTTCGGCGGGGGTCTCCACTTACTTGGGAATCTCGCGCCTCGTAACTATAGACCGCCACCACCACGCGGTGCGGCTTGACGCCGGCGCCGCCCCCGGGGGCGGTCGGCGTCTGCTTGACGGACGGCTTGACGACTACGGGGGCGACGTGAGGCGCCGGTGGTTTCCTGATGATGTCGTGCTTGATTTCCGGATACCTCACCGCCGACGGTTGATTTGGAGGATATCGTGCTTAAAGAGAAAAATATTTTATTAAATATTTTTTTAGAAATGTTTTATAATTTAATTTTTTTTTTCAAAAAACATTTCTCAAAAGCTAAAGAGTCAATTTTGGAAAAGACAGGGACCAGTTCGGACCAATGGCGCGTACGTGGCGGTCAAAGAAGTGTTCAAAGAGTTTTAGATTATTGTGTATCTATACTTTTCCAAATTCTGCCTCATGCATAATAGAAAAAATCAATATTTTTTTTTTAAGTCGAATGAGGTTTATATAAACGCAAATTATTTATGCTTATTTACCCCTCCCCCCTTCCCCGGCCACGTGGTTACTTTTAAGGATAGGTATTTCGGAAATAAAATGTCCATTTAGAGATCCACAGAAAATTGGATATCATTTTTTTCAATGTCTAAATATCGGAAAACTTAAATTGTTTTTTAGTAACTTTTATAATTATACTTCATACAATTCTTTTAAAAACACATTTCATAGGATTGTGAAGAAAAATATTAATGGTCTTAATTAATTTCTAATTACTTACTAAATGTTTTTAATTAAACGTTTTGTCGTGCTTTTAATTTCAATGATTTTAATTAGGTTTCTTAATTTTCCATTTTTCTCCTCCTTTTTAGTCAATGAATGAATAGATATTTCGAAAAAAAAATTAATTTTATTGGCGTATCTAATTATATTTTCCACTTATTTGTAAGTATTTCGGAAATACAAAATATCGTTAAAAATTCTTTTAATTAAACATTTAAATGCAAACAAAATTAATTAATTTACATTTTCAATTTTCTCTTTGTTTTTTCTATTTATTTGTTGATGTAAAGTACTTCACAGGGATTTCGGAAATATAAAATATAGTAAAATATAGTTTTTTTTTAACTAAACATTTAACGGGATCGCAAAGAAAAAAAAATAATTCACAGTAGTACCTAGTTAAATTTGTGAATATTTCGAAAATTTTCAAACAGTTTCAAATTTTTAAAAAATCTCTCACCTAGATACATTCCAATTTCCACTGTAAAATTAATAAAATATATTAATAATTTCTGGACCAAGTTAAAATTTACAAGTTTCTCTTTTTTTATTGTTTAACTAAACATTTAACTGGATTGGAACGACAAAATTGAATTAATTAATTAATTGTCGTACTCGACAATTCAATTTTCTCCATTTTTTTTTTAATGTAATGTATAGACTTCATAGGCATTTTGAAAAATATTAAAAAGTATTTTATTTTACAATTTTTTGTTTTTTTTTTCAATTTTCTTATTAATACGAAGTATGCAAAATGAGTATTTTGAAAATACAACATATTGTTTCAAATTTTTGCCATTTAAGCTTTATTTTCAAATTTTCTCTTATTTCAATTTCAGACGCTACTTTAACACAAAAGATCAATACAAATATTTAAATTATTGCTTTCCAATTAAATATTATTTATAAATTTAGTCGACCGAATTGTCATTCGTCTCGCGGTGATTTTATTTAAAACAAAAACCGAGAGTTACCCAACGGCAATTAAGACATCGATCGCCCGCGCAAAAACGTGCGAACTAGAGAAATTTTCGCGTTTTCCAAACAATAACTCTTTTGATGACGTAAAAACAGAAAAAAAACCGGGTCCGATCGAAACGCGAACGCCAATTAAGCGATCCGCCGATCGGAATCGATCGCCGTTTCCTCTTCGCTCAAAAATTATACACAATGTTGCAGCGTAAATAATTAATTACGGACGGAAGGAGGGGGGGGGCGACGTGGGGCGGGTGGAGGAAACGTTTTCTAAACGCCTTGTATATGATTAAACGATTGAAACAAAACCAAAACGGCGCCCGATATAGAGGCTAATGCACTCCGGCATATCATTATTACCGAACGCATGGGTTTAACCCATTTCGCGTGCTCAAGGCGACTCGTATACAGGGCGTTTCTGCGAATCCCCGCGGATCGATATCGAGAATAAACAAAATTTATTTTATAGAGTGAGGGTCCGCGAGTCGCCATTTTTGCAAGACGCGAAAACGAATTCATATTTTCTTTAATATCATACAGGCTTTCACAGTAACGCCCACAAGGTAGGGTATAAGGGAAACGGATGGTCCTAGAAATTTGAAAAAAAAAGTAAATCGGTTAAGATAAAGTGAGCGAAATAATTTTCGAGTTTCTGAAATTACCACCAGGGGGCGGTAAGTAATTCTTCTTCTTCTTCTTCTTCTATATTAGGCACTTCTGCTTGTTTTACTTCAATGTAATTTTTATCACAGGTTGTCGTTCCATCACTATCCGTTGTTCAGACATTCTATCTATATGTTCATTCCATCCTTGCTTTCTTTTGCTTGTCTAGGTGTTAATCTTTTACATTGCACATGTACACATCACAAGGACCGAAGATGGACACTTGGAACACACTGTCTATTGAAAACCAACACACACCAATAGATATCCGAACGCTGAGTCTCACTACCACCCATCACAGATACAGGCAGTGGCCAATACAGGCTTACGAACGAGAAGAACAGAGATGATGAACAGAGTTGAACTGAAGAAAATTAGTACCTGTCTTCTTCAAAACGGATTCCAAAGACGCATCATCAGCAGAGCAATAAGCAAACAACAACAGCCGCAACAGAGAGTGCAGGACGAAACCCAAGAGAGATCGATCGCTGTTCTGCCATACTGCCATACATCAAGGGGGATACTGACAGAATCGGCCGGATATTACGGAAACACGAGATGTCTACGGCCAACAGACCTGATTATACTGTTGGAGCAAAATTAAGAAACCCAAAACAAAAAAATACTTTAGAGAACCAAGGAGTATATAGACCAACAGACCAACATCGATTAGCAGTAAGAAATAAACAAACAACATCGGCTTTATTCCAGCACCAACACCAGACAGGCCATAAGATTGATTTCGGCACTTGTAAACAAATTGGCAATGTTTCTGATTTTAGGACCATGATTATACGAGAGGTAATCGAGATAGAAAAGTCCAGACACCTAAATACAATATGTGTAAAACGATAATCAAACGGCAGAACGATACACGGCAGCCAACGGGGACATCGCAACCACGATCGGCCGAAATAAACAACGCGGCAATTCGGGGGGCGGAGCCGTCTCCCCTCCCGCAGAAGCAGCACCGTTACCACCTTCGGCGCAGGTTATAAATAGCGCACGTATCGCCGATAACTTCCCAGTGTTCGAAGTGTTTTCGGAGCGCGAGCATTGAAGAATCCAAATGAAATCTTGGCGAACGTTTGCAGGATTCCATTTGGAGTCCAACAAGCGAACGGATGATAATCCGGAATATTTTTTCAACATATCGTGTCGTTTAGGCATCCCGCTATTCCATTTGTTTTTACAGTTTGCTCTTTTATTTCATCCTTTATTTTATTATCATACGATAATCTAATTCCTAAATATTTAATGTTCATTACTTGCTCCATAATTTGGTTATCAAGTTTCAGCTTATATATAATTGGTTCTTTAGAGATTACTTGCGAATTAGTTTTTTTGGCCGATATTTTCATGCATTTATATTACATGGATGTAGTAATCTCTGCAAATCATCAATACCAATACCATCGTCCATCGGCGTAACAAAATACTTGTATTTCTTTATTACCCACCTTATAGTCTTTTTTTGTTTTTTACCTCTCTAAAAAATTTCTAATGTTTACCATAATTAAAATGAGAACTTTTTTAAAGCTAACAAACTTGGAATCGTCTGCTATGTTTTCCCTAAAGTTACGATTGCTTACCTTGCAACCAGGTGGCGTTTTCTGATATAATCGCAAAAAAAATATTAAGATAGTCAAATGAGGATCCATCAACTCACTGAAAACCATATCCCAATGTCTTTATCTTAACCTAAAATATGCACAAAAGAACTTGGTCACTAATCAATTGATGGTGACTAACTAATTCCATTAACTATTGACGTATTTAAATAAAACAATTAAACAATTAAAGTAAAACATATCTTTTAACAGAAATTCATTTATAATTGTCACGAAAAAAAAAATTGTTTTGATCTGACCAAACGCTCAAGCATCAAATTAGATGCTTGTCAAAGTTTCTGATTGCTTACCGTTTCTTATTTTTAAGTTTGCTAAATGTTTATTTCACTAAAAGTGTTTACCGTAATCCATCATAATACTCATGATTTCAATACACAATTTACTACTCAAATAATTAAATAATTGATTAGCCTTAGTTGATTAAACCTAATTAATGTAAAATTAGTAATAGCAATTAATAACTCGAGAAGGGACAGCTTCTGGGTAATGTTGTGCGAACCAAAGGTACTGTCATGACAGTACAAGATAAAAACAAAATTTTATTTTAATTAGAAATATTATTTGGCATACTAATTAAGAAATTATATATTCTTTGAGAGTTAATTTCTTTTAATTATATTTTTGGTTAGGATAAAGATATAATTTGACTATCTAATGACATAAAAAAGTCATATCGTTGCATTTGCTCTTGCTCAAGAAAATTATTTTTTTTTTGCGATTGTCAGAAAACGCCACCTGGAAGCCAGGTAAGCAATTTTAATCGTGCCACTCGTAGCACGATCAAGATAAGCCCTTTTTGAAGGACTCCTAATTCATTAAAATGGATTAAGTCTTGTTGGAGACATGGAAATTTATTTAAGAAAATGTTCGAACCTTCCCACCACTTGCAGACAAACAGCATTAAACAAAAATCATTTGAATTTGTCTCAGAGTTCAAATAGTAACTTCGTTTAACCCTGGATAATATTAGAAATTTTTGTAGAAACTTAGTTTTAACATTACAGATAACAATTACTCCCTCTGGTTTTTTTTTAACTTCTAGTACCATTCCCTAATACCATACCCTCGTTGCAACTACTGGCATACCCGGTATATACGAGACGCGGGGTAATTTACCAGAAATAAAGCAATGCTTGAGACTACTCCAATATAAGAAGATTTGTTCGATAAATGTGGTAGTAAATGTTAGTAATTAAAAAGATACAACGTAAAACTTAACAAAGGTATTAAAAGATGGCACATTTGGTGAAAATTAAAAAAGAAACATAGAAATAACCTATGCATTTGTGGATTTTTATATCCATTAAGCGATTTAGTGAAGAATTGAAGTTCTTTGGCAGACAATACGAAATAAGAAATTACAGGGTGTCCAAATATAAAGAGCGTTTTAAAGTTGTAAACATAGGCTCTGCGTCACAATGTCATCACTAAAGTCTATAGCAAATTTTGATCCAAATTTTTCGGAATTTCCCAAAATAAGTGATTTTTTTAACATTTTTTTAATAAAAAATGTCAATTTATTATTTTTGATTCACAAACTATCCGTAGGATCAAAATTTCATGAAACTGATTCATAAAAAATGTTCCCATACGAAGGGGACTTTAGTGGTGAAAATAGATATATCGAATAGGTATTAAAAATAAAACTAGATACTTAATCTTCATTAAAATAAGAATAAATCGGACTGCACGTTTATCTACAGGAACCTTTACGTGAAAATTAGAAAAGAAGTATTAAAAATAGCAACATGCTTTATTTACTATAAAAATCAATGGAAATAAAAAGTCGGGTCAATTAATCGGTTAATTTCACAAGCAAAACCCAAATCTCGAACACATGGGACCTCGACGCGATATCGGATACGCCGTTACATAATAATAAATATACGGACGAACGCCATGTGTGCGAAGTTCTGTTCGAGTGAAAGTTGTGGCGGAGTATTTTTTAGGAACGCGCCGGAACCGGGAACGGGACTCCGCTGAAGTGCAGTCGCGCTCATCGTCCCAAGGCAAACAAATCGGTACTTTCGGCAATATTGTCTCGCTAGCAGAATTTTTCGTATTTCATCGAACGAATCGAGATAATCGATATTTCAATATCACTACTCACATTTTTTCCAAAATAAAAACTATGTGCGTTTCCATTAAATGGATGAAATTTCCATCCGCAAAAAATCGATACCCTATCGATAACAAATCTGTTACATATGGAAAAATTAGAGACTTATTATATACAAAAATTGTCGACTTACTAAATTGATACCAAATTATCGATACGCTATCGACTTACTAACTCGATACACTATCGACTTACTAACTCGATATACTATCGACTTACTAAATCGATACCCTATCAACGTACTAAATAGATACCATATCGACTTACCTATTTTACTGTCAGTCTTAATGCTTGGCAACCGTTCCGGTGCCGGATGGCCGCTGCCGCAGCAACAGCAACTGTTGCCCATGGCGGCACCAACGTCACCACCGGCGGACGGACGATAGAAGAAACCGGCCGGCGGGGACCGGGAACGATCGGTGAAAGGTGGGGGCAGGGGGAGGCTACGACGCTAGGCGATCACCACCGTGTCCCCGGTGTCATCATCTGCAACATAGATCGATTTCGAATTTTTTTAAACACATATTATAATTAAAAATAAAGGAGACCGGTTATTTTTAAAAGTCCGCCCGTGCGAGATGAACTCGTTCCCGGACCGGGTAGTATCGATTCGTGCGGCGACGTCCACCATTTTGCGCAGCAAACGAGAACAAACAAAAAAGTAGATAATTTAATTTTTCATCGAACATCGAAAAAATAATATTTGCACGAACAGCGATGTTCGAGTACGCCCCCGCGTACCGCCAGGTGACGATGTAAACTTTTGACCCCAAACAAAGCAATATCTCGCAATCGAAATTAAACCGGCGTAAAATAAATATGATTAATTAAATATAGCGACTAAATATTAGCCGCCGGATCAGAGATTATTCCATATCGGAAATTTTTATCAATCGTATACTCGCGAAATGTTTTATCAACGACAGACGAAACCACGCGTTTTTATCGATAAATTCACCGTCCGAATCCAATTCGAGATAAAAAATACGAATTCGTTAAAACACGAACGATTTTTCGGCAAAAACAAATTTACTGTACGAAATCGATGCGTATCGATCAGTTGAATCTTCCTTCGTTTGAAGCACTTCTGGTCTATTAAGTGTCAATTTGGAAGTTACAAGGTATAGCATTAATAAATCTACTTTTTCTCAAAAATGTTGCCATTTGCGCCCTCTACTTTTCAACCCACTCTATCATTCTTTATCACTTGAATTCGTTGACAACATAAGGCTATTTATGAAAACTGTCACTCCTGACTGGACTTTTCGTCGTACAGTAGAACCCCGATTATCCGTGCGCCCTTTATCCGGGAGGCGGCTTTTTCGGGCGGCATTTTAAATTGATCAACCACGCGCGGATTATCCGTGGCTAACGGGCAGAAGTTGGCAGCGCATGGACGCTGCATGCACTGTGTCGTTCTTTTCAGCGAATCCCTAAATTTGTGTCGGGTTTTAACCTATTACATTTGCCGAGTGCTGATCGACCGGCTCGTTAGTTTGGGTTAGTTAGTTAAACGTAAACAGAGGCACAAAATGGAGCGTACCGGTGTTATGCGTCAACGCAATGTTTCAAATATTGAGCAAAAAATGGAAATGTGAAAATAACATAAGTGTTTTTGTGTTGGCTAAAAAGTATAACATTGTAAAACACACAGTTCGTGACATTGTAAAGAGAAAAATCAAATTACAGAGCTTTGTAGCTAAAGCACATGGTGCTAAAGCTATTTCTGATCGAAAATCACTAAAAGGGTCTACTTTTCGACAACTTGATGATGCTATGAGCAGGTGGTTCTTGCAGAAGAGATCGGAAGAGGTCCCGATATCAGGACCTATGTGTGCAATTTTTTTAGGTTTCAAAGGAAGCAAAGACCGTTTAACAGTTTTGTGCTGTACCAATGCCTCAGGAACGCATAAGCTTGGGTTAGCTGTTATTGGAAAATCCAAAAATCCGAGGACTTTTAAAAATATAAAAACACTGCCCGTTGATTTTAAAAAATGTATACCCGAAGTTCGAGCTTATCAAAAAGAAAATAATGTTCCACCAAAGGCTGTACTGTTACTGGACAATGCGAAATCGCATCCTAATGTTGTGCAACTTAAGTCCGAAGATGGAAACATATTCGTAGCATATTTTCCGCCGAATATAACATCTATTGCCCAGCCAATGGACCAAGGGGTTATAGAGGCTTTATAGAAAAGATCTTATGCTTCAAGAAGAACGTGACATTGTGGAATTTTGGAAACGTCTAAATTTGAAAGAAGCAATATATGCTGGGATTTTAATAGAAGATACAGAGGAAGAAGATGTTATTGGAGAAAATAATCAGTTAAATGAAGGTGGGCTATCGATCGAAAACACAGCATCTATAGCCTTGCAAATAATTGGTTTGGAAGATATAGAAAATAAAGAAATACAGGACTGGATAGAATGTGATCACAAGGAAGCAGGGTAACGTAAACGTACTTATTCAATATTTTGAAGAACATCTTGCAATTGATGGGAAATGAAAGAAATTATACAGTGTAGAAGTTACGAAGCCCAAAAACAAAAATCAGTGATATTTTTAAGTGATTTTTGCAAACATAATTTATTGTATACATTTTGTATATACTATATTTTATTTTTTGTAACATGTATGTTGTATCTTGTATTACGTTTGTTCTCTTTGTTTGACAGATGTATTTATCTAAACAAATTTTAAAAAAATACATAATAAAAAAAAGGTATTTGGATTATACGTGTTTTCGATTATCCGGCGAAGGCACGCACCCTCCGACTATGTAATGAGCCGAGTCGGATGGACTTTGAGCACTGTAGTCCATTTGTGAGAGCTCTTTATAAACATGTTTTTTAATTTAGCTGGAAATAATAGTTTCTCGATTTCTTCTTGATATAATGTAATCAAATGGATTTTGTATACTTTTCTCTTTCTAAAGGTTATGCAGATTTTGTTGTTTATCTTAATAATAACATTGTTATCAACAACAAATACGTCAATAGCAACTTCGATAGCGACTCAATCTAAAACGATTTCCTTTGCGCAATACAAAAGATATCTTTCCAATTTGTCAGATATTTTATCGACACAATCGATATAGGATATAAATCATGATTTCAGAATTTCGTTTACTTATAAACTTATTTACTGTACTACAATAAAATGTCATAATTTGTCCACGAATTATATAGGATACTCTTTTTGCAGACATTTTTGTTGTAATGAAAATTTAGATCAATTCTTTTGGACATGCTCAATTCTTAGTTTTTTTTTTATTAAAAGAGTAATCGACGAAAGATGTAATAATCTAAGTATCTAAATTCAAAACAAACATTTAATTAACTCGATATCAGACAGCACGTGTAAACAACGATAACAAATCCATTACGGCCCTGCATTAATCACGGTCCTGTGCGATTCGCGATCGCGTTGGTAACCGGATACTATATTACTAACAAACGAAAACCCAATAAATAAATTGGCAACGTAGGGCTAAATACGTCAAAAGCGTATAATAATACCGAATCATAATACGCTGTAATGGCAATAAAGTTAAAGCAAATAACGAGAGAGTTAATTTTATATACGAGATATGCACGTATTTATGCGCGTTTATGTGCGAATTAATGTTCGAAGAATTTCCCGCGATAAGATGACCATCGATCCGCGTCAAAATGGCGGCGACGCCTATCGCCGTTGTTGATTCGGTTGTCGGTGCGATGTCGCGGAAGTGGTTGCGAACCCGGCGGTTTGCTCAGTCTTCGTATCAATTTGTATTAATTTACATAAAAAAAGTTTGCATTTTTTATTCGGGAAGTTGACAAAGGCTATGGAAATCATTCCTAACAAAATTTCGAGACTGCAAAAGATACTCACTGAATAAAACAGATTTTTCTTAATACCTAATATAAAAATAAACCGTATTAAACTCATCAAGCGTAACGCGTATTAATCTTTATTTAATCCGACATAAGGTTCCTGAGTTTTGGAAGTACCAAAACTTCAAACCACCCCATCACCCATCATGTTAAAAGTGTCGGAAAGAAATTTTCACGAGCAGCTCTGAAGTTTTATTAACAATAACAAATTCTCCCGATAGATTACCGAACAATCTAATTGTGATATGAACTACAACTACAAACCAAATAAGAAACATAAACCAAAAATGAAGAATGTAAAAACAATATTCGCTGCATATACATACATAAAAAGTACCGAGTTAGGAGCACTCGCCAGTCCTCAATTGCTATGTTGTTTACAGAATACTGACAGTATAATGATGCCATTTATGGCATAATTTACACCATTAATGTCCCCTTGAGTATCAAATGGTCCTGGTAGGTGTGGATTACTTTAAAGAATCTGCCGCCAACAACTTGCAGAAGAGGCATTTTTTTTATTTTTCTGTAGACTATGCAACTGCTGACGAAGTGAGATAACAAATTCTCTCCATAGGTTCGATCCCTTCAATTGATAGGTGGTCTTTTGACTGCACCTTTAAACCATGTCCTTTTGTGGATCATCGTCGGAAACTAACGAAATGGTAAGATAAGTAAGGTTCCACCACGTGCCCAGCGACAGCCAGATATGTAAGAACTCATATTTCTAAGCACAGATCGGGTAAATGAGCCGGTCATCTCCGTTCTTATTTCCGGAACATCTGCGGCGAAATAAGATTAAAAAAAAAAAAGAAGAGATTATGGTGGAAACGGCATCCTGGTATTATCGAAGATAATCGTACGGTACGAATGGGACAAGACCGTCGTCCTCGGTCCGTCCGTTCAGCGAAAACTGGTTGTATAAAATTACAGTTAGAACGCAAATAGCGATTAAATTGGTTCTCTCTTCCATGCTCGACGCGGAACGCGAGAGAGCACACGGAAAACGGCGTTATGCGAGCGATACGGCGGCCAAATACCTCAAACCCTTCTTACAGGAACGAGCTAACTAAAACGCATATTTTCTCAAAAGGACAATATTTTAAAACGAACGACCTCTGGTCGCTCGACATCGTTGCTACTATAGGCTTCAACCAGAACCGTTTCGTTACTCTCTACTGCCAATGAACAGACTATAACTGTCGACACACGTCATAATATGAGTTCTAATCTTCCTCCCTTAATCTTCTTGCCAAAATAACATTTCCAGATGGGGGCTACTCTTAAGAGTTAAATTCGGGTGTATGAGTATCAAACTTTCGGCAAAAGCTTGGAATCGAAGGACAGCTTTCCGGTTTTCTCTGTTTACCAGTTTGCTTATATGAATTGCGATCACGCGATAAGATTCTTTTTTCCCCAAACTACGCGAGGTTTCCGATTTCTTCCGCCATTTTTAATCCCAAATGGTGCGATGAAGATAGCGTGAAGCCGCGGAAAACTACCCACGTGACGTAGACTTCCACGAACCAATCGCCCGCGCGAGACGGGACAGACGGACAGACAGGAAGAGCGGACAATGCAGCAGAAACGGCCAGTTAGGACGAACACAAAGAGAATATAAACAATAACAGTGCCGCTTCTTGCATGTAAATTAAACGCGAGCATCTCCGTTCGCCCTCATCGCTTTGCATGGACAGGAAACGTCTCTCGACCGGCAACAATGAATCGATTTTTTTTTCTGCGGGAAGGTCGTCATCAATCATTTTCTTCATCTTTCTTCGATACCAATATGTAAATATTATCTCGCCCGTGTGCGTGGCGGCCCACGTCAACGAAAGAAAATAAAAACCAAAAATCTTGATCTAAATATTTACGGCGCCGAATAAACTAAATCGTCAATAAAATTTAATTTAAATTTAAAGCATGCACGGAACATTTAATTTAATTAATTCAATTTTTGAATTTCGACAAACTTAGCACTTCCAATATGGAAAATGTACTGCTACAAACATAAAATACGCATTAACTTATTTATTTAATCGACATTGATTTAATGTTTGACTGATTGTTACGTTTAAAATTGCATTCGCGAAAGATACAGGTCCATAAAATGTCTCTTTAATCACGTTAAATTAATTAATTTAATTAAACAAACTTGCAGCTTTAAGAGCCGGAACCTCGGAACTCGCGAAAAATAGAGGTCTACAAGAAATCTTTTTATTCACACACAAAGCATTTAATTAAATTGATTAATTTCGATCGATTAAACCTATATGCAATATTAAGTACCGGAATCTTGGCACTCGCGGAAAATAGAGGTCTACAAGAAGTATATTCATTCACGAGTAGAGATTTTAATTAAATTAATTAATTTCGTTAAACAAACTTGCAGTTTTAAGAGCCGGAAGCTCGGGACTCCCGAAAAAATGGAGGTCTACAAGAAGTCTCTTTATCCGCACACAAACAATTTAATTAAATTGATTTATTTCGATCGATTAAACCGATCCGCAAATTTATGCACCGGAATCTTGGCACTCGAGAAAAATAAAGGTCCATAAGAAGTCTCTTTATTCACATATAGAGATTTTAATTAAATTAATTCATTTCGTAATACACACTGCAGCTTGAGCAGGAACCTCGGAACTTGAGAAAAATAGAGGACCATAAGAAGTCACAAAGAATTTAATAAAATTGATTAAATTACTGTTTCAAGCACCGGACTTCGGCAACTGCGAAAAATCGCTAACCCGCGCGCACAAATCATTTAATTAAATTAATTAATATACCACGTTACACTTCGCATTTAAGAAACTTAAGAAATCCGGCACTTGCAAGTGAACGACCCGCCATAGAAACACATCGGTGCCAGGGCGTAAATCGAACGGGCCGGAAGTCATACGAATTCAAATCCGCACGGTAAGGTGGGCGATCCGGGTCACCGGAGTACCGCGAAAGGAAAAACTACGCGCGTTTCGACGGACAAAGAGCCGATTCAGTTTCCTAAACGTCTAGTAAGTCTTCGGCAAACACGCGACGCTCGAGACCATTAAAATTTAACCGTCCGAGGTAGCATCGGTCTAAACGGCGACCCCGGACTTTGTGAAAGAACGGATTTGTGGTTAATGCGTGCGTAATTAGCTTTCCAAACAAGCAGCGACATTGGGCGAAAACAAAACCCGCCATTTTAACAATCGGGAGTGGAATTCGTGGCAAATTTCGAGAATCGTTAAGGGTTTCGCAATCGGCCTCGACGCAACAAGAAAAAAATTAACGCGCTTAAATTTCACCGAATCGCATTCAATCGGTTTTAATTAAAATAATTAATAACGGTATATCGCATTGATCGTGGCGGTACGACCCACGCGACCATTATTGCGAAATGCAGCCATTGTCGAAAAGATAATGCAAGTATGCAGTATACGTGCCGTATTAGGGTGCGGCATCTTAATTTGTTACAGGAACGTGAAATTTTGAATCGGGCCGTTTTAGAGGCATTTAGGATACAAATTAAAAAATACATATGGTAACCCATAAGAAAATGAACAACTTTGTGCTAACTAAAACTGGCGTATGAAAATCTTCATAAATAAGTTATGAAATATGTTGTACCGTATGTTCCATTTATCTTGATAACATTTTTAACATAAAAACAAAATGTAGGGTTGGTAACCAAGTTTTTTTCCAAATAACGTATAAAACAAAACACATTTTTTATTATTCCGATTACAATCATATAACACACTTTATATTTTAGAAAACTCATTTTTGGCAAGTGGGTAACAATAGGAAATTTGGCTGACTGCAATAACAATTATTTACAAATTAAAATAGAAAAAAAAACACTAAAAATAACCACCATTTTCCGGAACACATTTCTCATACACTCTAATTGTATGTCTTGCATTTAGTAACGTTTCCGGATTGTCTCTTAACTGATTTGATTGCCTCTGAAATCATTTGCCAAAGTTCCACGACATTATTACAAGAAGTTCTGTGCACGTGACTTTTTTATGGGTCCCCAAAAGAAAAAATGTGTTAAAGTTAAGTCGCGACTGTTGGCTGGCCATGGTTCCGCCGTTCCCTATCCAACCCTTGGGATATTCCATATTAAGAAAATATTTAAATGCTATATAATCAGCGCTGATATATTTAGGGGTAAATCTTCTACATATTTTCCTATTTTTTCTGCAACCTTTTCTTGTACTGGATGAACTTTCATCAACCCATAAAATGTTTTTCAATAAATTATTATTCTCATTATGTCTAATTAAAAAAACTGCATTGTTTTACGAAATTTAAATACATTATATTTATATTCTTTCAAAACTGAGTGGATTGATCCCCGAGAAATACCTGTCTCTTCATATACTCTAATAATAGAGGAAACTGGATGTGCTTCATAGAATCTTAACATGTTTGTTTTTTTTTTTTATTCATTTATAACATTACGATTCCGGCATACCTTTTTAGCAATTAAAGCGTTTCCGTTTTCTGTAAATTTCTTTGCCGGCCTGGTTTGAAGTAGCTCGGCGCTCTGAATAAAGTTTAATAATATACTGACGACGAGCTGCGGTTGCACTTTTATAATTTGGAAAGTATACTTAAAGCATATCACTCCTTTTAAGGATGCTAAATTCGCGAAAAAACATTTTAACAATAACGACTTGCGACAATAATTCAACCATCAACGTTGTCTACTAATATGTCAAACTAACATATTTTTATTTGTCGGTCAGGACAGGACAGGGTAATCGGAATAAGATATTCTAATAAACACATATATAATATACACATATATAATATACAGTTCAATTTAAAAAATATATGATGTAGGCTTATATGTCGGAACATTGATAGTGTTTTGTTTTATACGTCACTTGGAAAAAAACTTGGCTACTAACCCCACGTTTTGTTTTTTGTTTTTGTTTAAATTGATATATCTAAAAACAAAAAATGTTATCAAGAAAAATTGAACGTACGGAACAGGGTCTTTCCTGATAATTAGACGGCTTCTGGTGGCCTTATTATGCGAGATGGAAAAACTGTCAATAGGGGATTTCCAAGGTCAGGAAAAATAACTGAAATGAAGCAAACATATCTTAGTGGACCAAACTTGGTGACATCAGCGATCGGAAAAGCCTATACTCAATGAAATGTTCTCCTTGATAAAAATTCAAAAGTATGGTTGGTTAGATACACCTTCTGGCTAGCATAACAACAATAATAATATTAAAGAACTTGTATGATCGAAAAAATATTATAATACAGTTCAGCTAGGCAAACATCTGATTTATAAACTAGACACGGAAATTACGTTATTTATAATAGAAGTAACAATAAATTATGTAGAATTTATATATTTACATATAAAAAGACTTTTTTCATAAAGACTAAAGAAGAATAAAAATAAATTGTATATAATAAAGACCTATTCTTAAAAAATATAAAATAACATATTGATATCTGGAATATTTGAAAACATATAAACAAAAACATTTGGAATGTTTGGAATGTTTTAAAATTTAAAAAATAAAAATAAAATTTACGATATTACTGGAAAACACAAAATCCTGTTCCATACTGTTCAGGGTATTATTAGGATGACACGTATCTCAGACCCTTAAACTTTGAGATTGATGTTAAAAGTGATGTTCGCAAATCTAAACAGGGCTATCGATTTTTTTCAAATAGAAACAAACCCAATTTTTATAATTTCATCATATTTAGCATTGAAAAAAAGTGCGGCTTTCTATGTTGATTTTTCTAGAGCACCTAAATCAACTCGTTTATTAGGCAAAACATATTCAGAATATAAAACCTCCTCTCGATTCAAGAAGGCAGGAAAACAGTCGACAGTCGTTGTATATATGCTAATGATCGCGGGAAAAAAACCGGATCGTTTTGATTCGAATTTAAAAAAAATCAATGGAAGTTAAATCCGCGCGTCCGCCGGCCTTCCGACGCTCCGACGAGCAGCGAACAATTATCCGTGGCACTTAACCCATCATGGGTCGTAACGTTTCCCATCCGACGTCGGATAATTTCCAAGGCCGTACCCGAGTATTATCTCGACTGTACTACCGAGGGCGGTTCCAATCAATGGACGTTGTTTTATTTTTTTGTCGATGATACGCGCAAAAATGGGATCGACCACCGACGAAAACAATAAATTATAAACCGCCACAAACGAAACGCAATCGATAACGTCGATCGGTGTCGATCGACCTCTCTGGGTATGGTCTGTTCATAGATATAAGAAAGTAACCAATTGCTTTTGAATGGGATTATGCAAGGGTGGTCATTAACATACAATACAACAAGATTATTACCTAAAATTTCGGAATTTAAATTCAGGTAAAATTTTGGTCCGTAATAGAAAACAATTTTATATCTACCTGTGTTTAATATTCTTTGGTTTGGTATACTACTTAGTTTAAGTTTATTAGTAACCATTCTTATTTCGTGTATTGAATCGTGTGCGAATTATGCAAAATATGTGCGAGTCTAGTGTATCTCAGGAGATGCTCCCGCCCAAATGTAGAAAACACTATTCTATTGAGACTAAGACTAAGACTCTCATTGAACGTGGTGCCAGCAAGCAAGCATCTTTAGAATCCCATTTCAGCGAGGAAAAAAAGAAGCGATGCTGACATTTTCTCGAGTGTAGATGAAAGTGATCAAGATATAATACGGCGTAAAATTTACCAGTTATACGAGGAACAAAGCGTGGCTACATTAGATATCTTAATTAGGAGGCTTGAAAAAGATGAAACCGGTGTTAAATGTGGCAGAACTACCTTTTAGAATTCGGAAATGGCGACTAGAATATCTAGAAAAAAATAAGATTTACAGAGAACAACTCCAAATAGCATCATTGTAATGGACAGTGCAAGTTATCACAATAGACAGTTGACTGAAACCCCTTCCTCATGTGACACAAAAGCAACAATCCAAAACTACATGTATAATAACGACATGTATTTTCACAAAGATTATACCAAAACGCAATTAATTGTGGTTCTACAAAGCTTGAACCTACAAAAGGAATACGTCTGTGATAATTATGCAAAAAATCTAGGGCATACAGTTTTAAGGCTTCCACCTTACCACTGTATATTTAAACCCATTTAACATGTTTGGCACTAACTGAAATCTGTAATTTGTCGTAACAATGTTTTTAGAAAGCGAAGTTTTTAACATACCTCCACAAAGTTGGGTAAATTCTGTTAAACATATAGAAAAAGCAGAACAATCGCATATCCATATTGCAAATAATATAGAACAAATAATAATTACAAAAGGCGATAATAGCGATAGTGATACTGATATATTATGTGAATAATTTTAAGTAATTTAAGTAGGTAATAATTTTATTTTAGATTTAAACATAAAGACATACACAAATAAATAAACATTGTTCAGTATCTTTCCTAACAAAACCCAAAATAATTAAATTCTAAGCAAAGTACGGACCTGTTCGGCCATATTTCATTCTTGCAGCTTGTCCGGGTCTTTCCTTAATTCGTTAGTCAGTTAGTCACTTTCTTATATCTATGAACAGACTTTACCTGGTTAGCTAGATAATGTAGTGATGCATATGTAGATTTGAACAAACGTGTTCAAATTTTCAGGGGGGGATCAGGAAGTATTTTAGAAAAATTTAAAACCGCATTTGTAAGGGTCTAAGAAAAAGATAATTTCTCAAAAACCGTTTATAGAACCGAAAAAATTCATAAACGAGAAGGCGCCGAAGATTTGGCTGCATAAACTTTTATTCCTGACAATTTTTCTAAAATATACAGAGTGCGCCGCAAATTTAAAAAAATAAAATAAAAATTGGTCTCCCTATTATTAAAAATTGGTGATAACCGAAAAACTGTGTTTCGGATCAGTTTCTTTTACCGGGCGATATAGCCCGTATAGACAGCTAAAACTTTTGAATTTAAGGTTTACACCTATTGTACAGGGTGTGTGCGATATTCCATGCAATATTAAAAATCGGCGCCCTAAATTTGCAGTTACCGACTTCAGATTTGGCAGAGAAGTAGAAGTCCACATTTACATTTAAACTGATGAAACTGGGCGCGATCGAATATAGAGAAGTATTTTTTAAATAGTTTTGAAATTATTTTTTGGTTATTTTGGTTTAGAGAAACGAAACGAAAACGACGCAGAAGATCCGGTGCTATAACTGTCATTTCAACCATTTTTTCGATTATAGACAAAAATCTACAAGACCCTGAAAATTGTTCCTTTCCAGAACAAATTATTTGCCGCAAATCAGAATTTGAGAGCTACAATATTTGTATTTACGGTTGTAGTCTGTCACATACGCTGTTCGAGATATTTGAAAAAATCTTAATGAAAAATCAGCATTTCTCGCAGTACTGCATGGCTTTAGAAAGCAACTATTTTCTCGAAAACCGTTTATTCTATTGGACAAATTTATATACTAGGAAACGTGGCAGATCCTGCTATCATCTCTACTTCGTATATCGTTTGAACTATATACAGGGTGTTATGAGCAAAAAATCTAAAAGATCCTAAATATTGCCCTGCCCTCATTCGGCTGGGTTCTAACGGCCCTGTCTTCTAGCCAAAACAACAATTGCCGATGGGCCAGAGCGTAATAAAAAGTCTTAAGAGTCGATACATATCAAAATAGTTCGTTTCATATCAAAATAGACCATTATTAAATAGAATATTATTCTACCCGTTTTGCATCTTTGTGTGGTTTTTTGCCCCTCCGGTGGTGTCTAAAAATTCCGGTAATTTTATGGTTTCGTTTGCTTATTAATTGTAAGTGAAAAGTTTTGGTAGAATTTACAGTACTTTTGGGTTTCTGCGCGATGGTAGTAGTAAGGTAGCAGTCCTCTTTATTTATTTTAAATCAAATATTCAACACACGGGTGTTAAATCGAGAACGCACTTTTGCAGTATTTTGATTAATTTAGATTAAAAAAACATCAATTATTTAATAAAAATCTATACAAATGTTACGGTGCAATCAGCTGATTCGTGGAATCTGGAATGGCCAATGTTTCTATTTCTTTTCAGAAATACATAAAAGTGTTTAAGGTGGCCACTATATTTTTGTTTTTTTGATAATCGTATTTTGGGAATTAACTGGACCCCAAGAAAATAATAACCTTCTTGAGAAAATTGATCCTTGTTTGACATTAAGGACGAGAATAAAAAATCCTCGACTTTATCGATATACGGTCTAACTCGCGTGAAAAAAAATCTTCAAATCAGCTATCGCCGCAATACCCTTAATCCAGAGTTAAATATGGATAATGCGTTTGCCGTTATGTTCTAATCATTTTTATCATCATTTTACGCGGCTAATTATAGATATTACTACACGCGTTTATTAAAAACGTTGTCATTGTTTTGCAAAAAAAAATGCGCGCGAAAATTGAGACTTCAAAAAGGAGCAATAAGAGATCTAACACTTTTCCACAAGTTAGTTGTGGGATAGTTTCAAGCAAACCATACAAGACGTCGGTTATTATTAAACTTCGTACGTAGAAAGTACAATTAACATCGAAAATAATTCGTTAATTGTTTATTGTTGTACAATTCCGCGTTAATAACGGGGCACGTGGCTTTTACGCTCGGGTTGGGCCCGCCAGAACCACTTTCGCTCGGGCACCGCGTGCGTTGGTTTCCATTTTTTTCGTTCTGAACGCGACCCCCAAAGTTATTACGATTTATCAGTTCCGTAAAGCGACCGATGAATTCGGGCGCGAAATGCCTAGAAATGAACATATGAACAATGTGCAAACATATCGGGTGACACAAGAAAGTGGGAACACTCGTACAACTCTTAAATGGCTTGAGATAATAATAATAATAATAATAATAATAATAATAATAAATAAATAATAATAAAATAATAGAAAGGAAAATTACAAGAAAAGGCAAGAGTGCAGCGCCCAGACGAATCTGCTTGTGGTGAACCAAAACATACCGGGTGACACAAGAAAGTGGGAACACTCGTACAACTTTTAAATGGCTTCAGATAATAGTAATAATAATAATAATAATAATAATAATAATTCTTGTTTAAACTCCCCCTGTGGAGCCGGGGGAGTTTAAACAAGAATTGGCCCAAGGTATACCCTGCCTGTCGTAGAAGGCGACTAAAAGGGTGTCCGCTGAAAGGGTTAGCACCCCATTCAGTGTGAGAAAACAAGCTGTGAGGACACGAAGGAAGAGATACTCGGGCGTGATGGAAGATCAGGCTACTTCCACTCGGAAACGTCCTGATGACCAGCCTGCACCAGAGCAGGATGACGAGGGTGGCACCCCTCTGGTGACGAACACCACCCCAACGCAACGACATGGCAATGAGAACCCAAGTACATCCATGATCACTCCAGGAAATGCTATGGATCCGGATGATCCACCCATCCCTGGAAGAGCAGCTGGTAATGTGCGATTTAAATGGACTTTCGAAATGAACACTTACCTTTATCGTACTTACCTATATATTACAAAACTCGAGACAGACAAGAACCTTTATGGCCGCAGATTGCATCAAGAGATGATCCAGAAATTCCCCGAACTATCCGGTAAAACAGTGATGAATATTATGTGCCAACGAAGAGAACTATTTACAAAAAATAGATTGCCACCAGACGTTACTCGACGTATTCGCAATGAAGTAGCTGTCAGCTTAGGACACCAAATCGCTGCACAAACAGAGGAAACCCAAGACACACAAAACCAGATCTTGATAGTGCTACCTGATGATGAGCGACAGGCGGACGACCAACTACAGGGGAACATCACTCTGTTTCGGGGAATAGACCCGAATTTGAGACCAAAAATTCCCAGATTAAAAGCAAACAACAAGACTACTTCTGTTTTAAAGATTATCAACAACGCACTAACTAGACGAATTGAGCAGTGTAGGAGCTTAGCGCAGCTACACGATCTTGTATATGCTGCAGCAATTACAACATTAGAGATCCACGAGCAAAAGATCCGAAAACACAACGATCGATCAGCGCAGCTCACGACAACCAAGAAACCAAAGTGGGATTCTAGGATTAGCATGAAAATAGATAAACTACGTAAAGAAATTGGAGTACTGACACAATACGTCAGCGAACAACGAACAACTGCAAAAGTCGAAAGGAAAAGTCGTGACATTATCAATAGATATACCAGTCTATCTAACCCCACTGCCACTGAGATACTAGATCTTTTGAAACAAAAACTCCAAATATATGCATATCGTCTCCGAAAATATCGTATATCTTATAATCGCAGAAGAGATAATCAATTGTTTACGAGAAACCAACGAGTCTTCTACCGCAACTTACTAAATGGCTCACAAGAAAAAACAAACGACGCACAATACCCTAATGAAGCAGCTGTAAAGAACTTCTGGAGCAACGTTTGGGATAACCCACGAAACCACAAGCATAATGCTGGATGGATCGCAATGGAGAAGAAGAAAACCGAGAAGATACCCATGATGCTACCTCCGACAATTACAATATACGACATTAAACAGACACTCTCAAAATCACAGAACTGGAAGGCACCGGGTCCGGACGGAGTGCAGAACTACTGGTATAAAAAATTCGTTGCAACACACGCTAAGATGGCTCAACTCTTTCAAGAAATCCTGGTTGATCCACAGACATTCCCAAATTTTCTTGCAAAAGGGACAACTTACCTTCTGCCGAAATCTGATCCCCCACAGGATGATCCTGCAAAGTATAGGCCGATAACCTGTCTACCGACATTATACAAACTCTTCAGCGGTATTCTATCCGAAAAAATCTATCAACACATCTCTGAGCACAACCTCCTTGCAGAGGAGCAAAAAGGCTGTAGAAAACACGCGCAAGGGTACAAAGAGCAGCTAATCATAGATTCAGTTACTATCGAAGACGCGAAAGTAAACAAACGAAACATCTATACAGCTTACGTGGACTACGAGAAAGCTTTCGACAGCGTCCCGCACTCCTAGCTAATCGAATGTCTTTCATTATATAAAATCAATCCGCTCATTATAAGCCTACTTACTAGCATGATGAGGATGTGGGAAACCAACGTTACTATCAGCTCCAAATGCCCAGTGTTCAAGCCTATAAATATAAAAATAAGAAGGGGTATATTCCAAGGCGACGCCTTAAGCGCCCTGTGGTTTTGCATAGCACTAAACCCACTATCCACGGCTATAAAGAGCAAGCGAAGCGGTTATAAGATACCCAATACGAACCAAGAAATAAGCCACCTAGCCTACATGGATGACATAAAATTATACTCAGAAACCAACAATGGATTGAAGAGGCTCCTACGAACAGTAGAGGAATTCTCAAATGATATTGGGATGAGGTTTGGCCTTGATAAATGCAAGACCAACTCTGTTGTCAAAGGCAAATGGAGCCAGGGCCAAGATTTCCAACTTCTGCAGAGATCAGGCGGAGGCGCGATTCTACCAATGGACAGAAATGAATCCTACAAATATCTGGGCTTTCTGCAATCACAGGGAATAGACAAAAAAGAAGTTAAACATCAATTGATTAACACCATGAAGGAGAGACTAAAAAAGATATTGAAAACATCCCTATCGGCAAGGAACAAAATGACTGCTACAAACAGCTTAGCAATACCTGTTGTCGCACATAGTTTTGGAGTCATTAAATGGACCACCACCGACCTTGAAGATGCAAATAGGACCATTAGAACCATGTATACAAGATTCAGGGCCCACCACCCAAAATCGAGTAAAGAGCGCTTCCACCTGCCAAGAAGGCAGGGAGGTAGAGGAATCACTGATCTACGACTACTACACAGAACTCAGATTAAAAACTTTCGAGAGAAAATTACAAGAAAAGGCAAGAGTGCAGCGCCCAGACGAATCTGCTTGTGGTGAACCAAAACATACCGGGTGACACAAGAAAGTGGGAACGCTCGTACAACTTTTAAATGGCTTGAGATAATAATAATAATAATAATAATAATAATAATAATAATAATAATAATAATAATAAATAATAATAAAATAATAGGAAGGAAAATTACAAGAAAAGGCAAGAGTGCAGCGCCCAGACGAATCTGCTTGTGGTGAACCAAAACATACCGGGTGACACAAGAAAGTGGGAACGCTGTACAACTTTTAAATGGCTTGAGATAATAATAATAATAATAATAAAAATAATAATAATAATAATAAATAATAAAATAATAGGAAGGAAAATTACAAGAAAAGGCAAGAGTGCAGCGCCCAGACGAATCTGCTTGCTGATCTCTACACTTATCTTTACACATAACATCATACCATGGTTTTAATTAATATTTACAATTTCGTTAAGTTACCACTCAACAGAAAAAAACACCTAGACCTTCCTCTGTAAATAAAAAAACTTTTAGCTAAAGCCGAGGCTAAAGTACTGTAAGTACCACAAATTTTTAAAGAATTCTAGCAGTCCACAGCAGTGCCTCTTTAGAATCTAGGACATAACCACGTTTTTAGTTTATTTGGAAAAGAATTTATTAATTTATATAATTTAGTCAAGTCGCAACTGAAGGATCTTTCAAATATACCACAACGGTGACAAGGAATTATGACCCCTTTAAATCTTAGATTCACGTCTGTTCTAAAAGTTATTTTTTCGGAGAGGTATTCGGGATATTTTGTCTTAATTATTTTAAAATAAACACAGTAGCGATGGATCAAGCGCCGCGTCTTCATAAACCTCAGGCACCATTTTTCAATCTTTTCAATATGTTGTGACGAATTAGCTGTCGAACAAGGCCCATATACGACATCACAGTGATTAAACACGGAAAAAACAATGGCGGTACCGTTACTAAAAAATTTACTTGCGAAAATAACAAGAGCGTCGCATAAGATAGCGATTTGAAATATGGAAGGGTTAAAATAGGCTGGATGTCCAATTTTTTATATTGGTTGCATTTTGCGGTTTGAACGGACACGACAGTTGCATTTTGTGAAAAATTGAAAATTAAGCTTTTCTTTACTTGTTTAATGGCAAATAGCATTTAATGACCTAGTTATTTTTAAATCGCAGAATAGTGGAAACGAAAACTCTTTAAAAGCGGTACATTTTGGCACGAAAATTTTTAAAATCCGTTAGACAATAAGCTCACAATAAAAGAAAACAGAGAAGTAAATACATTTTTTATAAAAACCAAATATTCATTCGTTCTATTAAAAAAAAAAATTCAAGGTTGTTGTTGAAAGTGTTTTATTATGGTAAAAAGTTGATATGCTTTTGAAATGCGAGCATACAGTCAAAAACTAACGTAAGCATTCTAGATACACGTACGTACGTTTTTATAAAAATGTATTTACTTATCTGTTTTTTCCTTCCTGTGAGCTTGACGGATTTTGAAAATTTTGGTGTCAAAATGTTGCAAAAAAAAAGTACCGGTTTTCGAAAGTTTTCGTTCCCGCTAAGGTAATATTTGAAAAACTAGGTTATCCTAAAAAATTAACAGCTCACTACATTAAATGCTATTTGCCATTGGACAAGTAAAGAAAAGTCTCATTTACAATTTTTCCCATGATCAGGTGACTTGGTAATAGTACATTATGCAACAAGTGCGGTAAACGGCATTTGACTCACGAGTTTATTTGACAGTGACAGAGCGAGTGTTTAATACACGAGTGACTTAAAAAGTTTACCGAACATTCACTGACATGACAAACGTCAAAATTCAAAACGTGGAAAATATCTCCGAAAATATCCGATTGCTTTCAAACCCGTGTGGTAAAATCCCAGAAATGTCCGAAGTGGCTCGGATTCGTGGGAAACGAAACTGACGTGGTAAAGTGACGCTTCCCGCACGCTATATCGGTGGGCAATTAGGTTTTTTACAGACGGGAGTAGAAAAATAGTATTTATGATGGTCAGAGCCTACCAGACAAAATTTTAAAAAATTAAATAAAAAAAAAAGAGAAAAACCGTCCTATCCTACGTAGAATCATCTCCTGATATCAAAAATGCAAAAAAATAAAGGTTACTGTAGTTTCCGCTGAAACCGGAAGTGCAACCATTGACTACATATTGTCAAAAAATTGGACATGCAGCCTATCACAACCCTTAGAAATTTCAAATCTCAAGCCGTTTAGAAGTTATAGAGTGTTCCCACTTTCTTGTGTCACCCGGTATAGTAGGACCACCGATCTATAGAACTCATTATTATTTATTGCCGATGTGATTTTTTGCAATAACAAAACATCGCTTTTGAGGGGGGGGGGCAAGCACAGTTTTCGTGACGAGTTGATGTAACGAATTTAACACCTTGAACACTAGTACAGGTTGAGGGATTAGGTATGTATCTTCTTCTTTAAGTGCCGTCTTCGTTGCGAAGGTTGGCAATCATCAGTGCTATTCGTATTCGTGACACAGCCGACTGAAATAGTTGGTTTGTGGTGCACCCGAACCAGTCACTTAAGTTTCTCATCCATGAGTGACGCCTTCTTCCTACACTTCTCTTTCCTTGTAATATCAGTTGGAGTAGTTGGTACTTTTCTCCTCTCGTGACCTGTCCAAGGTACTGAAGTTTACGCTTTTTTACCGTAATGATAATTTCTTTTTCCTTTTTTATTCTTTTCAGGATTTCCATGTTGGTCACTTTATCGGTCCATTTTACCTTAAGTATTCTACGGTACAACCACATTTCGAACGCCTCCAGTTTCCTTATGTCCAGTTTCTTCAGAGTCCAAGCCTCTACACCATAGTACAGTACCGACAAAACATAGCATCGCACCATTCTGATTTTTAAATCCAAGCTGAGATCGCTGCCACAGAGCACTCTTTTCATTTTCACAAATGTTGTTCTCGCCTGTCCTATTGTAGTTTTGATTTCTTCAGAGCAGTCGTTATTTTTATTTACAATTGTACCTAAGTATTTATAACTGTCAACTTTTTCTATGGAGTGGTTATTTATATGAATTTGTGAATTGTTTTGTGCTGTTTTTGATATTATCATAAATTTTGTCTTTTTTACGTTTAGTGACAGTCCGAACTCTTCACTCGATGTATTAACTTTGTCTACTGCAATCTGTAATTCGTTTAGGTTGGTAGCTATCAGGATCGTATCATCCGCATATCTTATATTGTTGATAGGCACTCCGTTAATTTTTAGTCCTTTCGTTTCATCGTCCAATGCTCGTTTCATTATTTCCTCCGAGTAAAGGTTAAATAAAATCGGTGATAGCACGCACCCCTGCCTAACGCCTCGACGGATTTCTATTTCTTAGGTGTTATTCCCTTCTATTTTTACCACTGCTTTTTGATTAAAATAAAGATTCGTAATAATTTTTATATCTCTGGTGTCTAAGTTCTTCTCTTTCAGAAGCTGGATAAGTTGTTCGTGTCGGACCCTATCGAAGGCTTTGTTGTAATCAATGAAACATATATAAAGATCCTGATTCATATCCATACATCGTTGGGCGCGAACGTTCAAGGCAAATATTGCTTCTCTTGTGCCTAAGCCACCTCGGAAACCGAATTGAGTCTCGCTGATATCTTGTTCTAATGTTTTGTATATCCTGTGATGTATCGCTTTCAGAAATATTTTTAGCGTATGACTCATTAGACTGATTGTTCGAAAGTCTGTGCATTGCCTTGCATTATGTTTTTTTGGGATAGTGACGAACGCTGATATGATGTTGAACAGATCTGTTAGACTGTGTATGTTTTCCTCTTCTATCAATGTGAGAATTTCAGAGGGTAACTCATCAGGCCCTGCAGAATTTCCATCTTTTGTGATTTTTATAGCATGGATGACCTCTTCTTTAGTTATTTCCGGTCCACTGTTTTCTTCTTCTGTTACTATTCTGTTTATATCTCTCTCATCATCGAATAATTCTGTTATGTAATTCTTCCATGTTCTTAGTTTAGTGTTAGTGTTAGAGTATTGACGGTTGTCTGTTTTTCTGTAACCCTGCCAGTTCTTTCTTCTTGTGATCGGATTTCTTTCTGAATATTCTTATATGCTTCGTTGTTGTCTTTTACACCACGCCGTTCGTTCATCAAATTCAAAATTTCTGGAGTCATCCATTCCTGTTTTTTCCCTATTTTCTGTTTTGTCAGAATGGTCTTGCTCGGCTCAATTAATGCATTTTTTAAATATTTCCATTGTTTGTCCGTGTCTTCTTCCGCTGTTATTTGATTGTTTTTGAGGGTTCTGAGGTTGTCATTGATTTTATTTTGTAGCCTTTGTCTTGTTTCTTGGATTTTTAGACCCGATACGTCTATACAATTTGTTGTTGGTATTACTCGTTGTTTTTTAAGTGTTATTAAAAACCGGGCTATTAGTGGATTATGGTCCGATGAGACATCTGCCCCTGGGTAGGTTTTAGGTATGTATACATATTTACAATTTAGTATACTGTTTCTTTAAAAAACTATATGTTACGTTTGTTTTTAGATTTAGGAAGAGACTTAAACTAAAAATAACTACCCACCAAGTATCTCCTGACTCTCCTGACGCAGAATATATCTTCTGTTCAAGCCTTTTTTCTATGGATAAAAGTGGAAAAAGCTGGATGAAATGCTAATGTTTGGACTCTGGGCACAATATGATTGTGCTGCGGAAGAGTTTGATATTTGGATCTGCGACTTTTGCATGTGAATTAAAACTAAGAAACTTCTTTCATTTATCACAATATGTTATTTTCATTTATTTGATCTCCTAGATATTTATGTCTATTTTTGTTATTGATATGATGATTTATGCTATATTCCATATATTTGTACCTATTCCATATTTCGTTACCCATTTGTGATTTTGGTTTTTGTGTTAGATTTTAATTCGACAACATATTTGATTAAAGGCTGTTAATTACTACATACATTCATTAGTAATTACATTAAACTGTTTTAATTTCTAGGAAATTTTCTTTATGTACTTGAAAAAATAGCATCCCATATTTGGTGACTTCCCTCTATAATCGCGAAAAAGAAAAGGTTGAAAAAAATACAGGAATGTGCTTTGTATGAACAAAGAAGAGCAATATCTCATATGAATTTGCCACGGCTTTGAAACTGTGCTTACTCCGACTGCGGTTAATATAAGAAACCGGGTTTTGAAAAGTCGATATGGCAAAAATTGCGTGAACTGGTTAAAGGAAAAAAAGCGGGGAAAACTCCGTTTCCGAAATCCCTTTTCTCCAAACTTGACTATAGTGAAATTCACAACGACGGAGAGTGGATGCCGCCTTGCTATACCTAGAGATGTGCCAACATGGTAGGAAGTTACAGAATGCAGTACAAATATTTTAGGGGCATATTTATCAGCTAACAATAAGTCTGTTGTTTACGGGGCTCTTCATACAAGACAAAGGAAAAAAAATTGAAAAATCGAAAAAAGATCTCATTTTTAAACATTTTTATATCATTAAAAGTTCGAAACCTCAGCAGCGTACCATGATTCCATCTAAAAAATTTAATTAGATCACCGTCATGGGCTAAACTGAAATATATAATTTTATGTTAATTAAAGAAAAGAAGATCAAATTATCGAAAAAGTTTTTGTATAATTAATTAAAAAAAAAATCTATAACCTTTGACACTCTGTTTCTCGTTTATATGAAAAAACTTATTTTTGACTGATAAATAGACCTTCAAAATCTATGTCCTGAGTCCCCAAACACCCTGTATACGTGTTGCCCGATGCATTTGTAAATTTATGGCGCGCGCCGCTGACACTTTTCGCGAGCGCAGAGCCAATTTCCCGCCCGGCAACGGACTAATAAAATTCCAATATTTGTTTTCCGACTGCATAATTCAATTTTCACGTGCCAAATATTTGACGTGGAAATTGTTACCTACGTAACACATATGCGAAAATTTCTCTCCCTTTTCTTTTTTTTTTTCATTATTTGCGGCACCGACTGCATTGCAGCGAAAACACGTACGCTCGGACGGTGTGCCGCAAAGTTAGTCGCGGGAGCAGGCGAAAGGAACGAAGGGAGTCTTTCCCGCATTCCAGCGACCACGCAGGAATGCGAGGGTGCCACCCTCGTCGATTTAACGGGGGGGCGGACGACATCCGTTGGGGGCTGCATAACGAGCTTTATTTGCCGACATTCGAAAAAGCAAATATATACGCGAAAGCTGAGGAACGGCAGCGTTTTTAATAAACGCAGGAATAACCGCAGGAAACGCGACGAACATAAGGGACAAATTGCCTAGAAATCCGTACCCGACATGAAGGAACTATAGCGAAACTTAAAAAAATCACAGTACCATTTTGATTCCTATATTTACATATAAACAGGACATTAAAACGCCTTATAAGAAAACCATAAAATATTTCCATTTACACTTTTTATAAAACTTTTAGATTCCTCCTACGTCGGTTTTTTGTTGAGTCGAACTAGTTAACGTTTCGCCAATCAACCTGTTGGCTTCTTCAGAGCTTGAGTGAAACTGGCTCGCATTTTACTCTGTACCTGCTTATAAATTCTTTGAGGGGGGCGGAGCTAAATCAGGGGCATAAACACCGTCTCGGATGAATGATTCCCATATTGGTGACTTGATAAAGACCTGAGTGGCGGTTAAGATTGTTAGGTTGTTTATAGATTTCTGTAGACTCTCGGATTTTCGTTGATAGAAAAATTGATTCGATGCAAGAATTTTACTTTTATCGAGTAAAATTTTATATCCCGTTTCGTGTTTGGGTTCGGCAACTGCTGATGAGTTTATTTGTCTTAGTCTCAATGCACTTTCATGTTCTTTGGACCCAGTTGATATTTTCCGTCAGGTCTCTGTAATTTATTCTTTGCCGCATATGCATGGAATGCTGTAAACCCCTGCCATCTCAAATGGAATTTTGTCTTTGACGGATCGAAGATGTTGAAAGATTTTTGGACAAGTGGTAAATCTAATTTTGACGTTTTATTTCTTTAGAACTTTTGATATGTGGTCAGTGATGTTTTGAATATAAGGAAGCGCAACAGTGGCCAATGTTTCGGTTTCATTGTAATTGGAAGGTTGTGGTGAAATGTATTTTGTGATGGAACGCTTAATATCTTTAATGTGGAAATTATTAGAGAGAAGAGCAGAGGTAAGGTGTTTTAATTTTGGGTTCAATGACTCTGGCTGATCCGTCTATAGAAATCTATAAGCAACCTAACAATCTTAATCGCGACTCAAGTCTCTCACTTGTCACCAATATAGGAATCAGTCATCTGAGACGGTGTTTATGCCTCTCATTTAGCTCAAATAATATATAAGCAGGTACAGAGTAAATTGCGAGCCAGTTTCTGTCAAGCACTGAAGAAGCCAACAGGACGATTGGCGAAACGTTAGGTAGTTCGACTCAACAAAAACCGACGCAGGAGGAATCCAGAAGTTATTTATAAAAAGTATAACAGTAGGCTGTGGAAGTTTCTTTGAAAAAAAAAATTCTTGTCTTAACAAGTTTTGACTCGTCATAAAGGTTGTTGTATTATTTTTAGTTTATTTAGCCCTAAGTGAGGCCCATGTTTCGTTGACAATGGCAATGTAAAACATTAGACAGTCTAGATACATTCAGGATTTTTAACATACCAGGTGTTCAAAACTTTTGTTCGGGAGCAAGGGGTAATCCCGAAGCATCGATAGGAAGTGGCAATGGCGAACAGTTGTTCGCCATTGCCATTGCGCATTCGACGTTTTGATGTACTTGGAACAAGCCTTTACGAAAGAGTTAAAAAGGGAAGATACTACAAGCCAAAGAGGGGGGTTCGTCTCTGAAGAACAAGAGCAGTTGACCATTTGTTATGTTTGTTATGTTTTACATCAATTCAACTGACACGTCCAGAACTCAGCTTTAGAAAACCAGAAGCGAGTAGTATTAATAGAATTCAGCAGATTTTTAAAAAAATCTTCAGGACTTGATGGTCAGATGTAAGTTTTCTCCAATCACTACCGTTACTGCGAATCATTGCGAAAAAAAAGAGCAAAATCGAATCGGAGCTATAACTAGTGGGAAAAAGGAAAAAATATTACGGTGTGTTGTGTTGAATGAGGATAGCACCGTCTTTGGAACGAAGTGGCCTACCAGGTTCTATTTACACATGTAATAAGAGCGGTTGGATGAAGGAAGATGTATTTTTTATTTGGTTGAAACATTTTTCCAAAACAAATAACACTACAAAAGACAATCCTGTTATTTTGATTCTCGACAATTATACAAGTCCCATATCATTACAAATCTTCGAATTTTGTAAGGATAATGGAATTCATATGTTGTCAATACCTCCACACACGTCCCATCCTATTCAGCCACTGGACTTGGCTTTTAATTCCTCCCTTAAGAAAGCTTACGTTAAGGAATGTTATTTTTAAAATCAAGACCATATGAAACGATTTTGATGTTAATGGTATATTTTGTTGATATATACCATATACCAAAGCCTATACCCTAGCCATATATCGAAGCGTACTGCAGAAAAAGCCATAAAGGGTTTTGAAAAGACTGGGATTTTTCCTATTAATCCTGATGTATTTCGTAAGGAGGACTTTTGTTTCCCTGAATTCAGCTGAACCAATCACAGAAGAACCGATAGCTTCGAGTAGTGAATCCGGTGGCAATAATATTTATAATAACTCATTTAATGAAATTATACCTTAGTCAAAAAAGGCCCCTGACAACCCAAACAAATCAGAAATTCTTACGTCTACGCCTTTCAAATCGGTATTGGAAAAGAAACAAAAGAAAAAGATGATAAAAGAAATGATTTGATAAAGACACCGTGTTGTCGAAACAATTGTCATGTCAAAATATATAATTTCGTGAAAATCTGAACTTTTAGTTCTTATTTATTTTGAACAATTAAGTAAAATTATTAATAGACATACAGGGTGTTAAATTAAAAAACACAAGTTTAGTAGTTTCTGTTTCATTTCATTGAAAGGTAACCTTGGGTCATGAAAAGGCGCAACACGCTAGCATTATTAATAAGGGAAATACGCCGTAAAATCATCAAACATGACCGATTTTTTAAAAATCGATCCGTACGATAATCAGGCATGTGTCCGGATTACTAAAGTTATACTGTACTTACATTACGATGCAGATAGAACACGTGTCGGCAATAGAAGCCGTCCTCAGCGATGTGCAATACAACAAATGAACTTGGAGCGGTACTTATAATATTTACTTAGCAACTAACCAGGATATAGCTTTAAAAAATCCAATCAACATCGCAAAGGAAATGAAAAACATTTCAAAATTTTGATGTACCAAAAAAAAACGCACAAAAAACAACGATTATCCATACCTACTTCCCGTCATGAAGATGCGGAAGATGATGACGTTGCGGTATTGTGGGGCTCGGGAGCTTGCTGAAATCAAAGCAAAATCGTTAATTCTGAAGCAGAATGGCAAAAATGAAGCTAATTTAATATAACAAAAATACCGCTAGTAATGGAGAACCTTGTCCTTCTTTCGTTCCATTAGTGATTCGCTTTGAAAACTCTGCGACAAACAAGCGTAAAAATTGATGCTTAGAATGTTTGAATACTTTTCCTTTTTTGAAAATTGCAAAATACACACACACACTTGGCTAAATATGTAAATCTAATCATAATTTTTTATTTTTGAAAACGGACCAAGTTTTAAATTTGTAAATAATACACACCAAATTGATTATCATGTCGTATAAATAATAAAATCTAATAAAAAAAAGTAAGTTTTGATTATTACATGAAAATACTTTGGTTTTATATTTGATTTATAATTATAACTCGCTGAGTTATTATTTATTTACAAATAAGCTTTTTTAACACTAGCATGAAATTATGAGTAGGTATCCTACATACACCAGATTATCACCGTCAAAAATAGTGAAAATATATAGCAACCACTTATTTTAAAGGATACAACATTGAAATGATTCCACAACGCATACCCTTTAGCAAACGATTTGCCGTCAAAACCACATGTTATCATTAGTATCGACGTGTACGATAAAGAAAATAATCCCTGTTACTCCCCTTCACTCCCTATATAAAATTTGCCAAGCAAAATCGGCCGTCACAGGTTAGTCTTAACTTAAAAAACGAATATACCCCAGAATATTATACATATTCCTCGCCTTATTTCAATAGAAGTTGCGAGCTAGACGCATTTACTAAACGTATGTTGCTATGTCTAGACCCGGTTGCGTATTTAAAAAAAAAACGCGCATAACCCAAGCACGTGCAAAGTGCCTTAATTAAGCTCGCATATTAATTGCCGCATACCTGACGCCAATTTCACGAGCAAAACGTGAAAACTCACGCCGCCGAATCGCGGAACCCAGAGATATGCGCGTCTATTTCGTCCCGATTTCGGCGCAATCGGTAGGATCCGCACAGGTGGAGTTCCTAAGCGTCACACGGGTCGAATATCTTCGACTAGGTTGCCGCGCGAATTTTATGTTTTCAGAGGCAAAATTGGCCCCCGATACTTTTATTGCCAGCCATAAAATCTCGAATCGGATCTCAAAACGTTAACTATATGCCGTAGTATTAACTGTATTTTTATTACCGCCTATAATGGTGGCTTCGTTTTATTTTTCCCGGATACATGCCGATAATTTATTCGGTTAGCAGCATAATTTACTTCTGCATTTCAAGATTCTGTTAAATTTCTTTAAACTGTGTAGGAGTAGATGTTGGATATTCACAATTTTTGAAATATATGTATATAAGCTCCGTAGGCCATCCTCTTTTCCAGGCCTCCATATCCGTCCAATGTTGTTCTTCCATTCATTTTCTCTCTATATCCTTCTGAACTTATCTTATTCATTTCTCTGGAGGTCTTTCCCTTTTTTCTCTATGTGGCAGTTGCCAATTTAAAATCTTTTTTTCCGCTTAAGTCATAGCGTTGTTTCTACATTCATTCTTCGTTTTATTTCGTTTCAACTTCTAACAAAATCCATTTCTGTCGCTTATAATATGTATCTATCACGTAACATATTTGTTTTTTACTTGAGCCCTCCTTTGATCTTCGATCCACTGACAGATATTTGCTTCTACTATATATTTTTTAAACCGACCTCACTATATGCCTCAGATATTTTTCCATATCATATAGTATCGATGTTATATGAGTTATTCGCAATGAACAAGACATATTTAATATGTCAATCTTTTTATATCTCATGTTTTAAAAAGTGCCGGGAGATAAACAGCAGTTTCACCGGAGTCCTAGATAGTCTGCCGCCTTGATACTTTCAATATACAGTAGAGCTTCGCTAATTCGAACTCCACTAATCCAGACAAAATTTATTTACATTATATGTAGATCATGCGGTCTTCGATAATTTCATGTAACTTTTATGGTGTTGTTTAGGTGAATCCCCTAATTATTAAAAAGTCGCAAAAGATAAAACAAAACTTTATCACTAGCAGAAAAATGTGATATTTTGGAAAAATTAAAAAATGGTATTACTGGCAAGGTATTGGCTATAAAATATGGAGTCGACTATTTCGGATATAAAACAGAAATCTGGGCAAATAAAGAGATGTGTATTTTGTATAGCTAGGATGAATTTTTAAGTATGTAATGTAAATTTTGTTTGGAGAGTTTTGAAATGACAGAAACTAAACATTTTTTGTTTTATTTTTTGACATTTTGGGTACAAACTGTAAACTCTTCGGCGATAAAATTCCTCTATACTAATGTTATCGTATTGTTTCAGCTACATCGGAAATTGATTTTCTTCACCGTGCCGTAAAAAAAATCTGCGAAAAGGAGAATATCTCCAAATGGAAACTGAGTTATACGGGTGGTTTATTAAGCAGCGGGAAAAATATGCAACCATTACATCCTATATTTTAAGAGAAAAGACTTTGTGCAAAATGTTACGGTGATAACAATTTTATCGCAAGTAGAGGTTGGGTAACCAAATTTAAAAAGAGACGAGTTATTCGTAACCTCAAAGTTATTGGGGAAAAATTATCTAGAGACCCAAGTATTGTTAAGCCTTTTCATTAGAAATTAACCAACAAAATTAGGGAGATGCAGGTGGAACCAAATCAACTTTACAACGCAGCACTGTTCTGGAAAATGTTGCCAGATCGTACTTTGGTATATCATAAAGAGAATTCGGCGCCTGGGCGCAAAGTGTCTAACGAAAGAATAACTTTCGTTCCGTTTCGTTAGGAATTGAATATAGCGTGGATGACTTTAACTTTATTTGTCAAATGGTTTCACGAATCTTCGGTTCTACGAGTAAAAACGTTTCAGAAAGATAATAATATAAGCGGCAATGCACTTTTACTGATTGATAATGCTCGAAGTCATTCAACAGAAGATCGGTGATGATGGAAATATCGTAGCTATGCTCCTTCCGCCTAATGTCACGCCCTTAATCCGACGGATGGATCAAAATGGAATCCGCCGCATTAAAATGTTCATGTTTTGATTTTTGAAGAAACTGATAGTTCCAGCACACTAAAAAACACGAATTTAAGAGATGTCGTATTTCTGCTGGCCAGTTCATGGGATAAATTAAGTCCTGATGCAATTCAGAGTTGTTGGAAAAAAATATTTTTTCATCCAGATCTTGATGAGTCAAACTTTGGTTGGGAGCCTGAAGATTGGATCTGAAACCGCCAGTAATGAATAAAGAGAATTGTTACTACTGAAAGTAATAATTTGCAAGAAACAGAGATCAACGAGTGGAACCGCTGTACAGTGAAGAGGGTGACGAGGAAGGTGTTAGATTTGATCTAAAAATTAAACATGAGGAAGCTATTCGTCGCTTTGGCACATGTATACAGTGGGCAGAAGAAAATGGTGCTGAACTGAATGTTTTGTCCATCTTACGAACCATGAGAGAACGCGCAATGCAAGCAAGACAATCCAATATAAAACAAACACAACTTACAGATTTTTTTAAATCTTAGTTTCGTAAGTCCTAATTGTTAGTCTTATTAAAATTTGCCGATATCCGCATCAGCACGTTACATTTTCTGTTCTACATCGGTAAGTGTAAGAACTGCGTGTGGGTGTCCTTTTTCTTTTATTTTTTAGGTGTTAGTAAATATTTACAATTTTATGTTAATAAATGCTATAACAATGTGAGATTCCAATAATCGGGATGTTTCACTAATCCGGATTGCATATTTTATTAGTCTGGATTACCTTATACCTACAGTATCTGACTCTGGTCTAAAATATCAAATAGCTTTTGCAAAATGTTTATTGATTCCGCGCTAGCCTTTTTTTATAGTCTGCTAAATAGTAAAGATGTTTTCGACACAAGATTGTCCGGCTGTGAAACCGCAACTATAAGTGTTATTACAAGTACTCTCTTTACAACTACTGTCATAAACTCGCCTGATTTTTCGCAGCCATTTATAACAAAAAAAAAATGCGCAAAAGCTCGAAGAGAACAGAACATTCGAAAACCATGCCGGGATTAAAAACTCGATAATGGTTCTCTCGGAAATGAAATGTAAAAAAATTATGAAACAACATTCAATCTTAACTTTTGCAGTAAAATAAACCAATTTCTATAAATCACTCAGTAGTCTAGACGATAAAAAATAAATTTGTGATTTTTGACAAGCTTTGAATAAACAGGGGCTAGCAACCGCGACAGTGGCGTGCCCCACCGTATTTCATTCGCGTTAATTCGTTTGTTTAACTGCCGCTTTTCCGATGCCTAACGACGGCGTTATATTTACGGAGTCGTAATCGACGCGTCGCGACGGCATTAAACGGCGCTTTCGGCTACTTATTAACGCCCCCTCCGAGAAACGCGTTCCTTCGCCCCCATACCGATTCGGGTTTAATCTAAAGTGACAGTAAGGGGCAGGGATTGAAACTGTCTCTCGATTTATCACGCTCGGAGCTCGTCGCGATACCGCTAGGTTCAACTACAGACGCAATATCTCCCATAAGTTTCAAAAATATTCCGAACATTTTTTAGGTTACAGAGTCTTCGGAACTAACCAAACGTTATTTCTTACAAAAATTGAACTGAGCAGGCTTTTACTTGATGAAAATCCATTTATCAAAATAAATAAGAACTAAAAGTTCAGATTTTCACGAAATTATATATTTTGACGTGACAATTGTTTCGACAACACCGTGTCTTTATCAAATGTTTTTTGATAAAGAAAACGGTGTTGTCGAAACAATTGTCATGTCAAAATATATAATTTCGCGAAAATCTGAACTTTTAGCTCTTATTTATTTTGTTATTTCTTACTATTCTACTTAATCTACCAATTAGCGAAACATTCAGTGTATGTAATAATTAGGTACTTATCTTAATCTACCGTCTCTATACATTCTAATAACCTCGGTAAGTACTAATTATATAGAAGGCACGACCAAGAAGTAAAATAGAAAATATATTCAATGCATTATTGTCCTGCAGTAGTACTTTTAAAAATATTATGAAAATTCGCCCAAAAATCAATTAAAATGACATAGAACCACTTTGTTTGCATCAGCTAAACACCAAAGGGCTAGATTTTATTCAAATTGAAATTAAATAAGAGAAATATTCAACTATGAACATCGAATATGAAACGATTAAAAAAAAAATGGCACCGCCAGCAAGTTTCTTACAGGTCTTTAGACAAGACTAGGCTGTTACTTCATCTATATTCTAGGCAAAAGCCGACGCCTGATCCTTTGCCAATTGGTAACTTCAAATATTAACATTTTTATTAAATGTGTCACTTTTTCTTTCTTTATTTCAGCTTTTTTTTTACTGTCACAACATCTTTTTTTTTAATTAGTTCATTTGCTTGATTAACTTTGCCTACTGTTTATTACTCCAAAACCTCAGCCCCTTATAGCGGACTCTTACCCGTAACCATGCCAGGACCGTCCTAGGAATTTATCAACCTACACTAACAAGCGGAATATAATTATGTTTTCCATCTTTTTCGGCGAGCAATTCTTGAAACATGTGCATAAAAAAAATAGTACAAAGTGACAATTTATTACGTTCTATTTCATTACGTTTCTACATAATGTCACTATTAATATCCAAAATATTAAATATATGCAGTTCTTTTAGGGTTAAAACATTATTCATTTTATAAGCGTTGTAGATTATACGCCTAATTAGATCTGCGTGTTGGTCTTTAAAAACTCGTGAAGTACTAGCATCTTCATGTCACTTGTTTTTATTGCTGCTCCTACTTCCCCTTCTGAATTTCTTATAAAATTGTAAACATTCAAAACAATTTGTTTAGCATCCGAAGATAAATGGATCCGTTTTTTTATTTGCTCAAAAAAAGGATGTTATTGTTTACAAATTGAAGAACTATATAGAAGATACAAAAAGGCAAGAAGAAGAATGGACAGGCACACAAGACATAAATTATTATTTTCAAACTTATCTGTAAGATCAATAGGGTTCAGATACTTACCCTTATACTTTGAACGCTCCAGTGAAACCAGCCTCGCACAGTCAAAGATCGAGAATCAGGTACATAAATACGTACTTACTGAAAGGATCACGGTCAAATACCTACGTAATATATACGAACATATTGCAATTTAATTTAGTTTCTAGAAATATTCGTTACGGTCCATCTCAGAAAAGACCTAATGCACAATAAACATCTGTTGGGAAGGATTTTATCACGGTCCTGCGAAGGTCTGCGGTTAATAAAATACTTAAAACATCACAGCAATGCAAATGCACTATATTTTTGGTCTATATACCTGTCTGTATTTAGAATGACATTTTACAAGGAATACAAATCACTTTGATAAATGTTACAATCGGTTCGTTTTGATTTTAAAACAAAACGTGACATTTTGATTTTTCCTTAATTAGCGGGGACTTAATGTTTAAATAATCGAATTCTTATCGATTGCTGGCTACGATGCGACCTGAGTTAACCTCGCCGCGAACCGCCCTGTATATTTTTTCGTGGGTTGCTATTTTCACGCTTTCCTTCTCATCCGAGAAGTGACGTCACGATCATACCGCTAGCATACGTCCATCCCCTCCACCGGTCTATAGCAGCCGTATTTTAATGGTGAAAAATTAATATGCCACTCGCTTTCTGTATACAACCGGCTTATTTTTTTTTCCTCTCAGACAATGCTTCCTTGTTCCACATACCGGGGAGACTTAATCACCACGCCGCATAGAAAGTTGTTTACGGCACTAATTAATTTTGTTATTAATTTCATATAAATCACAATTATTGTTCTCGACTATACTTATATATCGGCAGCGAGAATAAAATGGCAAAGTACGGGGTACGATCAATATATATTAATGCTGTGCAAAACCTGTAGTTTCGGAATGGGTACATAATGTTAATCCTCCCGACTTTAAGCCGTAAATTACGGCGTATTTAATAACTTAAGCCTTCCGAGAATTTTAGAATAAAAATTAGGGGCAATTAAGAAATTACAAAACAATAAAAGTGAAACAGCCACAATTAACTACAGCCTACGTCACAATATCCGCAACGGGTACCTGGATGATATCCTCGACAGCATTTGACATTAAGAGAGCTTTACAGTGTCATCTGTTTTGAAATTTTTGAAACTGTTGGTCGATGTTTGGCAACCCATCTTGCCGTAACATTTACATATACCCGGGTAATGCAGGCTCGCTAATTATTTAATCGCTATCGATTTTAATCGAAATATTTTAAATTCGAATTCAAGACAATCCCGGTAATCCGCACGCGAGCTACATTAAGGTCTTTATTATTTAAAGATAGCGGCATTAAACCCGCAGAGCGACACCCCAATAAAGGGGGGAGAATTTAGAGCACAACAATAATGCATGAAAAGTATACTCGATTTGAATATCGTATCGTGTACGCGGCCCACGCGCTTATCTCGTTCCGAGAACCAATTAAAAACAACGCCGAAAACAATTTCGAGCGATCGTTCGCTCTCGATACATACTTTCTCCTTTTTGGCGACATGTCATCGAAATTAACATAACGATTTGTTTAATTGAAAAAAATCTGCCCAAATCGGAGCCGATTCTAAACAATGACATAAAAATACTGACCCTGTTTTTCGCGAATCCAGACAGAGACACGTCGTAGTTTTGGCACTTTACAATAGCCCCGCCAGTGGTGTTCCGAGTCCGCAAGAATCAAAGTCTTTTCCATACATGACACTACCACAAATTCATCAATATAAACACAAACACTGCACGGGAGCGAGTGCGACGGCCATTTTGCTTCGTGTGAAACTGAAAGCGGAGACAACAGAGCTACGCAGCCGAGACGAAATTTCCCTACCACAGTTGAACGTAGAGTGACGTAGAGACACGGAACACCGCGCTTTGCAACACGCCAAATTGAATTTCACCAGAATCACAATTACAACCGTTTTTTGACTTACCCTACTTTGGAGCGTTGTTATTACCCGATGGATATGATGCAAATTAAAAAATAAATCGTAAATTCGACCGAAAGCATTTTATTAACAATATGCTTTGCAACCATCTAGAGACACAGAATACAAGTTTTCATGTTGGCAACGATAAGGCAAATGTCAAACGTTTCAGTCAGCTGTCGATTGATAAACTGGCCATTTGTTGCATAACCAATTTTCGTCTGAATTTACGCTCGGTTTTTGAGTATTGCAGGTGAAAATGGCTGCGAGAAGAATCGCCCAAAGTTCCGTCAACTGGAGTGCCATTGCCGAGCGGGTTCCGGAAAATCAACGTCCAGTTTACCTGGCGTTCAAGTCCAAATCCGATCAGTACCTCAGAAGGTAACTGTGTTCCCTCTATGCGGTACCACGCTAACATTTATTTCTAGGGTGATGCAGTACCCCGAAAAGGCTCCGACCATAGACTGGTCGTATTACAAGCAGCGGGTGCCTATAGCTGGTATGGTTGATGACTTTGAGAAGCAGTACTCTGCTTTGACCATTCCATATCCGCGCGATACAGTTAGCTCTCAAATTGACGCCCAGGAGAAGGAAATTAAGGCGGACATTGAGAAATTCAAAAAGGAATCTAATGCTAGGATTGAGGAGTGAGTGAGGTTCTTGGTATTAGCCTGACAATTAATTAAATTTCATTTTTTTTACTAGATATAAGAAACAGCTGGCACATTTGGCAAGTTTGATTCCATTCGATCAGATGACACTGGAAGACTTCCGCGAGGCATATGCTGATGCGTCTCTTGACGCAATCAATAGGCCTACACTGTGGCCGCATGATCCTGAAACTCAGCCTGACTATTTCGAAAAGGAAGCACTTTTAGAAGAAAAGCACTAAACGCTTGCAAGTTACTAAATTAGAGCTGGAATTTAGATGATTAATATGTGTAATGTAAATTATAAATTTTGAGTTCTTTATTTCTAAACCAAAACTGCCCTAGGGGCAAAATATTAAAATACTTCAAAGTAGTAGATCATTAGCCTTTTGGATATTTTTGGTCGATATCATTTCCTGTCAAATGTTATATCGCAACATTTGGTAGTCTCTTGCTTTCGGCAATTTTCATGAAACGTAAAAAAATCAATAACGTTATAAATATTTCACACAAAATGTGTTTTTTGTTCATTGTCTAAAACGCAAGTTAACGGCACGTGGCGCCATCGCGTGGCCATTTTCCGCTTTATAATTTAAATTAGAAGTTTAAATGCAGAAAACTGCTTTTTACTTACCTTTCGACACTGAAAAACAGGGAGAACGGCAACTATAGACATTTAGGAGAGGGAAAGCATCGTCTTTTCTCTAGGAGAGGTCACTGACGCGAGTAAAATTGCTTGATCATTGGTTTGACAGAAATCCCGGCGCATTCGCCGGTTATGGGAAAATATAAGCTCCTTCGAAATATGAAAACTGTGGCACAAAAGCTAGTTAAAGTCTCATGACGCAATAGCAAAACATACAAAAAAGTGTGCTTTGGAAATAGGTGAAACGGCAAGATAAGGACAAAGAAAATTGTAAACAAAAAGTGCAGTGTAAGAACCTGCGAAGGAAGAAAATCCTCGCATTTTCGCGCTAGGAGGTCATTAAGGCAAGTCGCAACCTTGGCTTCAAAAGGGACGAAAAAGCTAGATAAAGTTTCATGACGCCATCGCGTGGCGCTACTCTCGTTTTCATAATTTAAAAAGTATAAAAAGAGTGTACTTACTTACCTTTGAATATTGAAAATAGGGAGAATGGCAGGAATAGGGCAAAGAAACTTGTAAATAAAAGCTAAATGAAAGTTAATTTTGTTGATACTGGCATATTTGCTATAACAGTAAAGACCTGTGAAGGAAGAAAAGACTCGCATTTTCGCCCTAGGAGGTCATTAAGCCAATTCGCATTTTTATTTTCAAAAGGGACAGTGACCCCGGCGCATTCGCCTGTAATAAGAAAAAGCGAGTAGAAGATGATTCAATTACTGGGTGATTATTATAAAGTCCAGCTCTTTAATATAGAGGGATATACAATAAATCTTGTTTGAAGTAGGAAAATAAAAGTCAGTTTTCGTTATGTATAAACAAAATAAAGCTTTTTGCTTATCAAATACTGATATTATAGCACCATTCAATAAACAGGAGGTGCTACCTAAAACATAAATTTCCATAAATTAAATATTATGAACCATGTTAATGTACTTGCCAGTGTCTACAAAATTTGTAGAGATTTGGAAGTTTCAACTAAAACAAAAAAAAAAATTTCCAAATTTCCTGGCTATAAAACGTAACACCGTAAAAATGGCATTATCTTACTGTTAACGCGATCATTTGGCAACATAGTAAATTGTATGAAGTTGAATCCCGATCGGTATCTCGCGACCTATCGGGCGTTCGACAGTCTCAAGACGAACACCACGTCGTCCAGCCAATAATAAGACTGGTGGAGGTCGCCTTCGCAGAGATATGGCACCCTGGACCAGGCGGTGACGTCGAAGCCAGCAGGTTTAAGCACCTCCTCTACCACGCTGATGACTTGGTCTTCGAAACGCTCGCCATCTATCGGTAGTAACTCGCGTGGCTTGTGGTCAGGCGCCCCTGAAAAACGACGGCTACAACCTAACTTATAAAACCGGAACGAGTAGTTACCGGATTCGACGTAGGCCGAGAACGGCAGCACCACCGCGAGCAAGAGGAACCCGTCCGACTTGAGGGATTCCCGGATTCTGCTCAAGAGTTGCAGAGGCGTGTCGCAACGGTCAATCACGTTCAAACAGGCCACGAAATCGAACTTGCGGTCCAGAAACCACGCGTCGACGTCTAAAACTCTAATCAGAAGATGGATTTAACAATTTTTGCTAACATGTTTTAAGAATTTTTCAGGGATATCCGGTAATGGTCGAGCGTCCTCGGCTAACGCACCCGACAGACTTGAAAGAAAAGAAGAAGATTGCGTCGTCATTACCTGCTAATTTGTATTGTTTTTATTCGAGTTTACGTTATTTGGTACGTGTTATGATAGTGTTTTGTACGCTTCTAGCAGTGATAAATGTAGATGCGTTAAGTTTAAAGTTTCAGGGACACTTTTAAATCCACGTTTACTTACTGCTACTGTTACTAAAACTATAGTTAATAAAATACGGACTTACCGATAACCTTTCTGGTCAAGCAGAGATCTCATCGTGTCCGACACCTCGGTAACGTAGACGTTTCGGAATAGGGGCGCTAGCCGGGCAGTCACTTCGCCGTCGCCGGCCCCCAGATCCAGCAGAGAGTCCGCTCGCCATTCGTCGTCGGCGTGGAGGAGTTTTAGCAGCTGCGGCTGCGACAAGACGAACATGGACCCGCGTCGGAGCCAGCTGCGACGAAAACGACTGTATAGAAACGGCGCAATTGGGTAGGATCGTAAAACCGACGACGGCCGGGAGACGCGCCCGCGATCGTCGAAAGTTTTCACGCCTCCCCGCGAGATCGCCTCTAATATCAATAATTTAATTTTTTTCCATCCGGATAATAATTGTTCGTCGGCCGTAGACGCGGTTCGGGCAAATAAAATTGTAAAAATGGCGATAATGGCATTCCGCTGCGTGGTAAACTCCGAGAGCCGTCGGCCATAAAAATAGTTCAGCGCGTGAAGGAATCTCCTCGAGATGGCGGCCCACTATGCTATTCCGCGGCCGTCGTCTCTAAGAAAATTTAATTTTTCTATAGTCTGGACGATGCGCTTTTTGGGCTTTTGTTTGTAATGGTTTTTTTTTGTCTTATTAAATCAGTTTTAACTTCAATTTCCAATCTTATGGAAATTGGACGTATGTAATTATATTGATGATATTCCTATTTTATGGGAATTTACTTATGTTCTTGAAAGATACGTTCGCTGTATTATGGGAATTTCTATTTTTGTCGTAATTTCTCCTTACTAAATATATATACACATACATGAGACGTTTTAAATTTTACTTTGGTATCGCATAGGAAGGATTATAATATATCATTTTTCAAAAAACTGAATTGCTTTTATGCGAATTTAAATAAATGGGTGAAATATTTCCTGTAAACGTCACATAATCATAAGTACTTTAATGTTCCCACATTAGGTTAGGATTCATATTAATTTCTTATGGTTGACATGTTTTTAATTTGTAATTAGAAAAAGTTATACCTGACTATGGGAATTCTTATATAAATAAGAAACTATTTGTAGTAATTTTTTGACAAATTTTATCAGTTTATAACTTACAGAAAAAAATTATACTCAACTATGGGAATTCTTATACACAAGAATATAATCGTCCATGAGAATTGTAATAAATGCGTGAAATATTTCCTGTAAACGTCATATAATTATAAACTACGCTAATGTGGGAATTGTTTTAATGTTTATAATTGTACTGCACCTATACAATAATTATGTTGATTTCATGCCCATCTCAGGTTAGCATTCATATTAATTTCTTACTGACATGTTTTTAATTTGTAATTTTTAGAAAAAGTTATATCTAAATATGGGAATTCTTATATAAATAAGAAAATATTTGTAGTAATTTTTCGACAAATTTTATCAGTTTATAACTTACAGAAAAAAATTATACTCAACTATGGGAATTCTTATACACAAGGAAATAATCGTCCATGAGAATTTTAATAAATGAGTGAACTATTTCCTGTAAACGTCATATAATTATAAAGTACGCTAATGTGAGAATTGTTTTATGTTTATAATTGCATTCATACCCATCTGAGGTTAGTATTCACATTAATTTCTTAAGGTTGACATGTTCTTAATTTGTAATTTTTAGAAAAAGTTGCACCTAACTATGGGAGTTCTTATACAAATCAGGAAATATTTGTAGTTGTATTTCGAGAAATTTTATCAGTTTACAACTTACAGAAAAAAATTATGCTCAACTATGGGAATTCTTATACACAAAGGAAATAATTATACATGTGAATGAGTGAAATATTTCCTGTAAACGTCATATAATTATAAAGTACGTTACAAATGCACTGCGGCTGTTCAATAATTATATTGATCTTATGTGAGATTTTATGAGGGAGGTATTCCCATTAACTTCTTATAATTGAAATGTTTTCAATTTTTCGGAGAACTATGGTAATTTTTATACATTAAGGAAATATTCGTTTGTCATTCATCGGCATTTGGCAGATATAGTTAAGTTTTTATATCTGAAGACAATATAAATATAATTATTCGAAGTAAATCGCAAGTCCGTATAGTTTTAGTGAACCGCGACGTTTCTCCGGTTCCCGAAGCCTCAGGTATAAATTTTTTTCCGACCAAAATCGTATCGCCGCGTAACGGCCTACGTATTTACTAGTCGAATTACGCGAACAACGAGAGGACGCGGTCTAAAACTCCTCGCGGGAAAAAGCAATTTTTCCTCTAAACCGGGCGATTTACGATTTCGCCTCCGCCGCCGCCGCCGCCACCGCCTCCCGATAATAATAAGAATAATAAGAACGCCCCGGAATGATCATAAACAAAGATCGATTCTTATACCTGAGAGAAAGAGAGGGCCTTGAGCGCGCGAGAAGCACGCGAATAAAAATCCGGCCGGATTATTGGCCTTTAGCTAAAGCAATCTCTCATTCTAACCCGGCAATTGGAAATTGATCAGCAATTTTCCAATTATAATGGATTCTTCGGTCGGCGCGCTCGGGGCCCGACTGCTTCGCTTACCGCCCCCGGTAAAACGAAAACCGACTTTCGACCGCCGCCCCTGCTCCTTAAAAAGGCAAGGGAATGATAAAACGAGGTCCATTATAACAATAATAAACTAAGGTCCATAATTTGGAGGGAGTAAAAGTGATGCCGGCCGTTTTATTTATTTATTCCGCAAATTAAAGCAAAAGTTAAAACATCAATTGAATACAGGGTGTTTTGAAAAAGTGCGCTTTTTCTTGTATCAGCTTCTCCTTTGGATGGCTGCCTTCACTTCTGATAGTAATCATCTAAATAATTCATTTGACGATAGACCACACCATTCTCGAAGATTGCGCAACCAAGAGATTCTTCGTCTACCTACAATTTTGTCCTAACCTTTTAGTCTTGTTGATGTTGGGACAAATAGGATGTTGGAAATAACATTAGGTTGTTTAATAAGTGTCTGGACCAAAATGTCAAACGGTATTTCAAATTTTACAGTAGAGTAATTTTAAAATGCGCAAATTATCTACGTTGCTTAAATTGCTGGTTAATGTAAAATGTAAGTTTTTCTTTATTTAGAGTTAATAATGATTAGCCCTTACAATGGGCTTAATACAGTAAACTTCTTTTATAACGAACGTACTTCCGGGTATTACGTGCATATTTTACTGATCCGGCCAAAATACTCTTGATTTTTCATCGTACTATCGTACGTACCACATATAACTTTTTTTCTGAAACGTGCGTGTCCGACCGACAGTTTCCCCTCTAGTGTGAAATGGCGTATCGGCGCAAGTCTTTAACTGTAAAAGAAAAAAACAGCGACTATCAGAAATCTTGAGAGTGGTGTCGGTAAGGCGGAAACTGCTAGACAAAAACAACAATATCTAAAATTTGGAAAGATCAAGAATGAAAGTGTCTGAAAATTGCACAGGATTAAAAAAAATAGAATCCTGTACGTTCAGATGTGCTCTTTTACGATGGTTTCAAGTTCGAAGATCCGAAAATATTACAATAAATGGTCATGGATTACAGGGTGAGGATTTTAGTTGTCCTACAGGTTCGCTAAAACGTTTAAAAAGACCGTCACAAAATAAACGTCAGAAGAATTTCTGGTGAAGCAGGAGATGTAAACATACAAGGCATGCTGAATTGGTTAGATGATAAGTGGCCCAGTATTGCACAAAATTACAGCTCCGAGGATATTTTCAATGGTGACGAGACTGGGCTACTTTACAAGATGACTCCAGATCGTACTCTTAAATTTAGAGGAGAAAAGTGTTTGGGTGCGAAAAATGCGACGTTCTTGTTATTGGTAAATATGAATGACCGAGATGCATGAAAAATATGAAAAACCGACCTGTCATTTATAAGTCAAACCGGCGAGCGTGGATGGCTTCAGCAATTTTTATAATTATTTAAAGGATTGAGATGAAAAACTAAAACGTCAGAATAGAAAAATATTGCTTCTGGTTGACAATTGTGCAGCTCATCCAAAAAATCTAATCCTTTCAAATATCAGATTAGAGTTTTGGCCTCCAAATAGCACCTCAGCCGTCCAACCAAATGGATCAGGGCATAATAAAATGCTTTAAGACATATTACCGAGGATATTTTTTGTATCGTTTGATCCAGTCATTTGAATGTTTGAATGATGTTACTTCAACCACTATTTCAAACTGCTTTCGACATGCGGATCTGATAAAATCGGAAGATGAGTTCCAGAAGTACAAAAATAATGACGACGAGATCTAACCAACATTGAAGCTGGATAGCTTCCCAACTGTTGATGATAATTTAATAACAATGGCGTTATTAACGGATAATGATATTATTACTGAAGTTTTACAGCCAAATGATCCTCAAAGCTCTGGCAACGAAAGCGACGATGATGTTCAACAGGACGAAGTACCAAGTTATTCTGAAGCGCTTTGTGCCGCTAAAATTGTTACACATTTTTTGCAATCTACTGATAATGTAACTTGAAGGTTGAGAAGCACATCGAGATTATGAAATTTGTATTGAAAAAAAAAAAAAATAACCAAATTTTTTACTCAAAAAGAATAAAGTATATATTTTTACTCGGAAAGTTTATATAGATGGATAAGTTTTTAGTTTAGGTAGTTTACTTTTTTTCGTACCTATATTAGAGTTTATTAGTTTTCTATTTTTATGTAAAAAATATATACGTACCTGTTTTTTTTTTGTAGCGAACTTCCGCTTATAGCGTACTGACTTGATACGGTATTTTGGGATTCAATTCTGTTGATTCTAGAAGGACGACGCGAATTTGGTAATTTCAGAAGAATCAAAAAGGGTTTCTTCTTTTTCTTTTTTTTTTAAATTTGAAATGATTTTGCGAAAAATAACTTTTAACTAACACCCAGCAAAAAACCGTAACCACTTAATATCTAAACTCTGAGCAATACTTTCTGTATGAAAAAAATGAAAGTTTTCTTCATCTTTCACGGTTTTCTGAGGTAATTTTTTTTGCTAGACTGTTAATTCAAAGTACGCAGTTTGTGAAATATTTTATTTATAACAGACAAGTCAAACTAAAAGTTTTTGTTAACGCACCATGAACGGACATTTTATAACGTTAACCTAGATAACGTCGACCATAGATAACCAAGATACTTTTAAAGGCAGTTTCTTCAATAAAAATAATCTAAATCTTAAAGCTACAACAGGAAGAAATCTACAACAGAAGAAATTTAGACCACAAATACCTTTGATTGGATAAGAAAAGTTATTGCTTAAGTTCCAAATAATTTATAATATTTTTACTTCATAGTTATTTCTAAAGCCATTTTCAAAAGTAATTATCATACAAGCAATTATTTCGAAGTTAAACAAGAGTGCCTTCTTTTATGGCAACTTGTTTAAAAAAATATCATTTTTGACTTATTTGGCGACGTTCCTGTACAAAATATTTCAATTTTGAAAGCCAAACTCTTTGGGAGCAATCGGATGTTTTCGTCTTGTTTTGCGAAAATGTACCCAAAAACTAACGGTCGTAGTATGCAACACGTACGGTAAACTACCTCCGCTCCTGTCAAATAAACTCGTGAAAAAAATGCCGTTTACCGCACATGTTGTATAATATACTATTGGGTTGTTCGGAAAGTCATTTCGTTTTTTTTGGGGAACATAAAAGACAGTTTTCGTATAATGAATAAATATTTTATTAAATTATATATTGGCCATTCTGGTCCAACACTTTTTGCCATCTTTCTGGCAGTAACATAATTCCCCTCTCATAAAAGTTTTGGTCCTTGCTGGCAAAAAACTGGTTCAGGTGGTCATTTGAGGTAAAGGTTTTGCCATCCAAAAAATTTTGCAGGGACCGGAACAAATAGTAGTCGGAAGGCGCCAGATCTGGAGAATATGGTGTATGTTGCAGTACGTCCCATTCAAGCTGTAAAAGTTTTTGGCGTGTGACCAAACTTGTGTGAGGTCTCGCATTATTCTGGTGGAACACTACACCCTTCCTGTTGATTAATTCGGGCCTCTTCTCTTTAAGTGAATCATTCAATTTGTCCAGTTGATGACAATAGACTTCTGAATTAATCGTTGTATTGTCCGGCAAAAGCTCAAAAAAAACGATTCCTTTGACATCCCACCAAACGGAGAGCATCACCTTTTTTTGGTGAATGTTGGCTTTTGACACGCTTTGAGCCGGTTCATCTTTTCTGCTCCATGACCTCTTGCGGTTAACATTGTTGTATACAACCCATTTTTCGTCCCCAGTAATAATCCGCTTCAAAAATGGATCATTTTCTTGACGTTTGAGGAGCGAATCACACACGTCAACGCGACGACACAAATTTCGCTCCGTAAGGACATGGGGCACCCACACATCGAGCTTCGAGGTTAAGCCCATGCCTTTCAAATGGCCATAAACAGTCGAATTCGACAAATTTAATCTCTCACCGATCTCTCGTGTGGTTATTCGCCGATTTGCATCAACTAATGCCTTTATCGCATCTTTGTCAGCTTCGACCGGCCTTCCAGACCGTGGTGCATCTTCGACATCAAAATTGCCGGATCGAAATTTTGCAAACCAGTTCTGGCACTGGCGTACTGTTAACACGCCTTCTCCATACACATCCGTCAATTTTTTTCTCGCTTGGACAGCATTTTTACCTTTTCTGAAGTAAAAAAGTAAAATATGCTTATTCCTCTCCATATTTAAAAGGGCACCAACCAAACACTACTGCGTAGAATTAATAGAACTTTTTCACACACAAGCCTTGCAATATCAGCTCTCAAGACATATAATGGTTATGCGGCTTAAGTGTGAAGTTGGTTTCGAAAAAACGTAATTAAGTCCTCTGACGGGAAAAAACGAAATGACTTTCCGAACAACCTTATATTATGACCTAGCAGTTTAACTCTTATATATTCTAATTACTCTTTAAATACATTGTTCATACATTTAGTTATTTATTTATACATAACAGACTGCTTGGAGCAGACCAATTGTAGAGTAAGACGGATTACAAAAAAAAAAGAATATTTACAAAGTTTGGTATATAATAATAATAACGTTAAAAGCAACTCAGAAAGGTTTATAGCCATTCAGCTTTTTTATGTACAAAAAATAGTTGTTGCCGAATACTCCAGAACACGCCTTAACATGAAGCAATATACTACGGTAATGAAAGATGGCGCCTATATGGAACTCCGGAATAATCCCTAGATTTAACACGTTTAATTGTATTTGGTAGCGATATTTATCAGCATTTAAGTGGAGCCCCAGAATATTCATAAAATCTGTTTAAGTTCGGCTGCAATTTTACCATGCTTAAAGGCGAATTAAAGCGTTGAAAACAATCGACATTTTGCAAATCAGTGGTACGACGAAAGAGTGAAAAAAACGGGACCTCTAAGTCTTATTTCCTTATTATGCAATCTATCTTCTTTATGCCCTTTATAAGCTCCGAAACGTTTTCTTAGAAAACTTAAAGCCCTTTCAGTTCATATAATCATTAAAGCAGGAATTGTGCGAAGCCCGAGCAACGAACAAGCGAAAGAACAATATAGAGTCGGGGCCCTGCGCGCAGACAGAGCGAGAGAAAAGAAGAAAAATAGTTTAATAATAATTGCGCTCGAGATAGATCCATGGGCGGAACGTCCGGGATTTTCTCCAGACTCTCTGGTATTGATGGATCGCGGCCTTTCATATATAACCTTCTCTATGTCTCCCGATCTCTATGAGTTTGGTCGTTTCTGGGTCTCGTCAGTATAAAAAACCTCCAGAACCAAAGCTCGTAGGTAACATAAATATGTTTGGTTTTTGCCTATGTTTTATTCTTTCATTTGGCTAACAAAACCTATCTGCCTCGATCGTTTCCTTATCAGTCTCACAATTCTACAAAACTAAAGCTTGCAGCTAACACAGCCTTGCTCCACATCAACTTTGATACGGAGCTCTGATCAAACCACTGTCTGTTGACTTTTGTTACTTTCAATTCTTTTCGATTTCTGGATTTCATCAGTCCCAAAAAAACCTCTAAAACTAAAGCGGTAACTAACACAGACCTGTTGGATCCGAGAGCCCCGACCAATCCACTCCTTATTGACTTTTATCGTCAATTCTCTAATCTATCCAGCTTTACAAGTTAACACAGTCTTGTTCAACCTAACCTATATCTACCTATCTATCTATATATCACTTGTCCAACTACAGCTCGGGTTTCAAATACTTTTTCTTCTTACGTCGACCACGCCGGGTCTGAAAATCCCTCTTGCATCGATTTGGAAGACCTGTCGTTCAGCTCCAAATACCCAATGTACACAGGGTTCAGAGAAAAGGCCGTAACTTAACCCCGTATCGCCGCCGCTGGGCCCCCGATCTCGGCGAGAGAGGAGAGAAAGCCGCCGCGCCCCTTCTTTCTCCACCTCCTCCCGTCCTCCACCACCTCGCGCCTCCCTCAATCATTTTCAATATGAAATTTTTATGTATTGATCGTGTTTTTTAGCGCGGAGCGCCGATGAGGGTGCGGGGCGGGAGAGGCGTCGCGACCGGGGGCGGCGGCGAGGCACTTCTACTGTCACCTCGACGGCCGGACGTCGTTGTCCTGCGTTAGATTTTTAATATCATTACTGCCGGGGGGCGGCGGGCGGGGCTGCCATACGCTCTCATATTAAAAAGTGATGGGTCGGGGATTCGATGAGCCGGGGGGCGATATTCCGGCATTTTGGAAGGAAGCAAATAATCATTTTGCCATATCGCAACTTAAATCGAATCATCCAGTAATTTCGAGAATTAGAATTTGAAAAAAAACTCATGAGTAGTTTTGCCAGCTGTCTCCCTTTCCCTTAAAAATGCGAATTTGTTCGTCATCGGACTGTACGTGGAGTTTTAGTCTGTAGCGTGCAAAGGTTGCCTTAGGATTTCTTCTTGTGAATTAAGCTGCATAGCGATCTTACTCTTTCGTAGCTGCTGTTTCACGACTTCTCCTTGGTCTATTCTGAATGTTTCTAATTGCAGAAACCTTGAATAGGTTTTTGAAACAATCCCGTGTGTACGTTCATACAATCTGCCTTTTTTGACGTAACGAACAAACGCTACCACCAAGAGTAAGACTTAGTTGGTGTGGAGTTAGCTGGTGATCACCATATTTAGATTCGGGGTTAACGCATAGAAATATACAATTTGTGGTGGCATAAAATGGCAATAAAATGCTAGACAGAATAAAAAAGATTGTTCGTCTTGCAGCAGATGTTGTTCCGCCCTGAATGTCTATGTGATCAATGCACGACAACGGTCACTAACGATCATGATTATATTACATGGGAGTAAAAAAGAGAGAATCAGTTGTATTTAAATTAACTCGTACGCCCATTCTCAGAGATGGATTCATGTATTTTCTAAGTAATAATAGATCAGGGTGTTCCTTAATCATATTATATTTAAGTAGCTGCAAAAAATTTCTTAAATAAACTATTGTCTGAAAACACTGTCCATAAAAATCGAAAAATTAAAAAAAGTATACCGTATAAAATATAATTTGCCAAGAGTAAAGTAAACCATAATAAGTTTGTATTTACGATGAAACATCTTCATCTGCCTGGAGGGCCTTTCAAACACATTACTACTGCAGTATCATCGGGTCTTGTCCCACTTACAATATTTTTATTAAAAAATGTTTTGCACTGAGCCTATACCAATTCTATAACATTAAATATGCAATGGTAAGGAGGTAATCTTGAAACTTGGTGACCCATTTCGTCTGTAGCAAACACCAAATTTGTTTTGCAATTTTGACCAGCGATTTTGAAAAAAATTAAAAAGAAAAAGAAACGATTTTCTCGATCTTTATAATGTCGAAACTTGGTGGCCGCTTTTCCCCGACGTTTTTTCCGTATAAGAACATCTTCAGGTCGCGAAACGCTCCCAGGTAACAATCAGCGGGCGAGATAATAGATGGGGGTGGCGGGTGGACGAGGACGCCGCCGCGCGCCCTCTCGACCCACCCGGCCCCGCGTGCCCGCTCCCGAGACGCAGAATCTTATTAAATTGCCCGGGCGTCATATCAGGCCGGGCCGCCGTTGCCCTGGCAACGGCCGGGACACTTTGAAAGTCTAATGCATACACATCTCACACTTCCCTAAGGACGACGACGACGGCGGCGGCGGAGGCGGGGGCGGCGCGGCGCGGAATCATTTTGTTTTCACGCGTTACTCCTCTTCTTCCCGCGCTCGTACGTGTGTGTGTGTATGTATGTGTGTGTTGTTATTAGATGGGCGCATGTCTACGTTTTCCCATTTAAATTCCAGCAGTCGAAATCGGACGGCCGAGGGGTGGAGGGAGCTCGGAGGCGGGGGACATCCCCTGCGATCCTTTTTTTTTTCTTACTTATTAAGATTTGTTTCGAATGACGTGCGGAGATTTTCAAACACTCCGGGGGGTAGTCTAATGCTCGGGGAGGCTCCACGCATCCCACATAATCGATATGTTTATCTGCTACACGTCTAGGTATGCGTCGAAGCCTTATGGGTATAAACAAGTTGGAATTCCTCTATGTATAAACCTAAGACAAGGATGTCGAAGTTTAAGGGATACTCTAGTAGACTTTGGTAGACTTCATTGTCTCGGCAGCGAAGAAAAACACCATAACATAACACTTTTATCAATCCACCAGAGGTGTAGATTGGCGCATAATACTTAATCGTTCCTTAAACACAAGACACAAAGGTAGCATTTCTTGCTATTAATGTCTAATATATCTGGAATACTACCACCAGAACATCGGCTTGGTACCTAAGAGCCAAGCCAAGACCGCAGAAAGTACAAATTTTATTGTAGATAGTAATGAAGAATAAATTTTGTACCCACGTCAGTCATTGAGAACCAGCAAAACAGAAACCTTAAATAGGTTTTTGAAACAATCCCGTATGTATGTTCCATACAATCCGCCTTTTTTGACGTAACGAACAAACGCTACTACTTAGACTTAGCTGATGATCACCCTGTTTACATTCGGAGTTAATGCATAAAAATATCACCATTGCTTTCGGAAAAAGGAAATATAGTCGGTACAATTCCTCTATATATAAACCTAGGACAAGCATCTCGAAATTTACGGGATGCTCTAGTAGACTTTGGTAGACCAGGGGTGTAGGTTGAGGGTCTCCAGTGGCCAATAATATTTAATAGTTGCAGACAAATGCTTTTCTGGAATATTACCACCAGAACATCGGCTTGTTATCTAAGAGCTAACACCGATGAGAAGAAGAGCAGAAAGTACAAATTTCATTGTAGACATTAATGAAGAATCGTCCGGATTGAGATCCAGCGGAACTATTATGACACCCTACAAGATTATCTCCGTCTAGGTTCATCTTTCTGACAGAATAACGACGTAATCAAATGTAAACGTCCCTTAAGTCTGAATCCACTTGGGTTGAAAAGATAACCAGAAACTTGGAAATTATTCAAGATCGCAAAAACTCTCTTCCCTTGGGCAACAATTACCAGGTTCGCTGATGAATGCGTTTTGATTACTCTAAATAGCATGGGATCAGTCAATCCTTTCACAAATAGTTAACTCAAGACCCGAACAACTCGGATCGTTTAAAGACATCCCAAGATGCCCGGTTAGCCTGGAGGGATCGACAAAAGGAGAAATTTTAATTCAATTCGATCGGAGCGTATCGCCGAAGACGCAGTTAGTTTTAATGTAAACAGTTTTAACTAGACGTGTGTCCCGCATCTAGCTCGTTCGAAATGAGCGAGCGCATGCATTTAAATCAGCACTTAGTCCGGATAAAATACGTTTCGCGGGATCGTAAAAGAGTCGGGCGCGGTGGTAAATATTTTCGAATTGCCGAGGCGGTCGTAAAAATTAAAACTGGGTATGTACGTGACCCGGCCATTTTAATCAGCCAAAGTGTCGAGACCCCGTTCAGTTAGTTCGACTCGTCGAGGTCTTCGTGCCCCTAAAATAATGGCCAATTTTCTAGAAGACGAACTTCCTCGAAGTAAGGTTACTTTGATGATAAAACACCACAAACAATGGTCCAGGTCCATGATATCTCAAGATGTCACTTACGTGCTGGTGAGAAAGTCTTGATATCTTCAATGTCACTCTCAGAAGTGTAGCTAGAATTTATGTTAATAATAAGTTCATCCGCGTTCTCTTGGAGTTTTATCAGCGGACCACATTTTCTTTTCGTTTTTTTTTTCATGAAATGTTGAACATAATTACTCCAATTTTGTTTAGTAAATAGTTGAAATGCTTCATCTATTAACGAACATGTTCTGGAGCGCATATCGCTTCACTTGATTTCATTCCATTTGCAGCTGTTTCTTAAATTTTATATTTGTCGTACTCATTTCTGTATGCGTGGGCAACTTCGAGCAGCTCGCGTCAAGTTTTCAAGGTTTTTAAAAAAAAAATCGATATGAACAAGTAAACTCTTAACATATGTTTAATTGCGAAAATTTGACTGACTTGTCCGCTGTTTCCTTGGAGCGGGATTTGTAAATTCGCCATTCTTCTGTTGTTACCTCATTAAACTAAACCAACATACCTACTCTTAAACACTGACACTATTCAGCTTTTATTACCTATTTTACAAACAAATTGTACATTAATGGTAATTTATATGTATTTTTGGGCTGATCCGATTCTAGCATTCTAGCATTCTGACGATTCTCGACTCCTCTTTGCCGCTTTCTCCCATTTCAAATGCCTATGCTGCCCACACTCTATTGTCAGGCTGACTTGAGCTATAGTAAGATCTTCAGAGGCCAAGGATTTTTTCATTTGCTTCTTTCCATGGCTTCGACTTGCTTTGTTCTTCAGTTTAAGCTATGTGTCGGAACGTTCACATTAAACTGCTGTTTTGGCTTCGCAGTAGCGACAACTTGGTGTCTAGCACAAACGTCTTAGAAGTTGGCTATGAGCGGAAAGTCGGTCTTCGTTCTAAATTTTGGAAATATACTCTTTGTATTCTAAGAGCTACAGGCCCGTGGAGGAAAAAGAATCCCGGCGGAGAAACACACACCAGCACAAAGAAAAGTCAAGAATTCCTCGGTAGTCCATTGGCCAAACCAAGAAGAAGCCAAGAAGAGGAGGAAAACGATACACACGTGTTATGCCAATGCAAAAGCTCATCGAGAGGGCTTTTTCACCTACTGCCAATGAGCTACCATCGAAGCTACGTAAAGAAACGAAAACAAATGACAGTAGATAATCGCTGGATGGTATTTACCCCTTCTGGAGACTCCCCGGAATCTAATCAAAGAGATGAAACTAGATAACTTGTTATTAAACAAAAATTAGGAGCGACTGCTCGGCTGTCTCAATTGTCGGTCAGGCGTGGGCCGAGTAGGCGAGTGAAACTCAATTTCCAAATATTCGCTTTCGCTTAGGCGTATGTCAAATATCGTGCTTGTCGCAGAGCTCTCGATATTACATTCTTTAAGTTTCACATTAAATAAAAACTATCAGCGGAACTAGTGGCGTTGGGCGCGGGCGGGTGAGTCGTCTAGTCGGGACCAAAGTGGCTTTACTCCCTGTAGTGCTATTTATCTGCGGCTATCATATACAATATACGGATCTGCGGCCGCGGCCGTGCGTGGACGTAGTCCAAGCAAAGTGGGCAGGAAGCCCCAGAGGTGAAGTGGTTAAGACAAGACAGCGAGCCGTGCAAATGGTATACGGGAAGTCAAAAGAAAAAGACCTTAAAGACAATAAACGAGAAATACCTGTGGGCAGCGCGAAATAGTAAGTGGATATGGCTTACCGGTGGGTGGCGGGGTACAAACGACCACGTCTGCTTACCCGCTTATTTCGGAGATCAGGGTAATTAGTTTCCCTCTAAACATGCGATACGCGTGAGCTTTAAGCGACTCCTTACAAAAACAGTCTGGACAAGGGAAAACTTACACGAAGCGCGCTGCTTACCGCCGGGAAAAGAATACCTCCAAAAAAAAGGAAGGGACCCGAGAACGATCGCCGCTACCACTACTACAACGGTATGCCACAAACAGCAGCTAGCAATTCGCTGGTCAATGCTTTAATTTCCGCAGAGAAAAATAACGTTATTCACAACCTATTAAGTTATAGCAAGTCCGTGACCACCACCTGTTCCGCGCTATTGCTACGCAGTACTATGCATGGATTCTGTCGTGAGCATTGCATATGGCGGTTTGACCTCCGTTCGCTCCCGACCGAATCCCTTGTAATCGTCCCCAAAAATTTTGAAATCGGTCTCCATTGTGTGGATTTAGTGTTACTGTTCAGTGAACGTTTTATAGTTATAATCGTAAACGGCTCTGTCGTTTTTTTCCACTCACGCCGGTATCGAGGCCGGATGATCCGCGGGGGAACTGGAGGAGGCCGTTTTTTATTATCGATCAAAGTCCTATATTGGAAGCTGAGAATAAATGTTGGAAATGGCTTTTTGTTAACTGTTGGTCTGTGACCAAAAGAAAAAATTCCTCGACGGACTTCGGTAATGGGCGAATGGCCATAGTAGTCTTGTCCAACTATTTGTAAATAGCAAAGAGAAGAAGAGAGTACTATGCATCAGCTGTTTTGGTTAAATTCAAAACACATAATAAATTTTCAGACAAGCGGGAACATTGTGTTGAAGCACCGAAATGAAAGCAATGCGACTTGTAGGCGGAGTTTTAGAAACCGCGAATGTTTACGTTACTAGTTAGTCGTAATTCGAGCCATTTCAGGCATAAGCAGCATTAAATGATACATACATATAAGGCAAGATATCGTATCTTATAGGACCGACAGTTTAACAAACTAAGCAGGTACCCCAATAAAAATCGTTATTATCTGCTCAAGGCTCGTAGCATTTATAATTCATTTTAGATTGGGCCGGAACCTATCAAAATAATGCACTCTATTCGCTCCGTGTATGAGGCCTAGTAGCGCCGCCCACGGAACAGAAGGAATTACAGCACTCCAATTTTATCATTGTCTTTACGTGTTAATTTATAAATAAAACAATTAACAATAAATTTTGAGATGGATAAGTAGTATAAAGCGATTTAAACGAAAGGTACGTGAAAATTATATATTAACAAATTTTTTTTTCTCTAATTAAAGCGTGTAACAAACAAATAATAATAGTTTTTTTATTGACAGCATAACCTGAAAATATGGCATCGGTAATATTGCAGACCGGGTTTGAAAATATCTCCCATTCAATAATTTTCACTGCAGGTACGCTAGAAAAAGGAAAAAAATTGGCTTCTTGTTATATTAAACACATTGAAGAATACGTTGGTGGCAATATTAACAATAAGTTAATTGCTAAATGCATTCGGCAAACGGCCGTCACTGAAACACCATATAATTTACAGATTACAGAAAAAAAATTGTCAAACTTTAAAAGTGGCTTTTTTACTTGATTCTTTAATTTTTTTAGCTGAATAGTAAAAGGGAGGTCGTACATGCTCAATGTACTTGCATTGCCAATGAAACTGGCGAATGCAAACATATTGCGGCATTTATCCACCGAATAAACAATGTGCCTAAAACGAGTGTTCAGCAAGAGTGGGGATTTCCATCAATAATCATTTAGCAAAAGAAAAATATTCTCGAGGAGCTACGGTAAATGATCTTTTTCCTCAAAAAGTGCTTAAAAATCCTCCTCAGTCACTGCACTTGACTTTGGAAGACTTTGACGATATCGAATGCCCAATTAAAAAAAGGTTAAAAGTCGATCATATTAGTGAGGAAGAACAAGTCTGTACGGTGGTCATGAATATATGTCTCGAAGAACGACAGGTAGAACTAATATCAGAGTGTACGAAGAAGGTGATTGCTTGTCTTTTAAAGAGTGCTGGTCAGTGTATCACCATAGGAAAAGACAAGTTGGCTCTGTCATCTGAGATAGCACAGTTTTACAGAGACCGGATACTATTAGACAGTGAAGAAGTTTTCACATTGTGTTTACAAACCACACAACAAAGCGAGACGGTAAAATGGTTTGAAGCAAGACGAGTACGCATAACGGTCAGCGCAAAAGCTCATAAGATAAAAACAATAACTCGCACTTCAAAATGAGGTAAAAGCTCGCGAAAATTACAAATTACTGCATGACGTTCACGTATTTCAAATTGGATTATTTGTGTCTCCCAAACTGGCCTGGTTAGGAGTCTCAGTAGATGGAATAGTAGTCAGTGACGGCATGGTAACTAAAATAGTCGAAATAAAATGTCCAATATCATGCAAATCGAAACCAATATGGGATAAAGAAACGAAAAAAATTAATGTCGGCTATATTGAAACTGTAGCTACGGGAAAAGTCCAATTAAAAAAGAACCATATTTATTATGTTATATATTATATGATTTACGAAGGTTGAATTCATTTCTTCATGAAAATCAATCTGTACAGCAACATCTTTAAACCGCGGTTGCAGTGAGTCAATAATAACTTCATTACATTGCTGCATATCCATATGATCATTCAGGTTATCGGTATCCTTATTGTCGTTGAGGTCATCGTTACGTGTTCTTATTTATATTAACAAGCTTAGTGTTGTCCATTTCGGAACCATTTGAATTTTGACTTCTCCGCATTGCTCTCGCGAATCTGTAATCGAGAAATCCTATATTTTTAGTAAAATGAACATCTACGATTCAATTAATTTTTCATATCATCCTCTGTATAAACGTGGGTCTTTTACGTCCAGCCGTTTTGTATCTACTGATCTCGGTCCAAATATTATGTACAAAATTACTATTAACGTTACTAATTGTCAATCCGATATTTCGATTATAATTTTACAAAACCAATAGAGAAACTTCTTGAAATGTACGTGGTTTACTCAATAAATATTACATTAAGGACAAAATTTTACAACCAACTAAACGGCAAATGTAAAGCAAAAAATATAGTTTTTCGTGGAAAAAAAATTTTGCGATTTTTTTTCTTTTTTTAATGTTAATTACATGACCGGGGCAAAACATACCCACGTTTATAAATCAAGGTTTAATAAATAGAAAAATTATCTGCTTTGTGCTTGTACTTGATCTGATTTATTTATTTTTGGTTTTCCGTAATATTTTTCAGGAAATATTGTTGGGAGATATGCAGTGCTATTAGGATGCTCCGACTTTTTACCTCCTACAAAATGTTGACTGCAAATAAATGATCTTAAACTAGGTTCCCAAGAACTTCCGTCACGACTACAGAAAATTGAATAATCATTTTTACAAATTTATAACAATAAATTCTGAATCAGTTATTAGGATAATCATGGTCTTACTTACTTGATTCTTTTCACAGCTTTAACCCACTTTACTCTCTTTTCGAGGTTATAGCCTTGCGTGGGGAATTTATAAAATTTTATGTTGTTTAAGTCTTCATTACCACAGCAGCCAGGAGCACAACAAGTATTTCCTGATCGCCTCGTTCTAACCTTTTTTATTTATAATTAAAAACCGTTTAAAATTATTTATATTTTCACTTTTAATCACACTACTCATTAGAGTGTACGAAAATTTGGAGTGCAAAGATTCGACTGACGCTCACGAGGATCGCTGGCATCCAATTTTCCCTTGACCACAAAAATCTAGGGCATACAGTTTTAAGGCTTCCACCTTACCACTGTATATTTAATGCCACTGAACATGTTTGGCGCCAACTGAAATCTGCCATTCGTCGTATCAATGTTTTTCCCCGTGTTAACTCCAATGTCCTCAAACTTATAGAAACCGAAGTTTTTAACATCCCTCCACAAAGTTTGGTAAATTCTGTTAAACATATAGAAAAAGCAGAACAATCGTATTGCAAATAATATAGAACAAATAATAATTAGAACAGGCAATGATAGGGATAGTGATTAAATTCTAAGCAAAGTACGGACCTGTTCGGCCATATTTCTTATTACAGCTTCCTTGGGTCTTTCCTTAATTCGTATCACTTTCTTATATCTATGAACAGACTTTATATACAATATTATACAAAATTGCTTTAATTTTTAATGCTAAATATGAAAAGATTATAAAAATACGTAGGTTTGCATTAAAAAAAAAGTTTTTTGGCATTGTTTTTAATTTCATTTTTAATCTTATTTTTCGAGTACCCTGTATTAATATATATCGAAATTTCTTATGAAATCCGTTATTCGAGTCCTTTGTCTACAACAAAACCTACACAAGTGAGACAATAAACACTTCCGAATAAACATTTTAAAATGTCAAAAATGTAGTAGGTATAGTTATACACACAACATATCTATATACCATGTGTTCCATCTAAAATAATAAAATTGATACTTGCCCACGAAAAATGAAACGCCCTGTATCAATAAAATTAAAATGAATTAAAGGTTTGTAATGTAATACATTACAAACATTAACTTTTGTATTTAATCTTTGGCTCCATCCCCTATAGTAGTGATGGTGTGCCAAGATAAACGTACATAAAAAGCCTACATGGGGTCCACAACATTTTACAGTTTGTGATTCCGAGGGCCGTTCCCTTCAACTTTTTTTCAAAAACTCTTACATTTGAAATGGCACTTTCTCTAGTTTAGGCGTCGGAAATACCGTCATACGTCGAATGGCCTGGCAGCAACAATAAAACACGTGGGCGTCGTGTGTATAATTTCACCCGTTCACTCATAAAGGCAACGGCCACGTCCGCACCGATCCAATCGTATATAAATCACTCATTAAACCTCGGTTGGTCGAACGTTTACGTGCAATTTACGGTCCGTCCGTGATTAAAAATGGCCAATTTCATCGAGCGCGCGGCCTCGCCGGCCCCGGGACGGAACCTCGGGGTGCAACGTGAGGATGGTATCAGCGTCGTTTCTCGTGACCCGCGATTTTTCGCCCGACACCCTCCGCGCAGCGCCGATGATAGTTATTAGACAGTATCGCTGTGGCGCTACTTAGCGGCCACGGCTTAGTGGGAGCTTAGGTAATGACGTGGTTCGGTCGGTTATTACGCGTTTTCGAAAATGTTTAAAGTAGATCTTTGTCTTGGCCCGGGGGACCGGGGCGAGGTTCCCATCCGTCGGAGGGGAGCGGGACCATTACTCTCCACAGCCATAGCTAATGGTACGGCGGAGGCAGTAATGAGCGGTAATCAGGACTTTAAACACTCGTCGTCGCTCGGCTTTATTTTTTATCTGGACCCGCGGGCTCTCTCAAAGTCTACGTTAAGAGTTTTCGGTTTGGGCCTGGGCCCGAGCAGTCAGTAAATCTAAAGGAGGCACAGTCCTCAAGACGTAGCTTTCACTGCTGCTCTGATCAAAAATTGATCGTTCGAATCAGGAAATTCGTAGTATAGTAGTATATCCAAGAGGGCCGACAATAACCTAATAATACCGGGTCGACCAGGTGCAACTTCTCAGAGGACACGTCAGATGCTTTGCGATGTTTGCATCTGCCCTTCGAATCAACTAAGGATGACGACATTGTCGACTGACGCGAGGGCGAGGTGACTTTCTGGTGTTCTAGTTTGATGTAAAATATGTTCTATGAAGAACTGCTTGTCTACTATCGGTATAGCTGCGTACATTTGTAGTAACTTTCGTCATGCGGTCCTGCGGAAAATCCGTTCTATCAGTACAAACGTTTGTTTGATGAAGACACATATATACATTTTTTAAAAAAAAGTTCTGGATTCCTCCTGCGTCGGTTTTTGTTGAGTCAATCTAGCTAATGTTGTGCCAATCATCCTGACGGCTTCTTCAGAGCTTGACTGAAACTGGCCCGCATTTTACTCTGTACCTGCTTTTCCCTGATTCCCATATTGATGACAGGTAGAGACCTCAGTCGCGGTTAAGATTGTTAGGTTGCTTATAGATTTCTATAGACTCTTGGATTTTTCGTTGGTAGAAGAATTGATTACATGCAAGAATTTTAGTTTTATCCGTATAAAACTTTCTCCGGTTTCGTGATTGTGTTGGGCACAACTGATGAGTTTATTTGTCTTAGCCTTAAGGCTCTTTCTCCAATGTAATCTTTGTCGCATATGCATGGAATGCTGTAAACTCCTGGCATCTCAAATGGAATTTTGTCTTTGACGGATCGAAAATGTTGAGAGATTTTTGGACGTTATATTTCTTTAGAACTTTTGATATGTGGTCAGTGATGTTTTGAATATAAGGAAGGATAACCGTGGCAATTGTGGGATTGCTTTCGGTTTCATTGCTATTGGAAGGTTGTCGTGAAGTGTATTTTGTGATTTTTTTGTATCTTTAATGTGAAAATTATTAAAGAGAAGAGCAGAGGTAAGGTGTTTTAATTCTGGGTTCAATGATGACAAATGACAATGCCTTAAGGTATTGGTCTGTGTGTGTAGGTGTGGTGAGTGAAGTGAAAAGAATTAAGTACAATCTTAACCGCGACTCAGATTGTTGTGTGATCCTGTTGACTCGATGAACTTGCAAAACAGTTTAGGAATCCTCGGATCACAATTACATTATGGTGTTATTGTAGTTTTCTTTTTCTCTTTTTGTTCCTTCTCGTTTCTTATATATATATATATATATATATATATATATATATATATATATATATATATATATATATATATATATATATATATATATATATATCTTATATACATATTACCCTGTAATTGGTGTGAACTGCTCGGCATAAAATCTATTATTGTTATTATTATTTGTGTCAACGCTCCTATTGTATTCATTCCCAGTAGAACTTCTTCATTTCAGATTCTGTCAACACAGCTTACTTCTTTGTGCGTCTATATCTCAAATGTTTTTAGCTTTTTCAGTCCAAGCCTCTACGCCACGCAGAAATGTAGCAAACACCAAAGTCTAAGCAATCTAATGTGTAGTTGAGTTGAATATTATAGTACGAACAGTACATTATGTACAGGAAAGTTACCTTTGAGGATACATGAGTTTTGCTCGTTTTCTTCAGGACTTGAGAAATTGACAACTGGTCCGACAAACAACTAATAAAGGCAAAGAAACTAGAAACGTTCAACAAGACAATCTGCACCTAGTCCGGCGGCATTCAAAAGAGTCACTGAAACAAAGCTTAGAAATATGCAGCCAGCAGCAACAGAAAACTAATCCAATTTAACCAGGATAAGAAGTAAAATTAAATATACCATCCATTAAAATAAATAAAAAACTTAACAAATTAGTTTTTTTTAAGCTTATAAGATAACATGGCGAGAAACATGGGAATTTTGCTTTAGAAACGTATCTCCCTTTCCTGGAGGAAGGCAAATTAAAATAGAAAAACACAGTCGCGAAAAATCAATCGGTAGAACCGGTAGCGGCGTTAGAGCAGCGGTGGAAGCTCTCTCACCTCCCGCCCCCCCGCGGAGCACGTCGAACGGGATGTTGTTTAAACTATTTAACGACGCAGTGTGCTCCTAATATAAACAGTTTACTGCGCCGTTTGAAATTAGCATGAAATTCCGAAGGACGGTCGCCACCGGACTCAATAATTTCTTTATTTATTTGATGTGTTTGGGGAACTGGTGTAAGTGGGCGACGTCCATCCGCACCAACGAACAGGAAACGTGGATTTTCGAAAAAAAGTCTTATGTTAAAACAAATAAAACATCTTCAGCATGCTACTTGTTTGTATATGGCTGATTTTTTAGCGAAAGTGATCCAACATATTTTACTTGTGTTTTTGACCTTATAACTAATGTAAGAGCTTTTTTTTATTGATGGGTCTTAATTTTTCTATCAGACTCGATCTCATTGATTTTTATTAATAAAGTACCCCACTGCCCACTTGTTTTGGCAGGCAAGTATTTCTTTAATTTTAATCTTAAAACAAGAGAGATATAAATTATTATTATTAAAAAATCATTCTGCAGGGTTTGTCACAGAATTAAATGGGTGTTTGAACTCCTTAAGAAGATGATTCAATTTAAATTGTAAAACCGATCGATGGACACAAGATGCAAATGAATAAATTTAAAATGCGATTTAAAACACGACATGGTCGTGATTCGAGATCAAATCAAATTTTCTGATTCCTGATTTTTCTTATTGTCTTTTACATTTACATTCCAATTTTTTACATTTTTACATTACGCAACACAAACTATCATGTTTATTTGAATTTTATTATTTTTTCTACTCCCGTCCGAAAAGTACCTAATTACACCCGACCTAGAGTGCGGGAAGCGTGACACATCAGTTTCGTTTCCCACGGATCCGCACCACTTTGCACATTTCCGAGATTTTACCGCACGGGTTTGGGAGCAATCGGACGTTTTCGGGGATTTTACTGCACGGCTTGAATTTTGACGTTTATCAATTCTGACGGTCATGTCAGTGAATATATTCGTGTTGTTTTGCAAAAATGTGTGGATGATTTTTCTTCCAATTACGGTACGACTTGCATAAGACTTTTTGGTATTTTCAAATAAGAGAAGGACCAAAGTATATAATGCATAAATTTCAAATTCTCAAAATTATAAATAAGCGAGATATTAAACTTTGAAAATCCACCATCGATTTTCGAGCCGATTTTTGAGCCCGAAATGCGATTTTGAGGTGATTTCTCAAAAGTGGATGAAATTTTGCATAGGGGGGTTTTCCTTTAAAGTGTTATGCAACACGTTTGGTAATAGTGTATTATGCAACAAATGACTCACGAGTTTGACGCGAGCGGAGCGAGTGTTTAATAAACGAGTGACTTATTGACAAACATCAAAATTCAAACCGCGGGAAATATCTCCGAAAACATCCGATCGCTCCCATCGCTGCGGTAAAATCCCGGAAATGTCCGAAGTGGCTCGGATTCGTGGATAACGATACTGACGTGGTAAAGCGACGCTCCCCGTACGCTAGATTAGGTATTTTACAGACGGGGGTAGAAAAATTCTCTATCTCACTCGTTTATTAAACACTCGTTCCGCTGCGCTCCGCTCGTGAGTCAAATGACATTTACCGCACTTGTTGCATAATATACTATTACTGAGCTTTAAACCTACCCAGCTCTTTTTAGGAAAAGTGCAGCAATATGTTTGCAACTTAGCCTCAAATATTATGGCGCGGGCAGCCCGCTTACGTTCGAAACGCAACCCTGCGTCTACCGACGAGGTTTTTAATTGTACCTAATTATCACTAAATATCTCCCGAAGCAATAAAAAAATTAACCCTACGGCGATAATTAGTTTTACGGGTACAGACGTTGGAAACCATCCCGGCGTACGTAATTATATGGCCGATCACTAAAACCTTCTTGTTTAGTGACCGTTTTTCGTCGTCTACATTTTAAAATATCCGCGGGAACATAAACGGAGTCTGAATTAAAAAGGGATAAGCTACGAGACCGTTAATAATATAAGAAGAAAACTTTATGCATATGCGCGTCCGTTTATACCGAGATTTTCAATTTATAAAGCCGTTCCCGATCGGTATAGACGGTGATCGAGCAAGTTTTCCACCGCGAGTTCATTTATAGATTTTAAACCTCGGCCTTAGTAATTTTCCACGAGAAAAAAAATGTTTTGAAAAAAGTGTATTTTTTATTTTGCAACATGTGTCACCCAAGACAACAAGACTAGATCATGTCGGCCATCAGCTTTCATTCTCTCTATTTATTATGATTTGGCGGGAATTAGAATTATGAGTATTGGTGTTTTGACTATTTTATATAATATCGATAAAATATCACAGTATATTGAGGTGTACATTTATTAGAAACAACTCGGGACTTGGTAAAATTACGGGAATTAGTGGGGAATTATGAAAATTTGGTTTGAATTAAGCAGGAATTAGCAGAGAATCACGAGAAAGTATGCGTCAAGCTTAACCACAGGCTCAAAGTCCAGCCGTATCGACTTTTTGATGCTATATCGATATATTTCCTTGTATACTACATTAATTATAGTACATTGAGGTGAACGTTCGCAGTTCAATCCGGACGCGCAACGTCTTTCCATAGTCTTTCCATAAATATCCCTCGGGCTGCCCTTAATTTCCGGAATCGTTTTCGTTTTATCTGTCCTCCTCCCTTCTCTTTTGGTGGGGGGATCGCAATTAGCCGCCCTGGGAAAACCGGCAGCGTCCGGCGCCGCCATTGGTCCTGCGCCGCCGTCTGAAACAAAAACCTTCGGCGGGGAGCGGCACCGGCGCTAATGAGCGCACCCCGTTAATTAAGGGCGGAGGCTGGCTAAAGGGTTGGCTGGTCCAGCGCGCGCGCACGCGCTCTTTCCCACCCAACTCCCCCCTTTTCCCCGCCACGCCGTCTTAATTAAGCGAGCGGGGCGCGTTGACCTATTGCGGAGGCGGCTAATGAGACGGCGGCTCGGGAATTAACCAATTACGTGGGGGCGGAAGTAGGTTTCGATGCGATTGCGGCGGCGGCGGTTGTTTCGTCGTTTCTCCTTCGCCCACGGATAGTTTTTCTTGATGTTTTGGCGGATCCGCAGGCGAGTTCCGCCCCCACTCTCACTTATTTCGAGGCGTCCAACGGACGTGTAGTACGCCACAATAACAATGTTTATAAATTCCGTTGAATCGTCGATAAATCCGTATAAATTGCAGTTCCCTTGATGCGGTAAGGGGTTATACTGATACAGACTAAAGTCGCACATTTTTTTTTCTAAATTCGTAAAATCGTAAATCATTGTAAATGCTGAAAATCCACATACAATCATCTCTAGATGATATTTATCTCGTAAAGGCATGTTTTTTGGAGAGTCCGTATTGTTGTAACTTTTCCCCGCTTTCTGTTGATTCGGACCCTCTCCTAGAAAGATGTGAAGATTGCGGAGGTTATGAAAATGGAGTCTAGTCAGACTAGTCGATGTGCTGCGGATATTTACCCGATGGGTAAATATATAAATAACGGGTATTTAACCTTAACTTTGATTTTAAGATTAAGAGAGACAGAGCAGGATGAGCACTTAAGGATCTGTTTCAAGGTCTTCGACTCCATTTAAAAGTACATATTCTACAAACTCCAATCAGATCAATGAGAAACAGGACTGCTAGCTCTATATCTTGTTCACCTCATGCCTCTACCTCTGGTCGATTATTATCAGACAATGCTACAGAGGAAGTCTTCAGGAAAACTCCCTCAATGTTGGATCTTGAAAGGAAGCGGTATAGTCTATTTTTTTTTCGTATTTAGAGTAATAAAACATTTTGTTTCTATCACACTACGTAACGAATTTAACTTAAAAAAAACTATTGTGACTTTTTGTATGATTTAGATGACAATTAGTCACACTAATTTGAGAAGAAAAATACGCAGGAAAAAATATTTTGCATCAAATGTTTTATAAAAATAAAATAGGCATATCGTTTGGAACATTATATATCATATTGCTGCAAAAAACATAAACAACTTTTTTACATTTTCGAAATAGATTTTTTTCTGTAATATTGACACATCGTTACTTTATTCCATCTGCCTCGATAACGCCGTTCCGTATTTTGATTAAACCCTTCCCTTTTCTGACCCGCGACTCCATGATTTTATTTTCATTTTCATAAGACAATAACATTCAGTTGCGTTTTTATGAGCTTCTAGGGCAACAAGACAAAAATAACAATCTGTAACAAGAATGATGGGCTCCCTCTAACTTCTGCGAACGCCAAATGCCATTTTCCTAGGTTGATCTTAATACCAATTGCGTCCAGGTTTGTAAATGCCAAACTCTTTGGGAAGACGTTTTAGGGCAAAATAAAGAGTAAACACCAGTAATAAAAATTCAAAGTATAAAATAGCTGACAACAGGGTCGAAGAGTGTAATGCAACTTGGTTTGCGTTGACGGGTTTGCGTTGACGGCTGTTGTCCCAAATAACTACAAAACGAAGACAGAGAAAAGGGCGACAAAGAAAATGAAATCTTGATTTTATCATATTTTCGCTATAAAAAAAAAGCAGACTGAATTATGGTTGGAAACATATAACGCCCTGTATACTCCAGCCGACAATACCCATTTTTACAAAATAATGGAAATAATCGATTTGCTGTTATAAAAACGAAAAACAAAATCATGTCTCCCTGTATACTTTTCCGAAAAAAAATTATCGTCGGGAGGAACGGGCAGCGAGACGTCGGCGTCTATCGGGTTTTAATTGGTCTGCGGTATGGCGTCGGGGCGCATGTCCAATCAACCCTTTGGCGGATCGTCGCGATGCCGCCTCCCTAATTAACGGGGTTCTCATTAGCGGGACGCCGCCCTTACTCGTTCGTCGATCCGTTTTTGTTTCGCATGCGCGCCAATGGAAATCCGCGAGCTTCATCCCAAAAGGAAGGATTAAAACATTTGTAGATACGTACATCGTGTGTCAAAGAAAACGATCTGGAAACCCATAGGAGATACGAAAAAAAGTTTCTTGGAATCTCCTGCAGATTTAAAATATTACAATTTTGTTGATTCAAGGTGTCCCAAAAGTGTCCCCTCCGACATCAACTTTGTTATTTTAAATGGAACATTCTGTATACATCGATATTTTTGGAATCCTTGGTTAAAATAAAGGTCACTTTCTTAAGAAAATTCTGTTCGAATTATGCATAGTCTAGGCAGAAATTAAGGTCATGTGTTTTTTCTTCATATTTTGATTGATATTGATATACTGATCTAAGTATTGCAACGATAATTTAACCTCAGACTAAGGAGAAACTATTCAACCAGTGTGACAGATGCCCCTCAGTTTATACAGGGTGTTCCAAACAGGTGTTGCCGTTTTGGCGAATTTAATTAACAAAATTTGAAGAATTTCAAATGAAACATCCTATATTTTTAATCAGATATCAATTTTAGGATAAAAAAATAAGGTAAGTGCGCAATTTATCTCTTTTTTTTGAGATATTCGAGGTTTAAGATAACACCCGTATAAATTCTTGTTGAATTTAAAGCTGCCCACATTAAGTCACACCAAACTCTTGTGCGTTTGGCCAACCAAGTTGGCATCTTCAGGAGAAGATTAAAACTAAACTTAATAGAACAGATGCTCTCTCTATATATACACATCGGGAAGTGGGAGAGGGAATTACGCACTGTTCACGCAAAATTAAGTTTCGGTTTGTGGTAAATATATATATATATATATATATATATATATATATATATATATATATATATATATATATATATATATATATATATATATATATATATATATATATATATATATATATATATATATATATATATATATATATATATATATATATATATATATATATATATATATATATATATATATATATATATATATATATATATATATATATATATATATATATATATATATATATATATATATATATATATATATATATATATATATATATATATATATATATATATATATATATATATATATATATATATATATATATATATATATATATATATATATTGCTCACAAAATAAATTTGATAAAAGTTCAGAATTCATATTTAAAGAAACATTAAATGGTTAATTATCCAGCTTCATTAAAAATACCAAATAACAAAAACAAGTAATTAAAGCTTATGGGTTACTAACCCAGGTAACAAATTAGAATAAATAAATCAATAAAAAAAAAGTTAACTAAAAATGTTGGCTATGACATCATAATCTTTTTTTTTGACACATTAAGGTATAACAAACTTTGACATTTCTGTCTGTTTTTGTTGTTTTTCATATTTCTATTTAAAAAGTTCATATTTGTCAAGTTTTTTTGTTAGTACATATTTTATTTGTATTTTAAATTAGTTGTAGTTTTTTGGTTAACCTATAAACTTTAATTGTTTATTTTTGTTAATAGCTATTTTCAATCAAGGTACATAATAAACTACCAAATGTTTCTTCAAATATGAATTCTGAAGTTTTATTAAATCTGTTAAAGTGTGTAGTATAAAGTAGATTTTTCTCAAAATCGCCACGTATTAATGGACACCCTGTATTGTTAACAATAGGTTTTATTCGTATATCTGGAGTATTATATCTTTAAAAGAAATACAGTGTCTTTGCTATTTAAAAAATACCTAACATTGCCTAATTCAACAAGAATTTATACGGATGTTATCTTAAACCTCGAATATCTCAAAAAGTAAGTAAAATTTAAACATAAGATAAATTACAAACTTACCTTGTTTTTTGTCCTAGAATAATATAGAATTTGACCTGAATAAAAATATAGGTTGCTCTATCTGAAAATATTGAGATTTTGTTAATTAAATTCTGCAAAACGGCACCATATACTTGGGACACCCTGTATAAGCTGAGGAGAATATGTTAAACTGATTGAGTAGTGCATCATCTACTTAGTCTGTGGTTAAATTTTCGTCGCGATACCTCTATCAGTAGCGTCACAATACAATTTTATATGGTGCAATCTCAGAAGACATCCGATCGCTGCCAAACCTGTGCGGTAAAATCCCGGAAATGTCCGAAGTGGCTCAGATCCGTGGGAAACGAGACTCAAGTGGTAAAGTGACGCTTCCCGCACGCTAAATCGGTGTGCAATTAGGCATTTTACAGACGGGAGTAGAAAAAATATAGTAGAAAATAAAAACATTTTTTCCTACAATAAAAACCACTTCGTGATTACAGGGCAATAAAAAAATACATAGTAATCACAGTGGCAATTTTCTATTAAGTGATAAAATATGAATTTTAGCAGTTTTTTTTGCATTTAAAAAACTTCCCACTCTATAATTGCGTAGTAATAAAAAATTAAGAACTAATGAGATTTGGTATTAACATTAGTTACGTAAAAAAGCTACCCTCTAATTTCACTAGACAAAATTTGGTTAGATTTCGTCCATTCTCATTTAGAATAAATAAAATTTCGTTATATTAGTTAGCGGTTTTTAGACATTTCTAACCATGCCCGGTAGACACAAGATCGCAGCCAGACGTTTCCATTGGCCCGAAACCGCAACGACGCGACGTCGACGACGTCGGGGGGCGTCGACGCGATAATGAGTCGTCGTTAATTAAGGCGGGAGCAGAACGGAATGCGGGCGGGAAGGGTTGGCGGATTCCGCGCACAACGTTCGCCGCCTCCGCTAATTAAAATCGGCAACAGCGAGCGGAAAGTTATCAATTTCCACCCGTGTCCGAGCGGAGGGTCCCCCGCTGCACCCCCGCGGCGAATCGGTCTTTAAATTATCGGATTTATGTCAACGAATCGGGCGTAAATTATTCGGATGCCGGACCGGGTGTCCCACAGGGCGCGACAATGGGGCCCCGAGCGATCGCCTAGCGGATCCGTGACAAAACACGCCCATATTAATTCGTATTAACGTCGACGGTGGAAATTAAGACTTAAACCGGACGCGGTCCGTTCGTTTACCTGATAAATAGGTGCCCGAAGACGACGGAGAAAATGTCCACCGACACCACACCTACCTAACCCCCACAGAAAGTGATTGTGTTGGGCGATCAAAAGAGGGGTGTAGTGGTAAAAGAAGATATGATGTGATGGGTGGAACCGATAAGGAGTTGACTGAGATTATCATCATTTCAACTCAACATGATTTCCATCTTGCTAGAAATCACAAACAAAACACAGTACATAAAAAATCATCTTTGTGTCATATCTTGAATGGAAGTAAATTTTCCATCTATAGCTTCGCGAGAGTCTAAATGCTACGGGGAAGGTCGTCGCACCAGCCTAGCTCATTTATTTGTTTAGAGCATAATAGAATGCCCTCCAACGTAGCTGCAGCTCCGAAACTTTGCGCAGTGTAAGGAGTTTCCGAAGAGTATTATCAGTGACCAAAACCACGCAGAGTTCAACTCCTACGTGGAAGATCTCTGCGTTATTCTATACTATGTTAGACACTCCAACAGTACCAAATTCCATTGCAGTAGCCCTTAGATAGGTATAGGACTTCTGACTTCGAACAGCATGACATGGGCAGGTGTTTCCTCAAACAGAATATTAAATAGCAAGCGTGTAGAGCCTCACAGTAGTTTACCGGGTGTGTTCAAAAAGTAAATCGACTTTTGTAATTGGACGGGCTACGAACATTCGATCTTCGATATATTTTTTTTTGTTATGCTGGTACACATGCCCCTAACACAGTTTTAGCCAGCTTGTACGTTTACTTTTTTGTGAGATAGAAGCGTGTTTGGTTTTCGTCAATTTTCTGCTGTCAAAAATAATGTAACGGAGAATTTGCAAGAAATTTTACACAATTTTCACCTCAACCTCATATGTATGGTTGAGCAAAAAAAAAATGTTTATAAGTGGTACAAGCTATTCCAAGAGGGCAAGAAGCGTTCATGAAGTGAAAAAAATGGTGTTGAAAAATCGTCGAATAACTATTAGAGAAGCGCCTGAAGACTTCAGCATCTCTACTGGTTTGTGCCATGCAATTTTTTGCGAAGTTTTGCACATAATGTGTAGTACCAAAATTTGTTCCGATACTGCTTAATTTGGAACAAAAGAACCCGTCGAAGGAGCATCGCTTAAGAGCTGTTAAACAATGTCAATGATCCTGATATGCTCAAAAAGCTCATAAATGGTTATAACGTCGGAACCAAAGCCCAGTCGTCCCAATAGAAGAACCCAGAATCTCCAAGACCGAAAAACGCACGTCAAGATTTTTCTTACTCTTATCTATGATTAGAGTATTACCGTGAAGTTATGCGCAGTTTGCGAGAAGCAATACGAAAGCAACCGTACGGAATTGTGGGAAAACTATTCATCGATTTTGCATCACGAAAATGCAGCTGCTCACTCATCTTTCCTTGTGTCTTTTTGGAAAAAAACAAAACCACAATCATACCTCAGCCACCATATTCACCGGATATGGCCCACTGCACTTTTTCCTGTTCCCAAAACTCAAACTCATGAAAAGGAGGAGGTTTGGAACCATTGAGGAAATAAAGAAAAAATCCCCGGAAGAACTCACGACTATACGAAAAAGTGCTTACCAGAAGTGCTTCGAGGATTGGAAAAATGTTGGCACAAATGTATTATACCTGGGGGCATTACTTTACTTTTTGATTTTTGATAAAAATTAAGTCACTTTACATTGTGAACACACCTCGTAAATGCTTACAGGGAAGCTCGTTAAGTTGGTTTCAGCATGGTACTATATACTTCAATACTCCTCTCTGTAGTTGCCGTTCAAAATCAATGGCGTTTCTTTAACCGGGATATAACTAGTAGTCTAAATGCTATGTGGAAGGTTGCCACATCCTCTTGTCTCGTTTAGTTGATTGGAGCATGTTAAAATTCACTTAAAAAGGTACCAAATCATCTTGTAGTAGTCAAACTCACTTCTCCTTACAGCTCAGAGCAAGAGTGCAAAGTGTCGCAGATGTCCAAATGCTATATAGAAGGTACCTGTCTAGCTCGTTTTGTTGGACAGACCATGGCACAATTTACAATTGACGCTGACTTCTCCCTGCAGCTCGAGCATTCTCACCTCGAACAACAAGCCATGGGCAGGAGTTTTTCCAAGGAATTGTGAAAGAGTGTAGTAGTGCAGTTCCGAATCAGTCCGAGTGTCGCCGCGGTTTCTCGGAACGGGACGGAGCTGCAGACCATAAAACCGTCGAATTTCGGGCCCTCGTTATCTTCGTCAAATTAAATTATGCTCGGAGGTGCGAGAGTGGCGATCCGTGTAGAGTCGTTTTACGATCGCAGTCGGACGAACGGCCATCGGCAGCGCGCGCGTACAGACGTCAACGCCGTACAAATTGATTTGTAATTATGCGCATAAGTTATCGTATGAAAATGCGTTGCGCGAGAAAAAAAAAATCGCGCCACACATTACCGTATTTCAAATGTTTTATGTGGCGGGAGCGCTCGCAGGACCGTACTCGGCCCGGTCACGCTTTTTCTTCTGTTTTACCCTAGAACTAACGGTCGTAGAAAAAGTATAGTATGCAACACGTTCGGTAAACTTTTTAGGTCACTCGTGAGTCAAATAAACTTGACTTGATATGACAACGAAAATGTTAAAGATTATTTATAACTAAAATAAAAAAAAATACATTTTTTTAAAATTTCACCGGTGTGTTGAAACTAACTATAGTGAAAAGTATTTACCATACGCAATATCCAACACCACAGTAGCTAATCTTTTTTTGGTCCCTATTATCTGGTAGCTACGGCCGAACAAGTAAGGCGATATTAATATTTTCACTGTGTTGTCAACCAATCCGGACTAGTCTTAAAATAAAAGTAATTTTATGTAAACTTTCTAAGTCACTCGTGAGCCAAATGTCTTTTACCGCACTTGTTGCATAATATACTATTTTCGATAGTAGGACAGATATATATTTTTATCTTATATCGGGCGATTAAAATTAGACGCGAGAGTTGATTTGGCGAGGTAATTATAATAAATAATATCCTTAAATAAAATCGTTTAATATTTTCAATTATTTGAAAACGTAGTAGCTGAAACTGCCACCACTAACTACATAAAAAAATAATTTGATAAGAAAGACGAGAATTTAAGTTTTTTGCATTTACAGTAAGCCCTTGCCGCTTAGTTTTCGAAACGCAGTCCAATATTATTCAATTTTTCGTGCAACTGTGCGTGTGAGGTTGTGTTTCTGAGATTTCTATTGGGGAATAATGATAATAACACCAATAATTAAGTGATTAGAACATATTCTAAAAGGCGAGGTGGCAGTTCTACTTCCGCACTCAACATGAATATTAATTACCATACAGAAAAAGGAAATATACCAGAACATGCACCGTTATTTTTTATTATTTGTGATAATAAGTTTATAACAAAGGAGATAGGATAGGATGAACTAGCAGTCATTCGTATCCAGGGATATCAGTTTAACCACATAAGCTTTTTTGAATATTATAGAATGAAAACCTTTAAGGCCAGCAGACCTGGTATGAAAACGAACACATTTTTAAATGGCTGGAAGCCCAAATTATGTGTAGCAAATACGTGAATTTACTACTATTTCAATTTTTCAAAGGTGTATAGAGTGTACAGAGTTTAAATATCTAAAAAAATCTACTAGGGGTTGCCAAATAACAAAAGGATCATCGACGTAACGTTTATATACTTTCGGTTTTAGATGAAAGGTGTCGAGAGCTTTCTTCTCAAAGGCATACATATATTCGCGATGTCTGGTGATAGTGGAGAAGCCATAGCTTTTCCCGATATTTGTTCAAAAAATTGACTGTTATAAGAAAAATATATTCCGGGCAAGCATTTTTCAATTAGGGTGAGAAGATTTGGTTCCGGATTCTCGGATTTTAATATATCTGAAATAATGATTTTGATTTTGATTCTACGTCGAAACTAATGCTTCCTTTTCCGAAACATTTATCACAGTATTTGGTAGTTGAGAAGAGTTTGATAGTTCGCCTAGTGTTTTTCAAATTTTTGAATGTGATTCTGGGTAGAAGATAAACGAAGATTTAAAGCTTTGTCATGAATCATGGTTGGAGACAAGATGGAAGCAATTTAAAGATGTAGAGACAGAAGAGTCTTATTGATTAGGTCTATTTCTTTAAGGGTATGATGAATTCTTTCTCAAAGTAAAGCGAAACTAGATTTTGGAAGAATTTTATAAGCGGACAAGGTTTTGACAGAAAGTTCGAGATGGCGCTATGGTCTCTATAACCTAACAAAAAGGTCAGTGTACAGAGTAATCTTACCAGTTTCAGTCGGTGCTCTTCAAACTTTCTGCTTTTGCGCTTGATGTCCTCTACATAAAGGCTTGTTAATTATTTCAAAGGAACTTCCAGAAGCTACTGTAATACTTTTTATAAAACTTCTGGATTCCTCATGCGTCACAAGTGTCACAAAGTTAAACTGCGATAAGACTAACCTATCACGTAATGACTTTTTTAAAATTAGGACCCCAAAGACAAGATTATTGAAAACAGTTATTGAACACTCCCCAGTTTCGTTGATAAAATTAATTTGCAAAAAGGTTTTGGTATTGATCCTTCTTCGGGAACGTCCGATAAATAGTAGTTTGAAATAAATTCGTGGGTCCGGCCCTGTGTGCCGACACGTCTGGGGTGCAGTTACAGAGAAAACACGCCGGCGTATTAATATTATTATTGGGAATTATTGCCGATAAATCATCGGTTTTTAAGGGACTCTGTAATTATTGTCGCTTACAATATTGTAGAAAAATATATATGTACGGCGCGTACGGGCCGGCGTAATAACCCCCGAGAGATTTACCGATAGCGACTTTTTAAAAGTATAACTTTAATTTATGTTTTTAGAGCGAGACGAATTTTTCGTTGTCAATTTCTTTCTTTGTAACCTTAAAAGTCGTAGTATTTTTTAGGAAAGTTCGAAATTACCGATCGAAAAGAGCCATAAATAAAATATCTGGACAGAAACGGACTTAACAAATACACATTTTTGCGACAATAATATAAACAAATCTATAGGGCGTCCTCTATAGTTCTTATTGGTACAACATTGAGATTTTGTTGTAGATAAATTTCAAATTTTTCATAACTCAAAGATTTTTTTAGCATTTCCGATTTTTGTAATCTTTTTTTTTCTTTTTTGAAAACTATGTTGCCTTTTTAGTAAACGTGTATAATATTTATTAATTAAATTAAATATTTATAAATTAACATTATAAACGGTAAAAATCAATTTTGATTTTGTCGTTAGATTATAGAGCCATTTTTTAACCTCTAATATATAATCTAATCTAATAATTTTGATAAATTAATTTAAACTGAAATTTTAAGAATAAACATAGAACATATACATAAAATATAGAAAACTAACCAAAACTAATGGATGGACGGTTACGAGCCTTGATTTGGAACAGGAAGATAATTTCGACAGAGAGGTCTGGAAACGGGAAATGTACATGTATTACATTAAGAGTGACTTAACTATGCCTAATAAGTGCTGAGTTGCTAATTGTAAATAACCCTGTTTGTTTTTAGTAATAAAAAAAAGTTAATTTGACTCGTGCAGTTATTTTACTATGCTAAAAGGCAGAAATAAATTTTAATCAATTTAAATTGTCAAATCAATTGTCAATTGATCAATTGTTTCTAAAAAAAATTGAAGTAAAAAGTTCACAATGGGCCGATTTCTATGCACGAAAGCATATGTCAAATCATGAGAGATACATAAACAAATGTCCTACCAAAATTTGACATTGCCGACTAAAAATCCTTTACAGTTCGCAAGAACTAATAGACTCACATTTTATGGGCCGATCACGGAAAACGAAAATGCAGCGAGAAAAGCAAAAAAAAACAATCTTAAATTTAGCAAACTAATTTTATCAATAAAACCACAGTGTTCTCTCCCCTAGATGTATAAGAGAACACACTATATATTTGTTCGTATTATTGTTGCAACATATGCATTTTTTTAAGTCCGTCCCTGTGCAATTATTTTTATGGATAACGCTTATTATGGATTTTTCAGAAAAATACGAGGAAGATCAAAAATAAGTTACTATTTCACCACTCTCGATTTGGAAGGTTTTTTCAAACATACGAGGAAAGTCAAAAATAAAATCCCGCAAGTTGGAATGTGAAATTTACATAAAAAATAACAGACGTTGCTTTAGAAACTATAATTCGCGAGACCGGGCACGGTCATAATAACGTTAATTCGCCTCTAATGGCGGATTATATAGAGACGCGCGGAGGAACAAAAAGGGCTGACTCTAATTTTCGGACAATCAGACCCGTACACCTCCGAGCGTAATCGAGACGAAACGTCGGCCGGATCGATCCGCAATTATATCACGAACGTATATATGAATATCGATCTGTATGGAAATTAGTATCGGAATTGAAATTTCAAATTATAATGGCAATTACGAACCATTACCGGGGTTCTCACGATGCCGCAACGGAGCGCCCGATTGGCCGTTTTGCCGATGCACTTTGATCTCGCTCGACGCCGGTGTATACGGGGGACCGTCCAAATGTTTAACGATAACGCAAGCCAATAATTTTGTGAGGCAAATTTTATTTTGTAGGGGAACGGGCAGTTATGGGTATTCTTTCCTTTGCTTTGCTCCTCAATCTCAATAACAGATATTATTTTTTTATTTTACATGATTTATCAATTTCTCGACCATTTGTGAGACAATTATATGTACGCAGAATACCTACTAATAATTTCAAACTGGACGTAAAGAGTATTTTAATGTAGTACTTTGAACACTTCACCAGCTTCACCCTTGATATAGCAATTTTCATTTTCTTCCGAAATTCATACATTCAGCCATACTCCTTGAGTCGTCTGTACACTAGATTATTTCTGCCTTCATTGGCGGGTCATTTTTCCAGTCTTCTCTGGTTGAGATTTGAATCCTGAAATGTTTAACAAAGCAGTACATGAATGTTTCAGTGTGACAGCCTCAGGACATCGTCTGTCTTTATCTTCCTGTAGAGCTTGCTTTGTTTGTTGCTATGTCCATCAACACAAACTCGTTTAACTTCGACGAAAATGTGTTAAATAACATCTGGCAATTGTAGAGTGTTATCAAGTATTGACTCCATTTACTTTTCAGAAAGACGCGACAGCGACATAACGCACAAACTAAATAAATATAAATAATAGTATATTATGTAACAAGTGCGGTAAACGGCATTTGACTCATTAGGTCCGATTTCCTATTGATAAAAATATCTATGAATGGTAGTTTATTATTAGTTTACAACTCAATGGTAAAACGTATGTTAGGGTATCTAGAGTTTAAATGTCTAAAAGAATCTACTAAGGATTCCTGATCACGAGGTCAAATAACAAAAATATCATCGACGTAGCGTTTTTGGTTTTAGATGGAAGGTGTCGAAAGTTTTCTTCAGAAAACTTACGCACACAGACCCATACCTTAATGCATTGTCACCTTACCATCCGGTCCAAAAATCGTCGGTTATCAACTCTTATTTATAGAGTCGCAAAACTATATCAGAGTCATTAAAACACCTTACTTCTGCTTTTCTCTCTAGTAATTTCCACATTAAAGATATTAAGCGTTCCATCACAAAATACACTTCACCACAATGAAACCGAAAGGAATCCCACACTTGCCACTGTTGTCCTTCCTTCACTGACCACATATCAAAAGTTCTAAAGAAATATAACCAGATTTACCACTTTTTCAAAAATCTCTCAACATCTTCGATCGGTCAAAGATAAAATTCTATTTGAGATGTCAGGAGTTTACAGCATTCCATGCATATCTATAGAAATCTACAAGCAACCAACAATCTTAACCGCGACTCAGGTCTCTATCTGTCACTAATATGGTCACCCGAGACGGTGTTTATGCCCCCCTCATTTAGTTCCGCCCCCTTTCAAACAACATAAAAGCCGGTACAGAGTAAAACGCGAACCAGTTTAAGTTAAGCTCCGAAGAAGCCAACAGGATGATTGGCGAAACCGTTAGACTTAACAAAAACCGACGCAAGAGGAATCCAGATATTTTATAAAAAGTATTACGGTAGCCTGTGGAGGTTTTTTTGAAAAGTGTTGCATACTATACTTTTTCTACGACTGTCACGAAATCATATTTTTATCATATCATATATTTACCAGTTGCCATTAATCCTATTCGCTTATCTTTCCGATCGGTTCTGCTATTGTTTTCTCTTGTACTGTGTACGTTAGACAGAAAAAGAAGTATTATTGGATATATCATATAAACAACGGAATAAACTTACTTATTAACTTTTACAATTGATCATCAAGCAGTTTATTTAAAGAAAAAGACTGTAATTGGAATAAAAATTATTCAAGGATAGAGCTTTTAAGAGGATTTTTAATTTTTAAGATAGTATAAGTAAGAAAAAGCAGGTCCTAACCTTCCTAACAATAATATAAACAATGTTAATTAGGTATTTTACAGACGGGAGTAGAAAAATAAATATAAATGTCGTTGTATTTTTAAAATTAATTCGGTCAATTGACCGGTCATGACACAAAAAAAATTGACGGGTCAATTCCACAACGCTTGTCCATCGGATAACGGCTCCAAACTCTAGTTCTTTGAATCTACTTTTCTGCAACTTCCTAGTACAATTTTTGGGATTTGACTGTGTGATTGATGAAATGTTACTCCTGATAATTTACTTCCTCGTGTGTAGTCTTGCTCTATATACTACAGGGTTCCAATCTTGTCAGGACCAAGAGTTAATGAATGAAATAAGTGTAATTTTCTTCGGGTTAACTGTTAGCTGCTCATTTTGGCACCACGATTTTTATAGCCCCCTGGCTCCTCTCTGAGTACTTGTAATTTTTTTTCGCAGCGCTTAAATGTGCCCTCTACAGAAAGTTTCTGCAGTAGGTCCATCAACCAGTATGGCATATAGCAGCGGATATCCGCTTTGATTGAATTTCTATGTCTATGCCTCCTTATCTTATATTCTCTTGAAGAATGGTCAGAAGAAGACAGGTATAATAATAAAAAAAGTCAGAATAAGAACCAAAAACATCAGACAGAATGTACTACTGTCCACATCTCAAAAGGCCACTTGAGTGAGGATGACATTCGCGCACTAAATATTAACTCAATAGTGAGAAGTGGACGATCTCTTCCTGCAAAATTGGGGCAACTCGCACACCGATATAAATAGGGAAGTTAAAGAAAAATTTATATTCACACTAACCAAACCTTTTTCGTTGTTAAGATATGTCTACTGAATCCTTTCCTCTGTTGTTCTTCTAACAATAAAGAATAAAAAGCAAGAAATGAAAAAAGAAAGAGTACCCACAACGCACGTCCATGGTAGCCAAATGAGCTTTATATTTTTTTCTTTATGCTTACGAAATTCGGAGAGAGGTTTGGGTTTGGTTGGTTGGTTTGGTCCCCCTCCATCCTATTAAAACTTGAAAAATTCTGGAAAGGAAAGTATTGAAAAAAAATTGATTGGTGGACAAAGTATTTTAACGCGGATCTCACAAATTACATTACCGAAGATTTTACTAAATTCTAACCTAACCTCTAACGTCTGCTGGGGCAATGAAAACGATCGCAGCGCCGCCGCCGGCGTGTCTCGCTGCCAGCCGCCCGCGAAAGTACCGAATAAATCAAGCTGGCGGACATTAATTAGAGCGCAGAGTCGACGTAATATGTAGATCCACGATCAGATTATGCGCGGCGACGCGGACGGCATGCCCGCTCGCCCATTATTATTTCCGATTTTTCCCGCTAGGTGGAGCGGGCGCGCGCGCGCGCTCGCTCGCAGGTGGCAATTGGGATCGCGTTAGACTCTATATACGGAGAACTAATGAGAGAAATCCGCGATCCCGCCGTTCTCTCGAAGGTTTTAAAGGTCCGCGCAGCCATTTTTTACGCGATGTCCGGGGTCTTTTTGAATTAAGTTTTTCACGCGTTGTTAAAGTAAGACCGCTAAGTACTGAGAAACAAGGTGAGCGAGTATTTCGAGATTTTTGGAATCCTTGGTTAAAATAAAGGTCACTTTTTTACGAAACTCCTATTCAAATTTTGCATAGTTTAGGCAAAAATTGAGGTTATGTTTTTTTTTCATATTTTGACTGAAACGAAAATTTAACCACAGACTAAGAAACTGATGCATCACTCAATCAGTTTGACAGATGCTCCTCAGCTTATAAAGGGTGTCTCAAATAAAAGGTGCCGTTTTGGCGAAGCTTTCCAAATGGAACACCGCATATTTTTATTCAGATATTTCTAGGACAAAAGATAAGGTCCGTTTGTAATTTATCTTATATTTATATTAATACGTTAATACGTGCAAATTTTGAAAAAAGTCGACACACTTTAACAGGTTTAAACTTTAGAATTCATATTTAAAGAAACTTTTAATAGTTAATTATTTAACTTGATTAAAAATACTGAATAACAAAAATAAATAATTAATTAATTAAATTAATATAGGCTAACTAAACACGGCAAAAAATTGGAATAAATAAATCTATAAAACAAAAAATAACAGAGACGAAAAACAAAAAAAAACTTAAACATGGTGATACTGTAATATATTGTCCATCCCCTGCAATACACATTGTATAGCGCGTCATAATGCTCGAGACCGCAATTTTTTCCTTAAGGTCGTCGACATCCTTTAAAGTGCCCCACAAAAAGAAGTCCATGGGTGTAAAATCGGGACTTCGCGGTGGCCACGCCAGGTCACCATTTTTACCAATTATATTTTGGAAATTTACTCTTAAAAATTTTATCACTTGATGACCACAATCGTAGGAACTATAATGTTCTCCACCAAGTTGTCGGACAGGTTGTTTACTTCTGGCATTATTGTATTTTGAAGCAATATTAAAAAATTCTGTCCGTTTAAATAGTTTTCGAAAAAAATGGGGCCAATCCCTTATAATACTTAAAAACTTATTCTCTGTTGAATAATAGTGACATTTTTTTTTAACCAGACATCGTAAAAATCTCTGGTCATCGGTCCATAATGTGTTGTTAAAAATGTCCCTCTCAAAATATTCGTCCATCACGATCATACAGAAGTTTCGTCTGGGATCAAAATCATAGTGAAACAAAAATTGAATTGGTAGAAATTTATAAGCTTTTATTTTGTTGCCTTTTAAAATGCGTCGTACAGCTGAAATAGTTAAGTACCTGCTTGCATCTCGCAAAGAATTTTTCGGGAAATTCAGTGAAGTATAATATTTCAATCAATAATAATCAATTCAGTTTCTTCTGATAAAAAGGTGGTCGATTTCTCTCTTTTTCTATATTTTAGAACACCGTGATTTGACAGGTACTCGATAATTCTATTAAATGTTTTTGTTATTGTTATGTTAGCACCCCGAAAATTTCTTTGATACTCCGTTGATGCTAAGACTGCACTTTTACCATTGGTCGATCGCCTTCATACAATTTTAGCCGTTCCTGAATTTTGCTGCATTGTAACCAAAAAAACTACAACTTATTTAAAATATCTACCAACAAAAAATTTGACAATTATTAATTTTTTAAAGAAATATATGAAAAGCAACAAAAACAAACCGAAATGTCAAAGTTGGTTTATACGTTAATGCGTCAAAAAAAAAGATTGTGATGTCATAGCCAACTATATTTTTAAATATTTTAATATTTCTGTGTTGTTTTGATGCCAGATAAAACGAGCATTTTAAGAGAAACATTTTTGACTAAACTTTATGGATAGAATTAAAGAAAATGAAAGAATAATGAAAAAAAACAATACCTTAATGCCTCAAAAAAAAAAAGAGATTGTGAAAACCTTAATTTGTCATAGCCAACTACATTTTTAATTATTTTGATATTTCTTTGTTGTTTTGAGGCCAGATGAACGAGCATTTTAAGAGGAACATTTTTAACTAAACTTTATGGACCGAATTAACGAACTGTTTTTAGTTAACTTTTTGTTTTATAGATTTATTTATTCAAATTTGTTACCTTGGTTAGTTAACCCATAAGCTTTAATTACTTGTTTTTGTTAGCTAGGTCTTTGCTATTTAAAAAATACCTGATATTGTCAACAAATGACGTAATGTAGGTAGCTTTAAATTTAACAAGATTTTAAATGCTTAAATTTTAAACCTCGAATATAAAATATAAAATTTAAATAGAAGATAAATTACAAATTTACCTTATTTTTTGTTCTAGAATTGATATCTGAATAAAAATATAGTGTGTTCCATTTGAACATGGTGTGATTTTGTTAATTGAATTCTCCAAAACGGCAGCACCTATTTGAGACACCCTGTAAAAGCTGAGGCTCATCTGTCAAACTGATTGAGTAGTGCTTAGTCTGTGGTTAAACTTTTAACCCCAATTTCTGCCTAAACTATGCAATAGGAATAGGAATTTTTTAAAAAAGTAACCTTTACTTTAACCAAGGATCCCAAAAATGTCGTGATATACAAGATGTTCCATTTAAAATTAACAAAGTTTATGCCAATAAAATTATAATAAGCTATTATCTTGGTTCGGGTTTAAAGGCCGTCGTCGATTGGAATTACTTCCTAACGTTTCGCTAGCACGAGTGGCGAGCTTCTTTAGAGGTCCTTCCATCTCCGATGTTGGACGTAGACTGACGATTTCTCCTGCGCAGGTTGTATTTATGCCGATTGGTGGTGGGCGGGACTTGTTCCGCTTCGGTTGGTCTCGGGATATCGATCGGTACTGCTCGGGCGTTCCTAAGGATCGGGTTCCAGATTTGGTTGAGTCTAAGGGTCTCCTCCTTTCGGTTGAAATTGTGTGGGTGTTTTTGTATCTCAATGGCCTCCCTGACTAGTCTGTTGTGATAGCCGTTGACCGATGCCAGTAACTTACAGCTCTCAAAGTGTATCCTGTGTTTCCCGCTGCCCAGTGCGTGTTCAGCTACTGTAGACTTCTCTGTATGTCCTAGCCTGCAGCTTGCTTTATGCTCCTTAACTCTCGTTCCCATTGATCTCTTGGTAGTCCCGATGTAGACCTTTCCGCATGAACACGGAATGCGGTAGACTCCTGCAGCTGAAAGTGAGCCCCTCTTGCAATGGGAAGCCCACTAAGCCCGGTTATAGCCAATTTATTTATGGAACACTTTGAGGAAAAAGCGATCGAGACCTCAGAGTACAAGCCAGCAACGTGGTTCCGGTACGTGGATGACACCTTCGTGATTTGGAAACATGGTATGGACAAGCTCAACAACTTTCTGCAGCATCTCAACAGTCAGCATCCCAGCATCCAGTTTACTATGGAGACTGAAAATGACCAACAACTTGCATTCTTGGACGTACTAGTGAGGAAGCGAAACCCGAACCAAGATAATAGCTTATCAACGGGCCGCGAAAGCCTTAACCAATTTATCAAAATTATAATATTTAAAATTTTTAGGAGAGTCCAAGAAACTTTTGTACGAAACTATTTTTCGTATCTCCCTTCCATGGGTGTCCAGATCGTGTAGTGGGTCATCTTATTCGGCACACGGTGTACGTATTTCTATTATAAAGAGAAACACGAGTGAATTCTCTGTTTTGAAAAATTTGAAACAAAAAACCATTCAGGGGTAGTAGAAACAAAAAATTATTTGTTTATACTTTCTGCGATACCAATTAAAAAAAAATATACACTGAGCGATGAATTCCTCCTATACTAACTGAGCGCGAATTATCTATTTTGATAACAGAAGAGATTAAAATATTTGAGCGGTAAAATTTATTCTAAAGAAGAGAAACATCCCGAGCGATGAATTTCTCGCACTTGAGTGAGCGTGATTTTTTTGGAGAAACCGATTAAAGAGAAAAAAATCCTTAAAAGGCAGTATGCCACACCGGGTGATAAATTTCTCGAATACGGTCTTGTTCTAGGAATCGAGAAGCGACCAAGATGCAAAAAATTAGTTAAATCATATTTCGTGTCGATGCATTTTTGTTATAAAAAGTAAGCAAGTAAAATATTTCTTCACAGAACAAAATTATAAATGTGAGCAAATATACAGCTACCACAAAGGGCTGAATTTGAAGATTTCAGTTTAGTTGATTGATATAAGGTTATAATAATGTTCCATTATAAATGTGGTTTATCCATTTTTTAAGTTATTAAAAATCAAGAAACAACCAAGAAGGAAAGGGTAGTATAAGGGACAACAAAAAATGGGGCAATATATGAAACCATAGCAGAAAATTGCCAACCAAGGGAACCGTTAAAAGCTAAATAATTACGGAGGGATATTTTGGGGCAAACTTAATACCATCGAAATGTAAAACAGAACTAAATATAAACTTGAAAAATGACTTTTAGACGGTCTCTTCAAAAATTGTCCCGACAAAATGTTTAAATTATTCTATAGCCTTTTGTGTAAATATGCGTTCGTGGGGCCATCAATCTCGGCCCGATTAAACTTGCAAAGTGGGCAAATTAATGCAGTAAAGCCGTTGAAAAAACACCAAAAAAAAAACCAACGGTCAAACAAACGCGAACTGATTTAAGTTTATGAAACTGACTCTCCGGTTGCTTAAATGGGCCGCGAGAGAAAAACGACTTAATAAATAAATCGGCAGTTTCTACAAAGGTGATTATCATGCGTTTTGCATTTATCGGATAAAGTTGCGAGATTTTAATCAACTTTTTTGTCGCGCGTTACGCAAAGCGAGCGCGTTTTGAGCGCGGTACATTTTTCAACGCGTCGCAATAATTATAATATCGCTGAAAATTAAATTAGCTTTTTTTTTTTATCGAGAAACCGCAAATTAGCCGGCAACGCGACGGATCGAATCGTGGTTTAAGCGCGGACGGAATTTTCGTCAAATTCGTGGCCAAATTATTCTCATAATTGATATTTTAAATGGAGCGGAACACATCCACGAGTTAAATTAAAAAGTATTATCAATTTCCGACATGTTTTCCCGTTTTCTTATTCTTATTTGAACTTCAGCAAACAAAACATATAATATTTGAACTATTCGCAGGTTTACATAACCGTCGTTGCATATACTGGTTTCTTTCTTTATATACTTCATGTTATATTTGACACTAAATTGACATATATAGAATACTTATAACAGAAAGACGCAACACGACATTCAAAATTTTTGTTGGGCCACTCTGTAGCTCCTTTGGCTACGTAATGAGGTTTTCTTAATCCACAGCTTTTTTTTAATTATTTTTTGTTATCTATGAGGAGTGTGGCCAAATTTTCCGTTCGTACATTTGCTTTACGAATCGTTTTGTTCTCATAATCTCATAATAATTTGTAGTCGTATATAACATAAAACCAGAAATAAAACACTGTTGAAAAGTACTTTTGCAAGAACCAGAAAAAGACTCTCCGATATTTAGACGTATGCAGAGCAATATCACTGTGTTACAGAAATGGTGAACCAAAGAAGATGTGAATAAGAATCAGGAGTTAAAATTAAAATTAATAGTTATTAACTTCATTTTAGAGACGATGGTAATCGTTTCATGTCCCCCCTCCCTCCTACCAAAATCACGTTCTCCCTCCTTCGCATTTGCGAGGTTCAATATTTTTGCTTTATCTCGTATTTCGCATATCTTCGATATTTTGTTTGACAGTGTTCTATCACTGTCAAAAAAGTTGCACGATCTGTCTAGTTGCGCCTTATAGTTTTAACATTAGTATTTATTTTTGTTTTGTTAATATTAGTTTCACTTTGCTTCTTTATACTTCTTTTTTATAAGTATTTATATTTTAAGCTTTCTATAGGCAGGTTGAATCATGTAGATGGACTTACGTTAATGTTCTGAATTTTAATACGAGTAAACATGAGTAGCTAACACACCTTTTAAAAAGACTAAAAAAATAGAGGGTGCATCACGTAGCTGTGGTCAATATTAGCTTTCCTATTTTAAATGGAACACCCTATAATCTGAACAACTTTTATTTAAGAGACCCTATCTCTAATAAGCAAGAATTATGTAGGAATAACTTTGACTACGTAGTTGTGAACGTTTCGTAATACTATACAGGGTGTTACTTTACTGTAATTTTTCATTGTTACAAGTTCGAAATTTAATTCTGAGTAAAAGATATTACCATTATTCTATACCTATTTTTATCCCTTTTTTTGAGTTAAAGGTTTCTGGTCAGAATGTGCAGAGAATAACCGTTTCGAGTGAAATTGATTGATGCCAGGCTATCGACATAATAAATTAGTTTGTCAGAAGTTTACGCCAGAACGTGTCGCGTATTTAGCGAAAAACATCCACATTTACCACCAATGACTGCAAAATAGTTTGAACGGATAAAAATTATGCTAAACATGGAACATCCGTTTGCCCCTTATATCGTGTTCGACCCGTCACTGGAGATGAAGAGTGAAGTTCAGTACATCGTGTTCAATGCATGCATAATTTTTTTTTTCAAAAAAGCGTAGAGTTATGTGAGTTTTAGAAAACATAAATTATGCCCAGACGAATCCGAATCCATCAGAGACGGTATTTTGAACACAAGGAATAAGCACTATTGGTCAACCGAAAATTATGTTGTTATTGAAAGAAATTACCAGCAAATTCTCGTTCAATGTATTTTGCCTCATTGTGGATAACCAGTGTATTTATCACATATATCAAGACAGTTCATAATCTCGGCAAATTGGAAGAGCTACAATACTTGAGATTGAAGAAATGATTTTGAAATGTAAAATTTAAAATAATTGTAATAATAAGCAATTTTTTCGAATGATGTTGATAATAATTATTGTGGCGTATACAAAACTGTTATTTTCTACATATTCCGGTTAAAAAACTTTATTTCGAAAAAATGGCTAAAAAGGGTATAGGATAACGTTAATATTTTTTACCCAAATCAAACTTGTCAAAATGTTAACCACTTTGTATAGCTTTAGGAAATGCTCAAGGGCGGCTATAGGCAGCTCCATTGGGTAATTTCATTTTTTTTACTCCCGTCTGTAAAATACCTGATTGCACACCGAGCTAGCGTGCGAGAACCGTCACTTTATCACGTCAGTTTCGTTTCCCACGAGTCCGAGCTACTTCGAACATTTCCGGGATTTTACCGCACGGATTTAGGAGCAATCGAATATTTTCGGAGATGTGAGTGAATGCATTCGTGTTGTTTTGCGAAAATGTACCCAAAAACTAACGGTCGTAGAAAAAGTATAGTATGCAACACGTTCGGTCGGTAAACTTTTTAACTCACTCGTTTATCAAATGCCGTTTACCGCACTTGTTGCATAATATAATGGGTGTTTTTTTTTTTCGATGTATAGAACTTTAAGTTGGCATTACTGTTCAAGATGGCGACCGCTTTAACAGCTGTCAAGTGATTTATTCTCAGTATGGGTTTGGCAATTCATCATGAATAGACTCACGCCTGAACAACGCTTGCAAATAGTTCAATTTTATTTCGAAAATAATGGTTCTGTGCGGAATACGCGAATAAGAAGATTTTGCGGAAGGATCTTGGTTTACGTGCTTACAAAATCCAACTCGTGCAAACGATCATCAAGTAAGGCGTAGATTCGTCGAATGGACCCAAAACGAGATTGCCGTTGTTCCCGATTTTCATAAGCGAATTTTGTTTAGCGATGAAGCGCACTTCTGGTTGAATGGCTACGTCAAAAAACAAAACTGCCGCATATGGAGCGAAGCTAATCCTCAAGTGTATGTCGAAACACCGGTACCAGAAAAACTGACTGGTTGGTGCGCTTTATGGGCTGTTGGAATCATTGGTCCGTACTTCTTCAAAAACGATGATGGCCAGAACGTTACAGTCAATGGTGATCGGTATAGAGCTATGATTACTAACTCTTTCATTCCTGAATTGAATAACCATGATGTCCAGGAGATGTAGTTTCAACAAGTCACACAGCTCGTGCCGCAATCGATTTATTGAAAGACACGTTTGGTGACCGCCTAATTTCACGTTTTGGACCTGTGACTTTCTGTGGGGCTATGTAAAGTCATTGGTCTATGCGGATAAGCCACAAACGCTTGACCATTTGGAAGACAACATTCGCCGTTTTATTGCCGATATACGGCCACAAATGTTGGAAAAAGTAATCGAAAATTGGGCGTCCAGATTGGACTACATCCGCGCCAGCCGTGGCGGTCTATGCCAGCAATCATATTTACAATGTAATGCCACAAGATTATCTTTCGGATAAATAAAATTCATGTCAATCGAATAATCCATCGTTGTTTTATTGCAACTTAAAGTTCTATACATCGAAAAAAAGATACCCCTTACTATTAAACGCGTTTAATCTTTTTTTACACAAAATATCAAATATCTCAGAAACTGTTCATTTCAGGGATACTTTAAATAAAAGTTGTTCAGAATTTTATTTAGAAACTGTTTAAAATAAGAAAGCTGATATTGGCCACGGCCACATGACAGACAAAATAATATATTTAACTCGATTTACATGTTTGAATTTTCTTTAAGTGGACTCTATCTAGCCTGTTAGAAATAATGAGCTGTAATTATTATTATTACTATTAATATAGATGTTTATTGGCATGAAATAACATACTTGGATTGTTTTACATATTTTTTCTTTCTTTAAAAGTGAAGCTTTGGTATCCATGTTTGGACTAATTTGAAATCCACAACAAAACAGTTAAAAAAAGATTGTTAATAAAATAATAAGTTCGAAAGTTACCAAAACAATTGTTTTCGTCGAATTTTGCGCGTCGCCCGGTTATCGATCAAAATTTGTCAAAATTTCGCGTCGACAATGCCCGCAGACTCGTCGAATTTCTGCGACACGACCGGAAGGTATTTTAAAAAGTGCGATTGTGTCCGCGTCGCGAGCGATTTTCTGACATGGCGTCTGCAGACAGCTATATACTACGTGACGCGGTCTGATAAATATAGAGACAAAATATGACGGGCGGGCCCTCAAATCCTGAATTTTAACGTTTCCCGCGGTACGTGACGTCGTGTCTCGTCCGGGGGGGCGGGCGGGCCGGCCGTCGAAGAAAATTGATACAGAACGAATTTGATTCGAAAATGCATCTCGATATTCGTTTTAACACGTCCGTTTCGAAGGCGATAACCTATAAGTGCATCCGAAAATTTTTTCGAAAATTTTTAATTTTGGGCTTTATTTATTTACAGTGAAGCTCGGATATAATGAACTCGAAAGTTGCATCAAAACTGGTTCGCTTTATCCGAGGTTTACTATAAGAAATAAACGAACTTTTGTACACACCCGATGTTTACAAGATGAATGGAGGTTATTACATAATATATAATATTATGTACGTTGTTTTTGTAAAAAAAAGCCACGATATACTAACATATTTCTAGATATGAATATGTATTACGCAATGTTGGAAAACAAGTAAACAATATCTAAAAAAAAAACTAAAAGAAAAATACATGTATCCATATACTCTTGGATAAACAAGTAGGATATTTTGGTTTGTAAGAGTCTATTAGAAAAGTTACGTCGCGTGACTCCAAAAACGTACGAATCTGTATTATTTTTTCCATCATCTCTTTTACTGAAGGAACATTGATCATGGTCACTTCACTCAATTCTGCGTTCGTTTCTGAAAACAATAACGTAAATTTAACTTAGTCTATCGTCTACTGAAACGTAACTTTCGAAGTCGAAATGTTCAATTCCATTCCTAATCTCTGATTCAAGGGCTTTGTGGGTGTACGTAATTTCCTCGGTATTATGGGGATCTCCTGAATATTTGTTTAGTCATTCCGTTAGAGGCAATTCTTCATCAGAGTCAAAGCCATCTTCTGCTTCAAATAGTCTTTTTGCTAACTTCCTGCCAAGCGCGGTGAATAAAATTTACAGCATCCAATAAGCTCACTGAAAACTCTTGTCCATCATCAATTCCTTCTATTATCTTTATCAGCAAAATCTTCCCATAGTTACACTTCAGGGAATGGATTATGCCTTGATACATGGACTGCAGTTTTGAACCAGCTTGATTTGGTTCAACGGAACATTGGGATGTAAGGGACAATTATCTACTAGAAGAATAATTTTTTTGTTCTTCTTCTTCAATTCTGTATCCCCTTGGAGCAGTTCTTGGGTAAATAAATCAGATATCATCCACGCTTTGCTGTTTGACCTGTATTTGACAGATAGGGTCATGTTTTTAAAACATCTTGGGTTTACTCATTTGTCGATAACAAACAGCCTTCTCTTTTCTGTCCCAGGCATGTTTGCAGTAACCAGAACTGTTATTCGCATCTTGGACAATTTTCCACCTGCACACCTTTTTCCTTGGAATTTCGATTTTCTCTGGAGGTTAATTACTCAATTTGATTTTATTATTTAATTATCTAGTAGCATCTATCGAAAAAATAAAGAAGGTAAAAAGTTACTAGATAGTAATGTAGTAGATGGTAATAAATTTTATTTTTATTTTTGGAGGCGAACATTTCCAACATTTAATTTTATTTTGCACCCAGTTTTAATTTAGTGTCCTGTTAAAATTAATTTACACTTTTTTAAAACCCATGCATCGATTTTCAAAAAAGTCCAATCGGAGCAAATGTGCAATTACGTCATGGCATGACATATTTATCTAGTTCCGCATCTAAAAATGGTAGCAATATAGCTAAGATATACGGATCATTTTTGATTACTTCACTAGACGTGACGTATTTGCAAACCTGCTCTGACTGCAGCTCCAAGGTCGTGCAAAAAGTCATGAGCCTTTGAGAGTGAGACAAGACATGTAGATAGCGCTCCCTACAAGTAAGAGCTAAATTAAAAGTAGCAAATGATATAGACGATATAGCGAAAATAAAAATTAAACTTCGACGCCTTGTATATCGAAACCGAAGCTTTTTAAATCATTTCAAAAATAGCATTTAATTCTAAATTGAGAAATCGATCTAATCCAGACGAGCAAATCTCAAGCTGCGGACTGTCCTGCACCAAGTGCGGACCTGCTAAATTTTCTCGAGATTCAAGACAGTCGATTCAATAAGCGAACTTTGGTTATTTCGTTGGTTTGAAAGCGGCGACGCTCAAACAAAAAGAACCCCGGAGCGTCTTAGACAAACGACTCTAATTGCTACCTGCCAAAATTCGGCTTTTTCGAACGTCAATTAGCAACGGGAAATTAAGTCGCCCCCGTATAATTACACCTACCGGCTAATTATAGGTCGAACGGGGGGAGTTTTTGTTTGAACGGAGCGTAGAAAAAATACCGGGTACCGCCCAACGCAGACTGTGAGTGATATACGACGATAGCGTACTAGGTGAGTCGGCCATGAAAATTTTTGTTTAATTGGCGATTAAAATCGCCGAAATTTGTTAACATCTGTTTTTTGTTTTTTTTTTAATTTTATTTAATTTTTGAAAATTCTGTCTAGGAGAATATCAAAATATCAAAAATACTATTTACCGGGTCCCCGGATCATGGGAAAAATTGTAAACGAAACTTTTCTTTTCTTGTCTAATGGCAACTAGCATTTAATATAATGAACTAATAATTTACTAAAATTACTAAAACAATTTTCCAGAAAAGTCTAAGGCGAAGTAATATAAACAAACATTAACCATCGAACAATCTTAGAAGCGATTCAATGAAAACTGTTGGAATTAGCAAATGTCAAACAAATTTAAAAAAAATTAAATAAAAAAAAAACACATAATTGAGTGAAACGGAGTAAAATCAACGAATATCAACCTCTATTTTTTTTAAAGTGAGTGTATTTTTTTTAATGAAACTAATAAAACAATTTTCCAGATAGTTTATTGAGTAGAATTGAGTGTCAGCTACATTTTTCAAAAATTAACGAAGTACTAAAATAATCTTCCAGATAGTTAATTGAGCCCGAATTCCAAAAATGTTGGAAAAACGCCGTAATGAAGGTGATAAAAATACTTATAAAGCATTCTTACTAACATTTTTCCAAAAAATAATGTAAAAACGAATTATTCACGAGTAAAAAAATATTGCGCCAAATTTATTGAGTATTTATGCATCAAAAATTGTCAAGCATTAAGAACGCGTATATAGTGTTGAAAATTTCAGTCAATGAGCATAAAACAATCGAGGTTTAAAAAAAGCAAATAACTACCGATACAATTTTCCAGACAATCTAAATCTTATATAATACACTTACAATGTATTTTAACCAAAAAAAATCGAAAATTAATTAAGAAATCCATAATTTATAGTTGTTTTCATTAAAAAATAAATCTAAAGCCAAGCGAAAGGACCAATTAAAAAAGTTGCAATTAAAAATTTCAAAAAATTGGTTTCCAACTCGAGCGAGCCACGCCCACTTTCAAGACGTGATTAATTGACTAATTCGAGTCGGGGGGGACACGGTTCTATCAGATAAAAAGAAATCAGGTAAATTATAATCGTAGACGGGTTAAAAAAATGATAAGCAGAACCGGGTACCATCGATCTGGATCCTAGACAAATAAATTAACCGCATTTAAATGCGAGCGTCCTCTATATCTAGATTTAAAATGTAAATGCCGGCGAGACGGGGACAATAATTACAATATCGTCCCCCAGATGTGCGCCGTTTAATGACGCATTATAATTTTTCTTCCGCGTGCGACCGTTCGAAATCCCGATTTGTTGTTATTAATTATTTATAACGCGACGGTAGTGAGCGGGGACGATTTGCATCCGCTTAAGCGACGGCCATTTGTAAGTATCAACCGGGCCGCTACTGTTTTATGCCGTTGTTAATTTAAATTAATTTGGACGATTAGTCACGGGTCCCTTTCAAAAGGATTACGCGTTGTTGAACAAATGGTCGACCAAATGAACACCAAGGGTCTTGTTGAATTTCCTCCTCTGGCCTTTGACCTTTCGAACCACCACGTTCTGCTGGGATACATCACCAACTCTTCTCTCGTCTGGGTTGCATTGCGAGCTTGAAGTCTTCCTGCGACCTCTTCGTGTTTTTATTCTCCAAACCGATGTGACGATGAGCAGGGGCATGTTTCATAATCTCAGGTTCCATGAGATCTCCAGATATTCATGGTAAAACAAAAGATCGGGGATCTAAGATATATTGTTTGATAGATATTGTTTGATAGATTAGATGGAATTAACATAAATGAAATGCAATGGAAGTAGATGATCTATTAAAGACTACTAGAATCCCACAATGTAGTATTGTGTTGCCGTCTCTAAAGTATACTTCTTATTTGTTTTGTTGGCTACTCTCTTATATATGCTAAGCTGCTATATTTTAGTTAAAACGGTGAAAATGAGTATTACCCTTGCGTAATAGTTGACATTTATACTGCATCTGTCCCGATGAAGCCTTAAGGCTTGAAGTTGCAACAAAGAATCTTTGACTCTGCGTTTCAGCATATTTTTCTTAACCTCGTTGCGTTTTCTTAGTTCTTACTTTGGAGTTGAACTCAGTTCTCGATCAGTAGCGGGACTGCTAAGATCATTCCTAATGATGCTTCTTTTCTTTTTCCATTGTGCGTAGGTGTATGTTACAAATATAAGCAACTAAAAATTGCAAAATTTAAATCCTCTTCGCAATGCACCGTCATTGGCTGTGACCGGTTGTGACAAAATCGATTTAAACAAAAATGGATAAACCTAAATACTGATTTTAAAGTATATTGGCATTGATAACTAAGAAGTGTTCTGTATTTCATATAGATCAGCAAACCATACTTAAGGAGGCTGCAATAGGATGGGTGCAAGTTCGAAGACTTAAAAATGTTTGCACGGTTAAGGCTAAAGTGACACCCAAACATAATGTTAACAAAAAAGGACGGCTTTTATTTTCTGGTAGACGAATAAATTTGGCGTTTTACGGGTTTTACTCAAACACGATGGCACGATTTGTAATATCGTTTTTGTGCTGATCCCATTATTATCATGTAAGGCACACCAAGCACAAATACAAACCAGCTTTACACGATCCAAAAATAAACAAAAAATAATATAATTCTCGTATCGATCGTAAAGCAGCGGTATGACGTCACGTTCATTGCCCCGCGTTTGGTGTTTGATATGCGTTATACATAAACAAATGTATTAGGGAAATAAAACAAAATTTTCAAGTTCCCTATTTTCATTGTTCATATTCATCATGTCTTCACGCTTTTCTTTCTCGCCACTTCTTCAGTGTACTGCATCCTCCTCCTACGTTTTCTACCCCGCGTCGCCGTTTCGTCACCATTCGCCCTAATTAATGTTTCATAAGATGTCACAGCTCGTTAGCGGAGGGAAGCCACGCCCACCGCGTCGTACCGACACGTCACGGGACTTAGGCGCGATCCGACGATAATGATCCAGACAGGTGCCCCGGGGGCGGGGGATATATTACGGGTTTATTCAAATCTGAGTCATTGTTCCGGGAATTTTTGCGGTATTTAATGAGACCATATCGTTTGCCGTCGCTTCGTTGTATTTTTATTTATCCGCATTTCTCTCTCTCTTTCTCTCTCAAACATGTTTAATAAATTTGAATAACGCTGAGAGGTCGCGAGAGAGCGAGGCGATCATTAATATCAGATAAGAACCGCGACCGCAGAGTCACGGTGACAATGGTACTGCTGGTTCTCTTTTTTCCTCTTTAATTCGATTTAATTCCGATCTTGCGACGGCGACGCGGAGCGTTATGCATGAATAAATCAGCGAGGTTCGATGATGGGGCAGCCGAATGCAAATCTCATAATACCCTCTGCATATTGAAAGACGTGATATCGTGGTATCGACACTGGTCGAGATGACGTAGAAAAAATTACTTTTTAACTTTGTGTCGGTGTTGTCCAATAAGCAAAAACATTACAATTGACTAATGACACAAAAAAAAATAGAATAATAAGCGAGGTATCACCCGAAGGGCTATTTTAAACTTAACCTTTTTTTTATCAAAAACAAAAAACGGTACACATGGAAGCAAGTAACCTACTAAAAATTTGAGAGAAAAAAATTTTTAATAATTAACAAAAATATTAATAAAATTTAGCTTCCTAAAAGATGCAAGCTTTTTAGGTAAATTAGGCGGCTGGTTGCTGATTGGTTTTAATCTTTCGTAAGTAAAATGGAGGAGGAGATGGGTATCTTATAGATTTAAGCTTCACAAACTATCTCTGCATATAACGTGAGTAATCCTGTCATATCTTCTAATATTGCACGAAAATCTAAAGTAAGCGTAGTGAATTTTCTAGAATTAGTGATTTGCACATAAAAATAATAGAAACCTTCGAAATATGCTTAAAATGCCGTGAACTGATAAGGTGACGAACAACGATGTGCAACAATAAATAAGGGGTGCTTTTTTTTCGATGTATAGAACTTCCGAAAGAAAGAAAGATAATCTTGTGGCATTACATTTTAAATATGATTTCTGGCATATGACCGTCACTGCTGGCGCGGATGTAGTCCAATCTGGACGTCCAATTTTCGATGACTTTTTCCAACATTTGTGGCCGTATATCGGCAATAACACGGCGAATGTTGTCTTCCAAATGGTCAAGCGTTTGTGGCTTATCCGCATAGACAAATTACTTTACATAGCCCCACAGAAAGTAGTCTAGCGGTATTAAACCACAAGATCTTGGTTAGTTTCAATAAATCGATTGTGGCACGAGCTTGGTGACATGTTGGGCCGTCTTGTTGAAACCACATCTCCTGGACATCATGGTTATTCAATTCAGGAATGAAAGAGTTATTAATCATAGCCCTATACCGATCACCATTGACTGTAACGTTCTGGCCATCATTGTTTTTAAAGAAGTACGGACCAATGATTCCACCAGTCCATAAAGCGCACCACACAGTCAGTTTTTCTGGATGTAACGGTGTTTCGACATACACTTGAGAATTAGCTTCGCTCCATATGCGGCAGTTTTGTTTGTTGACGTAGCCATTGAACCAGAAGTGCGCTTCATCGCTTAACAAAATTCGCTTATGAAAATCGGGAACAACGGTAATCTCGTTTTGGGCCCATTCGACGAATCTACACCTTACTTGATGATCGTTTGGCTTCAATTCACTTTATTTTACACACTAAAGATTAGATAAATTACATACCTAGGTCATATTTTTGGAAGAAAAAAGAGGGATGGAGTGAGGAAATATTAGACACTGTCAGAAACAGATATAAATTTGGAGATCTGATCGCCAACATTCAATAATATCGATAGGTAATCAAAAAAAAAAAATAATAACAAGAACAATTAAGGTAAAGTAATTGTCAAATGTATACAATAGGTACATACAACAGACGTGTAACTTTTTCATTTTACATTTTAGAAAAAACGGTTTAACACGAAAGTTGCAGAGTTTAATGAGTAGATTTAATTTTACACACTTATTTATATACTAGGTGTGCCAAAAAGCATAGTATTATTAAACAAATGGTACTTTTACGCTGGTTTGAAAAATATGTAACATGTTTTAGTTATTTTTTACGTGAAGGCCAGAATTACGCAAAAATAAAATTGTCTTAAATTTAATTATTGCTAAAAAATGGATCAAAGAATAATGCTTTCAATTGAAAAAAAATTCTAAATATTAGCGTTGCAGAAAACAAAAAGGAAAAAAATAGAGCCAGAGAACATATTACATAAAAAAATATATAGATAGTATAATATATAAACACTAATTTATTGATAGGTAATATTGAGGTAAATGTAATGACTCTCCTCCATTTTCCTGAATACAGCGTCGATACCCTCTTTTTAACTTAAATAAAGCGTTAATTATCCAGTCAGGGTCGAAATTGGGAATATTAATTATTTCACTCCCAATTAGACCTTTTATATCATTTATATTGTCATACCGCTCAAAATAAATTTTGTTTTTAAATACCCCCACAGTAAAGTATCTCTGTTGTATACGTTTTGTTTAAATATCGCTGGAGCAACATCATGAGAAGAGACTTTTGCCATATAATCTTCGATATCTTCCCTTCAAATTCTTAAAAAAAATTCCGAAAAAAAGAGTTTTGATACCGGCCGACACCACGAAGTTCAAACACACGGATTAGAAGTTGCTGTGTCAGATAATAGTGAAGGGCAACCGAAAACAAGTATCAGGAAAATTGCAGGATATTAAAAAAACAGCAGTTATATCCATACGACAAGCTCATTTACCAAGAGATTTCATTTAGAAACTGAAAGAAAATTGTTGTTTCTAGTAAACCCGTCTATCGAAATTTATTTTCTTTTCCATGACAGTAAATAGTAGTAGTAGTAAATTACTCTTTAATAATACTAAATGACAATTTAATTTTTTGCTCATAAGAGTGGAAGGATCCTTCTTTTTCTGAAATGATATAGAATGACATTAATTTAAAATGAAAATCGATAACTTTGGCATATCTTGTATATACGTAAGCACATAGTAATACATCTACATATTACACCCTTTGTATTACACAACTTTCGTATTAAACCTTTTATGTTAAGTGAAGATGGGGTAATTACAATTGTATGCGCAATTGTGTTCGCCTTTTTTTCTAGAATGGCGAATCTCGGGCAGGTCTCGACTTGAAGCGAGACGGTGGAGGGCAAAAACTGTCGTTCGTGGCTTTGGCTTTAAATCCATCAAAAGCCAGACGGAATTTCGGAAAACCGAACGGTTTTACATAATCGGCCGGGTATCCAATTAAAATCTCGGCAACTGATGCGCGTACCCTCGCCGCAGGTATACGCAAACAGGTGGACGTCGACTATGTGTGTGTGTGTGAGTGTGTGTCCGTTTCTCGGAGCGTAGACGACACCGCGAAGACTGTCAATCAATCGCGACGACGTCAGTCAGTCAGTCAGTCGGACGGGGTACCGCAATTTGCATGATTTACCTGATGCCCGAGCTTAGGACTACACTCGGTACCGAACCTCGCTGGGAGATCGGAATGTTGATTTCACTTTACCAGAAGAACGCTAAACGTATAGCGGTCAATATAATGCGGATGATCCCGAAAATCCCGACATTTTTGAAGCAACCGAGTTTTCTAATTTGTTGTGCTCCCCGCAAAACAAACTTAAAACAATACATTGAATAATTCTTTTCGGAATAGTAAAAACAAAACAAAATTAATACAAAAGACAAGAACTAAAATTAACCACAAAAAAACATTTTTCTACTCCCGTCTGTAAAATACCTGATTATCCACCGATCTAGCGTGCGGGAAGCGTCAGTTTCCTTTCCCACGAATCCGAGTCACTTCGGACATTTCCGGGATTTTAGCGGACGGATTTGGGAGCAGTCGGATGTTTTCGGAGATATTTCAAACGCCTTGAATTTTGACGTTTGTCAATTCTGACGGTCATGTTAGTGAATGTATTGGTGTTTTTTGCGAAAATGTACTCGCTCCGCTCGTGTTAAATAAACTGGCGAGCCAAATGCCGTTTACAGGACTTGTTGCATAATATACTATTTTCTCGTTTTTTTTTCTTCAAAAAACTGAAAAAAAAAGGTTAAATGACCCAGATATTAAGATAAAAGTATCCCAATCAAAGGGACAAAAAAATCTAAGCAGCATTAAACCGGTTGATTTTAATAAAACTGCAAATATTTTTTTTCTGAAGCCTTTAAAAGCAACAAACAAAGGAAGCTAAACTAAGCAGAAAGTGAAAAATACCGAAGAAGCAATGTTCCCAATTTTCCTGTACCAAATTAACCAATTTAATATGAGACTTCTTGTAGAAGCATCACGAAAAGTAACAAAACTACAGGGCTATAAGAATATGTTATTTAAAGAAAAAGTTCTTCGTTCCAAACCGAAACACAACAAAAATTTTTTTAAAAGGAATATACTTTCCTCTTTCCTTTTTCTTAAAAAACTAAAACAATCCAAAATGGAAGTCCAAGGCGCATCTGTTAAAGAGGTATCATAATGAAAAAGATGAATTTTCTTTTAAAAACATTTTTTTCATTTTTCAAGCACTAATTAAAAGAAACTGAACTCAATGTTATTCATTATTACTAAATTAACCCATATCATCATAATCGTTTTATAAATAATTCCAGAAATAACTCCAGCAATCAAAAAACTAATAAAGAGACGAAACAAAGTTATTTTAAATTTTTTTCATCCGGATTTAGGATATGTTGTTAATGTGACAACCCTTCTTCTTCTTCTTAGGGTGCCTATCCGTTGCGAATGATGGCGATCATGAACCAGATCCTGAGATTTTTAAAGCCACGATATCCTGCGTCTCCCTGGTCCTCTTCATCCAAGGATTTTTCCTTGTAGCACACCGTATCTTTTTTCATTCCGCATGATGTGGACCTAGGTATTCTAATTTGCGGGTTTTAATTGTGTTCATTAGTTCTAGGTCTTTTTTCATTGCTCTCAGAACTCAGCATTCTCCTGTACAGCCAGATCTCGAAAGCGTTCAGTTTTTTGGCTGTGGTTTCGTTGAACGTCCAGGATTCTGCACCATAAAGAAGAACGGAGAAGACGAAGCATCGCAGGAGCCTTACTTTAGTGTCAAGGGTGAGGTTATGACTATTGAAAAATGCACCCATGTGTTTAAAGCTTGATCTGGCTTTTCCTATGCGCGTTTTTATTTCCTGTGCGTTATTCCAGTCCTCATTAATGATGGTTCCCAGATATTTGTAGTGATCCACTCTTTCGATAGCAGCTTGGTTTATAATTAGATGACTTCCTGTTATTTTTTTCTTTGCTGATTATCATAAGTTTGGTCTTATTCACGTTGACTTCAAGGCCGTATTGACTGCAGCGCTGGGTAATTTTGTCCATCAGGGCCTGTAGGTCTTCGAGACTGTCAGTAAGGACAATTGTATCATCAGCATGTTGTTGAGCCTGGTGTACATCTATCAAAATTCCCCTGTCCATGCCGTGAAAGCATGCAACCCTGTCGGACCCCTCGTTTTATTTTACGTAATCGGTGTGTTCTCCTTCCACTCTAAGGTTAGCTACTTGGTTCCAATAGAGGTTCCCGATAATTCTCAGGTCCTTGTCGTCGATACCTGTTTCTTTCAGTATTTTGACCATAATTTCGTGTTTTACTCGGTCAATCGCTTTTTGATAGTCAATCAGGCATGCATATACGTCGCAATTCACCTCTCGACATCTATGGAACAAGACTTGCACTGTAAAGAGTGCTTCTCTAGTACCGACTGCCTTGCCGACAACCCTAACGCATCGTAATAATAATAACAAAGAATCACACTTAACATAATTTCCTCGAGACATATTGAATTTTCGAAAAAAAAGGATATATTTTGTACACTCCGTTTAGTGGGTCGCCGAGGAAAAAAAGACTTGTTAACCCTCGTCGTTTTTCGAAAAATTCCCGGGCCCGATTATTCGAATGTTTTTATTCGCCGCCATCGTTGTCCGGGCGTGACGTTCAAAACACTCGGCGTCTTTCCAACGATCGCCACAAAAACCAATTTTAATCTTTACGTTTAATTGTGTATTAAATTTGCGTAACGACGTATTATTCTTGGGGCGCCGTGACGAACTGCACTTGATTTTATTTATTTGAGGAGTTTTTTTCGGAGGCACAGGGGCGGACCGACCCCGCGGCCGTCGCCGTGCCAGCGTTCTAACCCTAGTATCAATATCGTACATTTATTTGATTCTATTATTTTGGCGAGACAACCTGTATATCTGTGACGTAAGCTACCGACATTGCATCTTGCATATCTAAGTTGGATGTCGGAGATAAAACTAACCAATAAAAATAAATGAAAAAGAACCAAAAATAGTATCTTCAGCACTCTCCAAAATTGACAGTTCCGTGACGAAAATAATTTTCAGCGCAATAAGTTTTACAATGGGATAATAAAAAACAACAAAAAACACTATTTTACCCAAAGCCAAAATGTTTTCCTTTCTTATAATTTGAAGTTTTAATCCCAACCCATTTTTAAATTTCAAAAATGCTACATGATGTGAAGCATTAACGGATTAGTTCCAGAAATTTAGAAAATCCTAACATGAGTTACGGACTAACTGATAAAATTAACTAATAATGGACTGGAAATAGAGTTTACCAAATATGCATTTGGAAATTTCCTGACCTTTTAAAATTCGATGTTTTTGCCCCAAGATAGGTATCCTGTGACTAATAAGTTTACAATTTACCAAAAAATGTTGGGTTTGATTTAACTGAAATGAAGTGAAGTAGAGAAGAATTCTAAAAATTCAAAAATGCTGCAAAAAACATTAACGTCGGCATACTAACTGATGTTGGAGGAAAATTTGAATCATGAATGGTTTAGGTCCATTTTGGCATTCATTAGTTTTATAAAATATTTAAGTATGGGCGAATTTATAAGAAGATAAAAGGATAGAAGGAACGAAAATGATGAATAATAGAGAAATTCCAAGTTTCAAATGAACTTCCACACTACGGAATATAAAAAAGTTAATAATTTCAAGTACCGTCCTGTCCTTGGACCATCACTTGCCTCAATAAACCGGCAACGGAGGCGATGCACTTTTTCTCTAATTTTACACGCAGGTGAATCGGGGAATAAATGAGATGCAGTTTCATCGGTATGTCAAAGTAACAAGTCAATTAGGCGCGAGAAAATTGGAACGTCTTCGGGCTTCCAACGCGAAGGGGGTAATGGGGGGGGGAGATGTTGTAGAAAAAAACTCGTTAATTATTTTTACGGTCGCTTCTTGCGTTGCCGCGTAAGAAGTGTTTGAATCGCTTGACCGTTAACGTCCAAAAAGTACCATTTTATACTGACCACTGGAGTCAGGCGTTAACGACTCCGGTGGTTTTTTAACACCTGAAAATGAGTTTTAAAGAATTTTTATAAGTATTCACCAACCCCTTCGTTTCAACAGCTTACGTTGGGGGACCAAACACTACCTCTCTGCCAAATTTCAATTCGATAGCTTCAAATTGCAGACCTTCGCTTAGTTTTGTAGTGATGTTACAGAAAAACAACCGAAAATCGATAAAGAAGGACGCCGGGGTAATTTCCTATGCGTGGAGTTTAAAAAAGGAGCCTGATTTCAAGCGCCTAGCTCAAACCGCTGCACGGTAGTCTACAGCACACTTATTTTGGCCAAAATTATCTATTAACATTTCTTATTCAGAAACGTGTTTTACTTGTTACTGTTACTCTAAGGATACTTTTTATACGGGCCTCAACATATGTATCCCAGAATGGTACACGTGCTTCTCTGAATAAACCTCTGTTAAGAAACGGAACTTGATTAAAAAAAAAACTAATATGATACCTATCTGTGAGTGTGCATCATCACTTGTACACATTCCTCTTTGACTAAATTTGAGAAGGAAATATTGTCCAACACTTGAGGCTTTTACACTCGCTTTACTTATTGCCTTTGCTTGCATTTGAAAAAAATGTCTCGGTTTTAAAACGTTGTCCGATGCCTATCTACCTCTGTCAAATCTTTGCCACTCATCGCTTTGGTTTCCTTTCTTTCCACGTCTTTTTGGGCCTTCCACGTTTTCTACGGTTCTGGGGCATCCGTTACATTACTTTCTTCGGAAGTCTGCTATCATCATGCATGCATATCATTTTTTGAACGTGACCGTACCATATTAGTTGTTTTCTTTCAATATCGGTACTTAAAGAGCCATCTATTCCTGTTCGTTGTTTAATTTCTTCATGACAGATCCTGTCTCTTCTAGAAATTCTCAGTGTTAATCTAAAGGCATCCATTTCCACCGCTTCAAGTCTCCTTCGATTTACCTCCGTTATCCTCCACGTTTCTGCTCCGTATAGTAGATTGCGGTGTCTCATATATATTCATTTTCCGTGTCTCTCCCATCTCTGTATTCCAAAATATTCCGTTCAGACAGTCAACTTTTCGTCTCTCACTCCCAGGTACGTATATTCACTGCAAGGCTGTATCTCCTCATTTTCTAGTATAGTAGACAATTCTGCGCCAATCGTTTTGTGCGTGTTGATCTCCAAACCCCATTGTTCAAACTCTTCTTGCAATTTTCTCGTCATGCACTCTAGATCTTCTTTATCATTGGCATGATCATCCGCAAATTGTAGGGAATACAAACATGTACCCCCAAAGTCGATGCCCATACCGTCGCAGTGTCTTAGAGCCTTTACCACGTGGATGTGGATTCTTCATACAGGTTTTTTAGAGCTTTAATTAGGGTAAAGTTGATGTTGGTTTCTTGTAATACTCGAAACAATCTGTTGACGGGGACAGTATCATATGCTTTGTGGAGGTCAATAAGCATTTGAAAAATGATGCGGACACAAAAACACTAACTTTGAAAAAAAAAACTAGATATATGTGTATTTACAATTTCACCTACTTCACAAATGGTCACTGTCTAACTCTAAGTTATCCAATTCTAAAGAATCCAAAAAATTGTCTATTTTCTTGCACTTCAGACGGCAGCTGTCTAATTTTCAATTTTGATTTTCTTGTTTTAAGGGCCAACGAAGATACGAGGTATCCATTCCCAGATTAAATATATCGGACAAGTTATTAATTCTGCTGTTTTTTCTGGCATGAAACTCCCTATTCTGCTTGTATACCTTATTACTAAGCTCCGAAGCTTCCTCACCAACGAAACCAATCCGCAACACATGGTTTTCAATGACTTGTTTACTATGTACAATAATTTTGTGAATTGTGGCAGGCATTGGAAACCATGGATATGTTTCCATGAAAATGTGACCAGTCTCGAAACAGTACGCTTCAAACTTAGATCAATTTATCGAAAGCTGGCAATATATCAATATATCAAACTGTAAGAAACACCTGTTATCTACGCAAATTCTTGAACATTGGAAAAAGCTTTCCTCGCCGTGTTGCCGTCGTTGGTAGATTCCTAACCATTGGATTTTGGCTTATCGACGTGCAAGCCAAAACGAGACCAAAAAAGATTTTGGATGAGCTTTGTTCACATCATGGAAGATGCCTTATTTCCCGAACCCCTAACTTGTCAGCGTTTTAAATCAATTCTATAAGAAATGTACAATATGCACTGAAAAAATCTTATCCATAATGCAGAATTATAGTCTTCAAAATTATTAGTAGTTAAGAATTTTGCAGGTGTTGCATCACAAATTGGGCATCCCTGACTTGATGGAGTGTTGGCGAGAATACTTAAGATTTTTCCATCAATCAAAGTCCAGTATAAATCAAAATGTACTACAACATGAAAATTGTTGATCTATGTTTGGTATTCTTGCAGATCTTTAATTTCATTATCTAGACTTTTTTCTCTTTCATAACATGATCTTTTCTAGTTTCTTTGACATATTCCGGTTTCAAGGGTCTGCAAAACCTCAGAGATTGTGAGACTTCATTATTCTAGAGAATAATGCCATCTGAGCTAGTTAGCCTCAATGGAATCATGGTGGTAGCGAAAATACTCGCATCTTGTGTAATTCCAGACAATATTTTTTTGTTTGTATTGAGCCTGCCCTGAGCTTCCATCGGAACCATAACTCACAACTAACGTACAAACAACAACAAACAAATGTTGGTGTGCCTCAAGGCTCAATACTTGAACCAATGTTGTTCATCTTATATGTAAATGATTTGTTGGTTTTGCAAGATCCCTTAATAGCACATGCTGATGATACTGCAGTACATGTCATCAACTCTGGATATTATGTACTCCTGGCTCTTTGAAAATAAACTGGTATTCAACACAGACAAGTGTCTTTTTGTCTCTTTTGGAAACTATAGAGACTCTGTTCCACAGGATATTGCAATCAAGATTAATGGTGTGAGTCTGAAAAGAGCTACCAGTAGTAACTATCTAGGAATAACTTACGACTATAATATAAACTAGGATGATCACGTGACTAACACAGTAAAAAAAACCAAATACTTAGTATATGTTTTTTATAGACTCAAGCAAGTACTAACAAGAAAGCAGTTATTAAAAATTTATTATGGTCTTTTCCATCGTGTCGCTGTGTAGGCAGTCATAGGCTGGGGAGGTGTTTACAGTTCTTCGTTTGACCCGTTGGAACGGCTTCAGAAGCGTATTTTTAAAATTATTGGAATAAAGGAACAGGATGCAGATAGAACACTGAGTATCAAACAAGCTTTTGTGGCGAATTCAATATAGTGAATTAAAAAATGAATATATACAAAATCAAATGAACACAGGCAATAAAAGTATTATTTTGCCCCGACACCAACTGGCTATTGGACAAAGGATCTATGTGTATTATACAGTAAAATATTTTGATGAATTACCTAATGAACTGAAAAATCGCAATGTTGACAAAAAAGTACTTAAAAAAAGTTAAAGAAAACATTAGAAGTGTTACAATCTAATAAATAAAATGTAAAAATGAAATTCGAAATATATAAAAGTTTTTTTCAATTTGTAAAAATATAAAAAGTAAAATATATTTAAGTAGTTAAGTAAGTAAGTTATAGTAAGTAGTTGTAGTTGTAAGTTATGTTAGAGCCAACCTATGGACGGGCAGAATTTGCCCCCTATAGGTCCTTTACTATAAAAATATTTTTTATGTAAATGGAATTTTTGGCAATAAATATTATTATTATTTATTATTATTATATATAATATGCAGAGTATTCCATTAAAAAAAATATGATGTAGGCTTATATGTACGAAAAGTGATAGTGTTTTGTTTTATACGTCACTTGGAAAAAAATTGGGTACTAACCCTACATTTTGTTGTTTGGTTTACCGTGATATTTCTAAAAACAAAAAAGTTCGGACCAATTAAAATGTTATCAAGATAAACTGAACGTACGGTACTTAGAGGTCAACAAAAAAAATCTAACAAACAGTCGGTTAAGTGAAGTGGAGTTGTCGTGTAGTACTATTTATTTTATCTTGTACTCTTAGGACGTATCGGATCAACTATAAACAAATCGATATCGCGATTTTTGTCGGAAGAAAGGGAGGAAAACGCGAAACGAGCACGTCCGAACATCTGGCATCGTTTAAAAAACCCACCAGACGTTACCATTCGACTCGGATCGTTTCAATACATCAGCGCTGAAAGCCCGAACCATAACCCATGATCACGAACGCGATTATTCAGCCGTCGTCGGATTTGATATTCAGCCAGAAGATAGCCGAGGCCTATCGATTAATCTTTTGTTTACATCGGCCATAACGCAATTCCACCCCCCTCACCGCAAACGTTGTACTTTATTTTTACGGGGCGTCCCAAAACAAAAAACTTCAGGATTTGCATTTGCTGCTCCTAAGGATTTTTTAAAAATTATTTCTCCCAGCCAGCTGTTTCCGTTATTTCGAATGAATTTTGTCTTTCTGTTATATAAAATTTAATTTCACTTTTATAGTTATTGATCGTTGTGTTATTTTATAGAAAGAACGTTAATTAAATCAAGAAAAGTCAAGTTAAAGAATTTTTTTAAAAAACAAAAAACACCTTTCTTTGGAAGGCTTAATCGTAATATAAAAGAATCAGAATTAGGACTGGTCCATTTTAGTTGACAGTAATAAGAAACGTGTATACAATAAACGATCAACAAATATGAAAAAATAGAGTAGAAGTAAATAGAAAATATACAGGAGGGGTCAAAAACTAGATGTCGATACCAAGTTCCTTTTTTTAATGGAACATTTCGTATCTATTTACACATTTTAAATTATAGAAATTTTGTGGTTTTTCTTTATACATTTTGGATTCTAAATATCACCAGAGGAAAAAATCCACTGGCCGAGAAATACCATATTTAAATATTCACGTACTTGTCAAGCAAAATGGGTCGGAGTGCCATCCTGTTGAAACCAAATCTGTCTATCTGGCATATCAGGAAACTGCAAAAAATTGTAACTAGCGGGTTCCAGTAAGATTTGGAGCAAAGAATTTGTATTTCAAAGTCAACCTAAACAATTATTTGAGGATATGCTATGATTTTCTCTCATCTATAGGGGATTATTTCTAAGAGAATTGTTTCTATTTACCGTACTATTTAAACAAAACGTGGGCTGCACATTTGTATCATAGTTTCGCAAAACTGTAGTCTTCGTTCCGCTAATGTATATTATCCTCAGCATTTAATAAAGGGTTTAGTCTTATGTTCTCATTAGTTTACGGCCAGTCTGGCCGTGAACGATCTTTGACATGAGAAAAACACATGCATTTCAATAATTTAACTTTACAAATTAAGATTAAAACTCAACAAGTGCGAACAATTCAAATTTTTCTTTTATTCTCGACTTACATTTTGCCGTAATAATATTTCAAGTATTTCTTGTAGGTGAGTGTTTTCTTTCCAAATAAATTACAAACACTTTATTTCATGTATGAGGTTAAAATTCAACTTCCTTTTAACTTATAGTTCTATACGCTTGTCCACTGGCACGTGACGTCAATATAGGCGCTCAAGATCATTGTTACGTCAATCGAACTATCCTCAATATTCCCTCGATATGTAGTTAACCCATTTTGTCCCAGTGGTGCGTTAATGCACCACTGGGACAAAATGTAAAACGCTAGAATAGAAAAGAACGAAAAGATGTAAATATACCCCAAACTTATGTACAACCAATACAATAGATGTATGGGTAAGGTAGATTTACATTACAACACAATTGCTAATTACATGTGGCGGGTATTTGGAAAAAAATGGTGGTAGCCTTTATTTTGTAACTCATTGGATAGTTTTCTCAGGTAGATTTTAAATCTTACTTTTAAAAACTGATAAAACAATTACTCAAAGAAATCTTGCACCTGACATAGATGAAGTGCGTTATGATAAACAAGGTCACCTCATGATTGTTCATGCTAATAAAGCCCGAAGGAGATGTAGAAACTGCCACAGCCACACAATTTACGTTTGTAATAAGTGTAATGTGAATTTACCTACGTCATGCTTTGTAAAATATCACTAAAACTGAAACCGGCTGTTACCAGTGGTGCGCTCACGCACCATAAAATGTTATTCGTTTTTTTGTATCAAATCAGGTTCTATTTGGAAAACAATCTACTTTTAGTTGTTTTCTGTTGAATTTGAACTTTCCTTCGTATATTTATGTATAAAATATATGTTACATCTTATGTGCCCCAAAACATTATTTCATGTTTTTTCCCAGGGGTTCGTTTACACACCAGTATTTTTTTGTATGTTTCGAGTTTTCATTTTTTTATTTTTTGACACATGTAATGTATTCTTAAGTGCAACAAAATAAATAATTTCAGCCTAAAAAAGGATTTTTTTATTTTTTTTATGCTTGGGATAATATGGGTTAATAGTTAATAAAAATGACATTTTGGGACGCTGCGTATGCGGATCGGGCGTTCATAAATATTTATTCCCTATAGGCGCGAATTGTGGGATATTTAATTATCAGCGCGACGTCCTTGAAGAAGGTGTCGGCTAGAAGAGACCGATCCCAAGCCGCGGGGGGACAAGGACCTTCGCGCGTTCGCCATTTTGATTCGGACCAGCTCCGCGATTCGGAATTTCGAGTACCCCCGACTACGCATTTTGCGGTGCGCACGCGGCATCCATATTAATTGCACGGGACGTTTACGCGGTTTTTTTCGCGTCAAATTGACGTCTCATTCGGGGCCGGCGCGTAAACGCGACGCGACGTTGCCGGTTAGACGTTCGTCCCGCGCCCAGGGATATTTCATGGAGGTCGGCAACGCCGCGTTGAAAAACTATCCGCATGACAATTTTAATACGCCATACTCTAAAAAATTTGTTGACATTCCGTATTTTTGACATTTTAAAAAGCCATATAAAACGAAAACAGACAGAAAGTACAATGGGAGAGAAAAAATAAAAGGAAGGGAAGGAAAAATATCACCGGCGAATCCAAGCGAGGGAAATTGCTATAGAAGTCACATTTCCACAATAAGATACAGATAAAAAAAATAATGATTCAGAATTGATGGAGGATGTTTAAGTGAGGATTTTTGTACAAAAATTAAGGGGTTTTCCACAAATATCTGTTCACACTTTCTTTGAAAATTGCAAAAACTTAGGGGAAAAGATTCAATATCTCCATTGTCCATTATTTTAGACTGTTGCTTCGACGAAATAAATAATTATCGCCCCAATGTCATCACTTTGAATCAGAATTTTTTTTTTGCTTTTAATTTGATCGCAAAAAATACGCATATGGTGTTTATGATTTATTTATATTAATATTTATTCCAATAAATCGAATCTGATGGTATTCGAGGTACCCTATTGGATCGCTACCTTCGCAAACGTTTTCAATGTGTGCCAGCCGATAACATGGACCCTCACCTGTTACCGATTATTGTTTTTGATATTTATTAATGATTTATTTATGTGTGTAGATAAGAATGACTGTATCTAATTTGCTGATAATACGAATTTGATCTCCAGATCGGTTACTGATCTAATTGAACAAGAGAAGGTTGGACATTGCGACAAACTAATTTTCTTCTAACAAATTAAAATTAAATCAATCAAAAAGTGAGATAATAACTTTTAGTTCGGCTAAAAGAAATCCAAAGATCAGAGTCCCTTAAACTGTTGAATGTTTTCTTGGACACATTTGTCGTATGGATTCTCTGTGCTGAATAGATTCACTTATATACGAGGTGTGTCCAGAAAGTAAGGCGGCTTTTGTAATTGGGAGGGCTACGTACATTCGATCTTCGATATATTTTTGTGTTATGTTGGTACACATGTTCCTAATATATGTTCACAGTTTGAACCAGTTTGTACCTTTAATTTTTGTTGTAAGACAGAAGCGTTAGACGGCGATTTTCTGAAATTTAAAAAAATGCAAAAAGGAATTTGCATAAAACTTTGTGTCAAAAATTTAGTACAGTGCTGCAAAACACTGGAAATGTAGACAACCGCATATGGTGAATCTATTTTGAGCAAAAAAAATGTTTATAAGTAGTACAAGCTGTTCCAAGATGGCCGACAAGACGCCGATGACGAACCGCGCTGAAGTGAAACAAATGGTGTTGACATCTTCATTGCTTCGTGTAATGCAATTTTTGGGCATGAAACGTGTAGCAGGAAAATTTGTTTCGAAACTGCTTAATTTTGAACAAAAGGGCCGTCGAAGGAGCATCGCACAAGACCTGTTAAACGACGTCAATGATGATCCTGATTATGCCGTTAATCGAAGAACTCAGAATCACCAAGACCGAAAAAAGCACGTCAACTTCGATCAAATGTTTTTTGCTTACTGTTTTCTTTGATTATCGTGTCGTAGTACATCAAAAGTTCTTACCACAAGGTCGTACGGTCAATAAAGAGTTATGCGCCATTTGCGAGAAGCAATACGAACAAAACGTAGGGAATTGTTAGAAAGGAATTAATCTATTTTGCATCAGGATAATGCACCTGCTCACTCATCGCTGCTCAGCCATCATATTCACCGGATAGGGCCCCCTGCCAGTTTTTCCTGTTCCCAAAACTCAAGAAACCCATGAAAGGAACGATTGACGAAATAGCGATAAAATCGCTGCTAGAACTCAAGGCTATACCAGAAAGTGCTTACCAGAAGTGCTTGTAAAAAACATTGGCATAAGTGTAATATATCTGGAGGGGGGGATTACTTTTTGAGGAATAAATAAAGACATTTTGATAAAACTCAAAAGTACCACCTTACTTTTTAAACACACCTCGTAAATCGAAAACACTATATAACTGGTGACGAATCATGGGTATATAGTTATGATGTCGAAACGAAAGCCCTGTCGTCCCAATGGAAGAACCCAGAATCGCAAAGGTCGAAAAAAGCAGAAGTTCGATGAAATGTCAAGGTTTTACTCAATCTTGATTATCGTGGAGTAGTACATCAAGAGTTTTTACCATAAAGTCGTACGGCCAATAAAGAGTATTACCTTGAAGTTACGCGCCGTTTGCGAGAAGCAATACGAAGAAAACGTCCGGAACATTTCATGGAGTTTGCATCACGATAATGCCAACTGCTAACTCATCGTTGCTTGTGTCTTTTTGGCCATAAACAAAACCACAATCATGCCTCAGCCACCATATTCACCGGACATGCACTTTAGCACAATTTAGATAGATAAAGAAATACTTTTTGATAAAACATAAAATTCACCTGATTTGTTGGAAACACCTCGTATATTGAGAGTGGTTTACTTTGCCTTGGTTCGTACAATATAACCTATGCCATAGGGGAGGTTCTGGTCGTGCACATAAATTGCACAGTGCTCTTAAGAAATAATTTTAAATCTTTTATCAAAACCTACTAAACTGAAAATGTGTTATGTGCTACTGGGTATCTGAGTTCAGAAGCGTAATCTGCTAGAATTTATTTATTTTCTTTTTTCACACATTATGATTTTACTGAATAGGCGCATTCCTTCGTCGTTTTCGCCACATTTTCCATGATATGACCGTGACTTCAAGTGTACAATTTTGTGTCCAATAAAGTAATATTACTTACTGTATTATAATTGTGTATTACTTAAAATTACTGGATACTGGAAAGAGCAACAGGATGAGTGTTCTAAAAAGGAACAGTGACATTTTGTCAAAGAGGCAATAGACTGGCTTACAAAATGCAATAGTCCACTGAGGAAAGACGTCGCTACAGCGGGGAGACAAATTAAACAACAAGTCTTGGATTACGAGGACCCCAATCGTCGTCATTGGAATTACTTAGCAGGTACTGTGGCCAATACAAATTATATTTAGTTAATGCATGTTGTTTGAAGAAAAATACTTAAGTGTTGGAATTGCGCAGTTAAAGAGACAATATAATAAAAATGGACAATCAAAAAATGCGTAAAGTGAAACAAACATTTCGCTGCACTTAGTTCAAAACATCGTCAATACTTAATGCACAATTGACAAGTGTCCTGGGGCCGTGACTGTGTAAAGGGTCGAAACGTTGACATAGAAGTCGAAAATATGAACAAATTGAATTGAAAAACATTAAGTCAAATTCATGGAAGATACTTGGTCGGATCAGAAGAATGGGGTTTCCTGTGATAAAAACTGCTTAAACTTTTCATCACTAAGGATGTCAGCAAGCTCTGGTGGGCTTATAAATGTTTGGTTGTAAATGGTTGTCAAAACGCGTATATTTCCATGTAAGCCCAAGCAGCATTTATTTAATGTTTTCGTCCAATTTCGTTGCCTTTTTGAAATTTTTATAAGCGCCTATACCCCCCCCCCCCAACCCCCGGCCCCATTACCAATTCCAGGCATCGGCGGCCGAGTGTTAATAACGGCCGATTTCATGGAAGCCCGCGTATTGTTTGAGGCTCGCCAAGGCGTAATTAAAACGCCATTTATGTGCATGATATGTGCTTTTAATGTATCAGGTAGCCGATACGTGGCCACCCGTAAAAAGTTTTTTCTTTATTTCATTAACTAAACAATGGACGCGGAGTTATAAACCAATTTAAAAGGATAAAGGAACGTCCGAAAGATTGGACGTTTTTTTTTTTCGGCGGTTTTTCGGAACGAACGCGCTCGCGATCCGCCATTGTCGGCGGCACCGCCGTATCGCGCGAACATTATAGCGAGGGCACCAATTAAAACTAACTAATTATAAATCGCTACTAGGTTGCGACCGTTGAAATGAACGTGAGGCCTAAAAAAATCATGCCTCCACCTAGTTGTGGGTTATCCCTACGACAAGACTGATCTAGTTATAGTGAAATTTGGATTTAAAGACCCTAGAAGCACCTAGATCCTAGGATCCTAGGAGATCGCTGATCAAAAGAACTTTTGAAACATAAAATTATTCAACAAATGCCTCCAAAGTCCTAGGGTATATAGCCATTACTATACCGCAATTCAGTTTTAAAGGCTGATCAAAAGCCCTAGGAGAACGTAGGGTTCAAACAATATAGTACCATGATGCATTTCCGATCTTTGATCAAAGGTACCTTTCAGACAAGATGCCTGCTACAGTCCTGGGTCCTAGGGTTTAGAGCTCCTACGACATAATCAATCGCGCTACTCAGTTTTAAAAACTGATCAAAGACGCATGTAGGATCCTAGGCGAAACTCTTTGTAGGTATAATCACTTGTGCTTCCTAGGACGTTACCAGGAAAAAAGATTTTTCAATGTAATTTTTTACGAAATAAACCTTTATAAAAATAGCCAATTCAGTTTAAAACTGAAGTTTTTTCTAAAAGGTTTTAGAAATGCGAATATGGATGGAAATTCTAGAGCTTATAGGAACCGAATAAACTCCTATTTCAAAAGCCTTTAGGACCCAATCGCCTCTTAGAGATTTTTAAACTATTTATTGGCAAAACCATCTCTTCTATTTTCTGTTGTTCCGTTTTTTTTTTCTCTGGAACATTTTTGCTCGCCAATTTTCAATTTATCTTTTCTGTCAGTGTTTCGTTTTAAAGTTAACTAAATCAACATTTTTCGCAGCCCCGAGCACCACGAACAAATGGCGGCGCTCACTTTGAGTCTAGGTATCCCAGAGATACCCCTTCCCCCGCCGCCCGCGTAAAAAAAAAACGGGCGAAATAATAAATAATGCAACCAATACAGCGCCCATGATTACTTTGACCGTTGGAGTCGACGTTGTCGGTTCTATTTTCATTTTTTCCAGTTAATAGTGCGAATTTTAGTAAACTTGGGCTTTTTGGGCTATACAAAAAATATGCGTTTTTTTAGAAATAGAGAAAGGTAAATAAATAAAAACAAAACTAATATTTTTATTTAAAGAAATAATCAAAATAACCAAATAATTCCTAATTTCAATAGACAGTACAATGGCATCAGATCAGATATAAAAAAATACTACAAATTTTTTTTGTATGAATCCGATAAAGTATTGCCTCTTAATGAAAGATGTTTTCCGAAAACCAATACAGAAAGCTCGGTACTATATGGAGTTAGAATTAAGTTAGATTCAAATACACTACCTAAAATTTTAGACAAGACAGGAGCCATTCATAATTAATAGGTGTTTATTTCATTTAACTATTTTAATTAAATTAACTAAGGTAGATAAAAATTCCACAAATTAATAAAGTAATCAGGAAAACATATTGTTAAACAATACCTACTGCACATCAGGACGGTTAAGTTAGACAAGACATCTTTTTTTTTTAATTTTTAATTAAATCAACTATAAATAATTTTGAATTAAATTAAATTTGCAATAATAAAATTACATTCTTCGGAAGGTAATTAATTATTTAAATTAGCTAGGAAAAATTTAAGTGAAAAAAAATCTGATAATATTCACAAATGGTGACCTTGATCCATAAAATATGAAGTAAAAACTTTCATAAACTTTCAAAATACTGCAAAATAATTTATATATTTAGGTAAGACAGACATGAACAAAAACAAACATTTTAGTTTAAAGAAACAAAGAAGTAAACGAATAATAATCATCACGCATTACACAAACAATTAACTTCGCTCTAATTTTCTGAATTTGAAATCCATTACATTACGAAACGTTGCGGCAGACGGGTCCGCAAAATCGGCAGATCTACAGAAATATCGGTCGAACGGGCAACGTCGCTTCGAATATCGCGCGCCGATTTCGCGTTAACGCGAAACGGCGTTGATGGGGCTTACCGCCATAATCTAGTTAGCGTTTGTTTGCGCTTCCTCCGAAACAAATAACCAATTAACCGTCTCGGTCGACCATCTATCTCAACACGCCCACGAAGCGTCCGCTAAGAAAATGGAAACGCCACGACCAGAATAAACCCACCGGTCGGTGGTCGAAACAAAAAAAAAAAAAAAAGAAGCGCTCGACCGATCGAACATATGGCCGCGATGTATAATTACACCGAACGCGGCACTAATGTGATTATGATTACATGATAAAAACCATACAAAGTACGTCTTCCTGTCTCAAATTGTCATTCTTTAATAATTCCTTAACGAGTTGCCGGCGGCTACGCGTCAGTGTGCGAGAATGTGTGCGCGCGACCTGAGAGAAACTTTCGGCTTAATTCCCGTAAGTTCCTCTTAAGGCCGAAAGAGTGGTGGGGGGTACGAAGTCCTTCTTAAAGCGCTGATCGAAAGTAAAAAAAAGTAAGGTTAAAAAATTATTTAATTAAATTAAATTATAAAAATTTAATTAAATCATTTAAATTAATTTAATAAAGTGGGTAATATTTCAGCCAAAAGACCTCGATCCGTAAAATAAAACGAAGAAAGGTGAGCAGCAAATTAATAAAAATAATACTGCACATCACAGTCTCAAAAGGTAAAATTTCACAAAAGAATTCCTTATTATAGGATGGGCAATGAAATTGAATCTTTTGGGTAGGTCTTCGAAAAGTAAAAAACATTCAAATAATTTTTTTTTAAATTTAAATGATGTTCAGAAAACAATTTGTGAAAATATTTCCAAATCCCTTAATCCCTTAAAATAATGAGCAAAGAGGTTCGTGAATTCGAAGTAATCTTCAAATGAAGATGAGCCAACCCATTGGTAATGGCGACGTTTCAATTTGTTTAATTTCCATAAGATACATTAATAATAAATAAATTTGTAATTTGCTGTTTTATTTATAAATTTAATTTAAATATATATTAAATATATCAAATTAATTAGCAAGTCATCTCTTGGTGAAACAAGAATTCCGTTTAGGTAAATTTAATAAAATTACATTAAATTAAATTGATAGTAATTTGCTTGTTATTAAGTAAGTCTCAGAACTTGCCCTAAATATTTTTCGCGGAAAACGGGGGTGTATTTAAATTCCGCTAGGGCAAATTCCCGCCCTCTCGCATATCCAACTGGAAAAATCTTTTAATATCAAATTTAATTATAGCCGATTTGTTTACATCGAAATTCGTGTCGCCTTGCATTAATGGCCGCGCCCTGGCCGACGACGCCGCTATCCCAGATGATCCCCGTCCGTTTTACATATCTCGTATAGTGGTTTAATTATATTGAATAATGTTTATTTAACATAACAAAAAAGGTATAATCGTAAAAATCAAATAAGGCGTGTGTGGCCCACACCTATGGCGACTTATAAACTTCAATTCCGTTGCCGAGATACGGCGGCCCAAACCAGGGGCGGTACACGAACAAAAAATCAAACTCCAAAATTAAATATTTCGTATTAAATGAAATTGAAATTAAAATAAATTTGCCAATTAACGAATTTAATTTAAATTTAATTTTTGAATTTTCATTTCATTGAATATTGGGCTTAAATTGTGGACTTCAAGCTTGTAATTCCAAAGCTTATTTTAAAACACTTTTAAAACCTAAATAGATCCTCCAGTTGCAATTATAATTAATAATTTTGCTCTTCCTTTGTGCTACTTCATTTATTTAATTAAATTAACTAAACAAGATTTCAGAGAAAAAAAAATTGATAATATTCACAAATTGAGATTTAAATGGTGGATCGAAAAGTTCCATTTAGTTTGTAATGAATTTAATTTACTTTAATTAAACTGATATTCGATATATTAATTGCAAACAAGCAAGACTAATAATGAGTAATCCAGAATAGAGATCTTTACTGTAGTACTTCAATTTTTATAAAACACATTTATTTAATCAGTTAATAATTAAATAAGATTTTAATTTAATTAAATACATTAAATAAGCCATTTCTTGAACGAAACAATTCTGTTTAATTAATTAGAATTCTCTCAAATAAGTAAACTTTACGAAATAGTTTCTTGTTCATTTGAAATACGTGAGAATCACTTGTCACCTGCGAAGTTGCAGGCATAATTCAAATTACCTGTTATTTCAGACTAAGCGACATTTCAAACCTGTTTTGAGGTCCAAATTCTGAAATCAACCAGCGCAAATGATTAGACCTGCAGGTGAACCTCAATTCAGATTTTTCATCTTTAATTTCAGAACAATAATTTCAAACTAGTAGGTATGCATTGAAGTCAGACATCGATCATCCGAAGCTTTTATTTGTGTGTATTTTTGTATCGTGTATTAGTCTTCCATTGTTCCCAGATCGTCTTGGTCTAGCAATCCTTTTGCCCAACTCGTGCCGGCACGCCACTGGCATCGGCTGATAATACTTTGGATAATTTTTTATGGGAAAGAAAGACTAAGCGAGAGAAAGAGAGAGAGAGATTGACCGTGATCAGCGGGGTGTAGACAGGAGGCGGGAACAAACACATCTTCTCGTCCGCTTTGGTGCTGGCGATACTCATATTAAAGTATCAAATTAATAAGTACGCTATATGCGTTCGGAGCCGGAGGATTTCGAACACGCTGATCTAATGCGGCCGTTGCGAAGCCTACGTAGGCGACTCGAATTCATTATATGCAGATTATTGTTTGTTTAATAAAAACGATTATCCAAACATTCGTTAAATCTCTGATATTCTCTTTTGAGTGTTTCGTATGTTGTTTTTTTGTTCCGATTGCGCGCGTTGGCATTTAAAACCTTTTCTTCCAATCATCCTGCTTAGCTCTTGGAATTATTGAGTCAAAATTCCATTTGGGACGAAATGTCATCCGAATGGTACGGAAAAAGTGTAAAATTCTTTTTCAGAATAACCAGTGCCGAATTTTCTCCCACGTGTAGGCGGCGCTGCTGCTCAGCTATAGAGATATTTTGCCTTCAAGTCGTGATCACTTTATCAGTAAAATATCGAAACTTTCCTTATGACAAATAATGCTTCGGTTCGTTAGCAAATAATAAAAATAACTCACCATTACCTCACCATCAAGAAAGGAAGTGACATTAACATTCGAAGCAGAAGTATCTATCACTGTACTGCAAGAGTGTTTCACTATATTATTGTCATCAAAAGACGTTTTACAGCTTCACAACAATGCGGTTGTAACACAGAAGAAGTCCCTTGATGATTACCAGGATGTAAAAGATCATAGTGAGATATCGAATCACCTTCTTGCTTGCTTGCAGCCATTTTTCTTCTCGTTTTTTGTTGGCGGAAGCGTTCAATCGTGCGGGTGATGTCGGAAGAAAAACAACAATATCCCGTCGTAGCTTCCAAGTGACGTCGGAATGCGCTTCTATTACCGATCCGCCGGAGAGACGCAGAAAAAAACCGGCATTTTCGTTTCTCCGGTCGTTATTCGACGGCCGAGGTCAATTTAAATTTGAATCGGGCTCGGTGCCCCGTCTCTTTCTCCCCGCCCGGTAATGGTCAACGTTTTGGTCTCTTTCGTTCCTTAATGCTTCCACCGGCTACCGGCTTACGCAAACGAATTATATGATGGCGATGATATCTGCGCGTGTTTGAGCGCTCGATGGGCGGACGGACGTTGATTTCGCTGGTTCTTTTTCGAAAGGTAATCGGGTTTCGAAAACTCATTATTAGTCGACCGCTTGTGAGGTTAGGAAATATCTTCAATTAAAAACGGTTGTTATGTGACCCACCGCCAAATGAAACGAAGCAAAGCGACTATATTAACATTGGTGGGAGAAATATGGTTAGCTTAGGTCAAACCCCATCGACATTCACCGTCGATTATCTTAAAAAAGGATCAGCCAACGTATCGCAGGTTAATTTCGATTACCCGGTTTTCGAACATTCACAATTCGATTAATCCTCGTTACTTCAAACTCAGAAAACCGGTTAGCCAATTTAGCTTGGATCAGTTTGCTGGGTTTGAAGTAATAGGTTTGTGAGGTTAAGAAACATCTTCAACTCAAAACGGTTGGGCTGAGTTTGACTCAATTCACCTCCAAAGGTTTACAGCAGAACGGTGGTAGAGTTAATCTAGTATTGTTTGGTTAGTTCAGGTTCGTTTTGGTTAATTTTAAGGACTTCCCGTAAACTTCGAAGACTTGGAGATTATTGACGCCTTCATTTCTGTATTATTTAAACCTCCGATGTGATACAAGTTTATTCTAGTTTCTTTTGTATTCAGGCGATTTTGAGTCACGTTAGATCACATACACATACACATAGACCACACCATATAATTGGCAGATCCAAAACTTCTTGCAATACTTTAGTATTGCAAGGCTTCTACAGTTGCAAAAATGGTATTCACTAGTCAAATATCTTCCAATAAGAGTCACAATTTCTAACCAAATCAACCAAAAACGTCCAGCTTCTAATTCCTCTTTCCTCAGACAATTTAGTGCCCGAACCTAGTTACCCAAACGGTGCTCAGCTACATCTCGGCATGTGGGCATCTAAACCTCTCTGTTGGCCCCACAACAGTTAATGGGTAAATTAAAAACCTGCTACTTTTAATTCTTGAGTGGGCTTGTGCTCGAGATACATCAATATCTTAATCTTCCTTCAAATGTGCAAATAATGTTTAACATCGCATCAGATCAGTTGGAGAGTCAACCCAAAAAGGTCCTTTTTGTTATAATTCTTGTGAGGATCTCTTTTTCCGAATATGAACCTTTCCCAACAGTTAGGAAATCAGACAGAAACGTTTTTATTCCTTGTTGGGCTTCTTTTTTAAGATTCGTCGGTATCGGAACCTTTCAACTGTTGCGCAAATGGTGTATACTTCCGCAGAGCAGTTATGGGTACACCAAAAACGTCCTAGATATTTTTGTGCCAGTTTCATCTAATTTCAGGGTAGTTTGAATGGGTTTCGCGTAAAAAGGCGACGCGTAAGAAGGCAAACAATCGATCGCGTAACATTTTAAATGGGCCCCCGCTGGCGTGACAATTCTTCGAAATTAAATTAACCGATACGGCTCGTTGGTTTCTCAGCTAAAAATTAAGGCGGCCTTCGCAACAAAGACAACAAACGGCGTTCGACGAATTTGTCGGTGGCGACATCTGGGTTCCCGCGCCGTTACGACAAAAAGCGATTAAAAAGCGTAATTTTTCATAATTAAGTCTACGCGGTGTTACTAATAATAATTTCCTCGGGTACCGGGGCCCGCCGCCGATCTTTCTCTTAATGACGGCCGAACTCGACGTGAAAAAAAATCGTAATTATATAATTAGTTATGCTCAAAATGACAGTCAGGTAGAAATTAGAGGCGTCCTCTATTGTCGACTGCCTAACGAACGGGCACTTTTTCAAAACCGACCCCCCCGGCTCCGTAATGCTTTAGTCGATTTAATTCCGAGAAAGCTTGATAGTGATTTAATTGTCCCTCCGCTTCTGGATCGCCATTTAATTCCACCGGAGGTTGTTAATATTCGTATTTTTTGTTAATTTAATGGCGTTTTCATACGGTCGATTTTGAATACGCCACGGCGCTCAGCGGTTTATTTTCCAAATTTACGGAGCTTCAAAAATAAAAGAAAATATCCTCACAGCTTTTGGATAATGAAAAATTCAATCTTTCGTCGCCATTTCCTAGAATCTCCTCTGATCTATGCTCACTTATTATGGTTTACGAGTCTCTAAATCAGTCGAAATCCTACTTTGATGGCCGCGTTCATAAAGCAGGGTTTACCAATGCTGTCTCACTTTACCCAGTTACACACTTCTTATTTCTATCTACACCACAACTTACACTGGCTTTCGCTCTTCTCATTCAGCCGATGCGTCTGTCAAATTGCCAAACAGAAAATATACTAGTAGAACTTCACCTCGAAACGAAAAGGAGTCGGATTACTGCAGATCACAAATCACGCAGATTAACATTCGCCCGAGACCGTGACAGTGGACTGTGGTTTTATTGACAGATGAAACTCCAGCGAGCCTAAAATCTGAAGGTGGTCGTGGTATAGAACGCGGCACACATGGAGAAAGATTTTATGATTGCACTACCTCTCCACAGCCAGTTGGTACAATGTGCAGAGGTAAGTACAAAGCTGGTTCGTAAGTTGGCATTCCTAGGTTCCTAGCGTTAACTCGGTTGGAACCTCTTTTACCCCCTCCACAATATGAAACTGGTTCCTACGCCGAAAAGAAGTTAGGAAACGAGTAGTTATGCGTTAGTAATTTCTACGGGGGTAGAGTTATGTTCGTTTATTAACACCGAGTGTCGATTTTTGATGATTTAATGGATTTGTCAGGATTTATCACCATATTAGTTCACGTATACGACGTACGTCGCGTCGGCCATCAATCCGCAACGTTCTTCGTACCGTAATACGTCTCGAGTTAATCGCATCTTCGCATTTCATCCGAGTGGTGATTAATTATTTTTTTTCTTCGGTATTAAGGCAGCCCGATGGCGTTGCGATGCCTTTTTCCCAGTGTGACTCGGCGGATTCGCCTATAATTAGCTAATTCCGTATCGTAATCAGTCGTTGCCGGGCGGGAAATAATAACCGTAATTTTGGCACTTCGGTCGCCCTTTTTGTTTTCTTTTTTCGGGCGTTTTCGATGAGCCGATGATACACCGCCGCTGCCTCGTTCGTGTAATTACACGGAATAAAATAATCCGAGATAATTTCTCTTAAGTAAAACTTTCTTATAAAAAATTCCCAATATAACGAGACCGTATATGCCCTAAACTGAAATTATTCGTTTTAATTCCGCTCAGTGGTGAGTCAATATTTTAGAACGATGGATAGTGAAAAGCACCAAAAGCTGTGAGTAAGAGGAGCTTAAGATTCCAGACCATACAGAGTCAAACCTAAAAGGAAAGTTACAATATACAACAAAAACTAAAAATTTGAAGTCCCCTAATTTACTAATAACAAGCTTAACATCACAAATACATCTCAAAAATCCCGCAAATTAAAGTTTACAATTTTTAGCTCGTTCGTATTCGCAATTAAGTGTCACCAAAACTCAACATTTCCAGTGATACGAGTTCGGGCAACAAATTTGACCCATAAACTACGGAGCAAATGATGAGCCAAAAAATTGATAGTGATAAGCCCAGCCTTTAAATGACGATCCTGTGCATTCATAGTGACAAGTTTTGATTTAGCCTTTCAAATGGCAACACCAAAAAAACACACCTTAAACATAAAAACATTCAAGACTAAAAGTTAGAGTGACAACTGTAGGATTACGAATTAAATTTCATATATACCCTCCAATTACCATGTGTAATATTTGGAGGATCCCTAGTGCTGGCAAGGCTTAGCAATCAAAATGTTGACCACAAAATTCCTAGAGACCAAGCAAAAAATAACTTGCCTTAAATATTCATAGTCAACTGCCCAGCCGCCAAAGAAATGACAGTACCAATTCATAGTGACAAGTGACATAGTGACAAATCAGATTCATTGTAATAGGTGCAATATTTGCAAATTCATAGTGACAGGTCTAGGCTTGGGAATCAATCCAAATGTCGACCAAAAATTTCCAGTAAGAAATGATACAGTGTCTAGCAGTCAAACGAAAATTTCATAGTGGCAACTCTAAGCAGCAAATAAGTGGGATTCATAAGTACCCTTTAATTTCCAGGTGCAATATTTTCAAGCCATTCTTACAATGAATACTATACAAATTCATAGCGCCCGGGTCTAGACATAGCTAGACTAAGCTTATAAATTAAGATTTCTAAGAATCCTTCAATCCCTTGGCAAAATCTAGGCTTATAAATTAGATTATGAGTACCATTTAATTTTCAGGGGTAATATTTCAAGCCATTCCTACAATGCATACCTTACAAATTCATAGTGACTTGATTAGGCTTAGCAATCAACCGTCAAAGTAATGACCATAACAATTCATAGTCCAGGTTTATAAATAGTGACGATTCTATACTTACCAGTCAAAAACAGGACCACTCTTCGCAGTAAAGTTTGGTAGCAACTATTTGCGAAAGTAACGAAAACAAATATTCATTCAATAAGATAAACAAGTTTTCCTCAATTACCACTAACACTGGTGAACTGCCGATCCAAAAAATGCGAACGCAAAGTGTCGCTTGCGAAATAGGTATTAAGCGGTCGCAACGGTTGGTAATTATTTATTCCGATTCCGGTTAACGTATCCGAGGAAATATACCGCAAAGCGTTTTTGAGCTCGAGCAATTTTCAGTGGGAATTTTTAATTAAAATTATTGCGCTCGCGGTCGCCGCGCATTTTTTCGCCTTTAATCTCGGCTGCGGTAACGGCGACCTAGAAGAACGCTCATCTCAGCTCGTTCGGTTTTCAGTAATGATATAAATGCGGACTGTCCCGATTCCCAAACGCTCCATTTTTTTCTTTAAAACGTTGGTTAATACTAAACCACTCATAATCGCAGTACATGAGTCAAGCGCAAGCGCATTGAATTAACTAGAATTTAGTACTTATTTGAGTAAAATTCTAAAATACTTCTTCCTACTCTCCCTTCTGTAAAATATCTAATTACACAATTTTGTGTTTTATGTCGCTTCTGTTGTATTTGTACTCTTCACGTTTCTGTAATTGTCTTATTTCCAGATCCGGGTCTTCGTCTTTATCGCCTATTCGCATATGTTTTTGTCCTATTCATCTTCATACTCCATTTTTCATATTCGTCATGCAATTTTCTTATCATATAGTCAGCGTCTTCTTAGCAGCTTGCAATAATTACTTGGTCATCTGTGAAAAACAAGGTTGCCAGATAGTGGTCATTGATCTTGGCACCCATTCCTGTACATTTTCGTCGCCAGTTGCAGAGGGCTTCCTAAATATATATTTTGAATAATGTAGGCGAGAGACAGTATCCTTGTTTCAGACCCTTTGTTGTCTTAAATATATTTGAGAATGTATTCCCTATCTGCACCGTGCAATGTGGATTTTTGTAGATGTTATAGAGCGCTTTTATATATTCTTTGCTAATATCATCTTGAAGGATACTGTATGGTAAGCCTTCTCGAGGTCAAGAAAAACCAGATGCGTAGGCAGGTTTCGAGTTCGTTTTTTTAGTATTTGTTGAAGAGTGAAGATATCGTCTGTACAAGATCTTCCAGCTGTCCCATGATTTTCTATCACCCTTTTTATATATGTGCCAAGTTCCAATCGGATGGAATATTGTGACATTGTAGGAGGCACTTATTAAAAATTCGCACTATTGCTATGTTTCACCAGTTTGATGGGAATGTCTCCCGGCCCTGAAGTTCTTTCGTTCTTCATTTCTTTATTTTCTTACTTTTTCTCTACTAATTACTTATTTTCTGTCAACAGCGATTTATAGTGTTCTTCCCATTCATTCTTTTCAATGAAGTTAATATTTCTTATATACTTATTTCCTCTTCTGAGACTTTTCAAAAACTTCCAGGCCTGTGATACTATCGTTCCTTCTTCTAAGTTTGCACACTTTTTCTTCTCTTTTTATTTCTCTGCTTAGCTGAACATAAGCTTAATGGTCTTTTATATATATATATTTATATAACTTTTCCTATTAGTTCTTCCCAGTACCTCTCCGGTTGTTTTTCTTTGTCTCTTTGTTTAGGTTCCAAAGCTTCTTTGGCCGCTTTGTCTTTGTGCGGATAAAATGCATTCATTATGTTCATGTTCAGGCTGTGACATAGCTCCGTAATATTAATTCGTTCTTTGTTTGTTCGACTTTATGTATTATACAGGAAAAAGATGTATCGGAATGAGGTAAAACTGATGTATAGTAGCTCACAAAAAAGGCATTTTGCATGTTTAGTGCAAAAACGTCTTATCTTATAACATTCAGAAATAAAACATCAGGAAAGGTTGAAGAGAATGGTGTTTCATCTCATGGAAGGGACAACATAATCATGAACACTTGAAGGACCAAATACAAGATAGGTGTTTCAAGTATGTCTAAGGGGGAAAGAAGACCGAAAGAATATATGCAACAGACTTGCGATAAAGTGAAGAAATTGTTAGTATTAAAAATATTTGTAGAAATGTGTACTACGAATAAAACAAGTATTAATAAATTTCAATTATGTTAATGTATTTTTTGGAAATGCTGAAGGTGCCTTACTAGTTTCCTTCAACTCAGGATGTACCTCTATGAAGAGATGAAGGCAATCGAATACACCTGTACAACTAGAAGACTTGACTAGGGTTCTGGGAGTAAGCGGGTGACCTAGATATTAGTTTGGTTATACAGTATAGCACAAAAGCTTGGCATGAGTCGTTTTTCTCGCAAACCACAAGGTATCCCGGAAAGAGCTAGCAAGGCCCTACTCCAAGACCAGATCAGGCGGACCCGGTATGAAATTAGTGAGATTGAGCGACAACTTTTCAGACTTCACCTGAAACTATGCAACAAGATCCATCAGTTGCTGTGGGCCCGCATAGAATTATTAACATCATTCACATTCAGTCAAATTCCAAAAAACCAGAACAAGTGCCAAATACAAACCAAACACTTGCAGTTCATAATGTTTCAGCATACCATCTTTCCGATACAGAAGTCAGCGTGCTGAATAATGGATTTAACTATGCAATAGTTCCAAAAAGAATACCCGTCGAAGAGATCGTTTCAAATATCGAAGCAAGTCTTTCCACGATAGACGAACAAGATGCGAAGTTAATATGGCAAGATGTCGCCAGAGTTTTAAAACAGTGAAAACCACAACAATCAAACTTAAGCAGAGAAGAAATGCATGCACTGAATCTAAACAAAAACCAAAATATTATGATAATGCCAGCAGAAAAAGGAAATGCCACTGTAGTCATGAATACATTCGATTATAATGCAAAATTGGAGGATATTTTAAACGAACTAATATACAAACCAGTCACCAGAGATCCCACCACATATTTGAAAAAAACAACTAAGTCCAAAGTTATCGGTTTATCAATAAACGGGAAGAAACAACAAAGAAGAAACTTATTCCGAGGGAAACATCGAGTCGTTCTGAGCGCCTTTAACTCACCAGTATGCAAGCTGGAAAAATATCTGACCAGTGCACTAAAGCTCATTGTGGAAAAGGCAGATTCCTATGTCAAAAATTCAGAACATTTCACTCAGATTTTAGGTTCTCTCAGGATGGACAAGAACATTATGGCAAGCTTCAATGTCAAATCCCTGAGCATTCCTGTAGAGGAGGCATTCCTGCTTATAGAATAAAATGAAGATCTTCCGCCGTACATAATGGATCTGTCTAGAAACTGCCTGAAAAGTGCTTACTTTGGGTACAACAGAAAAATATACCGACCAATATACGGAGCAGCAACGAGATCAAATCTCTCACCTATGATTGCTAACCTCATCATGATTTACTTCGAAAAGAAAGCAATAGAGACGGCAAATCTGAAGTCAAAACTGTGGACAAGATACGTGTTTGTTGTATGACCTTTTGGCAAGGAAAAGCTTTTGAAATTCCTGCCCTTTTTAGATGTGCAGATAACAAGGACCGAAGATGGACACTTGGAACACACTGTCTATAGAAAACCAACACACACCACATCACAGATACAGGCAGTGGTAAATACATTAATTGCTCGCACCTTCAGGCTCACAAACGAGAAGAACACAGATGACGAACTGAAGAAAATTGATATATATAATATATAGAAAATAAATATAATAAGATCATACCATTGGAGCAATACTAAGAAACCCAAAACAAAACATTACACTGGAAAATCGAGGAGTATACGGTATAGCATGCGGATCGTGCAGCCTGTCGTACTAATAGAAGGATTTCAGGATAGAGACAGGCCATAAAATTGATTTCGGTACTTGCAAACAAATAGCTAATATTTCTGATTTTGGGACCAGGATTATACGAGAGACCATCGAGATAGAAAAGTCCGGACACTTGAATACGAGAGACGACGCTCTGCATTTATCCGATACGTGGAGAACGATAGTCAAACGGCAGAGCGATACGCAGCAGCCAACGGGGACTTCGCAACTACGATCGGGCGAAATTAACAACGCGACAATTCGGGGGGCGGAGCCGTCTTCCCTCCCGCATCAAGCAGCACCGTTACCATCTCTGGCGCAGGGTATAAATACCGCAAGCACAGCCGATAACCTCCCAATGTTCGGAGCGCGGGCTTTCAACAAACGAACGGATGATATCCCGGAATATATTGTCATCACATTTTTCCTTGACATCTGATATAGACAATTAGGTCATTTTTGTAAGTGTTAAAGTTTCCATTGTAGTCCTTAAATTGAATTCAACTTTAGAACTTTTAATTTTAGTCCAAACTACTGTCCAATGCACAATTCCAATTTTCAGCTTTGAATTGCAGAACTGCACCGAAGACAAGCACGAATTTCAACACGAATTGAAATCTGATTCAATTTAAGTTTACGGACTATGGTGTCACAATAGTCCTACCAATCTAATTTTAACTTAAATTCGAAACTCCGTAGCTCTGTAGATTCATTTAAAGTCAATTTCGTCAGTTTTGCTTGAGTCAAAGTTCTTGCTGAAAGTTTTACATTAAATTCAAACTTTTAATTTCAACGTTTTCGACTTTGAAATGTTTTAGATTTTTAACTTCAATGGGCCTCTAAGTCGTGCACTTTCAGTTGATAGTAATTTAGTTTGCAATTGCAAACTTATTAGCTTCTTAATGCTGACACAACATTTTAGCCTCAAAATACCACATTTATTTAGTAGTAGTAGTAAATTTAGATGACAAATATTTGACGAGCCTCTTTTTTGCAGACGATCAAGTGATTATAGCTTGCGATGAAGACGATGCAGATTGCATGTTGAGAAAACTGAAAGAACATTATGAGAATTGGGGACTGAATATGAATATGCAGAAGACTGAATATATGAAAGTAGGGGGAAAACACGAAGATGAAGATCCCGAACTATATATTAGAAAAATAAACAGAGTTACAAATTATAAGTACTCTGGAAGCGTCATAACTTAAGAAGGTAATTCAAAAACAGACATTCAAAATAGAGCTCAGCAGGGAAGAAGAGCAACTCAAGCGCTAAATTCCTTGTTGTGGTCCAACGGTATTAAAATAGGTACGAAAATTAGAATATATGAAGCAGTTGTGGAACCCATCATAACGCACGGCGCAGAATGCTGGCAAATGACGAAGAACGACAAGAAAGTTATCGACACAGTAGAAATACATTTCTTGAGAAGAGCATGCCAAGTGTCGAGAGTAGAACACGTCAGGAATGAAGAAATACGAAGAAGAACAGGGAGAATACATACCAGCACTGACCGTCATATATATATATATATATATATATATATATATATATATATATATATATAACCAGATTTCTCCCGCGTACTTCATGGTGTTATCCAAATTAGCCCCCGATACGAGAAAGAGAGCGCTTATAAACAGCGGCCACGCTCTTCCTTCGTGCAGGATGTGTGCTTATTAGGTTGCATTATCAAATTTTCAACGCATACTTTGCCTTTGGCTGCCTATAGCACGTCGGGACAAACGAACGGCAACAATAACAACGGCAAAGCGTCGGGCTTTAATCAACTTGATGAAGTTTTTAAGGCACGGCGATGCCTTCTCTTTTCAACACACAAGAGGCCCTTTTTTTCTTTCCCCCCCCTAACACCGTCGAACGGGTCCGCGCTATTAACACTAGCTGTTTAAGCGTGAAGGCTGGCTACGTGTTTTAAATTAAAAATTACCAATTGTATCGGACCGGCTACCACGATACGTGTTTTAATTATACTCGGGTATTATTATTAGACGTCAGAGCGGATTCGTCCGTTGAAATTTTCTACTCCTCGAGAGGCGATGGATTTGTTTTTTTGTTATTCCAACAAATCCACGCTAAATGAACGCCCTCGGACAATGCCGAGCCTTGCGATAATATTTGCTTTTAATTACGATAAAGTAATTAGCGGGAAGCAATTAAAATACGAAAACATTTCCGCGAATTGATCGCTTTCTGTTAATTAGGATCTGCGAGCCAAGTTTTTGCCGTCAGCCGAACCAAACGTAGATATAGGACGCGTCACTTGCCGTTATGCATCTCTCGCAATCGCCATAGTTAATTAGACAATTTGAAATTAGGTCGGTAATTATTACATTTAATCTCCATTTTAATCACCTGTCACCACAGAAGGATTGGCAGTTTAGAGGTACATTTCTGCGCAAGTCACGGAGACAAACAACGACAATCTAAGAAAATAACTCTTGGAAGTAAATTTTCGTGATCGATATCAAAAAAGTTGAGTTGGTCCACTTAATAAAGGCCTGCGCAGTCATCTGAAACGTATAAAAAAATAACTTTTTCTATAACCGAGCGAAAAGTACAAAATTGTGCTTTCAGAATATAGCGCAAACTTCTCCTTTAATTACCGAGCGCGCCAAACGCTACCTTAGTTAGAGTTCGAGCAACCATATACCGTTTTTGTTTTGACTTTGGAATGATTTTAAGACCCGCCTGTTGTAAAGCGAAAGGGACCATTCTTTTCAGAACGTGTACCACCAGCCAGACTGAGTAGGGAAATTTTCTTTGATTAAACTGTTATATTAATTCATATTAGTGTGCTTTTTATAAATCTTCCTAAAACAGTCCCTTCTTGGGAGCCCATTAGATAGGTTGTTCTTCTATGTTAAAAACATTAGAAAGCTTAAACTGATTTCCACTTCAAGGGTTTAATGTAATGACCCCAAAATATTTTCCTAGGAAATCAATGCAGTTTGCTATTATTTGATTTGTGGGGGTTGGTGGAATAGGAGCATGCTTGCTGTTCCTTTTATAAAACAACATCCGTCAAATTCGCTTAGTGTTGTATGCCACAGTACGTGACATAGCTGTGAATGGTGGGGTTCCAAAAAGTTTACTTGACATGCACCATGACAGAGTACTGAGACGGTATCAGTAATAAGTAACAATTAAAACTTTACATGCGTAGTGCTTTGAACATTGACTATTGCCAAGAGACTGCGTGCGTTCGTACGAAGAATTGGTTTTTATTACAAAACCGCCAACAACAGACAAGTTTTGATGGAATCAAGAAGAATTTTGGAAGATATTTGAGAGAAATCCAAGAAACTCGTGGTAAAAACGTCCCCATCATACCGTCAAGAAAGGATGCAAGAAATGTTCGTTGGATATGCCAGTTTCGTGGGGCAAAGAAGCAAAGTTTGACTACTGATATGGGGACAACTGAAACCCACTCTAAGAAGAAACGATACCTAGCCGAAATTTAGTTCTGGGGCAATAGAATTAATTAGAAGTGAAGTAAAAAAAATATCTGCTTCTAGTTGGAAAAACTGTGTAGAATGTCATCGAACAAGAAAAAGAAAACGATAGTGATTATTTTGATGTAGAATAACTTTTTTTTTTAAATAAATATTCTAACATTACTTTATAACTAAATTTACTACTTCATTTATATTTATAATAAACATTTTGAAGTAAGAGTTTATTTTTCACTGCATAATCAAGAAATCTCAAGGATGAAACTTTACACAAATCAGTAAGCTTTCAGTACGGTTCTGGAACGTCATTCTAGAATTGGGAATCTATTTATTGAGGTTAGAGGTTAGACCTTCATAAAATTTTAAGTTATATACAGGATTATGTCGTAAAAACGGTATATGGTTCGGCGAACTATACCATGGAAACCATAATGAAAAAATATTATTATTGTATTTAAAGTTGTGAAATTGAACAGTCATTTTTTCGTGTCAATTGACCGAAATAACTATATAAATAAATGTATATTTTTATTGGGATACCCCGAATCCCTAAGTATAGTTATAATAGGTAAATGGGACATCACAAACGCATAACAATTTATTATAAAATACATATTATTATTAAATAATGATAGATAACACTCTATAATTGCAAGATGTTATTTAAAACATTTTGATCGAATTTGACTAGTCAATTAAGAATTGATCAATCCCAACAATACGTATTTATAATAGCTATTTGCGCCCGAATTACACACACGACTCTTCCTATAACCCGCGTTTTTATAAAAAATGTTCAGTAAAAATTAATAGTACCAAATACGCCATTAACGCGACAAATAAACAAAAAATTATGGTTCAATTTTTTATTTTTAAGCGTAATTAATTGAAATGGAATTTATTGTAATGACTGTGAAAAGCGTACTTAATTGCCACTAATTGTAACTAAACATAATTAGGCGCAACTAATTAATTATTACAATTATTAATAATTAGTTGTTATATATTATAATTAATCCAAATTGAGTTTGACAAATTGTATTATAAAATGACAATTTGTGATTAATAATTAAAGATTAGTAATTAATTGTAATTTATTATAATAAATTATAACTAGTCAATATACAATAGTAATTATTCATAATTACGTATTATTAATCATAATTAATAGTAATGCATTGTATTTCAGTGTAATGTAATGTATGATTTACTGCAATTAAGGGTAATTAATTGTTATAAATGAAATGAAATTAAGGGAAATATAATTAATTGAACGGGATTTTTAATCGCTCGGATGAAAATTAGTCATTTTTTCACAGCGATAACCTTAAACGATCGTGGGCATGAGTTCGCAACAGTTTTATGAATCGTTAAAATGTCCGACGTCCATCGAAATATTCGGGGGCGGTCGCGTCGGGCCGAGGAGACGGCGACCAATAAAAAAAAAATCCATTTCGGGCGCGCCGCGCGGTCGCTTCTCGGAATAATAATCCCGCTTCCAATCAACCCTTCGGTAATTAAAGGTGTTCCCGTTAATTACGGGCCGTAAATAACGCCTAAAATGCCCGTTTTAACTGCCCGAATGTCACGCCTCGGATTTTTGCGACCGCGCGCGGCGCGCAAAATTAAACAAAGAAAAAGGTCGTTTTTTTTCGCAGCGTCCGGCGGCCCGTAAACGTCAATCAGGGCGGCCAACAGCCTCCGAGGCGAGTCTCGTCGGTTACGAACACCTACGCCCGCCCCACCCCCCTCGTAATAACACGGGTTACGGCCGCGTACAGGGCGGACCAAATTTTTCGTGTCAAACCCGAAAGGCTGATAAGCGGATGCAGTCTGTTGTTGCCAGACATCGCGAAAAGTATTTACGGTTACTATTGTAAACCTGGCAACGTGGCTCTAGTTCAAACCATATAGCTACTAGACATGTAGAAGCCCTGCCTATGCTAATAGTACACGAACGTGTGCAGCAACTATGATAAAAAATTTTGAAAATTCGCCTTGCGGCTCCCAACAACCAACATGGCCGCTGGCAGGTCGTCAATATTTGGCTGCTGCATATTTACGGAGTATTTTATTAGCATATGTCGAAATCCCATTAAATTTTCAGGCAAAAAAGAATTAAGGTTGGAAACCGTTATTAAAAACATTAGCGTTAAGTACAGGATTAATATTATGCTGAATTACGGTACACAGATCGGCGTCCTTAGTATAATTCTGTCAGTGTTTTAGCGTTTTAGTTCCTTAAGCGGTATAATAGACACGATACCAGCTAATTTTTCCCGAATTTGTGCCCGTAAACCGCCGCAAACAGTTTTTTTATAAACTTGTAGGTTTAACCTCTATTGAAAATGTAACTAAAGTCGAATTCACGAAATGTGACTCTTAAGAGTGTAAATATAACATGAAACATCGAAGTAGAAAAAATATTCGACAAGCACCTCGTATAGACATAACGCTAATTCTCTGATCGCAAGTCTTGTAATTGCAGAAAGTTTCGCCTCCCAAATATACAATTATGAAAAGCGCCAATGGACAATTTCGTTAAAAAACTGTAAGTATTGGAAAATGTAACCAAGACAATTAAAAACTAGCATAAAACAAGTCAATAAACAATTAGTCTCAAATGTAAGAGAATTGCATGGAAATTAGTTTTAGAGAAATAATAAATTAATATAATTATTATATATTGTATTTTATTTCGCACTTCAAACCAACATTTTCATTTCTCGTTTCTAATATTCGCATCATGGACTTTTTTTTATCCACGCACAAGTTATATACGAGTGGTAAAAACATTTTTGCAAGTTTATCCATTCAACGCTAACAAATGCTAAAAAGTGTCGTTTATAGTCTTAAAATTAAAAAAAAATATTTTGCTCGCAAAAATTGCATGGTGGCTACTGTAAAAAAATTGCATTGTGTCTACCGGGCCTTTTTTTGCAAAAACGCAATAAAAAAATTGTTCATTTATGATACATGAACATAATGTAAATTATTAGTAGAATAACTAAAGGAAAAATTTCCTTAACTCTAAATTCGAAACCAAATTTAAATCAGAAGCATTTTGCTTGTTAACGAATTGTTACTTTGCTTGTTATTTTGACTACTACTGAAGATTAAAGATCTGCTGGTGCCTGCTCTAGTTTTAACTAGGGAAAAAAATATTATTCTAACTTGCTGGAAGAAAAGCCAAAAAACGCCCCCCTATAAAAAAAAACGTTCTTATGTTCAAGATCGAAAATTTTCACACTCACAAATTATGTGTAGAATTCTTAAAACGGTGAAAAATTTGCAATACTAACCAAAACTAACCAACAGAATAATATTTTTGAGGAATGTGGAATTATTTGATAAATTTTAAATATAATAATAAATTAGAAATAAAATTTCTCGTCTGAAGAACAAATATTATTTTTATGCATTCAGTTACATTCTTATGTACAGCGATTTTAAATATTCAGATGCGACAGACATTTCACTTTTTATGTATTTTTTTTTCATTTGCAGCTTTGTAGCTACTATTAGAAATAGAAACAGAATTTCTTTTTGACATATCATAGACCCGTATATTCCGTTTTTTAATTTTAATACTCTTCTTCGTCCAAAGATATTACATATTACAAACATATTACAATTCACTATTCGAAAATTACAACTTCGCGACCACACAAAAAAGTCCGTCCAAAAATTTTGGCCGTGAGTGTAATGTACTTAAACTGCTGCTACATGTAGATCGGAACGATTAAAAAAAAGGAGTTGAAAAAAGAGCTTTGGAAACCCTTGCGGGGAGGAGTGTCGATCCACGCGCTACGGGTACCGGTTCAGTTGTTGCGGTTCCAAGCGCACCACTTTTTGACGTACATTGCATTCCTCGTTAAGTGGTTGACACTGCGGGTGCAAAAAGCCCGGGCGTTCCGAGCGCGCAACAGAACCAAAAAACAAAATAAAAAACACGGCCGATACCCGGCAATATATCAAACCAATTAATACGCTATTATTTATTGTTATTAACGTCGAATGCTGAACTATGCCGGTCGAGTGTAAGAGGCCCCGAAGGTCGCACTTTTTACTCGTCTTCGATCGGCTTGACGGTGACGCGAAGAAAGGGGGCGGGAATTATCAAAAAATACCCAAACCAAAAATTATTATTTTCAAAAAAAAATCCTTTTCAGTTTCATAGTCTTTGCATACGCAAAGGAAAGTTTACCTAAATCAACAACAATTATTGTAACTGTGATAGGAGAATAGTTGGATTGACCTGCACACAAAGATTAATCTTTGTTATAAATGTATCTGTAATTTCATATGCAGATTTTTCTAACCGTCTTCGTAGAATGAAATCATACATAACAAAATCAAAATGTTTTTCAACATGTACCAAAAAAGACTTTTGCTACTTTTTTCATTTATCGCATTTTAACCATTGTGACATAGTTTACCGATTTTGCCTATAGATACTCAAGTTTCTCATAAAACTCTGGCATTAGATCTATTTTAGGTCAACTTATGAGTTTTAACTATTGTCTTGTCATCCATACTACGATACTAGTAAAAAGGAAACGAAAAAAAAATCTTTTAACAGAAAAAAATCGGCATTATGTACATAATGTCGCTAACTGAGAATGACACTCGGTCATTTTGAAAAGACAGCAGTCGGAAAGATTTGGGATAAAAAACTAAGGCGGTAAAGAGAAAATGAGAAATATTATTGTTGTAATTATTTTTAATTTTCTTCAAAAATAATCTTATATTGCGGATAGCAGATTGTTTGAGATTGCTCGCATCGATGCTACAGAGCATCTTGAGACATCATTTTAAATAAAATTTAATATCCCAAATCCAAGATATCAATTTTATTGCAACAAAAGATAGCCCATTCATGCATCGGAAAACCGACCTTCTATATCATTTTCCTAATCTACAATGTCAGTAAAAGAAATAAAAATAATGTCGCCATAGCCATTATTAAATCATAATTTTCCTTTTTTTAGCAATATATACATTTACTGTAATAATACAAAAGTTCAACACAATTTGGAATTTTTTAAAATCCAAGCGAGCTTTGGAAAACAAAATAGCAAAAGTACGTATAATGGCGGCGTTTAAGTCATATTAAGATGGCTGAAACTTTGCGTGTTTATTTTCAAAACATCGAAAACGCATTTTTTTCTCTTAGTATCTGTGCGAAGGAGGACGCAGTATAATAAAGCATTACTGTAATATATTGTATTGTATTGTATTGTATTGTAATATATTGTATTAGGAATGAGTATTAATTGTAATTGACATTTGTTTTACGGATATTATAGGAAGGAAGTTATCGAATTGCGGTTTCACAATCGTGTCAGACACTTATTGCATTAAAATTTTTGAGAAAACAAATTTTATCTGTAGTGATGTCGAAAAAAGCGATACAAGCAAGCGAAATTAAACAGTTACCCTTTTCAACGCCAGCAAGTTGGACAAAGTGCGTTCAGCTATTCTAAAGTTACTGGGATTTATTTCGGAAAATGTTAGAACACCGACGCCTATTTCCTTTAGGAAAAAAAAAGTGTTCATTTTAGTTATCTGTAATATAATAATTAAGAATGCGATTGCGCCACCCCGGCGGTCATTTTAAAAGTGTAAAAATAATTTCTAACATTTTCTTTTAGCCGCTTTAGTCATAAGTTTTTACATTACAAAACAACTAAATTTTTGTCATGTACGGGTTGTTTAAATCTCCGTATTCTCTGCGGAAATTTATACGAGAGGCGGAGCCGTTAAACCGGGTACCTTTTGTCTTTTTGTTCGTCCCCCTCGGGTCCCGCAGGCGCCGAATTAATTCGGTGGGCATTAATCTTGTCGAAACCACAATAAGTTTGCACGAAAGGCGACGGTATTAATGTTAACTAGCCCAACGAGCGTCGCCTCAGTCGCGAGCTAAAACAATGGAGAAGATCGAGATCCCGATTTTTTTTTTGCAGCGCTGCGGATCAAAATAATAAAGGATTTTTCGAACAAAAAAACCGCAAGTGATTAAAGATGCTTCGTGATTTTTAGTTTTTCTGATTTTTAATCAGGCGAGTAGTTCGAAAATTTCGAAAATATTCTGCTGTTCAACTACCCGAAATTAAAATATTAAATTAAACAGTTCAACACTTTAATAAATTTAGTTATCGTGGCACACTGTTTTGCAAAGCACTAGGCACTTACCCGTTGATGGAGGTCTGCGTCATGAACCAGCCGAGGACCGCTTTGACGATGGTGTGCCAGATCTGAGTCAGGATCCAATCAGACTTCTTCTCCGACTCTTCGAGAAACTTGATGGTGTCGTTGTCCGGTCCCAGTTGGACGAATTTCGAGGCGATCGCGGGTGGAAGACTGTTCAGGTCGCACTGGTACCACTGAAACACCAGCACCGTCAAATGTTTGTAAAACCGGCTACACACGATCCGGCAGGCCTGTCAGTTCGAACTGAACAGTCCGCCTGATGGACTGGCCACGCCCCAGACGTTCAGGCGAATATGAAATATCAGTCTCAATCATCATCTACTGACGACGACGAGTTAGCGCTTCTCGGCTTAGTAGTTGCTTTGGGTAAAAAGAGATCCAAAAAAACGTATGGTATCGTGTAAAAATTGTTTGAAAAAAAGGATCGTTCGCCTGAACAGTCTTAACTGACGGGAACATATACACGTTCAGGCGACTAGTCTTCAGGCGGACTGTTCAGTTCGAACTGACAGGCATGCCGGATCGTGTGTCGCCAGCTTAAGATTTCTTCAATAATCCAAGCATTAATTGAGTCGGCTGTTGTGAGAACAGTGAACAACTGATTTAATATACTTCGTATAATGAATCTAGTAAATTGCTTTATAGGCCCAATGGAATACAATACAACTGCAAAGTTACTTTTAGAACAAAAATCGAAAAACTAAATTACATTTTAAACCTACTCTTTTAAACTAAACTAAATTAGAGGTAGATCGGTGAGGTGAAGTTCTTGGTTCATTTGAATTCTCTATTTCTATACAGTACTTATTAATATAACAGTTATTTCAAACAACTTAGCCTAAGTTCAACGGTCAATAGAAAAGACCCAAAAAAGTACTATTTTTATTTTATAATTCTATTTATTTATTTCATTTATATTAAGCTCAAGCTGATAAAATGTTTATATTTTGTACAGGAGCGCCGTTTAAAGAAGCCACCAACGATATTTTTAATTTTTAGACAAAAACAATATATTTTTATACAGTTTGCCATGGAGCAGTACTCGGAGTAACCTTAGTCATTGCAATTGCCATTCTCAACAAAAAAAAACTATCAAATTACTTGGTATAGCCATCGATGACAACTAAAAGTGTCCACGTATATAGATGACTTCTAGCATCACTTTTCTGCTTAGAGGTCTCTCTAAAAGTGTCCACGTATATAGATGACTTCTAGCATCACTTTTCTGCTTAGAGGTCTCTGAGGTCTGGCTTACGCTATAGAAGTCTGAGGAAAAAGGGCTTTTATAATACAAATAGATAATACTTGATGCTATTGCGAGTCTTATCAGCTGTTCTTGCGTCAACACATAATTTTGCTTTGCGTTCGTTAGATTCGTTCCTTTATGGAACTTTTTCTTGCTAAAGATAACCTCAATCTTCATAAAAATCTGAATCTTGACCTATTTGCCCCGACCTTTGAGGCCTTTAATGGACACTTAAGACGGTATATATTTTGTGCTTTCCTTGTATTGGACAGCTGGGTCTGCGGAATTGTAATATTGAAATTCCAACATTCAAATTCAAATTCACCAGCAAAACCCTTAAATTGTATCTTCTAGACCCACGTTTCTACAGTGTAGAAGAATATTTAAAATCCGATTTTGAGCTGCGAGTCTCTCACATTTTATATTTTTTGTTAATTCAATTGTTTTAATATCTTATGTAATTACTGTGCTTTAGAATTTGCTACAATCCTATATTATTTATATTATATATATATATATATATATATATATATATATATATATATATATATATATATATATATATATATATATAATATAATTATTATTTTATAATTATATTATTTTATATTATATAATATATTATATAATTATATTATATATATATATATATATATATATATATATATATATATATATATATATATATATATATATATATATATATATATATATATATATATATATATATATATATATATATATATATATATATATATATATATATCGCGTATAAGGGCCGTCAGTATTCGTTTCTTAACCATCGTCTAATTCTTTTCTATGCGCCCGATACAATTAAAGCTCATTACCGGCGACACAGGGGGGGCCCCGACGACTTTCGAAATAAACGCCGGGCCATAAGTCAAAATTAATCCCAGCACTTGCGTATTTCGCAATTTGTCACACCTCCGAACCGCCGATAATTAGAGAAGGGATTTAAATGAAAAATTGCGGCTACGCTCCACCGATCGGGGTTTCGATTTTAATTGCCCCCCCCCCCTCCTACCAACAATTCTGCGACCGAGCATCGCTGTGATGTCTACAGTTTAAATTCGCTGACGTAGAATGATCGTTTGCACTAACAGCATTATAGAAAGGCCCCTAGAATATTACCATATATTGCGTATATGCATACAAGTACTACTTAATTCGGTACCACAATGAAAATTACTCCAAGTGTTGAAATTAAATAATTTTGTACACATGTTAGCTACACGTGTAACTAACAGGTATTTAAAATTTGTCCTACTGTCTTCCTAACAGACTTGACGCTTGATAAATATTTGTACTGTAATAACTTTTATACTTATAATTCTATGAAATTCCTCTGGAAATGTTCACAATTCCTCTGCAATTAGTTGGAGTTCCTCTGAAAATCCTCAGAATTCGTCTGTAATTACTTGGAAGTAACATAAAGCAGAGTATTGTAATGTAACTGTAACCGGAACACGCTGCATTGCACCGTCAAAATAGTTCGCTAGCTCTAAAAGGGCCTAGCCGGAATAGGAATCTAGAAGGTGTTCAGCAGTGGCGTTAATTCATACTATTCTGGAAAATATTCTTCCCAAGTTTAGTTGTATTATGTTCTTCCTCTTCCCTGTTTTTCTCCACGCTTCGAATCTTTGTTATGGCGAGTCCCCCGGTCATCTTTTTGATGGTCTTCCGACCCTTATTTTTCCTGCAGAATTGCAGGACTTGTAGAGTTTGTGTTGTAGGCCCCAGGAAAACTCGGTGACGATTTTGATATCTATCAGCTTTGCTTAATTCCATTCTCGCATTCTATATACAGGGCGAGTCATTTATTTGCATTGACAGGATTTTAAAAATTTTTTTTCTGCTACTCGTTTGGTATCGACTCCGGTCTTCCTTCTTCGTGCGATTGTCAAAAATAAAAGGGAGCCTCCTCCCGCCCCTCCTCAGACCTCGCGACTGGGAGACACTTTTAGTAACGAATGCGAATTTAAAATATATATATATCGGAGTGGCGGGGGTTGAAATTCGATTCCCGCGCCCGATACATATATTTTTACTTAAGGGTGGCGCGCTCGGTTCTATATAGAAATTTATGTATTTCTGGATACCTAGCGGCGGTCTCGATCACATTTTGATTGCGGGCGGGGCGGGGGTAAAATACTGGGCCGAATCGTATAAATCTCACTGGAGGAGATGCGAAATCGTTGTCGTGTCTTATTTTACATTATACCCGGGTTTCGCCGGAGGCCTAACTCGAATAGATTGTACGGGTTTCCCATTTTCAGATACGGATGGCTGTTTCGCCAACCCGTCAATCGGTTGACCCCGTAGAATAGACGAAATCACGGACGGTTTCGTCGCCAGAGTAACCAAAAAATTTATATATTTCCGTCTTTAGTTCGTTATTCATGGATTTTTATTATTTTAAAACTTGAAGTGATAAGACGATACAAAAAAGGGAAGAAAAATTGTACTAATTATAAATTAAAATTATTATTAATTTGCTAAAATTTGAAAAAAAAAAAAACGCTCATAAGAAACGCGGAAAGAAAAAACGCTTCAGACATCATTTCTTCTTTGTCATTGAATGCAGGCAACTACATTTCGGATAATTTTAACTTTTTGAACGCAAGGTTGCAAATTACAATTGACGCAATGTGTATTAGAACTTACAAAACCAACTTCTCCGAATAAAAAATTGAAAAAAGGCGCTACTATTGATCAATTTTTGTTTGTATCATTGCTCCTCCTAGATGCAAACTTGGTGTGTTAATGGATAGGCAATTAAGATATAGCGGCCATCCGCTATACTCAAATAAATAAACTTTGAATTTTTAAATACAAAAAAACTCTATGAAGTACGCCCTTTATAAAGTCATATACTGTCTTCCATTTTTTATCCATTCTTAATTCTGAGAAAACAAGATCAAAGTCTGAGGAGAGGAAGGTCACGTTGGTCTGGGTCCCGGGTCACACCGGTATCCGGGGCAATGAGGCAGCGGATGCCTTAGCCAGAGAGGGCTCCTCGCATAGGCATATAGGGCCAGAGCCCCGCTTGGGGATCGCCCCGTGTGTGAGGCGGGGAGCTCTCGAAGCCTGGGCGAGAGACCGGGCCGCGGGGGGCTGGAGAGTTGCTCCGGGAATGAGGCAGGCGAGGCTTATGATGGATGGGCCCGCCCCCCCTCGGACCAGGGAGCTGCTTAGACTGACCAGAAGGGAGTGTAGAGCACTAACTAGGCCCCTGTTAGGACAGGACATTGCAGGGTTAGGAGGCATCTTTGCGCTTGCTAGGCATTGGAGACGACCCGGAGTGTAGGTGGTGCATGGAAGGGGAGGAGACCCCGTATCATCTGCTCACCGAGTACCCTGCCTTGACATGGGCAAGATTTGGAGTCTTCGGAACGGCTCTGATCGATCCGGACTCAGTGCACGGTATTGGGCTAAAGGAGTTGCCGACCTTCCATAGGAGGGGCGGCATTCTGGACGCCCTCTAGAGCGGCCTGGGGGCACAACGGGCCCATCTGGTGGCCTAAATGCTTGGACGCCCGCGAGGGCGCCTCCCTTTAATACCAATATACTTCACAAATTATTATTCTAACAATAATTAAATTTGGTCTGTGATTATTAGCAGAGCTGGATTTCGCCATTTGTGATAGAACTATGTAAATATATTAGTTTATATTGGTAGAGAGTAAAGTTTGTCAATAATTTAAAATATAGTAATAAAGACTATAATATATACCTATAATTATGTTCAGTTTGCCTTACTTAAATCTTATTGGTAATTAGATAAAAGTGGCGCCTTAATAATTTAGAATTAAACAAAGAAAAGTAATAAATAAACTTAATAAAAATACTATTAATTTGCCATTCCCGCCTCTGATTTCCATTTCCACTAATATCATCGTAAATGAAAACAAAAATTCTAATTAAAAGTAGTAGACACTACGGTTCCTGCCAATTGGCTGTTTCATTTTTTTTTGTTTTTTTTTATTGTCAAATTTGGAACAAATAAAAGATTATCTATCAATAACACGTTTACATTTCTTTACAATTACAAATTTGTTGGCAAAACCACGTTGCCTACGAATTCGCTACTTTATACACACTCCCACACATTACACAGAAATAGATGTTTTATACCACCGATGCGGACTGGAAATATTTAATTAAACGTATTAAATATATTACTATAAAGTCATTAAATAATATAAAAACAGTCTGGATTTAATGAGATATAAGTGACAACGTATCATTTTAATTCTTTCCATAATCTACTAGCCTATAACAACTATTCAAATAACTCTTCCCTTACCTAACCAATTTATTAGGAACAGACTGATTGTAGCCTCTCAATGACATATTGGTATCGCTCTTTCTTCGCGTCTTGGGCTTTGTTATTTTTTTTATTATTAGCTTAAACGTTTTTTTTTATGTTTGTATGTTTTAATATTCCCTCGTTTAATGTTTAAAGCTGTAGAAAAAATAGTGGAAGTAACTGTATACATATAGTATGGTGGAGGGGCCCTGGTGGTATCCTTGCGGCACTCCGTACCCGTTTTCGACGGGTCCGCGGATCGCGACGGGGGAGAAAAAAAAAGCGAAAAACGCTCGGGCTTCAATTATTTGAAACGGAACGCCGTGTCACCCTCTCGATGGGTCGGTCGCCCACGCACCGAGCCTTTATGAATAAGTAACGATGTTGATCGGGCTTTAACAGACTGTGGCTAATTTACGACCGAATCAATAACAAATTCCATTCCGCGTTTGGGTCGTAAATCACCCGTTTAGCACCGAATACCCGGGACCCAGCTCGTACAAAGTTATTATTGCGTTCAGTGGAGGAGAACCGGGGGCTCTTAGACATTGAAAAATAACTAAAAAAATCTTAAGGCGGTTCCAAGGGAGATAAACGAGCAAACAGATACATACATATATATGTAGACGAAAATTAACTGGATAGTGGAAATTTAATAATAACCTTAGCACCAATGGAACAGACAATAAGCTCCTTAACAGCGTACTAGACATGGTTAGGTGGTCACTGCAAGAAGCTTCTAACGGAAAAACGCCGCTAATCTCTATATTAATTAGCGATCAGAATGCTAAAGAAAATAACTCATAAACTCGGTGATACAGACAAACTCATGGGGATGATAATCAAGGTCATTAATTTATTAACGATCATCCTATCACTAAAGGTGGAATATAGTTCACATATTCATAAAAATTCATAAAAAAAGGCCGCTCAAGCTATGTATGTGTAACCATCACCTTAAGCAGAAAGTGTGGTTTTCAATCAGGCAAGTCATAGAGACATAATATATTTTGTTTGAAACAAATCATATAAAAATGGCTTAGAGCTAACGGAGAAGTTCATATATGTGTATTGACTTGCAGAAGGCGTATGATAAGTCAGAAAACTTTGGGAGGTACTTCAGGAGACTAACATCGGCCATACTTATATTTATACCGGCTCTTAAAAACTAACCAAGGCTCAAGAATGTCCAGTCTCAAATTTTAATGTCAAGGATATCTCACATAGCTCCAAAACTATAACAGGAATATCAAAAATGGGGTTGTATATTGAATACAGAAAAGACCAAAATCATTATAAGATCTGGCAGTGAAAATAATGAATTAATATCTACGGGTAATTTTCTGGAACAGATGGCAAATAAATCAAACTAAAAACTAAACTAGAAATTGAACTGAGGTGTTGTCGAAACAATTGTCATGTGAAAATATATAATTTCGTGAGAATCTGAACTTTTTGTTCTTATTTATTTTGCTAAACTAGAAAGATGATTCATGCGTTAGCAGCATATTCTAGTTAAAACAACCTATGAGAAAACGAACATACATAATATATAACACGCAGTCTTATATTTAGATCAGAAAGGTGACTACTAATTGATAGAAAAAGAGGTGAATTAAGGTTGTAGAAATGCACATTCGGAATATCTACAGAAGCATCACGCATGGATAAGAAAACAAACGTGGAAGTAAGAACCATGGGCGCTGAGGAACCCTCAATTCAAGAGGTGGATGAAAACAACTTATTTGGTATGGAGCCCCAGAGACCTCAGAGATGAATAATGCGACAGACAATCCGGGCATCAACAACGAAAGAAGTTTTAAAACCGAGAAATATATATAACCAGAATAGAACATTTGTTGTTGGTGATATTCGTACATAATAGCCTTTTCAATTCAAAATGTTACTATGCAAATCTGCCAACAAAATCAATTTTAAGTGGTTAAAAATTACCGGTGTGGAAATAATTTTACCTCTAGTGGTATTACTAGTGAAAATATTAAAAAAAAACTATATTTTCAAGCCAAATCTAGCAATTATTTTACTCACTGTTAACCACGGAGACAAATTAGTTAAGTAATTCGTTACTTAGAATGGAATAACTCAAATATAACTGGGGTTGTGAATTATTCTGATAATTCTGTCTAATTTATATAAGGTTTGCTATCCTCCAGAGTTGTCGACAGTACCAGAGGGCAGCCGTCCGCAAAATCTCAAAAAGAGCATATAAGCGAATACAACTCACGGAAATGTAATCGGATGCTTACGACATAGATATTTTCGATGATTTACATGCCTTCTAATCCACAAATCTCAGATATAAACCAACTAAAAAAAACAACCTTGTCCAGAAGCCTGAAATTTGTTAGACCCGAATAGAATTAATCTGATCTTACGGTTTGCCCTAGCCGTACATCCTCATCTTCAACTAACCAAAATTGTTATACCGAGCATCAGCCATCGATATTCGATACTACCAGAAGAAGCGGTCGGAGAAAAAAGAGCTTCCAAATTAGGTACAAGGTATCGATCACGGGGGACACACGGCGAACAGAAAAAAAAAACATGCAAGCAAAAAGGAATTACAACATCGCTTAAAGCCGTGTCGAACAAGAGAGCCCCGCGGGCGATCCGATACGAAGAGCCCCGGCTGCTTAGAATTCACCCCGCACACGTGCGCGCCCTATCTCCCCCCCACCCCGCCCAGTCCCCAACGGGTTATACGGAGGAGGCGGAACAGGAAAATGCGTGGACCCCCGCGCCAGGACACTTTGTCACTGGATGGCCGTTTTTTACGACGGCTCCCGGAGGTGAGCTTATATATATATATAAGTTTCCCTTTAGCCCTTTACGTAGGGCGGCAAGGCGACGACGTCCGCATTGGTTGCCTGGGGTTGATATCCACTCAATACTTCTTTGCCTTAGTAAAAAATGCGGTTTGTACAACATAATTTAGACTTCAGTAGACTTAAGGTGCCGCATAACAGGGACAATCTACACTTCAGCAAGCTCAGTTACTCAGTTTGCTAGAGACGTCTAAGGTTAGGCACTTGGTTGCACTATACTCCCGATATCATTGCTTGTATTTGATTAAGTATGCAATATACTGTTAGTCTATCTGTTACTAATCGTAGCTTCTCCCCGATCATGGTCAGTATCTCCAAGATACAGTACTCATGTTCTTCACAACACTTCATGGACCTCAAGAAATATACTCATCACTCAGACCATCTTAAACTGCTGACTTAAGTTAAGTTTAATTTTTAACACTCGTCGATTATATTGTATTATCTTAGAACCTCTGTGTCATAGGAACACATTCATTGATTTTCTTATTCATCATTGTTCTCCACGCACAGGTTGACACAAACTTAAAATCGCAATGGGTGGACATCTTGCTGAAGTCATATTTGGTCAATGGTTGTTTGGACTGGCGAATCAGACTGGGCAAGTATCTAAACAATATTTGGTCCTCTAGAGCTCGCCCGTTATGATTTCAAAATGTCGAGACCGTTTAGTACTATTCGATCAGATCCAGATTACATGGGATATGATCGGCACACCCAGGGCTGGAGATTAATGGAAAACAAGCCCTCAATAATACTTGCGGACACCTCAAATTGTTATATTTAGCTTCCAAAACATGTTGATCACATTTTATTCTACTAGAACCTCCGTACAAAAGAAATCAATGGAAGGATATTATCTGATGATGTTTGGGCCTCTCTTATCAACAGTTGCTAGGCATTTACTACTGTGTCATAGGAACCGAAGGATGGGTATGCTTTGCCTGGATATTAGCGATGTGTTTGTCGATTATTCCAACCCAAAAATCACAATCTTTGTGTAGCTGCATTTGACGTAAGAAAATTTCGTAGCAATTCTTGCTACTTATTCCGCCCACTTGTCACTTGAACTGCAAAAGCTTCGCGCTAAGCTTGTTCAAAGGAGTTCACAGCAGGTGAGAACAGATTTTGGTTAGGACTTCGTACGTACGAGTACGTACGTAACGTAATCTTGATTGAAGAAATATTAAGTGGTTGCTTCCAATACATCCTTGCGGTCGTTTCCTCAACGTCTACCTATAAAAAAAACTCTTTAATCCGACCAAGTCGAACCAAAAACCACAGCCGTGGGATCGTCAAAGAAAAACTTCCCTATATTCATAGATCGTCCTAATGAACATTTCATTCAGCGCGAGAGCTGGCGAGGAGAGGAGGCAAAAACTCGGGTCTTGATTTGCAATTCGTCCGTCCGTCGGTTGGCAAAAAAACGCGCGAATTTTTATGGCGTCCAGTTCACTAGATCGCAGGCGGCTACGGCCATTCTGAGCATGCCATTGTCTCGCGGGCAAAAACGCCGTCAATTGTTTTGTCTTTCGCGGACCGTACACGCTGACGTTTGTCGTTAGTAGCCTCAACGGCCGCTTTTTTCTTCGGTTTGGGACTTTTCGGTGAGCCATAGCTGCGCATTCGTGGTTAGGTTTTTGATGTTCGGGTGTCACCACTCGGTCGTAAATCACTGGGACTTTCTGGTCAATCGTGGTACAGCTAGTAAAGACCCAAATTATAGAATGAGGTCGTGATGTATTTTACAGATGAGGGGATGTCTCGGTTATTTACAGAAAGGAACCAAACATCCCAAAAAATACCAAGAATAGTAATTAAAAACCAACTTGCTGTCATAGGTTCTTGAGTCTTACAAGTCTAAGAACTTTTAATATGGAACAGTCGTTCTTCACCATGGTTTTGTAACAGTGCAACAAGGTTGCAAAGTTTTGTAAAGGAACATTCAACTTTTTTGCACAATATATCTGTCTATATCTTTTAGATTTGACTACGTTACTCCGACATTAAACTCGCAGCATTCTCGTAAAAATATTACTTCAAACTTTCAAACGCTTTCGGGCCGACAAAGGGGACGTGATTGCTTCTTTCGAAATAAGGGTCTTCTTCGTGCGTTTGTTACGTTGCCTTTGAAGTGTTCCAGTCGATAACGACCCGAGTTCGGGATAATCCGTGGTTCAAAAAACGCCCGTCAGGAAATGTTTACCCGAATGCTGTTGTGTTTCGTCTGATGTTAAACGTCCGTTTTAATTGCCTCGTCGGTGACGGCTTTATTAGAAAACCCAGGGCAATCGTGTATGAATATAGAATATACGGCAATAAATTTTAATGTCTGCCTGAAATGGATGAGCCAAGGAAAGACTTTGTTGGACTACTGCAGAGGCACTTACTTTCTTTTGCGTTTGAGAGATTGAGTGGCTCAAAAATCTTGTGTTTGCCAATATCGTTATATAACCCAATATTTGGGGATATGGAATTTGTTTCTTTAGTACACACCGATCTAGCGTGCGAGAAGCGTCACTTTAAAGCGCCAGTTTCGTTTCTTACGGATCCGGATTCGGGGATTTTACCGCACGGGTTTGGGAGCAATCGGAATTTTCACGTTTGTCAATTCTGACGACCATGTCAGTGAATGTATTCGTGTTGTTTTGCGAAAATGTACAAACAAACTAACACTCGTAGAAAAAGTATAGTATGCAACACGTTCGGTAAACTTTTTAAGTCTCTCGTTTATTAAACACTCGTGAGTCAATAGCGTTTACCGCACTTGTTACATAATATACTATTAGTTTGATTGTAGTTCCCAACAATCAGAGATAGTTTAAATCACCTCATTTACTTTATCATCAAACTTAGAGTATTGGAAACAATGTGTTATATCGTGTACAATAAATGAATACCACTGTACTAGATAAGTACTGTGGTATACAAAGTGAATCCGGTGACTGACGTACCGACAATGGTGGAATCGGGTAGATGTTATCTGTCATCGCTATTGGCTAGCCAGCATTAGACAGTGAATTGAGCTCATTCGACAGCGCCTCGTAGTTTCTAGGTCAAGCTTGAGGTTTGCGTTGCAATGCCGCAGAGGACTGCACTAACAGTGGACCCAAGCACCCATATACGTACAGAGAAAAGACGGCGTCAACTTTTACTCTCGTTGTCCTCTTGCAGAAACTATTCACGAACCTTCCCAACTGGTTAAATCTCTAAACCTGTCTCCCTAGATCGAGGACTCGTTAACTATACTGTCTTCAATCCAGTTACCACTATTCTAGACAAGTACTGTGATGTACAGTGAACCAGTCGGAGGTTTGCGTTGCAATGCAGCAAAGTACTTCACTAACAGTGAAACCAAGCACCTATATACGTATAGAGAAAAGACAACTTCAAATTTTACTCTCGTTGTCCTCTTGCAGAAGCTATTGACAAGCCTTCCCAACTGGTTAAATCTCTAAACCTGTCTGCCTAGATCGAGGACTCGTTAACTATACTGTCTTCAACCCAGTTACCACTATTCTAGACAAGTACTGTGATGTACAGTGAACCAGATAGCTGACGAGCACACAATGGTACATCGCGGAGCTGTTAACTGTCAACTCTACAGATTAGCCAGCAATAGACAGTGAATTTCGTGCAGGTTTCTCCAGTTGTCTCGAAATTTCTAGGTCAAGCTCGAAGAAACTAAACAGTCGGAGGTTTGCGTTGCAATGCAGCAGAGGACTGCACTAGCAGTGGACCCAAGCACCCATATACGTACAGAGAAAAGACGGCATCAAAATTTACTCTCGTTGTCTTCTCGCAGAAGCTTTTAGGAACCTCCCCAACTGGTTAAATCTCTAACTCTGTCTGTCTAGATCGAAGACTCGTTAACTACACTGTCTTCAACCCAGTTACCACTATACTAGACAAGTACTGTGATGTAAAGGAGAACCTGGTGGCTGGTGGCTAACAAGCAAACAATAGTACAACGGGTAGCTGTTAACTGTCAACTCTACATATTAGTCAGCAATAGACAGTGAATTTCGTACAGGTTTCACACTTTCTAAGTGTATCTCAAAGAAACTGAACAATCGGAGGTTTGCGTTGCAACCTGTAGTACTGAGCGCCGTGACCCCTTCAGTCGTAAGAGCGTACGAACTTTTTCTAAGACGCGTTATTACACCAGGAACGTTAACTACCCCGACAAGAAGCTATGCGGTAATAGACGAGACTTTCCATGTATGAACAAAGGCATTTTGAGTTAATAAAAGCGATATCGTTCGGTTTTCATATATACATAATGCGCGATCAGAAAAACCGACGCGCGACTTTTAATAACCTCACGTATAGCAAAACGGGGCCGCATTGCGCGCGATTTTCGTCTTCTTTTTTCCGCGGCCGCGTATAATTAGACGCGGAGCGGACGTTTTCGAAAAAGCGCGAACAAAACGCGGATCGCCCGACCTCATTATATCTCGCGACGTTTTTAACATTCCCGCGATGTCGGCCGTCCGTGCCACCCGGCGCGAGTGCGGGGCCTCCACCAAGTAAATGAATTTAAACGAGAATCATCGGCGGGCAAATAAGCCGATTTGATCCTTTGTCGCCGATTTTCCGGCACGTATGACATTTCGCTTAATTGAAGGTGTTCGTTAGTAATCGTCGGTGCGGGTATGCGATGTGTGCGGTGCGCGCGCCACCGGACATATATCAACTTTTTAATACCGATGCGAACATGACCACGTAACCGTTATTAATGACGTTTGAATTTACCTCTGACTTTCTCTATCAAATCATCCTCAGGTCATAATCCTTCCAATACCTCGCCGCATTTTAGGCGGGTTTCTCTAAACTGCACCGAAATTTCTAGGTCTAACTAGACAGATAGATAGATTTTTATTTGACTGAATTACCATATATAGTATGTCCAAGTACAAAAAGAAAAAAAATCAATTATTATGTACATACACATACATATATACACATACATATATACACATACACATACATATATACACATACATATATACACATACATATACATATATACATACATATACTGTATGATTACATAAAGTCTACAATAATAATAGGTAACAATAATAAAACGTAATACATAACATATAAAAAGAAACAGGAATAGAACGGAAAAAATAGGAAGATACCGAACGCAACCAAACAGTAGCCAGCATCAAGAATCGGGAAATCAGCTAATATCTTTTATCTTCTATTTGTAGTAGAAACAGTGCTCCAAAAAAAAAACTTTTTTATTTAATTTTTAAATATCAAGTTTGTGACTTTAATTCGAATTAAGTTGAATTTACTTCCTAGTTCGAGGCAAATTTGATGAGGAAGTGAGGTACTTATGATAATCTGAGTGAACTGAAAGCATATTTTTTGAGTTATGAATTTCTAATACCGCGTGATACATGTATACCGATGGCAGTCGCGTAACCCCAAGATTCTGAAGCATCGGTTGACAATGGTCTCTATATGCTGCGTTGGATATAATTCCGATCGCTTTTTCAAAAAAAAATTATAGAATCATATGACAAAATTGAATGGAAAATAGCATAGTAACAAAAAGTTCACACTTGAGAGGCGCTTTACTGACTAAGCAATATGGTCCTTCCAAGAGAACCTATCATCCAGGACCACACGCAACAACTTCGCAGATCTGCCTTCCTTCCTTTATAAAAGTACCAATGTTAAAATGTCTTCGTTGGCTAAAATTGAAAAAATATCTTCCATCACAGTCGTGAATATGCCACGACATTGTCACGACCTGCAGCCCACCACTGGACGCGTTGCTTTTCAGAGGTATACTTAGACCAGAATTATAGTGCTTTTACAACCGACCCCGTGATCAATTTTGCTTACTGTTTATTAATCCAAAACCGCAGCCCATTACAACGCCCTGCCGAGCAGACCCTTACCCGTAACCATTCGAGGACCGTCCTAGTAATTTATAACTAACCAACACTAAGAAGCGGGCTAAAAGTATGTTTATTAACAATTCTTGAAACATTTACATAAAAAAAGTACAAAGTGACAATTTATCACGTGCTATGTCACTTGTCTTCATTGCTGCTCCTACGTCCCGTTCTGAATTTCTTATAAACAATTCAAAACAATTTACTTAGCTTCCGAAGACAAATGGATCCGTTTTTTTATTTGCTGAGGTAGTTCGTCCTCTAAATTATCATTAGGTTCGACTACCATCTCCACTTCGTCTCCAAATTCTGCGTTATTTGCCATATCTTCTTCTAACAGGGGAACATCTGCTATATTCGACGGTCTCCACATTTTAAAGTGTTAAAAAACAGGAACCTTCAAAAAATGTTTAATTGTAAGATTCTAATAAAAATTTATCTGTATTTTTATGACTTACCTTTATCTACCACGAATATAATCTATAGTCTTAAAAAAGACTGTTGTTTATAAATCGAAGAACTATATAGAAGACACAAAAATACAAGAAGACGAATGTTGTTAATCGACAGGCACACGAGACAAAAATGATTATTTTCAAACTTACCTGTAAGATAAATAGAGTACACGTAATTACCCTTACCCCTTAAACCACCCAGTGAAAACAGCATCGCAGGATACATAAATACGTACTTACCGGAAGGATCAAATACCTCCGTAATATATACGAACACATTGCAATTTGGATTAAACTATTAAGAACGATACATATCATCCGATATTAAAGTGCTATTTGAAATACCGCAGTTTCAAATAAAAATTTCGCAGGCAAGACCCACTTAATACAGACTGTTGGGAAAGTCTGCGGCGAAGGTACTGTAAAATACTTAAAACATCAAAGCAATAAATGCACTATATTTCTGGTCGTACAATAGAGCTCTCAGTGAATAAAACTCTCAAACCGACACAACAGTACTGGTAGGTGCCACCCTTATTACCATGGACTAGCACTGAAATGAAGATTGTTATCCAGAGAAAGGTAGAGAGCTAATCGTCTGACTGACTAGGCATTCGATCGGGAAAGCATAGACTTGGATTTTATGACACCAACTGAAATTGTAAATCCCGTTTGAATCCACGTAAAAAAACTTTAAGACCTAGACAATAAGTGATGTTACACGAAACTGACGGAGAAGTTTTGGTGCTCTTGCAACAGAAAAGAGATCAAACCAGCTCCCGGCGATATGTAGTTCTATGTGATTTGGTGTCCTGGGTATACGAATCTAGTCATAGATGTCAGTGCCCGAATTTTGCATTTCAAGTTAAGTTTTCTTTGCTGCACTGATAAAACCATAATTTCATAAGAACCACATGCTAATTTTAATAAAAAAAAATTACTGTAATGGCAAATTGAAATTTATTTTGGATTTTTCTCAATCTGCTTTAGCAAATCATATTGCTGCGCCGATAAAGTTGGCCCCTGATCTATACAAATGTTATTCTTACTAGAATCTAGAATAAAATCGGGAGCGATTATGAAGTAATACCATTCCTCTTGGGCAACATACACTGTAAATTTGCTTCCTACCCTAAAATAACAAATTAAGTAATTGTCAAGACCTCGGAAAGTGTTACTTTACGGCGTCACCTTCGGTTTCAACGATCTTGAGGTACTTCAGTCATTTTCGGTAGATTTTAGCAGGGGGTGCTATTTTGACAGATGTTTGTTCACGTGGTCAGGTCACCCGTCATTCGGTGAATGTATTCGTGGACTTTTAGCAAACGTATAATGTAGTTAACAGTTGATAAATTTCTTTAGTCACTAGTATCGTTTACTGAACACCTATAAAACTTTTATTTTTTTTAGGTTACTTGGTGAAGATGTCCAATTCCTCCATAACAATAAATAGAAAAAAGCTAGATTTCTCCTGCGTAAGGTACAGAATCTGTGTTGCTGACATTTCGCCAAATATCTAGGTGAAGTATTCAGAGCGTTATCTGAAACTTAGCTTTAAGTGAATTGGGTATTGAGGAGAGCGAGACAGGGCTCTGAAGAAGCCAGTTACTTTGGTGTAGTTACACCGCAGGTTCCACTCTTCATCATTGTTCCTCGTTTATCTTAATTAAAAATGAATAAACTCGGTAGCCATTTTTTTTCCCAAAGTCTATCTCCAAATGCACAGATCCTCAATCGTCAATTATCCCGACAAAAAGAGGCGCCGCGCAATTCCAAACGGCCATTATTCTAGCGACCGGCGAAGCTATATCACCGAGATAGAAGTAAGTTCCTTAAGCTCGTCGGGAGTCCGCCCATATTTCACCGCCGATATATGCATGAACTTTTATAATTTGAACCGAAAGTACATTTACGGCGGCGCGGGGCGGAGGCGGGCGGGCCGTTACGCCCGACTTTAATAGGTGCGAGTGGTGTACGGCGACGTCATTTAGCGCTTCCGTCGCACATGGGGCTCTCCAGGTAAGTGATGAATGGGTCCTCCGGGTATATACGCCCGCGTCGTCCTTTTCCAATCAGACAAATGCAAATTTTTTTTTCGACGATCGATACCGTTCCCCTGGCAGGCGCCAGTGGCGTCCGCTCGGGTAAAAAAATCTAGACGACAAATATCTAATTCTATTTCTGTTACGAGGCTGAGCCTGACGATGAAAACAACGTTTTTTAATTTCTTTTTCTTTGGTTTATTTTTCCACGTAGTCCCCAGAAAAACTAAACCATTTTTCATATCGGTGATCTAATTTAGTTATATAGTCTTTATAAAACGAAACGCCGAACTTCTCAAAAAATCATTCACCGCAGTAACTTCCTGGGTGTGCTCAAACTATTGTCCACCACGCCAATCTTTGAACCTAGCGTAATCGATGGGTGCAAAGTCCGGGACTTAAGTGTAAAAACGCTATCTAAAACCTAGTTAGATGACGAAATTGCCATTGTCTGCTTTGGAGCTTCTTCGAATCTAAGTTTTCCAGCACTATTTTGTGCATTTTTTCTACTATTTCAAGTATTGTCATCTCTACAGACCATTGAATATCACGGTAAAGAGCCTTTCGGTGTGTTATCCATATTCCCTATTGTAAAAATGTCAATAGTATTTTGATTAAAAGGTAAATGAATACTAATTTGTATATAATCTGGTACTACAGATTACCGATTAAGAAAATCAGGGTCTGTTAGGCTGTAGAGCTGAATGACACTTAACTAACCAAAAGCAGAATCGGATTTCTAATCACCAACAACCTAGACAACAACTGATGGGCAGGACATCCCGATAATGTAACCTCGGAAAGTGGAAGAATGAACATGGCAAACCTCAGGATGACAAATGCTTGTGACATGTTTGACGCCCTCTGCTGTTTCTAGGGCCTATTGGTGAATTACGCGCTCCAGTGATATTCGCAACTTTTTTCTATTGCATTCTCAATAATTGGGGATTTTGTCGAACCGCCCTTCTTTAAAACAATCAGATTTTCGACAACCGCGTTTTCACGCAAAAGTTTACTATTTGTAATGCAGATTTCTTAAATCGATAATGCGATTTTTTCGTCCCCGAGGATAAGCACGTCCTTTGAAGTTAACTGCATTACGGTCGTGGCAGAAAGGGAATTTTTGTAGCTTTCTCGGAAGATTATAAAAGTTAGTGACATAAGAGCTTCGCGTATGGACTCGGCTGGGCTTTAACCGTGAAGTTAATCCAGACAGACTCGAAAGATATAATTTATTGCGATGCTTTTTTTCACCGATGATCTATCATCCGCTCTGAATCAGCAAGATAATAAGGCGATAATTTTGTTTTTGCAATTTTAAAGATGACAGACCAGATCTATTCCACAATTTTGTAAATCATACAGAATTAATCTTAATTATAGTTTATAATTGATTTGTATAGTAAATCATGTATGTATGTAAAGATAACCTTTAAATTAAGTTTTTCCGCATCCTTTGCAGTTCTATCGGGTTTTCATCTTTTTGATGGAATCCGATGACAAATTTCATACCGATTGAGTCGTAAAACTGTTTAGAACAAATTATTCATTTCTAGCATCTTTTACTTTTGTGATTTGTCAGTTCCACCAATAAAAATGGGTCCACTATCGATCCTACAAAACTGTAGTTGGTAGTTTCAAATCCTTCGGAGCCAAAAAAAATTCTGGCAGTAAATGCCCACATGTATGCTGACAATACCCAAACTTATATCTCTTTTTCACCTTCTCAGATCAATATTGTTCAAAACCTGTCAAATTCTAAAAATTTGTGAAGGACATCAATCGAACCAAGTCTGTTGGCATATTATTCTGTAATGATAACGTTCGAGGTGAGCTAACTGAACGTATAAAATTTATTGTTGAGAATACTTGGAAGTGTGCCGCAATAGATCATCTGTGGAATAGCATGATCTCCCTTAAAAACTGTTGTAAAAATTTAGGTCTTATCATTAACGTAAATTTAAAATTTAAAGCGCACATCACTTTTTGTCTAAAGAAGGCATTTTCAATGTTTCGATTAGGCGGAGTGTACCAAAGACTTGAGGGATTGGGATGGCTTTATATGGTTCAGCAGGGTTCTCTGCATTCTGTATATGTCTCTTTTATAAGGTTTTTATAAGGTATTACAATGTCATTACAACAGCATTTGTTAACTGTGCCTAAGCACAAAGTGTTTTTCCTACCAGAAAGCTTTTACAATTAATAATATAATATATTATAATATAATATCACACAATATCCACTAGCTCATATAAAAAACAAATGAAGCGTAGATTTATGAGAGGATGATATGTGGGCATTAATTTGGATAGCCGTTCACTAACGTAGGTAACAAAACTTCTCTTTCTTTCTTAGCTACTTCTCGCTTCTTTTATCTATATTTCTAATTCACGTAGCTTAGTTGACTTCAATATTAGCTTCCCTTGAAACGAAGCTGCCAATCATTTGTAGTGTGAAATAATAAACTTGATTGTTATTATTATTATATTTAGTTCAAAGCTCAAATAAAGCAGCAGTGGTTTATGGGCGAGCGCCCATACGCATCCCGGCCCGCGGAACGTGGAGGAAGACAAATGACGCGTCAAAAAGCCCGGCCTCCCGCGACCCCTTCGCCGTATTAATGACATTCCGAACCACCTTCCGCGCTACCGTTGCGATTGTTATTAACCGGGGCCTATCTGCGATTCCCCATCGACATAAATAACGGAAAGTTAATTGAAAATTTTCGACCGGAATATGGCGGATCGGTTTTCGGGTCCGGCCGTGTGTGTTTTAACCGATGAAATACGATCGCAACCGAGCGACGGACGGAATTAAATTTCCTATCGTTCGGAGATGTATACCGGGCGGTTGCTTTTAAAGTGCCAAGAATTGGTTTTACGCAAAACGGCAAGAGCATGTCGCTTGAGTTAGGGAAAGAACAATGTTGCGACATTCAATATTGATCGACCAGTTGATTTCAAGCGCGTTTGCAACCAATAAGACTACCTTCAACAATCACCATTTTGACAGTTTTCAGTGCGGTTATGGCCTCGAGTACTTTTTCGACAGTATTTTCTCAAAATGTGCCCAGATACCATTATATTTAAATTTACAAAAATGAACTATCTGATGTGCATCGATTTTGATATATATATTTAAGATGACCCCACAAACTATCTCAATAAAGGACAAAAAACATTTTCGATCTTACCTAATCACCATAATTCATGGCACTCTTTCGAAAATAGTAAATATTTTGGGTTATAAATGTACTTTCATTTTTGTTTATTCAAAGCAATATCGGATTTGCTGACAACCAAAGTAGTGGTGGTAAATTTCTTCTATTATTTCTAATATTCGTAAACATACGCAGTTCCAGATGTGAGATGTGAGATAAGAGACCATTTAGAACTGATAATTAAATTATGCCTTAAACTAAGTTTTAAGGTCTTGGTTCCCAAAGTGGTCGAGGTGACCCGCAGAGATCCACGAAAATTTATCTCGTTTCGATAGTGAAGAACTAAAAAAGTTAACCAGCGAAATTTTAAAAGTAGTTTATGAGAAAAAAAGCCTGGGATACTCCGATTTAAGGGGTTCATTGTTTTCTATTTTAAAAGGACGATCTGCCCGGGACCTGTGGTTAATTAATAAAAATACCTAGCAAAATGACATTATTAAAAAGGGTTTGTTTGAATGTTATAGACAATGACAAATGTTGGTGCAATGGGATATTTCAGGCTTCCATTGTTTTATTATTTATTTCAAAAATGTTCCGGATGGTCAAGTATCTCCCGGTGTTGTTAAGTGACAGACCTCATACTGTGCGAATAGTATAAAATTATTTAAATGAGATAAGTACTGACACCTTGAACTGACCTCCATACAGTCTAGACATTAACCCCATAACTTATATGGAATCAAATCGGTAGGTAGCTTAGAGATTATCAACCCCCACCTGCCTCAATGGCTGATATAGAAAACTGGCTGATCAAGTATCTCCAGTTGTTGTCAGGTGAATACCAAACAAATCTTAGTCTTTCGCAACAGACTACATACTGCGCAAATAGTACAAAATTATTTAAATGAGATGAATACTGACACCTTGAACAAAGTCACAGTCACAGCCACACAGTCTAGTAATCAACCCCATAGAACTTATATGGAATCAAATCGGTAGGTAGTAGCTTAGAGATTACCAACCCCCACTTGCCTCAATGGCTGATGTTGAAAACTGGCTGATTAAGTATCTCCAGTTGTTGTCAAACAAACTTTAGGCTTTCAAGACAGACCACATACTGCACGAATAGTACAAATTTATTTAAATGAGGTCTGGCCTCCATACAGTCTAGACATTAACAAAATATCAATATTGCAATCAAATGGATAGGGAGCTTTGAGATTATCAACCCCTACCTGCCTCAACCGCTGATGTAGAAAACATTAGCAGGAAAATATGGACTAATATCGACAAAGCACCAATTAAACGTCTGATTCAAAGACGAGCGGTCGATGTTAGTCAGTTTCAAGAAGTAGGAAAACACCCGATATTGACATTTTACTTGTTTGATGTTATTGTTACATTTGGCATTAAATTCCACATTACGAGTGATAAGACGATTGGAATTCCCAAAGAATGGATTTTCTTTAAACCCTGTGTGCATGCCTAACACTTAAAATAAAAATGTTTTTTGTAAAGATTTATGATACGATTTCGCATTTCGGGAGAAAATTAACTTCGAAATTGACCCAAAACTTCAAAAGAGGTGCCCTATTTAAACCTCAAAAACGTGTAAGGAGGTTGAGGACTTGTCACCGCTCTTACCTCGATGCCGAGCTTCTTTAGAGTCTGGAAAAATCGCATGGTTCATATCTCCGGCTGGTCAAACGCCACCGCCACACACACACACACACACACGTCCACTGTTTAATCCTCGGGGCAATATTTATTATGCACGGTCGGGCGCAATATTTAAACAGTTTTTATCTCGATCGTTAAACTATTTGCAAACGGCGGCGACGCGATGCAAGCGACGACCTATGCCGTGACGATTAAATTTTTGCACTGTTCATAACGTACGCGTTTTTCGCGATACCCGATATCTACCGATTGTGCTAATCCCGGCGGTAAAACAATATTCGGGATATGAATGCCATTAGGATAAATGAGGCCGATATGGATTTTGCGAGGCAAATTTTAACTAGAGCGAGATAGGTAGTAATGGGAATTGTTTTCTCATGCTAATGCTGAGTGCCAATAACAGCAACAAGAGAATTTGTTACGGTTGAATTTAAAAACTATTTCATGTTTAACAAATTTTCTATTTGTCTATTTTTCATTCCTACAAAATAAATAATGAATTTCTTTTAAAAAATTGGTTATCCAGGCAAATTTTAATCATACTGCACTGGATTGGTTTCAAACAGGTAACGGCACAACTATATTCCTAATTTCTTTCCAGTTCTAAATCTAAAATTAGAAATGTGGAGTGGAGTTTTCAACTCACCCCGTATATCTCTTGAAGCCGAGTGTATTTTTCTAAGAGAATTTAATTAATATATTCATCAATACGGTTGCGGCAAAAAGTGACAGCGTGTGTGCCTGAGTGCTCCCAAAGAATTTAGCACCATCTGAAGCGGAGTAATCCAGCTTAGTCTTGTTGTGTGCTTGCCTTTCCCTCCTTGCGCATGCTAATTTAATATAGGCTTTTTTATGCGTTCACAAGCAAGACAGCCTTCCCTCCATGATTCTACTTAGATTTATAACAAAGTTAAAATAGAACATTATAAATACACAGACGCGGGAACTTTTATTGTGCTTGTCGAGGTCACATCCGGAAACCCCATTAGACTTGGGAGTGAACTAAGGAAGGCCAATGTAGTAGGAATATTGAAAATAACAAGGAAATGGAGAAACAGGATAGGCATTGACTTTTAACCAGCAAGGCTGCAAACGAGTTTATAGAGGTTTAATAAAAAAGTTAGACATGTCAAAATGCATCCCTATGGGTTGGGTTTCGTCTAAGGGCATCATTAAAGGTATTCCTATTGAGATAACCCCAAGTAGCTAAAGCGGACGCATAAATCTTATCGGCCAGAAGAATGAACAGAAGGGTGATAAATGGGAACGCAACAGAATACATTCCAACAGAGATATTAGTTTTAACATTCTAAGGGAAAAGGATACCTGAAATAGTGGATGTCGAATATCACAAAGCAGAAGTTGACATACCGTAGGTCAGGTTCTACAGTGAAAGAATTTTTTAAGACATGGATATTTAGAGGCCAGAAAAGATACCCAAGATGTCAGGAAGAACATTCGGAAAATGAATCTGACTCGGAAATCATAACATGTGCCCACTGTGAGGAAGGTCATAACTCGCTATCCAGAAACTGCGTCGAATATTCAAAATAAAGAAAAATTAAGAAAATTATGGCCTTTGAAAACATGCCTATTTATGAAGCAATGCGAATGAGTTACATAGAACTCTTCAAGTAGCATGACTTACAATAAGAATGAAAAGGATTATCCTTACCTTCCGTTAAGAAATAAGAGGTGTTTTTTTTCGATGTATAGAACTTTAAGTTGCAATAAAACAACGATGGATTATTCGATTGACATGAATTTTATTTATCCGAAAGATAATCGTGTGGCATTACATTTTAAATATGATTTCTGACATATGACCACCACGGCTGGCGCGGATGTAGTACAACCTGGACGTCCAATTTTCGATGACTTTTTCCAACATTTGTGGCCGTATATCGGCAATAACACGGGGAATGTAGTCTTCCAAATGGTCAAGTGTTTGTGGCTTATCCGCATAGACCAATGACTTTACATAGCCCCACAGAAAGTAGTCTAGCGGTATTAAATCACAAGATCTTGGAGGCCAATTCACAGGTCCAAAACGTGAAATTAGGCGGTCACTTTCAATAAATCGATTGTGGCACGAGCTGTGTGACATGTTGCGCCATCTGGTTGAAACCACATCTCCTGGACATCATGGTTATTCAATTCAGGAATGAATGAGTTAGTAATCATAGCTGTATACCGATCACCATTGACTGTAACGTATCTGGCCATCATCGTTTTTTAAGAAGTACGGACCAATGATTCCACCAGCCTATAAAGCGCACCAAACAGTCAGTTTTTCTGGATGTAACGGTGTTTCGACATACACTTGAGGATTAGCTTCGCTCCAAATGCGGCAGTTTTGTTTGTTGACGTAGCCATTCAACCAGAAGTGCGCTTCGTCGCTAAACAAAATTCGCTTATGAAAATCAGGAACAACGGTAATCTCGTTTTGGGCCCATTCGACGAATCTACGCCTTACTTGATGATCGTTTGGCTTCAATTCTTGCACGAGTTGGATTTTGTAAGCACCTAAACCAAGATCCTTCCTTAAAGTGGATGGACACAGATCCAATTCTTGTGCTTGATGGCGGATGGACTCATTCGGGTCTTCCTCAATGCTACGCTCTACAGCAGCAATAGCTTCTTCTGTACGCACCGTACGGCGTCTCTGAGGATGCGAGTTATCAATAAGAGTAAACGTGGTGCGAAAACGTTCCTTGGTTAATCGAATTAACTGCTCTGAGGGACGATTTTGTCGACGATAAAATGGACGTAGTGCGCGATACGTATTCCGCACAGAACCATTTTTTTCTAAATAAAATTGCACTATTTGCAAGCGTTGTTCTATTGATGGTGAATTGCCAAACCAAAATGAGAATAAATCACTTGACAGCTGTTACATCGGTCGCCATCTTGAACAGTAATGCCAACTTAAAGTTCTATACATTAGCAAACACCATTTTATAAATAGCCAAGAAAGTCCGACTATTCGGAAATAGTCGTACACAACAATAACCAAAAGTCCCAAAAGGAAGTAAGAGATCATACATTCGCCGCCTGTAGACAAGAAGTCCCTAAGAGAAGCTACTTTTCCGGCAACAACTAGAACGCCCACTAGGGGGCGAGCAAGTAAGTCAATTATTGATTATGTGGGAGAAAACAAAAGTACGGCGGAAGCTAATAACATGGAGACAGATTTTCAATATTCATCGCTGTTCAAGTTAATAAAGGACGTAATATACAGGGAGATAGACCATGTGGCAAGTACCTACGCCATACAGTTTGAAGACGATCTCCGAAATACATATCATCACCAGTATCTTTAAGACGAAATTGTCAGTCAGGCGAAGATGAATACTAGACAACAAATCAATGTCATGAATTAGAACATTAATGGAGTAAAACAAAAATGAGTAGATCTACAAAACCTTATGTCCGAACATCAAGCAGAGGCAATTCTTTTAAATGAAACGCATTTACGGAGATTACACAAATTTCACATGAAGTTCTACTCAGTTATTCGTCAAGATCGGGACGGTGGTTATGGTGACATAGCCTTTTTATTAAACAAAAATGAACCATTTATAGAAAAATAGTAATGAGAGAGCATCAATGTCAACGAGCCTATATAAAACATTCAAAAGCTATCGAGAACCTCAATACCCAAAACAAAAAAATGACATAAAGTTTGCAAATCTATCCTAGTTTATTATCCACGGCTTGTTTTCCTGTGTGCTAATGCTTTGGTCCTCTTAAAGCAAGAAGTATGTCTTTTTTGTAGTCCTCACCTTTATCTGTTGCCCTTTATCAGACACGATGGAAGGTATGGACATCAGGATCCAGATGCTTCTTTGGTCGCCTTCCAACGGGAAACTTATTTGGGCGGCCGTCTGACCAGACACGAGCTCATCCTCAAGAAGAAGAAAAAGAATTCAATTCACCTCACGAAAACATCTTTGGTTATGTTGTTTGACATTTCGCAGAAAAAGTAAAACAAAGGGATTAGGTTGGTTATTGGTGTAACCAGGCTTTTACTAGTGGTAAACCAAGAGTTGGTGTTCAATTTTTTAATATCCCATGGTCTGATACGTAGCAATATTGAATCTAACCTATCCCAGATATCTTTGATTTTATTTTGGTCCATCGGGATATACTGAGTTCGTCTTGGGCAGTTTAAATCCACAATCACCTGTCAAGCTGATTAATCTTCGCAATCGACGTTTTAGTTATATTTCACTTGTGAGAACCACGAAACCCCCAAGCGACATCGTGGAGAAGTTTGCTATCATTTTCTGGTATTCTTTATTCATTTTTTTCCTCTTCCTTGTTTCTCCTTTCGTCCGGGTCGGCGTTCCCGGATTTCGACACCTGATTGTTGGAGTCGCCCTGTTGGAGCAGCCTTGACCAAAGAGTTTGGACCAAAGAGTGAGATAGTGTTTATCTTGTGATCTAATGATATGACTAAATGAACACATTGGTACTACTGCAAAACAGCTTGCAAATTGGAGTCGATACATGTTTGGAATTACTTGAAAAAGAAAGTACCTCATTTAATTTAATCATCTGTGATAATTACAATAATAAATAATACCATCTAGTCGAGACTGACCTCTAGAGTGTTTTCATTATCGACTTGGTTAAAGGCATTAACTAAGAGTCTCCATATTCGAACAACCTGAGGTAGCAAGTTGAATTTATTTCCCAACCTTTCACCTGTTTGGATTTTTTTTAGGTAAATCGTTTGATAACGGGTACTTTGTGAAATTGGTTCAGCTGAGTTCACAAAAACACACAGATTTCCTGAAGATTTTCCAATGATTTTGCGTATTGTACTGATTTAGCAAAATAATTATTAGGTTATGTGGACATTTCTTCTATTCCGCGGTAAATAAAAAAACATAAAATTTTAAAAAATAGGCTTTTTTAAAATCTCTTTTCAAAAAGTGAGAAAATTTTTTATAAGTGTCAGTCAAAAAAAAAAAATAATTTACAATAAAAGGCAAACAATGAAAAAGAAAATACTTTTATCTTTTTTCTTTATATACACCCTATAAAAATTGTTATGGTAATTAATTTGGTAACTACTAAAGTAATTATAACTAACTATAACTTACATAAATTTCAAAATTTGAGGCTAAACTATAGTCGATGGGTCCATTAGCCTAATATAATTTTAAGATCTGCATATATATATATATATATATATATATATATATATATATATATATATATATATATATATATATATATATATATATATATATATATATAGGGTTTTTTACATCTGTCGCTGTCTCCCTTCTCTCAACCTACGCCTCCATCCATCTCTGTCTTGCCATTCATCTCCGATACCTCTTTTTTCCATAGATTCATCTACTTCATCCCTCCAAGATCTTCTGGGTCTACCCCTTTTCCTTCTACCTATGGGGCTCCATTCTGTTATCTTGTGTATCCACCTATTTCTGTCCGTTCTTATTACATGCCCATACCATACCAATCTCTTTTCTTCAATCAATGTTAAGGTCTCTTTTTTGACACCCATTCGCTGCCTGATCTCCTCGTTTCTTACTTTGTCTATTCTCGAAATTCTACAACTTCTCCTCCAGTATTCCATTTCAGTGGCCTGTATTTTACTTTTGTATTTTTTGTTGATCACCCAGTTTTCCGCGCCGTATGTCATTACGCTCTGTACTATGGTGTTAAATATATGTGATTTGGTGTGTCGAGTGATGTGTCTATCCCAGAGTATTGGATTTAGTTGTCTGATACAGTTTCGCGTCTGGCCTAGTCTACTGTTCATTTCTTCCTCTGTTGTCCCTTTTTGAGATATTATTAAACCTAATTATTTGAAATTTTTGGTTCTCTTTATTCGATGATTTTCATCGACTTGTAGGTAGTTGTCTCCATCTTCTGTTGTTGCCAGGTATTCCGTTTTCGAAAAATTTATTTACATTCCATTTTTTTCATATTCTTCCTTCAGTTTTCGTAACATGTAACTTAGGTCTTCTTCGTCTTGTGCGAGTACAACTTGGTCGTCCGCGAAATTTAACTTGTAAAGACAGTCGCCTCTGATTGGAATTCCCATTTGTTCACATTTTTTCTTCCATGGTTTTAAGATCTCCTCTAGAAATGTTTTAAACAATGTTGGTGATGTGGAGCATCCTTGTAGCAGCCCTTTTGTTGTTTTAAAGCCTTTTGAGAGTCTATCTTCGATTTTTATAGATATTTGGTTTCCTTCAAACATTTTTTTAACGGTCTCTATTAATTTTTGTGGCAATCCGATGGTCTTCATTGCCTTCCATAGTATCCCCCTGGGTATGGTGTCGTATGCTTTTTTTAGGTCTATAAAGGCTAAGTGAACCCCTCTCGGGAGAGCTTGCAACTCCTAGAGAGCGCGTCCCCAGGTGGCGGATAGGGGAAGGCCTCCCAGATATGGGTGGTTGGAGGGAAATCAAATACCTCCCGCGGACCAACAAGCACCACCGCAGCGTCGGACTCACAATGGGCGGCTGCAAATAGCGACAGTTCCCAAAATGGGCGGCTGAAGTAAAAGGCCCTCCAAATGGGGATTATGGCGTCAGGTCTAAGCTCCCTGGCACATGTACAAATATAAAGGGTCAAATAGACTAGAAGCAGGATGAAAAACCACGGAATTTTTCCCCGGGTGGTAATCCACACCTGGACTTTTAGACAGAAGAGGGAGCCCCAACGGTTACGGGGGGGGGGGGGGGCAAACCTGCTGATCGTGTACGAAACCCAGTCTTAAATCTCAACCAATTTATCTTAAGCAACTAAAGTCGTTTTCTTCACAGTTTAGAATAAAAAATTGGTAAGATGAAAATTATAGAAATTATTTCTTTTGTAATCTGAGTAGGCTACCGAGGTTCGAAGTATGCTGTTTCCAACTGATGTGGTATGAATAAATGCTATTTCGAAGGATAAGCATTGAAAATACTTGAAAACACTTGGGGGTTACCAACAATGTTATCCATCAAAATAAATTAGTCTGCAATTCAACGTCACACTTTATTTAATTATATATTATATATTGCTTTATTAGTGAACCGCATCTTAATGAAAATGGCAAGTGCTCAAAACTCCCAACAAAATCCTAGAATTGAGGTATCATAGGTATCACTAATTTGTCCCAGATTTCGCAGATAATACAAGGATTTCACAGTGATATTTTTTACAGTTAACAAGCCCTTAAGGAGATGACATCAACAACAAAAGCAGAAAGTTAGAAGTACACTATTTTTTTTGTTACATTGTATTTTTAATTTTCCTAAAATACCCCATAACACCAAAATCCCATCTGCTCAAAAAATTCTAATTCTAAGAATTCATCATATTCGAAAATAAATACACCAAATCATCTTGTACCCCATCCGAGTTCGATTCCCTTTCAAATATGATTCAAACTCTTCCCAACTACCAAATCATTTCAAATGTGGAGCCTATTGCAAACAAAGTGCCGTCTCAAACAGGAAATGAAATCCGATTTCAAACCGCAGAAATCTAATATTCCAAACACTGAACGCATAGCTCTTAAATTAATGAAATCTAATCACGACATGATAATTTTAAAAGCAGATAAGGGAAATGGATTCTATCGTCAACTTAAATCTGCTATTAAAACTTCTTCTCTATTGCAATGCGTGAAAATATCTGTCACCCCTCACGACTCTAAAATTCCTCGTTTTTACGGACTCGCTAAGATTCATAAACCAGTTTAAAACCGATTTATTATTGGCGCCATTGGTGCTCCAACATATCTGACTTCTATATTAAAACCTTTTAACGATTTTCTTGTTAGTCGCGACGTAGAGTCCGTCACTCTTTACTAATGTTCCCAGTCCATTGAAAAATGCTTGTCAAATTTATGAACAAATATCACATGGGTTCATTATCGTCACCAAACATCGCAAATATATTCACGAAAGCTTTCGAGAGGCCGTCGACACTTTTCATTTAAAACTAACAATAGAGACGCTAGCTATTCTATATTCTACATTTTTGTTATTTTTTCTCACGGTCAAGAATCCCTAAGAGATTTTCTTACACATTTAAACTCTATGCATTCAATTAGAAACTAATAAAAAACTTCCATTCCGATATTGGCCGTTCCATATCTGCATAATTAACAACTCACCAGTTAAAGTTTCTATTGCAATTATTATCCTAAATTTTACACACTACCCCGCATTTTGCCAAATCTTCTTTCTAAACAGCGATCACAACAAAACATTGTTTTTTAATTTAATGAGATCTGGGCATACCTTCTTCTTCTTGCTTTTATTGGGCACGTCTGCCATGGACACTCGCCCATCGCCGATACCTGGGCATATATAAAAAAGATATACTGCACAAAAACCGCCACATCTAAACGGAAACTGTCGAATTGAATTAAATTATCGTCAGCGGTCATGTTGCGAATTGAACGTCGTGTTGGTTAAAAATCTAGCTATTTTTTAACTCTCAAAAAAGTAAGGTAGAATCAAGTTTCAACGGTATTTTTGCGTCTACGTTCTATGCCGTTAAAATTCAGAAATAGTCATCATTCGCACCCCGTTCGAGGGGTCTAACAATAATTACAGTCTTAAGCCTCTAAGTAAATCCTCGTGAAGAAAGGAATCGACTCGTGTTTGCCAAGCAGAGCCGAGCCTCATCAATAATCGACAAAGCCATGGACGGAACTACCGTCAATTATCCTCAATTCCTCCTTTACGTGCGCACCTCATCGCGGCTCGCTTATTAGGATTCGGCCTAAATAATGTATCGGATGTTTACACGTTGAATAATTAAAGTTCCGATCAAAATTTACCCGCGACATGCGACGCCGCGCACTCAAACAGACTTAAAAATTGCCCTCTACCCACTTAAAAAGAAAAATTGCTGGTAAATAACCGACGCTGCGAGTCACCGAAAATTTCGACCGTGGCGTCAAGTGTTTAACAAACGCGTTTTAGGAAAGCTGCATTTAAACTCATCTTACGCATTCTTAACATACATATATAATGAAATACAATAACCTACAACCCCAAAAAATAATACGACGCAAGTAAATACCTCGACGAAAGCAAAATTAACCGTCATAAATGCAAGATTAATGTTCAAACGCCGGTCGCATCGTTATACGCAAGTGCGCACTGACATCAGACGTATGTAGAACCTTGCGCTTAAATGTAACCTACCTCGTTCTTATCAATTTGGTTCAAGTATTCGTCTTGACGTTGTCGGTCGTAGAGAATCCGTGCCAGCGAGCCTCTAGGTCGAAACCCGGCCCATTGTGACGCGAAATCGGGCCCGGCGACGCCACTGGCGCAGCCCGCGTCTCGTCCATTGATATTTTTCGAGGCGAACGCACCACAGCTGTTCGATTCCGACTCCATATCGGCCGCTCGCGAGCCGCAGTCTTGATTTTCAGGAGTCTCGGTGCCGAGTTGAGGTTAGGTCGGGCGGCGGAACACTTTCGACGCACTTTGCCGCTGTAAACGGACGAAACGGCTATGCTCACGCGTAATTTGGACACTCGGCTTGAGGTACAGGGACGAAGGTTCGGTTTGCCGGTGAAACGTAAACAAAAATTCGCCACGAAAACAACAATAAAGGGTTCGTTAACCGCGGTTTTACTTCGCGTCGTTACCGGCTGGCCGCCAGTCAGATGTTTTCCTGTAGCGGGAGGTTTGAAACCCGGGTCGATAGCGAAAGTCGACGTTGTCTGTGGTGGAGCCGCGCCGTTGCCAAACCGGGCGGCTTTTTCGAAGACGATACCGATATTTTTCTATTTTTTTAATTTTTTGTGTAAATTTGATTTTAAAAAATGAAGTTTACTAATTAGACAGTTTATTAACAGTATTTGCATGGGGACTACAGTTTTCCAATTTTGTCAAATATGGCGTTCAGATTTGATATTGCGTATTTTTCATTAATATGTCTAATTAGATTATGGACAATCGATTTCAATCGGAAGGCACAGGTCTTATGTTTAATATACACCAATAGGCCCCAAGTAGGTCTTTACATTTTAAAGAATAAGTGTGTGACCACCCTTTACACTCACTGAAGGTGGTCGCCAAGAATGGGGTACAACTCTACTATGCCAATTTCGCTAAGTTGAAGGAAATAAGTGCCAAGTATAGGGCCTAGACAAATTCAAAAAGAAAGGATCGAAAACTGACGGATCTATTCAAAATTCAATAGTTTACGTTGACAAGTCAATAATATATATACAGCTGTGGATCAACTCAACCGACGTCAAAAATTCATGTTACCAAAATAAGAAAATGGAAATCCCTAAATTTAAAACAGGTTGCTCATTTAACTTCACAAAAACAACTGGGATGACAAACAGTAAACAATGAAAAAATATCCCAGTGGAATGCCAAACGAAATCCACAGAACAAGGCGATATAATAGCGATCGCGAATGCTCGCACAACCAGATAAAATGAGGAACTTACTTCTGTTGATTGTGGGTGGCGGCGATCCAGCACAATCTGTTAAGTTGCAGACGTGGCGCTCTACAGTTGGGCAAGGTCACAATGATCATTCGCTCATTACCGACGTTGGTGCTACGATTTTATAATAAGCTGGGTTTAATATTGCTAATACTACTAGGCCAATTAATATCAGGGGCAGAAATACTATAACTTCTTACTACAATGTGACCAAATCAAAATATCATAAAAATAATCTCTTGACTGTGGGCGAGAGGTTTAGTACCATACAGGTTGATTCCCCGACTGTACTAAGGGCCTACTCGCTTTTAACCAATTGTCCACCAGTCTTAAAATGAAGTAATCTCTCGAAGATTTCGACGGGTGAATCTATTATCATGGTTAAATAATTTTTAAACAGAGGAAACTTTTAAATATAATGCTTCTGTTTGCTTGCATTTATTATTAGGTAAAAAACAATCCAATGGAACATTAATTCAGCGATACTAGTGATCTTTAAAAAATCAACAACAAGTAAAACATTCGATACTGTGCTGTCTTAATCTCATAATGCTAATTGTTTGGAGAAATGGCCATTTGCAATTCGAGGTGGTATTTATTATCTTTTTTTTTTTTCATTGCGAAAAGTTGCGGTACACAGTATATACTGTGTAGCCGAAAGTAGTTGAAAACAAAATATTAACTGACAATCAGAGCGTGTCTAAACAATAACGCTAAGTTATTAACAGTTTAAGTACTCATTGAGCAGTTTTAAAAAGTCGGATTGTGTTACACTTTGTTTGTGATATATTGCAAAATTTACAAAAGTTGAACTTTTTGAGCAGTGTTTAGTTCCGGAACAACACAAAAGTGATGAGCGAGGGATACACTTATTCCAACTATTTATCTTATCAAAAGAATCAACAGGCAAAACAAAAGTTTCGTGACGAATTCTTCCAGTTATTGAAAGAACCGAATACTGATTTTTTGGTGAGAGTGAATTTGAGAAAAACCAAAATGATTCAATTTAATTTTTTTAACTTAGGGTTTCTTTTTCTCTTTCTTAATTAGTAATGATAATAATAATAATAATAATTTATTGACGTTAACAGGTTTTACCCAAGTCAGCAAAAACATTGAGAAAAATCTACATATATGTATAATTACAAAGGCGCCGCGACATAACACAGAAAACGCCAAACATTAGTAAAATTGGTAAGAAAGCCCCATCCAGCAGAAGTGATTTGACCTTAATAGAAAACTGTCTCTCCGGCAGCTCTCTGACGCTCAGAGACAATAGATTGAAGAATTTAGGTTCATAATAGTTCTTATAATTTGTAGTCTTTGCAATTCTTGAGTTGAGTTAATCGACATATCACTTCTGTTTCTGGTGAGATGGTGACAAACATTAATATGAAGGGGATATTGATCCTGGTTGCTTTTAGTATACTTTAATGCCGAATAGATATAATAACATGGAACAGTTAATATTTGGAGATCTTTAAACTTTGCTCTTATGTCATCCCTAAGATTCAACTGCGTCATCGCCCTGTTGGCTCGCCTCAGTATCGAAAAAACTCTCTCGGTATGTGAGGAGTGACCCCAAACCAAAATTGCTTAGCTAAATTGTCCCTGAAAGAGTGAAAAATGTACTATTCTGACTATACTTTGAGAGACCTCGCCGACCAAACCACGCAACAAGTACACCACCCTGGAGAGATTCTCACAAAGACCAATAAGATGCTGCCGGAACGTCAATTTTGGATCAAGCAGAACTCCAAGACAGTTCACATGTAATTTATTGTTGAATGTTGACTCTCGTAAAGAAAATATAATTTATTGTGTTTTTGATTCATTGAGGTTAAATTTGACAAGAAAAGGTAGTATCATCAGCTAACAATGTAGAAACTATGCAACATGCTCAAGGAGATCGTTTATGTAGAACAAGAATAGAAGAGGGTCCATAATTGACCCTTGGGGTACTCCATGTTCAGCAACTCTAATTTGCGATGACAGTCCATTCAGGACCACGATCTGCCTCCTGTTTAAAAGATAACTTTAAAGGAATCCAACCGATGATGGATCCACGCCATACATCTGCAACTTACTCAGGAGAACAGGATGCCGGACATAGTCAAACACTTTCGAAAGATCGCATAGGACTGTGCCGGAGTACTCTCTGCTTTTAAAAGCTGCGTAAACCTGATCAAGAACTCTACTAATCGCTCCACAAGTCGATTTATCACGTCTAAACCCAAACTGGGCCGGAGACAGCAAACGGTTGTCCTCGAAGTAAGCTGCTAATTGAGAATATAGAATCTTTTCATTAATTTTACCGATTGTGGGGATAATAGATATTGGACGATAATCATTTATATCATTTTCTTGAAAACCGGATTCACTATGGACAACTTCAAGGAGTTGTGAAAAATACCCTCGGATATACACCTGTTCGTCGGTTTGTTAGGGTAAGAGTAAATATAATTAAAATTTGAACGAAACCCCTGCAACCAACACGGATTTTTAGTTTAAATTAGTTACTTATAGCCACCTTTAGGCTCCTCTGATACCAATGTCCGCTGGTCGGCCGGAACGAGTCGAATTAGAACCCGAACGGAGTGTAATTAACGTTCGAAAACCTCTCCCGCTTCAAGAACCGCCGACTTCCTGAATACCCGGCGAATTATATTTATAAGGATCGTTAATAATTTCAGAAAAACATAAATAATTGCCCGAGACTGCGCGGGGACCGTTAAGTTTATTGTCTCAGCGGCCACGACGACGGCACCGGGTTAATGAACCGAAGAAGAACGGACAAAAAACTAATCAAAACTAATAACCCCCCTCCGTCCTTGGGCCTTTAATTTCTTATAATATAAAATTATTCCTACACACGCGTAATCGACGGGCGAGTTCGTTTTGTTAAAGATGGCCGTAATTGCCGCAAAATTAGCCGGGTATAATTGCCTCCGACACAATGTCCGTGATAGTTTTAATGGTCGTTTTCGTTCGGGTTACCTTTCGTGGTCGCGGATACCAAATTATAGGTCTCTCTCGGAATTATAAACCAATTAAAATGGGAAAAACGATCAGCGACCAAAGGTTGCCTCTTCTGGTTTAATTCTTGGATTTAATGACGAAACGTCTGCGGCCGATGGCTGTTTGCCAAACCGCCACACATTGGAAACTGGTCGAGCTCTGTTGATTGAACCTGTCTTGCCTTGGTCACCATCTAATAGGGTTTCGTATCAAAGGAATGGGTCAACTTTTCAGAAAAATATAAGAGTCAATTGAGCCGATTCTGTTAACAAGCGTCCATCCAAGTTTATTTCAAAGTCAACGGATCCGTCAGCATCTCAGGAAAATGAGAGAGCCAAATGGGTTGCATCTCTCTTCACTTGGTTACCATCTAAAGTCATTTTGAAGACAATGAATTTGTGTTACTACAACAAAACCAGCTTGAACCGTTTACTGAGCAGGTAAACATTGGTTTTATTTGGTCCACATACAAAGAATGTTAAAGATGGATTAAGCAAAGCTTATAACACTTAACATTATGCCTAAGCAGTTTTTTAACATCTTCTGTTGTAGTTTTGTTTTTGTCCATTGTTTGTTGTGTATATATTAATTCTTTGTGATCACTATCTAATTTAATATAAGTCTTTTGTAGTTTTTCAAATATGTTTTGCTGGGTTTTGTGTTTAAAATGATTTTAGTAAGGAACAGTAGAGCAATAGACACACATTTTTTATGGGTTTACGTCGTAAATCTCATATCAAATTAAAGGTTGCACAAACATATGCCATAAGTAGAATTTTTAGATACATATGTACCATTTTATCCCATTTCTCACAACTGTCATAGCGGACGAAAATAGAAAAATGTAAAAATTAAATTAATAATTACAAAATGTCGCGACTATGATATATTAGGAAAATAATAAATAAGAATTAAAAGTTCCGAATTTCACGAAATTATACACATTTCGTTTTCGTCACAGGATCCCACATAAAAAACCCAATCTAGAGTTAACATAGAAAATTCCAAAATCGCCCTGTATATAAAAATCCAACATCAAAAATGGGACACACTGTACATACACATCTGGCAGCGTTAGGGTCAAAGGATCGGATTGGCTGCTCCCGCAACGCCTCGATTGTTACGACGCGATCGGGATCCTATATACGGAAACCCGCGGGGCTGCATTCGCGGGCCCCAGTACTCCATTATAATCAAAAATATTTAAGAATCTCGGGGATTTTTGCGGATCCGGTCGGCGATTGCGTCGGCCTTTTCCATATCGGCGAAATTCTCGCTCGTTAATTGGTGCCGCATTGCGCACGTAATATTAAAATTGACAGTGATTGTGCGCAAAGACCGAGATTTATGCCCGTAGCGCGTTTTTTAGTCCCGCGGCCGCGACCGTTTAGCGTAATTGCTGTAATGCATGTGTGTAGGATTCCCAAATGCTATCGCCGTCTTTATCTCTCTCTCTCTCGCTCGCGCCGCGATTCCGCAATGATTTTTATCGAAATAGATGCGTGAAAACCTCTGCTTTTCGATATCCCCATATAGCATTCAGCGAATCTCCGGTTGCCAGAAGTTGGAGGAAACTTCTTACTTCGATCCAACCTGGTGGCATGGGTGTACAAGGTGGTCCAAATTCGAGGGGCCTCTATGGCTTCAAGCATTTGAGCATAGTTAGCCTAAAAGTAATACGCATGTTATGGACTCCATTTTCGAGAGTCAAAGTCAAAAACTGAAAACCGCATCGTGATATATCAAGGTGTTTTTGAGCTACAGGGTGATTCTCAAAGATGTTCGATTTTGAAGGCCCTCTACAACTTTTTTAATCGTAAGAATAGAGTTTTTTCGTAGAGCCTTTAGTTTCCGAGATATCACACAAAGTTATATTTCTTTGAATGGGATACCACCATTTTTCTAAAAAATCAGTTTTCTAATAAAATTTCCTGTCGAACGCTGTGCCATACCCCTATTGTTTTTAAAAAGTTTAAAAGATATTTGCAATTTTTGATACTTACCATAGTGCGCGCCCTAAATGTTTAGATAAGGGGATACAGCAACTTCAAACTTTAACTACTAGATTACAATAATTTTTTATTTAAAATTTTTATTAATTAAACTACATATCACTTGTAATCTACATCTAACAAGATCCTTTAATTCTAAAACAAATGCTCAAATTGACGGCCGTTTTCTTGTGTGCCCATTGACGCTATTTTCTGCATTAAGAAGTTCTACCGCACGAAGCTGCCTGAATGCAGTTGGGCGATATCGAATTACAAGATCTTTGATTCCAAATTCCAAATAACTTTCCTGGCAAAATCGAAGTCTTCTTGGCATTTATTTAGGTACCACCTGCAAAGTGCACATCTTGGAGCAAAACCTCGTTGCCGTATTTGATGCACCCGTCCTGGTCGATAGGGCTGTAGCTCAGAAACACTTTGACATATCGTGATGCGGTTTTTAGTTTTACACTTTTCTCGGAAATCGAGCCAGTAACATGCATATTAGTTTTGGCTGCAAATGCTTAAAGTCATAGAGGCCCTCGAATTTGAACCACCCTGTACATAGCTCAAAATCACCAACATGAAACTGACATAAATATAACTTTAAAAACGTTTAAGTGTGGATGCTATATCTGAATCGTTTACCAAGGGAAATAAATGGATATACCTCAGAGGTTAGACCTTAAGTTCTAGGTGATTGATTGCCTTGGTCGATTCTTATGGTGCATGATCAAAATCGGTACCAATCTGTGCTAGCGATCTCTATCGATCCATCAATCTGAGAGAGAATGTCGGGAAAACATACCTCCAAAACCTTTAGGCAGAAAGCTGTTTGAGAGTTGAAGAATTGAGTGCTATTTCTGAACCGTTTGTCATGAGAAAGAAAATCTACAACTCATTGCCTCGTCGGTCTGAAACCATCTTTTTGACATTGCCAATGTACTGATTCAAAGCTACATTTAAATCACTTTCCAAACAAAAAAAAATCAACATCTGTTGAAGGAGGCCATCGTTTTGGTTAGTCATTTGATTTAACCTTCGGATCTTTGTTTGCTTTGGTCCTAATCGAATATTTAAAAGTCGAATTCAGGACAACCATTCTGTAGCGATCTTAATCCATCTACAAATCTAAAAGGCAAAGTCGCCGAGATATACTTCAAAAGGCATTGGCTTGAAAGTTATATGAGATCTAGACTAGCCGAAGAGTAACTGTAGAGAGAAAGACAATAAACACGTGATGAACTAAAGAGGCCCTTTTGGTTAGGTTTTTCTTCATCTTGTCCACAGTGTGGGAATAATGTAGAAGTGAAAGGCTCATTACATGGTATTAATTAATTGAGTAACTATAATTAAGCGTGTGGACCCTTATATTAATTTATGAATAAAAGTTAATACCAGCATAACTTGTTTTACAGGGTGCTAAAGTTAAAAAAAAAAAATTTTTTTTGCATTTTTAGCATTTTGTTCGCATAGACCACCTTTTAATAATTACGAAGCATTTTTTGCCCTAAAATATTTTACCTAATGTTTAACATTTACATCCTTCCAAGGCCTCAACTGAATATCCAGCTAGATTATCGCAGGACCGCCATTTTGATTTATTAAGTGATATCCACAGCCAAAATTCGCTGTAATCGAAAGTATGGCACAATTTTAAACAACCACTACTACGGTATAAGTATAAAAAATTGATTTCATTTTAGAAGAAAACATTACTTTCAATGGAGGTGGTGGAAGGGAAGACTCCCCATCACTTGCCAAATGCGTTTCGCTTTGGATAGCTTTGGGAAGCTGCCAATACCAAATAACCACGCTAGTCCAGCCCTGTATCTTCGCCGAGATTCTCCCCCGCCCTCAACTTTCAATTAAAAAACCTCATTTGCGTCCGGGGTGGAAATTACGCGGTTTGGGTCGCAACGTCGGGCGCGCACGACTAATTTTTACGCGATTTAAGGATTTCCGCGTGTCGGCGGACGTTTCTCGAATTTAATTCCGCCCCCTCTGCCCTCGACCGGACGGTTTAATTGAATTTTTTTGTTTGCAAATGTATAAATTTCGGATTAAAATTAAATTCAAATTGCTCCGGGGCTCCGGGAAAAAATCTAATTTTCCTTAATGTTCGGTCTAATTTGTCGGGGAAATTTGCTAAATTGAATTAGGAGTCGGATCAAAGGGGGTTAGTCCGCTTTGGCTCGTTTTTTCCCACCGCTTTTCGCCGCTCCGGACATCTTACGACTGCTTTGGAGTGGATTTTTTAATATTTTCCTAACGCCTTTAGAATTCCATTTAGAACTTAGAATGAATTTCCACCTGGAGCTCCTTCCTGACTTACGAGGACGCGAAGAACCTCCACACATTTGATAATCCCTCCTAGATATCAGCTTTGATTTAGAATTGTAATTTTTCAATTTTTCAAGTTTGTAAGATATCGTAGCACCAATTAGATGATAGATATCAGGCCTAGATTGTTTATTTTTTATTTACTTGAAAATTACAAAAGTTAAGTGGCAATAATTAATTATTTTAAAATAAAAAATATTAAAGAGGAGAATGGAACAGATACTTAATTTAATAGCGCAATGAAATAGACTAGAACCCCTCACTCTGTAATCAAGGTAGAGCTGCAAAGAGATATCCCACACCATTTGTTGTATCCTCGTGTTACCATTATTAAAAACACATCAAAGCTTAGTTTCCATGTATATAACTAAAAATTTAAGAAAAAAAATTTGAAATATACATCTAATCGTAAGTTATTTGTAGGCATCTGATATACTCTCAGTTTGGTTTGGCAAATCATCATGAATAGATTCACGCCTGAACAACGCTTGCAAATAGTGCAATTTTATTTCGAAAATAATGGTTCTGTGCGGAATACGTCTGTATATCGTCGACAAAATCGTCCATCAGAGCAGTTAATTCGATTACCCATGGAACGTTTTCGCACCACGTTTACTCTTATTGATAACTCGCATCCCCAGAGACGCCGTACGGTGCGTACAGAAGCAGCTATTGCTGCTGTAGAGCGTAGCATTGAGGAAGACCCGAATGAGTAGATCCGCCATCGAGCACAAGAAATGGATCTGTGTCCATCCACTTTATGGAAGATTTTGCGGAAGGATCTTGGTTTATGTGCTTACAAAATCCAACTCGTGCAAGAATTGAAGCCAAATGATCATCAAGTAAGGCGTAGATTCGTCCAAAGCGCCCAAAACGAGATTGCCGTTGTTCCCGATTTTCATAAGCGAATTTTTTTTTAGCGATGAAGCGCACTTCTGGTTGAATGGCTACGTCAACAAACAAAACTGCCGCATTTGGAGTGAAGCTAATCCTCAAGTGTATGTCGAAAAACCGTTACATCCAGAAAAACTGACTGTTTGGTGCGCTTTATGGGCTGGTGGAATCATTGGTCCGTACTTCTTCAAAAACGATGTTACAGTCAATGGTGATGAGCTATGGTTACTAACTCTTTCATTCCTGAATTGAATAACCATGATGTCCAGGAGATGTGGTTTCAACAAGACGGTGCAACCTGTTACACAGCTCGTGCCACAATCGATTTATTGAAAGACACGTTTGGTGACCGCCTAATTCCACATTTTGGACCTGTGAATTGGCCTCCAAGATCTTGTGATTTAACACCGCTGGACTACTTTCTGTGGGGCTATGTAAAGTCATTGGTCTATGCAGATTAGCCACAAGCGTTTGACCATTTGGAAGTCAACATTCGCAACTTAAAGTTCTATACATCGAAAAGAAACACCCCTTATTAAGTAGCACAGAAAAAAAAGAGATTAACATAAGTTTGTGTAAAAGTGAACTAGTCGAAGAAAAACAAACAATTCCAGTTTAGGACCGTGTTTTGTATACAGATATTCATCAGTCATCATATTAAATTTTAGTTTTATCTTTTAATCTTGCTACTTAGCTACTACTATTTTCAAAATTGAAGGCCCAGGCACGAAGACACGTAGGCAGTAAAGCTTTGGACGAGACGTGGTCTTTTAAAGTTTTTACATGAATTTATATAAGTTTAAAAGTACATCGCAATTTCTAAATTCTATAGAAAGCAAATGTCAATACAGATATGGGTGTGGTTATCAATCGAAGGAACATCGGATAATTTCCAAATAAACACTGTTGCTGTTTCTGACACATTTAATGTTTCACGTTTTACACTCTTAACTGGAGAGCTCTCGTATTCTACCAACTCCGTCGAGCTTCTTCTTGTTGAGCTTAGAATCACGTTTAGGTCGGCTAAATCAACTATTTGACGTTAGATGGCGCTGCTAGTTTCTAAAAAGTAAAAAAACCTCCCACGTTAACAGAATTCCTAAATTATTAGCGGCAGTCTACTTAGGTCAAAATTGATAGGCTGCTAAAGAAGTACCTAAGCCTAACACTGCACCATCTGCTTAGCGTAGCTAAACCAGACACAGCTAGATAAAGCCCTATAATTACGGAGGGAGAAATATCAGGAAAGATTTGAAACCGCTCTATAATGGAACCTACGATTGGGTGTACCAGGAGGAATGCGGCTTCTCTGATGGAGGTAAAGCCGGGTCGCCTTTTGCAATTACAGATTTGTTTCCTCCGTGTGGCCGCGGATCATTGTCAGCCGGCGACCGCAAATTACCAATCGAATTACCTGGTCGTTTACCGGTCGAAACGATCGCCAGGCCGGAACTCGCGAGGCGCGCGTCCGTAAGGCGGGACGACGGCCGGGGTCGGGACATAGTAGGGCCGCCGTTCGGACATCGCGAAAAAATGCGGCGGGGGGATTAAGTTCATCAAACTTAATTATTGTTATGTTGTTATTACGCCGCATTATGAATTTATACTTTGTATTTTACGGTTCAACGGGAAAGCATTCTTCTTTCGATACGGGGGAAGTAATTGTTACCCGGCGGGTTCGATTAATTTCTTTCGCGAGACGAACCTTCCCCCACTACCACGCGAATCGAGAATGATTCCAGGCCTGTCAAATGCTCTCTGTCTGTCGAAGTAATCGCCGGTATATTTTCGTAGGCAATGAGCCGGAGACGAAGAAAGAACAACACTCGGAAAAGTATTCATTTTACATACAATATCAGACAGTAGTAGACAGAAAGTAGAGCAACATCTTCAAAAATAAGATATATTTAACACAAGTCCCAACATTATAATTATACATGCAAGGTGTTGTATACAAAAACAATACATTGACATTAAAGTAGGCTATGATTTATTGATGATCACGAACAAAACAAATGAATTTATTTTGACATTAGTTTTAAATGCGTATTAGCGACGCGTCAAGAATAGAGCAACATTTCTAAAATTTGTTCAAAAAGTAAATGCAAAAATAACCCAGCAGGACCCAAAAAAACAACGGTTTTGACTGATACGCGCATTAAAAGAATTGCTCAACAAGATCCTTGGACGTCCGCACGTCGAATAATTAGCGAAAAGGAGATTAGTAGCTTCAAAGTTGTTCAGTAGACAGCCAGCAAAAAAAACGCTAGTTTCATCAAGAAACAGAGCAGCAAGGTTGCGCTTTGCACGCCGGCATTTAAACTGGATCTGGAAAAAAGTTCTATTCAGCGATGAAACGCGATATAAAATATTCAATTCTGATGGAATGCGACGTGTGAGGCGACCAATTAACACAAGGTTTAACCCCAAGTACGTAACACCTACAATTAAACATGGTAAAGGCAGTGTTTTTTTATGGGGATGTTTCGCATGGAATGGAGTAGGTCCTATACACTTCATTAATGGGATAATGGATCGATTTGTTTATAGGGAGATTATGCAAAATGTTATGCTCCCTTATGCAGAGTGGGAAATGCCGTTACGTTTTATTTTCCAACAGGACAATGATCCAAAACACTCTTCACAACTCGTTCAACAGTGGTTTGCACAAAACAATGTTAGAGTTTTGCAGTGGCCGGCACAGTCGCCAGACCTCAGCCCAATTGAAAATCTCTGGGAAGCAGTAGAACTTCGCACTCGTACACAAATGTTTCCAAATAAACAATCGTTGATAGAATAAATTTATGAAGTTTGGACAAATCTTCCAGAAAATGTCCCTCAAAAGTTGATAGAGTCAATGCCGCGCCGTTGCCAGCAGGTAATTCTCAATAATGGATATTCTACAATTTATTAAGGCATAATTGTAATTATTATTATTGTACTCAAATGTGTGTTTAATGTTTTTTTTTAAATAAAATACAATACAATGCTGTTAAATACAACTTTTTGAAATAAAATAAAATAAAACACGGTTAAATACAATTTGTTGCTTTACTTTTGTCGCCTTCATTTTCGTCAAATTTTATATTAATTATTATTTAGCTTTCACCAACTAAATTAAGGTACACCCAAAATGTTGTGAAAAATTACTTGCTATGCAAGGAAAGTATTTTATCATAACTAGCAAAAAATATGGACCAATTTTTTTTTTATTTAGAAAATACTAAAAAAATATATTTGTTGCTCTACTTTTGACCGATAGTGTATACACAATACACCACATTGCAGTAAAATTCGAATTAAACGACTCTGTTGTGGGCCATGGAGAAGCGGCACAAAAAAAAGTAAAAATGTTAACAATAAAATAAAAAAAAATTTCATGTTGTTATGTTAAAATTGCAAGTACGTTTCTGTATACTCAAAAATTAAACCTTTATTTCTCTTTTTTTTACTTTTTGGGTTTTATTTTATTTTTTTAATGTTTTATCTATATGTAAAACATAAAAATTACAAAACAAAAAGTGTTTTAATTAGTGATATTTGGCACTTGGTTTAATATAAAAAAAGTTTACAAATGTTTTATTTTTATGCTTATTTATTTTGTATTATTTTGTTTATTATTTATATTACGCTTCTTTCAAATATAATCGAAAACTAAGTAAAACAGGCTCTCCTTAATATTTGTCGGATAAACTGAATGATATTTCCACAGTGTAACTGAATTGGTTCTTTTTTTTGTTGTGTTTTCTGTTTGATTCTAGTTTTTCACCTTCTATCTATTTATCTTCTATATTTTCAAGGTTGCGCGTACTATTATTAGGGTAATTTTGATTAGTAATTAGTTGGTCGGTTAGTTATATGGAAGAGCGTATTTTACGAATATCGCTTTTGTATTTTTGTGCCTCCATTATTATATTTTGTATGTTTGTAAGTAAAGAAAGAGATTTTATTACTACTATTATATTATTAAATATTTGACAAACTGTAGGACATAAAAAGAGACAAAATTTTTGTATTAATGAGTTAACTTGCATAATTAAACACTTTTTAAATAACTACCTGGGGACATTTCTATTTTTTTGAGAATTAACTTTATTTATTTATTATTATTATTATTATTTTATTATATAAGGCAAAAGAGTGTTTATACAAAAGTGTGAAAAATATTTATTAATTTATTGTTAAGTAAATATTTCACACATCACTATTACAAAAAATGTTGCGCAAATTCGTAAATGTAATTATTTCATTACATATTTTAAATTTTATACTTACAAATGACGTTTTTATATGCAAAATTATTACATAGTAGAATTGCATACATATTTAATTTCTGTTACATACTTAGAAATACAAAATATGCAGTTTTATAACAAACACACTTTGGAACTCTAAATCTTAAATGCAAAGTACATTTAAAAATATTAAAATCAACATAAACATAAGTCCTTATTCTCTTTTTTTTTCGATATGTTTTCCGTGTATGGAACTACAAAAATTCATTCATTTAAACAGAAGTTTTGTCAATTCAAACTGCCGATAAATAAATAAAATAAAATATAATATTTTATGCGATATTTAAGGCTGGAGTATAATCTTGCCTTTATAGGACTGAGACCAAGACAACTACAAAGTGAAATTATTATAATTAACGGGTTAGTTAGATAACTTATTATTTATATTATATATTTTTCCATCCGTAGTCAATTTAAGTCTTCTATATATATATATATATATATATATATATATATATATATATATATATATATATATATATATATATATATATATATTCTCACGTATTGATTCACGGATGGAAAAATATTCGAAGTGTTCGAAGTGTTTTCGGAGCGCGAGCATTGAAGATGCCAAGTGAGATTTTGGCGAAACGTCTGCAGGATTCCAGTCGGATGCAGGATTCCAGTCGGAGTTCAACGAGCGAACGGATGATATCCCGGAATATAGTGTCATCATATATATATATATATATATATATATATATATATATATATATATATATATATATATATATATATATATATACTTAAATATTTTATAAAAACATTAATTTAACAACATTTTAAATAACTAAGATTTGTAAATTTTTACAATTATTTCCTGTTATGTTATTTTTTTATTAGGACAAATTTATTAATGAAACAAAAAATTTTATTGTTACGTAGTATTTATTATTTGGACCCCACCCCTTCGTCCTTCCAAGTCGTTTTCGCTTTAATCACGGCTCGCCCTTATCTATTCCCGTATCGGCAGAATGTATAAAAAATTGGAACAAACAAAACGTCAATTAGACGCGGGTACTCGGTCGGCATTTACCCTAACGGGGTGGAAAACGTAATGAAAACACGAAAACAATTACAGAGTGCCGGTGACAATGATTGACGTGTTCGAATTATCCTGTCTCGTATTAATAAGGAAAGGTAGAATGGCGGATCGGGACGAAAGGAACGGCGTTTTTTAACCCCCACCGGATGGCAGGATTCGCACGTATTTTTCGTCGCGCTGTCATTTTCGTGCCTCGTCATCGGCAATTATATTCCCGCGGGCGTAATTAAAGCCTAAAATCATTAGGGGACGAAGACGGGACCGTGAAAACCGTGAATCACAACCCAGTGATCCTATCCGCGAGGTGAGGTATAAAGAGAAGAAGAAGAAGAAGAGATTACAAGAAGACGAGAAACACCGGCTGTTAGAATCTATCCGGTAACTCCGCGGCGTTGCCAAACTCTGCCTGGACACATACGACAACTTGTACTGGGATGACGCTGACTTGACACCCCGTAGAGCTGCAGAAGTGTGGTCCTCTACTCATTAAGATTATTTAATACCAAAAATAACCATTTGCCGAGTTTTTTGCCTTCAGAAACTTTGGTAAACTAGTCAATGATGTTGTTTTGGTATGGGCATCATTTTAACGTCGTCTGCTGATTCGTAACAGCGCAGTTGTTCAGTTTACCCCCTAATGCGCTTATTTTCGTCTCGTTAGATGCTTCCATTTATTTTTAAATGTATTAGAAAATCAAGTTCATTCAGGTCCATTCTTTAGATAGCTTAATTATATTTTTAAATTGTTTTTATAGGCACCTAATCAAGAAAAAAACGCAACAAAAACGCTGAAGCGCGGAGTTGTGGCAATTCTGTTCTAATTGTACCAAACATGACTCATTTTCGACCTAAACAATACCGATAAATTTACGTAGCAACAAAAAAATAGCTGATCCGTTGCCCTAAAAAGCAATTTTGACGACATTGAAGGTAAGACCGATGTCTTTTAATTTTTTAAACATCAGTTGGAATCGTCGGTCAAATTTCTGATGCAAAAACAGTGCTCTAAAAGTGCACGCAAGAGATTTTACCAAAAAACAACGTTCATTCGACCTAACGCGTCGTTTCGACGTCGTTAAGTGGTCGTACGCGCGCCGCGCGGTCATTTCGACGTTCGATTTCCGCGTTGCCGAGTCGGCAACGCCGCCCCGCGGTAAATAATTATGGAAGTGTAAACGCACTGTTTACCGAGGTTATAGTTGTTTTTGCCATCAGCGTCGCTCCGCGCGGCTGAGTTATAATTTAATCGTTCGTGGCCACGGGACTGCCTCAACCTCTGATTAATAGCAATTAGACACCGGCGAGAGGAATTTTACGTATATATATATATATATATATATATATATATATATATATATATATATCTACCTATAAATATATATACAGGGCGAACTTGGTTGTAATTGTTGTTGTAAATACCGGATTACACTAAAATCGATTGGGTCATTCGGCTGAAAGGTTTTTAAGATGGCGGCAGTTTCGCTGATGTCGGAAGTACGTGGCGAGTCGCTTAAAAATACTTCCCATATATTATTGCCTTTTCCAATTCCTCAGACATATTGCCAACTTCCGGTGTGACCGGAAGTTGCGCAATCTAAAGAATTTTTAACTTAAAGGCATTTGACAAAATTTCAATTAGACTGCACTTCCGGTTACACAGGAAGTGGGTGTCGAGTTGTTTATTTCAAATAAAACTGTCTTTTTTCAATAATTCGCAAAACTAAACTGAAATATCCGGTGTGAAGGGGATATCGCCACCTGAAGAATTTTTAGCGGCGATCTGTTATGTTTTGCATAAATTTTGCAATTTGATGAACTAAGGTTGACGGAACGTATTTAAGAGGGTGTCGCCTCCGGTTATACCGGAATTGGGTGTCCATTTGCTTATTTTAAATAAACTTTTTTTTTTGCGGTTCTCGGAAAATTTCACACCTTTCTCGCTTAATTTCCGGTGTGACCCGAAGTTCCGTCACCTGAAGCATTTTTGGCTGAACGGCCCCCTGTAGGTTATTCTCAAATGTTCGGTTACGGAATTTTAAGATGGAGGAATTTTCGGTTGTACCGGAAGTGGGTAATTCTAAAATTTTCGAATAACGAATCGAGTTACTGGCGGGAGACACCCTGTATACGTGCCGCATGCGCTTTTATCCGGCCATACGATCTATCCGACGCTGACCGAACGATATCGGGTGCGATATTAGACCCCTTCTTGGTTCCCGCTTATTAGCGATTTTTAAGATGGCGAGGGTTTAATTGTGTACGCGCCGGGGTCGGGGATAATTGCCGGCTAGTTTCCGATCGTGCTATGATTTTAATCAGCGCGAAATTAGCGTGTTTCACGTCTTTGACGCGAAATTGCGAGAGAGATTGCCGATCGATTTGTTCATTTTTCGGGTACGCCTGGGCACCTGTCCGACACGCTGGGTACCCGCCGTTAATGACGAAACGAGCGAGTAAAATGGCGTTCCGTAAACAAACGGGGATGGTTTGATTGGGTTTGGTTTGAAAATTTCAAAATTAAAACTAATGTAGCCACCAGAATAATTTCTACGTAACTGATAACTCTAATAGAAACTTCCTCAGGCTACTGTAATATTTTTTATAAAACTTCTAGATTCCTCCTGTGTCGTTTTTTTTTAACTCGAAGTGGCCAACGTTTCGCTAATCATCCGGTTGGATTCTTCAGAGCTTGACATAAACTGGCTCGCATTTTACTCTACGAACTCCCAAAGTTTCAGAAACCAGGATTATGCCTTAGATCTATCGTCAGCACCATTGGTCCTCCAACATATTCTCTAGCAAAATATCTAGCTTCCTTATTAAGAGTTTCGTACTTCATTCTTTTCACTTCATTGAACAAATAAAAAGCATTACATTAGATGCACAAGATATTCTGGTTAGGTTCGAAGTAGAATCCCTCTTTACTCGAGTTCCTATCCCTGAAACTCTCACCATCATTTCAGATATAATAAAATCCGAGAATCTTCTCAACTTAGTTAAAAAATGCTTGTCTGGAACATATTTTTCTTATAAAGGTCAAATTTTTGAAAAAACGCCGAGAACAGCTCCACTATCACCAATCTAAATTATAAATTATGGAAATGCTACGTCGAGAATACTTTTGTTATTTGGCCTTATGGTCAGGAATCCCTAATAGATTTTCTTAGACATTTTAACTCTATACGCCCTAACATACGTTTTACCATTGAAATAGAAACTAATAACAACCTCCCATTCTGAGATATTCTTATCAATAGAAAATCTGACCTAACATTGGGTGATTGTCTTCATAGAAAACCTACGTAAACAGACCGATACCTTAATGCATTGCCACATCACCATCCAGCCCAAAAATCATCGGTTATCAACTCCCTTGTTTACAGAGCCTTAAAACTATCTAAGTCCGAGTCATTGAATCCAGAATTAAAACATCTTCCCTCTGCTCTTCTCTATAATAATTTCCACATTAAATACACTTCCCCACAACCTTCCTACAGCAATAACCCCGTAAGCAAAGAAACACTTGCCACTGTTGCCTTCCTTAGATTCAAAACATCACTGACCACAAAAAAGTTCTAAAGAAATGTAACGTCAAAGCCAGATTTTATCACTTATCACAGCAACCTGACAATCTTAACCGACCGACAATAGTTTTGATTACTTAATGGCAACTTCGCTGTCAAGCGAACCAAAACGATCAGCAGACTAGTATCTACTCGAGTGACAACAACTTGACTTTAATAGAGTCGACTATACTATCGATTGTCAACCCACTCGAAAACTGTTTATAATTGACTACTTACCGTCTAACTCACTACCGAACCAACCAAAACCTTCCACCAGACTGGTTTCTACTCGACTGACAACGACTTGATTGAATTGTCTGTCTGGTGTAAACTACTTACCGTCTATGTTATTACCAAACTAACTAAAACTATCCCCCAGACTGGTGCCTACTCGACTAACAACGATTTGACTGATTGATTATAGAATATACTAGCAATTGGATTCTAGCCGTGTCGACAATTTCATATACTTGACTACTTATTGCCTTAACCACTACCAAATTAACCAAAACTATCCATTAGTCGAGTGATAACGATTTGTACTATCGACTTGACTCTAGCCGAGTACTTACTGTCTGCATCACTACCAACACTATACACTCGAATTTACTACCAGTTTGACTTCAGTAGAATCAATAACGGTATATTGTAGTCTACTTACTGTCTACTCCACTCCACTCCACTCATTCCGGTTCATAAATATGTTGTATTTGTTAACATTCTCGAGAAACATATTTGAAAATATTTTTTTAATTTCGTTAAGAGGCAAATTATTCCAAACCAGCATGATTTTCTTCTATATATATACTAAGTACCTGGGCGAATGCATGGACAATGGCTTTTGATAAGATTGATCACAAGCTGCTGCTGGCTAAGGTCGATGTGGACGGGGTGTTAGGATGGTAGAACTCGGAGATAGAATTGGCGACCTCCAGGGTCTTTGTTTTTTGTAATTTTCATTAATGACGTAGTGAAATGTTTTCGGCATTGCAAATTTTGTTTTTATGACTACGACCTAAAAAGTAAGATATTCAGCGCTTTGGATCGTAGTATAAAAATAATGTTCTCTTTATAAACATCGAAAAATGGTGTGTTATAATTCCTATTCCCTTCTGCTATTCTGTCACAATTAGCACTCTGAGAAGAGTAACAGAGGGGCCTCGTAGTGATGTTAGACGACAAACTAATATTTAAATTTCACATCAATATTCATATCTGTAGTTGGCTATGTTGCATCAGGATTTTGTTCGGTGATCTGTGGTGTTCTTATTCTATGGTCTTGAGAGGTTAGAATGTGGAACTCTCGGCCAGGTATCTCGCGCGGTTATGTCTGAACCTCATAACGCAGATTGAATAAAGGACTTGTAGTGGAGTTCTCTTTTATTAGAAAAAGCCTCCAATACGACAGTCTACTTACATTCAAATACTGTCCAGTCTATTGCAAACGTTGTACTCGATGTAAGACCACTGAAATTCAATATTCCTTCAAACCAGGCCATAAAAATGTTTGATTTTGAAATGTTCACCAGGTACAATAGCAATAACCCAAATTGGGTACAAAAGGAAAAAAGACAACATTTCTAAATGCAACAAGCAAGCATTTTTTACTAAATCATGTAAACAAATTTTGAAACAATAAAAATGCGAAAACTTAATCACAACGGTGCTGGAAATATCGACAATCCTCAAAATACTACACCGTTGCATTAATTTTACCCTCACTATTATGTAGCGCAATTCGCAGGCGGCCGTTCCACGATGGACGCTCGTTAGGGCGAAAATTCAAGACGACCGACGGCACGGGGCGGCATGGGGGGCACGGGGGGCGTCGGCGTCGGCGGGGCAAGGTGTGTCCCGACGGCCGGGACGCTGTTTATTCTTTCGAGTAAATTTAAAAAATCGATCGCGGGCCCCTTGTCATGTATGCCATTAGCGAAGGAGACGCCGGCGTCGTTACCTTGGCGACGGGCGCGAGAGCACTTTACAGTTATAATGATGTCATTTACACTTGCCGCCCTCTTCCTTATTTCACCCGCATATGTGACGCGGGGGCGGTCTCCCCACGCGCCCCCGCCGCGTCCCCAGTCACCGGTTTAAATCATCGCAGGGTTTCTTTTCGGTAGCCGTCGAAACAATTCGGATTAAAATCCCATTTGCGAGTGGAATCGTGCTGGGTGGGTTTGGAGGGTTGGGGGCGTGCATTCCGATCTAAAAAAAAAAACGTCTAGGGATGTAAATAAAATTTGTAAATAAACAAATAAATACGGGCTTGTTGGTGTCCGGGTAGTTCATTAATTCCACAAGTCTACAGTGATTTTGATGTTTGAAAGCTGTTTGCTTATTTGCATATGTTTGGAGCCCCTTTATCTAAAAAACGCCATATCTTTGCTCTATCACGTCATTTTTAGAGCGCTCTATATCTTAAAAATGTTATTTTATTAATACACATACCTAATAAATTAAATCAATTGATTTTTATAAAATTTAATGTGATTTGGCAACACTGGTTAATATTAGCAAAGCAACGGAGTTGGCGCAGAAGCGTTAATACAGCGTTGTAACCTACTTATGCGCAGTTTGGTTGTATTGGTCGTCGTGCTACTGTGTTCGCGGCTATTGTCTTCGTTGTTGCGTATTTCTAGTGTTCTAGAACATGTCAATATGGATAGAAGACATCGCTAAATATAAAAAAGTATATATTTAGCAATATAGTCATAAGACTCTGCCTGCTCCTCATATAAATGAGTTTTAAAAAGCGCTTACATAGTCGTTTAGTAAATCATGGGACAAGATTGAATGCTTTTTTATATTTTGGGCTGAAGGGTTGAATATTCTGATTTATTTCTGGTATCTCTGTTATCAGAGGTTCAGCTTAAATTTCTTTTTAAATATTTTTGTAAAGTAAGAAAAAAGCTTTTTGCCTAACCATGGACAAAACATCCCAAATGATAAGCTCTTCGTTTGTAAACCGCTGAAATTCATTGATTTTATGTACTTTCATGTAACTTTCTCAAATAGGGTACCGATAAGAAAATATTTTTGTCAAAGCAATAAAGTTCCCGACAATTATTTTTCTTTTCAACTATAGCTTGTTGACTGATTGAACTGAGTCACGTCATCAGTGGCGACGCCATCTACGTCTCCATTACCGTTTTTTAATCAAACGGAAATCGCCGACGAGCACCCTTGTCACCGACACGGTGGGGATCTAATCGGGGGAGGGGGAGCGAAACGCTAAAACTCGCCAAGCCGCCGCAGCAGGCCGCCCCCGGGTCGCTCTCAAACCGCTTTATTAATTAATTCCTGCGAATTCAGGTAAAGCAGGAACATCAAAGCGCCTCTTCTGTTATTAATTTCGAGTGACAATTTAATAAGGTATTTATCTGGGGCGTTTTTAACAGGCACTCTTGACTGTTGTCGCGCAAAGGGGAAGCGGGGCAGTGGAGTGGTGAAGGGGGCACTCATTATTATTATTATTTAAATAAAACTAAAAAAAAATAAACACATGATAAAACAAAAATTATTATAGTAAACTAAACTTGCGTGCATGGAAATTTTTAACTTTAGTATGGAATTTTGTCTTTGACGGATGTTGAGAGATTTTATTTCTTTAGAACTTTTGATATGTGGTCCGTGATGTTTTGAATATAAGGAAGGAAAACAGTGGCAAGTGTGGGATTGCTTTCGGTTTCACTGCTATTGGAAGATTCTAGTGAAGTGTATTTTGTGATGGAACGCTTAATATCTTTAATGTGGAAATTATTAGAGAGAAGAGCACAGATAAGGAGTTTTAATTCTGGATTCAATGACTCGGGCTGAGATAGTTTTACGGCTCTGTAAACAAGAGAGTTGCTAGCCGATGATTTTTGGCCCGGATGGTGATGTGATAATGCATTAAGGTATCGGTCTTTGTGCATGAGGACAAATAACAAAAGTATCATCGACGTAGCGTTTCCATAATTTCGCTTTTGATGGAATGTGTCGAGAGCTTTCTTCTCAAAGGCAAATATATTCGCGATGACTGGCGATAGTGATAGTTGTTCCCGATGTTTGTTCAAAAATTTGACCAGTATAAGAAAAATATGTTCCCGACAAGCATTTTTCAATTAAGTTGAGAAGATTTGGTTCCAGATTCTCGGATTTTAATATATCTGAAATGATGGTGAGAGTTTCAGAAATAGGAGCTTTCGTAAAGCGGGATTCTACGTCAAAACCAACAAGAATACCTTGTATATCTAATGTGATGTTTTTTATTTGTTCAATGAAGTGAAAAGAATTAAGTACGACACTGTAAAGAGTTTTAACAAGTAAGCTAGATATTTTGCTAGAGGATATGTTGGAGAACTAATGGTGGTTATAATAGGTCGAACGGGAAATCCTGGTTTGCGAATCTTTGTGAAACCTGTTTTCATCCGTACATCGAGGACATTTTATCAGATCGCGTGGTGCCATATGTCGACTACATTGGAGAAGAATCCATTTTTATTCATGACAATGCTAGGCCGCACACCGCAAGGATAGTGCAATATTACATTACGGAAGTCGGTTTTCGAGTTATAGAGTGGCCAGCATGTAGTCCCGACCTCACATTTATGGGATGAGCTAAAACGGAGAATTCGAGCAAGACTTTCCCGTACCGTACCCCAACCTCGATCCTAGAGCTTATTGTTGCAGTAGAGGAAGAGTGGCTTAACATTTCACAAGAAACAATAGCCAACTCGATTAGATCTATGCTTAATAGGGTAAAAGATGTTGTTAGGACAAGAGGGCGTCATACTCATTATTAAAATATAAGTGTTGAGCTGCTAATTGTCAATAACTCTATTTGTTTTTAGTAATAAAAAAAGTTAATTTCAATCATGCAGTCTGCTATGCTAAAGCTAAAAAGCAGGAATAAATTTTAATCAATTTAAATTCGTATTAGAGCATATTTAATTGTCTTTTAAGCGGCATATTTTTTTATCTGATCAGTAGTTTCTAAAAACAGGAAACTGAAGTCAAAAGTGTACAATGGGGCGATTTCTATGCACGCAGGTTTATTATCGCAGTTAAAAGCTCATTAAATCTGTGAAAGGTATGGTGCATCCCAAATTCACTTTTACCAGACATTTAAATGTAGTTCATTGGAGAAGGAATTATTAAATAATAATTAAAATTTTTATAAGCATAACTGCACTGAGGGCCACAATGAAATAAGAATTTCCCCATCAAAATTAGGTCTTAATTTACAGTTCAAAATAAAAAGACCTGAAAGAATCAATATTCTTATGTCATGAAACGGTTAACTACAAGCAAAATGAAGAGATTTAGGAAACATGTTTCTTATATTATAGATAGATAATCCTGTGTTCTTTTTTTGCAATATTATGACAATGAAAAAACAAATTAAAAACATATCCCAATGGATGGATCAGAGGCGCAAGTATGTGTATATACAAATACGTACGAGGGGGTACCCAAAAAAAACCAGAATCATTTTTTATGAACTATATATTGTTTTGAAAATCGCAGAACGAACTTATCCCCTTCAACATACTCTCCATTACAACTAATACATTTGTCCCAGCGGTGCTTCCACTGTTCGAAACATTTTTTATATTCATCTTTGGCTACAGCCGACAGCTTATCCCTCGTTTTTTTCTTTACCTCTTCAATGTTGTCAAATCGCTGTCCTTTCCTGTCCCTTTTCATACGTGGAAATAAGAAGAAATTACACGGAGCGAGATCGGGCGAGTAAGGTGCACGGGGCAGAGGAACCATGCCATTTTTAGCCAAAATCTGCTTAACAGAAATGGCTGTGCGTGAAAGAACCAGTCCCCGCAAATCGGGTCTTTTTTATCGAATACTGTTGCGCAATCTTCTTAAAACTTCCAGATAAAAAGCTTGATTAACGGTCTCACCTGATGGAACGAACTATACATGAACCAGGCCGTTGATGTCGAAAAAGCAAATCAGCATCGTTTTGATGTTTGATTTGATCTGACGACATTTTGTTGGACGGGGAGACAGTGACGTCTTCCATTGGCTGGACTGTTGCTTCGTTTCTGGATCGTAACCATAGCACCATGACTCGTCACCAGTAATGATCTTTGAAAGAAAATCTGGATCCGTTTCAAGCTGTTGATTCAAAGCACGACATGTTTCAACTCGATGTCCTTTTTGCATGTCAGTCAGAACACGAGGAACAAACTTGGCAGCAACTCTTTTCATTCCCAAATCTTCGGTGCTCCAAGACAACCCACTAATCTTTGATAATTGTCCAATTGTCTGTCGATGGTCTGTGACCAGAAACTCTGGAATCTTTTCAATATTTTCGTCGATTCGAGCAGTTGATCGGCTTCCAGAACGAGGTCGGTCATCAATTGACTCGTCGCCATTTTTGAAGAGAACAAACCACTGGTACACTTGAGTTTTTCCCATCGCGTCGTCTTTATAAGCTGTTTTTAACATTGAAACAGTCTCAGCAGCACTTTTACCGAGCAGAAAACAAAATTTCACAGCTGCACGTTGTTCTTTTAAACTTGCCATCGAAAAAAAAACGAAAAATGGCACCGCAAGTGAACAAAACAAGTTAAATTTAAAACGAAGGTGGCGTTGAACTCGTTGAACTAAGTTGTACTATCCACAACCTAGCGGCAGAAAGGTGTACTGTACAAGCTCTGCGCGCGGCAATTCAATTCCGGTTTTTTATGAATACCCCCTCGTATACCATATACGTATAAACAAATTAGAAAAAATACATCTCTAATATAGTATCTTAAATTTGATGTTTTTGCTATGAATAATTTCTGCAAAGCTATTACAGATTGTAAATATGGAGTATGGAAATGGCATTGTTGTGAGTGGTATAGGTAAAGGTACATCTCGCAGGTAAAAGGTTTGATTTCTACCGAGTTACATAATCATGTTTATGTACCGGGTGAAAAAACAGATCTTTGTTTTGAAACACCAACAACCAACTTAATAGTTTGAATTTTTATTTTAATCTAAAAAATAAATACCCAATCTTAAAATTAGCTGTTTTAACTTAAAATTTGATCTTAAAATTTCATGTCTCTATCTCAAAATATTTTGTTTAACCCATATATATTCCTTAAATGGCTAACAGCAATGTAATATGTTAGAATAGAATAGAATATGTTATGCTAGAATATGTTAAAAATGTTTTTAAAATAAATATCAGATAACAAATGTAAACAAAAATACAGTGGAAAATTTAAATCGGCAGGTACACTGAGAGGGACAATAGCTAAAAACAATGAAGCAGTTAGATACAGGCTGTTTCTGTTATAAATAATGGGAAAGCTTGTGAAACGTTTTCTGTATCAATAATACACTAGATTTCACGTCGCCGATCTGTCACTCTATCACACCCCACACCTTCAAAGCCCCTCTCCTCCCTGTCATATGTTTGCCATCTCGATTTTTCTAAAAACAGCGTGTACTAACAATCAATATTTATTTTGTTTTGTTATCCTTTGTTACATTCTAGATCTAGATGTAACTGCGTAGGAGAGCTAAACAGCATCACGTTTCTCTGCGAAGCTGTTGAGACAATAAACACTGACGTACTATTGAAAACTCAACTTTGACCTGAAAATTCTGGGTCGTGAGTTTTTAAGAATGTGTTCTGTCCCTTCTGACGAGATTCATTGTTTATGCGGACGATCATAGTTCATGAGCGTCGTCCGAGAATTAAGCGGCATAATCCGACTAATTAATTTGTTAAGTCGTAAATTTTCGTAAAAAAATCTCTGTACCTCGAACACATGGTAAATCAAATTAGCATATTTATTGCAACATTATGCCCGATAAATGTAAATAGCGTTCATAATGTGAGTTTTCGTATTAAGTGTTATTATTACGAGGCAATAAATTAGATAAGCCCCCAGATCCCTATCTGGTTAGTCCCGTGGACGGTTTACCATAAAATCGTAGAAAGACTCGTTTGGGTCCTTATATATGCGCTACCAATGTAAAGAGATGTTCCAAATGTTTATGTAGTTTCAGTTGGTTCCCATACCACCCACATTTTCTTTTAAATGGCGTCCAAGCTTTTTTCTACTCACTCGTCATAGCTCAATCCGCTGGAGATATCTGATATATAAGAAAAATAGGAAAGCACACCTAATTTGCCGAATGCGACGTTGTCACTTCTTCAGAAAAGCGTCAACTTTGGCAATTTATTAAATTATTTTCCCTGTTTTTTGTTCAAATCTTTATTATGAATTTGAATTCGCCGAGAGCTAAAATAGCTATGTTGTGAAAATCCGCGAAAACCTGTTTCACTCAAAAATATCTTATATGATACTCATACGTGATACGGTACGAGTTTTCTGTGAATGTCCTGTTCGAGCTCACTGTCACATAGAATAATACCTTTGTCATGTGTTTTTCAATTTTAAATCCATTCTACTAAACACAGTTTATCTTCTTGATTAAGAAGATAAACTGTATAGCAGCATAAACTTCCGAACTCGCAGGCTAATTAACTGAATTTAAATTTATACAGCAAACTCCCAATGTGGAAATAGAATTAGAGATTTTAGAAAATTTATAAAGGAGCAGCTTCTTGTATGGTTCCGACGAATTCTGTTATAACAACCCAACAATTTTGTTTGTCTGTTGGTAAATAAACTAATTCGACCAATTACTCCAATTGTATTCTACCCATTATATCCATTATAAATATACGTTGTGTTCTTATATTATTTTCTCTATTTTTTTTTTACTTAGTTATTTGTTTTCTACTATCACTTAGTCATATTATATTATTATTACATTTATTTAGTAATCTAAAGAACAATGTTCTAATCAAATATTTGATATGATATTTACTCATGCAATTAAATAAATTATTCTACAAAAAAAAGTGAATGGCGTTAGAACATTTTTAATTTAGTTTCTTACTTGTTCACCTTTTTACGTAATTCATTTATTTTTCAGTGAGAGTTATTAAAACTTATTTTAACAACACCAACAATGTGTATTATTGAAGAAAAACATAAAACAGTTCAAATTTTAACTTTGAATTATAATAATGTATATGTAATTACGAAAACAATATTACAAAAAGATAATCTTAATATTTTAGAAAAAAACGAAGATGAGATATTGATATTTGAGTACTTTGAGTATTTAGAATTTCGCAAGTATAATCGTATGATTTAGTGCAATAAACAAGCAGAACTTTTTATGACAAGTCTTTTTATGGACTATTGAAATTTGTACAGTTGCGTCTATCAAAAAAATCTAGTACAAAAACATATCTCATTATTTCTGGTCTATTATAAAAAAAATGTGATTAGATACCTAATAACTTTGTGTCACAAATTTTTAAAATGGCACAGGGCAAACACAGGTTTTAGACTGTCATGTATGCTATATGTCATCCATTAGTCAAAAAACACTTAATAAATATTTCTTCTCGAAACTTTATGAATTTTTGTCCCAGTATTTCATAGTATTTCATTTGTGAACATATTGGTATGCAAGTTTAAACATGAAACATGAAACTAGGGAAGGAGTATCTAAAAATTAATTGCAATAAAAATAAAGATTTAGATTAGATTGGGTGGTCGGAGTTGGCAATTTCTGACTTTGTCACTGAAACCTGACTAGGTTTATTGTAACTACTCCAAACTGTCTTATGCCCGTACTTATAGTCGTGAGTTATGTCGCACTCGTGCTTGAGCACAACTCAAAATGTCAAATTTCCACTAAAAAAGCAAATGTAACGTAAAAAGCTTTTGCTCAAGCTTTTCTTAGCTGAAAATATATTATACATTCGACTATAGTATAGTCGGATTCTTAAGTTTTAAGTAGGTATAAACTTGACCAAGCTCGACTTAAGTTTGAGATGCGACTATAAGTATGGGCATTAGAGCTCCTTGTCTAGAATTTTCTTCTTTAAGAACTTAATTAATCCCAATAACAACAAAAAAAAAGATAAGGTCAATAATTATTTATTGAATTTGTATCATTATATGAGCCTACAAAAAAAAGGAAACCGAAACGGGTACGCTCAAGTACAGAAACCCTTAATTATCTAGAAAACTGCCAATATGTTTCGGGACATTTACGCGTCAAAAGCGGTGTTGCGAAGCTTAATAATAAAAACAAAATTTTAAAATTACGAGACCTTACTAAATTGGACACGCGCAATTCATGCAACAATAATGACATTAAAATAACAAAATGATGAAGTGTCACGTAAAAGCTGTAAATCTGGCAACATTGCCATTAGCATTTTTGAATTTTGCATGTTCAAAAACCCTACAATAGTAAATTTTACCAAAATTAAAAATATATACCAGCACTGACAGCACTTCTTAAAAAATAGATACCCATTAAGATCGCAAATTATAGCATAAATAAGAACATATGTCCTTTTAAGGACATATTAAATAAGAGTTCTATGCTAATTTGAAGATGGGGAAACGCGGGAAAATGTACCTTTTGTCCAAAGAAAACGAAACATTTATGTATTTTAAGAAGTGACGCCATTGTCACATTAAAACAATCATAGATGATAATAATTGCATAGATAATAATAATTATATGCTTGTACATACCACTAGCAATAGGCTCCATACTATAATTTTATTATTTTTCAATCACCAACTTTCGAAAAAATGGTTAAATACACACTGATGCACTCTGATTAAATGAATACACATTAATAAACTTTCAAGTTTCAATAACAATATGGCGCGTAGCAACGCTAATCAAAACAAAAGTTTGTTTATTTATAATAGCCAGGTAACTAGATTACTGAAATGTAATGGATTTAGCTCAAGATTTTTAATTTGGAGCTATTAACTTCTGGCCAGCATGTGTGTTTCGGTTCAAAAGTCTTAACACTCATATTTTTTCCAAATTGCACCTTGTTAATTGAATAAAACGACTCAATACTTGTCTTTTTTCTAATTATTCTTCAGTGTTGAATGTAAAGTGATTTACGAAGTACCGCTCATATACTCTATTCAAGTCATTCTGAAGTAACATAACATCTTGATCGTTCTTTATTTCACCATACAATTCAAAATCATCGGGTAATAATGCCTACTCAGAGCTCTGAACTACCCCTACCAAATTGTTGCATGCACCCTGTATAAAGTGACTTTTACATCTCATCGAACTTCAAAATCACGGAAAACTTTGGCAAATACAAATAATTGTAATTTCCAATTATTTTTTTTTCTTGTTGTATGTTCGACGAAACCTGAAACTCTCTCTCGGTACGATTTACGATACTTCTTAAACAAAACTATCCCATGCTAATAGTGTTACATCTACGGCAAATAATTCACCCACGAATACGCAATTTGCAGGATTTTTAGATTTAACTGTCCATGTTCGACACACCCTGTACGTAATCCAAAAAATGCCAGAGGTAAAACTTATAGCCCTAAATCTCCCATGTTTCCCAGTATATGAATTTCTAATTTAACTGGTTTTCGAAAAAATACTTGTTGACGTTATCGCTTCTAGACTGAGTGCCACATGAACTTCTGTAAATATCTCGAGAACCATGTGTGATAGACGAAAACCGTAAATACAAAAATTGTAGCTCTTGATGCGGCCTATAATACTGTAAATGCTTAAAACAAAAGTTATAGCCCCGGATCTTCCTCGTTTCGTAGCTCCAAAATTTTGTTGATCGGGTGACCAGTTTTTGATAAAACTATGTTTATCGGGAAGCCGAAACAATAAAACTGCTATATTTGAAGTCGATAGCCGCCAATTTAGGACACCTAATACATTTCATATACATCCTGCATAATAGATGAAAACTTTAAATACAAAAGTTTTTCTCTGTAAGGGCTATATCGTCGTATAAAACAACTTGACTACTGATTCACAGCCTTCTAGTTATAGTTAATTTTTATTAAAAAACGAACACAATTTTCAGTTTTTTGTCGGGTATTCGACACAGATCTTTTTATTAGACTCTTGCAACGAGATGTTTAATTTTTTTTAAATACGAACTCGTCCTCCCCCCTCCCCAATTTCCCCATCTATTCTTCTTTCTTCTGATTGCAAGATATACCTAAACATGAATTAGTTAAAACGATTTCTGCAAATTTAATATCAATGTATTTGGCTTTATTTTTATTTTGAATGCCTATAGCGTTGTTTCAATGGCCGAATCAAAATTAAGTTTATTTTTGGCGACATAGCTACCAAAAAGTTTGGGAATTGCTGTCTATATTTGTATGTTTCATTTATTCAGGTAAGTATCTAAAAAGATGAGTAAATGGCATTATATTGCATTCAATTTTATTTTTTTGGTATTGTATTGTTGAATCTAAAATAGGCTATTTTTTCCATTTCGGTGTCGATTCTGTTACTGTCAAATTTGCTTTCGGGGCGTCGCTCGCGTCTGACGTCGACCATTTTTCCACACAACACAATGCGCGAGAATAATTAAATTCAAAAAAGTTTTAATTAATTACGAACGGGTCTTGGGCCCACGCGACCTGACAAACGATAAGCGCGTTATTTATTATAATTTACATTGTTAATAGTTTTTAATTAATGATATTTCGAAGCCGGACAAGCAAACCGTTTTAAGATACCCGATCGCGTCCCCATAGAAATTTACATTATTAATTATGCCATTCGTGAAATATAAGTCGTTGTCGTTAACTGTTTTGTGTGCGCTGGAATGTTATTGCTTGTAACGTTTTAACCGCGTACACGATGTCGAGGATAAAGGACCTCCATTTCGAGCTACAAAAATGACCCCAAAATGATAATTGTAGGTTAAATTATAACGATTAAATCTTTGAAAACATTAACTACAACAGAAATATAAATATAGTACATTATGCAACAAGTGCAGTAAACGGCATTTGGCTCACGAGTTTATTTGACACGAGCGGAGTTTCTCCCCACGCACAAAACAACTGAATGTTACTAGTATCATGACCGTATCAAAGTAGGTATTTCATGCTAGATGACGAACCAGGTTTGTGATTTATGTCTTGGAGCCCAGTTTTGTCTGACGTTTTGGCATTTTTGACATTTCGAAGCAGCATTTGGCGGGCGGGCCCCCTGCCCCCCGGCCCGATCGCAAGAGTCAAGCAACTTCGAAGGGCGAACGTCGATCGAGAGGATAATTTCTCGCGGACGAGAGACGAACGAAAACAAAAAAAAAACGGCGAAAACGAAAAAAAAAAAAAGAAAAACAAGCGCGCATCGCCCGAGAACGTTAAAAAACCGGCCGGGTTTTAGCGGGGCCCCGAAGAACGTTCACCACACGGTAATTAACCATTAATTATGCATTTAATAAATTCCTTGCGAGACTCGCCAATAATTACCTGCGGATAATTTTCCTGCGGTAACCCGATAATATTCCACAAAATCGTGACAAAGCCCGGAGTTACAAATTAATGAAATTATGAATTATGAAAATACGCGGATTGGGATCTCTGCAGCGGCGAGCGCAACGAACCGCCGCGCGTTCTGTGCCCCAGAGGATCACTCGTGAGGGGTCATAGACTGGGTGTTTGCTTTGTTATTTGCGGTGGACATTGCAAATTTATAATGATAAACAACGATTCCCCCCCCGGTTCGCTGGTTTTATAATATATTCCGCGAGCCGTAGTAACGTTATACGGTTACCGTACCGGCAATTTGCCGTGTCCTCGCAGGAAAATTGGCCTGGTCGCGGGAAAATCCCTCCGAGGATCAATTCTCAGAAAACTTACAAACCAGGAAATTTTTGTCACATAAATGGGCCCGCAGGAAAATATTCCTTCACGAAAAGTCGAAAATTTCCTGCATTTAAATTTTGTCGAAGGAAAAATTGGAGTATGTTGATTTTGTAGCAGGAAAAACTATCTGTGTGCAAATTTTGTAGCAGGAAAAATTCGGGTATGTGGATTTTGTAGCACGAAAAATTTTCTGTGTGCAAATTTTGTAGCAGGAAAATTCCCGTTTGAAAATTTTGTAACCGGAATTATTCCTGCATTTAAATTCTGTAGCAGGGAAAATATCTCCATGTAAATTTTGTAGCAAAAAAAGTCCCGTATGAAAGTTTTCTTTCAGGAAAATTTAGTATCAAGCAAAATCCGGCATTGAAATCTTGTAGCAAGAATAATTCCAGCATGGAAACTTTTCGCAGTGGAAATTTCTTTTGCAGAAAAATCGCTGGGTACTAGTTAATTTTTTTTTCCAGAAAAATCGACGATATCGCAGGAAAACTTTGTCATAGACGCTTGCAGCTGGAAGGGAGACCCTCGACAGCCAATATTCCGCTTGTATCTTTTCTGCCAGGTTGCTGCGGGCGTTTATTTCGGATAGAACTCGCCCTTAGTGCAAAATGATTTTGAATGAAACTATGGACAGGTGGTCACAGTACACGTACATCGATCTTACAGCTTGACTTAGGCGCGGCGAAGGATTTGATGCTTCGCTAACGACATGTAAGACACTTTGGCGTAATTATCATTCATTACCGACCGGCGTAATAGCCAGCGGCCGAATTTAGCTGCTAGGCGAGATAATGAAAACGAAGGGAAGCCCGAACTGGTTTCCTATATGGGCCAATTACTAATTAATTATCTAACGATCAGCCGAGCAATAACGAGAGGCTCTTTGTAATTTCCTTCAATTAAAGCGCTACCGATACGGCGTCGAGTATTTATATTAATCGCGTATGTGGGATTAGTGTGCTATGCGCGTTTGCCGCCTCGATACGTGTACAGGGGGTTTAGGATGAGATTGCAAATTTTGTCGTCGAAACTCGCCTCCCAAAAAAAGCGCATGCAGATTGATATATTTAGAAATTCGAAATTAATAAGGTCTTTTCTACAGTACTTCATTTACGAAGACATATTGTCTCTGATCGTGATAGTTCTGAGCTGAAGTTTGTGCAGTGATTATTGCTTCTCTGGTTTCGAACCAAATTGCCTAGTACCTCTCACTTCCTCAAATGCTGTACATAGTCGTTAGTGTAGGACACGAAGAAACAGCGAAGGCGATAGTCTTTACACGTGCTTACATTAGTTGTCTTCGGTATTGTGATAAAAGAAGACTAAAGCCAATCTTTTTGTGGTTGTTTTATGTTCGGTTCATTGATTAAGTAAAATGTTCCAGAATCCATGTTATCATCATAGACGATTTCAGCTTTCAGCACGTTTGATTTTGCGAAGAAACATTTTATTCCTGTATCATCGTTAAATAGACTGATCGTAATACTTCTTTTCTTCTTCCAGGTTCCTACTACTGCTTCATTTTCTACTACGCTTCCTAATTAAGTTCTTTTGTTGTGTAGCATAACAATTTCTATTACTATTTGTGGAGATTGAAGCTATCTACAAGTCGATTTAGAATTTCTACCTCTATTCGAATTCCAATTCGGGTCCTATTTTGAAGGTATTTATCGTAGTTGTATATAATCATGTCATACAAAAATACTTTATTTCATCCTCCAATAGACTTGGTCCTGATGGAGAGCTATTTACTTCCTGTGGAGGGTTTTCTGTTCTATCAACATTAAATTAGATTAAGTTCGTTTGTTGTACTATTACTTGTTACTATTGGTGGATATTGAAGCTACAAGGCGATTTAGATTTCCTACCTCTATACATTTTTCATTTAGTCTTCTTTCCTTTGTCTCTATCGCTAATGTAGCAATTTTTCTCGAATTCTCAGTTTGGTTTTCGCAATGGATTATCTACTCAACTTATTTCCTTATATAATCAAATAGTCTCGAACCTGGATCAGAATAATGTATGTTCTTTGATGTGCTTGATATTAATTTGTTGTTGGAATATACCCTCGATTGAGTCGTTTTTGAAGGGTCGTGACCAAAGAGTTGTGCTTAGAAGTGATACTCCTGTGATTAGATCTTCATCTAAAGAACTCACAAGTGGTGTCCCATAGGGAAGTATACTGCAACCTTTATTATTTACAATATTTATTAATAATATATCTGATCCTTTCCCAGACAATTATGTTTCCTAATATGCAGATGATACTGCTATGGTAATGACTCTGGAAAATCTCACGTCACTAGGGCAGTCAGTGGTATGACCCGATATTGTGAGCGTAACGGTATTTGTTTGAACGGGACAAAGACTGAGAGTTGTTTTCGCTTAGGGATTTGAACAAGAGCTTATTGGTTAGAATGCAGGATAAATCGATTAATCAGAGTAACGTTGGGTTTGTTCATAGACAGTAATTTATTCTGGACAGGCCAAATTGACTACGTATTAAACAAAATGGCTATGCATATTTTTGTTATTTGGCGACTGCGGTCGAGTGTGGGTTTTCAGCTTTTACTATTGTATTGTTTTGGTTATGTTCAATCTTGCTTCTCTTATATTATTATATGATGGGGAAACTCCTCCAGAGCTAGTGAAGCTTTTGTCCAACAAAAACGTATCTTTCGGACAATGTTGGGGAAGTCACTTTTGTAGAACCGTGTTCCCAAAATTAAATATGAAATAGCATAATTTACATAAAGAGTAATCTATCTGAATTATTGCATGACCGAAATTGATGGAGATTACAATTTTAGAGCAAGTCTTAATTTGCAGGTGCCAAGTCATAAGTTAGCCAAAATAGCTAGCAGCTCTGTGATTTTACCAATAAAACTATGTAATAAGTTGCTTTTGTCTGTCAAACAGATATTGCCTGTCCATTTATTTAAGCAAAAATTAAAGCTCATTTTGAATAAGAATGTTTTTAATTCTATCGATTAATACTTTGATTGTAGTAATGCCGATCTCTCAGTGTGATATACTTTGTGTGGGTTTTTTTTACATATCTTTGTTTAAAGTTTGTATTTTAGTGTACTAATGTATTTTTTTTTTTACTTGTTGACATTATCCGATACTTTTGTTATTATTATTTATTTTTATTTTTCAAAGAAACTTCCACAGGGTACTGTAATGCTTTTTACAAACGTCGGCAATTTCGACTAAGCAAAAACCGAAGCACGAGGAATCCAGAAGTTATTATTATTATTATTATTATTATTTTTATTATTATTATTATTATCATTATATTATTATAACACACAAAACTTCTTTATTTACATAATCAGATTTATTAATAATAAAAACCGTCAAAGTCAAAGTTTGGAGGATCTCTTAATACAGTTAGTTCTCTGCCGCTACATTTCGCTGTAATAAAAATTTGCCGCAGTTGTTGCAGTACCGGTATAAGTCCAGGTCCATTTCGATAGATGGCGTTTGCTCTAAAAACCCGATCTTAATGAGCGATTTGCATAAAATTGAGTGGACTCTATGTGAGAGTGTACTCCATTTTAGTACGCATAAAATTTATAACAAAAAATGAAGACCGCACTAGGCTAAAATGAAATTCTCAAGTCGGTACTTTGATTTGCGACTTTTGACTTATCTTGATATATCCCCATCTTCCGAGAGTCAAACAGTATTTGTGAAGATAATTAAACAATATTCTGCTTTCTTAGACAAATCTAACATCCCGGAAGTAAAAGATAAACGACGTAAAGATTTGGAAGAAGATTCAAAACATAAAAACAGGACTAAAAGCAAATCAAATCCTACCATTGCTCGGTTGCAAGGTTAGTTGTGTTTTTATTAAAATTTGATACAGAGTTAAATAAATTTTTTTAACCATCATCATTTTTTCCATATAAGCGTCATGCTGAATTTTTACAGTTTCAAAAACGTTGCAGCGGAAGAAACATATTTCAACGAAATAGCACCTGGAAGTTTAGGTCCAGTACTGTAAGCTCCAACATTCAAGGCGGATCAGAGTAAGGAAAATCCTAAAAAAACGGAATACGGGGATTAGTGAAAATCGACGAAACTAGGGATTTACCGTTAATAAAGCTTCAGTGGCTCATTTTTCATCATATTAATAATATTTTGCTCATAATTACCCAATTTGATTATTAATAGTACTTTGTAAATGTTACTTTGCTACCATCCTGTTGAGTTGTCATTTTGAAATTATTTTCATTTTGTTATTTGTTATTAAACATCATTCTTCAACCATACGTATCACGGGGTGTATATGCAGGGCTGCGTTTTGGTTTTCAATCCCTTCTTGTTCGCCTTTTATCATTAAGATGCTTGGTCACGTTGTGGAATATAAAGCAACTAATGACTTTTCTTATTTCGACGCGTATTGTGTTATGTAATGTTTTAAATGTTCTAATTGACCGAAGCATCTTTCTATTATCACTCGCTCTCTTGTTAACAGCGTATTGTATGACCTTTGTTTGGTGGTATCTGCACCCCGAGCCACGGAGTATCCCAGCAAAAGAGCACCAGCCCTGTTTATTCATATCCTAGAGTCTCGTAGAGATCCTGGTCAAGAGACGTCCACACTTGTGAACTCCTCAGTCGAATTGCACGTTGCCTGCACATTTACACTAGCAACGTTTTTTTCTGTCTCCGTGAATAGACAGTTTCAGTACAGGAACATGAGTACAATTTATAGCACCAATAGCTGAAGGACAATTAAACTTTTCTTGGCACTTATTTTTAGGATTCTGTAGCTCTTCATGTAAGAACGGAAACCTGATCTAAATAAGGGGTGTTTTTTTTTTTCGATGTATAGAACTTTAAGTTGCAATAAAACAACGATGGATTATTCGATTGACATGAATTTTATTTATCCGAAAGATAATCTTGTGGCATTACATTTTAAATATGATTTCTGGCATATGACCGCCGCGGCTGGCGCGGGTGTAGTCCAATCTGGACGTCCAATTTTCGATGATTTTTTCCAACATTTGTGGCATTATATCTGCTATAACACGGCGAATGTTGTCTTCCAAATGGTCAAGCGTTTGTGGCTTATCCGCATAGACCAATGACTTTACATAGCCCCACAGAAAGTAGTCTAGCGGTATTAAATCACAAGATCTTGGTGGCCAATTCACAGGTCCAAAACGTGAAATTAGGCGGTCACCAAACGTGTCTTTCAATAAATCGATTGTGGCACGAGCTGTGTGACATGTTGCGCCGTCTGGTTGAAACCACATCTCCTGGACATCATGGTTATTCAATTCAGGAATGAAAGAGTTAGTAATCATAGCTGTATACCGATCACCATTGACTGTAACGTTCTGGCCATCATCGTTTTTGAAGAAGTACGGACCAATGATTCCACCAGCCCATAAAGCGCACGAAACAGTCAGTTTTTCTGGATGTAACGGTGTTTCGACATACACTTGAGGATTAGCTTCGCTCCAAATGAGGCAGTTTTGTTTGTTGACGTAGCCATTCAACCAGAAGTGCGCTTCATCGCTAAACAAAATTCGCTTATGAAAATCGGGAACAATGGCAATCTCGTTTTGGGCTCATTCGACGAATCTACGCCTTACTTGATGAATTCATGATGAATTGCCAAACTAAACTGAGAATAAATCACTTGACAGCTGTTAAATCGGTCGCCATCTTGAACAGTAATGCCAACTTAAAGTTCTATACATCGAAAAAAACACCCATTATTTCATTTCTGCACGATATGTGCTATGACGTTGATAACGGGATACCGTGGATTGATGGGCACCAATATCTTCTGCTACGCCAATTTGGAATCCTGGATCACCAACATAACATAAGAAACTTTCATTCTTTCTTCATTAGTCAACGCTCCGCCCCTATATTCTTCAGTATCTCCAAGAAAATGGGACACGATGGTCTACTTTCCTTGATTGTCTACGAACCTTAAACACCTTACGCTGACGGAGCAGACGCTCACAAGTTGGAGATTATACCCACATTCTTATGCGTATTAAGCGGAGTTGCTTCTTTAAAAATCTGTCTCGCGAATCAGAACAGAATAACTTCTGAGGCGAAACCGACCTGCAGGATTGCCGGTTCTAAATCCCCTAGACTTTTTCTCATTTCGCAGATTCGCGGCGTAGTATAACGGACGGGCCCACGGCTGCGTTTCAGGCAACTTTACGGTCCCATAAAAAAGGACACGGGGTCGTAGAAGACTCGTCCGCGTCGGCGTCCCACGAAAATAGAGACGTTCCTAATAGCATTAAAATTTTAATTAACGCGCGTGGGCGCGGGCGTTTATTTATTTATTCGGCATCGTTAGCGATCAAACGCGACGTTTTCCTTTATTTTATTACCGTAAACACGTCTGTATTTCCATAATTCGTCGATATTCGAACCTAAAGTCGGGTGTAATTAACGTGAGGTCGAAGCGCGACGTGGCCGCACCTTTATAACGCGGACAATGTTGACCGGAGACACAAATCACGACAGGATAATTGATTTTTCTAATACCATTATCTCGAATTTATCAGCGTCGACGTATGAAAGGGGATCGTAAATGTACAGTTAGTCCGAGACGCGGACTCTGGTAGCCGTATGTGGCAACCTTTAAGTGGAACTTGCGTTTTTATGGGACATTAAGCGAAAATGTAACGACACCGTTGCAACGAGAAGCAGCTTTTCTGCTGAACCGTCGCATAGTGGAAGGGCTGACTTTTGGTTCTACACTGGGCGACTATATACAGAGTTATTCACGATGAGTGTAGTTTTAGACGTTTATGGAGAATGAATTACGGTCAAAAACTGAAATGTTGGTTACTTATTTAAGCGAATATGAGTTGTGTAAAATATTTTCATTCATTCTTTTTCTAAATGGAACACCCTGTATATTATTACATTTTTAGATTTTGCGGAACATTCTGAGTTCAATTTATATTGATAACACTTTAATTGGCTGTAACTGTTTTGTTTTTAGAGATATCCAGATAAACAAAAAGAAAGTAGGGTTAGTAGCCAATTTTTTTTCCAAGTGACGTATAAAACAAAGTACATCATATCATATTTTTTTAAATATATATTAAAAATTTATTTAATAGAACATCTTATTCCGATTACAATGATGTAACACACTTTATATTTTAGTACACTTGCTTTTGACAAATCGGAAAAAATAGGAAATTTTTATATAAACTTATGTTTACGTTTGACATATTAGTAAATAACGTTGATGGTTGAATTATTGGTTCAAAACATATAATTCCCAGGTTGGGAAAGAAATTCTAAAAAGGTATGCCGGAATCGTAATGTTTTAAATGAAGAAAATACGGCAAAGATATTAAGATTCTATGAAGCGCATCCAATTTCCTCTATTACCAGCGTATATGAAGAGGCATGTATTTCTCGGGGATCCATCCACTCAGTTTCAAAATAATTTTAAACTTTAAAACTCAAAAACTAAGTGCAGAACAATGCACAGTTGCGTTTGGAGTTTTTAAATAGATATAATGAGAATAACAATTTTTTAAAAACATTTTATGGACTGTTGAAAGTTCGTTCACTACAAGAAAGGGTTGTAATAGACAAAATATGCGATATTGCTCTTTAAATAATTCTAGACAAATACACGAAATAAAAACCCAAAGGTACCAATCAATTAATGTATGGTGTGTCAAAAGTTATCTGGAGATCATTATTTCAAAGTCTTAGAGCGTCAAACAATATATGGAAGACTTACCCCTAAATACGTCAGCGCTGATTATATGGAAGCAAGACGGTACCCCTTCTCAAGTTAAAAATGTTCTTAACATGGAATATCCCAGTGGTTGGATAGGGAACGGCGGAACTATGGATTGACCAGCCAACAAGCGACTTAACTTTAAGGGATTTTTTCTTTTGGGGACACATGAAAAATTCCGTACACAGTACTCCTTGTAATAATGTCGTGGAACTTCGGCAAAGGATTTCAGAGGCAATCAATCCGGAAACGTTATTGATGCAAGATATCCGCATTTGTCACCAATGTATGAGAAAGAGTTTAAAATAATTGAAGCAAATTTTCGAAACGTACGAAGAAGGAAATTGCCAATACATATTCCAAACTCAGAAGAAAGTGAAACCAACGTTTTAGCATATCTTATTCGTCCATTGAAGGAACATAATATGCATAATTACAAAATAATTACATTACAATCTCTTCTTTCTCGTGATACAAGATAGAGATATTTTGAAAAGAATTTTGTGGACCTAGAAGGCATAATTTTCACGGGAGGGTATTTTTAACAGAAGAAATAATCATTCAGCGATTTCAACATACATTCAGTTTAGTTTAGTTTAGTTGTTTGATGATGGATAATAGAATATACTTTGTATCTACAACGAGAATTTGAATGTGATAAATATCTGGATATTTTACTAACAAAAGTAACACCTCACTTCTTCGGCTCCTATGGCCCTTTCTGGGAGGGACTATGGTCACCTAGGTGCCATCGTCAGAGAGTTAAGCGTTGATAGTAAATACTAGGTATGTTGGAACACGCGTGTTTATTAAAATGAATTAGTGCCACCATTTGTTGTTAAAATTTAATTAAAAATGATTGTTTTAATAGGTTGGCTATCAAAATCATAGAATAACATGTTTCCTGGAAGGTGGGATACAATTACCTATGTTTATTTTCGGAAATTTGACAATGTTTCAGTCCTCGTTTTCAGGAATACGAGATTTTGGTTTCCGGAAGCATTTTTAGTTAAGGGAAATCATAAAATCTCCCTAGGGGAAGTACAAACGCAGGCTCGCAAGAAGTAAACGACATCTGCGGGGATGGATTCCTAACCTCAAATCAACTGTTACCGATCTAATTAATCAAATCGCGGTTTCCGTAAACGGCCGTCTATTTTATTCGCCTTATCGCCTACGCGGCCCGGAGCGGTATCCCGTTTCAAAGTCCAGAACGGCCACACCCAACGGCGGCGGCGCGAACGAGCGTGACATGTTGGATGATGTGTCTAGAAACGAAACCTCAAACATTCCTTAATAAGTCGGCCGATAAATTACCGCGCGAAAAATTATAAATAACGCGCGTTAACCGTATTAATTACGCCTCTACATGGAATTACACTCAGCGGGGATAATTAAGGCGGGCGCGGGGCGTTTGGCGAAACGCCGGTCGCAGGACTGTTGCAGGAATTTCTAGCTCGGCGGCTTTCCGGAAGACACTATCTAAATCTAAATTAAAAACTATTATAGAAACTTTTAGATTGTTCTAAAAAGGAGAACATGTAGAATTATTTATTATAGAATGATCGTTGGGGAAGAAAAACCGGCCTTTGGATTTTTTGACTGTGGAGTTTTTTTTTTAATTTTTATAAAACTTCCGGATTCCTCCTGCGTCGGTTTTTGTTGAGTCGAACTATCTAACGTTTCGCCAATCATCCTGTTGGCTTCTTCAGAGCTTGACGGAAATTTGCTAGCATTTTATTCTGTACGTGCATTTATATTGTTTAAGAGGGGCGGACCTAAATGACGGCATAAACATAAACAAGATTGTTAGGTTTCTTATAGATTTCTATAGACTCTCGGATTTTTCGAATAAAATTTGATGTCCGGTTTCGTGATTGTTCATGTTCTTTCAGCCTTGTTGATATTTTTCGCCCGTCTTTCCAATGTATTATTTGCCGCATATGCATGGAATGCTGTAAACTCCTGGCATCTCAAATAGAACTTTATCTTTGACTGAAGATGTTCAGAGATTTTTGAACAAGTGGTAACTCTGGTTTTGACGTTATATTTCTTTAGAACTTTTGATATGTGGTCAGTGATGTTTTTAATGTAAGTAAGGGCAACAGTGGCAAGTGTGGGATTGCTTTCGGCTTCATTGCTGTTGGAACGGTTGTGGTGAAGTGTATTTTGTGATGGAACGCTTAATATCTTTAATGTGGATCAGAGAGAAGAGCAGAGGTAAATAAATAAATAAATAGTCCACTTATAAATACAAAAACGTATTTTTGAAGTCAGGAAGAGTACAAACAAGATAAATATATTAGATATAAACTGCTAAACCAGTGTAACCAGAAAGTAAAACACTCTAAGAATAATTAATTTATAATATAACTTAAAATAACTTACATCTACTGTGCCCGATAGAAACTATGCTTTTTAAAAAAAAAAAAGATAATTGTTTGAATTTTTTAATGTAAAGTTGTTTTATTTTTTGTGTAGTACACAACCTCGATCTTAATGCTATGATATCGTCAGCGGTTCGCGTCATGTATCTGTAATATCCAACATGAGTCGGAAACACAGACAAATTTGAGTGGATTTCAAATAAAGTTTGGAGAATAAACATACATGGTAATTTAAGTATTTTCAATTCTTTGAATATTGGGCGGCAGTGGCTGGACGGCGGAACACCCCCAAGAACCCGAACCCCAGACTTCTGCAATCTAAAGGCTCTCTCGGCCTCCGTCGCGTTCCCCCACAATAGTAGCCCATATGATAAGTCACTGTGAAACAGTGCAAGATAAACTATACGGAGAGTGCATTGGGGATGGAACCTCGCAGTTGTCTCAGTACAAAAACCTGAGAAAACAATTTACCGCACAGGCGGCCAGATTAAAAACGGATCTAGGTAAACACCGGTTCAGATTTTTTACTTCTTCTATTGGTATTGAAAATTAGAGTCATTGTTTTATCGGAATTTAATTTAAGTTTATTTGCAGAGAACCACTGCTCAATTGTGGAGAGTGTAGCGACAGCCTTTTTATTTAAATTAGTTATATCTTTCCCTGATTCAATCAATGATGTGTCATCCGCATAGAGTATACTGCAAGCAGTATTTATTGCAAATACTACATCATTATGCATATTACAAAAGTGGACCAAGGATGGAACCCTGAGGCACTCCATTAGTAATGTCCAACGGAGTGGATTTCCGATCATTCCATGTTGTCTGATTCGAGTATGGTTTACTATGGAGACATGACCGCAAAAATATTTGAGGACTGGTTTGAAAATAAACTGTTTCCAATACTATCATTCAGTCCAAATCAGAAAAAATCCAAATTCTTCTCCAATTAAAGAAGAAACTAAAGATTTTTTTTTATTTCAAGAATGCCTCAGTTTTTGTTGACTCGAACTAGCTGACGTTTCGCCAATCATCCTGTTGACTTCTTCAGAGCCTGACTGAAAAATTTTCAGTTTTGGTTAGTTTTCAGTCAAGCTCTGAAGAGGCTAAGGATGATTGGCGAAACGTTAGTTTGTTCGAGTCAACAAAAACCGACGCAGTAGGAATCCAGAAGTTTAAAGAAAAAATTAAAGAATTGCTGTATGAAAATGATTTATATTTTCAAGAGAGGTACACGAAAAAAGCTTCTGGAATTATTAGAAATAAAACATTTTAATAAAGACTACAAAATCGATTCGATAGCACAACAAAACTTACATGATGATGAGATGTCTGAGTTGAAAGGGCATATAAGAAGAAATAACACTGCAGCAAAATTTAGTGATAGTACCATAAATGCAATTCGGCAAGGGGTAGCTAAACCATCAGTACAAAGCTGATCTAACAGTCAAAATAATAAAAGAAGAAAATATTTATCGAGGACTATTAGTGGCGGAGTTGATCATTGAAATAGGCGACGCCAGTAGCGATAGTGATGATTTTTTTATTATTATTATATTTAATATTTTATATTTTACTTTGTACTAATTTTTTTATATACATGTTTCAAGAATATACTTAGATCCCGCTTGTTGGTGTAGGTAGATAAATTCCTAGAACGGTCCTGGAATCATTACGGGTCTGCTCGGCAGGGTGTTCTATAAGGGGCAGCGGTTTTGGAGTAATAAACAGCAGGCAAAGTTAATTACGGGGTTGGTTGTAAAAGTACTATATTTCTGGTCGAAGTATAGAAATTCATAAGAATAAAGGTATTTTTTACAACAACCCCAGACTCACAGCTACGGCATAAGGTCGGCTAAGGAGCTACTAAATATGGACTGCATCTAGGCCTACGAAAAACTCCTAGAACACAAAATTGTTTAATATTCTCCTGAATCATATTAAAGACATTTTTAATAAAGTTTAAAAAAGTTTAAAACTGCATTTTTTTACAACAGTCTGAGTATCTAGAATCTCGTTTAATAACAAATGTCTTACTGTATGTTAGTTTATATTGTTCATGTCTGTCTTGTATTTAATATTATTTATATATTTCGTGATTTTGTTTACATTTAATGTTTGCACTGAAATGTAGTCAGTAATGAAACGGATAAGTTGTCGGTGCCGCTTCTAAAATTCAACAAGTGAAGGGCATAAGGGATACATAACAACAAGGTAGGTAATACTCAATAAAAAAAAAGATTTACTTAATTTACTTACTTAATTAGAACATATACTTTCTGGTCTACAACACCAGATTATCTAGATCGATATTGGATATTGTGGTTTGTCGCACATAGTTTTAATGGGCAAACCGCGAACTATGATAACATGACATGATAGAGTCTTACATATTCTCAAACCAAAACGCAAAAAAAAAGAATAGGTTGACAGTTTATATTAGCAGAGGTGGCCAATTTAATTTATTAATTTTTATTCTAATAATTATAACGATTTTATTTACATTAAAAAGACTGTAATTAAGTCAATACTCTTTACAATATATACAGGATTTTTAGTTAATTTTGAACACTAAAATTAAACATTAATATTATTGAACCATACATGATTCACAAGGGCTCCACGCTGGGTGTTGCCGCTATGATTGCCATATAATATAAGAAAGTTGCATTTGTTTCTGGTAAAATGGAGAATTCTGGGAAAAATCTGTATTCGACACTAAATACCCCAAAATTGAACATTTCAAAATATCATATTCCTCAAAAATCGAGTCCGTCACGTGCTGGCCAAATTTAGTGTAAAAACATTTCTTTTGTATTATACTGGGCGCTCGGAATTTAGGAGGAGATGTTAAGACCTTAAGTTGATTAGGTAAGCGAACCCTATTTACCACAGTGAAAAAAGCTTCTAAAGAGCTATGTTTAAAAGCAACATCGTGTTCTCAACCTTCGTAGGTATATTCACACCAGGAAAACGACCCAGCGAAGGTGGGAGGGGGTAATAATCCGTAATTAAATGGAATCATTTTTAGCGTATATCCCGCGAACTTTAATGTGCCATTTGTTATTTTGATTTATCAGAATAATTATTAAATAATGCCCGCACTTAACGCAGCTAGTCAGCACGAGCGCTGTCAGATCGGTCCCCTCTTGGCCGGTTCATCATTCCGATCGACGACTGCGCCCGACTGTATGATAATTCGCCTATTATATTCAGCTCGGTGCGCGACGTTTCGTATTCTAAGAGCTTCGGGAGAAAAAGCGCGAGCGAGAGAGAAAGAGAGAGAGAAACCGCGCGAAAAGAAGCGATTCCACGCCTACGACCTGGCGTAATTGTGTACATTCGTGAGTCCACATCTGACCCCGGAGCGCAAACGTTCGCGGCGAATTATCAGAACGGAGAGGTTTTTGTTTTACTTAGGTGGTACTACGAATCATCGGCGCAAAGCGGGCTTGTTTTAGCAGCCTCTATGCGCCAAAGTGTCATCTAACCACAGTATAATTAGGTGCCTTCTTTAGTTCTCTAGTTAGCTCGTATTGGTGCTTCAATGTTTGTTAACGGTACCATCAACTATCAACTATATTCGAGCCTCATCCAATAATTGAATTTTGAAAACGGTACATTTCAATGGTTAGTAAAACAATTGCTTCGAAAATAACACCTTGATAGGAACCAACACTTGACGATTTCGAGTAGTAAATCCATGATAAATGGTATTTCAGCTTGATATGGTGACAGATTAAATTGGTCTCATACTGTTTTGGGGTTACTAAGAAGCTTGTTTGATGATAAGTTCTTAATTAAAGTAATTTAAGTTATGAAATTCAAAGTTTTCATCATTTTTCAGCAATAAGAACTATTGCTAGAATTGGCTACGGTGATCATTGTCAGCCGTGGCTTATAAGATTACTCATTGATTGTCTCGACAGCTGCTAAACATAATAATCATAATTATTATAGCAGATTTGGGGATAATTTGTTAAAACCTTGTCGTAAATTGAAAATGCCTATCGACAGTGGTCTTGATTTTGACTTATATAATCTTCTGAGCTTCAACATTATTATATGCTTAGATGACATATCTTTTAGAAAGAATGTTAAGGAGTACCTGTTAGTTGACAGTTAACGCAGGTCTCTATATAGTTTTAAAAATAATTGTTTTAATGTCTACCGTTAGATTTGTTTTTTTTGGTTATTTAATTGTTTGTATTTGCGAAAATTTTGTTTGTTTGATACCTGCTTCTTTTGTATTCGACAGCATTCATATTTATTTACATGCTTCTTTTTATGCTGCTTGTGAACTTTTGAAATGCTACAATTATCAATTTTCTGTAAAACCTGCTTAATAAAAATCATATAAAGAAATCTTCACACACTAGTTCGCCTTATATCGCACCTGTAATCAACCATTTCATTTAATCACAACCTGCAGTTCACTACTATTTCACTATTGAACATATCCATTAGTTTTCGACATTTACTAGTGGACACGTATCAAATGGGATGAAACTAGTTTAATTTTCTCAATTTAGAATGCGGATGGTTTTCTTAAAATATTTTGTTTTCATTATTTGCTTAAATGTGTGATTCAATTTTGCATGTAAATATTTATTTGCTAATAAAAGTCTTTAATATAATTCTTATTAATTTTTACGTTGGGATGTTTAATTTATCAAACTTCTAAGCAATCTCTTGATGATCTTTCCATTCAGCAACAATCTGTGGCAATCTTCAGCCAAGTGTTGTTATTGGTTTACTTTTATTTGTACATAAGACTTAGCGCGCTGCCTTGTGGTCTGATTCCCTTTATTTCAGAATAAGAATGATGAGAATTTTGTGACAAAGATGTTGTCATTAAACAGAAGAAGAATAAGAATAATTTATGTCCCGCAGAAAGCATTATCATGAACTCAGTAACAGAGATTAATTGCAATTGATGCATTCATAGTAATTCCCTGAAATTCCTTGACCTTCTAGTCGCGTGTCTGTGATATTTTATATAGTCGTAGAATAAGATAATAGGATAATCGGATATAGGTTATGTTTTGAGTGAATTCAAACTTTATGTCTGTTATAATACCATAAAAATCTTAAAATTAAGGTATATTTGTTAGATTTTGAAAAGTTTCTATGCTAAACAAACTCTTATTCCACCATTCATGATATTTACTCTTATTAGCTTGTTAATTGATTATTTTTGTAATGTGGCCAATCTTTAGTAGCTGAGATCAAGATAAGTATAATTGATTTTGTTAAAATTGTGTAAAACAATTACTTATTACTTATACTATAAAATAACTAGGTATTTGCGTTGTGAGACATCGTTTAACACCTATATACAAATCAGTATTCGAAGCATTGAACAATAAAAGTGCACAGTATACATTTACAAAGATAGGAAGGTCGAAGGACCATTTTGTGGGACAAAAGCTCCAAGGTCACATATGTGAGACTGCGTCAAGGTTGTCTATGCAACGTCTATCAATTTCTCAGCCACCTAAACCTGGTTTCAAGTGACTCCGTGTGTCAATTTCTATTTGGCCAGCGAATTCCGGCCAGGTGGGCATTAAACGATTCCTTTCTTCCTCGTAACGCCTCACAATCGAAGAAAACAAAACACTCTACGGTTGCGCAACGCCACACTAAACTCGGTTTGTCTAATTATTATTCGTTTAACGACGACCGGTTAGACGATGAAGCAATTAAGGCCCCGTTTCACGGATCGAGGAAGACCCGACAAGTGTTAAACAGCCTTAATCATAGTTCTAATTCTTATCTCAAATCTTGCGTTTTCACATCTCGGCGGATTAAATTAACATCACTTAAACCCTAATTAGTCGGTTTAACGCTAATGGAGTTTACACAGTTTCTCCGCGCTCATGAAAATTAATTAAGGCTCCCCCTCGGCGGGGAGGGGAGGGACGTTTTAACGCCCCGTCGGGAGAAGTTTTTTTCCAGAAAGCCGGGGACGCGGCTAAGTGGGTTTCCTCAGTTGTTTGGAAACAAGGAAATACGTAATTAGCTGTCGCGGAAGTTTTAATTGCTTTAAAGGGACGAGGCGACTTCAAGGGGACACTGAAGATGCTCCCCAGATGATGTGCGTCTCGATTTTCCCTCCCCGCATACTATAATTAACTCCAGGTACTTGATTTTCTGTTTGGTATGCGTATTTGAGATCGAACATTGAACCCGTATAATAATAGCTTCTAGACAGGGCTTTTCTGTCTTTTACATATTTTGTAAATTTCCTAGATGTTCCAGCTATATTTTTTCAATCCCATACATGAAATACTAATTACAACTCTTTACATCTTGCCTGTCGAGAGATTTCTATGGATTTTTGGATTTTTTTTTGGTAGAAAAATTGATTACACACAAGTTGGTAGGAAGGACTACATGGAAGTTTCCCTGTTTGATGCATTCATTTAAATGGCGATTAAGTAACGCCCATATAAGCGAACCTCAGCAATGGACCTCCCAAGAATAGGTCCCAGTCTACGAGTTTAACTGGGTTAACATTCGGCTGACATTTGATGGTTTCCAAAGAACGAAAGTGACTTTAAGGTGAAAGGGTGCTTGTTTTTCTAAAGCTATACATGATGATTTGCTCTTTTGCTTCTTGTATTCTCTGTGAATTTTGCTGCCGTTTGGTGGCTCTTAAGAGGACACCAAGACGCGTTCACTAACTTTAGGCAACTGAAATATGTCTTTGACCTTTTCACATCGAGAATTAATCTCCCACTAGCGATCTTCCAGGTCCGTGACGTATATTTTCCATGGATCAGCCTTTAGTCGCCGTTTTGTGACTCTCCGAGGAATATATGTATCCATGTATGTATATGGATCCATCCATTTGGATGGTGGTCAAATTCAGACCAGTTTTAATGTGTTCATTGATTTTCCAATGACTCTGTAGCCCAATAAGTAGCAGATTTGGCTCTATTAAATTCCATCAACCCTGACACGTCACCCAATCGCATTTCCCTCTAAATCACAATCTAATGAAGCGAAAGACCCATCCGGAGATTTGAAAAACGTCGCTATCCCCGCGTCCCCACCGCCGCGCCGCCTATCGATTCGGCCGAAAACTGCCTTCTTCGTTGTATCTACATACTCGAGTGCCACCGAAACGAAACAGGCGACCAAACGAAGCGTCGCGACGCCAGTCGACGCCCGCGGCCTACCAACGCGGCGGTCGACTGCGAGGCCAAGATGCAGCTTTCAATTTGCCTAATGACGATTCGACGGCTGTCGCCGGCACACACGTGGGAAACGTACAGACCGGGATCCTAAGCCATTGGAAGTGCCAACTAAGACCTCGATATCCGGAAGGATGAGACGCGACACCCCCGAGAGCTAAATAGAGATCGACGGGTTAATGTGGCCAAATAGATGTAAATCTTCCATTTGATAATAAGTTAAAAAGGGGCTTTCACGTAGCTATGTACAATCGGAACCCTACGACGTATCATTGCAGTGACTTCTTTGACAATCATTATAAATTGTAGTTCTACGGTTCAATATCTTTCTCACATTTTTCATACGACTGCTGCAATAGACATACACATCTAGCAGTAAAACAGGCTTCCTCTCCATCTAGCTTGTAGCATGTAGGTAGCCAAACCAAGACCAGAAGCGGTCCAGCGGGGTATAAAGTTCACGTAGAGTCTGAAACTGTGTTTAAAATTTTAAATATCATTAAATCTACAATTTCAGTATGTAGCAATAAAAGCCCAACTTTAAAGTCCCGGGTTAAAAGAAACCTGGCTAAATTTAAACAAAGAAAAGTCAACGTACCTCATCCTATGAGGTAGATACGAAAAGAAGGGTCCGAATGGGGATCGTCCTGGACATAACCAAGAAGCCAAATCGTTTTGGGGCCGTTTTACGTAACCCAGAGCAAAAACGTTTCCTGTAGCGATACGAGACACGCTTAATTATATTTCGATTGAATTCCCGCTAAAAATAGGCGTACCCATTACAGCCGATAACGAACTTCCTCCTGCCGAAACGTCGAAATACCAATTTAAAAATCCTTTCACGAATGTTTAAGCTCCAGTGTTTTTGCCCGTCCGTAGACAAACGATCTGAAAATTAATATGACTTGACAGATTCGAGCGGGCAGCGTCTAAAAACGATTGGCCGACCGGCCCCTGAATAATGATCTTAAAAGAGCTTGTTGACCACGAAATTGAGTAAAGACCTTTACGGTCGCTGATGCGTAGAAAACAATCACGTAATTACGGTGGGAATATGCAAAAAGCGTCGTTTCACGTGGTGGAATTTTTAACAAATCTATTAGCGCGCCTCGGAAGCTGATTGCGAAGACCACGTGGGTCCTTTTAAAAATGTTTTAAATTAACATAATCAAGAACAACTGCGTCCAATTACGGTAATTGTTATGAAGTACTTGATGCCTACACTTTTATTGTAACGTCAATGGGAGTGAATGAAGAAGAATATTCCTTTCAACTCTCAAAAAGTCTGTTGTTGTTAAGCTGGTTGGGTGTGATTACGCTAAGATTCTGTTATTATTCAAAAGGAAGTCACTATACAATTTTTAAAGCTAGGACTAGTCTAGTAGAGTCGTCAGTCTTGCATATTTTCGAACTCTTCTTTCAATTTAAACCTGGAGGTGAACAGGTCATTGAACCAGTAGCATAAAAAGTGAAAATTCACAACAGACCACAAAGTTAATCACTTGAAAATTTTTAAAGCTAACGGTCTAGCAGGCACAATAAAACCTTTAGGGCTGACTTCTTTTCTAATTCTGTTATTATTATCACTTATCACAAGGAAGGGGTCAATTTTGCATCTGGAGGTGGAAAGGTACTATGAAAAGAAAAGAAAAAATTTGGATAGACAAAACAAAAAACACTTAAAAAATTTTAAAGCTAGGGGTCTAGAAGGTACAGTAAAACCTTCAGTTTTAGCACTCCTTATTTATTATTATGACGTACTTTATACTCAGAAATAACCTTATTAATAGACTTGAACAAAAAGCAAGGGCTCAATTTTGCACCTGGAGGTGGAAAAGCAACAGTAGTATGAAAATCAAAAATTCAGATTGATAAAACAGACCAAAAAACATTCACTGCACAATTTTGAAAGCTAGAAGGTATATAAAAAACTTCACCTCTAGCACTGACTTATTTGCTACCATTTTTATAACTATGACCATCTTTATACTGAGAAAAAACCTCCTTAATTGACTTGAATGACTTCAACAAAAATCGAGCGCTGAATTTTACGATTACATGTTGGAAAATCCATTGCACCAGTAGTATCAAAACTGAAAATTCATATTGTGAAAACTGCACAAGTTGTATTTTTATAACTTAGTTTGTACTGGGGAAAAACCTTATTAATGAACTTGAACGACTTGAATGTTCTATACAAATGTGAGTTTTAGATAGTTTCAGCAGTCACGTGGACTTTATACTCCGCTTGAACCTCTTCTCGTCCTGCTTTGACTGCCTACATGCTACAAGTTAAAGCAAGCGGCAGCGTATATTACTGTTAGATCTACTTATAAAGTCCATTGCAGAAATAGTAGAAAAAGAAGTCACTGCATAGTTTTCAAACCTAGGCCTTGTAAAGTTAGGAAGGCCTATTAAAGTCCATTGCAATGGTAATGTCAAAAGTAACAATTCAGATTGAGAAGGAAACCATAACTTTTGCAACTAAGTGCCCAGTCTGTGAACGTCATAGCCTAATTTCAGATTCGGTTTTATCGTCGATACAGACAGCAACTATCCAGTTGACCCGCCGATGATACCAAAGATCGTTTTGAACAAAGGACGGCAAAGTTCCGTTCAATCCGTTTTATTTTTCAAGATGGCGAGAAATCACGTTTCTCATAATACCGAGCGGCCGGTACAGTAGATTACTGTTGCGGTTAAATTTCATTTGCAACTAATTACATATACGCAGGTGTAAAGAACGTTTCCAATTCTTAATAGAATTTGTATGGGATGTTGTTGATTTAAATTATTTCATGCGCCTGGGATAATAGACCGTGACTACCGCGGACCATGGGAGCTCTCTTGATGGGACTTTTTTTTTCGGTCGTTCGAGAGAGAAGATCGCGGGCATAAATGCCTTTTTGTCGATTATGATTGTTTCGATTTATAAGGAAACGAATAACGATTTTTTGCGGTCTCGCCGAGGTATAGAAAAATTCTTCCTGCGTGTATCTATTCGGAACGGTACCTATTGTGATTTCAATTTTTTTCCTGGTCATATTCGAACGTTACGGAGAGAAAAAATGAATATCATTCAACGTACAGGGTTTTCCCATACATTCTTACATTTAAATTATCAAAAAAACGGGAAATGTAAAACTTTGTCAGGTTGATATGAATTTTTTCAATCGAACTGCTGACTCGTAAATAAAAATTATGTTTCATGGACTTAACGGGTTTGCTATAAATCTTCTTTCATTTATTTTCAACTCTCAAAATTATTATTATTATATTTTTTCTTTATTAGCTTGGGATGCTACATACAAAAACAATTGTTTACAAAGTTTTACAAAATGCATGATCAAACAAAACCAACAAGCAACATAACTATACCCAGAAATCAACATATAGGTAAAATTAAGATGAAACAGTGATTTATACTCAAAATCTAGACATCATATATTCGCTCAACATAAAATAAAATAAAAATAAAAATATTTGCATCATAAATAATTCCTTGTTTAGCCGTCATGACATTAACAACATTTGACATTAGGTTTACAGGACCGTATCTGTTACACTTTAAGATCGATCTTAATGCTCTATTTTGAATAACTTGAAACTGATTTATCTTATAGTTCGGTAAGTTATACAGGAGTGTGGAGCAAAATTTGAGATGAAGTGCCGCCCTACATATAAATCCTACTTTTTGTGAAAACTCTCTCATTACATAATCAGCATGCGGTCGTAGCGTTAGTTTTGAGTCTAACATGACTCCAAGGAACTTAATTTTATTTTCGTGTACTGGCATGTCATTATTTATTTCAATTTTTATGTTTTCCATATTAACAGTATTCAACTTTTTCCAAAAAAACAAAATTTAGGCTTTGACGTGTTAATATTAAATTTGTTGTAAATTGTTCATATATTCGGTTCCAATCACTGTTAATACTACGTTTCCTCTAATCTATGTCACTTCCAACTATATATAACATTGTATCATCTGCGAATAATTCGATTTTGCTATCATTAATATACAATAGGAATAACAGAGGCCCCAGTACATACATACATTGTATCGACAGTATCAGACAAACTATTTTTAAATCTAACTTTTTGGGTTCTGTTATACAAATAAGATCTGAGCCAATTTAAAACTAAACCTCGTATGCCTAGCTTTTCCATTTTTCTTAACAACGTAAACCTATCAATAGTTTCGCTCTCCTAAAATTCAAGAACATAACCAAAATAAGATTATTATTATCAACAGTTTTGAAGAAATTATCACATATATTAGCTATCACAGACTCACACGAATGTTGATGACGGAAACCAGATTGGCTACTAAAAAAATGTCATGGTTATCGCAGAATGCAATCAGTTTCTCTTTGACGACTATTTCCAATATTTTTTCATAAACCGGAACAGTGTTTTTCGGTCTAAATTCTCCATGCTGATTCGTGCCTTGAACGTTTGGAACTGGAATCACAGTTGATGTCTTCCACTCGTGCGGAAATACTTCGGTAGAAAGTGAAGTTTCTGTAATGTCCAAAAGACGGTTGCCTATTCCACTGAAGACATCTCTGACTCGTCCCACCACCTACATTTTTCATGTTATACACATATTTTTTAACATTGGAGAGTGACACAGTTTCAAATTTAGAAAACTCTGTATAGGTAGGAATGGCTGCTATGATATTTTCTAAGTCATCGAATTGTGGGATACTGGATACAATCTCTGCAATACTGTTTACAAAGTATTCATTAAATTTATTGGCGATTTCCATTTCGGTGTGAAACTGTCTACACTCCAAACAATATTTCAGCAGGCATCGTTGTATTCTTTTCAGGGAGAAGAACTTTTAAGTTTGTATCATTATTGTAAACAGAGTTTATTAGTGCATTCTGAAGGTAATCGGTACTGTAGTTCTTCCAACATCTATTAACTATTGTTTCATGAGTAGTACAATCTCTAGCCTTGTCCAGTTTAATCGATAACACTGATCACTAATTTTAGGAGTTAAATGGACTTCACATTTCAGATAGTGATAGTGAGTGATTCTAGTTGGAGATTTAACAATTTGTGAAAGGCCATTTGAGAATACAATCTTCATTAATTTGTCCCCATACTATGGGGATTTTAAAAGGTCATAATTGAAGTCCCCCATTATAATATTAGTCCCAGTAATATCACTCACTCGATCTGATTAACCTGCAAACTAGTCTACAAATTTTGCATTTTTAAGTTCCGGTGGGTGATATAGGACAGTACACAAAAATTTATTTCCGGATATAGTAAGGTCGATAGATAACAACCAAACATAGTTTTGAATACATTCATTGGTTATAAGTTTATATTTAATGTTATTTCGCACCAATGCCATCTCTCCACCAGTCCTGGGGTTCATTTTTAGACACTGTTCAATCCCGTATCCTTCAATATTCGACGTCACGTGCGTTTCTGACACAAACACTAATTTCGGCTTGCGGTCATTTATCAGAATGTTTATATTGTCCTTGTTATTTAAAACCAATGCCAATTAAAATAGACAATGGCAGACATAAAAGCAACATCAGTTTCTAATTGCTATCTGCATCTGCTATACCTATCACACTTATTCACATCCCAAGCTACATGATCGGTATTTAGTCTTAGTCCGTATTTTTCATTTGATGTAAAACAGTTTTTGTTTTACTGGCACAGATTTTTAGTTCATGCTCTTCACTACATCTGAGGCACGTAACTTTTTCCTTACATTCCTTGCTAAGATGCCCGTATCTGTAACACATAAAAGACCTTAATATGCCGTAGGCACTGTACATATTTACATATTTATAATATTTTAAAACTGAATGGATTTTATGCAACCACTTGTTGAATAGTTTGCTGAATCACGATTTGCGAATTCGTTGCGACTGCCTTTCTCTTGTCTAATTTTAAGTTTTGAAGAAATCTTGAACCCTTAAATTTCCAAAACTAATAGATCAAAATTAGTTTTTGAAATTTAGGGTATAAAAATTTCTTTAAAATGACAAAGCATGGCAGTAATTAATGCTGTAAAATCATTGAATGGAAGAAAGACACTTTCGCGAAAAGTTTTCTAATTTACTCAGTTTCTTCCTCATATTTAAACAAAAACTTTTCAACAAGTCGTATAAAATTTTAAAAGTTTTAAAACATTATAAATAATAATAATAATATTGAGCGATGGAAATAACATTAATCGAGTACGATTTTGTCAGGAAATACAAAGAAGATTTATAGCAAATCCGTGAAGTTAATCAAACATAATTATTGCTGAGTCAACATTTGCCACGAGGGGAGTGTTCAACAAAGAAGCAATAATTATTGGTCAACTGGAAGTCAAAATTCAATTACGAAGGTCCCTACGTGTTTGGTACGGTCTCCACAATAATAAAATCGTTAGACTTACATTTCTTAATAGCAACCTATTAGGACAAAAATATTAATTTAATATGGCAACACGATCCTACTGATCTGTTTACGATAGCAACATATGGACATTAACATTGCCGCCAAATAGTTCAGATGTCTCTCCGCTTAACTTCTTCTTATCGACCAGAATGTAGAACAACATTTAATATAATAGACAAGGTCAAAAGAAGATTTTAATGTTCCATACTCAACAAATTAAATAAATGAACTGGCGTGAATTTAAGTAGGACTTTTATACTAACGTTAAAAGAGGTTCTTTTTAACATTATTACGTCAGCTAGTTTCATTTATAAACAACCGAAGCAGGAGGAATCCAGAAGATTTTTAAATAGTATTTTAATAGAATATTTAAATAGATTTTAATAGTATTTATTTTTGTTTTATTTTTTTATTGTTTCTTTCATATAGATGTCTGACGATCCTATAATCGTTATTAATTAAGTGGAGTTATTAATCAATATTATTCTTATTTTATTAGACCAAGACCAATCAACATTTTAGAAACAAAGACGCACTAAAATCTACGAAGCCCACCTACCTATAAAATATCTAAAAATTATTCAAAAGTGTAAATTAAGAAAGATATGTAAAACCGAGAACGGAAAATCTTACCTGTTTTTTTCAAAAGAAAAATATGTAAACCTTCCTAAATACTTATTTCTATTATTTTTGCTGTCTGCAAAGTAATTTATTCTGTTCACGAAATGTCATTATCAGATTATTCGTTGCGATTGCCTAAAAATCGTTTTAAATAAATTTTAAACCCGCATACACTCGACATCAAAATTAATGCGCCACAAAAATTTGGGTAAATTTCAAAGCTAATTTCCTTGCTAACTGCTGGCTCGATTTGGATGTATATTTGTTTAATTTTAGCTTTAACCTTCAGAAAGGATGTTGCAATAAACATTTTTATCTAAATTTCAGGTTTAGGTATGTACAGACTGTTTACCTACCCTTTTGATCCCATAAATGTTTTATTGGGTGAAGCTCTGGGGACTGCGTGGAGGCCAGTCGAAGCTCCCAATATTCACCTTCTTCTTGTAATGCGGAAAACTTACTCTTTTGACATTAAATTCCGTATTTCATTTAATTAAACTTAGAGAGCCTGACGGGAATTCCCACAGAATGTGACAAAAATTGAGTATAAACCTGTTTTTTCTAAATTATGAAATCTAAAGAACTAAGCTACAACTAAATAATACAAAATAAATAATAATAAAATAACATCCCGGCAGTCCATTAAAAGAATGTCATGTCAAAATTTTACATTATCCAATTTTTTTGAGTGTAGATAAGGTGTGAAATTGTACCGGGGAAACCTTGTAGTATAGTGTAGTAATACGGGGATCGAAATGTATAAAGAACCTCGCCATAACCTCAATATTTGTTCGCCGCCGCTTCAATTAAATTGCTCATTAAGTGCGGAATGGAAAGGTGAACAATTCCGGGATCCCAATTACTGCCCCCTCTTTGTAAGCACATTTTCTTTCATTTTAAACAACGTCTCATTATAATCAACGTGTAATTGCAAAGTTCATCTCTTTCTTATCATTAACGTAATAACACGTATTAAGGCGAATTACTGAAAGCTGCGCGTTAGCGACGCGTTTTGTAATAAATTTAATTGGACGGCCGCATTTTTAACAAAGTCTCCCGCCATTAATTTGTTTATTTGTCGACTGGCCCCGCTCCGGTCATGGATTTTTTTCTCCTGTATACCCGTACCGGAAATAACTCTTAAAAATTAACATTAAAGACAAAACAAGATGATAAAGTTACCTCTGAACTGACAACTATGGCCAGCGAGCATTTTACGTAGCACTGACCTCGTCATAGGCAACTTGACATCGGTAGTCGACGTCATATGGTGTACTTAATTTTACAACTAGAAGACCAACATCGTTAGTTAACAAATCAACTTAGTCTATAATAATTTCTTATCTACGTTCTAAGGCTCCAAGATGTTTTCTGAAAGATAACAAACTTCTGAGTGATATATCCTTCCGAGGAAAATTTTACTGATATGCATGCCTAAGATGCATGATTATTTAAAAATTATTTAAAAAATGCCACAAATTTCTTAGTTGATTGAAAATAATAACGATCTGATAAAAAAAGAATGTTGACGGTTGGCCAATCTTCAGATAACATAATTCCAGAAATAAGTTTGATCCGTTATTAATGTCCATAATCCGTCGTCAATTATTTATTTAGTAATTATTTTTATTATTAGTATAACATCGAAAATTTTCAAAACAAAAACAAATAAACGTAAATAACACGTAAAAATACATATGGGTTCCAAAACTACCTAAAAATGTTACCCTATCTTGGGTACCTTATTAGTTATAAAAATTCAAGAGAAAAAAATCTATGTGTGTGTGTGACTTTGGGCTGATGAAAGCATTGAGCATTGTGAAAATGCGTTCCTACATTCCATAGTGTGGCTGTTTTGCTAGCCATGTTGCAGCATACTTAGTGACCGCCACATATTGCAGTTAAGATAATGCCTGTTTAGAAGCAACTTAAGGGTTATTGAAATTTCAGAGAATAAATCCATGTGTGGGTTTTTGGGCTATTGAAAGTGTTGAGTAGTTATTACTAAAAATGTTGATCTATATTTGATAGTGTTTTGCTAGCCCTATTGCAGGATACTAAATTGCAGTTAAGATATTGGCTGATTAGAAGCACCTCCAGAGAAAAAATCTATATGTTTGTGTTTTTTGGGGCAATGAAAACGTCGAGCAGTGTATTACTAAAAATGTTTCCCACAATGTGGTTGTTTGACTGGCAATGTTGCAGGATACTTTGCTACAGGCACATTTTGCAGTTAAGATATTGCCTGTTTAGAACCAACTTAAGGGTTATAGAAATTTCAGAGAAAAATTCTATGTGTGTGTGGTGTGTTTTGGTACAATGAAAGCATTGAGTAGTGTATTTAAAAAAATAATAATTTATTTCCTAGCTTGCCTGTGTTGTTGGCAATGTTGCACGATACTCTTTTCCAGTTGCATATTGCAGCAAAGATACTGCCTTAGCTTAAGACTCAGAGAAATTCAAGTGAAAAGTGTCTATGGACAGGATAAGTTGTATAAAAGTGCTGCACGTTTTTAAAGTTGTTTCTTTGTTTTGTCTGTTTCTTAAAGTTGTTTTCCGGGAACATTTCAATTCTTGACAATTTTATTTTACATAAACATCTGACCTTCGAGGTGCTCAAAAACTCTTCTCCAATAGTATGTGAAGGCGTCCCAAACCCGCGGCTTATAATTTTTCGTAGCGCTTCGTGGTCTCCAATCGGCATCTACCTAATGCGCCACCAGATACCCGCATCGTCGGGAAAAAAGGGAAAAAGCCTTATTAGGCGCAGCGCAGTTCAAATAATTTCGCTTTAGGGAAATCACTCCCGACTATTATGTTATTACGGTGTTGCGCATGACTTCTTATCAGCAAACAAACCGTAGCCATTAGCGTATTAAAAAATACAGCCGGTCCGGCGGCGGCACGATCTCGAAAAAGGAGAAAAAAAATACGATCCCGCCAAAGGTTTTTAGAACGCTTTAAGTCGATTAATTCGCGCCCTGGTTGGGGGTGGCTTTTTTCGGTGAGGAGTATTTTCAAACATTCCAACTTCATGAACCGGGATTCCAACACTGCGCCTTGTAGTCAGTTTAATATAATATTTTAATTGTTTGCTGTTTTTTACCATTAAATTTTTTGTTTTAGTATTGAAAATTCTGATATGCTGAAATTTGACTTCAAAGGCGGAGATTTCTGCTTTTTTATGTATAGGGTTGTTCTGAAATAATGCCTGTGCCCCTGGAAACTATGTTTAATAAAACATTTTTGAAAATATGCTTTCCAATGACACACTGATAAGAAGCAACATGGCGCTTTGACCGACAGCTATTCTTGGTGATACAGCTGCTGAGGCTATTCTCATTAAAAACTAAATGGAAGTTATAGTAACAGACTGCGCGAAGTTATTTGTTAAGTTTCAACAAGTGTACCTCAGGGAACTTAACGTCTCTTTTTAGAAGTGATTTGCATAATGCATAAATTTATCTAATAACTTGTTGTTTGCAGACTTTTAAAGACTGAACTGTGGTTCATTGTTGAACTGTTAAACTAGCAATTTTTAATTTAACCTGTGATTTTCGTAGAACTTTTGCATCTCTCTACAGATTATATTGAATCTGCTGTGGGTATTTTTACATTCAGTTGGGTACTTCAACACTAATAACAACACTAATATTTCGCACTAAAAGTAACACTTTGGACACCACCGGCAGAAGTAATTTGCGATATGTGATAAAAAGTTAGGTTACTCACTATTGCGATTTTGGTATATCTAGTTTTTTTTTTGGTACTGCCGCCAAAACTAGATAGACCCACTGCCTCATATAGAGAAACAAATCGTTTAAAATAATGTAGATTAATGTAGCAGTATTTCTAGTTCATTATTACAAAAAAAGGACTATCTAAATACCATATTTTTTATCAACGATCACCAGGTATCGTCTCTCATCTATCTCGGCCAACAGACGCTGCCTATATTATTCCACCGCTATCAGCAAAAACGACCTTTTAATGCCCGCGAAATCAAAAAAAGCAATTGTTTTCTACCATAATAAACATTGTATCGTACAGTGTAGTCGATTGAACGCGGTACACGGCGTTGAGAAATAAAATTAGATCTGGTTTGCAGTAAAGATAAACGAAATGTTAATTGCTACTGCGGTTCCGATTGGTTCAACCCGCGCCGTGGTAATATAACTGAATCGACAAAGAAGTCATACACTGTCAGCGGTATTTTATGGACCCCTTGCTGACTGCTTCACATCAACGTTCAATTTTGTTTGTGGTATAAAGGAGACTGCTGATCCTCAACTTTGTTGAACTTAATTTGCCCTTCGATGCTCTAGTAAAGCACTCTTCTTACTTCGCAGGAGTAGTTTGGGCTATGGCGCTCCCTAAATGATGTATATCTACCTAGTCTTGGCACTATACCCGCGTTTGTACTTCTAATAAGCGATGTCTCTTTGTCTTTCAGCACAGTACTCACTATGTCAACCGTACCGGATTTGGTCTATCTCACTTCCCAAAGGGCGTAACTCTATCTAGACCTGGAACTGGAATACCGTCTTGGAAATATGCATCAGTTTCTTGCAGACTGCTCTAATCTCCACACCTATCAACTCACTCCACGAACTATTTGGTTAGATGTTAACTCTTTCAAGCAATGGAAATTTTTAGTTGTATTTGTGTGATATCTAACATCGACTCGGTTAACTTTGACATTAAACTATAGATTGTTACATTTCAGGTGTTATTTTAGTTTTTTTTTTGGTTTTGCTTTTTATTTATATATATTTATAAAGTTCTTTATAAAGTTACTTTTGTTTAGGTTTGCTTTTATTATATTCTTTGTTGCTACCTACATAACCTACATATTTAGTATTCGGTATTTTCATCAATTTTTTATCTCTATTTCGACTGTAGGATTGATTTTACTTGTAATTAGATTCCGTAATATAAAATTAATGTCTGTTTGTCCGTCAGCACGGTTTAAAGGCACTCACTACGTTCCCCATTGAAGTTTTGTCTATTCCACAAAAAGAACTGAAATATTTTTAATTACATTAATTCATAAATGACTGATTTTTTTTGCGAGGAAACTGCGAGCGTATTGATTTTGATGGATTGAAATACTCAATTAAGGATAACGTAGCAGCAAAGGTTCGTATTATTTTCATTTCAGAGGTCGAAACAACACACCCCAATTGTATTTCCACCCCCACCCCCCTAAAAAAAGGGTTTACGTGAATAAACAAATGTACAATTAAATTGCTCTATATGATCGACAACTTTATATACTCAGCAATGTACTTGGTTTGACACGCTCGTGACTCAAATGCCGTTTATCGAACTTGTTGCATAATATACTATTATTTAAAGCTATAGGTTTGTTTAACTCGTCTGGTATTTTATTTGGCTGTTTCTTACAATATATGTTGAGATTTTTGAGTGTATTCAAAAAGAGCTTCGAGTTGTTCAATGAATCTTTGACACTGTGCTGAAGATATTGTTTCTTTTCTTGGCAGATGGCTAGCTTCGTTTCATTTTTAATTTGTTTATAATAATTCCAATTCGAGTTGTCCCGCTGTATTTGATATTTTTATAGGCTTTATTTTTTTGGCGTATCATATTTTCTGTAGTGTTTATTACTAGGGCGGTTTTTTATTTTTTGATTTTATTTCTAAAACGGGAGCCAAGGTATCAAAGACATTTATTATGCGATTATTTACACTTACATTTTTTATATAGATGATATATTTGAAAGCAGTGATAATCAAAAGATTGTTTAATAGGCCCCTCTCAATATTTTTCATGTTTCTTCTCTTTCTAATCCCGTCATCACTAATCTTGATATTTTCTAAATGAAAATATGTTAAAAAATGATCACACATACCAACCATCCTTCAGAGCTGGTATCAAAATGGACTATTTCACTGGATAGTAATATAAATTCTAATAACGTAGAAATATAGTTAGTTACTCTAGTGGGTTCTCGAACTATTTGCTGTAATTTTAAAGACTCCTAGAATCCTAGAATAAATTTGTATATTGGTCCAGATGTGTCCAAAATGTTTAAATTCATGTCGCCGCAGCAAACAATTTCAAAGGGTTGAACATCAGCTAAACGTTTCTCAAAGTGATTAAGAAACACACGAATAGTCTCCGGTCGCTTAAGCTTTTTATTATTTGTTGTGGCTTTTAACCATGATATCGATATTTTTGGCTAACTTTAATTAAATTTACCCATATTTTGGCCAAGCTTCAGGCCGTCGTGCCTCACTTTCCCCTGTTTATAAAGTTATGTACAGGGTGTTAAAAAAGTACGTTGCCAAATCTTAAGAAACGAAAAGAAACAAACGCCTTGTTTTTATTTTTACCAGTGGCGTCCGTACGGGGTTTGAACTGAATATTTGTAAAGAAAAAATGGCACGTCACTGATTTTTCTGAAAACAAAAATTATTTTTAAAATCCCCATTCAATTTTGAGCAAATCTTGATAAATATGCATTTTCCGATCTACGTTTATATGAAATTTTTTTATTAAATTCACGGAATCGATTCTTCAAATTTTGCAGCGCACTTTTTTAACACCTTGTATAATAATTATTATTATTTATTAAAACTTTGTTATTGGTATTTAGAAGATTTTCGATAGCTCTGGCTTTAGACCAAATCCATAAAATTATCCAAAAAATAACACTTTCAATAAATTAATTATGATTCAGTTGCAATAATATGGAATAGCATTTTTTTAAAAGAATTTTTAAACGGTCCATTTTAGCCCTGGTATTACGCAAAGTGCTAAAAATATTCAAATAACCAGAATTTGCAATTATAATAACGAAAAAAAAATGCCGGCCTCCTTGTCCCACCCTCCCCTAGTAAAGTGGAAAATTATAATTATTTATCACAACCGTTTACGGACCGAGTGGTTTTACACTCAGGTAAGATGTCCAGTGAGACCAAGCGTGTTCGGAAGACATTAATGGACAAATCGATGGGCTACACACATACCGCGGCTCATCATTTCGTAATTTGTCCGAATTAGACTGAGTAAATAATACAAATAGGAAAGTAATTTCTGATAATTCCCGTAAATATTTTACACTGGGCAAATAAGAAAACCGCTGGCGAATATATCGATTTAGCTTTGGTGCTGGTTGGAAAAAGAGGAATTTTCTCGCTAGCGCTCATTACTTCTAATTGATACTCCCGGTTCGGGTGAAAGATCCTGCGGTCCAGGAAAATCTTCCGCGCTTAGCGAGAGGTGAAACATGGCCCCCGACTGGAAGGGGCGTCTGCACACATATGTACCCGCTCCGGGTGCGGGTAGTATATTACCATTAGGAGGCGCCCCGGAGTTGGACCATACAAAGGGGAAATCGGGAAAAGCCGGTTTTCCGACGAAAACTCGCCCAGGCCGCTGTTGTCTTAATATTGAAATATTTTCGCTGAAAATTGATATTGTTGCGAGCTCCGCGGCACATGAAATATGACGCTTTTTATTTGCCATGTTTAAATTTATACGCACGGTATTTGGGGGGGAGTGGGTTGAATGCCGGCGTCTTGACTAGGAAATGGTGGTTTTCAAGCTCAAAAAATTTACTTGGTCAACATCTGAAGCTCAAGCCGTTCGTGATAAATAATCCATCTTCCGTCAATGTAAATGTTTCCATGGTGATTGTTTTTGTTATTCTTCTCTTTTGACAATGACTTTAATTACTACTAATATCTATCGGAAATATAGTTATTCCACTGCCTTCGTTCAAATACGGAATATTTTCGGAGATATTTGCCACGACTTGACGTTTGGCAATTCTGACGATCACTTTACAAATATACGAGGCGTGTTCATAAAGCAAAGTTGTAATTGGGCTGGCTAGGTACATTCGGTCTTCAATGTTTTTTGTTATATTGGCCCACATGTCCCTAACATATCTTCACAGTGTTTCGTATGCTAGGCGATTTTTGCTGTCAAAACAAATAATTTGCACAAAGTTTTGTGTAAAAAATGGAATACGGTGCAGCAAAATACTTGAAATGTTTACAACGGCATACGGTGAATCAACTTTGAGCAAAAAAAATATTCATAAGCTGTGCCGAGAAGACGGCGATGATAAACCTCGCTCTGGATGCCCCAGCTCGTCAATAACTGATGAAAGCGTCGAAGAAGAAGAAATGGTGTTGAAAAATCTTCGAATCGCTATTAGAGAAGTGGCTGGAACGTGAAGCAGCAAAATTTGTTCCGAAACTGCTTAATTTTAAACAAAAGAAGCGTCAAAGAGACATCGCTCAAAAGCTGTTTAACTACGTCAATTATTATCCTGATATGCCCAAAAATTTCATTACTGGTGACAAATCATATGGTTATGAAACCAAAGCCCAGTCGTCCCAATGGAATATACCAAGACCAATAAAAGTTCAATCAAATGTCAAGATTTTGTTTACGGTTTTCTTTGATTATTGTGATGTAAGTACCATAAGAGTTCTTACCACAAGGTCGTCTTACATTGAAGTTAAGTGCCGTCAGCAAGAAGCAATAGCAAGAAAACGGCTGGAATTGTGGGAAAACAATTCGTGGATTTTGCATCACGATAATGGACCTGCTCACTCATGATTGCTTGCTTCCGGATATAGCCCCTGCGACTTTTTCCTGATCCCAAAACTCAAGAAACCCATGAAAGGGAGGCTATACCAAAAAGTGCTTACCAGAAGTGCTTGGAGTATTTGAAAAAACGTTGGCACTAGGTAGTTAGATCTGAGGCGATTACTTTGAAGAGAACAACATTGATTTTGATAAATAAATAAATACTTTTTGAACAAACCTCGTATGCAAAAAACTAATACAGGAATAGAATTGAAAAAAACTTAAAATTCAAAAATGACTGCCACCAAAGCTGCAAGAAGTTCACTTTGTCTCGGCTGAGCATATGATTAGAGTGAGCTAGTTTCTGTAAATTTCGATAAGTAGAGAAAAGAAAACAGTAATTTATTTCAAAATTCGTAAAGATAAATACTTGTTTACAAAGGTATGTGCACTCAACGTGAAAATATAAGGTTATGTCAAATATTTTGCTATAGTTGGATTCATTTTTGGTATAATGGCTGGACACACATTGAAAGTCTTCAACTACCTGGTTAGTTCATAAAATTCCAGATACGAAAACAAAGACTGAACAGCAGTTTAGAACAAAAAATTTCCATGTAAAATGTAATATCGATTTGCAGGAAACTTTGAAAACACGTGAGATAGAAAGAGAAAGCAATAGAAAAACGCCAGAGATGGTGCTATTCTTTTTTGTTTTATTTATCAAAGAATGATAATTAGTTATATAATCGTAATAATAATAAAAGTGAAAAAATAAAATGTTATTTTTCACTTGTCAATTTAAAATTAAAAGATATTAAATTTATTTCTAATAAAAAATTCAGAGTAAGGTTTTAATCTTGATTAGGAAGTGAAATCAAAATCAGGTATTATTCCGAATGGAAAGTCTTTCTAGCCTTGACTACAATGCATGCGTACTTGTTGCATAATATGCTTATTCACTATCAACTTACTTATTTTGATGTATAACCTTACCCGTTGCTCTGTAGTGAATAAATTGTGAGACCCCCTGTATAAACCTAAAAAAAATTAAGGATATTTTTTGTTGATACTTCTTAAAGTTTTAAATTATAAATTATTATGACTTGCGTGTAAAATTCGGTTAAAAAATAATATTATTTATCTTATCCCCTTAACTTTTCACACTTTTAAAAATTTCATCTCTGTGAATATAAAAGTCATTAGAAGTACTGTCTGATGATGAAATTTTCATTCTAAGAATTAGTATAGTGCTTCACATTGTTTTTTGTTTTATAGAGAATGTATTGTTTAACTCATTTATCATTTGGAACATCTACAAACTAAGGCTATTTGAAAATGAACGAGCAGCTATTTTAAATTGCAAAAGAAAAAAAGAAAATTCTGTTTTACTGTCTTATAGAACGCCGAACAAATGGTAAATAATAAATAATACGGTCTTGCAAAACAAATATTCTAAACCGTAATAAAGCAAAATATAATAATCTAAAGATAACAAATATCAGAGCTGTACGGGAAAACTATATTTTGCAAAAATTATAAAAATATTTTCAAAATATCAAAACCCCTTATATTCTTGCATTTTTCAATTCATTGTACCAATTTTAGACATATTTCTTCGTGTATAAATCCTAGACCTAAGTTTCACCATTTTTTAGAAACATAATTTCATATTGTCTGCCGAAAATGGCATTTGCACACATGTATCTTTTATTAATTTCAAACAATTACAATTGCCTGTGCACAAAAAGGCTCATTTAATAACTTTAGTTAGTAAATTTGATAATTATTAGTACAGGGTGGCGAAAAAAAACACGTTTTTGATGACCACCGCATACATGTTCACTTTGTTTAAATTATATTTAGGCACTTATAAACTCTAAGTAATTACCGAACCCTCAGACACACTCGAAAACATAGAAAAATGAAAGATTTTCACTAGTTATAGCGAATCCCAGTTGTTTTGGCGTCTCCATCAACGTCACGTGATAGGGACGCCCAATGGGACATCGTATCACAACAAATTTGACAGATAGATGTGACGCTTTCCGCCTTTTTCTGGGAATAAATAGCACACGTCAACAGACTTTTTTGTTGATAATTTTTGGTTGCAATAAAACAACGATGGATTATTCGATTGACATGAATTTTATTTATGCGAAAGATAATCGTGTGGCATTACATTTTAAATATGATTTCTGACATATGACCGCCACGGCTGGCGCGGATGTAGTCCAATCTGGACGTCCAATTTTCGATGATTTTTTCCAACATTTGTGGCTGTATATCGGCAATAACACGGCGACTGTTGTCTTCCAAATGGTCAAGCGTTTGTCCATAGACCAATGACTTTACATAGTCCCACAGAAAGTAGTCTAGCGGTGTTAAATCACAAGATCTTGGAGGCCAATTCACAAGTCCAAAACGTGAAATTAGGCGGTCACCAAACGTGTGTTGAAACCGCATCTGCCGGACATCATGGTTATCCAATTCAGGAATGAAAGAGTTAGTAATCATAGCTCTATACCGATCACGATTGACTGTAACGTTCTGGCCATCATCGTTTTTGAAGAAGTACGGACCAATGATTCCACCAGCCCATAAAGCGCACCAAACAGTCAGTTTTTCTGGATGTAACGGTGTTGAGGATTAGCTTCGCTCCAAATGCGGCAGTTTTGTTTGTTGACGTAGCCATTAAACCAGAAGTGCGCTTCATCGCTAAACAAAATTCGCTTATGAAAATCGGGAACAACGGCAATCTCGTTTTCGACGAATCTACGCCTTATTTGATGAATTCATGATGAATTGCCAAACCAAACTGAGAATAAATCACTTGACAGCTGTTAAATCGGTCGCCATCGTGAACAGTAATGCCAACTTAAAATTCTATACATCGAAAAAAAAACACCCACAGACAGAAACTGTATATTCATACTTTAGTTACTTATCAAATAAAAATTTTCTTTTATGCGAATTTATGCGAACAATCTTCCGCTGTTATAACGTCCTGATGGAATTTTTCCCACTGCTCTTGACTACAATCGCCTAAATTTTCTGGGAAAGAGATCTACGTGGCTGTGCGTTCTCTGCTTTATGTTTTTAAAGAAAATTTTTTACTCCATGAAATAAATGAACACGCGTTGTTACAGTAGTTGCCCTTTTTGAGGACCATCTTTTAGTTTTTGCGCAGTTTGATAGACACGGGCAAAGGGATATCAAAATGTTTGCCGATCACGTTTTGTTTTCGTCGACTAATGACATCTCTTGAAGGGCAATTTTTGTTAACGCAGCGCCCACTTTCAGCTCTGCTGCCCGAAAGCACAAAAAACATGGATGCTGTCCAGGAAGTTTACCATTTTGAATTCAATGCAACTCAAATTGCTTCTTGGCGTTCTGCGCATTCAATTTTTTTTACGAAACTAGTAGGGCCGTTAAACTTAGTATAGGAAGATTCGATCAGGAACAATTTTTTTTTATCTTGTTATTCCGTGTAATCTAAGGTGAAGGCGTTACGAGAAGACTCTGTACCGATATTATATTACCAGGACGCGTTTTGACGCGCCGGTCGAGCATTCGCTAGCTAAAGGTCTTAATACGATATTTATAACCGTCGAACAGGTTATATTAAATAAATCTATTTCATTTTCAGGTGGTTCCCGGGGTTTAATTTATGATGTGATGCTTTCACGCCGCGGGAACGTTCAATAACAATTAATCTGGCGTTTCGATATGTTTAAGGTCTGTGTTGTCGGGCGTCGCTTTCGATTTTCTTTTTTTTTTTTTCGATTCCCCGCGAGTGATTGAATGCCCTCGCATTTTTGGCACACGTCGTTTGCCCTGTCGCCATTTCCGACGGGATCTGGGAGGGGAAGAATGTTTGCAAAATATGTTATAATACCAATAATTCCTTCCACAGAAGGCAATTTTTAATAACTAGCAATTATTAAGTATAGAATTTAATATCGTCCAATAAATAAAAGTAGGCTGGGATTTCGTTTTCAAAGCCTTAATAGAATTTTTTTTAACTCAGTGCTGGCAGTTCCGGTTCACATTTTTCATTTTTGCTACTTGAAAATATATTTTACATGTCAGTACATATTTCTTTTCAAATATTGATACATTCTTTCCTTGCTAAATTTCACTACTAACAAAATATATAATTTTTTCATAATATTCAATATTTCAATAATTATAAAGAACAAATTGAAGAATTGTCATAGGTTGCTCAAAACATGAGACAAGACTGTTTAAACGATACTTCAGTAAATCCAAAGACCCTGTATACATATTGCATTTTTAAAGTCTGTTGAATGTTCTTAACAAGCGTTGTTTATAGTGATGTATATGACCCGCATGGCTACTAGACATATAGAGGCCCTGCTAATTGTACAGGAACTCGTGAAGCAACTATGAAATAAAATTTTGAGCAGGTCTGTCCAATATGCGCATGCGCGAGGTTTGATATAACTAACCAACATGGCTACTGTCAAGTCGTCAATTTCTGGATGCTAAAAAAAGGCGAAAAATTGATTCAGGTATGGAAAGCGTTGTTAACAAAAAAGAGTGACAAGTTCAGGGTTATTATTATGCTGAATTACTCCACACGAATCGGCGTCCTTAGTATAATTCTGTAAGTGGCGTTTTGGTTCTTTATGCCCTATAGACACGATATCAGCTATTTTTTCCCGAATTTGTTCCCGTAAATTGCCGAAAACAGTTTTTTTTTATAAACTTATAGGTTTAACCTCTATTGAAAATGTAAATAAAGTCGATTCACGAAATGTGGCTCTTAAAAATATAAATAAGTCTAGATATCGCACAGGAAACATCTAAATGCGAAAAATGTTCAACACGCGTCTCATATAGAAAGAACGCTCATTCTTTCATCGCAATTCTAGTAATTACAGAAAGTTTCTCCCCCCAAATATATAATTATGAAAAGTGCCTGTGGACAATTTCGTTAAAAAACTGTAGGTATTGCAAAATATAACCAAGAAAATTAAAAACTAGTTAAAACAAGTCAATTAGTCCTAAATGTAAGAGAATTGCACGGAAATTAGTTTTAGAAAATTAATAAATTAATATTTCTAGTGTTGGGATTATGGATTTTTCTTGTACGTCTACAAGTTATTATATATGCCTGGTAAAAACATTTTTGCATCAATTTAACAATATTAAACACTAAAAAGTGTCGTTTATTGTCTCAAAATTTGAAAAAACATTTGGCTGTCCAAAATTGCATGGTTTCTACCCAAAAATTCTACTCAATGATTTAGGTATATTTTATTGCAATCCGAATTGAAATGAAGATAACTAAAAATAACATTCTAAAAGGAAGATGTTAAGGAATATTTTTCTCTAGACCGGTTTTGTAGGCATGATTGCGGTTTATACCAAAGCTCTACTTATAATAATATTATTTTATATAGAATTTTATTAACTCGTTTTGAAGTTCAGAGAAGATATAGTTTAAGATACGTTAATATACGTTTAAGAACAAACACAATGTAAAAATATAATAATAATATAAAAAATAATAAATTATTGAGAAAAATAAAATACTTGCTAATAACAGCATAATAATATTTATTTTAATTTTATTTATTTATTCTTGCACTGTGGCGTCCGACATAAGATGCTTGAGTGTTACTCTCTTCAAGAAACATTGCTATGACTTCGTTTGGGAGGATCACCACCTTTAAAAGTTTCCAAAAGGAAGATGAAAGCATTAGAAAAATTGTTCAATTTTAATACATTCAATTATTGCTAATTATTAGTAGAAAATTGAAATCAGCAGCACTTTGCTGGCAATATGTTACTATACCTTAAGTTCCTTTTAAAAACTAAAGACCCCCGGCTTTTCTGTAACTTGTAATATTGTTTTTACTACCACCGAAGATTAAAGATCGTCTGGTGTCTGCTCTAGTTTTACCTAAGAAAGAAATTGTTATTATGACTTGTTAGAAATAAAGTCCAAAAACGCCTCCCTATCAATAAAAATGTCTCTTATGTTCAAGATGGAAAGACATCCATGAAAATTTTGAGATTCTATGTGTAGAATTTTTATAACTGCAGGAAAAATGTCAATATTTTAGAAAAAAATGGATAAATTTTATCAGGCGGGTAGATATACACCAGAAATCAAACAGTTAAATAAGTAAACAAAATTTTTGGAAAAAAAAGTATCATTTGACACTCTAAATATGGGCTGTCACGTACTGTCGGCAACAAGAATGACCAGAAAACAAGTAGCCCGATTTACAACTGATAACAAGATCTACCTTCCTGCTCTATCAAGCATTTACCACTTCGTTGGTAGCTTAAACCAGTGATGTGACCCTCCCCCCAACCCCTCAAAGCTATTAGCTCTATTTTTGACAAGGAATGTTATCCATTGTTTCCTTACAATTGCATCTTTTGGCAAATTAAAAAATAAAATGTGATAATTGATTATTATATCGAAAATAGCAAACAGATATATATTCAAGTCTACAAAAAAATGGGATAGAGAACATAACTTGGGGCCGATACCAACTTATTGAGTTATTGATCAAACATAACCCAAAAACTTGTACTAAATAGTTATTCGTACAAGGGAGGTAGATGATACTTACGACTTACGAGTCAGGACATAGTTTACTCTCAAGCCAAGCAAGGGTTGGAAAAATACTCGGAGACTAACCAAGATTTCTTCTTCCCAAGTTGTGCATCTAATATTTTTCCTACTCAAGTTGTTCTGAATCTAGCAAGCAGATCTACAAAATCAGTATTTATTGATAGAACTGTTTCTATTTAATCAGTGTCAAATTGGGGTACGTACTCCCTACTTTCTTGAAATGCCTTTCTTCGGTATTAATTTTTGCAATTTTCTGACCATCAGAGAAGCAATTTCATTTTCACTAAGCGATATTGAGTTTTACAAGGATAGTAAAACTTGCAGCTTAATTGTTTACTTAGATTTCCTGTAATTCTTGCACACTGAAACATATTATCCAAACATCTTTCCTATATAGCTATTTACCTGTTTACATATAAATGTAGGGAATTCTGTTTAGTAAACATGTATGTGCAAGTCTATTTTGCAGTTTGTTAAATCACTAGGGTTTGTCTGAGGTCCTGTTAGGTTATATGAGTATATTTGCCACACTTGCTGTAACTTCGTGAAGGAGCAAGTATTGAAAGATCAAATTATACAAGTTTGTGAGTGGGGGTCCTATATAAACCACCTTTAATTCTTTTAGATTAACTGGTACATAGGGCAACACTTAACCGTGTATGGGCACATTCTTTTCTTTACAATTTTGACCACAAAGAACTAGTTTTTCACAAAAACACGAAAAAGGTAGGGAGATAATCACAAACACAATAAATGAAAAAAACAATGACACAAACTATTAGTGCTCTCTGACAATAGCTATTATTACCTAGATCGGCCTTGCCAATTATATTCAGATTAAAATTTTAAAAATTAGTCAATTTTTTTCAGAAAAATCAGGGCAATGTGTCAACAAAGTCAGTTGGGTATGACGCATGCGCAAAAGATCCACACATTCTCTACAAAAATATCATAGCCACCTGCGGTGCATCACTTTTTACCGTAGTAGTTCCACTATATTTAAAATTCATAAAATTCTTAAAATAAAAATTCAAGTGAATATGTAATAAAACTGACGTAGGAATGTAAAACTTGCTCTACGTTGAATTGTTTTGTTTTTAAAGGCGCCTGAAGTAAACAAAATGCGCCAAAATAAAACTTCTCAAGCATCAATTTGAACCATAAACAAAACTGGTCGAAAACACAAAACATTTTTGAAATAACTTTTAGGGATACCAATATTTGGATGGTAGAAGAAAACTCTACAACTCTGGTATTTCATTTTTTTTTTTCTAAAATCTCGCACTCAATTTTAAGGCGAAAGTGTAAGATGAATATTTTTGCGATGATGTCATTTTTTTTATTAATAGCATCCTGGAAAACCTGGAAGAGTCAGACATATATCAATCATATACGTTTAAGACAATGACTTTTCTTTCATTGATATGGGAGAATTATTATTGCTTCTTTTTATTAGAACGAATGCTTAGGATATACTCGCCATTTTAGTAATATAGTTATTACTGCTTACTCTAGAGATTAGTAGCACATACTAAATGTTTTAATACTCCGTTAAGCAGTTTTTATTTATGTTCGTTCCTGCCTGCTTATAATATTGCCCAGTTGTCCGATGGGTTCACCTTGTACCTACGCTTATGGATGACTCCTAAATTTGGTCTTACTGAACATAATTCCCCCTGGTATTACTCCACGCCCGTCTATACAGGGTGTTCCTCAGAGAAGTCCGTCGAACTGTTATGGAAAAATTAGCAATTAAACTAGTGTTGGTGGGGGAAATCACACACTCAATATTGTTGCTATTTTTGGATTCCCATGATAGAGCGACGGGTTTAACGCAATGCGCAATGAAATTTGCATCGTGTTTGAATACATAAATTACACTAATAGTTTTTTCTTGTACAAAATAATTTAATCGATGTAGTATACATAAATAGTATCACATTAGCATAGCTTAAAATTATTAATACAGAGCATTGAAGAATTGTGACTTTAACATTATAATCACTTCAAAATTGGTCTAGATCAAATCTCATATCTTCTCTGACACCCTTTCTCTTCAGAATAAGCCGCGGTCAGTGGTAATATTTTCTTTTGATTCAACACAATTTTTTTTTAAATTGCAATTATCTAGACATTTAAGGTTATGTTGATAAAAACACAAATTTCTCTCTCTCTTTCAAAGGTTTAATTTTTATTTTTGTGTGCTCGTGATATTTGAAATAGATTGAAATTGATTGTTATTTTCTGAAGGCCGAAAACAAACTGCTTAAAGTGAAAAAAAAATGCTTGCAGAGCATTTGATGACATTACAACCATGTAGAATGTATTTGTTGCATTCCCAGCTTTTTCTTTGAGAAAACCTTGAAGACCCGATTGAGGAATTTAGAGAAAGGTCTGCTCAAAGCAGATGGAATAAAATAATGATTCTTGATCAGTAGCAACGTTATCGGTTAGTTTTGCGGTAATATTGTGGCCTGGGGTTTACGCTATGTTTCCTAATGTGACTGAAGTTTACTTCTGCACTCTTGCGACTTGAATATAGTAAAAAAACTCGTTTGAAACTCTTTGGTAAAATCTCAACCAAGCACTTTAAAAAGTATTTTCCGTACATGCTTATTAAATAAAAAGAAATTTGTTTTCAAGCTTAACTTTATTAGAAATCCCCCCGATCGTATGTTTTACGACAGCTTAAGTATTAGTAACTGTTTTACCAAATACCAACACACTTCGTGTATCCTGATTGCTGACCTAATAGGAGTCCCACAATTTTTAAGTCACTACAAATCATCCTTGTGTTTTAGTTTCTCAAGCAGTAATTTAAAAAAGTTTTAAGGCTCCTCTTGGATGAGTTATTAAAAATCCTCCAGACCTCAGAATTGTACTCTGTAGAAAGTTTTTTTTATTAGATTCGGAATATCGGTGCAATAAACAAGTCATTTTGTTCAAAATAGCCGATAAATTCCTGACATATGAGATTTCGACGTCTTATTTCGACGTCTAGATGCTAAAATTACGGAAAGACTCATAGTTGAACCTAAGTCTCTCACCAAGTCATTAAGTTCTGCTTGCTGAGAAATACTCCATATATCAGCAATACCACTAGGGGTATAGTCATCTATTTCAGGTTCAAAAAAACTGGTGGTATGTTCTAAATTACCTGGATTCTCAGGTATTACGACTTTGCAGACTTGAGGTTCGGATAAACAATGTTTTTCAAGTTTTTAGTATTTTATCCACGAACATCGCACATGCAGAAATAGCAGTCCAAAAGGTAGGGACCGGCTGGTTCCATATTATTCCACTGTCTTAAACCTTCTCCACATACCTTACAAACAATATGTGGTGCCCAAGGGTTGTCTGGATCTCCAATTTTTATTTTAAAATAAGCGTAGTCTTGTCTGCGCAGTCCTCAGGATAAGTGGTGAGCATAATGGCCAGGTCGAGATTAGACATGTCTGATTTTCAATCTATATTCTCAGCATATCTTTAGAAAAGCCCTAAAAGATATAGATAGTATCTCCATGGTCTCAAGCTTAACATCCTGCAATACGCAGATGATGCAACAGTATTAAGTAAGCAAGTGGAGCAAATTTATATATAAACCAAACAAGAATTTAAGATTCCCAGAATATAATTACTTGGGAACTATAATTAATGAATCGTGGGACAATTCTCAAGAGATATGGTGCAGAAAGAAAAGCAGAAAAGCTGCCTCAAGTGTTACGTGTACTCAGTTCCTCTGGATGGCATGGAAATATGTACTTTAAATTAGCCTTTGAATGCTGACTCTACAGGAGAATCTCGAAGATACCATGGACCCAGAGATTACAGATGAAGAAGTATTACCTCCATGGAAATAGTCAACATCGTCCAATGCAGCAAACTTCTATAACTGGACAACATCACAAGGAACAAAGGAAGAAATGAATTATTGCAGTGTATCTTTCAGGGAAAAATTCCAGAAAGAAGAGCGCCAGCGTCTTGGCTGGCCAATCTTCGAGCATGGTTTGGGAAGTCTTCCACACAACTGTTCCCGATTGCAACTAACAAAATTATCATTGCCAAAATGATCGCCAACGTTCGTAGCGGACCGGCACCCTAAGAAGAAGAAGATTTTATGTCCAAATTTCTTGACCATAAAAGAACCACAGACATGGCAAACGTATCCGAAATATTTTTTGCAAAGTATTGGCATTTCAAAAAAATATTTTACTGCATAAAACTAACTAACCACACGAAACTTTTTGCCTACAACAAAAGCAATAACATTGAAAACGTTCTTTCTCTAAGGCATGCCGCCACTTTACATTTGAGAATCCAAGAAACTATATTCTAGTTTCGAGGATTCCCCATTAATATTCTGTTAATTTATGCAGTGGCATTGCAAATTGCATTATTAATTCCTATACAGACAGATTTTCCTTTAATTTAATGTTTTTCTTGTCATGCATTTACTTTTAATGGAAAAAAATTGTTCTGCAAAATATTTTTTTCCCAAAACTTTATTCTTACAATTTTTTTATGGTAACTTTTTGACATCAAAGCCAAGTTAAAACGAACAATAAACACCTTTGTTACGTACTGCCATTGAAAAGCTTCCCGTCTCTATAGCCACTTGGTTATTTATCGGCCGCGCTCGGCTCGTTTCGTTGGCTGTCGATAATTAACCCCCACGCAATTAACGGAAAGTGTCTGGTCCGCAATCAGGGCCAATTGTAAGGGTGAAGTATGGGCGTTATTTACTGCTTTATTAATTTCGTTTTCGACGGGATCGCTTTGAGCTGTTTAAACGTTTCGCTCTTCGCCGTTTTATTTTTTCCACGCTCGTCGCGAGGTCGTAAATTAAGCGCGGACGCAAACCCGGCGGGGCCAGTGTGGTCCGTCCGATTTCAACGACGGACAATGGCCAATAAACGTTAGTACCGGCGAGAATCTTGTCGAACGCGTTTCGACTCGTAGGAGCTAGAAAAAATACCAGAGACCGAATAAATCGCCTAAAATTAACTTTCGGGGGACTCTACCGCCCCTTCTTCACGTCTATTTGCCCACAGGCTTCTGGATCATGTCGGGAGTGCCTCAAGGAACCTATTCTGTTTCAACAAGGGGTGCCCTCTCAATTTTATAGCCAAGTTCTGCATTCTAATAAGGCGAATCTTGTCCATTTCTGTATCTAGGTAATAGGTTCGTTGTAAGTCAGTCAGCTATCGGTCATTTTTTAGACTGATGCAAACGTAGAGTTCAGAGTGTGTGAACACCGTCGATTGATTGATTACTGCGATGACCCACGTACTAGAAAATACACAAAATATAATCAATATGTAGGAGAAGAACAATCGCGAATTTTGTATTATACTCTCTAGAATTCTGCTCAACATGTGCCCGGAGCAGATATTTCAGAACGCACCGGAAATGATTCAAGAAGGTATAAAGTTAACTAGCTAGTAACAATAAATCCTATTCATGCGATTCTAAGAGAAGAAGATGCATTTAGTCTTTGGATAAATTCAGAAAAAAAAGGCACATATGAACACCGACATATTTAGATATATCTTCAGAATATCAGAAACGGAGCCAGTTATCAATAAATCGGTCTACTAATGTGAAGCATTGGACTCGTCGAATTGCAAAGTCACTACTTAGAATAGCACGGGACAGAAGTTGCAGAAAACCTTCAACAGGAAGACGGCATATAAGAAGAAGAACAAGGTGCAATGAATTTAAACCCGCATTTTAGGTGCTAAGCATCGCAGGCGTTCACTTGAGTTCTTCGGTTCATCTTCATGTGAATGAAAATTTAGACCTGCAATCACTCATTGCTAAGCAGAGGTTGCTTAGTGGTTGTTGGAGTTCACCAAAACTGCAATGCTGATAGGAAACCACTATTAATAATAGTGTAATGCAATTTGGTTTAGGTTCCATAAATAAATCTGATCAAGTCTGCCCAAAATATGATTTTGTTGTCCTGGGTATAAATCAAATTGGCCCTTATACTGTTCAAGCTTTCGCCCCATCTACATCCCTTCTTCACACCCTCATAGTTAAAAGCAACTTTCTCGGTTGTGCTGAGCCAGCTAGTAGACTTATAGACAATTCTCCTAATTGGACTTGAAATAAGACGACCTGTGCTTGCTGCTTCCAGTGCTTTCATTTCAGTTAATTTTTTGTTTTATTAATATTACTGAAGATCTAATAATTCATGGTAAAATATAACATAAGATTTTATAAATTCTAAGCTGAAGGAACCATTTTTGTATAGTCTACTAAGATCATGCCTCGTTTTTTATTATTTTGCTAAGTCAATGAGATAGCAAGATCAGGTGGCAGCAGCAATTATGAATTTTTAAAACAAGCTCTGATCCCGCTGATTTGAAATGAACTTGCAATGATAATTTAATTGGTTGGGCATGAAGAAAAAGGAGAAATTTATACTTGGTAAGTAAGTAATGTAAATAAAGTATAAGAAACAATTTAATAAAATATATATTACGGCGCTTGCTTAGTTGATACGTTTTTAAGGAGTGATCGCTGGACCAAGTTAAGATAAAACTGACCTTTTGCTTAGTTTTTGATAACAAAAATAAAATTCGCTTTCTCCTCATGTTTTTTGAGAAGTTAAGTTTATTTATAAAAAACTAAACTAATTTTTAATTTAAGTAGGCAATGTTAGAGAAAATCCCCCAGAACAAAATTATATTTTTAGCTATATAGTATAGTTAGTACATTTTTTTCTTAAAATGGATGCAAGAATCATACCTACTCTCAAGAAAGATATATTACCGATCAACATCATTGCGGAGATTAGTATCTAAGATAACTTTCATGAAAGTACTATCAGCGTCAAATGAAGCCTTTACATAAAAAGCGGATGTAGGGATTTTTCAAATCTGTTTTACAAATATATAAGATACCAGTCCCGTTCTTTTTTTTTATAAAGTACAGATATATACCTGTCTTTCTCAAAACTAAAATATTTTCAGATGCCGATAAGAAGGCAAGCACATCACAAACATCAAAAGAATGACATAAAAAACCTGTCAAATATTAGTAATTCTTTTAGACTTTAGATCAAGATGTAGTATATCTATATTTAAAATACTTTAGGTTAGGTTGTTCTATATTTTCGCTATATTATATACCTAAAATTTTTTCATATCTACAATAGAAAAAAATCAGATATACATAAAATGTGATTTATTAATGGTCTTTCACTTTTACCACCCAAAGCAAAATTAAAGACTAAATGTTAAATGGGAAAAACTTGTGCACCAACCATACGCAATAAGTTAATTCCATCTTACGCGGATACCAAATACAGGAATAGAATTTTTGTAGTCGTACAACCAATTGGACTACTGGACATTGCTTTTCCAGTATTTCTCATAGGCTGTTGAAAATAACCTAATAAGCAAGGTCCACTGGTATATCTATATAAGATCCTATATCCTCACAGTCGGATATACAAACGACGTCTCAACTAGTATAACTGGATATCCTTAATACGTAGAATAAACATCCTACAGGCCTCCAATAATTAGAACGTCCACAGTATATCAGAAAACTGTGGGTTCATTGTTTCGGCATAAAAAATCCAATGACCAATGAAACTGTGTTTTACGTCTACTATGAAGGATTAGGAAATAAAGGAGCAAATGAAGTGTGCTCAATGCTCCTTCATTATCTGTAGGACTTCTTGAATGATAATGTGGACGAACTCTACCTTTTTTCAGACAACTGTCCAGGACAGAACAAGAACCGTACAATGATCAGATTTCTTTTGGCTTTGACAGACACCAGCAGATATTCAAAAATAACACATTTTTTTCCAATAAGCGGGCACTCCTTCTTGCTCAATGACCAAGATTTTGGTGTTGCAAAAAGAAAAATTAAAAAGGTTGACCGGGTATACCTGTCTGATCAGTATTATTCTATGGTGAGCGAAGCCAGCGACAAATTTTCGGTATTTTTGTGGTTAACTTCTCAAATTTTGGAATTCTCAAAGTGGTGGCCCACTTATTATAAGAAAACTTGCCTGTCTGATGAAGTTTTGGAAAAAAAGTTCCAAAAGAACTGAAACAGACCTTTTCACCCTTTAGTTTTATGGCATTTCAATATGATCAAAGCAGAACAGGTGCAGTCACTTCACAAAGTTTCATTGATGGTTTAAGCAACCACACTTTTTAACTATCCAGGAATAAATCGGCTCCTATTTCTTTGCTAGTTCCACAGGCTTACCCGAGCGGAAATGTTCCCCTAAACCCTAAGAAAATCGAAAATATCAAGCGGGTGAAGAGTAGCCTACCTTCAGAGTATATGCCATTTTATGAGAAAATTTTTGATTGGCCGACTGGTGAACTGGCCGATGAAGGCCCAAATGTTGAGTGTGACCAAGAATTCGATTATGTGCCTTAAAAACTTTGACATTTTTGTAAATAAAACGTAGCGTTGAGTTTCCATTTCGTTTTGTCTTACTTTTTAAACTAATTTTAAATAACATGCTTATGTTCAGTGCAAAAACCACATAAGTCCAGAATATGTTTTTTATTATATAACTTAAAAATAATAATTCCAAATACCATTTATAAAAAAATTTAGTCTAATACCATTGTAATATTCGAGTAATTTTGATTCCTGAATAGTTAAATTTTTTGACTTATGTGGTTTTTGAAATGAGAGATTCAATTAGTAACATCGTATATCCTTGAGACGTCTTAAGGATATCACTTAACTGAAACAGTATATCGCTAGGATATACGCTATGTCCCGGCAGATATCCCGAGGACGTTTTACGGCCGTCCTTGTGCTATTTGGGGTGTTTCGTTTATACCCGGACTAGAAATTCAAGTCGCAGAAATGCGACCAAAACCAGACGGTATTTTTCCACCTGAATCGGTATTTCGCGCCACCTCGTAGGAGTGTGAACCCGAACGAGAGGAGAAAAACGATTGTGGGAACGTCCGAGAGCGTCCGACGAGACCCGCGCCCCGCTCTTTATTACATTTCGGGACCACGGCAAAAAAAATTCCGGCAATTATTGGCCCAAATTATCGATAATTTATGACTTTAATTGGGGCACTTTTTGCCTGCCGGTATTGAAAACGGACAACGCTCGCGATTATAACCCCGCCGTGATAATTTAATGGCGAGTATGAGTTTCAGCGGTCACCGCTAATTGATAGTCTCCCCTTTTGAATATTAAACGGGCCACGATCGATCCTGCCCCCATTAGCATAACAAATTAGCGGATCTACTTCTTCCCCGATGCAATTTGAAAAATACTCCGCGGTAATTATTGAAGCTGTTTTTTGCTTTTTTGTCTCGCTGACCGTTCTGTTCGCCCCGGCACCCGTATGGTGTTCATTTTTCGTCAGCACGCATTCGACCTAGCCGCCATTGCTAACCAACGTCTGAACAGAAAGGACAGTCCTCGACAAGAAATCTCAATCTGCAAACCTTCACTTCACATTAGGAGCATATACTATGAAACTACTAAACTATGTGGATAGTCTAACCATTTATCGATTTCTGGGGGCATTAAAATCAATAACAGGTGCTCATAAAATGCAGTCTTCTCTTCTAGTCCTCGCGACCATATATTAGAGGAGACTTGAATATCTCGAGACTCCTTCAACCATTCCTCTACTTTGGGGGTACATCAGAATCACTTCACTTGGAGTCATCTTGTCATTCTGCAAGAACGTCGCTGCACTTCCTTTGACTTGACGAGATCAACAATAAGTAGTTTACAGAACTATCCTCCTTATTAAGAGTACATGTAAGATTCCTGCATGACCTCTGACGCATTCTGTTGCTATATGGTTTGCATCTGTTGCGTCTCTATCCACTGCCGAAGCAGGATAACTTCATTTCCGTTCAACTTAATTTGAGATGACAAGCCTTTAGTAGAGAGAGAAGAACTAACCAATTTGGAGAGTTCCCTAATTACTCTTCAGCTCTTGAGGGTATCACAGCCAGAATCTTCACAGACTGTAGTGTTCTTTTCTCGACTCAATATAGAAAATATCGTTCTATCTCACGAGCATCTATTAGAGAAGAACTGAACATCCGGAGAGTCCTTTAATTATTCGTCTAGTTGTGAAATCACTACCACTTACAGCGTTCTTTTCATTCTGCGGAGAATGCTTTGTCCAGCCTCGAAATCAAATCAACATTGCTTTGTATGTCTGCCGAATACAAATAAATAACCTGTTCTCAATATTCTTCGCCCTTTGGGTCAGAACGAGAACCAGGTTTTTACAAACTTCAATCATCACACAAGATGATAAAACTTGTGATCTTGTATTCGCCAAGAGGTAGTCTACAAAACTCTTAAGGTTTCGTCCGGCATGACCTGTAACGCATTCCGTTATTGCAGTATATCTGATGCACCTTGTCCATTGTCGAACATTCCTCATGCAGAATAACGTCATTCTTCATATTTTCCTCCTCTGTCTACTCATTCAAATTTGCAGGACGAGGCGACACGATCGTCCATTAGCAATCTTCTTCGATCCGGTTTGAAAAATACGCCAAAGTCTTTATTTATCTTCTCCCGGTCGCCAGTGCGGTGTTTATTTTTCATCAGCAGGATTTTCAACCCCCTCCCGAGCTCACTGCGCGCAGTCGATCAGTCTAACACTCGTCGCGAATTCCCCGCCTCAGGCTTCGGATTGTTGCTGGGCCGTCGCGATATTTGATCCTCACCTAACGTATATACGTGTGTATCTGGGGGTAGGGGGTTCGATTATAGAAAATACACATACGCTGACTCCTGCGGAATATATCGCGGCGGCGAGAGGTTTAGCGGCTTTTTATTAATATCGGCGAAATAAAATACTGCGGCGCAGACGCCATTTGGACCGTGACGGCGGAAAATTGAAAAATCAAACCGACGAGGGCGCACCCGCGTTATCTTACGGCAACAAAAGGCCTCTCCAACCTCGCGGAATTTGTGAGGGACTTATTTTTGGCGTTTGGAGTTTTGCTTTGGCTAGCAAAAGCCACTAACTACGCTAGTATCTTTTATAACTGTTTGTTATAGAAGCTAAACGCAAACAATGTGAAAGTCAAACGCAACTTAAAACCTTCCTTTTTTGGTCACATAGTATTGTCTTCTTGATTTCGATCACATTCCAGTAAAAATCGGCTTTTCCGCCATACACTGCACCGAAAACTACATAAAACCTGCAAAAACATTTCTTTCAGCGATCAAACAACCACTTGAGCACAACCAACGCAATCAGACATTCCCGCCGGTAGATATCCTCGAGATCGATCGCAGAATTGTCAGCTACAGTTATAATATCCTCGGCAGAAAAAGAACGCTACGTCCGATATGGTGAGGCTAGAGAGTGAGGTAGCCCTTGGTTTGTGGTGCACTAACAATACCTCTAGTTTTGTTTGATAGAATGAGTTGCATTTCTCTACTTCCAATAACTGCAGGATTCAATTTTTCAGCAGACCAGACCACATACAGCTCCAGCTACTAGCAACTTCCTCAGATAAGCCTTCTTCTTAATGTCGCCAATCGAACACGTGTAGGCTACGATAGGTGTAAAGCTGAGTGGGTCACATCTTATACTAGATGCCCAAAGTAAAATTATTCTGGTAGAACCTACCAAAGGCATTATCAGAGTTAAAGAGTGTCAAAATTTAGGAGGAGGTGAAAGTCACCAAACTAGACTAGAATTTTATTGGCCTCACGATGCTTCAGCCCTCACATAAAGGAACGTTTCTCCCAGTTTTGTAAGAATCTGCTTTCAGAATTTTCTTACAACCCCGTTAGTCTTTGGTGCCTCTTAGGTCAGCAGTGGCCCACCACTCTCTTTCGCGTCGCCAGTAAATGAGATAATACCAGCCTGAAGAAATCATAATTGCGGCCAAATTATCCCGTTAATGACGGGTACCTTTCTCGGTTCTAATTCAAATAAAAATCTTTTTAGGTCCGCTTTTCTAAAGTCCGGTTAGACTCGGTTCAGCTACCTACCCACTGATGGACCGAAACTACCTAAACGACCGGTCGTCGAGCAACGGCGGGCTATCGGGAGGTAAAAATCCGAGCTTAAGATCAATTCTCGCCTCTAGACGAACCCGAAAATTTGCCGCCACCAATTAGACCTTTTTTTCAGTTTCAATTTGGGTTTCGGGTCGGATGCCGAACACAAAGTCAACATTATGCCCGCTCGGCTTACTAATCAGACATCATTAAGCCGATTCCGAATGGTCGCTAATTCGCACATTAGTCGTAAACTCCATTCAACATTTTGGGACCATCACGGCGCATGGCCAAGATATGTAATCCAAATTTTATTCTATATAAACCTTTCAACAATTCTTCAGTCTCTTCGAGAATTAAGGATACTATCCAGCACTACAGATGACAAGGCCCGCAGTAGCCTATAGCCTAGAATATTTCTCTTTGGATCTTTTCTTACTATTTAAAAATCATCTGGATTAATCCCATTACTTTCTTCAGAGCTTAATTGAAACTGAGAGGCGGACCTAAACGAGGGACACGATTCAAACGACTGATTCCCATACCAGTTAAGGGTAAAAACCTGAGTCGTGGTTAAGATGGTTTGGTTGGTTGTTGCTGATGAGTTTATTTGTCGTAGTATTAGCGTACCTAGTTGATATTTTTCGTCCTATCTCTCCAATGTATTTTTTGTCGCATATGCATGGAATGCTGTAAACTCCAGTTGTGTCAAACGTTGTCTTTGATGGATCGAACATGTTGAAAGTTGATAAATCTGATTTTAGGACTACATTTATTAAGAACTTTTGATATGTAGTCAGCAAGCTTGCTTCTGGACTCATTTTCTTTGGATGGTTGCAGTGAAGTGTATTTCTTTAATGGAACGTCTAACATCTGCAATGTGGAAATTATTTTGGAAAAGAGCAGTTAGTTGTTTTAATGGTCCAGTGATATGGGTTGGGAATTGTTTTATGACTCTGTATACAAGAGAGTTGATAACCGACTACTTCTGATCCGGATGGTGATAGGACAATCCATTAAGGCATCGGTCCGGAAGGATATTCAAGAATGGGATATTATTATTAGTTTCTACTTCTATAGTAAAAAATAGTAATAGTATAGAGTTTAAGTGGTTAAGAAAATCTCGGAGGAATTCGTGGTCATGAGGCGAAATTACAGCAGTATCATCAACGTAGCGTCTCCATAATTTTGGTTTTAGATTGAAGGTGTCGAGAGCTTTTTTCTCAAAAGCTTCCGTAAATATATGAACTGACGTTTGTTCATAAAGTTGACACTTGCCAGAAAGATATGTGCCAGATTCTCAGATTTTAGTAAAGAGGGATCCCAAAAGAGGAACTATCCAAAATATCCTTTGGATCTAATGTAGTGGCTCAATGAAGTGAAGGGAATTACTAGTTTTCTTTGTGCAATGTTTTAATTGCATTAACTTTTTATAGCCACGGAGCATCAAATTTTCCCAAACTGCGATCTTTTTCCATCACGTTAGTCTAACTCACTCTAGGCCTATGATCACCATTTGGTAGCCTGGGAAACGTATCTATATTTCATAATGTAACACAGTTAATCACGTTTCCGTTCCATTGGGTCACTAATTCCATCCAAAACGGGACACACTAATTTTGACGGCAATAATCCAAGAGTGCTATAACATACACTGGCGTCCATTAAAAAAATTGAAACTTTCATATTAATATCATGCGAAAGTAATTTCAAGAAGTAAGCATAACATACTCTTACACATTACCAAGTAAATATCAACCCTAGTACAAGAAAACATTTGCGTGAAAAATCCCAGCTTCCCTCTTTCCTGTTCAGGGCCGTTCCGCGCCATATGTGTTGATCACGTTTTTAATTTAATCCCTCCGTGTGTCCACGCTTCATCCGGCCCGGCCGGCCGCTCTCGCAGCCTCCTTGATTTATCTCTATCAGGATTTATGTACACACGGACGAGTGTAATTCGAAAAAGATAGCAAACAATAATAGGAGATAAAATACGGGCCCGAGTGTTTGCACTTAATTGGAGTAAATGGGGGGAGGGGGGAGAGTCGGATGAGGAAATATTAGTTATTGCCTTATAAATCCTGATTTTTCCCTTTTCGTCGCTAATGAAATTGCCCCGTGTGTATATTTCAGACCGTGCTCCGCCCTGGGCTGCTCATTTGTACCGGAGAAATGAGCCGCCGCTGGTGAGTTACAGGTGTGGTTCGTTAACCAAGCTGGACGCGTCTGACTCCAAGGACGGCTTTACTATTTACTACTTATTTTTGTCAGTTTATCGGATACTTCGAAATGCCTGGATGGCTCTGGATATGATGCTGATTGGAACGATGTATACAAGGAAATTGAAATTTTTAGAAGTCAGATAGTAAGTGGCTCCTATGGATGATTTGCAAGCTACAAAATGATGATCATAGAGTCACTCGGTCTAACCTGCAGGCCTAAAAGGCTATAGTCAAAGTTGAAAATTGGTAAAAACTTGGTATCCGGTGGCTACTGAGGCTCTCACAGATAGCTTGCTATCGAATAAAAAAAAAAGCAAAGGAGCAAATTTTCTAGGCCATACGCTGCAAATGGTTGTTAGTTATAATGTGGAAAGTTTGGAGGAATCGTTAGACACTGTCGAGGTCAGATTGACGAATGATACAACACTTCCAGACAGAACTTCGCTACCACTGTAGGGAGTGATGGAGCTCCTGAGGTGCTGTCTGCATATCTGTTACTTCCCAGTCAAAGATAAGTTTTACGCAAAAAATGATAGTCTAACGATGGTTATACTCTCTCTCCGGTTGAAACTCAAGTTGGCTTCGATATGTTGACGATACCTTCATCATATGGAATGGACCCGATAGACACCCAGATTCCTTTCTCAGTCTTCTTCATTTTTTGTGACCAACCATTAAATTTAACGTTGAAAAAGAGAAGAACGGCTACCTATTTTCTAGATTTTTGGAAGGATATAAGCTGGATGTCTAATTTTTTGACAAAATGTAGTTAATGGTTGCACTTCCGGTTTGAGCGGAAACAGTAATTTTCGAATTTTAAATGGCACAACCTATTTTTTTTGCATTTTTTGATTCAGGAGATGATCATTCTACATGGGATAGGACGGTTTTTCTCTTTTTTTTTTTGTTTTTTTAAATTTTGATTTAATTTTCGAGAATTGTGTCTAGGAGGCTGTGACTATCTTAAATACTATTGACCGGGTCACCTGATCATGGAAAAAATTGTAAATGAAACTTTGCTTTACTTGTCTAATAGCAAATAGCATAGCAAGTAAATATATTTTTATAAAAACAGGTGGCTTTGCTTCTATTCATCATCAATCTTATTATTGATTTTGTCGCGTTATCGATTGGGATTATCATGGAAAACAATAATCAATTTACAAATGGACAAAAAGTTGATATGTTTCTGATATACGGGGAATGCAGAGAAAACTCTGGACAGGCCCGTGCATTATATGCAGCCCGCTATCCGGGACCTCGCCTTCTTGGACATTCTTTCTTTAGAAAGCTGGAATTGAGAATGAGAAATCTACAAAATAATAGATATGACAATCTTATTACAAGTGAAGAAATGGAAATCGATGTTGTGGGAGACGTCAACGTAAATCCAGCTGCATCGCTGAGAGCAGTGGCATTAGAATTAGACATATCAAAAGAATCTGTGACGAGAATTTTAAAAAAGCACGGTTATAATTCTTTTAAGTATAACCTTCATCAACATCTTTATGAAGCTGACCTGTTTTCTTTCCATGGTGCCTTAACTGGTACACGATATTTACAATTTCTAAGAAATGAAATTGAAAACTTGTTTGATGATTTAGCCCTTGCCGTGACATTAAATATGTATTTTCAGCAAGATGGCCTACGTGATATTTATGGGGATATACTTGTGGACACCATTAGATTTTTTTGTTTTGGGATAGGTGAAAGACCGTGTTTATGTAACTCCAGTGTTTGACCTACATGAATTACAGCGGAGAATATCGGCTGCATTTGTTAGTGTAACTCCAGAAATGTTAGGAGGGTCACACCGAATGTAATTTCTAGAGCCAGTGAGTGCCATATACAAGAAGCATTTTGAAAACATTCTATGAAAGTTTCATCTTTATATAAGTGGCTATTAAGTAAATGTCTATATTTTCTAACAGATATTCAAACAATTGTGTTGAATTATCCAAAAAAAGTGACTCATTTGAAAAGAAAAAAAAATATTCTCTTGTTCTTCTCAGTTTCCGGTAAAAAGTGCTTGTTGCTTATGACCTACGTATACATACAATACTTACGTTACTTTTTGACTGTATCCCCGTATTCCAAAAGCATGTAACAGCCTCCTAGACACAATTTTCAAAAATTCAATAAAAATTTAAAAAAGCAAAAAAAAAGAGCAAAACCATCCTGTCCGACGTAGAACGATCTCCTGAATCTAAAAATGCAAAAAATATAGGTCGTCACATTTAAAATTCCACAGTCACTGTCATTTCTGCTCAAACTGGAAGCGCAACCATTGTCAAAAAATTGGAAATCAACCTATATTAACCCTTCCAAATTTCAAATCGTTATCACAAGCCGTTTAAAATTTATAGAGTGTTCCCACTTTCTTGTGTCACGCGGTATAAGAAACCTACACCGGACAGTATATTTGAAGTCTAACTATTCAAACTAGGAATCATCCAAACACTCTGCAAAAGGGCAATCACAATAGCATCACTCGTACAATTAAGCAGTATTAAAAAGGGTTTGCAGCAGAACGGTGTGTAGTATATCTCTTGACTATTCCATACGTGAAGGGAATCTCAGGAAAGACCAGTCGAAAAGCAAAACAATACAATGTTAAGACTGCATTCAGGTCAGGGATGACATTAAGGAGCACACTTAGAACCGCAATGAAAAAAGCGTAAGTTTAAGAAAGCTGTATTCATAGCAAACTACAATTAAAAAATAATGACAATCTCTCAGTATTTGTGCTGAATCATTGTGTGCCACCTTCAAGCAAACCTTAGTAGTAGAAATCCAGTTTCATATTCTCCAAAAATTACGAAGTATTTCTGCTATCTGAGTGAAATTTGCGGAAAATCGTATAGACCATATTTACATCCCAATATCCAATATCCCATATCATATACAGTGTTCAAAAATCTATTCAAATCATTCAAATCTAAAATATGACTTACACAATGGCATTATATACATCGAACACGTGAAATTGTAGTTTCAATGCATCTACTTGCGTATGGTGTTTAAAAATCAAAGATAATATTTTTGGGCTATCACTTTTGGCTTACTTTAATCGTTATTGTTGTGCTGTATTAATATATAACATACATTTTTTTGAGTTAGATTCATTTAGTTATTTTTCATTATAGTTTGAATAATACATATAATATTATCCTTGTTATTGTTTAGAATAGTTGTCCTGTTAATTTTTAAACATGCGACTTGTATCAAAAAGTATGAAAACTCAGATTCAGGTTCAGACCACCCATTAAAACTGATACCTTCAATAAAATTTCTGACATGTGCAAGTATCGTAGGTATGAGAAGTTTTTTGGGATTGCACATTTCGTTTCGAGAAATTAAAATTAGGTTACATTTTGAAAAAAAAATCTTATAGTCTAGGTATCATAAACCTTATTGAAACTCAGAAGCCAAAAATGAATGAAAAAAATACAACTTTGATACATTCCCACTTTTGGTAAAACCGGTAAACACCAAAATAAATTTAAAACGCTGCCACAAATCTTTGTCGCCTCAGAAAGGGTGGTTTGGTCCAACAGCTTGGCTATCTCGCTTATTCTCCATTAGACCACCAATAACTTCAAACAAAATGGCACTTGCGATCCGAACGGCAAATAAAAGGATTCCTGTACGCGATCAATTGACGGCATCAGCTGTCCGGGTCGCGCTCTCCCATCCTGCAACGGTCCTTTTCAATTTTCAATTTTTCCTCGTCGGCTCTGATGTTTTATTCATTGCACTCAGCGCGGCGCCATCTTGAGGGGCTTCAATCAGGCAATCGTATCGGAACGTATGCACGGACGTAGATATATGTATACCGAGGGAACGGCGGAAAATTAGACGAATTTCCGCCACGTTGCAGGATTGAAGTGCGATCCGCGATGCTCGCGTTTTTCCCGTGAGAACTGATGCATACAATCATCCCCGCGTCACGTAAAATATCGGCTACGACCTGCTCGCACCACGTGCGTGACGTTTACTGCACGTAAGTCGTAGGTCGGGTTACGTAAGTAGTTCGCAGGCAATACGACGCGTAAGTCAAATTTATGTCGCGTGTGACTTACGTGATAGAAACGCAATTTGGAAATAATTTGAAGTTTTAGATATTTGTAACTTAATTAAATATATATCACGTAAGTCAAATTTATATGACCTATGACCTACGTGACACAAATGCGGATTTTTTCGTATGCCGTATAAATCTTTTAAATTTCCGGTCATTTTGTTTACTTTCTGCAAGCTTCCGAATACTATTTTTTCAATGCTCTACGCACGCTCGGTTAAAATAGCCCTGAAATCGAATTTATATGACGTAAGTCGAATTTACCTCGGGTACAAAATTAATTTGAAAAATATTTTATGTTAAACGCTATTATTATCATGTCTTCATTATCCAAAGAGCAAGAAACTCTGCAATTTAATAATGACAAATATACAACCGTTTTGGACAAATAAAGCTGCTGATTGATTTAGCTCTTCTAGTGATATCTTAAAGGACTTCAGACGTTTCTATTAGCGTATAACATAAAACCTGAGACAAGCGCTCTGAGTATTTGCCGTTAAAAGCTGATTAGTGACTCACACACGTTGATAATTTTGGAAGGTTGGAATCCGGCACTTTAAGATGTCGATAGAGTTTTTCATCCACAGCAGTATTGGCAGAGCCAATTTACATATTTTTAAAATTGCAATCCATAGTATCAAATTTGTTGCTTCAGCTTTAAACTTAAACCACCTCATTCGCTGTTAGATGATAGATGATATTATAAGGTTTTTTTTTTCCATGTATAGAACTTTAAGTTGTAATAAAACAACGATGGATTATTCGATTGACATGAATTTTATTTATCCGAAGGATAATCTTTTGGCATTACATTTTAAATATGATTTCTTGCATATGACCGCCACGGCTGGCGCGGATATAGTCCAATCTGGACGTCTAATTTTCCAACCTTTGTGGCCGTATATCGACAATAATACGCCGAATGTTGTCTTCCAAATGGTCAAGCGTTTGTGGCTTATCCGCATAGACCAATGATTTTACATAGCCCCACAGAAATTAGTCTAGCGGTGTTAAATCACAAGATCTTGGAGGCCAATTCACAGGTCCAAAACGTGAAAGTAGGCGGTCACCAAACGTGTCTTTCGATAAATCGATTGTAGCACGAGATTTCAATTCAGGCATGAAAAAGTTAGTAATCATAGCTCTATACCGATAACCATTGACTGTAACGTTCTGGTCATCATCGTTTTTGAAGAAGTACGGACCAATGATTCCACCAGCCCATAAAGCGCACCAAACAGTCAGTTTTTCTGGATGTAACGGTTTTTCGACATACACTTGAGGATTAGCTTCGCTTCAGATGCGGCAGTTTTGTTTGTTGACGTAGCCATTCGACCAGAAGTGCTCTTTATCGCTAAACAAAATTCGCTTATGAAAATCGGGAACAACGGCAATCTCGTTTTGGCCCATTCGACGAATCTACGCCTTACTTGATGATCGTTTGGCTTCAATTCTTGCACGAGTTGGATTTTGTGAGCACGTAAACCAAGACCTTCAGCAAAATCTTCCATAAAGTGGATGGACACAGATCCGATTCCTGTGCTCGACGGCGGATGGACTCATTCGGGTCTTCCTCAATGCTATGCTCTACAGCAGCAATAGCTTCTTCTGTACGCACCGTATGGCGTCTCTGGGGATGCTAGTTGTCAATAAGAGTAAACGTTCCATGGTTAATCGAATTAACTGCTCTGATGGACGATTTTGTCGATGATAAAATGGACGTAGTGCGCGATACGTATTCCGCACAGAACCATTATTTTCGAAATAAAATTGCATTATTTGCAAGCGTTGTTCAGGCGTGAGACTATTCCTGATGAATTGCCAAACCAAACTGAGAATAAATCTCTTGACAGCTGTTAACAACTTAAAGTTCTATACATCGAAAAAAAACACCCATTACATAGTCTATCTATTTACTCATCCAAATAATACGTCAACTGACTTATTGGCATTAATTGAGGTTAAGACCTGAAGATATATTAAATACAGGATTTAGGTCGTCGGGATTGCTTGAAAAACGTAAAGCACTTGGGAATCGCCAGATTTATGCTTCCAAACAGAAGAAATGTCCAAAGTGTATGTTAAGACGAACGTCCTGTAGCGATCTTATTTCACAGTAAGAAATGATGAAAAAATCGAACTTTTCACAAAGAACTTTGGTGTCAATAGTTGTGGCAAAACAAGCCATTAGTTTTTTAGTCACTAAGTTATTCAGCACCTAATAAGAATCCATATTGCTTAAGTCAAATTCGCACCACGTATGACGTGATATAAAGGCGGCCGCCTTTGGGGTTAATGTGAACAAAATTAAGCAAACAAACAAACAAAAACAAAGTATAAAAAGAAGTTTTCAGCGAGCAAACATAACGAGATGTCGTTTTTTTTTTTATTAAAGCGGATAAAGCGAATATATAGCACTAAAACTCCTGCCCAAATGGCGACGATATAGATTTTCCAACGGTCCGTCGAATTAATTTTAAAAAGTGTTGGCTCGGAATTTTTATCGCCCCATATAAATCTTTTACAACTGTTTAGGTGGCGTTAAAGTTAATTTTCCGCTCATTTTATTTACTTTTTACAGCTCGCGGTCGAGTAGACAAATTCACGCAGCCCGACACTTTGTTCATTTTTAAACAATCTTCGTCGAACGCTGCTCCCATAATTATCAGCGCTATTTGCGAACTCGTGCAGTGATAAATCAACTCCTGCGACTATTATGCGTTATTACCGCGGATATTTATGGGTGGTGTCGATATCCGAGAGTTAAATTCCCCCATATCGGCCGTTTATGTAACTGAAACGCGACTAAAGATTCGAACGGGGTCCGAGAGGAGAGCTTTGAGGCACTCCCCCACCTGTCGGTAATTACTTTCGAATATCGATCGCGGCCGTTACTTTCGAAATTACTCTTTGAGGGAAGGGGGCAATTTCATTTATCAACATGCGTAAAGTTGATCATCGAAAATGACGCGTCATTAGCGGGAGCGACGTCGCTTTTTCGGAATAGGATCCGACGTCGATTTATGAGTAATTACGAATAGGTAGTAATTAGACGCACTTTAGCCACAGAACGTCCCAAATTTCGTCGGAAAATTAAGTAACACCGCAGTACTACACTTGAGCGACATAGCCCCGATCAGAATAGAACCTTGCAAAATCAAATAGAATCGTCCTTTTCTGTTATACTTCATCTATTTTACCGACGAAGCACCATCCCAGCTGTTCCGGTCTTAGTTTCCACCATGTGTGCCTCATCTCTCTTTTCCACTGAGCATTTCTTTAACAAATGTCAAGTTAATTCAACGCATTTTCACGTAAGTCCCATTCTTCTCACGTAAGTCAAATTTACGCCGCATGACCTACGCGTCGCTTCGTCAAACGCCACGTAGAGGTCGTCTTAGAGCCTAAGGAAAGTAGATGCTTTCGGCGTGTCTAGGTAGTTTTTGATGACGATTCCCGCGGGAATTTTCCGGACGCACGGTGTAAGGCCGTGCCTTAAAAACGGGTCGATTACGCCTTGTCGTCGTTACCGAGCGCTAGACATCCTTTCGGTGCGCTGGGGATGATTAATTTTTAATAACGCCAGTTCGGCCTGTGACCATCAGATGGGAACCGAGGATGTTAAAATAATTATTGTACGGCGGCGGCGGGCGAGGGGCGGCCCAAGAGAGCCGCATATTAACGATAATTGCACTAGAAAATTGGCCTATTAAGTTTGGTTCAACCGATGGCGGGGGGGACGTGGAAGACCGATGACGTGGAAAAACGGGCCGTCGAACGACGACGCCGTAACGAAAATTTTGCACCTTCTTGACCATCATAAAAAAGGGTTTATATTTAATAAAATCTCAGTGTAACGTCCATACGTCGGGGTCGCGTGGGTCATAAGACACACGTGAGTGTGGACATCACAGACACGTAGATATATGTCAATATTAAAATATTAAAATTGCAATTTGAAGTGCAAAAGTTTTCATAATCATTTTTTTTAATTTCATTTCATAAAGTATGAAATAGGTTCTATAAGAAAGTAGGACTCACGAGCTCTAGTTTCTGCACCAATCAATCGGACATAATAAAAAAACCAAATTAATAACCGATTTTCTTTAAATTACATTATTATTAATTATATTTCACCATCTACGTGATACAAAATCGATGAATTTAATGTTTGTTTTTTATGTTCTAGAGCGCGTTTAATAAGAGGTCACGGCTATAGTTTTTTCAGCAAGATATCTAAGAAACTCAACGTATTCCGATCAACAGAATCAAAAGAAACCGAAACAAAACCTTCCAATTTCCTTTAATTTCTATTTTTATGACGTCGCACCAGGTCCTTGTAACTGGTCTACTGGTCTCATACAGCATGTTAAAATGAACCAAGCGTAGTGTCACCTTGGGGACGACCATATCTAGCGCCGCGCCACCTACGGCAAAGTCAAAAATACGCAAAAGGGGTGCTTTCTGAATTTAGTTGAATTTAGTTGACAGCAGAAATAATAAGATTTTTGAACTTACCTTATTTGATGTCTTCAATGTTCTCACGCAGCTTGTCAGGTAGTTTAAAACAGTTTAGTTTGAATCGTTTTTTTATTACGCAAATAGCGTGTGTCTTTTTCCTGCGCGATATTCGCATTTGTCACTGTGGTTTCAATACTTGCTTCTTTTTTATTGGTAGATTCCCCATTTTTAAAAATATTTTCAAAAATTAAATTAACAAAATAAATAAAACGCAATCGTTATGATAAACTATTTAGTTTATTTGACTTTCATATACACTCACAAAATGAGAGCGGCTGAAGCCGTAGGATACAAACATTTACCTAGAAGTTATTATTATTAATATTCATCGGGGTTGTTTGTCGAAAAATCGGAAAACACAACAATAACATCCTTCGGGAGGGGGCGGGGGGTCTGTGGGTGTGGGTGTGTAAAAAAAATATATATTAAAAATATGGCGCGGGGAAAATGGTCCGCCGAAAAAACAACCAACTAAACGCGCAAGCTACGTCATAGCACTCTCCCTCAAACATACGCGAGTTTTTCGCGTCTCCCCCCCGCCAAGTTTTTTGTACAAACTAAACTTATGGTATTTACATCGCGAGAATTCGAAAATAAATAAAGACGTCGCAGTAACCTAAACCTAAAATCACTTTTCTTGTCAAGTCTCGCGGGGAGGGGGGTCTGAGTACGTACCCGAAAAATTATACAAAAAAAAACACTTAAACGCTAAGTGATCTGGACGTATTTACAAAAATGCAGCGGCGAACCTCCCTGGGAGGGGGTAGTACTTTATACACCGTCGATCGAAACAAAACGCACGAAATAATGTAAAGGGGCCACTAGTAAAACAAATTCACAAAAAAGGTCGAGAAATTTAGGTAAACAAACCTTTATTTGGGGAATTAAAATGAGCCTTATAGAATTGTAACCTGGTAGCTTCTTAGGTTCGGTTGATTTGTGCAGTTTTTGCGTATCATAAGACCAAGTGACGAAATCAATTTTGCAGCCATAACTCAAAAGACGTGATCTTGATTTCAAACGCAGACGCCTCAAAAGTATTTAACTTTTTTAACTTCAATAGAGAATTTATTATTACAGTTGCTAATTGTAAGTACAAACTTAGAGTATGTTAGTGTTATTTTATGGTCAAAAGCGTCAATTAGTCATAGAGCTTTAAATTACAAGCGTGTTATCACATTTGCAAATTTAAATTTACAAGTGAAATTAGTTTACATTCTAGGGCTCAGTTTAAATTTAAAGCTATAATAACGAAGGACCCTAAACCTGTATATAAAATAAACTCTTGAGCCACTAGTGTCCATTTAGTAGGAATTTAAAGTTACTAGGGTCGCCAGAGCCCTGCAAGTTCTAATTTCCTGTTACAAGTCCCAAATAAAACTCTCAATTTGAGTTACAAGGGCGGAACATAAAATAAAATTTTTGTTTTTCTAGTTGTTGAAACTTGAAGCTACGCTGAGCTACAGGTCGAATTTTAAGGTTAAAGTTACGTTATCAGTGTTAGTACTACGGAAACAAAGCTCGGTGACCAGGGAATCATGCACAAACTATAAGGAACCCCCGTTGGAGTAGCATTTTTGTAAAACGTCTGTTAATATTGACGGCTACGAGGCTACACGACCTACCTGTCATTTAGGAACCACGCACCGGAAAATAAAAACGAAATTTCAAAGCCTAGCCCCATAGCCGTCGCGTATGATTGAGAGAAAGCGGTAGTATAAAAGAAACGAAACAAAACAAACAACTCACAGATCAAAGAGTATTACTTTTTGTTAGTCGAATGGAGAGAAAGAGAGAGAGTGAGAGAGCGTTTTTGTACTGAGGTATACAAAAGCAAACTGCGCACTTACCGTGTAAAAAATTCAACAGTCGTTAGTAGAAAATATTCGGAAAGTGAGGCGATATGAAACATGTTAGGAACCACTTGTATGGGCGAGGAGGGGCTACCCCAACGCGTGCGGGGCGACTTTACCGACCACCCCTATTGTTTCGTCGATTTTAGATCGTATACGAGGTGCTTCGCGGAAAATGAAATTTTAAAATTGCACTTTGCCAATTGGCCAGAGTTTATTTACCGTCTATTTGAGTTTTTTGTCAATAAAAACCATAAAATAAACTTGGTCGTCCAAGTAAGATGACCCCCTATCCGATCTGTCTTAAGTATTAGGTCTCTATGTATGCAGCGTGTTTAGTTTTTCTGGCCAGGTACAAACTTGCTCATTATAAATATAACCCCCTGTACATTGAAACATATTCCAAGAGCGCGTTTCACGACGAGTTCAACGATATACGACAGCGGGCATCTGCGATTCGACTTTTCGTGCCCATAGGTGTTTTTCTTCATTTTGTGACACAAACGGAAACTGTCATATATGCCAAGCAAAATATTGAAGTTGGTGCTACAGTAATTGGAATGGTTCATCATCACACTAATTTGCTTTATTTTATTACCGAAAATCAAAAACGGAAAACTATATATTATACTGTTTTATAGTGATCAATTGTAAGGCAAAATATACACAAACTTTGTTCCTTTTTTGCTATATATATAACGACAGGTTTCCTTAATGTCAAAACAAAGATAAGCGCTTTAGGATACGATACTTCGAGGAATAAAGTATATAGTTCAACTCTGAGCATGCATATACAGGCTGGCCTGAAAAAATAAACCCTGCATACATGTGCACCATATACTAAAGAAGTTGCAGTCAACGGCCATTCAGTGGCACTTAAAAACAATTAGTATTTTTGCTATAGTTCAAAAAAAATAAATATACCCCGTATAAATCAGAATATGGACTCTTAGGCACAGGGGCGTCTCGTGGGAGGTGGGGCGCGACAGTCGGTAAGGCCTCCCCGCGTCTAGAAATATCGAAAACAAAGTCACATCGAACCAACCGCACAAATAGCAATAATAATGTAATAATAAATATAATCAAATATGAATAGTAATAATAATCGTGTAATAGTCCAACGTCACATTCACGTTGTTACGTCTGCGCGCACGCGCCACGTCAACAATCACACATAGTTCCAAAGAAACTCACTAGTATGCGAGGCAGGTCATACCGAAGTATTCCCCAGTTTTGAGTTATTTTGGATTACGTTAAAACCTAGTTAAAATTTTAAATATATATAATATATATATATCTACTACTATGTATACGTACAATGCCGGTGAAAACCAACCATATGTTTAAAACATAATAACTATATTATTACTTAAAAACACTGTGTCGATTATTAATTAGTAGGAACCAATTTGACTGCCGGAACGGGGATCTGAGTCGACGTTTCTAACTCGAAAAAGCGACCTATCGTCTCCCCCCTCTTGACCAGCTGATATATTCAGTTACATATACATATATCTGATAAATATGGCGGGCGCGTTCACCTCATCAACTTCTTTATCAATAACTAATGATCAATAATAATAGCGATAATAATAAAAGAGTTTTCTTTTTTCTCGCGCACATCACTTAATAATTTTTAAAATCGAATAAAAAAATGGTGGGGACGCGTCTACTTCTTTTAGTTCAGGAACAGGGTTTGGACGCGCCCTTATAGGAACTTGTTTTACTGGGCCCTAGCGGGAACCCTGGCCGCTCTTGCAGATTTCTTTTTTAAATTTTATCTACATCTCGTTAGTTTAGGAACATTGTACGACGCGGATTTCTCACACCCGTCGTCGGTCCGTTCAAAATGTACGCGCGAGCCGAGGACCGGCGCGTGTATGCGCGCCCTTAGCGACCGCTCAACTTATAGTAACTATCCGTTGCAATAGGAATCTTGAGCCTATCAACTATACAACATATACACGACTACATTGACACGGCTACGTGGAAAGAAACGTAATAACTTTTAAAAATATATAGTACATCAGCTGTAAATATATAAATCTCATTGCTCTCTGTCTTACAAGTGTTTTTTTGTAGGTAGGTGGTATATCGATATACATAAGTATTCTCAAGTCCATAAGCTAAGGGGTGACAACCTGCTTGGCGAGTTAGAAATGTCAATGTCGAGAAATAACTCACGCCGGAAGGTTTCGGAAACTCTGTTGCATATTTTATCATCAGGCTAAAGCGACAACAGTTTTCGAAAAATACACAAAATTAGATTGTCATTGTGGTCAGTCGAACGCTGTATACGTGTTGCAGTTCGATGTGTATCTAGCCATAGAAGAAAACAATAAAACAATCCTCCGGTGCACCTTCAGATGATGATTATTTTCGTTATCATTCTTCACCACTAAGTTACCGAAGTTTATAGAAAGAAAGGAAAAGAAATGCAATCTTCTTCTTCCTTTCTATTCACAATTGCTAAAAAAATATGGATCAGATGCTTAAATTCAAAGTGGGAGCAATTAAGGTTATCATTGTTCCCTATATTTCATTTCAAACGCTTGCCACAAAGAGAACCAATAAAATAGATAGTAACATGGTACACCTAAATTTCATCAGCGTTTGAAGTCATCAATTTTCTATCAATCGAGTTGACGTATGTATCCGTTTTCATCTTTATCTCTTAGTAAAATGTAAAATAAAATAAAAAAAGTAAACCGTTGGGTACTCATTGGTCACAAAATGGTCAATATAGCTTTTGACGAATGACAATGAGGAATTGATTATCATTTGCCAATTCACTACTTAAGGATATTTATCGAAAGAAAGGGAAAAAAATGCAGTTTTATTCTTCCTTTCGATTTTCAATTACTTCCACTGAGAAAGGATATGAACCAATTGCTCACACTCAAAGCGTACAATTAGACTGCAAACAGTTGTCAGAGCTCCCTAAAAATCAGTCGAAAGAATGTAGAAGAGACAGAAGTTGAGTTTGTATCTAAATGATGCACCCTCAAATGATTTTAAAACTACAACCACCGATTTGAATTGTTACTCAATATGGTATAAACAAATTTTGATAACCTAACCAAAACCAACTAAAATTTTCTGACCTGGTATGAGTCATTTCAGTTCTTTCGGATCGCTTGCGCAAACTCTATGAGCCACCAACGCAACCTGTCGCCACCCCTCAACCTACTCACAGAATCGGTTAACGACCACCGGCACCTGCTACTGGCTGCGCCACCTCCGAAGGACTCAAGAATCTCTTCTTGGCCTCCGGTTGACAAAAAGCGTTCGAATTACCATCCAGTCCTTGCTGTGGCGTTTCTTGAGCAGCCCTGGCCGCCAACAGCGTGATTTGATTGACCACGTCCTCCATTTCGTGACTCAAAGGCGACTCGGCCGGGGGCGTTCTCTGGTGCACCTCCAGGTGGTTCCTCAACTCTATCAACGTTTTGAATTTGTCGTGCGTGTTACACGCGCGACACTCGTACCCCGTTTGGACGACGCGGAACGCCCCCCTGCTCTGTTGGTCGGCGCCGTAGCATTGCCGTTGGTGAGCGAGCAAAGGGGAGTCGGTAGGGAACGCCAGGCGGCATTTCTTGCACACGAAACAGACCTCGATGTCGACGTCGCGGACCGGGAGGTCGGCTGGACGGTGGTAAGTGTCGGGCAGCTTGAGGGTGGTCACCCCCGGTTCCGAATTGCCGGCCGCCACCTGCTCCAAGACCGGAGCGGGTAGCGGGAGGAAAGACGGTCCGGAACCGGTGTCTAGAAGCAGTCCTCCGGCTCCCCCTGAAATGAAGAGAAGAGCGTGAGGTGGCACTACTAAAAACCTTTATTGCAAAAAATCATTGATTTCCATATTATTTGCTTGTATTACTTGATATAAATTGTCCATTTGATTGCACGTAGTTAAGTTGATATCATCTAGTTTGTTGATGTTTTCGTTACAATAAAGAAGATGCGAATCTTGACAAATATTTGGTCGATATTGACAAGGAAAGGAAGGAACAGAAAATGAGGGTTTCATTATATTTATAACCATCATAGTACAACTGGTGACAGTTTTTCAAGGTGCCCGAATTGGAATTGGACTTCAGAGAAAGTGTGTTGCTCCAGGTGGTAGCTTACCAAGCAAGACAAAGACAAAGATTAACCTCTCTTCCTTTTTAGTTCAAGGTGCACAATATGTAATCGGACAGACGAACCTAAATAAAACTCTATAGTTCTAAAACTTGTTCCAAATCTTATTACAATGTCAACCAGGTTGAGCTTCTAGGCTATAAATTAGAATGGCGGGTATATTAAGCCAGATAAGACGATCTGATCGTATCAGCCTTAAGCAGTGAGGTTTCAGTTGCATATCGTTTCTCAAGTGACTCATGGGGCGTTTTATATCACCGGAACAGCTCACCAAGTTCATTTCCCTTTTCAGATTGACATACTTTGTAAGTTTTTTCATGATTTCATGATTTCCTGAGATAGTAGGGTGAACATATTTGGATCCCGAAGGAGATGGGCATCATTAACATTATTGGTTCTTTGAAACTAATGACAATCCTCTCGATCGACAGTAATGGCGGGTACATTGGCGCGCGTGCCCCCACATCTTTTATTAAAACCCTGAAATTAAAACTGATATGTACCGGGCGTTATCTGTATCGGCGATTACCGCCTTTAAAGGCCCCATAAAGTCCAATAACGGCCTACATTAAAAACTGCTCCACACGAATCAAAATAAATAAAAGACATCATTAAGTGATTACATACGTGTCGATACACCAAACTCGACATTCTAAGCGGTCGACCAGCTCGTCGATGGTACCCGCGACGGTACCGTCGACGGCCGAATCGGTCGCTGGTCCGATACGCTCAGGCCTGACCCGAGACTTCATGGTCTTGTATAAATTTGTATCTACAGTTGTGTTTAGATTCGGGCGAGATTAAAATGTTGTGGGCCGGGCGCTCGCGTTTATTTTTCTCCGTGTCCCACCGGATCAACGTACCGCAAACAAACGATTTTCGTGCATAAATTATCCCGATAATTAGGTATCGGACACGTCCGAACGCCACCTAGTTCGTCGGTTAAAAATAAATCTTCAGTTTATTCGAAGCCCACGCGGGTGCGTATCGCCAGACTTTTTAAGTGTCCCCCCAAACCCTAATTCCGAATTTATATGGCGTATAATGATGATCATAATAATAAATAAATTGACATGTTTCATTTTGTATCACAAATATCGCTTTCTAAATAATTTTTCTATTTTAATTAATTTTATTATTATCAATACTAATAAAACCAAAAACAAAATACATATTACTGTCTTGTCATGGTAAAACGCGCAATATGTTTTTTATTTTTATGATTCTTATAGAAGCAGAAATATTATTTAAAATCTTTTCTTTTTTGCTATTGCAATATATTTTTATTAATATTATTGTTACGATAACCTAATGTTAATGGCAGCGAAAAAAAAACGTATTAATATCTACTGCCCTATACAATCATGATAAGTAAAACAAATTGTTATATTTAATTTTTTTATTAAATTTTAATTGCTAACGCACCCTTTATTAATATTTTGTTATAACCAATTTTATCATTATTGTCAAGATAAAAGCACCAATGACATTAATTATTACAAAAACAAAACATATTGATAATACTTAACCATACTGTATTAATTAAATAACGATATGAAAAATAAATTGGTATTGGTTATTAAGTTATTATTGTCATAATGAGAGCAATAAAGATGATAATCATTAATGTCTCATACACTGTAATAAAATTCATGATAAAAATAAATACATGTTCAATTTTTTTATTGCTAATGTAGGTATTGATCTTATGTTACAACTATTTAATAATTTATAATTGTCATAAGAGCGATAATAAGAATAATAACAAATATCAAACATGTTAATATCTAAAAATGGTGACTTAAAATTTAGGATACATAAAAATATTGATACATATTTTTATCATTAGTAGCAGTATTATTATTTCTATAAATTTTGTTATAATCAATTTTATTATTATCATTAATATCGACCATGTCAACCAGATTCGTTATTTTTGACTTGCTTTAATTCATTCAAAGCGTTAGTCATATATATTGTTTTCCCTTTTTTTTGTTAGTATTTTGCAAAATTTCCAAATGAAATAAAATACCATTATTAAATATACGACTTTTTAATATTAAATTTAAAATTAAAAAACTATGTCTTGATAGTATTAATAAATACAGATTGAAAAAAAGTCAAAACAGCTATTGCAGATTTTTTTTGGGCTTGTATAAATTTGATAAGATTTCCCAGAAAATCCAGGAATTTAACTGGCTAAAAATTGACAGTACTTTCAAGTACTTTTTGGCGTCTATGATTTTCCAAATTATAAGCACATCCAATCCGTCCTAATTACGAGCTAAATTACATTTTCGTAATGTTCAATCAGTGGCTTTGAGGCACCCCTACAGACTCTCACTGCCACGATATCGTTTATCTTTATTCGGCAGATCATTTTATTATAACGCTGTTGTAATATTTCATAGTATACCCGATCACATTCAATTAAATTCTTTAAGAACTATTTCAGGTGGAAACTGCTAACTACTCGAATAACTTGATTTTCAATGTTATTCTTTTTATTTTTACTTTGAATAATCGATTTAATTACATTTATCTATTATATTATATTTAATTTATCGATGTAATTATAACTTCATGTTTAGTTTTCAATTTAAACATTTAAGAGGTTACTTGGGGTAGCTTTTGCTAGACTTCGCCTCTTCTCTACCGGATATTTGAATATAACAATATACAACAATAAAGGCAATTTATTATTATTACTATTATAAAATATTCAAAGACAACAAAAAAGCGTACGAAGAAAATATAAAAAAATGGGATATATTCAATAATTAATTATCACGCGACCCCCCCGTTTCCGCGGCAACCCCCTCGAGCGAACTTTTTCAATAACGCCAGCGGCTCACGTCGCGGGCGCGACGGCGAATAATACACAGTCTAATTCGGAAAAATCGCGAGGCGGCGGCGGCGTCTCGGAAGCAAAAATCCATATCTCGCCCGCCCACCCCCCCGGAGGCGAACGAACCGCCCCCGCGTCCCCTAGCCGCCCCGCCACACTCCCGACCCCATTATAAAAGTTGCCGAGCGAAGAAGTAAATTTGGAGAAAGTCCACCGCCGCGCCCCGCCGCCTCCCGGGGTAGATGTGCTCCTTCAGACGCGAACAATTAAATAGGCAATTTATTTTTTACGACGAGACGTCGGGATTTTTTTTAATCGACAAAACCGCCGCGGTACGTAATTAAAAAGCCGAACGAACGGCGTAATTCGAGGGGGGACACCCGTTATTACACTTTTTATTGTTAATGTAAATGAGATTTTTCGGCGGCGGGGGCGGGAGTGCGGAAATTCGCGCCGATCGCGTGTTTTTTTAACTCGATTTGCCTCGTGGCACAAAATTATTAAATGCAGGTAATTTTGGGAGATGGGGGGAGTGTTAGTTAGTTAGTATCTAAGGATAAAACTCATTCGATAAAAATTTCTACTTTCCCAGACCAACAGATATTAAAAAAAAAATAAAAACCTAAAATTTTGAGAAAAATTTTCGGTCGAGGTAGATAATTTACCAGTCTACCTCCAGGATACCCTGGATTCTTTGATTTGATATTTCCCAACGGGTTTTATGTTTTAAAAAATAACACCGGATTCGAATTTCTTATCTATGCAAAATTTTATCCGCTTTTGAGAAATTGCCTTGCTCTTAACATAACATCAGGCAGTCTTCCATTATAAAATATTTTAAAATTTTGGTTACAGCCATAAACATGATGCGAATCCTTGATTCTTGAGGAAGTTTCATGGTTACACCAATTACCACACAGAAGTTAAAATCCAACGGCGTTAAATCGTATAATCTGAAAGTCGGCAACATATTTCAAGGGTCAACACAGCAGTAAACTATTAAATTTTGGGTTCAGTATACCCAATTTCAACTCCAGAACTTAATTTTGGCAGGAACCCAAAAATAAAATAACGTAATGGGTGTTGTTCCTATTTTAAATATTACACAATTCTTGTCATTTCTGGGTTCAGTACACCCAATTTCAACAGTTTCCTGAACATAATTATTTTCAAGACTTTGAAAGATTTAACAAAATGTAAAGAAATCAAAATGTGGGTGCTCTGTTTAAAACTCCCTTCGGCCAGAAATGGCACCAAGTTGGCAATACTTTAAAAAAAGGAAAATAATGAAAAAGACCGGAAAATCAGAATTTTAAGTTTATCACTTTTCGAACAGCTACCGTAAGATCTAAATCTTAATTTGTGAATTGTCTCAATATTGATTTAAACAAAATATTTACTACAAACGAACAGTCAGTGACATTTCCTCTTTTAGTTATTAAAATATGCATTATTTTTATATAAAAATATACATAAGATGATCTTAGTAATGTTCTTTTAGTTTTTTTCTTCAATTCAATTCCACTTCATTATAGTATAAAGAAATTTTACTTCGGTGTTATCAGTTTTCTTTTCTTTCTTGCTTGATTTGTTTAATTTTTTAATATCTTCTTTATAATAATCCTGAAAGCATCGATTCCGATCGAAAAATAAATATATAATAATTATTGCCTCCATTGTCACCTTTTGTCAATCCGATATAGCAAACCGAAACGTCAAGTAGAAAAACGAATACAGCATTTTCATGCAAAAAACAGTTCGCAGAAAAGGGGCCCGCGAGCCGGTTGGGGGGCAGGGTTCAAATTAGTTTTCTCGAACTGCTCATACATGCCGGTCGTTATCGGAAGCTGGGGGGTTGTTACGATGCCCGATGAATCGATAATTTAAAACCTCCGGTTTTTTTAAGGGGATGCCGGGACGATTGATCTCCGCGTTGCCAAGTTGTCGCCAAATTTAGCGCGACAAAAACCATGCTTTCCATTTCATCAATAAATACGACATTTTCCGCCTTGTCCGGTGCGACAAGAAAAACAATTTATCCGGCAACGCCGAGGATCGTTCCCCACGCGCGTCGCGTGACTCATTTTTTTCCTTCCCTTATTAAGAGGACCGAATATCTGCACATAAAAAATGCAACCCTCCCACATGCCGTCCCCCCTCCACTCTTGCCGGCGTCCAATTTATATCGGGACGCTTTTAAAAAAGGAAGAAGGCAAATTAATTTATTGGAGGGTGGAAAAGCAGGGTTGAACTAAAAAAAAAACCTTAGGTTTTCGAGATATTCCTCTTTCGCGTTTGTCTTCTTTTGTTTTCGTTATTGCATCCCCTTGTTTTTCTTTTTATTTTTTATAGCTGCCCATGCTAAATAATCGGCTTTTTTTCCTTAAGAAACAGTTTCTGTAGTTTTTAACTTTAGAGTTCTTGTTTCCAGTTTTTTATTGCCTGTTTGTTTGTTATTGTTATTTCTTAAAAAATAGTGTTCGTTGTTTTTCAAACATTTTGAGCAAAGTCCGCCACTGAAACAAGATCGGGGGGACCTAAATAAGGTATTGCCTATTCACAGCGTTTTGATTCGGCCCTCGTTATTACCGGAGATAATGAGGTTTTTCTTTCCGGGCGTCCCCTCGATCGGGGTGGTGCGCTCCTTTGTTTTTTCAGCCGTAAAAGGGTGATTTATCATTTGAGAGGTACATTTTAAATTGGCAAAAAGACAATGCGCGACGAATACTTTATCCGTCCACCCCGATAGGTTTTTTGAGGCACGTCCCTTTATTAATTACTAGCCGAGGAAATATTACGATGTGACAGTGACCGATTGAAAATCGTCCGCGGTTCTGATCGATAAAAAAAAAGAGCGTCGCCGCACCCAATTGGCGACCGATAGAGATCAGAACGTTCTAGAAAATTACTAGGAAAAAGGCACACTCAGTTCTCAGCGAAGGAAAATGATATAGCAAAATTCTCAATGGCATGAAAAACCCGAGGCTTCTTGAGCCGTGATTGAGTACACTCTAACTGTGAATAAAGTTTTACATTTTAGTTTAGTATCTTTATTTATTCTTGACCATTGTTGACCGCTTTAATTTGAAAGCGTTGGAAAAAATGATTTTTTTATAATATAATTTCTTCAAACTAGTCAAACTATCAACCAAATCATGGCAGCTTACTCTTTTATTGCATATCATTGTTCTAATAATAAAAATAATGCGAGTAGTATTCGATTGTGTGATTCGAGACTTTTTTAAAATTGCGATATATCATATTCGGGTAAAGTTACTTCAGGGGTGCTGCAGAGTTCAATTCCTAGACCTCTGTTGTATCTCTTGAGTGCATTTGACACGTTTGAGGTGGCCGAATTTTCTCACACCCAGTTGTTGATGTCATTCAATTCAATTAATTACGAAGAAGCCGAAACCAATCTTTATTTGGATCTAAATAGCCTTTTTCAATATAGCAAGCAACCCAATCGTCAGTTATATTCTAAAAATAAGCACAAACTATGCTATTTGGCCCTCCTTGAAGCTACAATTTCTTGTGCGATCATGTTAAAAGTCAATTAGAAAATGAAGACCTAAAATTTATCTATGAAGCAAAAAATTTGTGACGGTTTCATATTTCAATGGTAAAATTTAACATTTTTAAAGTACAAGTGCTGGCACATTTGCGAAGTAACGGGTTTATTTTGTTAGTACCTTGTAGAATTAATTGTACTGCCCATTTCCTTCACCTTTTACTGTTTGGCGAGTGCTTCTTAACAATTAAAATTCTTGTTTATTAGGTTCATATCGATTTTGAGATTTGAACACACGTTCTTTTGTAGACTCGGTTTCTTTAGTTTCGGACTTGTACTCCCCGGCCGATTGTGTTGCCGACCCATAAATATTTTATGCTGCAACGGTTGTGTGCGTGGCCCCTTGTTCGCTTGGTTTTCTCTTAAGTGACACCGGTTTACTGAGAGATACTTATGCAAAAAACAGAGTATTAGTTGCGCATTAGAAAGAGTCATAACCATTACCATCTGTCACCCTATGAGACTAGGGACCACATTTGCTTTTCATTGCTTCGGTATTCCTTGGCGAGCCTAGTAAACATTGTTTTGTTTCTTAACCTATTCTTCCTCGATTTTCTGTGACTGGCCGTCCGGTCGCCACCATAGATAGCGTTCGGGTAGTTCGATCTCGTTGACGCAACCTCGATTCTTTGGCACGGGCCATACGGCCATCACCACAGATATAGTTCGGTTGTTCGTTCTACTGGCGGCGTACCGTCGACTAGGTTGGCAAGAGTGGCGTTTTCCCTCTAATTTTTTTGTGCCCGTTTAGCCTTTTAATAAAATTGGTTGTCTGAATCGTCCGGCATTTTGTACGCTAGCTTTTGAAGCTTGGGGTTGTGGCAGGTTTTCTTTTGTGTGACCGATTTCTCTTTGAGCCGGTAGTGCTACCCCAATAAAAGGGGGATATGTAAATTGGTCACTAATTTATGATTTCCCATACTTTTGGATCTATTTAGAGTTTGGAATGGGAATCTTCCTCAACGAGGGATTTTGAAAAGAATTGTCATTGCCCCACATTTCCAGAAAACCCTCGAATCGAGTATTGTACGTATTGTTGCTCCGTTTCCCGCAAACCTTCCACGTGGTTTCTTCTTTCACCGGAATACCAGACCAGACTTGGTGTCTTGCAGTGTATGCTGTCTCTTGGGTACATGTTTAGTTGTGGAGTTTCCCCTATCGAGCAGCCGGCCTTCCGGACGGACTTTGCTGGGTTATCTGGGACTGCCCACCTGCCGCTGTTCCACTGAGCCACCATTCCATCTTGGCTTGGTTCCCGGGATAGTGACAGACAGCTGTGTAACGTTCGGGACAGCTTGAGGTTTGGGTAGCTTAAGTGGCCTGTTCTCTTCAAGAACGGTTTGCGGAACTTATAGTCTTAAATTATAGTGTCTTACATTCTTTTGCACCGCCAAAACTTGAAGGTGAGATTTGACACTCACACCTACCACCAGGTCGGAGGAAATAAATTATTGTTCGTGATTCACTTGTTCATTTCCTTTACGGGTTGGAACCTCGGGTGGATAAGTTTACCTTTTTTGAATCACGTGGCGCCTACCTACCACCTTCCGGGACTGACCGAGGTCCCTTCACCGCCTTCCAACTTGGCTTTGATTTAGTATTTTTTTCTACTTTATTAATTTTTCTTGATTGTTAATGAGCTAGTCTAGGCATTGTCTTACCTCAATATTAAATTACGAATTTAATTAATTAATGCGTTTCTTTTTCACGACCCTGAGCAAATGGATAGTCAATTGAGATATGGTTTCTCTAATTTATGTAAAAATATGAGAATAAATATACAGGGGTAGTAAAAAGTACGAGAACGCTTAATTATCTCCAAAACTGTAAAACCTGGGACGATAGAATCCAATACCTGGGGCTTTTAGGCAGTGTTGTCAGATCAACCACTGCTAAAAAAAACAACTCTCTGAGGTATACACACTTTTTACATTTCTACAATACTGTTTTTTAGTGTTATTAAGTATTTAAATACATGAATTTAAATACATTCTTTAGCTCTTATGTATTTGCAGTTGCAGGACTATTTAAAGTACCAAATTAGAACGCAAAGTTATTTTGAGATTTTTTTGTAAACTTTTGACAGCTGTGCAGTTGTCTGCCCTTTTTAAATACCACTTGTATATGTATACAAAAAATATTTGAGAAGGAATAGCTCAAAATTAAATACTCGCTATCAACGTGCTTGAAATGTTCTGGTATGAAATTTATTGTGTTTCACTAGCATAATTATTGTAAATTATTAAATATTAATTAGCTATAATGCGATTAAACTTTATAATAATAATAAATATTTTAAATATGGTTTTGTTCCGGTATTTAAGAAAAAAAAAAGGTTCATTCTTTATAATTACGAAAGTATCTGTCCCAAACAAATTATTATTATACCCCAATAGACTACCCTTTTCAAACCATTAGAACTTGAACCAAATGAGTAAAGACAAGAACACCATTTGACAAAAGAGAGAGAAAATAGAAGTACTATTAGGGATATACAGTGTGTCCAAGATAAGGATGCACAGCATGGGGATCTCGGAAACTATAAGAGATACAGTGTCGGTTAAATTAGACAAAAGTTGCGCATTTTGATACCGAACAAGATCCCGTTTTACAAATTTGAAAATTCCAAGCCGTTCCGGAAATATCCGAGAAAAACCGAAATATTGCGATTTCGTTTTTATTATTTTTTAAAGCTATTTGAAAAGATATGAAAAAACGGAAAACACTTTTCCATTGGCACTTTTTAATCTCTCCAAATTGACGTTAACAAATTTTCATTACTGCGTTTCGATTCCATGGAACCACCATCAACTTTGATTTTTCTTATGGGACGGAAAAAAAGTACACACAGTATTAGGTTGTGCTTTTCATTGCGAATTCAACGATGTACGATACAATACGGTTACTTATGTTTTTATCCAGAAAAATGGCTTTTTAATACATTTCTAGTATTTTATTGTAGTAGGCCATGAGATCCGAACGATGAAAGGCAAAAGAAAATGGTTGACAAGTTCGAGTTAATGTGTTTATTTATTTACTAACTCTAACTGTTCATTTAACATAACAACTAAATCCAACAAGTTAATGAAAAACAAATTCTATAACAAATGTTCGAATAAATGATCTCCATTTTCTAGGCATAAGTACGCCCGTCCCACGGTAGACTCCAAAACACGACTTAACATTTCAGGAGTAATTTTATTAAACGCTGCTCGTACTGATTGACGTAATTGTTCCTCGTTGTCAAAACATTCTTTGAATACCTCATTTTTTATGTAGCCCCATAAGAAAAAGTCCAAGGGAGTTAAGTCCGGGGACCTTGGAGGCCAAGGTGTTTCACTGTAAGTCCCAATGTATTTTCCATCAAACTGTTCAGTTAAATATTGGCGAACTTCTCTGGAGTTATGGGCTGGGGCACCATCTTGTTGGAACCAGCAGCCTTGCACAGCGCCTATCGGTAAATCATCTAAGGCATCTTCTAAATCGTGCCTCAAGATGTCAAGGTACCGCTCGGAAGTTAAGGAATTATTATAGAAAATAGGTCCTATAATCTTGCTACCAAAAATCCCACACCAAATATTAAAGCCAAAGCGAACTTGATGTCTGGATAGTCTATTAACACGTGGATTTTGTTGCGACCAATAGTGTGTATTGCGCCTGTTATAAATACCGTTATTGGTCACCATACTTTCATCAGACCAAATCACTTTATATGGAAAATTAAAACTCTCATCACACATCCTGGTATACCACTCACAAAAATGTCTACGTCGTTCGTCGTCACCCGCTTTTAATCCTTGACATATTCTGAATTTGTAAGGCTTAAATTCATTTTTCCTTAAAATAAACTGAGCTGTAGATTTAGCTACCCCATTCTGGTCTTCAATTTCTCTGGTAGAAGTTTGTGGATTTTCGATAACAGATTGTAGAACAATGTATTGGTTTTCTTCATTGGAAGGTTTTTGTCGGGATAATGCAGGCTTCTTAAATGATCCATATTCTTTCAGATTAAATAACAAACGCCGAAAAATACTCTTGTCAGGTTGTCTCCGCTCTGGGTATTTGTTAGAATACATACGCTCGGCTTCCACACAATTTCTTTGGCATCAGATGTAGCAAGACAGCATATCACATTTTTCTTCGTTTGTAAAATTACCTCCCTCCATTGTAGAACAAAATAAATTAGAAAAAGACAACAACAATAAAAATACAAAAACAATATCTAAAGGAATAAACTTATGATCGACTGATAACAAAGACAAATAACATTAATGTGTCATTGAAATTGACTGGATGTCATTTTGTCATGGCCTACTCCATTTAAATGCTGAAATGTATTAAAAATCCATTTTTCTGGATAAAAACATAAGTAACCCTATTGTATCGTACATCGTTGAATTCGCAATGAAAAGCACAACCTAATACTGTGTGTACTTTTTTTCCGTCCCATAAGAAAAATCAAAGTTGATGGTGGTTCCATGGAATCGAAACGCTGTAATGAAAATTTGTTAACGTCAATTTGGAGAGATTAAAAAGTGCCAATGGAAAAGTGTTTTCCGTTTTTTCATATCTTTTCAAATAGCTTTAAAAAATAATAAAAACGAAATCGCAATATTTCGGTTTTTCTCGGATATTTCCGGAACGGCTTGGAATTTTCAAATTTGTAAAACGGGATCTTGTTCGGTATCAAAACGCGCAACTTTTGTCTAATTTAACCGACACTGTATCTCTTATAGTTTCCGAGATCCCCATGCTGTGCATCCTTATCTTGGACACACTGTATATTAGAACCAAACTATGGTGTTTGAAAAACTAACTAAAACGTTTTTTCGTTTCGTTTCTTATTACATCAGCCTGAAGTCATGGCTAATAGGGACTAATTTTTGATAGATCTTACTAAAGAAAAATGAGACGGTTTTTTCGTTATAGTATGGTCTTTTGAATCGGAAAATCGAGAGTGCTTTTAGAGATCTTTCAAATTAAAAATGACAACAGATTCGTATTCGGGACTACCTAAAATATAAATATTGTAAACCTTGTAAATAAGGATTATTTTGTGTGTTTGTAAATTTTAGTTATACAAAAATACAGCGTTGTTACTTCCTGTTGTTAGTTCATATCTAATCCACTCTAATGAAATTTTATCTTAAGAAAATCGTTAGTGTCTTTTAGTGAAATCTATCCAATAAAAAAAAATTATGAAAGTTGAGCTATAAACAAACATTCTACAAGAGTAATGCTTAACCACCCTGTATTCCAACTTCATGGAAATTAGCATAGTTCTGCTTTATGTAGCCTTCAATAAGAATTCGTTGACACCTTATTCTTAAAGGAATACCTAATATCCATTCTCGAAATTTGACATCAAAAATTAGTCCCAGTTAGCCATGAGAGCCATAAGAAACATAAGGTGTTATTGCGTTTTTGAGACACAACACAACAACCCGTAACAAAATATTTTACAACGTTGTACAACGTTAAGCGGGGCGCAAACAATATTTCAAACACCCTGTATTGAAACATTATAAAAAATAGTATAGTTTTGTTCTAAGTATTCCTGAATAAGAATTCGTTGCCAATTTAATTTTTAAAAAATCCCCAATAGTACTTCTTTCTTCTCCCTTTTTTAAAAGAATCACAGTTGGGCATGACTTTAAGTTGACGCAATAAGCAAAACAAGGCTTTAGTGCATTTTTCAGACACCTCTCCAGTAAACAAAAAACCATAAAGAAAGATTTTACAAGGGACACACTGTATATGACGCACACCTTCAATCGCTCGGACGGGGGGTCAGAGTTCACCAGATTCTCCTTCCAAACGGACCAGATTCAACTACATCGATTCACAGCCGCCTTGTACATCGTCGAACGCATTTCCTAATTAGTCGTCGCCAATCCGATCCAATCTCGACGATCGCGTGTAATTTTTTCAGCTAGCGACATTCCCGTCCACTTAACTTAATTACCGTAATTAGGCGCTAATTCAATTACCCGAATTATCGCAAAGCCGGGCCGATTACGCGAAATCTGACCAAATTATAAAGGCGGCTATGTTAAACAGGAAAAGGACGTGACGCGAGCGGGGCCACGTATTTAATTGTAGTGTGAACCGCTCTTTAACAAATTACAATTAACGTTTTAATAGGGATACACTAGTTAAAATAATTACCGGGGACAATTTAACGGCTGACGGGGGCGGATATCACGCCAACTACGATCGCTCGAGGAATTAGGTTCGGTGTTGTTTAGAAACGGACATTTTTTGGCCTGTTTGCTCGGACAGTTTAAGTAATTTCGATGAAACACCCACGCTGAGGGACTTGCTAAACAAGTAGGACAAGCACAGCAAATGAAATTCCACAAACAATTACTGTTTCTTCTTACCCAAAGTGCACGAGGGACAAAATAAAATATAATGAATATAAAAATAATAGGCAGAGAGAAAAAGACATTTGCCTGGAAAATTTTCCAAAATCTTCCACTGCAAACAATTTTGACTTCAAAATTGTACGCACGGATCTTCAAAAGAAAGCATTGAGTGACAGTGCAGAGTAGGAAGTGCGAGAAAGGAGAGCATTTTTCTACCCCAAAATGAATTCCATATAAGGGATTAAAAAAAAAAGAAAGAAACAGAGACAAAGACCTCAGAAGTTCTTCTGAGTGTAATTTAAGAGCAACATCCTAGCCCAAAATTAGAGATGAAAAGAAACACTTGCAAATACCATACAAAGTATAACGGAGTCAACAATTTTGACGTTGCTGTATGCACAATTAATCAAGCACAAGTTCTCCTGATTTCTAACCTTGAAGACCGTGATAGCTTAACACTTCGAAATAAATGAATTTAGATATCAGGAATTAAAAAGGTGCAAAATACTATGCAAATACAACTAGTAGGTGGATCATCTTTTAAGGCCGTTAATTACACCAAACCTTCCGAAAATCAAAGCTCCCTAAATACTTTCCACATGGTTGTACGCACGAGTACTCATAAGGCCTTCAAAGGAAAAGCATTAAGTGACGCGAAGTCTAGAGGAAATTTTAAAGACAGCAGCGTGCTACTGCAAAATGAATGAAGCGTGCAAATACAACTAGTAGCTGGATCATCTTTTAAGGCCCTCAAATTGCATCAAAGTTTCGGAAAGGCAAAGCTTCCCACATACTCTCCACATGGCACGACTACTCAAAAGGTCTTTTTAGGAAAGGCATTGAGTGACTCAAAGTCTAGACGAAATTTCTCCAAAATGAATGAAGTTAGATCAAAAGCATTAAAAAGACAGTAAAGCAATACTCCACAAAGTCAACGAGTACTTGGAAAATCAACTATCAAAAATACCTAGCATAATAAAATCGACAATTTGGTTCCAAAATACTTCTCAGGTTATTGGAAGTTCTTTCAAGGAAAAGCGGTAAGTGAAACAAGAGAACAAAATACAAGAGTAGGACCACTCCACAATGGATTACTGTACATACAATACCAGCAAGTACTTGTACAAGACAACACTACTTGTCTCTTCCCAAAGGAATCCAAGGCACTTTCAAAGTGAATATGAGGTGCGGGAGAACCTCGAAAAACAAAATAGAAGTTCAAAGCAAAATAATTACTTAGAAATTCTCCCGACGGAGTTCATTGTGCCAGCAAACTTCGCTTCCAACGTATTGTAGCAAATGTACATCGGTGCCCAAAACTCATTAATGAACAAAACTACCCCCTTTCCTCGACAAACGATAGATATTCAATTGTCTTCAGAACAATTTCCCCTTCTGATTGACTCGCTACAGTCACACCAATTATTCCCACTGCGGTCTCAAGAAACAGCAGTCGACGATTAGGCCTATCAATGTCAAACCGCCGGCAGCCCATTTCTCATCCGATCTCCCCCGACGGTAAATCCCCAAACGTCGCTTTTCAACCCTTTCGCAGCCCTTGAATTAACAAATGGCGGTTTAATACGGCCGCTTTAAAATCCGCTAAACGTCGGGCGGTTTATGTTCAAACAAAGCACGACAGTTAATTAGCAGCTTGTAAATGAGCCAACCCTTTTCCCGCGCAACAAGTGGCCGCCCCCAAAACGACCCCAAAGGGTTGTCGGGGATAATTAAAATCCATTATGCGGGGCGGCCTGGTAATTCCTTTTAATTGTTCGCGATTAGATCGTCGGGACTCGCGAAGTGACTGAGATTTTCCAAATGACGTTCGAGTCAAGGGTGAGGGTTGTTTTTGTTTGACGCTTCGGGGGGAGCCCGCGAGCGGTTGGGATATTTGAATAGTTCTGACCTTGAATGTAGCCTTCGGAATTTGGTGATTTTGGTTTAAAGGAAGTGATATGGAAAATTTACGATTGAGATTTACATTAGCATGTCATTTCTCCTCTAATTATTTGATTCCAATACTCCCTAGCCATTTATTTGTTTAAAAAAATATTTGCTTGCATAACAAAGAAGAGCAAAAAGGGCAAAAAAGTTGTAAAGGAATGTTTCAAAGAAATTTCCGCAAGCTACTGTAATAATATTTAAAAAACTTCTGTATTCCTCCCGCGTCGATTATTGAATCGAACTTGCTAACGTCTCGTCAATTATCTTGTTAGCTTCTTCAGGTAGTTTCAATTAAGCTCTGAAGAAATCAACAGGATGATTAGCCAAACGGACTGTGAAAACCAATATTTTTTAATGTCTACTGAAAGTTAATAATGAGAGTGAGTAGCAACTTCACATTCACAAACTTTTTATAAAAAAACGAGATTTTGTCGAAAAACGATAATTTAATTCCCGTTTGTGCACCCTGTATATTCATCAGTACAAGCAACGCACATATATATACTCAAAAATGGTATACAAAAACATTAGCAAAAATTCTAAAAACGGCGGGTACATTTTTAAAATATTATAGTACGCAATAATTAGAATCACTAAAAACGCCATTTAGAAGGGTTAATATTGTTTTGTAATTTAAATTAATAGTATGGAAGAGAAAATATCGATTATATTCCTGATAATAGATTTATTTGAATGCTTTTAATAATTAACTATAATGCATATAGCAATAATAATGACAATAACAACACCAAATAAGAAAAATATATGGTTTTTGTTTCTTCCTTTTGTTCTAAATTTTTCTTATTACGTTTTGTTCAATTTTCCCATTAGCAATACTTTCCATTTTGCTTATTTTTGGGTTGGAAGTCAGTAAGTATAAATTATGAAAAACTTTTTAACAATAAAGTCGATAATAACCGAATGTGATTTTTCAGAAACACCACAAAACCGGTTTCATTATTTTCCTTTTTTTCTTGCTCTAGTAATTAATTACTCATGATTTATGTTGCTATTTAAGAAGGAAACTGATAAAGCAATAACAACACCAAATAACAAAATTTTTGATTTGATCATTTGTTAAACGTATTTTTTATTTTAGTATATATAAAATAGTGACTCAGATAACAACCTGATATGATTTTTCAGAACGGCCCATAAGACCAATTTCTTTTTTTTTGCTTCAATTATTAATTAGGGGAATTAGTGGAAATGTATATAAATAATTTAATCAAACCTATAAACATTTATCACGGTGCTTTTTCTTCAAAATCCAACTTGAACATATTTTTTATTTTGGTTATAAGTCAAGCAACTATGCCTTACATTTGAATAAGTAATAAGTAGGTAAGAAACTAGATAATAATAGGACATAATTTTTCAGAAACATCACAAAAGAAAAAAGCTATCAATTTATAATTTTCTTTTTGATTGAGTTCCGCATTTATTAATTTTTAAGCTGAAACTAAAATTCTGTGCGTGATATTTCGATACATATTAGTTATTAAAAATGGTTTACCAAAAATAGAAATAAACAATCCAAATCCTTTAGTCCCAGCCCTTTAAACCTTTTTGAAAATTCACATTAAGCCCTTCGAAAGAGGTGGGTTTATAAAAAAACTAACTTATAATAGACTGCGATAAAAATTGACGATCCTTCTGCCGACAGAGCACCATCTTAACACGTTTCGTTGTATTACTACAGCGCATGCGCACATGCATCGAAAGTAGTTGTAATTTCGTTGTAAATTCGTTTTTGCAAGTAGGGACATCTTAGTTAAAACTTGCCGGCCGACTATTTAACCGTCATTTTTTTACAAACCCACCCCGCAAGCGTCAGCCCATGCGTGCTTAAAAATCTATACAGGAAAAAAGACAACGTGAACAGGTAGGAAAAAAAATGTCTACTGACCTTTCCCATTGAGGTCAATAACGGTCCGTAGTCGCATTGTGCCGTATCGTAGGCTGAAATTTGAAAAATCAAAGTGAGACACAGTGTGACGTCAGGTACGCGCGCGCCGCTTGCACTTTTAAATTTTTAAGCACGCAAAATGGCCGCGTTTACGACGGATTTTCGAAACGAACAAGACCGGACATGCTTAAAACGGTTAAATGAACAAACTGGCATGCGAAATGCGCGGGCGCTCGATATCCGCGACGACTGCGCCACATAGAACTCCATAATTAAAGGCGCGCGTTGCGGAATTCGTTTTTCCGATTCCGGCGAAAACAAGAAAAATCGAAACGATGGAAAGTATCGAGATATATATATATATATATATATATATATATATATATATATATATATATATATATATATATATATATATATATATATATATATATATATATATATATATATATATATATATATATATATATATATATATATATATATATATATACGGGGCCCCAGTGCTGATGGCGGTCGTTTATCAACGTGGCTTATTGAAATTCCTTTGGCGCGTTCGATGAAAAAACGTGCCCGTCGGTACATATTTGTTTAGGTTGGCGAAATGGGTGAGGAAGGGGGTGGATCGAACCGTACACCCGGACTCGAACTAATTTGTAACACCTCAGGTAGAGAACGCCCCACAATGGAATGAATGAAGGCCCCGCGATCGATCAGAATGCGTGCGTGCGTGTGTATGAGTGTGTACATTTCAAGGACGATGCGGTATATATACAGAGCGACCCGCGTGGGTCGTTTTGAAGAGTAAACGCTGAATACCACCTTAATTCACGTGTGGTATTTTAATTTCATTTATTTATTTTTTAGATATCCATCATATTTTACAATTACTACAAATTAGAACAATTTTGATACAAAAAGATTTGTAGCGGGACGGAATGGGAAAACCATTAATAAAATTTTATTTGATAGGAATGAGCCCTTCTAGCTAACTTTAACAATTTTGCAAGATTTGCCCCCCCCCCATTTCTGAATAATAATAATAACTAAATTTCATTTTTCAGAAACACCACAAAACAGGTTTCATTATTTTCCTTTTTTTCTTGCCTTAGTATTTAATTACTCATAATTTATATTGCTATTTAAGTAGGAGACTGATAAAGAAATAACAACACCAAATAACAAAATCATATGGTTCGGAATTTTTCCTTTGTTTTTGAATTGGTCTTTGGGAAACTTATTTGAATGCTTTTATTAATTAACTATTATGCATATAACAAAAAGGTATTATCCAACCTCGCTGGAATACTGTCTGTCTAGAAATTTGCAATTGGCAATGACACCATTTTTCGTCGTCTTTCTAATTTTTTTTTGACATTGTCAATTATGAATTTGTCGGACTGAAGTGATTGAACACTTGAAACACTTGAAAATTTTTATTCCCTATTGAGCAGTATCGTTTCGACTTTTGTTGGCGCGAAAATCAAGTAAAACTCATATCGTCATCAATCCAGGATGGACGGCCGAAAATTGAGCGCGGCCAGTTCGACACAGTAATTTGTTGTGCGAAACTTCCGGGCGCCCCATACTTCCGCAATAAATACGTTTCCGTTCGCGTTTTAATAAAAACTGAGAAGACTTATATAAGACATCTGCCGCGCGTTCCCCTCGGCATGGCCAATTCAAAACTTTATAATTACATACTCTTATCTTCCGAGGGAGCTCTCTCGTATATCTATATATACGTAGCCCTCCAGTAACTCCTCGTAAGACGGAGGATATATGTGGACGGGAAGCTACGGCAAATACGGCATATTAAAATTTTAACTTCCATCCCCGGCTTCGGGGGATGAAAAACGAAAACGGCAGCGTAGAGCCGTAACGGAGAAATTTCCGACTTCGAAGAAAATCTCCGTAACCCGTTTAGACGGGATTTGGATTTTGAAAGCAGTGGCCCAACCAAGGGTCCTTGAGGCATCCCCGTTAGCAGATTTTGTTTTGTTTGCCCCCCATATTTCATAACAATTATGGTTGAATTTCAAAAAAGTATACCGACTGAACATTAAAACAGAAACTACATAATGATTTTCCATGACAAATTTTGAGAATTGGCCGACGCTTCTCCTATATTTTAGACTAATTTAACACTTTTTGACAGTTTTTAGTTTCCTCCAGACCTACATGAGCAAATTTCCTGTCAGCAATTGATCCCATAAACAATTTATAACCTGCAGATGATCGCAAACTACCTAGAGAATATATCAATATTTTTATTCCAAGCCAAAATACGAGGTGTGTTAAAAAAGTAAATCTTATCATCAAAGTTAATGTTGTCCCCTTCAAAGTATTCCCCCCCAGGTATAAGACGCTCGTGCTAAAGTTTTTTCCAATCCTGGAAGCACTTCTGTTAAGCACTTTCTGGTATAGCCTCGAGTTATTTCAGCGATTTTTTATATATGCCTTCTATCGTTCTAAATCTCATTCCTTTCATGGGTTTCTTGAGTTTTGGGAACAGGAAATAGTCGCAGGGGGCCATATCTGGTGAATATGGTGGCTGAGACATGATTGTGGTTTTGCTTTTGGCCAAAAAGTTAGACACAAGCAACGATAAGTGAGCAGGTGCATTATCGTGATGCAGAATCCATGAATTGTTTTCCCACAATTCCGGACGTTTTCTTCGTATTGCTTCACGCAAACGACGCATAATTTCAAGGTAATACTTCTTACTGACCGTACGATCTTGTGGTAACAACTATTGAAGTACTACGCCACGATCATCAAAGAAAACAGTAAGCAAAACCTTGACATTTGATGGAACTTGACGCGTTTTTTTCGGCCTTGGCGATTCTGGGTTCTTCCATTGGGACGACTGGGCTTTGGTTTCGACGTCATAACCAAATACCCATCATTCGTCACCAGTTATGAGCCTTTTCAGCATATCATGATCATTATTGACGTCGTTTGACAGCTCTTGAACGATGGTTCTACGACGGTCCTTTTGTTCAAAATTAAGCAGTTTCGAGTGATTCAACGATTTTTTAACACATTTGTTGCACTTCTTCAACGCGTTAATCAGTTACCGACGTGCTGGGGCGTTCAGAGTGAGGTTCGTCATCGGCTTCTTCTCGGCATGCTCAAAGTAGATTTTTTACACAAAATTTTATGCAAATTTCTTGTTCCAAAAAAAATCGAATAGCACACAAAACACGTCTAACGCTTCTGTCTCACAAAAAAGAAAACCTGCAAACTGGCTGAAACTTTGAACATATGTTAAACACATGTCTACCAACATAACAAAAAAAAATCGAAAGTCACCTTACTTTTTGAACGTACCACGTATATGAATAAAAAAATTAAAACAAACGAATTTTCCGTTTTGTTTATTAATGTCGAATTATCTTTAAATGTTTAAAATCAAAATACTTTTTGCTTGCCCGTTTTCAATGAACAAAAAATTAGAAGAAAACTTGGATACAAATCTTTTTAATTATTACATAGAATTTAAGAGAAATATTTATATTTCATCTGGTTTAAATAATACATTTTTAGCACATTAAATATTTTACACCATCTGAAACGGTAGGCAATAAAGAGCCTTTGACAAGTATCAAATAGCATCAATGTTGAAATACATAAATAAATTATTTCTATTTCTATTTCTACATCTTGCTACTTGAATGCATCAATAGCTAATCGGATTTTTTAGTTAGTCAAATCTAAACTTTAATGAAAAAATAAGCGAAAAGTAGTTACGGCGTCATTTGGTACCTCCCGAAGGTATTATAAAAAAAGTCATAATCAGTAATAAATTAGGATTTCATTTGGTAAATTCTTGATAATTAGATTTTAATAACAATCGTAGAACAGAAAATTTTCCAAAAAATAAACATTTTTTTTAAGTTAACGACTTCTCTTATCCTTTAAATTTATTCAACATCTTTTGCATTTTATTATTGTTTTCTTTTTTGAAATATCCCAATTTTAATTGTAATGTCGTTTCTTTTATTTCGTTCTACTATTTTGAAACTTTTTATTACATTTATCGTGTTTTTTTTTGGCCAGGTGACCGAGGAAGATTCAGAAAATCTGTAAGCTCGCCGATGTAGGAATGAAACGTTTCCATAGCAAACATTGAACCCGAAGAAATCGTCTTATGAATTTGGATTGTTTTTAAGTTGGTAATTTATTTTTTTGCGTCGTCCACGTACAGTGTTTCAATTTCTATTGTTTGTTTCAGGACTATTCTAAATGGTTTTCATTATAAGGATCATAAAACTTTTGTTCTAACCATTTTCTTGTATTTATTCCGAACCAGTGTGTTTCCCTCATAACTTTTCGTAAGTTTTTAAATTATTTAATCGTAATTATTGTTTTGTTTTGCTTCAAATATCCCATTTTTAATCGTGATGTTATTTCCTTTGATGAACTTTATTTTCGTTATATAATATCTAATATTTTATATCCTGACTTCAAGTGTTTTTAAAATGCCTTAAGCCGTTGGAGTTACCGAGATTTGCATATTTCACAAAAAAAATTCGAGCACCAACGCCGTTTTCCTTGCAAAGACAGAACAAACGGCATTAAACAAAAAAGATATGATTTTTTTACAATCGTCTAGGACCTTCCTCGCCGCCAAGAAAGTGGGGATTAGAGTGGTTCTCGACTGTCGAATTCGAAAACCCTCGGGTCCTGTCCTGGCTTACGAATCTCGCGTTAAAACCTCTCCGGATATTCCGGGCGGGCATATTAAAATTTTAACAGCCGCCCCCGCCTTGCGGGGGCGGTCTAATCGGCTCCCGACGCGTTATATGTCAAATAAGCGCCTCGAAATCGCGAAATTGCGCGGCGGCGTCGAATTTCATTACATGGTCGGGTTCGTGAGGAAATTGGGTTTTTTTTTTCTCGGGGAAACGGCGTAGAGTACCCCCGGAGGGGGTGAAAAAGCACGGGGCGGCGATTGATAAAATATCGCGTTCGCGAGTGTGGAATAAAATAAATCGCCGTAAACGCTGTTAAATCTGAAATAACTCCCTATAAATCATAGCTTCGACGGTAAATAACGAATGTAAATCATAATGATAATTACTATAAATCACTAAAAATTATAGGATTTTTCTAATAAATCACAGTAAATCTCAGTTATTTTCGGAAGATGTATACCCAAAATCGACGGAATGAAAGTAAGAAATGACGAAGAAAACGTTTAGCTTCTTATTAAATTATACAGAGTGTGTCAATACTAAATTCTGAAGCACATTTTGGGAAAGAAACTTTATATGAGCGTATGCCTTGAACCTTTGAAATACAGGGTGGTAAGATTTATAAGAAAAATTTTTTTTATATATTATCTAAAAAATGGTTCTAGAAATATTCGTGAAACTTGGTATATGCATATCAGGAACCACTTTCAGGCACCCAACATCTTTTTTGATTTCTACCACTAGCATCCGTGCGTCCGTGATTCGTATTCCATATTTTTTAAGGGAAACATGGCACGCCACTGATATTTCTTAGGGTAAATATTTTGATTTAATTTAATGCACGTGTTGTGAATTATCGAGATTGTGGAAATACATTAATCATTAAAAAAACATAAAAAACAAAAATTTCTTAAAACATCGAATATAATTAACTGGAATAAAAATGGAAAAACGGCCAATTAGATTTACAAATTTTATTTCTGAAGAATGAAAAAGCAGACGTAACGACGCACCGCCTTTGGTGACGGCAAAGTGGCGGAATTTCTCCCGCATTCACGTCGTCCAGGTAACGCCAGCATACAATAGAGGGATTTTGTATTGTATATCTTTTGTTGCTACTCGCGTTCGATGTGGGTGAGCAGGTAGAGGACACGGGGGCACCGATTTCGTAAACAAAACGGCGGGAGAGGGGGCGCAAAATTTATCATTTCCGTTTTGCTTAGATATTTGCTACGGGAAATCTTGAGAATTAAGAATCATTGTACGAAAACGTAAAGGAAAACTAACCAACGGAAATTGCATCATTATAGGAAATTGTTGAAAATACTACGCAAAATTGGGAATTAGAAGGAATTATACGAAATCAAAGGAACTAGATGAGGGAATTGGCAAGGGAAATTCGAGCATCATAGGAAATTATCAAAATCGAAGGCATTTCTACGAATGAGGGAATTTGATGCACAACCAATATTTATCTTATTTACTTACACATAATCGAAAGTATTTTACGCCATTATAACTTACTAAGTGCAGTCGGGAGGTGACCTAAATATCTTATTTTGTGTTTGAGGTAACTTCAGTAATTTATAAGATTTAGGGAGAATCTAGTTAGAATTGTGAGAATCGTATCGAAACACATCCCTCTACTCTGTGAAAAAGATGCAGCAAAGAGGAATTAAATTCCTTTTCGGGTACGGGTGTGGCTCGTCAGGATCAAAGGCAAAATTCTGCTTAATCCCGAGAGGCGGCGGTTGCGCTTCTAGACAAAGGACCGTCTGTCAGACAATTTAATATGCAAATCGACGTCCACCCGAAAAAAAAAACCTTATTTTTTCGATTTCTCCCATTAATAATTAATGAAGGATTTTTCTACGTCCGATTCAAGATGCCATCGAACGTTTGTATTAAATATTGATTAATCATCCGTTCCGGAGGGGCCATTCCATTAGCATACGCGTTGGATAATACCGGCGCACCCGGATGAAAAAAAATTATCTCCCCCCCGTCGGAGGGACCGGCGGACGTCTTCTTCGTAGTTCGGGTCACCTGCGGCCCGGTTGCGAGCGTCGCGACGCGCAGGTCTTAATCGACGCCGCCTCCGTCGCGGCGCGTACACACCGACCAATTAGCCGGCGTCGCGACGGAACTCGATTGGACGCGGGCAGCGTCGGTAATTAGGCCGTAGGAGGAATTTGGCGCCGGGATAATGATCTCTCCGGAGCTCGACCCGCTGTAATTGGATGGAACTCGATCGGGATGGAATACGCCTTCCTTTCGTGGGTTTTCGTTTTTGTTTTGGCCGGGAAAACTCTCGAATCGGGTGTGATTCTATGCAGGAAACGCGACCTCATTACACCTAGGATATCCTGCGGGATATCATTAAAATTTATGATGGTTCGAGTATTTCAAAGGTCCAGTCTATTAATGAACGTCGAGGAAGAGATTCCCAACAAAACAGTTGCCATCTATACTGTGACAGTCAATCCGACAAAAGACAAGTAATCATGGGCACAAAGAACTCAATCAGTCGAAAACTTTAGTTATTTTTTATTATGACAGACAATTTGGTATACATATGGATCTACCGACAGAGTCAGTGCCGACTATGGACGCCTGAGCCTAATGTCATGAAGAGGAAGAAATGGTTAAAGCATTATAGTTATGGAAGTAGGCGCGTTAGATTCTTTGAGCTGGGGTGATGGGCCTTGACTTGGCCCAAACTTGTAATTTTGCAACGCTAAATCTGCTAAAAATAAGATGAAAGAAAGCTCTCAGCTTTGGGACTTGGGAAGCTCCACAGACCACCAATTACTTAATTCCTCTTAAAATACAATTAATTAGATTCAGTTGAGTTGAACTGAGTTACCTTCTAACGTTAGGTAGTTATGGCTACCATTTGTAGTCGAGAAACCATCAAGTAATTGTGAACTAAACCGATTTTCTGAGAGTTTCTAGTTCTCGAGGAGTAGTAATACCGTGGAAGAAACTTCGAACCTTGAGAAAAAACTCTTTTTAACGAAAATATGAAGTCACTTTGAAAGCTGATTAATATTCAAGAGCAATATTTGGAAACTGTGGTTTTTGACATATTTTCTTGCCATAACAATGTTTAACTACCCAAAACTTTTATCCAATCTTTCATAATTCCATGGGAGTGACGTTAAGCCTGTTAGACACTTCATTTGTTTAGTCTTCCCTCTGTCTTATGTACGAGATGGAAACATTTTTTTTATAATTAATTTTCGAGCCTTATTTCATTTACAACGTTTTATCAAGTATTTCTCAAGGATTTGGATTAGCCATTTACGGATCGCTCTTAAACATCTTTAGCGTCACCCAAAAACCTCCGTCCTTAGATTGACATAACCTAATATTTTGAGCAAACTCGATTTGCGCGGCTTCATCAAGGATTTATGTTAGTTGAAAGCATACTCAGCTGACCGATTGACAAAAAATGGAGGAATTAACGAGAAACATAGCGTGCGAAACCACCGCGAACTAGGTTTTTTCAGTGATTTATAATGTTTCATCGATGACTTTTGAATGATTTAGATCAGGCCTATACCTTTCACGTATGTGTGTGCTTAGTGCCAACCGAGACCCAACACCTGTCTCCAGATCGATATATCCATTTTGAGTGAAAGCGATTTATACGGATTTATCCAGGATTTACACAGATTTATTCTTTTGAAAGGGAGGATCGACAATATTTTGGATCACCGAATAACGAAAAATGGTGGAATTAACGGTTGCGAAACACATTTTGCATGAGAAACAACCGCACCAGAACTAGGTTTTTCAGTGATTTACGATGTTTTATCGATGATTTTTGAATGATTTAGATCAGGACTTTACGTTTTACGCGTTACTTCTTTTGCTCAGTTCCACCCGAAAACATTTTGAGGGAAAGCGATTTATACGGGTTTATTCAGGATTTACACCGATTTATTTTTTTGAAATGGACGACCGACAATATTTTGGGTCACCGAATAACGAAAAATGGCGGAATTAACGGTCGCGAAACAGATTTTGCATGCGAAACGGCCGGACTCAATGGAAATTCCGCATTTTACGACCGACATTACTTCGGCGCGGCGTAAACAGGCGCGGGCAACGTCCAGAAGTGGGCGTGGCGAGGGCGCCGTGGGCGATTTTAACGCTGTTTTCGTTACCACCGTACAATAAGACCCCGAAAACTTATCCAATAATTTAAATCTATAAAAAAAAGGCGGGATCATTGTTCTTGTGCGATAAATTTCGAGTTTTTCCGTCGACGCAGGACGTTTTTTTTGTCCGCCCGGCAGAAAGATTTAGCGTTCCGAATTCAATGGGCCACGGATTTCTTTATATTCAAATTAGTCCCCGAGAGGCCCCCCTCGCGCCCACTTTACACCCCTTTGCCATCGCGGCCGTTTTTTCATCTTCTTCTTCGCTGGTGCGCCCAGATAGCCGAGATGGATACATATAAATATTTTCCACGTTCTTTATTTAAATTGTCTCTAAAAATTAAATAACAACATTTTTATGCTAATGCTCGCGCCGCGGCCGGTTAATATTTATGTAAGTATTTTTATGGGCCCTCCAAAGGGTGGCCCCGGCAGCTTGTCGCCTTTTAAACCGTATGTGTCGGTATTAATTGGAAGCCGGAGATTTTACTACCGAGATTTCGGTTGCTCCGGTGACGTAACGAACGAAAAATATGCCCTCCGTTTCGTTTAAAAAAATAAATAAAACGTATTGCCCGAACGGTGATTTATGGCGACTCATTGAGGATTTTCAAGGATTTACGATGATTTATTCGTGATTTTCCATAATTTATCAACGACTTTCCGAGTGACATATTTCGCTTCACTAAATAAACTTATGGACAAAACATACTATTGTTCCTGATTTAACAGAATTTGCTAGGATTTATGTCAAGTTTGCAAAAGGTTATGATCCTGATAACATATTTGGAAAATTCCCCTGGACATACATGTAATAAATGCTGGCCATGATTTAACGCAATTTGCAGGGATTTATCTAGATATTTTATTTAACGTAATTTGTCGGGATTTATAAAGACTTATTTGCTAAAATTGAGAAACATTTTTCCCAAAACGTCCTCGGGATATAAACGTAACAAATGTCTACGATTTAACGCAATTTGCAGGTATTTAGAGAGATTTATTAAACGGCAAATTATGGACAAATTAACCAAAAATTACTGCATAACCTAATAGGCCCGTAATTGAATTTATTTGTTAAAAACACACCTAGGTGTAAAACATTTTAAATAGATGTCTGCTCATCAATATTTTCGGCAAACTTCCCTCCCCTCTATGAGCACCCAAAAATATTCTCGGCAAAGTCTAATATTGGCAATGATTTATCAGAATTTGATGGCATTTATAAAGATTTTTTTTAAGAAACTTCCACAGGCTACTGTAACACTTTTTACAAAACTTCTGGATTCCTGCTGCGTCGGTTTTTGCTGAGTCGAAATTGCTGACGTTTCGCCAATCATCTGTTGGCTTCTTCAGGGCTTGGCTGACTGTTTCAGGCAAGCTCTGAAGAAGCCAACGCAGGAAGAATCCAGAAGTTGTGTAAAATGGATTTATTTATCATATTTGTCGAAGTGGTCAAAAGTGCAAAACATTTATAATTTTATAAAGAGAAAAGTGAATATTGATTTCTTGGCTTGGAAAAAATTCTGGCTGAAAATATTTTAACAACCTGGATCAGGCAACTTTCGACAGCAAACTTTGTGGAGATTTAGGGCGTTCTATTATGTTGATCACATTGTAGACTTTTTGAGTTTTTTTCGGTTTTTATTTTGAATCGTGTGGCCGTCAACAGATTGATAGGAGGCGAACTTCTTTCACCGAGTAAATGCAAATAAATAAAGAGTAATGCTGGGGTTTAAACCGATTTATTTTGGTTTGCCAGACCCGGTCGGCGGTGCCGCCCCTCGCACACACACGCGCGTGGATTTAAGCATATTCCAATCTCGCCGTTTGTTGAATGAGATAAAGAGCGGGCCAGAACCGCCCCAACCTCCCCGTATCTCCCGAAGCTCCAGTCCGCCGCCGCCTCCGCGCCCGCCGCTTTCACGAGGCGGCAATTTCTCCGGGATCGTCTAAATTGTCTCCGGAATAAATCGCTTTGGTGTGTCGTTTAAAATGGGAAAAACGTTATTGGAAAGGAAATACATTAAAATTCGGGCGAACAGCGGTTCCCCCAGAGTGATTGGGGCGGGTTGAAAGGGCCTGGAAATCGACCCGGGGGATGGGGGTGGCTTTTGTTTTACTTTGTGTTTTGTTGAAAGAAAAAAATGCTTGTGTGCGACACATACACACACACACGGCGAGAATACAGATCGTTATTTTGTCGGGAAACGTCTCCCCGCCTTGCCGCCTCCGCCACCGCCCCACGGCATAATATCTTTTCCACGGCAAAAGCCAAATTGGAATTCACGGTTGAGATGACGCCGGAATATTGGCAAACACGGTATTTAAATAAGTTTCCCTCTTTCAATTTCGGAGGCCCGCCCTCCCACGCGCATTTTTTCTTCTTCTTCCGTTTTTGTTTGTTGTCGTTCGTTCGGGATCGTAATTGAATTTTCCACGGGCGACGCAGGGAAAAGTCGACCTGGGATGCGCGAAAAGCGACCCATAGAACAGACGAAACGTTGGCGACGTCACTAAAATCCGGCAACATCCGTAAAAATTGCTAGAACCAATCGTCTCCCCACCCTTGCGGTGGGGATAAAAGCGGTACCGGTTACATAAAATCATACCAAGATCATGGCTCGCTATAAAAAGCAACGTTGCCAAACCGACGCTGCTTTGCCTACTTAAAATGAGATGGTAACTTCATTTTCAACAAAGCTCGAAAGCGATGTGCGCCAGCGTTCGGTAAAATAAAAACATCGACAGGCATTTATAGGGTCAAAATGGCAACGCCGCAAGCGCCTGTCAAACTTTGCAATAGTGGCGTTTCTAAAATTTGTCCTTCACAAAAAAATTTTCAGGTATTGAAAATTCAAAATAGCAACACTGCAATCTGTCACCTTTCATATCCAAAACTAACCAAAAAAATTGTTTTTTTTGAGGCAATGCTGTATAAAAAAGTACTGACCCTTCAAGTATTGCTCTTAACTAATCTTTTATGTGTAAGCATAAAGTCCACGAATCTTCTCAGAACGTCTTCTACCTTAGAGTTCTCCCTCCTTCGCTCTAGTATTCAACAGTTTTAGCTGGGGAAAACTAGAATCACTCATGTGCTTTAAAATTTTTTTTTTGTCTGAAACGGCTAGAAAACAGTTTCCTTTGCCTCTATTAGTGTTCAAACAGGTTTCCTGTGTCCCACAAACTCCTATAGTTTCATGACTATCTCCATTGTCCTCTTCGCGAAATGATTTTCCGATGGCGGCGCCTCAGATAGCAAACCAACGTGGCGAATGTTATTTACCAGTTGCTTTTGAAGCTGGCCAGCACATCCTACCTGCTATACACTTAGTTTTGGTGTGTGACTCAGTTGCCCTAATACATTCAATTTTTGGAGGTCGATAATTTCAAAGGGCCTTTTTAAGTTGTGTGTTCAAGCAAACAAAACTAAAAGCAGTCCACATGAAATTAAGGGTCAGTTAGAGGCACAAAAGTCCATTAATCGCGTAAACCATACTTGGGTCTGTGCATCTGTGCCGCAAGGAAACCAATTTGTTTCTATGCCGATGCAGGAAATTCCTGGACCCAAGTCATCGTCTTAGAGCCTGGATTTTCACTTTTTATTACAAACTTATACTATAGCACTTCTCGCAATATTATAATCGAGAATTAGCGTTTCATTCGCCAGAGGTCTGCTTGGGGATATTAAAAGGATATGATATGGAAACAATTTTTTTCTACTCCCGTCTTTAAAATGCCGAATTACACACCGATCTAGTTTGCGGGAAGGGTCACTTTACCACTTCACTTTCGTAACCCACGGATCTGAGCTACTTCGGATGTTTTCGGAGATATAAAAAGTCTAGCTGCGCTCGTGTCCAATAAACTCGTGAGTCAAATGCCCTTTACCGCACTTGTTGCCTAATATATTATTTTCTATGCTCAGTTATTGTTCTGCTTGATTTGCTTTACTACGATAATTAGCAGTGATTGGTAAGAGTATCTCCATCTTCGGTAATGCATCTATGGGCTCAGAAGAATGTACTTTTGGCTAGCTTTCCATCAATCATACTTCTCACTTTCAGTCATTATTAATGGAATTTTCGTGGCACTTTTTCTAGCCTCGTCAATTTTATGCAATTAATTTTGTCAATTAGTGGAAGTTCCCCTTATAAAACATGACAATATTGTTGCTATTCTCGTAACGTAAATTACAATCAATTCCAGACGCGCTGCGACGTTGCCGCATTGACTCAATTATATCGACACCTAGGGATTTCTTCAACGGCGATTTCCACGATCCCGGAGGCTTTCGAAACCGGCGCGCGCCACTGGCTTTCGCACGTCTCGCCGTCGTTTCGGGTTTTATAGTTTCTTCGCGTTTATTTTTCTCTCCCCCCTTATCGAACGCGACCGTATACAGAAAGAGCGGACTTTTGTGTTTGGCCGTGTTTCCTTTTTTTTTTTCGTCGACGACGACGGTCCGTAATTATTTCCCTCACAGTTTCGATTGTAATAAAACGGGTTTATCGCCTTCTGCGACGTATCGATAAATTATCGTGCGACGAGTGTTATTTTTGCTCTCGAAAGAATCGCCCTTTGTCCGCCGACGTGTCCGCTTATTTTCGGACAGCAAGTCTCCGTTATTGGTAACACGTCGCGGATGATCTATTTGCAAATCATTAACGAGGACTCGGAGAAGCGTTACGCGGAGATTTTATGGAACAATTTTATTCCCCGTGGAGATTTGAAGGATACTATTCTCTAAAATCTGTATCCTGGATATGAGGCAATAGGTTGCCAAGTTTCCCATCAGCATTTCCGCCAATGAACGTCGTAATGTTGTCCTACCCCACAATATTATTATGATTTTGATCGTTAACGTGCATAGTTTTAACCTTTTGAACTCAGTGGTATTGTTTTACTTGTTTATTTCTTCCACAGCTAATATTCCGAGGTCCAATAAAATATAAACCAGCCTTTTCTAAAAACAAAATTTGTTTTACAAGAAACAACCAAAGTCCAATTTACGCCAGCCTTATTAACCTTAGACAACATGCAAACACTGTCCGAGTCCCTCTGAAGCAACAGAACTTCCTCGCGCGTCAACAAGTTAGAGTCAGCAAAAACAGACGTTGGAGGAATTCAGAAGTTTTGTATAAAAAAATCTTTAAAATACTTTCCGAACGGCTTCGATGTTATCTATATGGCAGGCATAATATGGAGCCCATAGCACAGATGCATACCCCAGTTTAGAGCAAACCAAAGAGATATGGAGGAGTCCAAAGCAATTTGGAGAAAGTTGGCCAGTATCGCGCACAACAAAGACTCGCGTGGACCTCTTTACCACTTCCGCAATATATGTCAAAAAACTTAATTAAGAATCCAAGAAAAGTCTTTAATGCTAGTGACGGCCTCGATCTCAATTCCATCAATATATGCCTTGTGAACCATACTCAACGAATGACTACAGTTAATATTACAGCATTTATTTATATTGAACGCAAGACTATAAATCTTAGACTACAGCAGAGCATCCTCGCGCGATCCAACCCTCCTCAATATCTTCAAATCATACCCAAACAAGCTTGGGTGACTGCCGAAAAAATAGCAATTTTAACTGAGAGATAATTATTAACCACTGAGTACGACCAGACCGGAAACACTGAATCCGAGCTCCGAGGCCCTAAGCTTAGAGATAAGATGTCTCTCACAAGTCTCTATCAAGCTCTTATCATCACTCTTGTGAATCGATACCAAAAGTCAGAAAAAATACCTGAAGGTAAGCGCACACGCAATTCTTCATCAAGACTGATAGGAATCCCGTGCGAAAATCCAGTCTGTAAGTTCATAATCCTCTCAAACATATCAGTAAGTGAAACGCTGATGGAGTCAAAACTATAATTAGGAGTCACGCCCTCATAGTTTTCATAAGTAGAAGCAAAGTGCTTTGAAAACAAGCCAACAATATCCTGAGCACTGGCGGCACCTAGGCACCCAAATACAGGTTACCCTTTTTCAGTTTGCATTTTTTCCCAACATTGCGGCATTTTTCCAGTCCAGTCCGTTCTCGTTGAATGAAGTTGGACGGATATTTAACCAGTTGTGCGTGAATGTTTCCACTTCATGGTTGGTCGCAACTCGCTGGTCTCCAAGTGCTTCTTCGAGCGGTCCAAACATGTGATAATATAAAAGATCAATGCCAATTCATTTTCATCAGTTTCTGCTTTCACAGGGTTTTCTTCGCCTTTCTTTCTCCACTTCACGCTTGTACGTTTTGATTTGATGTTGATAACAATTTATGCAACGGCTTTTGACAATCATTCAGCAATTTTGGAATACAACGTGCTCAGATTTTTCTAAACCCCAACTGCTTTCTGATGTTACATTCTCATTACATTTCTCCAAAATTCAAAGCACTATGAAACGTCGGTCCGGTTCGATAAGCCCACAAAACACACTGATGCGACTGTCTACGAGAAATGAATTAATAATGACTAAAAGTCAAAACTATGATTGATGGAACGCTAGCCAAAATTATATTCTTTATTTCTGATACTCGACAGTAAGAAGATGGAGGTATTCTCAGAAATAGAGCAGCAATCATCTCTAACTATCGTAGTAAAGCAGTTTAAGCGGAACAATAAATAAGCATAGAGTAACTGTGTGCTATCATGTTTTAGATTCGATTTAGAGTCGATTGAAGATAAACCACGAAGGAGCAGTTGTTCATCATCAAGAACCGATCAAAATGTCGACAGAATCTGGGATCTTGTGCATTTAGATCATCTACTGACAGTCAGAATGATCGGGGAACAGTAAATTTTGACTCACATCACCGTTTATCAGATTTTGATCGATGAAATAGGGATGGGACAATTCTGCGCAAAAAAAGGTCCTAAAAACCTTTTACAAGGCCATTTTCTGAAACGCGACTGGTGAAGAGTCTTTGTTTAATTACGACCAAGAAACCAAGAGGCCCAAAAAAGCAAAAGCAAAAAAGTAATTTTTCTTCAGTTGCCGAAGTTGAACAATCACCTCAAGAGACGTCATTTTAGGGCAGTCGAAAATGTTCAACAGCTTAAACCGATCAACTGAAAACTACTCCATTATCGGAGTTTCAGAACCTCTATGAGGAGTAGAAGTACCGTCTCCTGCGTGGTTTAGTTTTACACGGAATTTATTTTGAGGGTGACAACATACAATAATTTTTATTTAAACTAAGTCTTATTAAGAAAATTTTGGCCTTTGGGAAAAAGAGCTGACTTATTTGGAATGTGACCGACTTATTGCTAACAGGGGAGATCAATAAGAGTGCGTTCAACGGATTTGAACCGATAAGCATAATTTGGTTGTTTTATTATTCAAAGTGTATTATTAATACTACTTTTTATCATTTTATGGCGCCGGGCTAGGTAACGTCATTGCAACAGAGACAACGGCCTTACGAGCAGTTCGAGTTGGCTGCGAATGCGCGAGCATCGCACATTAATCGTATAATTAGGGCGGACCTGTAGATGCGAAAAAATGCCCACTACCCAAACCCATAAAATTATATGGCGGCCGTTAGGGGATTCTAACGGCGAGGAAACTAGGCTGACGGCCATTCGGACGCTCATAATTCGGCTCCGGTATGCGCTCGAACGAATTACCCGGATTCCTCCGGGACCGCTCAATTTTGAGTTGGTCGGTGTTAATTCCTTTTGGTCATATATTTTTTTCGTACCTCGTTATTAAGGTTATTTTTACGGGCCTTTGCAACCTCCCAAGTTTCAGGGTCGACATTAAAAAACAACAAAATGTTTCAAAAACGTGGTCGAAAGTAAAGTTGACGGAAAAGTGCTTCAATCAAATTCCACAAAAAGAGACCAAATATAGGCACCACAATTTGCTCAGCCACAACCAAGAGTAGATTTCTTCCTGGAAAACCAAAAGCACGAAAACTTTTGCTTGTCCACTATACACACGCCATCTGATAAGGGAGGACTCTTTTTATGAACTCAATACGTCCCATGCACACCGGACAAAAAATTACGAAAATCGCCATTATAATATATTTTCCCGGTAACAACATCGATCGTGGATCGATCAATAAGAGGAGTTAATCTGGAACGATTCTTTAGCCGGGAATTATTTTTAATGCTCAATGAAATCTTGCATCCCGTTTGATGTGCTTAAAAGGATCAGAAAGGTTCACACGGTCACAAGGTTCCGCATTGCTATAACTCAGAGGCGTATTGTTATGGCGGGTCAAGGATGTGACATCATCCAGAACTTATCCAAAATTGAGAAGTTTGATATGCCAATTAGAAGGCGTTGAATTTCAAATCCAGCGGTCCAAAAGTAATAAATAGATGATGATTTTATTTACGGCTTCGGTTATAGATCTGATGACTCCGACCAACGGCTCTAGGGACCCTCTAAGGACACGCAGAACTAGCAGAAAGGATACTCTGGTCCTAGAACGATCACAAGGACGGCACCAACCTCTAATCCAAAATGCGGAATGATACTACTCATAAAGCCCTATCTGGAGATATATCACGGTAGAGAAGAGGTTAACACGCAGATATGTGCTCTAGACAATAAATCACAGGGAAATCTCAAAGAAAGTCTCAGAAAGTCCCAAGGAAGGAAACGATAGCTCTAAGGGAAACCTGTCCAGCCGGTTCTAAATTTGCATTTATTATCATATTAATTGCTATTATTGTTGACATTTTGGAATAAAATTTCGAAAAATGGTGGAGTTCTTTTTGTGTATCGGTGCTTTTTTGTTGTGAAATAAGGGCCCTTGTCTAGCGCACTACGGTAAAGTAAAAATTGAACAGTAAGAACTTCACATTTATAGCTGATACATCGTTGTAGCACACTTCGGATCAGGAGATAGCGAAGTGCCCCCCATTCCAAGGAATTGCGTAAAAATGTGGATTAAAAGCCGCGAACGCGCTTGCAAACTTTCGAAATGCGTAGAATAATTTTCGACAACTCGTAGCGGCGCGAATCCATCAATTAACGGTAATTTTGAACATCTGTCCGACCTGAATCGATACACGGAATCCGGAAATTCGATACGACCAGCTCAAAATACGGCGGCGTTAAGGCTCATATTCCGTCGAACGTTCAGTAGCGAATTAAGGTGGGGTCCCCATTGTACGGAGGTGTCGGCGTAAAGACCCATTAAGAAGGGATAGTTCTTTGTGAACGAAAAAAAAAATACGCATTTTTCATGCAAAATCCCCTAACGACTCATTGTGCGTCGCCGGGGGATGATTAATGGCCGATTTCCGAACGCTCACCACCATCACCGGCCCGATTAAATATTGAAAATCACCGTCGCCGCCGCCGCCGCCGCCGCCGCCACCACCCTTATATTTATTTAAAGGGAGGGGGGAGGCACACTGAGGGAATAAGTTTGTCGAAAACGCGAGCCGCGTCGATTTAAAATTGGAAAATTTAAAATTTATGGCGACTGCCGCCATTAAATGCACCGAACCGAAATGTAATAAGTTCGGTAGGAAAAGAATGACTTTGAACGGAATTAGTCGCGAACCCCGTTTTATGGGAAAAAGGGGTTGCGCGGGCCCGACCCCTATTTCTATAACAATAATACCGATTTCAACTATTAATGCATACCGGGTGTCGTATCATGTACAATGTAAAAGCGGTGGTTATTTTGTATCGGTTATAGAAAAAAAGTCTTCTCTAATGATTACGATCTTTAGTTAAAAAGTTTACACATTATTCTAAAAACTGAAAACTAAATATTGCGGAATAATAAAAATAAATATCAAATTTAGGTAGGTAGGTAGGAAATTAAGCCAGAAAACCATTATTCCAAGGTCTTCGACCGTCTGACACTTGCTGAACAAATGATTGAAACGCTACGGCGTTCTAGCAAACATATCAATTTCTATACATCATATTTATCAAGAAGAACTCAACATGGATGACCTATAGCAATCGTTCCTATTATTGGAAAAATTTTTGGGTAGATAATAAAAGATAAACTTATCGTTGACTTTGCGGGAAGGAAATTATTAACAGATTCCCAATTTGGTTTTGGGTCGGGTACGTCCACCATCCGTGCCAATGATTGAGCATGTAGTTGATCGGTGTGAGGAAGGCCTTTCGACTTCGGTAACGATGTGCGACCTCTACAAGGCATTCGACTGCGTGGATACTAAACTGGAATACTACGGAAAATACCCTAGCCCTTTTAAAATCTTATTTGACCGGAAGAAAGCAATATGTTGTCTGGACTGATCGGCTACCTACTTTGTTGGACATTGCTAATGGAGTGCATCAGGGTTCCATCCTTGGTCCACTTTTGTTTATAATTTACATTTCAACAAATGCTGCTTCCAGTATACTCTACGCGGATGACACATCATTGATTGAATCGGAGAAAGATCTAACTAATTTAAATAAAAAGGCTGTCGCTACACTCTCCATGATTGAGCAGTGGTTCTTTTCAAATTAACTTTAATTAAATTCCGATAAAACAAAGACTCTAATTTCCAATACCAATAGAAGAAGTAAAAAATCTGAACCGGTCAAACTCCTTGGTGTTTACCTAGATGCGTTTTTAACGTGGTCACCTCATATAGACTACCTGTGCGGTAAATTGTCTTCTCAGGTTTTTGTTCTGAGACAACTGCGATGTTCCATCTCGCAAAGCACTCTCCGTATCTTGCACTGATTCACAGTGTCTTATCATATGGGCTACTATTGTGGGGGAATGCGAGAGAGCCTTTAGATTGCAGAAGTCTGCAGTTCGGGTTCTTGGGGGTGTTCAGCCACTGCCGCACAATATTCAAAAAATTGAAAATACTTAAGTTACCATGTAAGTTTATTCTCCAAACTTTAGTTGAAATCCACTGAAATTTATCTGTCTTTCCGACTCATGCTGGATATCACAGCTACATGACTAGAACAGTTGACAATCATCAAAAAAGTCTTTTGAAGAGCATTGTTTCTATTCTATAAACGAATTTGTTACATATGAGGTACAGTAGATCCAGTTTATTCTGTAAATTAATTATTCTTAGAGTGTACCCACATATACAAAGTTTTACTTTCTGGTTACCCTGGTTTTACTGTTTATATGTAACATATTTATCTTGTTTGTACTCTTCCTGACTTCAAAAAACGATTATTTAGTTATTTATTATTTATTACTTCGGGAGTTCCACATCTATTAATGATATCACAGTGAGTCTGGTCTGCAAAATAAACACTAAGGATCACTTGATCATTTATATAGATTATTCCAAGGTCCTTGACCTTCTGAACCTTAGTATTCTGCTGAACAAATGACAGAACTTCCACGGCTTCCCTAGTAAACTCAAGAAGAACCCACTATGGTAAGCGCTATGACCGCAGCTCGGAGTATTTTAATGTAAGTTTAGGAGTTCCAAAAGATTTGAGGGTGATATTCGTTAGACGCTTCTAATTTATTCCCCATACATTGGACATTCCGAAAAGAAGTAATAAAATGATCGAATTTGTAACAGGAAGCACTCAGCATTATCCCTTGGCTTACTCATATTGTAGAATAACTTGGATAACGACAGCAACAGTAATCTTTTAATAAATCGAGAAATCTTAATAGTATGAGTTTTGGCTGTAAAGCCTTTTTACTCGAGAGCAATAAAATGGTTTGTTGAAAAGTATACAGCAGTGCCACATGGAAGGAAAAAAATATTTCTTGTCTTGATTAATAAGACAAAAATATTACTAGAGCTCGCATACTATTTAATTTGCATGTATAAAAATAGATTTTACTATTCCGCACCTATTTGAAATAGATAGTTTTCGTGTCTTAATAATCTGGATTGACCAAAATTTCAGCCATATTTTTCACTTTTGGCTTTGTGCTTCGTAACAGATACATCACGTGCTCTTTTATCTGAGCCTGCGCCCTCATTAATCACTACTCAAATGTCTGATGTCTAAGCTTAATACCTAAATCTTCTTACAGTTGCAATTTACCAGTGCTAAATCATATTATTAGCAGTTTTTGTCCTTCGCACCACGCCAATGGATATTGTTAAAATCGTCTTCTACAAAATTATTAGAAGTAGGTTACATTCAAACGAACAATTTTGAAAGAAATGTTCATCGCTCCCATTTACAATGATCGTAACTGCGGATTCTGAGTGCATAAGTCTCGCGTCCAGGAGTCCGCAGGTTTTAAATCCAATCCTAGTGCAGTGCACATTTAGCTTTTGATATACGAGAAGGTGACTTTTTGCATGGTTCACCATATCTAAGAGAATCCTTAAATTATCGTAATTCAATTTCAGTTGAGTTGCCTTATTCCACTGTCTTTTATTTAAAGTCCATCAGATTCTACCTGCATTATTTTAAGATTTTGATCAGACGGAATTCTCCGGCAAACTTTAAGGCCAAGCACTGTATCACTGAGCTCGTTAGGGAAGACAACTGGGCAAACAATTTGGAAGAGATTAAAGATTTTGGTACTCCTGCCGTCTCCCAGACGTTGCCTGCATTCTTTTTTACTATCAGTAGAGCAATGTCAGGACCGAATAATATACTATCCATGCAATAAAAACAGATAAGGAAGCACTTCGAAGCGCACCCAAAATATGTTGTGCTAGGGGAAAGAAGTTTGAACTTATCGAAGAATTCGATATTTCAGTAGTGTTAATATCGCTTGGACTATGTCTGTAACGTTTTAAGATTTTTATCAGAGCAAACATGTTAGCAGAAGCATTCACCTAGACTCTATCTGTAGCGTTAATATAATAATATACAAACCACATTTAAGAGAAAAAGAGCAATGCCAGAGATATGTTACGGAAAACAACGTGAAACCAACCAATTGCGGTAGGCTTTTATTCAACGTCCCTTGGACTCAATCTGTAATATTATCCGAAAACCAATATGATATACAAACCACATCCTACTAAAGAAAGTGAACTTTGAACCTGTTGGAGTGTTTGTTATTTCGATAGGGTTCTATTGAAAGTCTCTTAGGCTTTAACTGTGGCCGTTAAAGATTCTTATCGGAAAACTAACATGAGAGGCAGAGGCAACCAGACAGAAAAAGAGGAAGCACTCTGCATTGCCCCGAATTACTCCACGGACCTGGGGGTACACACCAAGGGACGTGGAGAGCGTGCCGGCGCGGAACATTTATTGCTATCGCGAGAAATTGAGTTCGTTCGTTGATAATGGCGTGTGATGTTCCGCCAGACAATAGACAATAAAAAATAAATTATAACCGAACCTTTGAGAGTTCGTTACGTTTATTTAATACGGGTTAATCATGCAAGCATCGAACGTTTTAAACGAGGAAAGAGACGCGCACGCGGTGGTACGTATTTCCCGAACGATTTTCTGCCCTTATACGCTTCGATTTCGGGGGGCGGACGGGGGGAGCATTTTTTTCCCCGATCCCACCCCTCCCGCGTCGCGAGAAGTTCTGTTTTTTTGTTTCGGACAATTATACGCCGGGAAGAACAACGGGAGCGATACAAGAGTGTAGGTTATTAATTTTTACGGCCCCCGGGGCGGGCACATTGTAAAAATTTAGTGCCGAAAAATGGCAGTAATTTAGCAGGTCCGACGGGCAATTAACCCGAGATAAGGTTTGCGGGGCGGCGAGGGGGCTGCAATTAGGTACCTGGCCCGCACGATAACCGTTCGGGTTTGGAAGGACGATTTGCGAGGACGATTTGACGAAAAAACTTTATAATAACGAACGTACGTACGAACGCCACTGCAAGCGATGGAGAGACGTGTCTTGCACATCAAAAACTATCTCGTGGTGCGTGTTACCTTTAAAACACTTAAATTGGTATTAAAAATAACACAGAGTAAACAAATTGACTCTAAATAAACATCAGCGGGACGCACGAACGCCACTGGCGGCGATAGAGAAACGTGTGTGGCACATCAGAAATTGTCTCTTGATTCGTGGTACCTGGGAACCATTATCACTAAAAGCATCTTAAATTACACAGCGTAATAAATTGAAAAAAAAACAACTAACTTTAGATGTTTTCAATGTGATGATTCCAAAAATGCCACTAATTTTTTTTCCATCAGCTTAAGTTTTTGAAATACATGCTAATTGATATTTGTTCTGAATAAGAAATATCATGATTTCTCATATAAAACTAAAAGTTGTTCGCATCAATGAATGAGACTGAATCTTGGTGTTCATTTGTTAAAGTAGTACAAAATTTTCTTGGTAATCATAAAGCAGAGAATATTACGTAGAATTAGCGAAAACCATCCTTCCAAATTTTAAAATTAGCCACAGCTGTCTAGATCGCTTTCCAGAAAACTTAGGTGATTGGTATGCAGTCACCAAAATGGCTGTTCACGTCGGTGTATTAAAAGCCGAGTCGTTAAGGACATTCTAATATGATGATTTCTTCTTAACACCATTTTTAATATTGACGTTTAATTAGAAAACAGGGTTTCAAATAGATAAACTTAATTAATGCTAGAATGGAGTTCGCATTATTTTATAATGGGATATTCGATATTATGATCAAAATTATTAATTAAAATTAAAATGTGTATGTGTATTTGTACCGAACAAAATGTTGCTGACAAAATATTTGAAAATATAATTTAATTGGAATTGTGCTGGGGGTCTTTTAAATTTAATTCCGTTAGATCGCTTAAATTTTAAGCGAGACAAGACGCAAAAAGGATATTGCCGTCTTCAAAGACGACTAAGCTAGCTGTCAACATTATTCAATTTAATTTTAACAGCCCACGCTCGGCAGTCCGAAAGTTATGTCTCAGTCTTTTTGTGGTTTAGATTTTCAATTGTTGTTTCGTTCATGTCTTTCTAAGATTTTAAGAAATTTCGCGTTACATTTTTGTCTAAAAGATCCACAAATAAAATCAACCTGAAAAATGCGTAAAAATTGAAGATATTAATTTATTTATTAATTTGATTCCAAAGTTCCATTATTAAAACTCCTATTATGAATTCTAAAATTCAATTTTGAAAATATTCGAGTTTCAAGAACATTTTAATGTAATTCTGAGAAATTTCTATCCTACCATTGTAAGTTTTATAAAAAAGGAGACTAGAGATGACCACATAAATCTAAGCTCCTATAGGAATTGGCTGTTAGATAATTTAAATGGTTCCATAGAATTAGAAGGTCCCTAAACCTATCTTTAATTTCATTTGAATTTCACTTTAAGGAACGACCAAAATTAATTGTTGAATATATCCTAGAGAAACAATAGCGGATTCATTTTTTAAAGTATATAATTTAAGTTATTATATTAAATACCACGCTTAATTCAGCCCTTATAAAATTAATTTCCCTTCTTTTTTCAAAAGGAAAACCTAGTATTCGTTATCGTTCGCCTCCAAAGGGTGAAATCCCAATCGGGTCGGGCGGGGGCGTCGGTTAATCAATCAATACCTCCGGCATCATCCGAATCGCCAAGGATTTTGTTTAACTAACCGAATGATCCAATCAGCGGTTTACCGTACGCTGTCTCAAGCGTTTAGCTTCCGAATTTAAAAAACGACGGGCTCCCGCGTCTAGAACGCCCGGTATTACCTGTCTGACGGATCGCCAGGGACCTTCGAGATGATCGTCGACTATCCAACTGGTTTTCGATGATAAATCATAACCTATACATCAAAACGATACCCGATAAGCCTTTAACGTTTACACGCCGGCATATTTGTCACATTCTAAACGCGCACGATCACCATTGGGATGGTTTTAGTTCCACTCAATTTTTTAAAGCTGTAACAAATGGGGATGAAAAGAGTGAAATCAAAAAAATCATACCACTGTCTTACTTTAAAAAAAGAAAAACTTACCTTTGACAAAATGTCTAAAATGAAAAAAGATGATTTCATTCCATCCGGGTAAATTGTGGAAAACTATGAAGAGAATGAATTTTAATTACGAAAAATCTCAAAACAGATGGATTGTGGAGAATCTAACATGTAATTAAAAAAATGCGGGAAGCATTATTATTCCTCTGAACCGAATGACTAAAATTTATAAATTAAATGCATTGTAAATAATACATAATAATAACACTGATTAAACTTATCAAGTTAAATTTAGGTACCACAGAAAAGCCCTTTGGTGTCGCAAATAATTGTTGAAATCAATGAGGTTCAAATCGGGTGTCGGAGCCGGCCGGACGCATTGAGGGAACCTCAAAAGCGACACCGTGATTATTATAAACGCCTCGGTCGTAAAATCAACGAAGTTCCAACCCCAATCAAGCCGTAAAACGTAGGCAATGCAATTTTATTATTATCTCCAATACGGTACCTAACCTTTTATTGTTTCGTGTCAATAATTCCGGAGTTATTAAGCCAACTTGGTCGGCGCTGTTGGCGTGTAATTTTCCGAGAGGGTTCGGCTTAATTAAATTCAAAAACTTATCGGCATAACGGCGGGCGCGCGATTGCCGAGAATTCGGGACCCACCGTCAAATGTCAATCGCAAATCGAGCTGCGCGCCGTTTCGTTAACTTCAAATAGAAAGTATTTTAAATTTTAATTTAAATCGATACGTGATTGATTGGACGCGTGGTCGGAAGCGGGTCGCTCCGACATTAATCACACCTGCAGTAAAATTGGCAACGCCGGAGGATACTTTCGAGGATAACTATAAACAAATTATCGTATTGGGAAAAACTTGGAAATGGGCGAGAGTAAGTGAGGTTAAAAACGATTTTAGAGGAAACCAAGAGGAAGGTTTTTGATGTCTGAATATAAATTGAAACAGATCACTTTAAATGATCAAATTATTAATGATATCCATCCTAATGTCTTCCTTCGCCGAGGAAGTCTGAGGCGTTGACTATCCATCCCATCCTAAGTTATGAAAAAATTAAGAAGCTATAAAAAATAAAGCGACCAACTTAAAAAAAACTAGAAGAAAATCAAAATAAGAAAAAAAAGGGATACGCAACAGAATCAATATTGGAGAAAAATAGAAGTAATACTAATAAAAAAGATAAAATTGAATAAAATAATAGTATATAAATGGTACACCATTTATATAACGTATATATTCTCATGTCCCTTGGCCGACGAAGCCTCAAGAATTGATTATTAACTCGACTCTAAGTAATAAAAGGAAGTTAAAATTTAAATAAAGTGAATCCACCCACTTCAAAAAAACTATGAGTAAGAAAATAGTAAAAATAACAAAACAGAAAACAATTTTCAGTTAGAAAATTCAAGATTTCGAATATGGAGAATCAAAATTGGAGAAAAAATTATTGTTAATAAAAAAATTAAAATTGGAAAACATATATTTATTTTAAATAACCTCTTTTCTTTAATTCAATAATGGGTATTTATATTACACATATATTCTAAAGACTTCATGGCCGAAAACCATTCAATTGTCGATTATGAATTTCACACTAAGTAACAAAAAAAAAATTAAAAGTAAAAATAAAAAAATTGGCGCGACCCACTTCAAAAAAGTTACAAGAAGAAAATCAAAATAATAAAACAAAAACTAGCAGTTACAAAATTGCGGATTTAAAATCTAGACGGCAAAATACTCCACAGCATCAAAATTGGAAAAAATAGAATTATGTAATAGTAACCAAAAAGTAAAAATTAAAAAACGAATAGCCTCAAATAGTACACCATTTATTTTTTATAATCTTCCTTCTTTAATTCAATAATAGTTCCTAAATTTTACATACATATTCTAATATCTTCCTTGGCCGAGGAAGTCTGAAATCAAGATAATGAATGCGCCCTAACTAATCAAAAAGGTAAATAAATAAATAAAACTTGAAGTAAGAAAAAAAAACATATTACAAAAGAAATAAAGTAAAGTAATCAAATTGGGGATTTGGTTAAAAATACCCCACAGTATCAAAATTGGAGAAAAATAGAACCATAAAGAAGTTAAAATTAGAAAAAGAACAATGTAAAATAGTAAAACTAAACTGAAGAAAATAGCCAACTTAACAGTATCTTTTTTACTTCAATAACAGTTACTGAGATTGGTTTCTATTGCCATGTAAAAAGATAATCAAATTTTTACATACATTTGAGGAGCAAAGCCAAAAAAATGTAAAATAAAATTACTAGCCTACTTGATCATTTTTTCCATCACTTTTTTAAAAACAATACACATTACTTCAAACCACTTCCACGACTTCTAATAACAGAAACATTTTCAAGAAAATATAATCGAGAAATCAAATTTCAAGGTCGTACAAAAAGTCATAAATCTTTGAAAATGAGAAAAGATAATTTGGAACCAATTCGTACAACCCTCAGTTACATTTAAAAATCGGCATCATTTACAATATTGGACACTTATTAATTAACATCCTGTGTTTAATACTCAAAAGCTTTTAAAAAAAGCCACATTTTTCTTCGTTTTCGCTTTAAAAACCTCGCCAATTGACTGTGTCTGCGCTACACGTCGGGATTTAAAAACAAAAATCTCTGGTGACGTCATCGCCGGGAAAAAAATCAAGGTACGCGAATCGGTGGCTCCGGGGGGACACCCGAAAAGCCATTACGAGTACTGCGCGGCGGCTTTCCCGCTCAAGGTCCCCCCATTAAGCCGGAACAATTAAATAATTACGCGAGAGCTTAGAAAATAATTTACCGCGAATAATTATTATTTTTAAACGTATACGTATAGGATTTGAAGCGCTCCCACGTACGGGTTATGTCATCGCGGTTAATTATCGGCCAACCGTTAATTGCTTTTTAAATAGTTTCGACGCGGCCAAGATTCTGCGCGTTACGAAAACGGATTTGCCGCACGCGGTTATTGTGGTCACGACTACGACGCGTGGAGATCGAAATATGGACGCCGTTTGCGTTTTCTGGAGTACCAGAGATAAGAAAAAGGGTCAATATGTGACAGAAACGAATAAGTTTAAATGCGTCTGCAAAATTCAAGCACCGAACAATAAAATAAAAACATTTATCTGCCAGATTGCAACGCAATTGCAAATTTGTAGCCGCGAATATGATATAAACTTCTTTGGATTCATTCAAACTGAATTAATGGTTAATTAATTAATGTACAATTTGTTTAGCGAGGCATTAAGTTAATTCTATGCCAGAGGCGTCGAAATATTATTACACAGTATCGCAGATCAGATTTCAATTATTTGCAATTTCCAGGAATAGGGCCAAAAATAAATAACATTAAATGCTCAGGCGTCAGTTAAAGCAAAAGCCTTGTCAATGAGTTTTATGATCTTCTCAAGTTTATGAACCAAAAATTGTTGGTATAGTGCTTTTGCAGATAAATGGACTTTGGTGTGTTGACTGGCATAAAACTACCTGTGCGCCGCTCCGGTTGTGTAGCGAAGAGATTGGCAATAAGTTATAAATAAGCAATAAAAATGATGTAGTGCAGGTTAGGACAGCCGAAAGAAAACAATCATGCAACTTCATAAAAGAAGTTTTAAAATATTAGTCCTTCTTCTATTCCATAAGTCATCTGAACCTCTGGATGTTCAAAATTATAGATTAACAGTTGTATTTCGAATAGAAAGATGTTTTCCGACCAACCAAGCTATACAGGGTGTGTCGAAAAACCATCGGTTAGAGGTTGGTCAAAACTTTCGACAATACCATTTGTACAACTATGTGCGTTTCTTCACGATTAGCTTTTCAATTCAATGTTAACATCCAATTGAAAATTGGAAACTCTTGTTACTATCTTAGTTTGTTGTTTTAGAGATGGATAGAGACTTTTTGGTAATATTTGGATTGTAGTAACCGAACTTCATTTAGGACACATGAAGAATCCAAAAGAATTGTTTTTAAAATTTGTCTCTTCATCAATTGAGCGTAGCGCTAGGCAGCACAGATGATTGCACCCGTTGAATGAGGAGAAAAACCGTACATGTCCGTGACTTGTAGTAGGGTTTTTTATCTCAACAACAAAATAGTAGCCAGTTGCTTGATATCTTTCAACAAATCCAAGTAAAATTATATCATCCAGTGATAGTGAAGGAGGTAATGAATCTAGTAGTATCAAGTATAAAAAGAAAAAGGAATGTCGCTAGTTGCAAACACAACTTGAGAAAGACAGCACGTTTACAGGGTCAGGAACATGTTTCTAAAAAGGTGAAACACGTAAATACAAAAACTGTAAGGCATGGGTGCAGTTAATAAGTTAGAATAGTTTACTGAAGAAGACAAAAAATGTGTTTTATCCAAGCTACTTAGCCGTACCTCTAGAAACGAACAAGACACGTACTTACAAGGACTAATGGAAGCAAAACCAATCCAGAGACATCAAGTCGGAGGTACGAAAAACAAACAAGAAAGAAAATCACACTTTTCCTATTTTGTTTCGAAAGGCCCAGATCGAATTTCCGTGTACAAACAGGCATTTGCGCCTGAATTTCCGACTTTTGGCAGGTAAATCGCCACAGGATCACATGGACTCAGAAAATTAAAGAGCACATTGAGGCGTTTTCCGGTCAAAGCTTCACATTATTCCTCCAAAATCATTCGTTATATAGATGTTGTCGCAAAAAATATCCAGAGCTGGAAAATTTAGTTAAATTCGAATTCTATATGAAATATTTTAAAGAAAACTTCGCTTTTAAGTTTGGGAGACCACAGGTTGATGTATGCTAGGAGCGCGAAAGACCTGGAACGAAGGTGAAGGATGTTAAACTTAACGATAATGCAAAAAGAGTAGTTGCAGAGGAACTAATGGTCCATAAAAGGTGGGCAAAGAAATTTTATAATAAAATTAAAGAAGTGCAAAACCTGTGGATTTAAAGACCAGAAGTAATAGGACTAACTTTTGATTGACAGCCCTGGGTATTTGCATTCCAAATACACAATCTTAAAGAAAATACTGGTCATTTTCATAATTACCACGAAGGTGAAGGCCAGAAGGGACCTAATGAAGTGTGCACATTTCTGAATCATTACATAACGAATCAAATACCCCCTGAAATCACTGAACTGCATTTATTTTCCGATGGATGTGCAGGGCAGAACCGAAATGAAACAATGGTTCGTTTCCTCTTAGCATTACAGGCAACCAAGAGGTTCAACAAAATATATCACTAATTTCCAGTAAGGGGACATTCGTTTCTGCCCTGCGACCGAGATTTCGGATGTGCAAAACGGAATTTCAGACAACATGACTGAATTTACACTGGAGAACAATATGAGAACTTCCAGAAAAAGACAAACATTTACGCTGAATTGAATCCGACACAGTGACAATACTTATTTTAAGAACTGGTTTCATAATTACTATAAAAAAACGTGTAGCACTCGAGGCACCGGTTCCAATAAGGAAAACTTTTCTGTATCAAACTATTGTCAGTTCCTGTATGAAAGTGCTAATCCAGGATATGTTAAAACCTGAGAGTATATAGATGGTTTACACTCACATACTTTTAAATTACTCAAAGAACATAACAGCAGCCCACCTCTGCCCAACAATAAGGCATATCAAGGACTTGTACCAATCAACGAAAAAAAAAAGTACTGGACATCAAGAAGGTAACGACGTATAACTACGGTGAAGTCGAGGAATTCTATTACCACATCACATGATGGAATACCAAAAATAACGATTGATTGAGATGTCTGCTTTGATAATGTAAATCAACAAATATTCATTAGTTTTTTTTATATAGGGGGTTGAGTTACAAAACCGTACATGTCCATCCCCTTTTTTTATCTACGATTCGTAGTGCATTCTATTTTTTGAAAAACTACCATACATTGCAAACCAGAAGACCTAAAACTTTTCTATGCAAGGCGAATCATATGTCGACTAATTTCAAAGTTAAAAGGTTTTTTATTGATTTTCTGGAAACGCTGATTTTGGACTTGTACGGTTTTCCGAGTCACCGATTCAATTGTAAATAGTAATATATTATTCTGATAGTATATTTTAATTAAAAAGCTAGCTGGTAGAAAAACATCGTTCTTTTTAAAAGCGAAGTTTTAATATATATCAACAATTTTTATATTCACAGTCGTCAAATTTAAGCCCTTTTTTTGTAATTGCAACAAAACAAAGTCGGGCCTATTGACGTGAATAAGAGACAATGCAACTTAATTTGATTCGAGGAGAAAATTAAGATCAGATTATAAACATATGGCAATAAAATGAGCCGTTAGGAAACAATAAATGAGGATCAAGTTATGAAATGAATAGAAAATCTAGAAAATTATGACGACCAAATGGGATTAGCGGCTTCAGCAAAAACTCAGCAAAAGGAAACTCGACATAAGGAAAATGAAGACCTGTAAAAACATTTTATTAAAAAAAAAAACGGCAAAAGCGGCAAACGACTAAACGGGAACAAGAAAAAAACCAAAAGTCGTCGAAAGTTGGAAGACACCGAGGACTCGAGCCGATGGGCTGGGGGGTTCAAGGTTTCCGAAAAATTGATCGGCCGTTGATTTATTTACGGGCCGAGATCGACGAGTTTTAGAAAAACATACACGTTCGAGGACCTTTTTGCCCGCGCTGCCGAATCGCTAATGTCCGCCCCGGGGGTCGTCCCATTGTGTGTCCCCCGCCCGTTTTGCTTTGAAATTTTAATTCCCGAAGTCGCCTTTTTATCGGCGGGCATCCGGCTCGCAGGACCGTTTGTTGTCGCTGACTGGGCTCGTCGAAAAAATGACGGCGACGACGACATTAAAATAATTGACGTCACCAGAATCTGTCTCGGATCTGTTTTGCGGTTAATTAACGCGAGTTGAGATAATTAGAGATGCAGCGGCGTGCGCAGATAACCGATCCCGAATTCTGGCACTTCGTTTTTGTTCTATGAGACGCGAAGGAAGGCTTAACTCAAAGATTATTAATGGAAAAAACAATTTTCACAATTCGGCAAAGACATTTTCTAAACCATGTGTATTTGCCTTTTTTTTAAATTTTACTATCTAACGAATCAATGGCGATAAACTTATTTTTTTCTTTAAAAAATTTGAGTGTTTCTTCAATTCGTTGGCACTTTAGCATGCAATTTAATTTTATTCGATTCTTTTAAAAAGTAAATATTAAATATATTAAATATTCCAACATCAGTGGCGTACCATGATTGTACGTGTTAACATCAACTAGATCACCCTCTCGAACGCCACTGACACGAATCGTTTTATTTTTATTACACATAATTAAAGATCCTTATTTATTTATCTATTTGCTCTTTGGGACACAAACAGGCTAAACCCACAACAGTATCCTGTTAAGAATTACAATAGAAGTAGATAGCTATGCAAAGCTTAATTAACAACAATACAAAAAAAAAGAAAAGGAGAAAAAAAAAAGCGTTGAATTGGGTCCAGCATGGAAAAAAAGTACGCAATAAAAATAACATTTCAAATTTAAAAGCACAAGAAATCCACCAACTTATGCACGAAAAAAGCCAAAGAAAAAGGACTTTTTTTAAAAATTATATTCTATTTATTTATTGACAAGTAGAATATAGAATTGTTGTATTTATTTATTAATTTATTTTGTAGTATATTTGAAATAAGTAACGTCAAGAAGAGAATTGGATAACGAGTATGGATAGAAAAGTCTAACCTTCTTTAAGGGCAACAAACAAGTTTTTTCACAATGAACTAAAAGGATTTTGAGTAAATAATAAATAATATTATGCGTTTTTAATATTTTCCTAATTATTTCGCACTTTTAATATTTACAATTTTAATATTTGCCATTTTATTTTGTGTTCTTAACATTTTCCTCCATATTTTGCGTTTTTAATAATATCCTCTTTATTTTGCGTTTTAAACAGGCTTATTTTTGTGTGATGCCTGTAAAACCTTTGTATTAGATTTTGAATCAACCTGTGTAAAAACTGAGCTAACCCAAAAAACAAACCAAAGCTAACCAAATCTATGCTTAGCTTTTGCGTTTATATTTTTTAATGATCAAATCGAGACAGGCGCACGCCACTGGAGCGCCTCGTTCCGCTGGAAAATGACGAGCAGTTTGGACGTCCGAATGTCGAACTGGTTTAACGTCGTCTCTTCGTCTCGCTATTTAAATATTTAAATATGTCACCGATATTCTTTTGTCTGTCCGTTTCACGAACAAACAGACGCTAACTTAGAATTGCTAATTGTTTTCAAGATGGCCGGCTATTTGGAGCGATGTTAAACGACGCACACTTTCGATCGTCTCGGAATGTGGAAAAATGAGTTGGAAACGAAAATTGCGAAATTTAAGATAAGTTAAACTTGGTTTACCCCAAAACCATTGTTTTTGGCATTTTTGAGGGTTGCATTTTAAGTAAAATACTTTTTTAATTTTTTGTTTTTTTGTTTTTTTAAATATTGTAGGTGTGTTATTGGAACGATGTTCAATACATTTCAGAACACTTTCACTGTTTTTGAATTTCCACACGTTTTGGCGTAGGAAGAAGTTGACAAAATGTATTTATAGTTTTGTGCAAAACAGAAATTACCATCCGTTTCCTGGCAGACCAAGAAAGTTTAACCATTTAATATTATAATTTTTCTTTATTTATGTTTAGTATAATAATAACATAAAAGTAATTTAATCAAAATAGATACATAGAGATATAAATATATTTTCATAGACTTGAGACACAAGTATCAGACTTTGTCATAGCGTAAAATTAAGAAAAAATAATATACAATACAACGAAAAACAATTAAAAAAAACATCGAGAAACGAAACAATTTTCAAGGAGTTCGAAATATCCACCAGAAAGAAAATCTTCTAATTTTTATTTTTATCTTTTTATCTTATTATTTTATATTTTATTTAATATCGTAATAGCAATTTTAATTTGATCAGATATTTAAAGATTGCTACAATTTTTGGAAAATTTAAGACATGGAAATTAACAGCTAAACGTGCAGATGTTATAAAAACCGTCAATTGTTTTTGACAAATATTTATTTTTAGTTTCAAAGTGGGTAACATCAGGGACTTCAAACATAATATTTTAACATATTTCGGAAACTCCAGCGAAAAAGTGTAATTTCTTAAGTAAACATAATCTAAAAATAGCTTTTAAAACTAACAATCCTTTAAAAAATTTAACTAAAAATATGGTATGTAAATGTATGTAAGTATGTAAAGGCATATAAACTTTGTTTCGTATATAAGCTTGATTTCAACTATGCATTTTATTTCAGAGAATGTAGCCACAGATTCAATAAATATTTTCAAATTTTAAATAATAAATTTACTTTAGCTTTGGAAATTGTCAAATTAAAAAATTCAAATACCTTTATATAGTAATAACTCACCTCTTATGAAAGTTATTTTGGGCCTAGTTACCTAGGGATGCAAAAATGGTACCTAGTTTTTATTCTTTTAGCTAGAATTTAGCCTCCTTCTTACCTAGACTTAATGATTACAGATTTTGTGTATATAAAGTTCCAGTAAACATTTTGCTTTCTAAAAAACTATTATGAAATGAAGTTTTTCTGATAAATATCGTTACATCCTGTGCGGTGTTCCACTGATCATATATTTATCCTTGCGACTGTATGTCATTCCACCAACTTCAAAGGTTTTATGAGATCGCGTAAAATTCGGTCATAATTAATTTTAAATCTATCTAGCAGTAGGAATGAAAATTGAAAACTATTTAGTAAAATTTTTCTTACTGAGTTATAACACCAGCGAAGATCCTAGGAGGTTTACCAAGTGGAGTAATATTTCTTATATAATTGTTATAATTTTAAGGTTGTTTAGATATTTTTTATCAGTTTAAATATTCAAAACCAAAGTAAGAAGCTTAGAAAACACTTTCATTTTTGAAAAATCGGTTAAAGTTTTATTTGAAATAATAAAAAAATGATTACCTTCATAGAATACCAACCACAATTTTTTAACATTTGATCTTCTCAATTCCCATACCACATGCGACCTGTACAAATAAGCTACCCTTGGTGGTCTGTACCCACGAAGAAGTTAAAAAAAATGAAGATAACAGTACTTGCAGTTGAACTCAAACTAAACTAAAATCACCCACCAAACTGTCAATCAATTGGAAACTTCCGATCAATCAGCAGTCCCAGAGAACCAAAGTTAAACTTTCAAATGGATAGTAATATGAACCATCGTTGTGAACGTTCAAATCAAATCAACAAGAAGAAACCAGAAGAACTCTTAAGAACACAAAGTTCTGTGTTCAATTACCCCTCTTGCGCTTACGTGGAGGAGTTATGCCACCAGCGAAGATCCTACAATACTGAGCCAGCGGAGATATAATTCTTCGCATAAAAACGGTATTTTTTATGTTCCCAGGAGTAAGTTAAGATCCCCAATGGTTAATTTACGTGTCTTTTTTTTTATGGAAAAAATTCAAGCTCTTTAGGTCTTAAACGATTATTTTTCTAATCAACACATCGCCAAGAGGTTACAAGTGACAGGGAATAAAACTCCGAGGTTCAATATTAAAAAAAATAGTTTATTAAAAATAATAATTTATCACTTTACACAACTAAAAAAACATCGCATTCGTGTATATAGGTATGTATAACTTAGGAAAAGCGACACGCTTAAGATCTACTAGGAACTTAAAATTAGCAGTTTCTTCTTCTTATTACACACGATTGTGTGTGGACATAAACTATATATACAAAAAAAGAATTTGAACAACAAAGTATCTAACATTTCGAGTTAATATCACAATGAATCCTCCGTATATCTTGGCACTCCTTCCCACACCCCCCTATCGCCGGATTATTTCGGAAAAAATTAGCCTGAAATAAAACAAAAAAATTTCAAAAAAAAAAACAAAAAACAAAAAGACAAAGCAAAAAAAAAACCAAAAAAACGACGCGCGCAGAGAATTTCAACGACTTATTATGAGGCGTACGAGCGATATATATGCAGATTTGATTATTAATTTGGGAATAAAAAGGTGTGACAGGTAGTTTTAAAGCTCGATTAGTATGGCGGACGACGCGTCGCGTTTTATACACTTATTGTTATAAAACGGCGTCGTCGCGAATTCGAATTAGGTTCTCACGTATGTCGATAATTTTTCGGTTACGAACTCTTAATATTTTATTAAATAGTCGCGTCGCTCGTTAAGTGGGGGATTAAAATTGTAATTCGCTTCGCGCGGCGACTTTTAAAAAACCCACGGCCGTTGAAAATTCTCGCGCCATGCGCATATGTAGCTAGCTAACAGAGAAAACAAAAGAGAAACCGAGAAACAAGAATTCATAAGACAACAAAATGAAAAAAAAAAATGGTGCCAAAAACCCAAAAACCAAAATTGCTTTTAATGCGCCGATTCCAAAAACGCCACCGCATTATTTTTATCGGCTCTAGTTTTTGAGATACAATCGAGACTTGATGTCTGACAATAAACTAAGTTTAAATGTCAAAAATAATGTCATTTATTAATAGAAATCGAAGTATTTTTTCGAATCCACAAACTCTCACGATTTTATTTAACTCATTGAATGGCTCTGGACTGGCATCTGCGTCCAATAAAGCCAATACCGCGTAAGTTTTTTAAGTTTTGGCCGAATTACAATAAAATTTGTCAGCAGTGTGTCCAATATATGGGGATATCGGTAACCATAGGAGATACGGTAAAATTACCATTATAAAACATAAAAAAGAAACTGCCACAGGCTACTTGAAATACTATTTACAAAACTTCTGGATTTCTTCCTGCGGCGAAATTGAAGCTAGCGCTCCACCCCTATACTACAAAATAAACCATATTTTTTTAGTAGGCCATGACGGTCTATTGATCGCAGTAATATTACAATTTGTTTTTATTTACAATTGTATAGTCAATAACGTAAATAAGTAAACAAAATTTTACTTACTAATTACATTGGAGTAAATAATAAAATATTAATTAAATAATTAATACCCATTGTTGATTAAATATTATTTAAAGTCTCAAACACAAATTAATGAAGATTATTTTCTAAACACAAGTACCATTGTGTAAGTGAAGAACTCAACAAATTGTTAAGTCCATCTGTTTCAAAATTATGCTGGTATATACACAAATAGGTGTACCCGCATTTACAGACAAAAATAGAAGATTGAACTTTTCAAATTTTCTCGAATTTCTAAGAAACGTTTCACGCTGGAAGTTTCTAATAAAATTCTTTAAAACTTTCTTAACTTAACGGATCCTCTATCTGCTACGGTTTCCGATATCTCTTTGCTATCGAATCTTTATATTGGACACACTGTATTGAACAAAAGTCAGATTATTGTTATTATATTATAGACGTTGTTATTTGTTCTGTAACTGGATGTCGGTCAATAAATGTATTAATTTAATGAGAGAAAAAATTGTTTGGAGTACTTGCCATGTTAGTTTCCTGAGATTATTACCTCAATGAACGAGACTGAATCTAGTCCTTGGTGTTCATTCGTTCAAGTAGAACAAAAATTTTTTGGTAACCATAAAACAGAATCACGTAAAATTAGAGAAACTATGCTTATAAATGTTAATAACTTCTCCAGCTATCTAAATCACTTTTCAAAAAATAAAGGTAAGTGTCTAGAAAAAAAAACTAGCAGACCACTGCTGGAGCCTTCCTCAATACTGTTCTAGTAAACTCTATTCTAGAAAGTCGTATAAAAGAATATTTTTTATATGATGAAGTGAGTGAAGTAAACACAAGTTAAAAATATAAAATGATAACGGTACCGTATCTCAAAAATTAGATCTGAGGTATCTTTTGCAGTCTGCACCCAGAAATGATGTAGGAACTAACCAAAACTAGCCATCCGATAAATGTACGTGATTTCACTTACGGTTTTTGCAAATAAGCACCGTCACATCCACCCAAACCAAACAGCCCCGCGTCTATCATACACGTAAACAAAGTAGGGGCCCGACCGCGGAACCTTGCGGATCACCGAGTTGATTTTCACACCATCTCATGTTTATTTTTAAATAAATGCGTCAAAAACAATTAGTTAGATTTACAGCAATTGTTAATGAATGATGAGGTTGGCATTTAGAACATTTAGTGCAGTTAGGTATATGCCAAAATCATTAAATTTTACTTTACTTTGTCTTTTATTACGAATTTGTCATTGTAATTTGTATATTTCTTGATATCCACTGTAGAGCTGCTGAGAGAACTAAGAGAATGACAGCTTTTATGTTTAAAAAAAAACAAGCAAAATCATTGGGCAATATCGCAAATACTATCGGTCGTTCTAAAAAGACGGTGAAAAATTTCGGAAAAGGTACGTGAAAACCGTGGAGCAAGAAGAAATGCAACCTGCATGAAGGGAGATAGATTGTTTGTATTTATAAAAACGACCCATTTGAATCACCTAACGCCAATGAAACCTAACTGGAGTTAGAAATGAAGTTCAAGGACTGCTCGGAGAAGAGATGCATGATAGAGCTGCAAGAAAAGTTCCTCTATTATCTTCAAAGAATACTAAACATTGTTTAAAGTTTGATCAAAATTATTTAAATTGCAATGGAGCGATGATACAAAAATAAATTTAATAGGCTTTGATGGCAGGCTATATGCTCGAAGACCGCCCAACCAGGAACTATCCTTGACACAATGGTGTACATTTTAATTTCGTGGCATTCCCAATCTGATACGCGAATCTTTGGACTTAAAAATGCAAATGGCACTCGTAAAACAAAAAATAAGCAAGAAGTTGGGAAATAATTAGAGCAGAATGGGAAGCAATACCAGTAGAATTTTGTCAAAGGTTTATAAAACTCTATGGTCATTAAACCAAGTATTAGTTATTAGGTAATATGTGTGTGCGTAATCTAATCAGTCAAGACTAATAACCAAAACCATTTGTTGATGTTGTATTGTATTTATTTCTTGAAAGCGTTTTTATTATTTATTTGTTAAATATTTATACTAAAAATTTCAGGTTAGATTTGTATTTTTTTTCTTTACTAATTAGATGTTTGTAATAAAATTTGTTTTATAACATAAATGGGTCCCTAAGAGCTTATTCACCACAAAAACATATTAGATTGAAATGGCTCTATTTCATTGTTGTTGAGTGATACTATTCTTTTCCTATTTATATTTTATTCGACATTTCGATCATAATATGGATCTTTATATAACCCATAAATTGTGTTATTTTAAATGTATATATTGTAATACATAAATAAGTAGAAATATTAAATAACTGACACGAATATTTTGACTTTTATGTTTACAATGTGTTGCTAAAAGTTGATTTAATTGTTGTTATTAATATGAGAGCTAGTAAAGCGACTTTGGGTCCGAAAGCTATTGGCCTGCGACGGGGCCCCCGCGAGCCGATCCCCCGGACTCATATCGGGACCGCGCGGTGGCCAAACGCCTTCCCGATGAAGACGTACCGCGCGACGTAGGATCGCAAAAACTCTGCGTTGCAACACACACACGCACGACTTTTTAATCGACTGCAAGAACGCCGACCGCGAGCGCCAATGGAAACGCGTAATCCGGTAGCTATAGAAACCAAACTGCTTGTTTGTCTTATTGTAAAAGTAGAATGAATCCGCGGGCCCCGCCCATTAGCCGTCGTGCCGTCTCTGTCGCGTCGCGCGGCATCCTCCTCGCCCGTTACATTGTTTATACGTACGTATTCTTCTTCTTTTCTTCTTCTTCGTCGTCGTCATCGTATCGCGATCTATTAAAACCGATTTATTGCCGAGGCCGAACGGCGGCGTATTCGGACTTCTTTTTCTTCAACTTTATATCCGCGTATAATGACTTTTAAGGCCGCTAAATGTTGGCAAACCGAAACGGATAATTGCCGTTGCTCCGCGTTTTGCCACAATTTATCCGGTAAGCGGACGACGGTCGTTGGTTTGATGTGAGACGAGAGCTTTTGACGGGCGGTGACGTGTGGGACGCCCGGCTTCAGCAAATTGCCCGCGCCATAATTTTTTTTAGTTGTACCCGTAACTGCTCCGAGCGCATGAGTCGGGAATTTTTGAAATTTGTACTTAGCGGTAGTGACGCGACGCACCCCGATCCGAAAGGCGAAAAAACCTAAACAGATTTTTTTTTAAAGCACAGTTGAACTCAAAATATACCCAAATATCTGTTTACAAAAATATTGACTGAAATATATTTTGCAAGGCATTTAAAATGCTTGATAAGGTCACACATATTTCAGAATAATATCTGACTTTTGAAAAATATTATTAAAAAAAAGTTTTAACCCTTTAAGTGGAAAGTAGCTATTGAAGTGTTCATAGATCTAAGAAAGGCTTTTGATATAGTTGATATTTTATTAAATAAATTGGAGAACCTAGGAATTACTGGAGCTAAAAGTTTTATTGAAGATAGAAATTAATTTGTCAAACTTAAGAACATCACAAGGGATATACGCTCGAATTCCTTGGGAGTGCCGCAGGGTTCAGACCTGGGGCCTCTGTTATCCTCTCTATATGTTTTAAACTAAAACTTGCCAATCTCAAACCACCCTATTTTACATTTTATCTACAAAACATAAAAATAAATATTAACAATACACCTCTAGAGCAAGTAAATAATGTTAGATATTTAGGGCTAACTGTGGATCACATGCTGGAATGACCATGTAAATGCTATAGATAATAAAATTGTACCTATGACGGCTGCGATATTTAAATGTAGACTTTATGTATCTATATACAAAAAACTAAATATAATTAAGTTGAACTCACTTCTACAAATCGAACAACGTAAATTAATATGAAATGCATAATTGTCATGCGAGAATTATGAACAGTATATGTATATATCGGATTAACACAAGGACCAATTTAGGACTGCAAAATCCTATTGTTAGTGCCTCCAAACCCTATAATAATTTACCAAAAGTTTGAAATTTTAATTATATTTTTTCCTAAAACAAAAAAGTTGAATAAACAAGGTATTTTCGACATTTGCACAAAATATGGCATGGGTATCGATTTTTTAGAAAACTGTAATCAACTTTTTACATAATTTTTTGGACCAAACCATAGTGTTCACAGGAAATACTAACAAAATAGGCAAAAAAGACTACTACAACCCAAACGTTCGCATATATATTCTTAGACCCGGCTGTTCGAACTTAATTCAATATATGTTTTACGAAATTTAAATCAAGACAACTTGCCGATTTAACATAAATATCTTTCGAACTCAAATATTTCAAAGCATAAAGCATTAAAAAATAACATGAATTGCCCTTCGTGGGTGTAACTTGAGTCAAAAACCAAATTCCTAGCATATTGTGTATATTTTAATAAGATATATATAACATAAATAGCAAATAAATAAGAGCAACTCCAGCTTGGCATTTGTTAAGTCAGCCGTTTTTATTTTTATTTAATAATAAATAATAAAAAAGAATTAAAAAACGGAAAGATTTTTTTAGCTTTTTATTTCATGCTTTAAACAAAATAGTCTTGCGCCTGTCAAAACTTAGTATCGTTTTTATCAGTCACAGGCACAGTTCAAAATTCAATAGAAAGATTTTGCGGGCATCTTTACCATTTTTAATTTCATATAAAAGTGTGTCCTGAAACATGAGAACAGGACATTCATGATACTGAGTGTTACGATTTTTAGAAAAAAAAAACGTTTTCTTGATACTAAAGCAAGCATACTTGTAGTCTCAAAATTATTCATTTAAGTAGAGTGATCTAATTGACGTGTTTTTAAACCAAGCAGTCAAAAAGAAAACTTAGGACATGTTTATATGAAGAAATACACTTTTTAGAAGGCAAATATAATAAAATTTGATAGCAAAGCATTCACTTATACAGAAAAATGGGCACACGCATCACAGTTTAGTATAGGCGGCAACTTGTATATTTATATACAAAAATTATATTAGTCAGGAGCAATGTATTTCAAATTTACCATAATCGTTATTATTATCCTCTATAGTCTAAAAACTCTACTGGAATGATACAAATGCCCTCAGCTAAGCAGGCAATATGTTGTTTTTTTAAAACACTAGACTTGTTTACTATGCGATACTTTTCGACAATTGGTTTACATTGCCGTGCCACCTAAGTTCTCAATCAAAATCTACATTACATTTTCTGGTGAAGGTTTTACTTTTATTTTGAAATTTCAATTTTCAACGCCTTTATCTGTCGTTTGCTGTAGTAGATTATAATAAGTAAAAAACGAGCAAAAATGTTTCTGTTCTTATTAAACTTGTCTGTAGTCTATTGTACTTCTGAAAAGACTAGACCATTTAAAATTGTCGAGAGGAAAAAAAGGGCGAAAATAATTGTAATATTTAATATTTGCAAAAGCAATGTAGAAAATTTGTTAATAAATCAGACTGCAGATAAAATTTTCGTACTCAGTGGAGAGTTTTTGTGTAAAATATTGAATCTAATTTACAAATATGGAATTCTATCTAATTTAGAGTGTTGATACTTAATTTTTAATACGTTTAATATATAAAAATTCCGGATATGTACTAATATTTTTCTACAGCATGTTTATTAATATAGTACGAAGAGCATGAAAGCCAATTCTTTATCAAACTTAGTTTGTTGTTTCATGACGTCACGTGTTAACATTTCTTTCAGACATTACCAAATGAACAACCGTAATTGGCCAATGACCACATAAAAATGTACATAAAATGTATTAACTGATCTGCTTTTTGCATCTAATGTAGGGTTCAACATTTTTTGTGTCTGTCCCACTTCATTTTGAACCGCCGCGATCCAAATATCAAAATACCAATAACGACAATTCCCCGTTTAAATTTTCAATTTGCGAAACGGTTATTGTTGCTATACGGTTCGCTCGGCGCGGCTCAATTAACGCACCAAATTGATATCGAACGGTTCGAAGGAGCTCAGAAACAATGAGCAATATGAATTGTTATTTTAATATCGTCGGGCGAGACGTGCGGGAACCGCCATTGTTGTTTATGTTAATTGCGAACGGGGTAATTTACGAGCCGCGCGGCCTGTCGCCGCGTTACGTCGTAAATTTTCCACCCAACAAAAGATCCCGATCCATAACCGATAATCGAACGCATGTGACGCACTTTTTTACTTAAATCGAAAGGGTGAGGGGGAGAGGATTTTTGGATTTCGCGTCGCGGGGTACGTTTACGCAGATTCGACGCCATCTGGCGATGCGATAGCGAGCAATGTAACGGAAGTATAAATATGTACGAAAACACCACAAAAGGAACCACTTTTCCAGGTCGATTTTTCTGAAATTCCATTTAAATGTAATGTAGCTCTCTCTTCGGCAAGTTGTTTGAGTCACTTGTTTTGAAGCAATTATTCTTTATGGTTAAAGGGCGTATTGACCTGAATCAGCACTGAATTTTTTGTAAAAGATCAGTCTCAACTACTATGGTTTATGTGCCGTTTACACCGACTTCTCCAAAGTTTTTGACAAAATACACCACCCAACTCTTGGTCGGATTCCTTAAGAGTGACTTGTACGAACGATCTCGGTATTTTGTTGTTAATGGGATAAAATCAAATATAACTTCGGGGGTACCTCGTTTGTGTCCCTTATTGTTTGCCATTTTCCTGTATGACGTTGGCCGGTGCGTTTTACTCCTTACTTCCTCCTTGCAGATGGTCTAAAAATTTCAAAATTGGTTCACTCGGCGGCAGACTACGTCTTGATGCAGAGAGATTTGTCAAATTTTGAAGAATATTGTTCTCCGTTGCAAATTAAAAGTGATATCTACCTAGATAACTGCAAACTGAACTTTTCGGACTCTGTAAAGCACCTGGGGCTTCTTTTTGAGATGCTAGCAGGAAACATTGTTCAAAAGGCTTTGGATTTATTTTATGGGTGACTAGTGTGTTCAATAATAAAAAGTCTTTAATAATACTTATTTACAGTCTTGTCAGACCCGTGTTGGAATATGCTACGCCAGTATGGAATCCAATGTATCTTAAATATATCGGACTACTGGAGAGTGTCCAACGAAATAAGTGCTATAGATTATATATTTAATAGAGACAGGCATTTTTTTAGTTATAGTGAAAACTTTCATTTGTATTGTATTCACTTCGGAAAATCGTAGAACAAATTTTGATTTATTATTTCTTTATAAGGTTGGACTCTATTTTCGTTTTGGAAAAAATCTACATTAACTGATTATTAATTAACAGACGTACCCCCTACTTATAACAGGGTGGAGGACGCGTTTTTGAACCTTGACCTAATTGCTCTCAGCTTTGAATCCTTTAAACGACACTTAAGACGGTATACGAATTAACATACGGTAAAAAAATAATTTAAACATTTAAACTAGGCCACTGAGAAAGTATCTTTTTATTGTGACATTTCGTGCCTTCTTTTTATTGGACAGTTGGATCTATCTGTAGGAAAGACTTGTTTATAAATAAATAAATCAGTAAAATCATCGTTTTCATTTTTTTTCTTTAATGTTCAGTGGGATGAACAGTATCACCAAATAAGGATTCATGTCTAAACTACCAAAAAATGTTATCGCCAAATTTTTATAATTTTCAACGAAATGATGATTCCGTCACTAAAACTACTCCTCGGCCCGATTATGATCAAAATCAGAGTTTTTATTATTTCGTTACAATTTTTTAACAAAAATGTCACTCTCTGAATTAAACGGTAGCTCTGAATGAAAACTCAGCCTAAATTACCAAAAAACGACAAAAAAATCGACATCTTTGGTCAATTTCCACTTTTGGGGTTAAACAATATAAATACTTTTGTTATCAATTAGTCAAGACGATTTTGTGATCAAAATCAGCGTTTTCACCGTTTCTTTAGAACTTTTCAACAAAAATGTCATTCTCTGAGTTAAACGGTAGCTCTGAATGAAAACTCAGCCTAAATTACCAAAAAACGACTAAAAATCCACATTTTTGGTCGATCTCCACTTTTGGGGTTAAGCAATAGCTCCAAATAAGGACCCGTGTGTAATTTGACCTAAAAAGTCACTAAACTCCACTTTTTAGGGAAAATTTTGGGGAAACATAACGTTTCCAATTTTTTTTTAAATTTTGACCAGAAACTTCATCCGCTGAGCTGAAAAGTAGCTCTAATTGGACTAGAAATAAGATGTAAGAGATAATTAGTGTAAATCATTTATTGCCAAAAAAAGGTAGAGATAAATTTTAGAAATGAACATGATACACATGACATATTGTTTCTTTTTGAATTACAAATTATATTATATAAAAATTATAATGAAATATGTTCATGATGATCTAATTAACAGAAAAAAAAATATCATTTGATAATTAATTCATCACCAGTGAGAACAAACAATACCAGACATAAAAAATCACAGAAGAGCATCACCAACATCACAATTTAGAGACAAACATAATGCAAAAAAAGTAATGTTATGTTATGTTAGGATTTTGTTTCCCTTGTAAAATGGTCTACTACTTTTACAAGCACAGTGATTAATCACGAATTTGTAAATTTTAGTAAGAATTCTTTAAGTAATGTTTTTGACAATTATGTGTCTGATCACAGATCAGCTTTCATAGAACTTCAAATATTTCAAAATGACATCTCGAATTGGTACAAACTTCAGTGACTCCAGAATTCAGAATGTTGAGCAATCTCTTCGTCTGGAGGATTGGTTGGATTGCAATAGTTTTTACTATGATTTTTTGTACTATTTTAGATTACATCCAAAAATAAAAAATAGGAAATTAAGGCGTCTAGAGCTAATTTAAAAAATCTTTTTGTTCTTAAGCAGTGAAATTCGCTATTGAACAGGGTATATACAGAACGAAGGAAACAAAAAAATAGTTGGGATAAGCCTCGAGACTGATCAGAAGTTTTTCAGACGATCGTTCTCAATTTGTATCCCTCATAACGGTAAGAGAATGGACAGTGAAAATTCAGCTGGTCGACGCATAGCGATGGGTGTCCCACAAGGTTCAGTTTTAGGCTCTGTACTCTTCATATTACATGTAAACTGCCTTTTGAAAATTTTAACTGATGCATTTTTTGTGATGTGATCTTTCCTTGGTGCTGTCGTGTGGGAATTACGATGACCTCTCTACTGTAGGCTGTCGACGACTTCGAGGTCACCTGATTATTTAGCTGTTCGTATTTTTTTAACAATCTGCCCTTGGAGTTAAGAAACAAAAGTGTCTATTTAAAAAACGATTAAAAATATTTTTGTTATCCGAGACAATTTACAGTATAGACTCTAGACGAATTTTTTTGAGTAAATGTTTTTTATATGTCTACGTACATTGTACCTATTATGAATGTTGACTATTCCTATACAATTTTGTAGTTGTCCTTGGAAAAATAATTATTATTATTATTATTATTATGAATGGCAGAAAACTATATCTCCAACATTTATCCTTATTCTTGTTATCCAAAACATTTTATAATATAGACGAATTTTTAGTTGTCTTTGGGAAAATATATATTATTATTATTATTATTAAACGCAAAAATTTAAGTTGCCCTTCGTGGTCCAACAAAATTACGATGAATATAGCGTCAGGAGATGTTTACGGCAGGTTTTGAGGTTAAGTTTTTAGTAACGTTAACTTGTGAAACAACGAAGAAACAAAATGGCAATTTATTTCAAGCCGAACATTTTCAAACCAAATTCATTCCCGCCTCACGTTACTGCTACCGTAATAATAAGAATAGATCGGCGCGAATAGTTTAGAAGAAAAAACGGGGTTTCTAATTTAAAACCGCCGCAATGATACACGCAGTATCTACCTAGAGGGATTAAACAATGAGCCGATTCCTAGAAATTTTCGGCCCGCAGAGAGAGAGAAAAAAAGGAGACAATGCGTGGCGAAATTTTTCGAAGCTGAAATAGCCCGTGTTTTGTACCGGCTCGACAAACAAAGCAGCTGTTTACATTATCTGGTAATGATAAGTAAATCCCAGGTAGAAAAACGTAGACCGTGGCGACGAGGGGACAGCGTTTGTACAAGAGTTCCTCACACCTGGGCCAGATTAAGGACACAAATACCGATGTACGGCCCGAAAGTGGAACGACATTGTAGCATTTTATCGATTTCGTTTCGATAATGGTTCGATTCGAACGAAACGGAATTTCATTTTTTTTATAGTGGGTAGGGCAAAGCAAGCAAAGGGCAAGCTACGGATTCCTGGCACCAACAGCAAAGGGGCAAGTTGCTGAGAATTTTTTGGAGTTATAGGGGTGTCAAAAAATTATAATTTTTCTTAATAACTTTTTTTCTAATTTTCCGGCTAACCTTAAACTTAGCATGGTTACTACTAACATTATTTTTTATCTTTTGACCCAAGTTTAGGTAAAAAGTTTAATCGATATGACCTTAGCTGCCCACAACTTTAAGAAAATTTTGTCAAACCTTGTTTATAGTATATTATGTGCGGTAAACTTCATTTGAGTCGCGAGTTCATTGGGCAAAAGCGGAGCGAGTGTTTAATAGACTTGTTGCATACTCGACAAACATCAAACATCAAGCCGTGAGGTTAAAATCTCCGAAAACATCCGATTGTTTCGAAACACTTGCGGTAATATCCCGGAAATGTCCGAAGGGGCTAGGATCCGTGGGACAAGAAACTCAGGTGGTAAATTGACGTTTCCTGCGAGCTAGATCGGTGTATAATTAGGTATTTTACAGAAGGGAGTAGAAAAACGTTTTTAACAAATTATTTTAAAAGTTAATAGTTAAAGACTATTAAAAAAGCTTTAAAGAATTTGTTGTTTACCACAATGAAATGAACCGCTCCCAAGAAAACTGCCCTGTATATGTTTTATAATTATCAAAGAAACAAATTTAACAGTAGATTTTGCTAATGGACAAGGGGTGTGTTTTGAAGATTTGTGTTCGTCTTTAATGGTAATCTTTTAATATTTGCAAAAAAATTGAAACAAAAATTTCGAAAACGTCAGATTATGTCAAAAAATGGAGAGAGAAACAGTAAATATTTTTGAGTTATCGAAAAAATACTACGCGAACTTTAGACTCAGTTTTTTCCTTATTATTTTCTCTCTTATTCTCTAAACTTTCTGAGTTTTCCGAAATTTGACAAACCTATACTTATTTAACTAGAATGAAATAAAATTGTTGTTTTTTTATATAGAACCCATTTGAACCAATTTTGATACAATAGTACGTATTTTTAATATCAGTTTCTGCAACATGCGAAAGGAAAAAGTTTCCTAATTATTCTTAAAATAGTTTGAGGATCTAAGTATGAAACTTAACCTGAATCGATATAAATTAAATTTTGCTGTTCTTTTTTACATCCTTTTAAATTCGCGCTAAATCTGAATTAGATTTTGTTAGAAAGCGGGTTTTATTTCAGGTTTAGGAACATAGTATATAAATTGAAATGTATAAAATTTAATTCTCTTTCAGAATTTTTTATGATAAACATCAAATTGCATTTGAAAAAAATAACTTTTCACCCATTTTATTTAGGTCTGAGCAATTATGATTTTGTAACCGCTTGGTGCGTCGCAGATGTTATTGCTCTACAGGAAACTAATATTCAGCTTACTAGTAAAATGTTCAACTAATCCAGCAATAAAAATTTACTTTAAATGGAACATTTTATAATGATTTGGAGCAGCGATTTGAAATTTTGGTGGTTTAAAATAGAAGTGCAAGTGCAATTTTTTGATACTATGTATCATCAAATAGCATATTTTGAGAAAAAAAAAACAATAAATGCAATTTTATAGAAATAAAATATTAAATAGGAAAAATTACATTATTTTGTTTTAAGATTAGTAATAAAATAGTAAAATATAATTCCATAAAAAATATCAAACTTAAAATAAAAGTTTTTTAAATTAATTATTCAACAAAATGGCAAATTTTCAAAAAACAAAAATTTATAAAATTTTAAAAACCTCTGGAAAATCGTGGCGGCCATGTTGCAGGGAATCACTTCTCCTATTACCACCTGTTTACCTGTCTCATAGTTTTATTCTTTGCTAATACTCGTAATTACCTCACCATTAACCTATTCGTTTAATTATTTAATGTCATTAACTCAATTAAATATACGTATCTATATAATAAAGGGTAAAGTATTCACCTTTTAGCACACATAAAATTACCGTCATAATTTATGTCTCCTTAAGGCGCAAAATTATTTATCGCAATATAGGCGCCTACGTTTTGCCATAATGCGCGGAATATTTTAAATGTACAAATAATGCAGATAATGCAGAAAAGTTAGAAAAAAAAAACAGATAGAACTTTAAAGAAATGCATAAAAATATATTTTTAAAAAAGTATAACCAGAACGTCGGTAAAAATTAAATATACAGTTTGTCCCAGTATGGGCAACGACATACGGTATTACGGAAATTCTAAACAAATAAAATATTCTATATTTATTTATTTATCTTTTTTGAGTTTATTAAAATGCGTTAAGATTTTTGGGAGTTATCGACAGTTATTTTCGAAAATGTTCGAACAGCCCTTTTGCAAAGAGCATGAAACAAAAAAGATTTAATGTTTGTTTCAGATTAAAAACTAACTATATAATATTTTTGCAAAAAGCGAGATCTATCATATCAAAATCATATTTTTTCATATTTCAGGGAGCGCACAGGTCTGAGACACCCGGTACAGTACAATCCCACGTCCAATCGAAGTCGACAAAAACGTGAACGAAACCAGCGGCGCGCGGCCGATTTGAATCAGAAATTGGCTTGTTTATTTTCCCCAGCCAATCCCCCTCCCCCCACAACAAATGAGAAATATGAATTAATATTTCATCCCCACCCCCGTCGTATTTCCCATATTATGAATTCGTAACGCCCACGATACGTGCTCCTTACTCCATCGAAACAACGGGAAGTGGGGGGGGAGGCCCGTCAATAATATATGCCGCACGTCCTATTACAACGTTTTCCCTTCGGAGCGAACTACCCCCGCAGCCGCCCACTCCCCTCTCGGGCGTTTTCTTTTCTTGCCGAGATAACGGAATTTCCGCGGCCTGATGCGCCTCTCGTTTATCATTCCGAAACGTCATAATTAACCCGATATGGAGGGCCGGCCCCCCACCGCCACGGCCTTCATTTATTATGCATTGGAAATCGGGACAACGGCCCCCAGAAAGAAAATGGGATTTTTCCCCGATTATTTTCGCCGGAAATGAGTATATTTTTGTGCCACATTATTTACGGGGTCGCCCGTATAAATGGATAACAATAAATGAAAATCATAAATAAAAGTTTTTATTTATGGAACACCATGTATGTTAGTCCAAGAGTGAAAATGATATTCAAATGCTTTAATATATATTACTTTATGGGCGGCCCTGTAGGTGGTGCGCAAAAATCTATATCCTTTACTATACCATCAAGCTGCATCACACATCTAGTATCAGATGTATCAACACGCGACTCTCAAAAGACCGTACATTTTACAACGCTTTCGGCCAACACCAAAGACCTATTAATCAACCAGCTACAGTAAACCAGCAAGTAGAAGTCAGCAAACTACCCATCCTACTACGAGAACACCGAAAAGTACTCACCGTTCGCGCCGAACATCGCATGGTGGACGTATTGGTTCTGAACACCGAACCCGGGACTGTTGCTCAGACTGTAGAGCTGCTGAAACAGGCTGTCCTGGTTCTCCTCTTGCTCCCCCTTCTGGGCGGCCGCCACCTGAGCCCCGGTCATCTGCATCCCGGCCATCTGCATCTGCAGCAATTGCATGTGAGTGTTGTTGTTGATGTTCTGCGGCTGCTGCTGCTGTTGCTGATTCGCGGTGGTCGAATCGGCCGTGCTAGAAGCTCCGGGAAGCGGCGGTATGGTGAACTCTCCTCCCTCGCCGGTTTCCTTGGTGCCTTGATTTTCGAGGTGCGCGCGCACGTTCCCGATGTGGCTCTTGGTGAATATGTGGTCTTGTACCGAGTACTTGTGCGAGTACTTGAAGTTGCAGTACTTGCAGTCTTCCGGCAGTACCGGGTTATCGTTATCCGGCTGTCCGAGGGCCTTTTGCAAGGCCAGCTTGCTCTTCTTCTCTTTGGCCCTAGCGTTTTGGAACCACACTTGCACCACCCGCTTGGGAAGTCCGATTTCTCTGCCCAAACTCTCGCACTCGGCCATCGTGGGCGTTTTGTAATCGCCGAACAAAATTTTCATGATTTTCACCTGCACCGAAGACATTTGGGTGCGGTACCGTTTGGCGCCTCCGTGCTGGGAACCGCCGCTGGTATTCATCTGGCGTTGGGTATTGCTCTGGGTACTACTAGCGGGAGAGGTCGGGTTGCTCTCGTCGTCTATGAATTCAGTCGTCTCAGACATGGTGTCGCTCCTTTCGTCGCACAGAGAACGCTCGCTCAGATCTGTCAGTGGCCCCGGATCGCACAAATTTCTCTCGTGTTCCATGGACACTTTCATAGGGCGGGACAAGTCCACCGGTTTCGATAGATCCAATGGGATCTCACCGCCTTCCCCCTTTTCACACTTTATCTCGCTCTTGTCACCGTTGGAAGACGAGGAGGCGTGTTGCTGCAGTTCGTTGATGTACCTCTTCATGCTCTCCTCGTAGTACTTTTTAATGGAGCTCTCCATGTCGGGATGCAGCTGCGGGAAAAGCGGCGGAATCATGTTTGGGTTCTGCTGGAACTTGCTATCGCCGCCGCTGCTCAAGCTGGGGGCCGACTCCAGGCTAATCTCCTCATCAGGTAAAGCGTCGATGTTGATCTCGCCCCTCGCGCATTGATCGGCGTGTTTCGTGCTCAGATGCGACTCTAGCGCGGACTTCACTTTGAACAAGGCCGGGCAAAATGGACACCTCTTATTAATCACTTGGGCGTGGGCTCTAAACTGACCCTTCCTTTCCCGAGCACGGGTGTTTTGGAACCAAACCTGTACCACGCGTTTCTTCAAGCCGACCTCCCTGGCGATATTCTCCAACATTTTCCTCGACGGGTTACTTTCGATCTGGTACTTCTGGTAGAGGTAATCCAACTGTTCGGGTAGAATAGTTGTCCTTAGACGTTTGTCTTTGGGTTGATCTGACGTGTCGCTTTCGCCGTCAAAGTCTTCGATTTTCCTCTTCTGTCCGGTAACGTTATTCAGCATGTTTATCAACGGGTGGGGCACGTTGGGGGTGGGAGCGTTCGCGTTCTGTTTCGCCATCTCGCCCAAATTAACCCCAAACTGCTGAAGTTGAGCGTGCTGCTGCAGAATCCCGAACGGAGAGTCCGGAGGATACGAAGGGAACAGGTTGGGGTTCATCAAGTGAACCAGCTGATGCTCGCGCCATAACTCGAACCTGGGGAAGACGAGGTTGCACTTGTCGCACTGGAACGTGCCTTCCTTCGTATCTGACGGCGATGGCGACGTAGCCGGGTAGTTCATCTGGCTCGGGGTAGGAGTAGTAGGTTGATTCGGCGGGACAGGGCTGTGAGCCGAGCTAGGTTGCGAACTCGATTGTTGTGTTAAGTTTTGGGGTTGCGTCTGTAGCTGTTGCTGCTGCGACTGTTCGGCGATGGTGCTGGAATTAGAGTCCTCCGAACTCAAAACGGCAGCTATTTGGGCAGCGGCCGCTTGAGCCTGCGCGGACCGCTTAGCATCCTCCTCTTTGAAGCAGTGAGTTTTCTGATGACGGATCAGTTCGTAGTATCGTTGGAAAACAAGCAGGCATTTCTTGCACTGATAGTTGAGGCCGGGGGTTCGCTGGAACCTGTTGGCGCCGGACTCATCGATACCCGGAGCGGGTTCCGCGGCCGGTTGATTCTCGTACACTTTCCGGGCTTTCTGTCTGGCATTTTGGAACCACACCACGATCACTCTAGGGCTGAGATTGAGCAGTTTGGACAAGTATTCCAAGTCGTCGTCCTTGGGGTACGCGTTGTTCTCGAAAAACTCCTGCAGCACCTTAATTTGGTAGTCGGTGAATCGCGTACGGTTGGCTCGTTTGCCAGTCGAGCCGCTTGAACCTTGACTATTCGAGCAGTAGTCTTTGTTAGGGCTCAGGCATCGGTTCGGGGTCATGGGAAGCATCCCCTGCAGAGTCCCGGGATTTGGAAAATTTTGTTGGTTGATTTTGGGTGGCGGCAACATAGGACTGCTCAGACCGTGGTGGGTTTGCATGTTCATAGTGGGCGTGCTCGTCGTTAAGGTGTCACCAAGTTGCGACGCGATGATCGACGTCAGCGTTAGGTTGTTGGGAGTGGTGGGCTGAGACATGGTCATGCCCTCGCTCGACGCGACAGAAGTGGCGGGACTTTGAGGCGTCTGCAAGTTCGGAGGCAGGTTGAATATGTTCAGCTTTTCTTCGGCGGGTTTGTCCTCGAATTTCGGCTGCTGGTGTTGCGTTTGGGGCTCTTCCGCCGGCTCTTCTTTGATTTCCGCTTTGATCTCGGGCTGTTGAAGCGGCGACGACGACTCTTTACTCTTGTTTTGCTCGTCGCTACTGCTACCCGAGCTGTTCAGCGGCATCACTTTCGCTTCGCCAGTTTTCTCGTACTCTTCCAAGTTCAGTGTCGTGCTCGGGGGGTTGTTGAAGTTGTAAGGACTGTCTTTGTTACGTTGGCGTTCTTTAAAGAGGGTGTTTCGGAACCAGTGTTTGATCACTTTGGGCGGCAACCCGCTCTGGGTGGCCATCTCGTGGATCTGGTCTTCCGAAGGGGAGTTGTTGATGTCGAAGTGGGCGCGCAAAATTTTCAACTGTTCGTCGGTGATTCGGGTACGGGCTCGTTTTTGATTGGCCGCGGCTGCGTTCGCGACCTGCGACAGACGACGTGTCAAAACGTTTACGGATTTTTGCGAGAAAAATCGCGAGATATATTTACGGCGACCGGCCGGCCTTAATAAATCTTAACAAATTGGTCGTAAATCAATTACACGATGATTATCACAATGCAAGGCTACATCTTACAAAATGGCAATTAAAATAATCAACGGAGCTGGATCGAGCTTTAGTTAATATGTGCGGGAACGTGTAATCATATCGAGAGGGAGAGAGACGGACGACACCGGTCGGATAGTTCGAATGCCGGAGGAAAATAATTATTAACGGTGGAATAAGCGCGGACTGGTTTTTACAAACGAACTATTTTTTACGTCATAATTTCGTTTTTAATTTCCGGGATGCCGAAACTAGGCGGCAGTACGAAAAAATATACCCTTAAATCAGATCCCACATTTGAGGAAACAATTTATTGAATATTTTGTTTTACTATTACACCTATTATCATAGGAGTATGCATTTTGCAGCGTTCATCTTCAGGCACTAAGAGTACGAGGGCTGCCGTTTATATTTGGGGATTTTCTTAAACTAGTCTTGCCATTTGGCGACTAATGTTTTTATATGGAAAGAGTGTTGTTTGTGTTTTTTGTGATAAATTAAAAAAATTGTGACTGTTAAAAATGGAAATTAATTTTTTATATATTTACACAATAATAATGCATCGATGAACTTAATTCGACTTTTGGACTACTGTTTATCAATCGTGGTCGTAGTTTTCTTAATCGGTGGTTTTCCAAGAAAACATTGATCAGTGCGGAAACTGATTTTGCAGGATCGTCATTATGTTCAAAATTCCGAAATTTTAATGTACTGCGTTACTGTACAGTACAGAATAGTGCACTGTTGATCTTCAGGACAAGAAATAAACAAATTTTCTGATACGCTATACAGCTAACTATCAAACCAGTATATTCACAGAAATGTTATCGCCCGTTAAAGTAATGGAGCTATAAGTCAGACAAAACAAAAATAATTCAGATATTTTCTGAAAAAACCAAAAACTATATTTTGAATAACTTTTCCATGTTTGCCAGGTATCATTGCTACACATTAACATTGATTTGTTAAAAATGGATAACTTGATAAATTAATTAATTTTTACTTTCACACATATAAGTTTTTTATTTCCTGGTGTTTAGGTCAAACAGATATTGCAATAACTTTTGCTTATGTTTTTAAATAAAAACATTGTAACTGCAATTTTGTAATATACTGTAATAATAGGTTTAGTTAAATGATCGATTTTGTTTGGTTGTAAAGTTTGTTCTTGAAATTGATCGATTTTTCTAAATTAAAATTAAAATCATTTTTCCGCTTACTGTTTGCTACGTGTATACGTATCGGTCAATAGACCTCATCATTTGAAGCAAAATAGTTTATATTAACAACATGAGTCCGATTTCGGTCAGTAGCGGAGCTACGGGTTGGTAATTCCTCCCCGAAGAATATCATTATAAACATTTTAAAGATTATTGAAATCTACAGGGTCATGCATTTTTGGGAGTGAAGGCTTCTTTTTCCCCCACAAACTTTTTCGTAGTACGCCTCTGACATCTTCCAGTTACAAAACTGGGTGGTAAATACGCATATGCGTTCTATGTCTTTCTTAAATTTTGACGCATAGATCTAACAGCCAACAAGCATAGGTACTGAATTATTCGGAAAAAGTAGTTTTGGGACAACCTGTACATATATAAAATATATATAAAAAAGAACAATAAAAAGTAAAAAAAGCAACCGTTTAAATGAATAAGAACAATTTAAATATTAATTAATATCATGTAATACATAACTAAATATTCAAATTAAAGGCGTATTACTATAAAAAAAACACCGCAATTATTAACAGCATTTGCATTAATTCTACACCGTCAGCAAATCTCTCCACTGCTGTATTGGAATTTCCAAACAATAAGATTACTAATTCCCAGTAAAATGCGACGACATTGACGTCACCTAAATCGTTAACACCTCCAAATAAGATCTGACGGGTATTTCCTGGTATCGATAGACAATAATATTAACAATGATCTGCCGCTTAATGGACGCCTAATTGAAAAGTTCATACCTACGCCGGATAAGAATAGCGGTTCCGAAGGCGTCAATACCCGAAGATCAGAGTAGACCACATATAGATCAGCGTTTTGACACTTGCAAATGTTTCTGATTGATTTCTAAAAGGCAATAACGGTTTTGTATACATATAAATCATTAAGGTGATTCTAACCACAGGTTTTTATATATTCTGAAATGAAATTAAATTAGCAAATTTAACAAATATACCGCGTACTCAAATACGCTTACACATCCCATAAACACGTACGCTGCTTGCAGATAATACGAAACTTTATCAATAATAAAAATGCGAGTACTTTGATGGAATTTAGTTGTAGGAGCGATAGATGGCGCTGGTGAATCAGGAAGAAGATTAAATGGCGACGGCGTCAAAATAGTCAAACCTAGTGAAGTTAGTCGAATGTTTTAAAAAATATTACGTAAAGTTTATTTGTGGAAAAATTAACTGAGACGCCATTCTTAATTTTAAACGGTCCCTTCACATAGAAAGTCGAGCAAACTGCAATCTTATTTGAAGAAAATGGTGGGTCTCGTGAAAAATTCCACAGCGAGAAAATAAATGATCTGTTTCTGCCTTTTCCAGAAATACCCTAAATTAAATCCATTGTTACATTTTATAAAGATTGCATCGGTTTTTGTTGAGTGCAACTAGCTAACGTTTCGCCAATCATCCTGTTGGCTTCTTCAGAGCTGGCTCGCATTTTACCCTGTACCTGCTTCTACATTGTTTGAAGAGAGCGGAGCTAAATGAGGGACATAAACATCGTCTCGGATGACTGATTGCCATATTGGTGACAGGTAGAGACCCGAGTCGCGGTTAAGATTGTTAGGTTGCTTCTATATTTCTATAGACTCTCGTTGGTAAAAGAATCGATTACATGCACGAATTTTAGTTTCGTAGAATAAAATTCTATGTCCGGTCTCGTGATTGTGTTCGGCAACTGCTGATGAGTTGATTTGTCTTAGTCTTAAGGCTAGTTCATGTTCTTTGAGAATAGTTGATATTTTTCGTCCGGTCTCTCCAATGTATTCTCTGCAGCAAATGCATGGAATGCTGTAAACTCTGGCATCTCAAATGGAATTTTGTCTTTGACGGATCGAAGATGAGAGATTCTTGGACAAGTAGTAAATCTAGTTTTGACGTTATATTTCTTTAGAACTTTTGATATGTAGTCAGTGAAGTTTTGAGTATAAGGAAGCACAACAGCGGCAAGTGTGCGATTGCTTTCGGTTTCATTGCTATTGGAAGGTTGTGGTGAAGTGTATTTTGTGTTGGAACGCTTAATATCTTTAATGTGGATATTATTAGAGAGAAGAGCAGAGGTAAGATGTTTTAATTCTGGGTTCAATGACTCGGGTTTAGATAGTTTTACCGCTCTGTAAACAAGAGAGTTGATAACCGATGATTTTTGGGCCGGATGGTGATGTGAATATGCATTAAGGTATCAGTCTGTGTGCGTAAGTTTTCTGTAAACACAATGACCCAATGGAAGGTCTGACTTTCTATTGATAAGAGTATCTAATAATGGAAGATTATTATTTAGTGTATAGAGTTTAAATATCTAAGAAAATCTACTAGGGATTCCTGACCATGAGGCCAAATAACAAAAATATCATCGACGTAGAGTTTGCATAATTTTGGTTTTAGATGGAAGGTGTCGAGAGCTTTCTTCTCAAAGGATTCCATAAATATATTCGCGATGACCGGTGATAGTGGAGAACCTATAGGTTGTTCCCGACGTATATTTAAATTTTTAACCGTTATAAGAAAAATATGTTCCAGACAAGCCTTTTTCAATTAAGGTGAGGAGGTTTAGTTCCAGATTCTCGAATTTCAATATATCTAAAATAATGGTGAATGTTTCAGGAATAGGAGTCCGTAGAGACAAGGAATTTTAGAGTCAGGAGCGGTGACAGATTTTTTCAAGAAGTCTGATAGAGAGGAAGCCTTAATGATAGATTTATTTAAGTTGACGATATGATCCGTCTGTAAGAATATCTTGAATCTTTGAAAAATTAATCCATGGTTGTTCAAAAGCAACAAAAAAAAAACAAAAAATTTTTCTCTGATACAAAAAAAATCACCTTTTTGCTTTGTATCAGGTTCTTATTATTCTTTTTTTTTTCTTTTTTATTAACCTTATTATTATTTTACTTAGGAAGTTATAAAATTATCAGCGTATAGCACGGCTCGATGATGACGCCACCTGGCCCACTGACGACGCGCGGGAGGAGAATACAGTATTCCCGTCGTCGCCGCCGCCGTCGGATCATCGCTTCGCAAGAAACTTGAATGTTTAATGGTAGGAAACGACACCGTATTCTCCTAATAATTTATTTACGGTACGGCGGCTTGTGCGTGTCCGCGAGCCGCTCCGAATTCGGTACAGTTCTCGGAATTATAGGACCCGGGGTCGCTATTATTGTTCCGAATTTAATTGTACCAAATTACATCACATTTATTTTTAATAACGGGGACCGCAGCGGCGGCCACTTAATTATTTTCCGTTTTTCTATATAGCGTATATATATAGAGAACCTACATAATTAATAACTCGGAGGATAACGGTTGTGATCGAGCCAAAAAAAAATTACGTCTTTCCCGGAATAAAACGACATCTTAATTCGTATTCGGTACAATGTAAACGACGAGAAAATACTTCGAGACTCGTTAATTTCCTACGTGGGTCGGATCATTTCTAGCGGCTATCGTTTCAGGGCCGGATCCGACAACAGTTGATAGTTATGCAGCCCAACGTCACAGTAGAACAATAGAAACGCAGTATAATACGACCAAAAATATAGTGTATTTATTGCTTTGACGTTTTAAGTATTTCACAGTACCTTAACCGCAGACCTTCTCAGGAGCGTGGTAAAACCCATCCCATTCTGCATTAGTTAGGTCTTGCCTGAGATGAACCGTAACGAATATTTGCAGAAACATGAAATTTTTATTTCAAACGTAAATGGACCGCTTTAAATTTGATTAAGCATTGATGCTGTGGGGCATATTACAATAAGTAGAAGCGTTTATTTTAACATCAGGTGATATGTATCGTTCACAAGAGTTTAATCTAAATTGCAATATGTTCGTATATATTACGGAGATGTTGACTGTGATCCTTCCAGTAAGCACGTATTTAGGTACTTGACATTCAAGCTTTCACCCTGCGAGGCTGTTTTCACTGGATAGATGAAAGGTAAAGGTAAGTACCTGTACTCTATTTATCTTACAACTAAGGTTGAAAATAATCATTTTTGTCTTGTGTGACTGTCGATTAACAAGATTATTCTTCTTGTATTTTTGTATCTTCTACATAGTGCTTCCATTTGTAAACAACAACAGTCTTTCTTAAGAGTATAGATTTATATTTTGAAGAGAGCTACACGAAATTAGTAAAAATAAAATATTTTAATAAAGACTACAAAATCGATACAATAGCACAACAAAACAGACATGAAATTTTGAGATTACCCCCGTATATTTAACCCGATTGAGATGATTTGGTCCGAGTTGAAAGCTCATAGAAGAAGAAATAACACTGCACCAAAATTTAGTGATTGTACCATAAACATAATTCGGCAAGAGGTAGCTAAAATATCAGTACAAAGCTGGTCTAACTATGAAAAAGGGGTAATAAAAGAAAATATTTATCGAGAACGATTATTGGCGGAGTTGATCATCGAACTAGGTGACGATAGTAGCGATAGTGACGATTTTTTAAGTGACTGATACCTTATTATTATTATATTCAATATTTTGTATATTAATAAAATTTTATTAATTTGTTATTTTCTACTAATTTTTTTCTATACCTGTTTAAAGAATTGCTGGGTGAAAAAGGTTGAAAACATACTTATATCCCGCTTGTTAGTGGAGGTAGATAAATTATAATAATCTAAGAAAAATTAATATCTAAATTATCTGCCTAGCTGTATAATTGCATTCACGTATAATTATTAATGTATTAATTATTTTAATAAACTACCTGTAGTCACGCCACTGTCACGTTATGAAAATTAGTGTGACGCTAATTTCGGACCGATTCGAGAGTGTCTTAAAAACTGAAATACCGAAAACTAGTAACCAAGCAATTAATCTGAACTTCACTTTAAGTTGTCCACCATGTACATTTTATTACGCTCTTGCATGAAGAAACATACTATAACAGACTCTCTTTCCCAGGAGTCCTACAAAAAGTGGATAAACTTCTTCAGCCAATAATATTTTAAATGAATCTGGTGACTAAAATGGCGTTTACCAACATTGTCACGTAATATACTATTAAGCAACTATTACTCACCAGCTGGTCGTTTTAGTTAAAACATAGTCTTTCATTTTTGAATAGGCAAATTTGATTTTGCAGTTTTATAACAGAAAATTGAAGAAGTCAAAATGTGGTGACGCTGGCCGATGGTGACAAATACATCTCAAGAATACTCGAAAGTAAAAGACTTCGATAAGTGGATAATATTTATACCATAATGTTTGTAAATTTGTATCAGGTTGATTCTAGATTACTTATTTATTTAGTCCAAAAATTGTCCAACTTCTTCAAACCGTGACATATAACGGACATCAAAAGAAAAATTTTGTGAGTTTTTAATTAAGAAGCAAAACATGTTTCTTTTAATAGAATATTAAACATTTATTTCAGAGAGCGATAAAGTTAATTTGGCACAACCACATTTTCACTTGCATACCCTCCATTTAATGGTACTTTAATAAAGACTACAGAGGTCACAACAAGAAGTCAATTTTGAAGCTATTTTGGTAACTTTTTAGCAATGTGAATACAAATTATCCTAATTTATTGTATATTTTTTTCTCTTTTCGTTTATTGCTAATTTATTTATTTATATTAATTAGGAGAATTGTATGGCAAAGAAGTGTTAAATAACAACAATTTGTTACATTTGTTACATGGCAGCGATATTATCCTACACCAATTTTTCTATTAAAACATAAATTGATTTTCTAACAAAAGCGTCATATTTGTCGACAAATAGAAGTCAAAACAGATCAGAATCCGGCGCTCAAAATATGTTGTCCGACGCCTTTTTGTATTTTCTTTCAGTTCACTCTCGACCTGGATTCCAAGAAAAAAACAAATAGGTCTATGGACGAGGCAAACATTGGTCCTTAATTAGTCGAGAGCACTAATGATTTCTACGGGACCCGAGAAGATAATTTCTTCGCCAAACAAAGTGGTTAACAAGTCGCGCAACATTATCACTAAGCGTCGAAAAGAAAACACACGCAATACTTAAACAATTTTAGCATTATTCCATAATTATCTCCATCGCTAAAGCTCGGCATACGCGCGCGATCTCACTTGGGTTCGCGAGACCGGTCGTCACGTTAAAGGTTACCCTACACCCGCACGCTTGTCGCTCAGTTTACTAGAGTACTCTTACGTATGGTAATACGAAAACTACAAGAAACTCGATGTTTGTGTAACACAAACGAATTGAGGGTAGAGACGTTACACCTATAAGAACAGAAAGGAAGAGGAATTGAAAAAAAAATCCTATATCGTCGTTCCTAGCTATTTTTTCAACAATAAAATAAAAAGAGAAGTTTGCTATTGACTTCAGCTATTCATTCAGTAGCCCTAAAACGGACAAAACGAACGATAAGCACCAGTGTCTGAGGAATCCTTTAGTGCAATTATTGAGTCTGGATGAAATTTAATAATAATAATAAAAAAGAAAGATTAACAGTTGCTTGGTCATTTGCTCATAATTTTAGGTAGAACAGGAGTGGATAGTTTTGGTTGGTTTAGTTTTTGGAAACCGTAAACGAATGTAAAAGATAGAGTGGAACCTTTTCCATTTCATCAGTAACTAACGGACAAAGTGATAATTAGATTGAGGACCATATTTATTTAATCACTAACTAGTGAACTAGATAATAATGAAAGATCCAAAGATCAGCAGAACTGGATAGTTTTATTTGAAACATTTTCCATTTATTCAGCAGGTAACTAAAAAACTAAATAATAATGATGAAGCAAAATATCAACATGATTGGGTAGTTTTGGGTGGTTTAGTTTTGGGAAACTGCACACGAAGGTAAATGATACATTGGAATATTTTTATTTCATCAGTAACTAATGAACTAGATCATCATAAAAGAGCCAAAGATCAACAGAACTGGATAGTTTTGTGTGGAACATTTTCCATATAGTCAGTAACTAAAGAACAAAATAATAATAATAATAATAATGAAGTAAAATATCAAAAGGATTGAGTAGTTTTGGGTAGTTTAGTTTTGAAAAATTGCAGACCCCTGTAAAAGATGGTCCGGAACGTTTTTCGCTTCATCAGCGACTAAACGACTGAGTGATAATAAAAGAGCCAAACGTCGATAGGAGAATTTTGGTCAGTTTAGTTTGAGGAAATTGCAAAGATGGAATAAAGATGAACAGGTCCGGGTGGTTTTGGTTTGTTTGCGCAAGTCGCATCTATCGGATCTGACTCGAGTGCCGCTTCTCACTGTACCCGCCGCAAGCCTTATTTACAAGCGACATTAAGATTATAATTATGCTCCGGGATTAAAATGTCTTGTAGGTAAATGAATTGGTCGGTGTTTGTGAAGGTTGAGAGCATCGTCCAGGTAGAGGGATTCGAACAATTCCCCGGAGTAATTACGTTTCGGAACACCTGCGTGTATTTTTCCGACGTTTTCAAAAATTTTTGACAATGTATTGGAACTTTTGTTCTCTGCCGTATTGTTAGGCTTCTAGGTAAAATTTGCCGGCGGTCGCTAGATGCGCAGGCGGACCACTGATTTTTCATTTGAATGCTTATAAATTAATTTCCGTTGATAAGTCTCCTGGATTCGTCAAAATATTAAAATTTTGTGATTTCTTTTAACCAAAACAAACTGTAAAACTGGCAAGGTTGCAAGTATTATTTTTATATCCGTCACTACGGACAACCAACCTATGCCAAACTTCATAACCTTACTTCAAGCCGTTCCTTTGAGATATATACAGTACGATCCAATTTTTTTACATAACCACGATCATTTCAATTGCCATTTCGCGTGAAAACCCGAATCAAAGACTTACCGCCTGCTGCTGCATCATGGCCGCCTGTTGTTTGGCCAAGATGGCCTGCTGATCCTGCGGCCCGAACTGGCTCATCGGGTCGTACGGCGGCGGCGGCATCATCAACGGCACCAGTGGCGGCTGCAGGTTCATCGCCGCCAGGGCGTTCAGCCCCAGCGGCAACCCCATTCCCATCATCTGCATCATCGGATTGAAGTTGAGCTGCTGCAGCTGCATCACGTTGAAGGCGGCCTGCATCTCGGACATTTGCTGAGCGAGCGCCATCGGATTCTGAGCCATGGTCTGCGCGAGCATCGCCTGGATATTCGCCGGCAGCGAATCGGTGCTGCTGGCCGGCGTAGTCGAAGAGGTCGGCGTCGAAGGCGCGGTCGAGGTCGCCTCCGGAGGCGTTTGGAGGTTAAGTTTCGCGTGGAGGACGTCCTTGGACTCGTCCTCCTTGTCGGGGGTCGCGTTTTCCGCGGCGGCGGGACTTTGCGTGGCGGTCGGGGTAGTCACTCGCGGTTGCGTGTTGTTCGTCGACGACGTCGCCACGGTCACGACCACGGTTTTCTTTTCGATCTCGTTTTTCAGCTGTTGAGCATACTTTTCTAAGTATTCGAGCGGCACCAGGTCCTTGTGCACCTCCTCACAGTGAGACTTGAGCACCCACACACTCGAGAACTCTTTGTTGCACGTCTGACAGGTCGATTTACTTACTTCGGGCAAACTGGCGACGTCGCCGCCTTCTTCGGTTGCGTCTTTCGCCGGTTCGGCTTGTTCTTCGGATACCGCTGGTACCGGCGTCTCCGGGATCTCTTCCGCGGCGCTGGCCGCCACCGCGGCCGCCGCCTCCGCTTCCGCGGCCTTTTCTTCGGCTTCGCGTTGCTGCTGCCGCTGCCTCCTCTGGTGGCTCTCGTTGTATTGCATCACCAAGTCGAACCCGAACCCCTCGAGCAAATGTTTATAGATGTGCGAACCCTTTTTATTGTTGGACATGTTCAGTTTCGATTGGTCTTCGATCGGAGGCGGACTCTTCGCCTGGTTCGGTTCGCTCGCGTTTTGAAATATGGCCATCGGGGCCGCGAACATGCAGTAGAGCTGGTGCGCGCTCAACTGATCTTGCGAATTGAATAGCGAGCCGCATTTCGAGCACCCCGTCATCCCTTGACTACCTGAGAGACCGGGCGACGGCGGGGTGGGAGAGGGTTGTTTGTCCCCACTACCTGGCGCGGGACTCGACTGTTTCGGAGACTGCACGGCCTCCGGTTGTTCTATCAGCGGTTTCGTGAGGTCAATCTGACCGGCCATCGCCAAATCTTGGAGCTTGCTAGCGCGCGTCTGGTGGAGCACGCTGCGCATGTGGATGTCGAGCGTGCTACCCTGCGTATACGCCACTTTGCAGATGTTGCAACGGTACTTTTTCTTGTCGTCTTCGTCGCCGCACGCGCCCTTCGGCGTCAGCGACAAGTTTTGAGCTTGGACCGGCGAGATCGGCGGGTTGTTGTTGTTGTTCTGCTGCTCCTGCATCGCGCGCTTTAGCTTGTGCAGGTGGCTCACCGAGTTATAATGCACCAGCAGGATGTTCTTCTGCGTAAAACTCTCCTTGCACACGTCGCACTTGTACGGGCGGTTCGGGTCGAGGTATTTCTCCATCGGATAGCTCAGTTTTTCGCCTTTGCGATGCAGGAGCGTTTTGTTGTGCGCCGTTAGGTAGCTTTGTCGCGTGAATGCCACCCGACAACGGTGGCACTTGTACTTTCGATTCGGATCGTTGTAACTGTCCTCGGCGATCGCTTGGCTGTTCAGGTAGTCTTCCAAGAACTGCTGGTCCTTGTAGACGATACTGTCGTCCGAGTTCTCGCCGTCGTTTTGATTGCCGTCGTCCAGCGTGGCATCTTTCGCGTCCTCGCACTCGTTCTCGTCGCCCCTCATCGACTCCTTCTTCAGCAGATCGTTCGTCGAGCTGTCGAGGATCTGTCCTTGTAACCCGGCGAGCAGGAGGGGGTTATTCATAAGGCTCTGCTTGTAAGCGTTCAGCTCTTCGTCGGTGAGCTCCGAGTGGACGCTCTCGACGTGCTTGTGCAACGCGACTAGCGACCTGAAGCTCCTCCCGCACAAAACGCACTTGGTCGCGTCTCGGATCAGATGGTACTGCGAGTGGAGTTGCAACTTCTCGAGGGTCTTAAACGCGAGCGAGCACTGATTGCATCTGTACTTGTACACGTGTTTCTCTGAGACGGACATGTTGCACACCGAGTTCTTCGCGTGGACCTCTTTGAAGTGCATCTGCAGGGTGTGCGCGGTTGGAAAAAACTGGTTGCAACCTTTCTTCCAGCACACGTAGCCCGGTCCGCTCGGCGTTTGTTTGATCTCCAGGTGACCGGTTTCGTTCTGATGGAAACACAGCTCGTCGATGTTACGAAACGTTTTGAAACACGTGCCGCAACGCTCGGATTCCGATTCCGCATTGTCGTCGCTAGATGGCGACAGCAGATCGGGCTCGCCCTCCGTTTCGGCGCTTCGCTCCAGCTTGTTCGAGTCTTTGGAAGATACGGACGTGGGTGACACCTGATTGGGCACCGAATTGTTGGGAGTAGGCGTCCTGGATGCTTGGTTGAGCCAGTGGCTCTGGTCTACGAGCATCAGCAGCCTCTGCAGGCCTTCGCTGTTCACCGAGTGGATTTGCATCACGTGCCGTTCGAGGCTGGTACGGTCTTTGAAGAGATCTTGGCACAACGGGCAATGGATGACCGTTTCTTGGACGTTCCCCGCGCTACCGGAGCAATGCTGCGCGAGCACGTGGGCTTGGATGCGCATTTCGGAGTCGCTCGAGTATTCGCAGTAGGGACAGAGGTGGGGATGGATTTGGGAGGATTCGCAGCCCGGTTCGTCGGTGTCCTCCCGAGGTTCGGATTTCACTTGGTCGCGGTTGGCCTCGATCTGGCTCAGTTCGGAGTTGATACTGTCTCGGCGTTCTGGAAAGTGAGACAGCGTATGTGACAACCCCGAAATGAAGATATTCTTCTTTTAAATATTTTTATAAAACAGTAAACGTAAGAACGCATGGGGTTAAATCAATATGTTGATTTTTTTTGTTAATTAGATTACATTACCGATACAATATACGATATTAACAAAGGGCTTTGGTCACTAACTCTTTCAATACGGAATTAACTAAATATTCCTCAAAAGTGTACCTACATTACTTGTCGTCAAAGAACCTGCTTAACAAAATTATGAAAAATTTAATCGTCTTATAGATATGACGTTATCACTTAGAATGTAATGTTGTCATTAAAACAACAACTAATTAAATTGAGATACAAGACAATTTTGACAATTTTATAAAAAATATATTTTAGCTTATTCAATGGAACATGCACGAGATAAAAATTCTTTTATTTTATTTTGTTTTAATTACAGTATTTGCAAAGAAACTTCTACAGGCTACTGTAATACTATTTATAAAAATAAATTAAAATTTTAATTCGAACACCCTGCATTTTGTGAATTTTTAGATACTTTATGAAAAACTAAACCAATTTTATAATCATCAGTTTATGTTTAGAACAAATGAAAATAGAAAGTGTCACTTTTCTTGGTTGAAATCTGTCGAAATAGTTTGAAATAAAAAAAAAAAACATGCGCAATGGAACAATCCAATGTCCCATAATCGGCAGTTCAATTAAAACAAATGGCAATACCCAATACGAAAACAAACTTTTAATAATGGCCGACGAAGTATTTTATAGTACTTATCTTTCTACAAGGCGAACCAATTAAATCATTTTTAAAATAAATAACATTTAAATGAAAAAAATTTGATGACTTAATGATGTTGTGCATCTCATCCACATAATTCTTATGTTTAACAGATATTTCTAAAGCGAGCTTTAATGGACAACACAGACAGAACAACAAAGATTTTATGGTATAATATTTTTCATATTTTTGAAGTTATAGGGGCCAAACTAATAGAAAAATAATGTTTTTTGTTTCTATTGTTTTAAAAATAGGAATATTGCACAACATTCTTAAAACTTCAAATTGCTACGCCACTGGCATACATTTTGCATAAATTAGCATGTTCTTGCTTCCGTACCTGTTTGTTGATTATTCTGTGCAAATGAAAAAATGCTACGAAAATCTGGAACTACTGCTTGAAAAAATCCAATACAAGGATTGGTGACTTAAAAATTGTTCGACTTCTACTAGGTCAGCAGTCAGGATATACGAAGTACCCCTGTTTTTTGTGTGGGTGGGACAGAGAAAACAGACAGCAACGTTGGGTGCAAAGGAACTGGACAAAAAGGATAAAAAAATATTCTTCACGATAGTCTCATTGATCCACGAAAAGTTCTCTTACCACCATTGCATACTAAATTGGAGCTGATGAAGCAGTAAGTTAAATTATATGTTAAAAATAAATATGGAGCATGTTTTCAATACCTACGTGCAGATGCAAAGTTAAAGGAAGGTCCTCAAAAATCAAGACTTTGTGAGTGCCATGGTCGCATCTAAAAAGGTTGGGTTTCATTTACTGATGTTATAAACGATTTCCTAGGAAACAGAAACATCGAAATTACAAAGATATTGTGGAAGTTATGTTAGTATAAGTATAAGTATAAAACTACACTTTATACACTCGCAAATGGACTACTTGTCCGAAAATCTTGGTGTCCATCAAGCCATAAAAGAAATGGAACGCAGATATTGAGGTTGATGGAACGTTGCAATGATGGCAGATTACTGCTGGTCATTAAAAATGGACAAATCAACCGAGATATTCATTAACTAATTCTTTAAATGTTGATAAAAAAAACTTATCAGATTGAAACTTTTTAGGCCAACTTTCAAAAGTTCAACAACTGTTGCTAAGAGATAAATGGTACTTGGCCACAATATAAGGTTTATCAGACCAATTTACGTACGGCAAAAGACGTCTTTAAAATATTTACTTTGAGCTATCGTTAGGGTGTTTTGTATTATTTTCGGTATATCCGACATGTTCCGAACCCCTCGCAGACAATTAAGCCGGGCTATATAATTTATAACACGCACGGCAGACGGTAAATTAACTAAAAAATCGTCTCGGGCCTTTCGATCAAACAAAAACCCCTTTTAACGAAATTATTGCGCGCCGCCGCCCCTCCGCCGCCATTGAAAGCCTCCTTAACCGTCGCACCGTTGTAATAAGCGGTTTTTTTGAAACTTCGCGGCGCCCCGAGGGCTACGGGCAGCCATGTGCCCCCCCCGAATTCCAAATATTTTCGGAAACATAGATAAAAAAAAAGACGCGGATAATTATTACGCGGTGAGGGGGCGTCTTTTGCACCCTCCCGGAGGCGCTGAAACACAAAGGCGTTGTTCTTATTGTCGCGTCGGTTGTCCCTCGCGGGGGAACCCCCTCCCCCTTGCCACGGTTTTAACAAAACCGGGGAAATAATACTCTTAATCTTCCCGATTGTTTGGAGGTTTTGTTCTCGGAAAAATATTATCTTGCTTTTTCGTCTTTCGTTTTCTTTTGTCGACCTAAAAGTGCAAATTTCGGGAACAATTACGGCCAAGTATGGGAGGAAGAAAATATCTTCCTCGTGGCGGAAATGTGATTGTTTTCTTGCGCATATACAAGAAATCTCGGGAAGTTGAAACCATATGGGAGACTTTTTTTAGCATTGAAGATATCGATAATTGATTTGGATCTCTTTTCTAAGTGGCACATTCCCATGGCGTCTAAAAAGAACTATCGTTTGATAACAATTTCAAATAGTTTTTCTAAAGCGCTTCCGTAGGACAATTTCTTTTATCGAGGACGATGATAAGGGGTAAGCCTCTAGACTGGATCAGTATTCCTTGTATCCCTTAAGTTTTATAATGGTAAGAGAATGGAAAGCTAGCTAGTCAACGCATAGAAACCGGTGTCCCTCAAGGTTCAGTTTTAGGCCCTGTAGTCTTCATATTACACGAAAATTGTATCTCACCTGATTATTTAGGTGTTCGTATTTTTTACAATCTGCCGTTGGTGCTAGGAGATAAAAGTTTAAAACCTTAAAAATTTAAAATGTTTTTTTATATATAGTAAATATTATGAATTTTGACTATTCCTATACAATTTTGTAGTTGTCTTTGGGAAAATAAATATTATTATTATTATTATGAATGGCAAAAAACTATATCTCGAATAATTATCCTTATACTTAGAAAAACATTTTTTTTAATTCCTTAAAATCGAAAGACAAAATATTTAAACAATTATATAGGGCGGCAATAAAAAAAATTTTAAACACCCCATATATTTTTGCGTGTTACGATTGTTCCAAGAAACTTTATAGTGTGAAGTTTTCTAAAAAATGATTTTATTATTAATTTTAGGAAAAAAAGGAAAATTTTAATGTAATAATTATTGGAAATTAGTCGACCCCTTATTTGCTTTGTGGATATAACTAAGGCAAATCTTAAATGACAAAAAATGAATTAAAATAATATAAAATTGGCTTCCTAAATAATAATAATAACTTGGCTTTGTTTTTTTTTTAATTCTACCACTCTAATGTATAACCCTTGCCTTGACGTCTGTACTAAGAAATGGTTACAAAAGCGTAAGAATGTTTGTTTTAGCTTTATTTTCAGGTTTAGACAACATAAGTACCCATAAAAATAAACTCTATTTGTCGGTTCCGAAATGAAAACATTCACTAGAACCATCTGGCGATATTTGTCCGTAAATTACTTCGTCACTCTACTATTCAAAATGGAGCTTGACGATAACAGGATCTAGAAATAACCACCATCTACGTAACTTTCAGCTAAATTGTTTCGCCTGAGCTTTGTTTATAATGCTAATGTAATAATAATAATAATACTTCTCTTAAAATCACCCTTAACCATTAACCACCAAGAGCTCAAACGAACTTTGCTCGCAACTGCGCAGTGCACTAGTAGGTTTCTCCATGCAATTAATAATTTAAAAAATTCTAACTCTTTTATTTGCATCGTTAACCTTTTTTGTTGTTAAAATTCTCGTTTCATTTTTTCATATACTGTAATATACTGTAATCTCACAATAAAGATTAAGAAAGTGAGTAACACTGTAGAACTAACTTACGAGTATGACAGTTCCTGAAGAAAGAACTCAACATAAATAAAGGAATCAGTTAAGGGGATATCATCGGTACTTATCGTTGATTCAGAGGACAATCTACACTGGTCACTTCATTTATTTAATCAAGAAGCTGAGCGATAAAACATGATAGTGAACATCAACATCATCATGCATTTAGACATCTAAAGACTCGATAGGATAAAACTGAAGAAAGAACACAGAAAATTCTGGAATGGAGAATGGAGGATTGTATCCTACCTTTGGCATATCGTTTTCAATGGTGGTGATGGACATAAATACACCCAAATCCGGGTGGTACTACCTAGAACTACTAGAACCTTGCAAACATTCTCAGTGGTTTAAGTATTCGCTCATTCTGTAGTCACCCCATCAGAATAAATGTGACTTTGGGGTTCGTTTTTTATTCTGTTAACTCGTAAACTGACCAAGCAAACTTACATTCTTAGTTCCTCCATCCGAAAATCCACAAAACAAAGCCAATGGCTCAACTTTTTTGGTAAAAAATACATATTTTATAAATCTGGATACACCCCGTTCTTTGATCGGTCACATATTTGTTATCCAAAATCACTCCAACAATCGAAACGCATAAACCGTGTACCCTGGACAATTTATTGAAAGGAGCTTTCTTTTGACAATAATTAAATGTTTCTTATAAGTTCTATTTAAGTTTTAAAATCTGTTATCTCTCGTACCACTTTTGAAATTATATATATATATATATATATATATATATATATATATATATATATATATATATAGCTACCTACTTAGAATGATTCAGGAAACTATCATTGAAGAAAATGCAAAACAGGATTACAAGCTATAAATATCAGTTGAAATGAAATATGCGATAACGATCGAACGATAGATCATTTAATTATTATAATATCAGGATGTGATGACAGTCGTGCAGACGAAGAAGAATATTGTTTATAACTCTTCATTTATAACGATATGTAAATATTTCACGATTAACTAGAATAAAATCCCGCCAATGGGTAAGGCGTCCTACTAATAAATTTAAAATAAAAACACACTTCTTAAATTAACAACTATTAATTTAACAAGTGAAACGAACGAAGTTATTTTTCATGTCTTTGAATTCCCAGTTGACGCGAGGTACACCCGACTATAAAAATTAATTTAAAAATAAAATGGAATACGTTAAATATATTTCGTTTTTCCCTAATTAACAGTTTTCCATAAATTGACAAGAAAAATAAAAAAGTCAAATTCTCAATAAGAAACGTCAACATATAATACAAAAAAAGTCTCGTAAAGAATTGTGAAGGAATCATCCAGGTTTTTTGCTTGAGAATTTTTAAACAAAGCTGCAGAATAAAAATAAAAAGTTCGTAAAATTTCATCAAATGAGTAACAAATTGAAACTTACTCGGACTCTCAACGAATTGCGGAGCACAAATGGCCGGTCGCTAACGAACCCAGCGTTTTTTTTTTGGGTAAAAAAAGGCAATTCTTAATGTGGCCAGCGTCGTAGTTGCCAAATCTTTACCTTGCATGAGAATTGAAATTACTTTTGACTTGGAACTTAACGCCGTAAATCGGGCAACGTCGCCACGGCATTTGGTAAAACGTAGTACAAGCTAGACGCGCTATCGTCATTGGCGAAGTTACATTCCGTTGGTGGCGCTGCTAAACCTAAACAAACGTGGCCTTTGACCAGCTCATTCTACCTGTAAGAGCGACTATAGTAATAGTATATTATGCAACAAGTGCGGTGAACGGCATTTAACTCACGAGTTTATTTGACACGAGCGGAGCGAGCGTTTAATAAACGAGTGAGTTAAAAAGTTTACCGAACGTGTTGCATACTACTACATTCACTGACATGACCGTCAGAATTGACAAAAGTCAAAAAAGTCAAAACATCCGATTGCTCGCAAAGCTGTGTGGTACAATCCCGGAAATGTCCGAAGTGGCTCGGATTCATGGGAAACGAAACTGACGTGGTAAAGTGATGTTTCCCAATTAAGTAATTAGGTGTTTTACAGACGGGAGTAGAAAAATATTTTTTCCGCCAGACCTCCCACTGAATTGTCATTGTAAATGAGAAGCGATATTTTATTTAGCCTGACAATAACAAAGATATGACGAAATTGTCAGTCAAATCGGCAAAAACAACGCTATCATAGCGATTGGGAGCGGATTATTCAGCCAAAATTGAAATATCAACTGCAGGCAGGAAAGATTCGGTGCTATCGCACACAAAAGCCACTCGAGCAGCTTATAATATATCAGCTTAATCACGCTTTGTAAAGAATATTTAACTCGGGTTCGCCCATAAATAATAATTATATCGTTATTACGAATTAAAATAATTACACATATTCAGCGCATTTTTCCCCATACTGACAAGTCCGTTTTGCCGTAATTAAATGTTATATTCGTGAGATTATAAACAGTCATTTGTTTGCGGCGGTTTTGCATTCCTTGCGATTTTCTTTAATCGGAAATTTTCGTTTTTTCTTCCCGAGCCGGTTATCATTAAACGTTAATGATAATTGGTGGCCTAAAAAACTGACTTCGAAATAATGTCGCGATTCGAAACACCGGGTATAGTCGAACCCGTACCAAAAAAGAGTGGCAGAATTATAACACGACCAAAAACATAGTGCATTTATTGCTTTGACGTTTTAAGTATTTTACAGTGCCTTAACCGCAGACCCTCACAGGACCGTGGTAAAACCATCCCAACAGATGTTTATTCTGCGTTAAGTAGGTCTTGCCTGGGATGGACCGTAACGAATATTTGTAAAAACTTGAGATTTTTATTTGAAACGTAAATGGGCAGTTCTGTTTTATGGAGCATTAATTCTTCCGGGTATTTTCGAATAAGTAGAAGCGCTGATTTTAACATCAGCAGTTCTTAAGAGTTTAATCTAAATTGCAATATGTTCGTATCATATCGTAAGGGTAAGTACATGTACTTTATTTATCTTACAGGTAAGTTTGAAAATAATTATTTTTGTTATGTGTGTCTGTCGATTAACAACATTCTTCTTATGGTATTTATATCTTGTATTTTTTCTTGTGACCGTAGAATGAAGCAGATGGTCTCCTGTTAGAAGAAGACATGGAAAACAAAGCAAGATTTTGAAGACGAAGTGGAGATGGTAGTCGAATCAAATGACAATTTAGAAGACGAACTACCTCAGCAAATAAAAAACGGATCCATTTGTCCTCGAATGCTAAACAAAAAATTTTACAAGAAATTCAGAAGGGGAAGTAAAATGCATTATAATTCTTCTTGATTTGGTCTGAGTTGAAAGCGCATATACGAAGAAATCACACTGCACCAACATTTAGTGATTTAGTGATAATACCATAAACGTAAACGTAATTCGGTCTTAACTACGAAAAACGAGTAATAAAAGAAGAAAATATTTTGCAAGAAGCGGCGTAGTAGATTATTAAACTAGATAGTGACATTTTTTTAAGTGACATACTTTAATATTTTGCATATTAATAATGATACTATGTAGACATGTAATGAAATAGAACATAATGAATTGTTACTATGGACTAATTTTTTTATGTACTTGTTTCAATAATTGCTAGGCGAAAAAGATTGAAAACGTACTTATATCCCGCTTGATCAGTTATAAAAGCACTATAATTTTGGTGGAAGTATACCAGCCCAACTCTTGGATGCCTAATTTCATTTAAAAAATATAGTAAGCAAATGTTGTTAGGAGAACAGAGGCATGGTCGGATTAAAAAGAGTTTTTCTCTATTCCATTTAAAATTAAAGTAAAGTGAAAGATAGGGTCATTTGCATGGGTTTTCTGATGCTTCATGTCGCTAAAAGGTCCTTTTTGTCTAACATACTTTCTTATACTTTTATTATATTCTTTATGACAAATAAACCATTTCGATTTGACTTAATTTCAATTAATTGTAGCTTATGATACAAGATTCCTATTAATATTGCTCACATAGAAAAGCCGAGGAACGGTATTAGTTAGATTGTTCATCATTTTTATTCATCCACGCTTCTGTTTTTTGGATTACAAAATTTTCTTTGGGACACCCTGTCTTTCGAATATAACACAAAAAACGTATCAAATATATCACATTTTTGGAAAGGTAGTTTTTTCAAAATATTCCTTATAAAGAATCTAGTTCTGTGTTTGTACTAATTAAACTACTAGTCTTCAAAATATTGTATTTTAATAATAATAATAATAATAATAATAATAAAAATAATAATAATAATAATGACTATGTGATAAAAATTAATTGCGTATGTAATAATAATTATTGTAAACCTGCGTATTTAAGTGTAGCGCAAGTCACGCCCATGGCCACAATACTAAACAAAAATAAACATGATTTATGTTAATCCCATTTAGACTAAGTGAAATACTTTTCCTTGATCCGTCATAAATTCAGTATACATTAAATAAAAAAAAAGGTTTTTCACAAATAGAAACATTTTTTTATTATTGCTGAGTTCGAACCTATCAGTATAGATTTGGAAAACATATTTTATATTTCACTTTGAAATTTTGTCTTTTGAATTACTGATGACAATATTCATTCATTCATTCACATACACAATTTTTTTATAATGCCAAGGATTAATAAAATTATGTATAAACTCGCCTAGAGAGACGTTTGAATGTTAAATATGTTTTAGCAAGCATAGAAGATTCTGAAGTAGTATTGGGGTTTTGGCACCATGATAAATTGAATTGGATATTTTTACAAAACTTCTGGATTACTCCTGCGTCAGTTTTTGCTGAGTCGAACTTGCTGACGTTTCGACAATCATCCTGTTGGCTTCTTCAGAACTTGACTGAAACTGGCTCGCATTTAACTCTGTACTTGCTTGTTTATTGTTTGAGGGGGTGGAGCTAAATGAGGGACGAGTCGCGGTTAAGATTGTTAGTTTCAGTCAAGCTCTGAAGAAATAGGATGATTGGCGAAACGTCAGCAAGTTCAACTAAGCAAAAACCGACGCAGGAGGAATCCAGAAGTTTTGTAAAAAATATCACAGTAGCCTGTGGAAGTTTCTTTGAAAAATGAATCGAATGTCTCTGAAAGTCTAGAAGCGTTTAGAGAGAACACGTTTTTTATTATGAATTTTATCATATCATTTACATCATTAAATTCCCAGCAGGACCAGCTCTACGTGTAAATTTATGTAATATTTGAACGACCATTAAAATAGTTGCAGACTTGTAGTCGATCCTGCAAATTGCAATATAGTAGGATAGTGCGATATGACGATTCTATTTTTGTCGGCAGCTGACCGTGTAATCTCGTTATACTGCCTTGAAGTACAATTTATGACCATTTATGAGTCTGCCATTCGAAAAACATTGCATTCACTGCGGATCTTTTCATGGTGATCATTATGTAATGCATTTATACTATATATTCAACTGCTTGCTTGATACATTATTAGATAGATATTTGCTTATACTAAGGAGGAAATGAAGATTTTTGGAGTAGAATTGTTTGATGAGATTAACATTTTTTGGGACACATATTTGCCGGGAAGGAGATTCTTAAATATTTTTCAATTCATATTTGATAATAATACATATTTTGCTTTTATAATATTTTTTACATTTTCTGTTGCCGCAGCTACTAGCGAAAGCTGCAATTGATTCAAAACTTATTTATAACTTATTTGAGATCAACGATATCACAAGACAGATTTGTTGGTTTATCAATTTCAATTGAAAGCGAAATACGTATAAGGGAATATTAATGGAAGCCAAATTGTTGATTAACAGGAACAGTCATTTAGTACGATAATTCTAAAATCTATTGAAATAAGTCAGATAAATAAATATGCCCAAAGTATAGAGGACTTAGTGTAACAAAATCTCTTCCAAATCATCAAAGAATGAATAGAACATCAAATCTGCGACCCAGATGAACCCTCAAATTATAACAGATGATAACTTATTCTGTTCAAAACAAATGGTAGAGAAAGAATATCCCGAAATCTGGAAACTTTGACAAATAGTGTAACATCTACGTATAACCTGATGATTGACAGCATCACATTGAGAACGAAATTATCAGATGAATTTCCGATATCCGACGTTGCTCTCTACGCTAAAATAATGGGAATTTCTGATGCTAATGATAAGGATGATATAAACTATATGAACAAGAAACTGAGGTGTACAACGCATGGAGTCTATCAATCAATAAGGAAAAAAGAAAGGCGAGAACATAGATTTGGTTGGAAAACAGGGGAGCATTGACTGTGTCGATTTCTACGAGTACTTTGAGATAAATATAACCAAAATTGGCACTAGCGAAGCTGAAATGAAGAACCGTATTCGAAAGGGGAATATGCAACATAGCGGTTAAATGGAATGTTGCAAAGTACACAAATCCGACCAGAAACTAAAATCATTGTAGTATTGGGAGTATGGGTCCGATAACTGAAGAACAACGTCAATTATGATCCTGATATGCTTAAAAAGGTCATAACTGCCGCCACTAGCTAAATGGTAACATTAGAAAAACCCAGAATCACCAAAAAAAGCATGTCATGTTCGACCAAATGTCAAGGTTTTGCTTACTGTCTACTTTGATTATAGTAGCGTAGTACATCAAGAGTTCTTACCACAAGGTCGTACGAGCAATAAAGAGTATTACCTTCAAGTTATGAGCCGTTTGCGTGTTGCAATACAAAGAAAACAATTCATGAATTTTGCGTCCCAACAATACACCTCGTTGCTTGTGTCTAACTTTTTGACAAAAAACAAAACCATAATCATGTTTCAGAAACCATATTCACCGGATATGACCCCCTGCGACTTTTTCCTGTTCTCAAAATTCATAAAAATCCATGAAAGGAAGGAGGTTTGGAACGATTTAGGAGGTGAAGAAAAAAATCTCTGAAATAACTCAAGGACGTACCAGAAAATGCCTACCAGAAGTGCTTCGAGGATTGGAAAAAACATTGGCAGAAGGATATTATATCTGGGGAGGGGGGGTGGTTTATTTTGACGGTGACAACATTAATGTTGATAAATAAATAAATACTTTTTGATAAAACTTAAAAGTCAAATTACTTTTTGAACACACCTCGTGTAAATAAGTATTTATTTTATTTTGTTGTTTCTGATACCCATCGTGTTGTATCTATTGTAACTCTTTTCTAATCTCAGAGCCGCCACTGATTGCAAGTGTAAAGGTGCTTTGGCAACATTCTTATTATTATTATTACAAAGAATAAAGTGCAGAGGAAAACCTGTTATGCATATTGATAGTTAGTAACACAACACACATAAATAATAAACATTTAGTTACTGCTGTGAAACAACGCACTGTTCAAGCGACGTTTAAATCCAGACAAGTTCGGCGCACACACAACATCTGGGGGTAAACTGTTCCAATAATTGAAATACCTGTTACTCAGAAAATACAGGCGATGTGAACTCCTGAATGATTCCTTTCTTATTTTAAATGGATGACCACGTAGGCGTTCAGCATTGCTTAAGACAACAAAGGACACGTCAAATGGAAATTGGTCATGCGCAAACCTATACACTCGAATGAGATCCCCTGGCAGCCGACGCTGACTTAATGATGGCTGACTAAGTATTTTGAGACCGTCATCGTAAGGTGTATGTCTAAGTTGAAGTGGCCAGCGCGCAGCGGCTAGTTGCACTCCAGAATATCACAGTAGTAAAAAGTCAACAAAAATAACGCGCAGTTTGCTTTCTTTGCAATATTTGATACATTTACAGACCACGCAAGATCATTAGTTACTGTCATTAGGTCCATTTGAGAACTGACACATGACATAACGTTTGCATTGATATAATAGTGCAAACCGGGATTGTTCTTGCCAAATGCAGCACAGAGCACCTTTGAGCATTCAGCGGCAATAGCCAAGTTGAACACCACTTGGAAATAGAATTCAAGTCGCAATACGTCCGTAAGTGTTGAAGCATTTTCAAATAGTTTAGTGTTATCAGCATAAGCGTTCACATAATACACTAAGAATAGCACTGGTCCCAGCACCGGCGACTTAAAAACACCATCTCTATCCACTCTAGCAGTTTACCCCCCACTCCAACCTTTCCAAGTCTGAATAACCACCGTCGATGTGGCACTTTGTCGAAAGCTTTGCTGAAGTCGAGGTAAATAATATCCACCAGATCACCTGAGTCAAGAGATAATGTCCAGTGATTCAAGCATGTCAATCCATTTGATATGACCGATCTGCCTGGAACAAAGCCATGCTGCGATGTAGGTATAATATGGTAGTCGATCACAACGGTGTTACATTGATTTTCAAAAATAGATTTTCTCAAAATAATATAAATAGACTCTGCAAGCAGAACGGCACCGCTCTTATGATTTTACTGGAAATTCCATCAGGTCCGGAAGCAGAATATTCTTATAACTTTTTTTCACGTCTTCTTCTTCTTCTTCTTTTTGGCACTACAACTCTGGGTGAGTCTTGGCCGCATACACTATTGTCCTCCAGCTCTGTCTATCCTGAGCTTCCAATTCCCAAAGGGTTATACCCATTTTCCTCGCGTCCTCCGTAACTGCGTCTTTCCACCTCCTTCTAGGTCGGCCAACAGATCGCTTTCCTTCTGGCCTTTCACAGTATATGATATTTAAGAGTCTCTGATCATTGCTCCTAACAACATGCCCTGCCCATCTCAGTCGACCAGATTTAATACATCTTACTATGTTTTCCACACCATATAGTTGTTCAAGTTCATTATTATTTCGACGTCTCCATTCTCCTGTTACAATATCCCTGGTTGATCCAAAAATCGCTCGTAGTATTTTTCTTTCGAAGACCAGAAGCTTGTCGGTTTCTCTTTTGTTTAGGACCCACGTTTCGCTACCGTATGATAAAACAGGGCGTATTATGGTCTTATATATTTTTATCTTAGTTCCTCTTGTAAGTATTTTGGATCTAAGGAATCCTGATAGCGCATAGAAAGCCCTATTTGCCGATGCAATACGTGCGGCTACCTCTTTTTCGTTCCTGTTGTCATCTGTTATTGTCGCTCCTAGGTATTTGAACTCTTTTACGACTTCAAAATTGTAGTTATCTATTGTAATATTTTGCCGTATTCTTTGCCTGGGGTTCTTAGACGTTATCATATATTTAGTTTTAGCTTCGTTGATCCTTAATCCCATTCTTTGAGCATGATTTTCAAAAGAGGAGAATATTTCTCTAACATCTATAGTATTATGTGCCACAGCATCTATGTCATCGGCAAAGGCTAACATAAGTTTCGTACCATCCGTTGCGAAACCCGGTGTTATTTGGGGAGAGATTTTCTTCATGGCCCAGTCCAGAGCCAGGTTAAAAAGCAAAGGGGATAGAGGGTCTCCCTGTCGCAGGCCTGTATGTATTTCAAATATTTCTGACGTAGTCTCACCAATTCGTACTTTTGCTTTGGAGCCCCCTACGCACATTCTAGTTAAACTTATTAATTTTAATGGGATTCCCAATTCCCTCATTGCATACCATAGCTGATCCCGGTTGACTGAGTCGTAGGCCTGCTGGAAATCCAAGAATATTTGGTGTATGTCTTTATTGAATTCCCAGCATTTCTCCATAATCTGGCGGACTATAAAGATTTGATCCGTCGTAGACCTCCCCGGTCGGAATCCACATTGGTAATCTCCTAATATTTCCTCGGCATATGGTGTTAGTTTCTGCACAAGGATCAATGTCACTATCTTATAGGTGGTATTTACCAATGATATTCCTCTATGGTTACGACAGTCCGCTTTCTTTCCCTTTTTATGGATTGGTATTATTATGCTACTGTTCCACTCATCTGGCATCTTTTCGCGTTTCCATATAGTTGATATGATCTGGTGTATCATTTGGTGTAGTTCATTTCCTCCGTTCTTTACGAGTTCTGCATTAATTTCGTCTTCCCCTGGGGATTTGTAGTTCTTTAATTTGTTGATAGCCTTCTTAACGTCATCTAGTGTAGGCGGTTCCAATTCCAATTCTGCAGTATAGAAGTGCGTGTCTTTGTCACTTCCATCTACTTGTCTATTAAGCAGTTCAGAGAAATATTGCCCCCATCTTTGAATTATATCATCCTCCGACGTCAGTAGTCTTCCGGTGCTATCTTCTACAAAATTTAGTTCTCTTATCGTCTGTCCTGTTTTTCCGATTCTTATTCCTCTATAAAATTCTCTTACTTGGTTGTTCGTGTTGTTTTCCTCTATTCTTCTTACTCTTTCCTCCAAATGTTCCTTTTTCTTCTTTCTCAGTAGTCCTCTGGCTTTGGCACGTGCTATATTAAATATCTCCTTGTTTTCATTCGTGGGGTTCTCCAAAAAAGTCATTCTTTTTCTAGTCTTCTCATCCAATATATTTTTACATTCTTGGTCGTACCATCCATTTTTCTGACTCCCTGTTGTTGTTCCTATAGTTTCACTAGCTGCTTCTCTTACTATCGTCTTTAATTGTTGCCATTCGACTTCAACATTTTCTTCAGTAGTTTCAGTTTGTAGCATTTGCATTTTGTTCCTAATTGCTTCTTTATATTCTTGTACCTTTTGAAGTCTTGTAAATTTGTTTATGTCCCATTTTTTCCTCGTTTCTTTCGTGCTTGATCTTTTGGTGGACATTTTCTCTTTCAATTTGGATCTTACTAAGAAATGATCTGAGTCACTATCTGCCCCCCGCATGCTTCTGACATCTTCAATATTACTGGAAAAACGACCATCTATCAGGACGTGGTCAATTTGGTTTTGCGTTACTCCATCGTTGGATACCCATGTTATTTTATGGATGTTCTTTCTTTGGAATTGAGTGCTCCTAACCGACATGTTCATTGCTATTGCGAAGTCTGCCAATCTGTCCCCATTATCGTTTGTTACGTTGTGTAAACTATGTCTTCCCACTACACATCTCAGATGGTCTTCCTTTCCTAGCTGGGCGTTGAGGTCCCCCATTATGATTTTTATGTCGTTCCTGGGAGCTGCTCGATATTCCTGTTCTAACATCTCGTAGAATTCGTCTTTCTTTTCATCTTCTGCTTCATTCGTCGGGGCATGTACTGAGAACATAGTTACGTTGTGCCACCTTCCTTTCACTCTGAGTTTGCATATTCTGTTGTTCACCGGCTTAAATGCTATAATAGCCGTTCGATATTTTTTGCTTACAACAAAACCACATCCGAATTCATGTATATTTTCAGACCCTGACCAAAACACTAAAGAGTTCTGCATTTGTACACTGCCTGTGCCTAGCCATCTAATCTCCTGAATGGCAGTAATGTCAATCCGGTACCTTTCCAATTGATCGATCGCTCTTGTAGCTATTCCTGGTCTAAACCAGCTTAAAACGTTCCATGTGCCTAATAGAATATCCTTATTTCGTAGCCTAGGTCGATTATCCTGGTTATCCGTCCGTCTCCGAGGCAAAAGTGTTTGATTCGCAGCGTATAAAGTTTTTCCATATGTAGGTTGCTGGCCTACAGTACAACCCCCAACCTGGAGGACCAGGTCTCAGAATTTATGACCCCCTGAGACAGGGTGGCTCGATTTTACCCCCCAAGCACCGGGTTGGCTGTTTGCAGAGGTGGCCCTCTGGGCGGTGGGGTCGCCACATCCCTACGCCTCTCGGTGAAAGTGAATGTCTTCTAATAAATCAAGATTTATAGGACCCTTATAGTGAGACGGTAGGTTAGCTGATTCATCAGCAAAGACACTAGCAAAATAGGAGGCAATGATACCTTAGACGATATGTGTTGTCTGTCATAGGAATAAAACGCTTTGGGCCGATTGAGGAGGTCATTCCGTGAAAAGATGTTCATTAACTAAATACATAATTATTTCACAAAAATCCGTTTCTTTGCTAAAAGGAAGCTTCCCAAATTGGACCACCTCGCACACAGTCGCCGCAAAAAGGAGCGAAACCTCTATTAACGCGCGCGCAAAGAAAGTTTATCGCTTATTATGTGTCATTTGATACCTAAACGGGGGTAATGCGTCCGCGTATTTACTATTTACGCAAGTATTTAAATTAATTTACGGCCGTTTTGAGGAATTTATTAAAATTACGCTCGATAATATGCCATCGGAGTTCGGAATTCGTTGGCAGCTGCATTAGCCGCGGCACTTCCTCCTTGCGGCCCGAGAGTTTTCCTTTTTATATCGAAAGCGTAATGGCCGCGTACTTTCCAGCACGTTCCGTTGATTTTCGAGTGCAGAAAAAGCGAGTTCCAACGCTATTGGACGAAAAAAATTCGGAATAATGTCGTTTCCGCGGCGACGGAGCGTGGCTGAACGATTAAGCCGATCGGCCAGATTGGCGTGTAAAATGCCCGCGTTCAAAAACGACGTTGTGGCGTAAAAATGGCGAGCGGTTTAACCGGGAACCGAAAAAAGAGCCCCATGCTAAATATCGGCCACGCAACATAAACGTGACAATAATAGATAAAATTCTCGTTTACTATACAAGGTGTTTATTAACTGAGCGCAAATATTCAAGCGCATGGATCATTGATCGATTCTCGGAAGGAAAGTTATGCCATAAACCTCTCAATTTTTGAGCTGATGGGTGCTTAAATTTTACGCTATCGTTCAATTTTAAGCGCACCTGGACATCACCGGTGAAGGTACAAAATTAATTTTTGCCCCAACAAAACTCCAAAAATAATTTTAATCTATAGAAAAAGTAAAATATGTGGGTTAAACCTCGTAAAGACGTTGCTGGTGGACGTTAAAAAACACCCAAAAAGGGCACCTTAATGATTAAAAGGCGTGTATAAAAATATCTGAAGTGACAGTTAAGTATCGGCCATCAATTAATAAAAGTCCAACCAAAGACCAACTCTTTCGTCGATTGTTAATAAATCGAATTTGCTGACGTTTTGCCAATCATTCTGTTGGCCTCTCCAGAGCTTAACCGAAACTGTTTAAGTTATGAAGTGATGAAGCCGACGCAGGTGGAATTCTGAAGAATTGCAAATGGTATTACAGTAGCCTGCGGAAGTTTCTTTGAAAAATTCAAAACGGTATTGTATCAAAACTGAAATAATTAATTACACAGGTCAATAAAGATTTTGTGATTTGCTGTTGATACGGACTCGTCTAAGACAAAACTTAAAGGTGTTCTTTTGCACAACGGAAATGTGATCGCTTCTGTACCTGTTCCTCTTTCTGTGCAAATGAAAGAATGTTACGAAAAATTGATTAGTCAGGATTTACGAAGTACCCCTATTTTTTATGCGAATGGGACATTGGGCGATTAAGAACTGGCCAAAAAGTGTTAATTTAACCCCCAGATCAAAAAATATTCTTCACGATATTCTTATTGGTCCACAAAAAATTCTTTCACCACCGTTGCGTATTAAATAAGGACTGACGAAGCAGGACGTTAAAGCTTTAAATAAAGATGGCAAATGTTTTAAACACCTATGTCGAAAATTTCGCGCTTCCTCAGATGCAAAATTAAAGGGAACAATTTTTGTCGTTAAATGACGCAATTAATAGAAGATCAAGCGTGAATACAATGATCGAATCTGAAAAGCTTGCATGGGTTTCATTTACTGATGTTATAAAAGGTTTTCTAAGAAGCAACAAATATCACAAAACTACACTGTTTACACTCGCATCTGGACTACTTTTCCGAACGTCTTTGTGCTACGAGCTACGAGCTAGGTGAGAGGTGCCACCAAAACGTAAAAGAAATTCTGATAATCAGTATTGTTTGAGACTTTGTAATTTAATTTAGATATTTTCGATTTTTTTTCTTAGACTAATAAAAATAATGTTCAAATTAACCGACATTTTCATTAATTAATTTTTTTAATGTTTAAAAATTAAAGTTTAAAAAAAATTAAAAGTATAAAAATTCTCCTCCCGTTTTATTAATAATATTACAATAATAACAACCTACATGTTCTCTTTTTAACAAGACTAGAAGTAACCTATTTGTTGTTGTCCATTTTTTTTTTTGAGTTCAGTGTTTCTGTTAGAATTAACAGCAGCTTTTTTTACCTATTTACCTTTTGGAGATCCTTGTTATAGGAATAATTTTCATATCCTTATAGTAACAGTAAAAATAAATTACATATACAGACGTTTTTTTATACCTAACTTCAAGTTTCAGGGAGGTAAACTATTTGAAAATATTTTTCAGGAAGCAAAAATTCAAGATAAAAATTTTTAATTGGCTTCTAATACGCTTTTTTATCATTTTCTTTCTTTTTCGATTTTATTTTCCCAATTATTCTACCACACTTCGAATTCTTTTTCACTTCCTTCTTGAGTCGCTTTTTATATTTGACTGAAATTTGATTACTTTTGGCGAAAATGATTAAATAATATGATAATTTATCTCAGGTCTCGGCGAAAAGTGTTTATCTATCCAACTCCAAATACAGATTTAGTTTGTTTCACTCTGTCTTTTTCTGGTACTCCTTTTCGCCGCTTATTATAGAAAATGTTTCAATAATTTAGCTTATTGAACCCAAAATTGAACACAGACCAGAACGCTTTACATAACAATTGTAGTTAGAATTTAGCCCTTACATAGGGAATAACGGTACCCTACTTCGCCTCCGTGGGCATCCAACCGCTATGTAGACCAAAGCCCTTTCTTGCACCGAGTCTTCCGGCCGAAACCTACCTGGAGTTTGCTGCTGCTGAGGGGTCTGGGTCCCGTCGACGGGTCCCGGCACCACGTGGAAAACTTCGCCGATGTCGGGCGACGCGTCCTTGCCCTCCGCCCGCCTTTGGAGCTGGTGCAGCTGCTCCATGTGGAGATGCTTCAGAGATCGTACGTGTTGGAGAAGAGGTAGTCGGTTGGTCGCGGAAAACCCGCACAAAGAACAATGAAACACCCGCGGTTGGTTCGGCGCCAACGCGTTGCACCTTTCCAGCAGGTGTTTGAGTAAGGCGACGCCGGCGTCGTGACGGCCGGCCGCCGCGTGCAGTTGGAGTTTGTGCGCGGAATTGGTGTAATAGTCGCACGCGTTGCACCTGATCTGCACGCCACCCGGAGCGGACGCGTACTTCAGTTTCCATTCGTTCCGCGCCCCGCCCTCCTTCACGTGGTTCACGTGCTGCAACCTTTGGAGATGCTTGTCAGTCTTACAGTGGAGTTGGAAGTTCGCTTTCAGGTTCGTCTTGTACGTGCACAATTTGCACACGTAATGGCCGGCCACCACCGCCAATATCTCCTGCTCTCTCAGTCTTGTTCTGTCCAGCGCGAGGTGTCTGCCCAAGTCCTCCAGATTATCCGTCTGGAATACGTTGCAGACGCAGCACTGGTAGATCTTTTCCGGGTCCGGATCCGCGGGCTCCGGCGGCGGTTCCATCGTTTCCGGGTTCAGGCCGAGGTCAGAGTGCGCGGCCATGTCCGCGGGACCAGTGTGACCGGGCAACTGACCGCCGGTCATCATTTGTATCAGCAACGCCTGATTGTAGGCCATATCGGCCAGCGCCGCTTCCGGTTTGTCTCCCAAGCCCGGATAAATGCCGTACAGGCTCTCCATGTGCTGCTGCGGATGTTGCTGGTGATGCAACGCGGATAAGGTTTGCATATGTTTAACGTTTTGTTGCAACACCAACATGTTGTGGGTGTGCTTTTCGGAGGTCATGTGTATCCTGAGATTCCTAGCGACGTTCGTTTCGTAATTACACACGTCACACCTAAAACTAGGTTTGGGTTTGTGGCCGCTGCTGACGGGCGAGTGGTGCAACGCAGGTGCCTTCGGCGACGCCTGTCTGGGCTCGCTGTTCGGTCCGCCGCCGTTCTGCAGCTCTTGCATATTGTTCAGGTGCTTATCGGATTGCATGTGTATACTAAGATTGCCTTTGGTGGTGGTCGAGTAGTTACAAACTTCGCACCTGTACGGTTTGTAGCCACACGTGTAGGTCTCGCCTCTGGCCAGTCGTGGATGCGGCTGGCCAGCTATGCAGTAGATACAACTCGTCTCCGCCTCCGGGTGTTTCTCTTTCATGTGAATCTCCAACGTTTCCTGGTACTTGTAGTGCCAGTTACACTTGGGACATTTGAGGGTCTTGCAGGAGTTGCGACTGTGGACGTTCGCGAGGCCCGCGGGACCGAGACGGCCGGAAGCCAGGATCATCTCGCAGCGGGCGCACTCGACGCCCGATGGACGACCTTGGAGGTGTTCCGGACACACCCCTATCGTCGTACCGGTCATGAAGGCCGGCGGAGTGGCGAACGGCGGCGACGGCGATTTTCCGGGGGTGTTCCGGGCCGACGAACCGGGTGGAGTTTCAGTCATTGGAGATGGACCCTCGGGACGATTCTGAGGAAAAAATATCGGATTCTAGCTACGACGTAAGATTGAGGTTGTGGGAGTATGTGCAGACGGGACTCCTATGAGACTTCGGGCGAGACTTTTAGATCCAAGTGGTTAGATGAACGTTTTTTTAAAGAAAACCTCGTGTTTTACCAGTTTTTGGCAATTTTGAAAGCAAATTGGAAGTGTAAAATTGAATATTAGAAAGAGTATCAGTAAACAACGTATATTTTTCAGTAAATTGCGTATCTGCTGTGAAAACAGACGCCAACGTAAAACGCAATAAATAATAGCAACTAAATAAAACTATAGTTCTAGATAGTACAGGGTGTTCCAGAATTCATTTCAAAGATTTTAAGGTTACTTTTCATTTTCGAGATAAAAAATCCTTTTTTATTTTCGCTAATTACCCAAAAACTTTTTAGATGATTATGCACGCGTATTTGTCGCCATATTTTGTATAATTAAAATAAAATTATTCATTTTAGTGGCGTCCCAGAGCGTGATCTTATTGATAAATAAAAAAAAATTGTATTGAAATTTGAACCACCATGTGCATGCGTATTTGTCGTCATATTTTGTATAATTAAAATAAAATTATTCATTTTAATGGCCTCCCAGAGCGTGGTATCATTGATAAAGAAAATTCTTGTATTGAACTAACACCGGCAAGGGTCACTTTAGGAATGCTTATGTTAACATTTTCGTGCACAATCAACAACTTTCTGATTTTAAATTCCTGTATATTATGGCATGTCTTATTTCCGCTGTACTGGACACACTTATACCGGGCCATATATTTAAACTTTACCGTTTCTAATACATCTTGAAGATTATGTCAAAAGTAACGTTGCATTCCAATCCATTTCCCTGATAAAAAATAAATTTGAGATTGATTTTCTCACTTGTGTCTGTGTTGAAAATAACTAAATACAAGCTGATCAAAATCTAACATGTAAAATTTTAATAAAAAAAAGCGTAACAAGTCATTTTTCAATCATTTTTGTATATTTATCGCATTTAGCATTTAAAACAGTCATGAAAAAGTAATAGATGCTATGACGACGTCATCATTTTAGCTTGCTGCTAGTGTGGAAATCAAAGTTTGACAGTTTTATGCCTCCCAACTCATTTTTTATTATTATTCGGAGTCGGGATGTGACTTAAAATTTAAAATATGTTATAATAGAAACGGCTAGATTTAGGTATAGCATTTTATATGATGTGTTTAGCGGAAAGTAACATTCTGGCTCTAAGCCAGAAATCAAGAGCAGGATTAGGATGGCAGATCTGGAAAGCCCACCATATCCGAAAAAATGGCCAAAATGGGACTTCCGTGTGGTGCGCTGCGTCGCAACTTATGGCTCAGGGCGCTAGACGCTTGGACGCTGAACGCTGCCTGCCGTAGCAGAATAGAGGCGTTTCAAATGATATGCTATCGCAAGATGTTGAAGATTCCTTGGTGGGCCTACAGGAGGAATATTTCCCTGTCTAGGGAACTCAATATTCGAGATGATGAAAGACTATTCCCCAACTCAGAGCAGCATACTAAAATATTTCGGTCACGTGATACACAAGGGCAAAAGGAGAGACAGATTCCTCTTTAGATTTATAGAACAAGTGAACGACCCCACAAATATATCTCTAATATATATCTAATATATTTTTGAAGTGATTCTACAACCTATTTTGTAGTTTGTTTTTAGTCCGTAATTTATTTGTGTCATAAGATTTGTAACCCGACATTGCTAATGATGCAAAAAAAAACATGAACGTTTATGACAGAGGATAATTAAGAAAACATCTTGGATATGGATGTATCTATACGTCCACTCAGTTTGGCTACCATCCGCCAGACACCCACTATATGAAATATGTCTACAAAATGGTGAGGAACTAATAGCTAGCCACAAAAGTCATTTGGATGGACTTAACCAATATATTTTCGATAATTCTTTCTTACGGCTTCTGAGAATAGGTGTGATCCCGAAATAAACGGGCCACCACATGCGCCCGACACCAAGCAAAGTAGATTTTATTACTCCCCACTCCAAGTAAACGTCAAAGCCCCAAAGCCCGAAAGGCATCTACAAACTATTGCGTACATTTTGCATCGGGATCAACTGGCTCATTTGGTGAGGTTCCTGCGCCGGGCTCCCCAACGGTTCCAGCAACGACACCACCGGCCTCTTATCCGCCCCCACGCACTGGAGGATTGCACTACAGTCCGCCGCTAGCACTTCGCGTTCGTTGTCTTTCAGAGCCACCCCGTGTTCCGAATGGGCGTGGTTCGCGAACGACCTCGCGAACCCGAACGACAATTTGCACACGAAACACATCAGGATCGGTTTGATGGGTACCGACGCGGGACGTGGTGGACGCGCGTCCCGCAATGCCACCACGCGGTAACTATGCACAGCGGGTAGTTCGGTCGGTCGCGCGGACGGTTGCCTTAGCAACCGCGACACGTAGACCGCTTGTAAGGGCGGCACGACGTCGGGGGCGGGCGGTCCCTGACACTCGCCGCCGTCGCCGCTCTCCGAATCCTCGATGATGTAAGCGGAACCGTCGGGGTTGTAGACGATTTTACCGGCGAACTGCTCGACGTCCGAGTTTGCGGCACCGGCCGCCGCCGAACCCGTCGGCGAGGAGAGCCGAGTGGGCGGCGCGGGCGGCGGGGACGCGCCTGGGGCGGCGGGCGGCGGCGACGCTTCCTGTTCGGGGCTCATGGCGGCTGGTCGGGATGCGCCGCTGATCTGCCGCTCGTCGCGGCCGCCGGAACTCAGCTCAGGCGCCGCGGACAGGGTGGGCATCGCGACGCATCACATGCTCGCCAATTGAACGCCCTGTAACCAAAGGGACGCGCGTTAAGAGGGGGCAAAACAGCACCGACGTCAGCAATGCTGTTTATATTACGTCGGTGTTATTACTATGTCGAAAAATTGTTGTTATTTTGGTCAAATCCGGACTCAACAATTGGATGTGATGTGGATGTGATTTTATTAAATTACAATAAATTTGCTTTTCGTCAGCCACATCAGCCACTAGCTTATATTACTCAGTCCGAAGTTAATTTTAAGAATTTCGGTTGGTAAAATCAGCAAAATCCTGCGGATTACTTATAAGTAATTTTGTAAATTTGTTTGACATTTTGGTAAGCTAAAACTCCCAAAATAGTTTATGTCAATGTTGAGAGAATCCTTAACTTCCGGTAAAATCAATTAAGACCCTGATTTAATTTAATCAACAATGGGTTAAGTGATTTGAAGTAGATTTATTTTTTTGCAACATCACTCAGGAAAATTATAAAAAAAAAAATAGTTTTCAGTCCGAACTGGATTTAGCCATTTTGGTTGGTTTTTCATTATTATGAATCATTAGAATCAGCAAAATTCAGATCCAACTATGGGATAGTTGTAGGTAATTTTGTAAATTTGTTTGAAATTTTGATAAGCTAAAACTCGAAATTGTTTATAAAATAATAATAACAATAAAATCAACTAAGGCTTTGAACATTTTGTGCATTTAAAATCAACGATGGGTTGATCTAAAGTAATTTTAAATATTTTTGTCGATATCGATCAGGTAAATTAAGCAAGACCTTTAAGAACGAGCTTTATGATTTTGATAAGCTAAAACTCGAATTAAATTAAATTAAATTTTTTATGGCTATGTGGAGAGAATTCTTAACTTCCAGTAAAATCGACTCAATTAAGTTTTTTTTTAAAACATCGATCAGGTAAATTAAGAAAAAACTGGAATAATTTTGCAGTTTTTTTTTTGGAATCTTGATCAGCTGAAACTCAAAAATAATTTTTTACGACAATTTTGGTTATTTTGGTTAATTAAAATTAACATTGAAAGGATTGACTTCCCGTTAGTCTGAAGAAATTTGAATTTGGTTGACTAAAAAAAGCATACCAGTCGATATTTTCTGTAACTAAAAGCAACAATGGGTTAGTTTTAAGCAATTTTAGCTATTTTAAGTTATTGTTATTGTTTATTTTATTGTTATTTTAAATCAATAGAATCAGACAAATTCACCTTAAGTATTTTTTTATTTTCTTTTGGCAATTTTATATGCTAAAACTCAATAACGGTTTATGGTAGTTTTGATTAATTTGGTGAGTTAAAATTCACATTGAAGTGATACACTTTCGGTTAGTCCTACGTAAGTTGTATTTGGTTAATTAAAAAAGTACAGGCGTGATCATTTTGTGCAATTAGTTAGTAAAGTAATTTTAGGTATTTTTTGTCACATGATCAAGTAAATTAAGAAAAAAAAATAGTTTTATTATTTAGTCCTAGTTGACGGGCCACTGCAGGCTTAAGACACATCTAAGCCTGATGGAAGTGGAAGAAAACACAGAATGTAGATTCTGTCAGGAAGAGGAGGAAACAGCCGCACACGTACTGTGGCCACTGCGAAGGCCTGGCGAGAGTGCGTTTCCATCTGCTGGGCGATATCAAACCAGAGGCAGAGAGCTATACGAGCCAGCCATTATCGAAGTTGTGGGGTCTGGTTAGAGAGACGAACCTGGATAAAGCTCTATAGCTATGGAGAGAGTCACAACAGATCCTCTGGGTCGCAGTGACGGACAGGCTGACTGCTAGCTCTTCCAACCGTTAATCTTAATCTTAGTCCTAAGTAAATCCAACTCTAGTTGTTTCTAGTTGTTACTTGATTCGATTATTTTGAATCGTTGGAATCAGAAATTGTAAATGTGGGTTAGTCTTAAGTAATTTATTTGGACAAGCCAAAACTCGAAAACAGTTTATATTGTTCCTGATTATTTTGGTGACGTAAAACTAACATTTCAAAAAATCAACTTTCAGTTAGTCCTAAGTAATGCGTATTTTCGGTTTGCATGTGTGAATAGCCAGGAGATCCAACTTTGTAGACTATTTAGCCGTGATAGCGATCACCATGAGCTGTGGCGGTACGCACGAAGTAATGAATGTGGAAAAACACTGGTGGAATGGGCCGAGGAAAACAATCTACATCTCGTGTTTGATGCTAATGAAAAAGGTACTTTCCACTCAGCTCTGTGGAAAAGGGACTACAATCCGGATTTATGCTTCGTGACCACTGACGGTAACAGACCACTGCCGGTTCAAAGAAGAGTTGCCGATAAATTTCCACATAGCCAGCATAGACCGGTCATGATGGACGTCGGTCTTTCCATACCTCTTATTAAATCAGTCCCTCGTCCCAGATGGAATTTCCGAAAAGCCAATTGGGGGAACTATCGCAACGTACTAGATAAAATAATTCGATTCATATCCCCTCTACCAAAGAATTACAACCGATTCAAAAACGCTGTCATCGTCGTGGCCAAGAAACACATCCCCAGAGGTTTCAGAAAGGAATGTATACCAGGGTGGAACGAACGCTGCCAGAGCCTCTACGACGACTTTGCCAATGCTAGAAGGCAAAAGTGGACGGAGATGGTCGAGGAGATGAACTTCGCTCATTCAAGCCTTTTGCGCAAACTGGGCGGATCTACAACTAAGACAAGCAAAAACATGTCTATCACACCAAACGAGATAGCTAATACGATCGTGGCAACATCTAGGGCTCCCCGTCAAAAAGCACATACAATAAAAATCAAGGAAGAATTAAAAACATCAAAAAGAACATCCCCGAATGAATCAAACTTCTCCAAACCATTCTCAGATAATGAGGTCACCAATGCAATTAAAGATGTAAAACTGGGCAAGGCTCCTGACTTTGACTTCATCCACCCGGAACTTCTTAGCTACGCCGGAAAAAACACGGTAAAATGGCTCGCGCAGTTCTTCTCTAACATTATGCAGACAGGGGAACTGCCGAAGGGGTTAAAAAAATCTAAAATAATAGCCCTGCTGAAACCAGGAAAACCTGCTGATCAGCCAAAAAGCTACAGACCAGTTGCTCTTCTCAGCTGCACGTATAAATTACTTGAGCGCCTCCTCTATAACAGAATTGGTAGCACCATTACGGGATACCTGCCTCCTGAGCAAGCAGGATTTAGACCGGGCCGCAGCTGCTGTGACCAGGTGCTGGCATTGACGTCGCACATAGAAGCGGGTTCTTGGACTTGACGTCAGCCTATGATACGGTCTGGAGGGAGGGACTGAATTACAAATTTCTGAGAGCCATACCATGCCAAACAACAGCCCGACTAATACAAAACATGCTGAGCAATAGGTGCTTCAATGTGGTCCCCGACGACAAAATTAGCCACACCAAGATAATAAATAATGGTCTCCCGCAGGCGTCTGTCTTGGCTCCCCTTTTGTTTAATCTTTACATATCAGATCTTCCAGCCACAGAGGGGAAAAATTCTGCTACGCGGACGACATAGCACTGGCTATTAGGCACAAATCTCTTGACGCTGCAGAAATCATTCTCAACAACGACCTTGTCAGACTACATACATATTTTAAGAATTCGAGACTAATACCAAACCCTGCCAAAACAGAAACATCAACATTTCATCTTAATAATAAAATGGCAAACGCACGAATAGAAGTGCAGCTGGGGGATGCCACTTTGAATCATAACAGGCACCCTAAGTATTTGGGAGTGACTTTGGACCGCACGCTCACCTATCGGAAACACCTGCAGAATACCGCAGCGAAGATCGCAACCCGAAATAACATAATCCAAAAATTATGTGGAACCACCTGGGGCGCAACTGCAACAACACTATGAACTTCTTCGCTTGCTCTTGCGTTCTCCGTGGCCGAATACTGCGCTCCAGTGTGGATCAATAGCTGTCACTCCAGGCTTGTTGAGAGACAACTAAATAGCACAATGAGGCTGATATCCGGTACTATTAAGTCTACACCTACATATTGGCTGCCAGTGCTATGCAACACGGAAGACTAAAGTCCAGAAAACCGTCATTATATCTGGCTGAAGCGCTCCAAAATGATGGCTATGATCCCAAAGACCAATGGAAGCGCGACTGGAGTTTGAAAGCAAGTGATGTTCTTCAAAACTGGTTCGCAAATTATAATTGCAACGTCACGGGAACCGACCTAAACCGAAGGCAATGGTCAGCCCTGAACCGGGTACGTACCGGACATGGAATGTGCGCGGACTCGTTACACCGACGGGGAAAAACAGCATCACCAGAATGTGGCTGTGGAGCACCAAGACAGACCATCCAGCCTATTCATAGCGAGTGTCCCTTACGCTTAAACACGGGAAGCTGGCTTGACCTTATGGAGGTATCTGCGTCGGGGTTGGAATGGATAACAAACCTTGACATTGAATTATAGCTTTTATCTTTTTACATTTGTGTAATTATTCGTGATTGTTCTTAGATCTGTACTTGTATTATACATTGCATGTAATGCCATACGTTAAATAAATAAAAAATGCGTATTTGATTAACTAAAGGGTACAGTTAGTCTTAAATTATTTTATTATTTTGTCTTAATTGGAACCGACAATAAAATCTATCTTTAAGTTATGCAGGTAAAACTAAAATAATAATTTATTCATTGATTATTTTGTTGTTTAGTTTAATGGGCTAGCCTTAAGTATTTAAAGATGTTTAGATGTAAATAAAAGAAATCTAGATTGTTTTGTGTTGGTTGGAAAAATTATGTAACGAAAATATTGATAAATTAAAATTTACAATTTTTATTCACATTAAACTCGAACGTTTCTTTCTGATGGTTTCGCCGCATTGTGTAAACAAAGTCGCTCCTCCAAAAAGGCACCACGCTAGACTTACCACGAAATCAGGGCGAGGATAATGAAATAAATACTTAAATACCGCCGAAACCTCCATTCCAAGTTATTAAACCCAAATTATATATCGAGCCGGCGCCGCTAAAAGCCCTTCCCGCTCAAAATCGAAAACGATCGACGTCGAACGGATCGAAGCGGATACCAATTTGGGAAGATTTCGGCGGGGAAAAAAATTATAATTGCCTGTAATTTTCTCTTATTAAAGCCGCGGGCGTCTGCGTAGGTCTAGATTCACACACAACTCCGGGCGTTTGTGAGAATTTTTTATATATACTTATATTAAGAAGCCGTCGCCGAATAGAACTAGTCGAAGCAAACTGTTAAAACGTGGAAGAAGGAAAACGGGTGGTGTTCCGTAAAAATGGTAAGAACTGGTTTACAAAAAATAGCTTCACTCTTAACGAGGCAAAAACTATTTTCTAATCATCTCACAACAGCACATCAACGAGGTCAATAACGCTTGGCGTCCCCCGACAGAGCATGCAAAAAAATCTCATAATTTTCTTTAATACGCCTTAAGGATACTATGATATGTTACTGCGAGCGTATCATGCTTCACTCCCACTTACTTCATGATCTGATAAACTGGTGGTGAGGTAATTAGAATAAGGACAAACCTGTAGTATAGCGAGGATGCTATTTAATTTTTCACAGAAACTTCCTCAAGCCACTGTAAGCTTATTTACAAAGCTTCTGGATTCCTCCTGGGTCATAATTAAAATCGTGATTTAAATCAAACTCCAGTTTTTCGATTTTTTTTTTATTGCGACCAACACAAAAAGCACAGCGTAAAAATATTATCACAAATAAAAAGTAAAACACGACTCTTTAATAAACTAAGCTACATAACATAACAATATATATTTTATGCTTCTGCAAAAATACTAATTTTCCCCCTTTTTCTAACCCCATCGTGTTCCATATGTCTGAGTGTACAACCCCAAAAATGCTGAAACTTCGTTCTACTGACGCTTAGGAACTGTTTTATTATTGGTAGCTGTCTCGCAATTTCTGGTTCATCCTTTCGTGATGTCCACCACTGTATACCATTTACGTTTTTTATTATTTCATCCCAAAAAAATTTTTTTTTTTGAATGGGCAACTGCGAGTATTCAACTTTATTACTAATGCCAAAAGTATAATGTTTCCATTTAAATTATTAATTATTTCTAAAGCTAGATTCTTTTCTACGGGTGTTAACTCATATTTTTGCTTTTGAGGGTTCAAAATATAGGTTATAAAATGATATGGCGTGACTGCCGGATTATATAATTCTACAACATTTTACAACACTGCTCTACAGAATGTGAATTAGCGTTTTTTGTATGCAAAATATCAAGAGCAATTGATATTGGTTTTAAAAAGGCAATATTTGCTGCGTTATCTGTCACAGAAGATTTTACCTCGCCGTCATATTAAGTCACAAACTACTTTACTCATATATTGTGAAATATGAGGTATCAATAGTTTCGTAAATAAGCGCTAGTCCATCTTCATTGTTACTCATTGTGGATGGATGGATGGATGCCATCTAAAAGGCTTGTTGATAATGTTTTTCTTGATGGCGGCGTATACCCATAATAAGTGAATAGCTTGAAAGGTTTAGTAATTGCTACAAAAAAAAAAACGGGAAACACATATACTTATGAAACTTAAAGAAAATAAATAATAAAAAAGTAAATGACTTTTGTTTCTTTGGTTAGTTGATAAATCGAACTTGCTGACGTTTCGACAATTATCATCATGTTCAGAGCTTAACTGAATCTCATATAACTCAGAGGCAGTGCTTACAATTAAAATCTCAAAATAATTAGAATGTTTAGAGAAAGAGAGGCTTGTTTCGTTTTATTTGATTCTTTTTACTTAATAATTTATAAAATATTTATTTAATCTAAACGTAAAAAAAACATTGAATACCTTAGAACTGTATGAATTTTCGATAATTTGATGATAATTACTGGGATTTGAACACGACTCAATTTTATGTCGCTTGCAGGGATCACACAACCGTGAACTGAACCTATAATGCTGGAACCATACTTTCTTTTGAAGGAAGGAGTAGTAACAGTAGTGACTGAGTGATGACAGATCCGGAATGGTTTACTCGCCAGTTGAAAACCATCAGGATCCTATAACCTAGACAACACATCCACTATTTGAAGAGACTCCACCATTGGAAATTTTACTTCTCCGATTCGGGCACCCTTTCCAGGAGAGACAACGGCTGAAATTCAACCTCTAAGTATTTCACTATCTCCACCCACTACAGCGGACCCAAACCGCGACGTAAATTTACGGTCCCGAAAATGCAAAACCACCAGAGCTTCCTGCTGCTGCTCCACCTTCAAATGAGACTGCATCCGGACTAGTACGCATCAGAAGAGCACTCTTAAGGAAGGTACTTACGGTTATGTCGGCTTGAATGCCAGTCATCCCTTTTAAAAAGAAAAGGAGAGCGGAAGATTAAAAACAATTCTATGTAATGAGAGGAAACCGAGAAACGGATTAGTAAAACTGCGTTTTCTAAAAATGAGTAAATTATTATTCTCAATGTGTCATAGTCCTCCTCTACCAACACTAAACATTCGGAATAACTGAAGTTGGATAGTCAACAACTTGGGTAAATGAAGGATGAATGAAGGGTGTTCATATTCCCGAGAATCTTTAAATAAGGAGCAATTTCGGAAAGATATGATGAAGAGGAACTACTGGAGATTCTAAATTTGAATAAACCACTATAACCGATTTTAAAATGAGGGACGTTGAAACTTTATGACAAGAGGGAATGAAGACAGTGGAACTGGGTCGAGCGTGACTGAAAAAGAAGAAAGAATGTGGGAAGCTGATAACATGCTGGAAAACACTGTGGAGTCTCTTATTATTTCTTTGGACTCCAGCGACTATAGGTCCTTACTACTAGGAACATGATGACTAAATTTCGTTTTAAAAAATAATTTTTACAATTTAGCTATATTCATATTATTCGTTCATTCACTTTCACTCACCAAACTCCTTTTTCTATTGTATGCAAATTGGAGTGATCATCATTTAGGAACAATTGAATTTATACGTCTTTACGATATAACCCTTAAGTTGCCCACCCCATCATTATAAATTTACATTTTATTCATTTCTTTAATAACAATTTAGGTTGCATGCAGTACAAAATACCAAAAAAACATTAAAAATATAGGTTCACAAGTAAATCTAAACTTTGTCCATTATCAGCACAAAATTAATAGCATTATGCAAAGTATTACACAAAAACCATGACAAGTTCATTTTATGAATTTGCATGTCTTATATCGTATTATATCCATAGCAAATATTTTCATACAGCATTTACATGGAAGCGCCCAATTTGCAAATATCGATACTCTTGAATTACAACTTATATTGAAATATCTTGATTACTAATAAAGATAAATTATTATTATTATTATTATTATTATTATTATTATTATCATTACTATTATTTAAAACCTTTAACAGGAGTAACAGAAATACCCACATAAAGAAAATTATTATGAAAATTAAATATGTTTTGCAATCTGGTGATTTCAGAGTTCTCTCCTATGTTGCTTCGATAGTGGTCAATATTAAATAGAGCTATGTCTCTTACGTTCTACCTTTGTAGAACATTAACAAGTCTGATGGCGTTTTTTTGGTTTGGAGAGCATTTTATTTGATTCTCTTATTACTGTCTTCATACAAGTCCACTTTTGAACCAGCGTTATCCCCAGATCTCTAATATTCGCCACTCGCTCTATGTCGGTGTTGTTAATAATAATAGCACTTTATTTTCAACAGGTCACATGAAATATTAAATATAAGTAATCAGAAGGAGAAAGAAAAGGATAAGACATGTCAGTATGGATTACCCGACGCCAGTCGAAGTTGCCGAAGTATCGCCTGGAGACCATCATAATATGTGATGAGAGTTCGTTGAAGGTAACACACATATTGTAAATAAGGTTTTGAAATTGGCCTGGGTAACTGAGGTAGGAAAGTTGATTGATCAGCCGCGGCACGTGAAAACGTAATTGTTCCAGAAGAAACGAACAACCGACTCCGTAATGAACTAACTTGTAGAGACATGAAACAGATTGCAAGTCTCTGCACAAGCTCAGAGGCAGTACAGCGAACCTTCTCAGCAGAAGATCATCTCAGGATAGGAACCGTCCTCCTGGAACATTAGGTACTTCACTAACCTTCTCTGCACATTCTCCATGGACTGAGCGTGGCAGCTATATATAGGTGACCATACCAGCGAGCCATAGTCAAACTTGGACCTAACGTAACAGTTAAATAACAGTACCAGAGCTACAAAAATACCTCAATCAGTAAGTGATGATCTATCTGGTAAAAACGCTTTGTGGAAGTCAATGTATCTAACGTCAACTTGACTTTGCTTGTTCGGGGAGTCACAGACATAAAAAGACAGGAAGCATAAGTTGGTGATCTTTTCGCATTGAACCATGTTGTTGCGTAGATAGTTTATTTCTAATTTCTAATAAATTTATTTAATCTAATTTCCAGTATTTTAGTTTTCAACTGCGGAAGGATTACCTGTTTTGCGAATGGGATAAACATTGACAACTTTCCAAGGTTCTGGATAAACACCCGTTTTAAGTACCAGATTAAAAATGCGACATAAAGGAGCGCATAGTGAGTGGGAACAGTCTCTCGCGATAAAACTTGGTATGCCATCAGGACCGGCAGTAATTTTGTTTTTGGGTGCTGATAAGAGATCCTGGATGGTAAGCTTAGTGGTATGTGGAGTTAATTTTTGTAACATTTTTGGTGAAAGAAATGCTAAAAAGCTCCTGGCGGGATTTAGAAGCACGTGGTGACAGTATTGTTCCAAGCGCAGAAAGGCTTCTTGGAGATTTACACAATCATCGGAGATTTTGTTCTCTTCTCAACTGTCACTCTTCCTTTTCCATCACTACTATAAGAGTTCGAACTCTGCAAGCCTGGGCTTTACTGTCAATTGCGCTAGTAACAAATTCAGAGTAACTTGGTTGACAATATATATTTTTTAAGACATAATGCTCTGCATAGTTGTTAGTACACGTCTGCGGTTCGGCATTTCTATACCTTAGCGCGTGTGATTTTCTCGTTATTTAATTTCACACATTGATAAAGGCATTGTATATAAATTACGAGCAATATAATCCTTGCTAGAGATAAGCTGTAACCGATACCGGCAACGCATCAGTTTACACAGCTTGCATCCTGCACATACCCGCGATATTTTTATCGAACGTAATCACTTTTCTTTAAATTTCAATAACAACTTATACACCAATAAACTCGGATTCAAAGCTAAGTAATTGCTCCGCATCTTCGGGCAATCAAGTTCGACGACATTGTACATTTCGACGGGTCGGAAACAACTCACTCGTCTAGGGTTGTTACACGCCGTTGCGTACGAGATATGTCTGACTCCGGGCTAGCCGGAGGAGAGGATCGGTCTTAATCATCGCCTAGTCCGCCACTCAGACCGGAAGAAATTCGCACTTTGCTTTGTTATTTCATACACGAACGCGTCGACGATTGGCTACAATAGCAGTTGCAAACACCTCGCAGAAATGTTGATCTTGGTGGATATAACCACCTGGATATGATTTTTGATTTGTTTTTGTAGATTTTTAAAAAGTACTGAATGAGTGTACACTACAAGTAGTAGTGACCTTATAGTCTGATCGTCATGACTTGGAGCTAGTTTATCGATTAGAAAATTGTTTCTGTCTCTCAAAAAAGAGATATCAACAATTTATCCCACGCTCCTCCAAGAACACATTCTAAGCCACTTATTATTGACCACGCGATTTCAAACAGTTATTTTTATGATTTTCTCGAAAATTTTAAATATAACGGTATAAATATTTTTAGCTAATATCAAAGAGCGTTAAAAAAACACAGAAAGTAGTGAAAACGGTATGCCAATATCTTTTTTCTGCTCCCGTCTGTAAAATACCTAATTACCCATCGATTTGGAGTGCGGGAAGCGTCACTTTACCAGGTAGTTTCGTTTCCCATGATTGCGAGCCACTTCGGACATTTCCGGGATTTTACCGCACGGATTTGGGAGCAATCGGATGTTTTCGGTGATATTTCCCACGCTTTGAGTTTTGACTTTTGTCAATTCTGACGGTCATGTCAGTGAATGTAGTAGTATGCAACACGTTCGGTAAACTTTTTAACTCACTCGTTTATTAAAGACTCGCTTCGCTCGAGTCAAATAAACTCGTGAGTCAAATGCCGTTTACCGCACATATTATTATTAAACATATTTTTCAACCGTAGCATACCAGAGACAACAGACGTGTGGGATGGTTAGATTTTCTATTAGAGTTAAATTTGATTTTGTCCTAATTTGTCCATAATAATAGTCAATAATCAATAATGGTTAAAAAATGAATCGTCAATATAATTTATTAATATATTACATGTATTGCCAGCATTGGAGAAAAGGGTAAAATAACAAGGTAGGCTTAGCGGCTGGCATGGTAACGGCACGATTATTATGGAATCCAGTTCACACATCAATTTATTGAGGTATTTTCTGAATAATTCTTTCTAACCTAATTTCCTCACAATTATAAAATAAAAGAAAAATTAAATTAATTTTTATTTATATTTCAGGGGGGGAAAACGATATAGCCATGCCGTTTCCACCATTTTCTGTGTTTTTTACGCTCTTTGGTCCTAGCTAAAAATAGTTATACTATAATATTTGAAGTTTTCGAGAAAATCATAAAAATAGCTGTTTTTGACATGAAGCGCCTCCTACCGACTCGTAAAAGAATTAATATCGTGACATTGGCATGTCAGTCGAAGCTCCTATAAATACTCTTTAAAACTAAACTAAGTTCGTCGAAATCGGATTAGCCAAAAAAAGTTATTCAACTTTTTCTAAACCAATATCTGACCCTTCCTCCACCCTTAATTTGACGAGATAGAAAAAAATAGTTAAATAGATGAAAAAATAGTTTTTTACGCCCCTAGCGGCCTTTTTATGAACTCGAAAACAATGTCTAGCTTTTTCTCTAGGCCGAATATTTTTTTCTAAGTTGTAGGACTAACGGTTTCCTTTATTAATAGGTCACCTGGCATCAAAATTTGCAACGGTGTTGAGTTTTAATCAGCTGAGGATTGTTGGGGAAATAAAATGCTTTAAAAGAAACTAAAAAATGTCGTGCAAGGATAAGCGATTTATTCTTTAGAAGAGATTTTTGATGCTATGTACCGATCTAGGAATTGCCACTCTTATTTTGCTTTTAAATTTGTGGTGTTTTATTTGTCAATAAGAAATATTCTTTTCTCGGACAAGAAAATGTGCTTGATAATCATCAATAATACGTGGGCATTTGTTTCGACGGTCGCTAATCATAATGTTGTTTGTGTTTTAATATAAGGGACATTTTCTCTTTTGCACATTGTCATATAAATTTGGACTGGAGTACATAAAAGCATACTTATTTATAAAGATGTCGCTTTTGTTCATTTTTCAGCAGGAAACTCAAAGGGCTAACGAATGAGAAAGGACATCGATAGATTTTTCCATCCATACGTTAACCAAAGGACGCAAACTGAGCGTTCCAGTTACAGGGGCGTCGTAAAACAGTTTCAAAGAGGTTCCCGGAGGGCGTGAGGTATTTTCGCAGCTCAGACGGCCCCCGCCGCCGCAATACCGCAATAAAACGCCACTGGGTCCCGCATAAACAAGGGCGCGTTGCCCAGTGGCGTCCCGCGGTGCCGTGTCCCGTACGAGTAAAATATTGTAATTACCGCTGGGATCGGCGCAGGTCGGACACCTTCGAACACGATGCCGGAGATAAAAATCCGTGGTAATTGTGTGCACGAAACACGCCGGCCTCATGTCTCAATCCGGGCGCGCGTGTGTGAGCGTGTTATTTATTTATTTATTTATTTTTTTTTTTGGTGACGATAAATGTGGGTCCGGGGCTATGCAAGGAACCGCAACGAAGGGACTCGCTACTTCTTTCTTCTTCTAACCAAAACAAATACGAGCTACACTCAAAAACAAGCATAGAAATTTTTTGTTTTTTTTAAAACCATTAGGCTATAATTCATCACATCTTGGGGCTATAAGTTGTAGCAGTTTGAGAGATATCCTTGGATGAAAATCCTTTTTCTTCAGTTTTTAGCTCCACCATCTGACCCAATAATTTTTCCAGAATCTGTATATACCACATATATTGATTATAATGATAGCTTTAAATTTAACAAGTCACAACTGATTGTAATGTAAGGAATGGAACTTTTTCTACTCCCTGTTTCACTTTTAGACGTCACACGTCACTCACTTAAATGTACTCAAAAACTAGAAGTAAGAATAATAGTATATTATAGTAATATTATTAAAAAGTTTACCGACTACGCAAAACTACACGAACAAATTCACTGACAAAATTCAAGGCGTGAGAAATATCTCCGAAAACATCCGATTGATTCCAAACCCATGCGGTAAAATCCCGGAAATGTTCGAAGTGGCTCGAATCCGTGGGAAACGAAGCTGACGTGGTAAAGTGACGCTTCCCGCACGTTAGATCGGTGTGTAATTAGGCATTTTACAAACGGGAGTAGAAAAAGTTTGTTGACATTCGTCACAGATAAATCAACAGACCCGTCACTAAAATGACTTGTTTCTACTCCCGTCTGTAAAATACCTAATTACGCACCGATTTAGCGTGCGGGAAGCATCACTATACCAGGTCAGTTTCGTTTCCCACGAATCCGAGTCACTTCGGACATTTCCGGGATTTTACCGCACGGGTTTGGGAGCAATCGGATGTATTTGGAGATATTTCCCACGCTTTGAATTTTGACATTTGTCAATTGTGACAGTCTTGTCAGTGAATGTATTCGTGTTTTGCGAAAACGTACGCAAAAACTAACGGTCTAGAAAAAGTATAGTATGCAACAGGTTCGGTAAACTTTTTAACTCATATATAACTCATAGATACTATTATCAAAGTTACTGACTTAGAAAGTCTTATTATCAAATATTTTATGATTCTTCATGAATATGCCTGGTTATGAGTGAGAGTGAAAACTAGGATTTAGGTACTAGGATTTGTCCGGTTAGTTTCTTAAATCCTTTTTCCTGGTAAACGGTGATTACTCAAGTAATAACAAATGATTTTTTGTCAAATGATTAAGCACTGTTATTGCGCGTACCATTTTCCATTCTCAGCGGTGCTTTTATTTATAGAATATGGATATAAACCTATTCCAACTTAGAAGTGGTCTGGAAATGTGAGAAACAGCTAAAGCAGCATTAGAATCTTATTGGCGAGCAGACCAGTAGATGCTAAGCTTATGCACCGTCGAATGTGGTATCTAGCAGTATATACTGTACGAAAACTTAATTTTTTTTAAATCCTGAGGAAATGAGTAAAAATAAAAGGTTCGTTTGATTACGCACTCTTATTGCTGTACTATCGAGTATAATAGTCATAATATTTGCAACAAAGAGCAGTCAAAGTGTATGTTTTGATCCTAAATACCTCATGAGCGAGGCTCGTCGCGTCTTTTAAGGACATCACCGGCACTCTAATTTACCTGATGTGGATACAAGCATATTACACCTCAAAAGTTGTGAGGCGTGGGAAAGGCGCACTAAAATCGCCCTGGTGATCAGACCAATAGACGCGAACCATATTCACGGTGAAAAGTAGTATCTAGCAGCCTATGCGGCACGACTTGGCGAGGGTAATAGGGTAATCAGGCAAAGAGTGAGTCGCAATTAAAGAGTTTGCGGAAATAAAAAAAATGCGGAGGAAATTATCGACGATTACGTTTTGAATTTTGAGCCCCGCGGCTTCGTTCGACTTATAATTTTCGGTTTTTAATATTCATACGGCCGGTATTGTCCCGCACTAGATTGCGACGCCCTAGGGTATCAATTACCCACATAGACGTCTCCTCGACCCTCGCATTAGTTGCATGCACCGGCAAATTTTCGACGTGTAGTTATCGTTAATTGGATCGATCTCGGGTCGGTACGGTGGCCTATGGTTAGTTGGCGAGCGGCCCAACGTTGATCCGGCAAGAATGTTTTTTCTTTTAAGGATAAAACGCTATTTTTTTTTAATTTTAAGCATTTTCAAATATAACAATGACTTTTTAATTTTTAATTTTTTTATCTTTCTGGAATATGTTTGCATTTACACTAAAAGACTATTTTGAATTTTGTTAAAATAAAATTGTACTTAAATTTACCCACATAATTATTTGATATTTTTGTAACTTTTACAGTGTACTGCCACTGCAAATTTGACCCAAATTGAAGTGAGGTTCTTCATTTACACTCGCTTATAAAGTAATCCTTGTTTCAGTTTTATATTCTTATATAAATTCAATAATTATAAATTTGTCATAAAAATCATTTCAGTATAATCAACAATTTTTAGATCATTTAGAATTAGATTATTTTTGAGGTGGATAATTCGCACATGACGTTATCATATTTATACAGTCTTGAAAATTAAAAAACAGTTAACGATTTTAACAAACTCTAACCAATAGTTCTCAATTGCACTTACCCATTCGATATGAATCGAAGATGGGTACTTTCTTTTATAACAGGGATATAAAATATAGTTTAATTAAGTACTCGTTGAGTACTTAAAGTAAAATTACGTAATAAAGTGTCGGTATCATAAACCTTATTGAAAGGCGCGATTATTTTGATCTTAGACCTCAAAAAATACAACATTTGCGCCGACCTCTATAATATGACAGTAATTTAATTTTTTTAAAAACTAACAAAACCAAGATAAATGGTTGGCAAGTCTAAGAAATTGTCACCAATGAAAAAGGCAATATCCGATACGGATAAGCACTTAAAGAAGAAGAAGAACCATATATACAACCACATATCAAAATAATTAAACCTATTAAAAATATACTGTGAATAATCCCGTATACTACAGTGAGACGAAGTACTCCACTGTTTCTTTGTCCCGAATACGGGGCCGTAAAAAAAGTACGGTACGGTACCGTCCGAGCGCACCTACGCGTAAACATCTCCGAAGCAAACGAAGCGAATTCCGTAAAACCCAACGAGGCGGGATCGGGACGCGTCGAAGAAGCCAACGACATTGTTCCGAGGGCATTAATTACCCAATAACAATAATCCTTTAATTGCGACGGAATGTAAAAATCTCGATCGTGACTTCGGCGGCCGACTGTGACGTTGTACCGGAGAGCTTTTGTGTTCTTCGGGTTTCGCTACCGGCTGAAATTTATCGCCGTTCCTATTAGAAAGTGATACCACGACGCATAAGAACGGTTCGGCGCGAGATTTACGACGTTCTCAGGCCATATTCCGTCGTTATTCCGCGCTGTGATCGAATTCGCTCGAAATGGTAACCGCGTGTCGCATAATTGTTCCTCAACGCGGTCGTAAACAAGACCTCGTCTCGGTATATAGTACGAGATCAAACGTTTTTATGCTTCGCTAGCGAAGAAAGGGCAACTACCTCTTAACATACGTTTCAATATTTACCAGATTTCCTGGTATTTTTTTCAATATTTCCCAATATTTCCTCCGCATAGTAAGTGGTTTATTTCCTATATGAATTTTGGTTCACATAAATATTTCCCCACATTTTCCAGTATTTCTTTTAAACTTCCTCTATTTCCCTGTATTTAATCATATTTCCCAACCACTTTACTGCATGAGCGAGGCAAGTGTTAACTTTGGGTAGTTTCCTGTATTTCCTCGCATTTCCTAACCATATCTTATATCAATGCGGCGACAGAAATTTTTCGTATTATTACACAAATGTTTTGTCATATTTCGTGACACTTGCAAACAATTAACAAATGCTTATCAGCCTTTCCTTCATATTTCCCGCATTTCCTCGGCATTTACTTTCAGGGAAGTAAATATTTCCTATTTGTATAGGTACTGTTGTGGTCAATTTTTTTGTGTCAATTGATTGATCAATCAGTTGGATATCACAAACACATAATAATTTATTATAAAATACATATAATTATTAAATAATGACAGACACACTCTACAATTGCAAGATGTTATTGAAAACATTTTTTGACTAGTCAATTAAGAGGTGCTCAATTGACCAGCCCCAACACATAGGTATTTTTTCTGCATAACGATTTTGTCATATTTCCTCTTATTGCTTCCATATTTCCCTCTATTTCCTCTGTAGATAAATACAGCGGTTTAATACAAAAATATTTTTCCATATTGCGTGGTATTTCCCAATATTTCGCCCGCATACACATTCAGCGAGGTAATGTTCCCCTTATAAATTTTATTTCCTAGTTTTTCTTTTATATTTCGTCTATTGCCATGTATTTTCTTAATGTTTAGAAAGATTTACCAACATTTCCTAATTTCCTGTGGGTAGTTTCCTACATAAATGTCATTCGCATTCGTATTTCCTGGGAGAGAAATAGTTCATATTTTCTATGGATGTGGTATTCGTGGTACTTGCAAAACTTTACCATATTTTCCAGTTTCTTTCATATTTCCTCCCATTCCAAGCGAGTAAATATTAAGCGGTTATATTTTTCCATATTGCGTGGCATTTCAACGTATTTCCTAATTTTTCCGATGGCAATTTTGGTTCACATAATTATTTCGGCATATTTCTTAGCCTTTTTAAATATTTACCCTACTTTAATACTTCCGCGTTTCTCCCAACAATTGTTGTCTCCCTCTATGGATAGCGCGGTAAATATGTCGCAGAGGTAGTTTTTTACATGCTGCCGTATTTCCTCGGTATTTCAAAGCAGAAAAAAAAGGCATTTTTAACGATTTCCTTCATATTTCCTCGTACTTGTTGCATATTTCCCCCCTTTTCTTTACTATTTCGGCACATTTCTCAACTACTTCCATAGAAACGCGAAGTAATTTTATATTACGTGGTTTTTCACATTAATGTTTCCCATATTTCATTAATATCTCCCCAAATGCTTTTCCGAAATTTAAAATATTTTCTCCGTATTTTCATGCAACGAGGTAAGTACTAGAAAGTCCCCCTTCTCCCATTTCCCTATATTGGTTTATATTTAATCATATTATGTTGGGCCAGCGCAAGTTTAAATGATGTCAATTTTTAGATACAGCCGTCCAATTGGATATACGATGACCAAGTCTAAGACACAACACTTAAAATTAAAACACTACTAAATATCTCAAAGTACACGTGCTCTCGGACTATGGAACAGATTTTGTTACTCCCTTCACTACATGGACGGACTATAACCGCCGGCAGTTTTTGAGAGTCTTTTCTTCGAGACGAAAAAGGACCTCTTCGGTTATCGGCATTTTTTTGTAGCTAACGTCGTGCGCTTTTTTTTTAATAAAACGGCATGGCGGCCCGGCGATCGCTCCTCGCAATAATATCGCATTATCTCGATTAATTGCGTTCCCATTACCTCGCAAAGTTCATTTGGTGTGTATTTAACGGGGATACGAAAAATTTCTAGCCGGAATCCGATAAACCATTTAAAATGCCGCTCGGATCACCGTTACTTTGGGTGCACCTCCGTTAATGGCGTTCTCGAGCGAACCGCCCGAGTTATGACGTTTTGTTCCGGTCGACATACCGACTTCAACTGTTTCACCTACGAAATAATAACACTTGTTTAGTTTTGGTGCAATAAGTCAAAGCCGAGAAAAAAAAGTCTACTGACATATTCTAAAATATTGTACACCGCGTGCGAAATAAAACGATCTGGAAACCCATAGCATATACGAAAAAAAGTTTCGTACAAACATTTCCTGGATTCTTCTGAAGATTTATTATAATTTTGTTGATACAGGGTGTCCCAAAAGTGTCCTCCCCGGCATCAACTTTTGTTATTTTAAATGAACACCGTGAATATTTCGGAATTTTTGGAAACCTTGGTTAAAAAGTGACCTTTACTTTATTAAAAAATTTCTATTCGAATTTTGCATAGTTTAGGCAGAAATTGAGGTTTTGTGTGTTTTTTCTCATAATTTGATTTCCCATATAAAATTGTGTTGTTACGCTACTGATCCGGGTGTTGCAACCAAAATTTAACCACAGACTAAGGAGGTGATGCACTACTCAATCAGTTTGACAGATGCGCGTCAGTTTATTTATACAAGGTGGCCCAAATAGGTGGTGCCGTTTTGGCGAATTCGATTAGCAAAATTTCAAGACTTTCAAATGGAACACACTATATTTTTATGCAGATATCAAATCTAGGGCAAAAACCAGGTAAGTTTGTAATTTATCTTATATTTTGAAATTTTACTTACTTTTTGAGATATTCGAGGTTTAAGACAACACCCGAATAAATTGTTGATGAATAGTTCATAATTTTTAAACAGAAATATTAAAAAGAACAAAAACAAACAGAAATGTCAAAGTTTGTTCATACTTTAACACGTCAATAAAAAAAGATGTGATGTCATAACCAACTACATTTTTAAATATTTTGATATTTCTTTGTTGCTTTGATGCCAGATGAATCGAGCATTTTAAGAGGAACATTTTTGACTAAACTCTATGGATAGAATTAAAGAACTCTTTTTAGTTCACTGTTTGTTTTACAGATTTATTTATTTATTTATTTATTTAATATTGTGGAGATGTTTCACTAAATTTCCCCGCATTTCCTCCTATTTCGTTAAATTTCCTCTCAGTCCTAAATATTTCCAGTATTTTATGAATTTTTTTAACCTCCTTTTTTTGTATGAAAGAAACATTGATAAAAAAATTATGTAATTATATGTATTTCATTTATTAACAAAACAAACTGTTGTTATAAAGATACAGAAAATAAACGATATCACGGTATTTGTACATTTAAGCCTCTAGATATCGCATAGTTTGTCCTTTATTTCGAAGTTGTTTCTATCCTCGTCCGTTATTTTCGATGTCATAAATGGAGAATTAAATCCATGACCTTCAATTGCAAATCTAAGATTTTTATTTTCTAACTGAATTTTAACATGATACCACAAAACATTCTTGCTTAAGATTGCGTTTTTACTATATTGAAGATCCAATATAGTTTGGTGTCCTTTAATATCAAAACCGATAATTGGCAGTTGGCTCCCTATTTTTTTTTATTCTTTAAATCTCGAAGTGCTAATTTTGATTATAAAATTTTCGCGTCTCGCAGTGTCTAATTAGCCGCGGCAATATTTAAACAACACGGTTAAATGGAAACCTTAAACAACTATCGCGATGGCCGAAGTCGACATTAAAAAAGGCGGGAACAAGAGTTAAACGTCAACAACTCGTAGTTAAGCAATCAACCATATCTCGTTTGCAAACTAAAAGTTTTATTAGAAGAAAAAGTTGCGTAGATGTGGTATATCGATATATTCTTGAGACCTACACAAACGATGGATTTATGCGTTTTTATGCTCAATGACAGAGCATGAACATGAACTGTAATGTGAATGTCCGCCGCGTTTCATATAGTTAGGGATTTAGATTTATTCTTGTACAACAATAGCAACACATGTTGGCAACAGTTACAATGTCGCTACATGCTGCGCCTACGTCTCGAATGAGAATTGCTTTTTTATTTAATTTGTTGTAATCTAATGGTTACTAAAGACCTATAAAATAAAATAACAAGGCAGTGGGTAATCAAAACGTCAAAAATGTAGTTACAATTATTCTTCGACGTGGTCTCCATTTATCCCCAGGCACAGGTGCAAATCATTAGATGTCTACTCCAGGAAGTGGTGAAAACACCTCAGCTCTTACTTTTCACTGAAAGCGTCCTTCTTTGACGGCTCTATCCCTTTGGTCCTCTAAAAACTAGACACGAGAGCTTCGTACAACATTTTAAGTTACGGAGTTCTCTCAATGCTCTTGGGTGTCAATGTTATTTCTATCTAGCATCAATAGTTTTGACGAAACTCTTAAAAACAGAAGTGCACCATAGAAACGGTTTTATCTTCTCCTCACTTAAGTTTCAGCTGTCAGATGTGTGATTATCACATGCATAATTCAGATCTCTTGAGTTTGTGAACGATTGTGACAATGCTTTAAAATTTTCCTATCACGTGCTACTAATGCCGTCCACTGTGGCTGTAGAAATTAATAACGTGTTAATAACGTTACATTTTGAGTGTACATTTGCAAAACAACACGAATACATTCAATGAGTGATGTATAACGCATCCTTCAGAGACGGGAGTGTTGAGTGTAGTATTATTTTTTGGAAAATTAATTTTAAATCTTCCTTAAATCCTAGCCGAGTATCCAATATCAATATTACATTCTTAGCTATAGATATACATAATTAATTTTTGCGTTATAGATCATTAAACATCTTTTGGTAGAGTTTAATCTGAGGCTCCGGCCTCGAAATCACGAATCTATATCGTACAGCACAACCGCACAACTGCGTGTCATAGACAAGGGGTTATAGTACAGGATGTCAGCCATATAATCTAGAAAGAGTAATGGCCCCAAAATGGAACCTCATGGTATTTTAGAAAGTGAGGTAATTTGATCGAAGTATTTATTATCATACATCTGAGCTTACATAACTCTCTCAAATATTTTTGATGTTCATGTTAATTAGCTTCTTATAAGAAAAAAATAATTGATTTTTTGCTTTGCCACGTTTCAGAAGTGGGATACCGTTTTCGCGCGATTTTCGCGTTTCGCACCCCGCAGACCTCCGCGCCCCAACGGACTGGGGATAAGGGCGCCACAGTGATTTAGGGGCGAGTTCATGAATGGCCTCATCCCTACCGTGAATGACCGTTTTGGTGTTCGGTCATCGCGTTTTCACGCGCTCTTTCAGACACTGTTGCTTCGGGTTCGCGCGGCGAGAGGGGGGCGATCCAGGTGTTTAAGGGATGGGCCCTTTGTCTCTGGTCAGTTGAATGTGACATGCGGTTTTTGTTTTGTTTGTTTCTCCTCGTTTACCGTTCGGGTTTTTTTCTTCCGTTTTCGTTTTCCTTATGTGCGAGAGTCCAGGTGCGGACGCCAGTGGCGTGGAAATTTCGATTTTATTTTTATTTAATTACATTTGTGAAACTTTATGGACGTAATAAACGCTTTATTATTATCCGTACAAAAAAAATTAAAACGGAAAAATTTCGTTAAAAACAAAACATAAAATTAACGAAAATGCTTATTACAACCCGAGTAATAGAAAACTGCCTTAAACTTAAAGAAACGAACCCAAAACCATAACGTGTCATCTATATATGGATTTTTAATAACAAAGGCAACTGTAATGTTAGCAGCATGCAGCTTCATTAAGGACCCATCATTTTTTATTTATTCCGTTTTAGAAAATTAGAAACTAGTAGTAGTAACAAATTAGTTTGCAAAAGAAGAGGACGAGTTTGCAGGAAAACACGTGGTGCTCACTTTTTGAAACCAAGTTGGAATAAAAGTTGTACATTTAATTAATTAAAAAGTTGTTAATTTAATTTAAGTTACTAAAGTTAAATTTTCAGAGATGGACTAAAAATATTTCCTATAATTTAATTTATAATATTTGTAATGATTTGTACTTAGAAATTCCTTCACTAAATACGAAGGATGGTAGGAAAAAGTCAAAGTCTTTTTCGAAAAATTCAATATTAATAAATAAAAAAATAAAGGACTTTTGTGGCCCACCTCGCAGTGATACAAAATGAGCAAGCACTTATTTAGCTACGACGTTTAAAGGAAATATTTGCCTTTGCGAAGCTGATCATCGAATAAGTGCAAATGACGGGTTGCGCTTTTAAACCGCGGTCCAAGCGACACGAACACTCGGTACAACGTACAAACTAGCAAGGCGAAAAGATAATACCTCCACTTAGCGGTTCGCGTGCGACTCGTCCGATTTCGGCGCAGTCGGTAGGATCCGAACTATCATTCCGTGTGGGAAATAGTTCCGCGGGATTAAATCGACGACAATAAAGCGTAATTTGCCTTTTAATGATCGAATTTAAACGATTTTATCGTTAGATCGTCGATTATTCCGTACTTAACGACGGACGAAATTAGAGAAATTAACTTTGATTGCGTCGCCGCGATCGCGGACCCTCGGTCGAATAGAAGTCGTAGAAATGGCCGCCGCGACAAAGGCAAAATTTTTTTTCTACTGAGTCACCCAAATTAATTGAAAGTTTAATTAAAGTTATACTTTGCTATATACACTATAGGACACTTTTATATTGTTATATTTAAAATTAAACTAGAGAGCGTTGAAATCAAAACTTAATTAACAGTTTAAAAGAGCCTGCTAGTTGTTGAAAAGTCAAAAAGATTAGTATGTAATTGTTTACACAAGTGAAGCGGATTTATTATATAGGAAATTTTAATATAAAAGTTTGCAGGTTCACTAAGCCTTGTAGATCTTATTTTTATAGAAATAAATATGACAAAAGGAAAATCAATCTCCAAGGGCATGCAGAAAAAAGATACTAAAATCAGCAACGCCCAGGCAGACTACATTTGGGATTGAGAGAAGAATCAAAAGAATTTCCCAAAGAAGTCCGTGGTTGTCAGGCCAAAGGATTATCGCTGAAATTGCTGAACTCCAAGTTAGTGTAGACTTTAGAGTAGTCGCCTAACTAGGATTGAATTTGCACGGCGCCATTTGTACTGGAAAAACAAATTTTTAATGAGGCTAGGCAGACTTCCAGTTAATACTAGATTTCACACAGAATATTTTAAGACAACAAAGTAGAGAAAGGGTTTTGTTTTTTTGAGGTTGTTTTTCGTGGAGAAGAGTGGGTCCACTTTATAGAAGGGACCTATGGACCGACTGGTATACACGGCATACACAAAAATCTTGTGGTAGATACCACGAAACCAAAATTCTTCAAAAATATTTCTTGTTTTTTATGTTTTGAAATGAAACAAAATATTGCTCTTTCAAAAGTTGCTTCACTTTTTTCCGACAGTGTATACTGCCGCGCCTACCGCGTGTTTTACTAATTAAAACCGTATCGATTTTTTCGACGCTTCTGTTTCGGTTTATTGTCAATCACGTTTTGTTAACTTTTTTTTTCTCTTAATTATTTCTCCGTAAATTCAATAAAGTTTCTTCGCCGCGCGTAATTACGGCGGCACAGTAACGGTCGTTACGCTATAATTTTCGATTTTTGCCTTAATTACGTGCGGGTTTCAGCCGACAAAGTCCTTTTGTTGGACGGATACGACTCGAAAATGGCGTCGGTCGTGGCGCCCTCTGTCGATGAAATATAAAAACGAAAAATGACGTTTTAATCATTTGTCTCATAGGTGAGCTCGCCTTATTCAACCCGTGTACAGGGTGTCCGAAATAAGATTCCCCGCACCCTTAACTCAGATGCTACGAACAATAGTTTCATCTAGATTTTTTATTTTATAGGTTTTATATATACAGGGTTTTCATCCGGGATAAATACCAGCTTTCTTATTTAAACAGAATACCATGTATATTAATACATTTTTTACAATTTTAGCCGATTTGACATAAACACTTAAGGTGACTTTGTATGAGGTTGCTTATTCCAGAAATAGTTCCTGAAATAATTCACAGTTTGACATTTTTCTATTGCAAAAATTTGTAATGTAAATGTAATAGTTACACATGTTATGTTTTAACGTACAATTGTACCTCTGTCAGAAGATCTTTAAAATTCTTCTTCCTCTTCTTAAACATAACCATGCCCATTAAATCATGTATTTGTAGCATTATCACAATAGTAAAATGGTAAATTTTTAATGATTTAGAAAAAGTACAAATTTCCGGAATAGACACTTTAATACGAAGTCATCTTAATTTTTAATGTCAAATCAGTTAGAGTTATAAAAATAGGAGGTTACCATTTGAAAAAAATTTACTTATTACGTTACCAATAGGAAAAATTGTTAATTTAAGGTTTAAAATACAAAATTTGTCGAAAACGGTAAAATCTAGGTAGGTATGAGATATTATACACGCCATATTTCTGGCATTTCCTGGGGAATCCAAAAAACATACAGGGTGTTCCCCAGAAGAACGAAATACGCTGCATATATAAAAAAAAATAAAATCTAGACGAAACTACGCAACTTTTTCAATTTCAATATTTTTTCTATCAAACGTATCAATCAACTAGAAAACAACGATGATTACAACGAGCAATAAAAAACTAGTTCTGTTCGGGAAGCACTGTTACAAGAGCCGGGAAAATTAAAAATCTTCGTCCCCTGATATTCTTACTGAAAACTTGAATATTAATTAAAATTTGAATATTCCTTGTTTGTTAAGGCTATGTGAATCCTGTCTTCGGAGAATCTCATATCGTTCAACTCTCATGATGTATCTTAAGCATTATATTTTTCTCCTTTTATATTCGTCCAAGATACTAGCAGCATTTGCTTGTAGGCGTATACTTCGAAGGTATTCATCCATTCCGTTTGCTGCGGCTGCAAGTATCTAGCCGGAGTGCAAGACTTGTGCAATTCTTAATCTGATCTGATTTTTTAATTTCATTTTAGATGTGACACCTGTTCAATGATCTTTACTGTACGTTTGTGGCAAACCGATATTCTTTATCGTGCCGTTGCCATCTTAGGTCACAGTTCTAGTATATTATCTTCGAGCCTCGCGCGGTGTTGCCGATACAGCAAAATTTCCCGATAGTCTGTGAATAATTAAAAACTCTGGGACCACGAAGAACGGCCACGTAGGTGTCGCAAATGTGTCACATTGTGAAATTGGTGTGTGCGCGCGCGTGTGTGTGTGTATAATATAATAATTCCGTTTGGGTATTTTACATCGGTAATTGCTTTAATGGCAGGATGTGCCCCACCGGCGCATCGAATAAAAAAAAAACAGGCAACACAAAAGCTTTTTCCAACCACAATTATACGAATAATTGTTGCTTAATAATTGCGGTACCATCATTCTCGGTTCTCTGGGCATGTGTTAAATGTTTGAGGAAATAATTTTCGGGATAATTGCGGCAACGTTTTTGTCGCGGACATACATTTTTTAATTGAATAGAAACCACGGACTAGATTTAGAAAGTATAGGCATAGAAAATATTTGACTAAATACCCGCCAAAACAGGCACTGACGTCACGAAGTATCATTTGGTTTCGACGTTCCTTATGCTAAAATCGTTTCTTGCGAAGTTTTCATCAAAAGCCAAGTTGTAAATGATTTCAACTTAAAGAGAAAATTCTCAAATATTTTTAGGAATTCCATGGCAAATTTTTGGAAAAAGTTTTCAAGAAATGTTGAATGTCATATTTTTATGATGTTTAAGACTTATTCTAACATCCTTAACTTATTTATTTTATTTTTGATTATTCAATTATTCAAAAAGAATCCAATCCAACATTAAATATTGTATGTACATATGAATATGTATCATTCAACTACTTCACCATAGCAAATAAAAAGATAATAAAATGGAATGAAGGAAAAGTAAAAAAAAAAATAGGAAAACAAATAAAACACTTGGAAATTTTCTAAGTAAATCTGTTGCCGCTCAAAGAATCCAATTACAGAAAACATTTATTAAAAAAGATAATATTACTTTACTAAGTCCAGTTTTTTGTTTAAAAAACTTACACAGGCTACTTTACACATCTTTTGAAGCTCTGAAGAAGCCAACATGATTATTGGTGAGTAAATAGTAAATGCAGTTTATTATACACAAAAAAAATAAAAAATGGAGGAAGCAACAATAAAAAAGAAAAAATATAGACGCGCAGGAAATATTTAAAAAATTTTCAGGTAAAAATAAAAATCTTTGTATTCGTCTATTGTGCCACAAAGAATCCAGAACACGACTGTAATATAATTAAATTAGGTAATTCAAATAAATTGAATAAAGCCTTAGAAAGGCAATCATCTCGAACTCTAGAAAGTCCAAACACAACTTAAGCCTCACTCAATACAATGAATTTTTATACATAAAAGGATTTGTATAATTTAATTTAAAAGGATCAAAAGGGCAACATACACTGAATTATTTAGGAAACAAAACCGATTAATGTTGTAGATAATTGGAGAATTAATACAAGCAACAATTATTGTAATAGAAGAGTATTTCCCAAACATTGGGTTGGTAGAAACAGCCCAATAGAATGACATGCAAGATCTCTGAATATTACTCCATTTGATATTTTGGGGATATTTAAAATCCAAATTGTATAAGAGAAAACCAGAAAGTTTAGATTATTTAAAATTTTGAATTATATAAAGCAAATTCATGAAAATATCCGGAGTAATGTTTTGAAACAGTTTTTTTAGCATATTGTCAAGAATCAAACTCTTGACTGGAACCTTCGGCACTGCGCTAACACACAATAACGCGTTTTACCACAAACCGAAACTCAATTTTACGTACTAGACGCGCGTTTCGCCAACCAAGTTGGCATCTTCAGATTAAAACTCACCTTCTCCTGAAGATGCCAACTTGGTTGGCGAAACGCGCGTCAAGTACGTAAAATTGAGTTTCGGTTTGTGGTAATTGTGTATATTGTCAAGAAATTAATGGTGAGCATTTTCAACATCTAATAAAATAAGTTCTTTGACATGCAATGTTTATCTCAATTTTACTTACTGTGGATCTTGTAATGAGTCATTCTGGATATTTTGCATTAAATAAATTACTTGAGTTCTCTTCTTGGTTTGTCTCCATATCCAATGCAAATTAAAATATTGTTATAGAAATAGAATTGTGACAATTTAGGAACTTTACTCAACTGTTATCTTTTGGTCATAAAAAGTAGGGAACGCAACGTGAAATTTGACGCATAATTCAAAAATAAACATGTATTTTTCGATCCTCCCTGTATACCTTCTGTTTACTGCAAAAAATGCACAAAAAGAAATTATGGACCTGCCCGAGCATTTTTTTTCAAATTAAATACCTGATTTTTGAATGAATTTGCTCTATATTTCATTTCATTCTTTGTGAATTCAGCTTTATTATGCGAAGAATAAACAAATAAAAAAAGGAAATAACATCGAGGAAACAAGGCAAATTATTATGGAGAAGAAGATAGAAGACATTTAAGAAGTTTCCAGGCAAAAATAAAAAATAGTAATTGTGTCGAATAGCCTTTGCGTTTCCTGAAAGGAACGTTTCGTCCTTGAAGGGGTTTTTCCGGCCCTGGCGACGAAACCGAACGTTTTAGGACAAATTCGAGTTCCTGGTGGCTCGGAAAAAAATGATTACGTAAAGGAGAACGCTCGAAGCAGCGAGCTTTTAACGTTGACGTTCGGTTATTAAAAACAATATGAAATGTAAACCGCAAATCGCGAGCGGGGCCTCCGTTTTTCTTAATTAGTTTCGAGGAAGCCGACGACGGGAGTTTTTAATTTCATGGTCAGCGGCGAATTAATTTCGGCCGTAAACGCGGCAAAAAAAGCCACTTTAATTACCGTTAATTAGAAATGGCACCTGGGCGACGCGGAGCTTTCGATCTATTCCATTCGTTTTCGAACAAATACAAACGATTTCAATTTTGTTTAACACCGACCATTTCAATCAATTTTTCAATAGTGTTGGTGTTTCTAGCCGTTGTAGAGTGGACTCAAAATTTATTGGATTTTTTTTTTCATGTTCACTACGCCACTGTGTAAAATTCTATAAACAAAGAATAAAAAAAATTAAAAGGTGTTACGAAAATTATTTATGAAAAACTATAGAACCAAATTATACTTTTGTAACAACGCGATCAAAACCTCCGCTACTACAATTTTGAGGAATTGAACCATTAAGTATTATGGGGGAGTACAGTTAAAATAGTATCAATATTCCTCACTAAAGTAAAGTTAAAATTTCCATTTGCGTTTTTGGACGAAAAAGTTTGTTGTACAGTTTTTTCTACAGTTGCTATGTGTTATAAAAACAAAAACCTTACCAAAACTAAAAAAATGTAATAAAAAATTATCTTAAAAGGTATTACACAAAGATTATTTGGTTTTTGAACGAATATATTTCACTACGTCACTGTGTCAATTGTTATAACAATAAAGTTCTAAAACTAACCAAAACCAAACCAACATTTGAAAAATATTAATAGTTATAGAAGCAAATTGAATTTTTACATTCTGTAACTACGAAACCTTCCACATGAGTACTCAGGTAAGTCGGATTTATCCACAACTTGTATATTGTATTTTTTATGTCTATATTATGCTTCACACAGTGGTGGGTGGGAAGTAAAGCATAAAAGAAACTAATATTCGTAGTGTTGGGACTGGTCAATTAACCATCAATTGACCATTTCCTAATTAACTAGTCAAAAAATGTTTTAAATAACATCCTTCAATTGTAGAGTGTTATCTATCATTATTTAATAATAATATGTATTTTAAAATAAATCACTACGCCTTTGTGATGTCCAATTGACCTATAACCCTCTTCATGAAATATCTGAATACGATACCTAGCGATTCGGAAAATCCCAATAAATATATATTTCATGGTATTTTTCAAATTATTTCGGTCAATTGATACAAAAAAATGTTACACCTCAATTCAAAAATCCTAAGCGGATGGATTGTTGTCCAAAATACAGGGGGCACTTCATCACATAACAGTCGAACATTAAGATGTCAAGCTAGGATTATGGCGCAAAAATAAAATTTTGTGAACATTTTTTCGACTTTCTTGGAATGAATAGAGGGGATTAGATGCGCTTATCGTTCTTCCTAATCAAACAACTTATGCAATGACATGGAGAAAATAATTTTTGATATCCAAGTCTTGAAACGTTCTTGTCTCGTGTATTTTTTCATAAGCTATGAATGAATACAGTTTTTGGAATAAAAAAATGGTTCACTGTTGTCACCGTTTATATAAAAAACTAAGTACCCTTAATTGGAAAAAAAATCCCCTTTAAGTTCTTGAAACACCCCTGAATAGTAGATTAGTTTTCCTAGTCTATTTTATCGCAACTTCATATTTGGAATAAGCATTACCATTATTATAAATATAAACAAAGGCAATAAATTAAATCAGGTACGTCTCGCCTGCTTTTCAAACCAGAAAAAGGCGAGAATGCTAGACAAAAAAAAATCTCACGCGCGTAAGATTTGAATGTGAAAAGGACGCGATTTTCGTGTCACATCAGATAAAAACAAATACTAATCGAAACAATAGTCGACGGAACACAATGCGGGGGCGACTCCATTTACACTTTCGTTAAAAGTAACACGCATATCTGCGACGAACGATCTCTCGCCCCAGATCCCAATCTGAGGTGCCTGGGTGTTCACGTAAAACGTATTCACGGACGCTTTATCAGATCGTTATAATAGTTTTCTTCGATTGTCTTGGGAAAACTTCTTTTGGTAAGGGGAGGGACTCGCACACGCGATACCTGAACACCAAATTCGGTGATATCGTATCTTAACACGACCTTGAATCTCTAGAGATAGACTTGAATTTTGAGCATTAAACACTTTACTTATAATTCTATTGATTCCTGATAGCTAAGAGACTGCAAATTACGTACTTTTGGGGCAGGTCACGGGCCATTTCTTCATTATGAATTGTACCAAAGGACACACTACTACTGTATCCGAGTGTAAATGCTCGTTGCTGAACTACATTGGTATTCAGACCTCTGGGCGGTACATGAATTTTAAAAAAACGCCTTTGTTACTTGCCTGCTGGTGTCTTTAGATAGAAAAGACTAGTTAGCATCTCACTCACACCAGCACCACACATTCCATAGCAAATTTGAACTGGCGGTTCCAGAAGACTGATACGGTTATGTGGCTTTCAAATCGTGAAGCAGCACTTTTAAGAAGAGAGTAAAAGTAACGACTAGAAAACCTGTTGGTGAGGATTATTGATGTAGTTGAAGCGCTACAAATAACCGATGAAAGAAAGCTAGAAGAGGGAGAGAAAAACTACTTTGTTGCTTGCATGCTGAAATAAAGTGATGTCTATGGATATAGCAGCTCACGCCAGCGTCTTTGAAAATAAAAAAATCAATTATCAACACTCTCACACCACAACTGGTTCAACTGACATTTGTAAGTAGCTGCTACTGCCAAGAAAGCAAGGCTACTTTAGTATCCAGACAAATAAAATCCTGACGCAGCCATTTTAAGACGAGAGTTAAAGTTCAAGACAACAAACATGGTGCTGCAAGCTGCAGCAGACAAGCTGCAGAAAAAAATGCATTGTTGCTTCTCTACTCAGACGATTAGGAAAGAAGAGACCTATTCCCGTTTCGCTCGCATCTAAGAGCGTTGTTCCACGCCGACGATTAGCGTACGTCGTGCGACATTTTGACCGGGCTATTGTCCGCCATACACGTAGCCGCGAGCGCGACATATAACCGAAAAACCGTATAAAACCCGGCGTATAAATTTACGACGCCATGGCCTTGAGCGCAGCGAGAGCGAGCGAAACAATGAAAACCTATTTTTATACGGTAGAGGTGAAAGTTATGGCCCGTCGGAATTTTGTCGAAGATCGGTAAAGAACGCGCGCGCACGCCTACATTTTTCGTGGACCGGTAACCATAATCGGACGTTTTGTGACCGCGTCTTGGCATTTGGTTATGATATACGACGCGTGTTTGGTTACACGGGCGGTGTGACGTCCTTCGGTGCCGGAAGGATCGCCCTCCGTTGTCGTGACATCATCGACGTCTTTTATTTCAAACCGTACCAAATTTTTTCCTTTGGTTAGCTTCGATACTTTTATCTCTCACTTACAACGTTGAAGTCTCTAATAAGCTGCAGCTGGGGAACTACATTAGCAAGAGAACGATTGCTTTATACCTATCACTTTAATGACAAAATAAATGAGAGTCACAAGACACAACATCGGCTTCTAAAAGAATATTGATCCTCCGATCATGAACGAGATCAGCAATGACGCTTTGTTTCTTCCATTTCATTTATTGTGTAGCTCACTGCTGGAGATCGATGCTACATTTTCTTAATTACAAAGCACCTGAGCGTAACTTATATCACCATGGGCACTGTGGAGATGTTGATGACAGCTCCCATTATCATAGCAATGGCTCCATACCGGTCATCTTAATAAAAAAATCAATGAGATCCCTGGTACTACATCGAGACGGATGCTACCAACACTATGAGGAGGTTTTATTTGATGATTGATAGTATGGTTTTCAATTAGGACTCCAGTCCTTGAACCTAAGGGTTTCGCAAGGCAACAATTGCTCTATACAAGTCACCTTAATAAGAAGATAAATGAGAGCTACAAAAAGATAACATCCGTTCCTAGGAGATCATGAATGGGATTCCTGGTATACATCCATTTCATCCATTTCTACTCTCCAAAATTTTCCGAAACACAGGACATTACTAGCTAATGAATTCCATTGGAGAAGGGTTAACCAAATGGGTAATAATTTACTGGCTGGAACACAATGGCCGCCGCGACACCGCGACCCGGTGGTGGCACCCGATTTCATTTGTTTCGCGATCAGATCGTAACTCCGGGTCCGCGGGCCCGTAAATTCCCGGATCCGTGGTAATTAACGATTCCGTTGCGGACGCAGCGTTCGGGTCTTACAACTGTCCGGCCTTGTTTGTCTTTCGGGTTTGCCCGTTGACACTTGAAAGGGTATCGCTTGTTTCTGCGCTGTCCGCTTTGTTGTCTGCCGGGTTTGGAAACCGATCTGGCTCCGGGACGGCTCGTGTGTAAACATTTGGTGTCGGTTTCTATTCGGGCGGCGTTTCGGATAAATGAGCCTGGAGTTGTCGGCTTCGAGAGAGATAGGAGAAAGGCCGCGTTCGCCTGTAACGTCCAATGGAGAGCACGTAATTCATAGCATAGTTTTGGTTAGTTGTAATGTTATACAAGACATTGTAGACATGTAGACCAGACAATGTAGATACTCCATTGAATTATTCAGGTTGAAAAAAATGATGATACTTATTCATTTCGTTCATTAATTTAATCTCTTTTAATCGACGGCAATTTTTTTGAAACTTGCTGTGCAACTAAATGAGATGGAACAAAAAGATATGTTTGTTTTAACCAGTTCCCCTAAAATTTTGAAAGCGATTCAAAAATTGTCATGATATTTTAGGCTTATTTCAAATTGCGTGGTGATTCAAAATTTCAAATAATATTTTAGGCTTATTTCAAATTTGTAATTTGTAATGTTATACAAGAGGTAGACATGTAGACCAGACAATGTAGATAGTCCATTGAAGTATTCAGGTTGAAAAAAAGAATGATACTTATTCATTTCGTTCATTCTTTTAATCTCTTTTAAACTGTTTATTTTGGTGTACATTATATATAGTGTATAGTATATATCAACGTGTGTATAGTACATATCAACGTGTGTATAGTATATATCAACGAGAGGGATTCAAAATGCAATATTTCCAAATTTAGGAATAAGTCATATTTTCATTATATCGACGGCAATGTTGTTGAAATTTGCTGTGGAACTAGATGAGATGGAACAAAAAAATATAATGTTTTTTTTAACCAGTCTCCCTAAAGTTCTGAAAGTGATTCAAAAATTCTCATGATATTTTAGGCTTATTTCAAATTACGTGGTGATTCAAAATTTCACCTTTTTTACTTTTCCACGTAAAACTTAATAATTTTTTTTAGACCAGTTTTAAAGATGATGAAATTTTGGAGAGGATTCAAAAATGTCTGAAACATTTCTATCATAATAGGTTTTATTTAAAATTATATCTAGCTTCTCCATTAAACCATTTTTCGGCTTAAAAATTTTCAATAAAATTTTGAAAAAAATACATAAAACTTGATAATTATTTTCAGATTAGTTTTAAAGATTTTAAGAATTTACATAAAATTTTGTAATTTGTAATATTTCGAAGACATTTTAGATCTTACTTCAAATTTTATGACATTTCCAGCTTCTTCATATATAACTTTTTGACTAAAAAATCGAACAACTAGAGAATTTTTTCCAGATAAAGTTTCGAAGATTCCAGGATATTTTAAGCCTATTTCAAATTCCAAATGTTTCCAACTTCTCCATCACCAAATACACTTTTTGTGAGTACCGGTGGATATTTTTCCTCCATATTCTTATTATCTCGGTTTTAGTCGAAAATGCCTAATTTGTATTCGATATCTCGTACAAACATCGTAAGTGCACGTCAATCGACTCTAATAAGCGCGTTCGCTCGCTTTTATGACAAACCGGCTCGAGGTAGTTGCTAGTTTTTATAGCGACGTCGCTATCAATTTAAAAGGGTTTTTTTTTAAGGAATCGCCGTTTAGGTATACAAATTATCGACGTTTGTTGGTAAGAATCATTCGACGATCGCGTTTGTGTGCAACGCATTAAGTAGCTCGCAGATTACGGTTTCTATTATTAAAATCCTAAGGGAAAATTGAACTGGAAACGTCAAAGTTTATAACTATTTAATCAAGTGGACCTTGTTTTTATATTATCAACTACATCCTTTCTCTTTCGTCGAACTTAAGATATTCTCGACCATCGCCAGAGTCTTCCATTGATGCCCCTGTTTTCGTGATTCAGTTTAACAACTGAAGAAAAACTCATTAAATCAATCCCAATTACATACGTACGTATCTACGTAGTAATCGACTTTTCATTATTAACAAGAACAAAAAAACAACACCAAATATGTAAAAAAAAGCTGTTTCTATTAAATTAATATTTTGTACTCGTTTCAAATAGATGGAAGCAAAACACACAGTAGGGTTTTCAAAATCTGTTGACTGATTTACTGTAAATCCTTATATTTGATTCACTCGACTCAATCCATATTAGTTTAAAGGTAATTTCCAGATACTGTTGTCTGTATATTTACAACAGTGAGTTACAGTTAGTGATAACTTTCTGGTCCTAGAACAGTGTACCGTGCGTGCAATTTATCTTGATAACATTTTCGTCGGCTGTAACTTTTTTGTTTTTAGAGATATCAAGGTAAATGTAAGGATAATCAAAATAAAAATAACGTAATGAAGCAGAATCGAGTCTAATCCTCCCGGTTCGACAACTACGTCTTAACTAACTTATCGTAAACCCAAAAAACATCGCATAATAATACCCTAATTATCTCCTCACCGCAACTTGCCCACCCTGTCCTTTTTGCCTGAGACGCCGATACATTTTACGATCGGCAAAAAAAACAAGGCGGCGCCTCTTTGTTGCGGGGTCTTGTCGGATATGACGTAATAATATAAATATTCCAACACTCGGCCATCCTGACTATTGGTCTGTCCTCAGACCTAATGGTGAAATTTAAACGTAACTTCAATCTTTCAAAACTACAATACCATTCTAGCTTGGTGCCTAGTCTTAATCATTACGTAATAAAAAAAACATAATCAATTGTAGGTAGTAGGGTATCTTAAACATAAGCGACATTCCTTTATAAACAATAAAATAAGCAACATTTGCTTATAGGCAACGTTTGCCAAAACACAAAACACCAGCGACGTTCGCTCATAGGCAACGTTTGCCAAAATACAAAATACGAGCGACGTTCGCTCATAGGCACGTTTGCTAAAATACAAAGCACGAGCGACGTTCGCTCATAGGCACGTTTGCCAAAATACAAAGCACGAGCGACGTTCGCTCATTGGCACGTTTGCCAAAATACAAAACACGAGCGACGTTCGCTCATAGGCACGTTTGCCAAAATACAAAGCACGAGCGACGTTCGCTCATAGGCACGTTTGCCAAAATACAAAGCACGAGCGAAGTTCGCTCATTGGCACGTTTGCCAAAATACAAAGCACGAGCGACGTTCGCTCATAGGCACGTTTGCCAAAATACAAAACACGAGCGACGTTCGCTCAGAGGCACGTTTGCCAAAATACAAAACACGAGCGACGTTCGCTCATTGGCACGTTTGTCAAAATACAAAACACGAGCGACGTTCGCTCAGAGGCACGTTTGCCAAAATACAAAACACGAGCGACGTTCGCTCATTGGCACGTTTGCCAAAATACAAAACACGAGCGACGTTCGCTCAGAGGCACGTTTGCCAAAATACAAAACACGAGCGACGTTCGCTCATTGGCACGTTTGCCAAAATACAAAACACGAGCGACGTTCGCTCATAGGCACGTTTGCCAAAATACAAAGCACGAGCGACGTTCGCTCATAGGCACGTTTGCCAAAATACAAAGCACGAGCGACGTTCGCTCATTGGCACGTTTGCCAAAATACAAAACACGAGCGACGTTCGCTCATAGGCACGTTTGCCAAAATACAAAACACGAGCGACGTTCGCTCATTGGCACGTTTGCCAAAATACAAAACACGAGCGACGTTCGCTCATTGGCACGTTTGCCAAAATACAAAACACGAGCGACGTTCGCTCAGAGGCACGTTTGCCAAAATACAAAACACGAGCGACGTTCGCTCATTGGCACGTTTGCCAAAATACAAAACACGAGCGACGTTCGCTCATTGGCACGTTTGCCAAAATACAAAACACGAGCGACGTTCGCTCAGAGGCACGTTTGCCAAAATACAAAACACGAGCGACGTTCGCTCATTGGCACGTTTGCCAAAATACAAAACACGAGCGACGTTCGCTCATTGGCACGTTTGCCAAAATACAAAACACGAGCGACGTTCGCTCATAGGCACGTTTGCCAAAATACAAAGCACGAGCGACGTTCGCTCATTGGCACGTTTGCCATTAATCCTCTTCGTTTTGTATACTAATCCACTTTTTAACATGGTCTGCGGCTACAACAGTTCTTCTACGTTTGAACCCCTCTCGTAAGTCTTCAACTTGGTATCTGTCATTAAATAGTACTTTTGTGATGCGAAAAGGGCCTTTGTATTTCGGATGAAGCTTATGACTGGCACCCGTAGTAGGTATACTCGTTATTAATACTCTAACTAGGTCACCGTCGTTGTACCTTTTGGAATCTCGTCGTGTTTTATCATAGCGTTCTTTTTGTTTTTTCTGGTCCCTCGATATGTGATCCGAAATTTTACACCTAAGCTCTTCCAGGTCTAGCCTATCGATTTCGTCTTGGATTTCATTCAGAATTATTGCCTCTGCCGCATGTTTTGAATTAGAGCCAATAAGCGCCTTCATGGGGGTCGAATTAATACCCTTATTAAAACTTGTATTAAGTGCGATTTGCACTTGTTTTATCTATTTGTCCCAATCTCTTTCGTCCTTGCCTGCAGCTGTTGTTGATAGCGCACCCACAATGGTTTTGTTATATCGCTCACATTGGCCATTACTTCTGGGCGAAGCAACGGCATTTAAAACGTGCTTAATCCCATAAGTATTACAAAATGTTCTAAAAGTTCGAGATGTAAAAGCTGTCCCTCTATCGCTTATAATTCTGCTAGGTACTCCAAATAGATATATTAGGTCGGTTAAAACCCTAATAACGTATTTACTTTTTTGATTATGTACTGGTTCGATTACAGTGAATTTAGTAAATGCGTCAACAATCACAAAAATATACTTATTCTTCGTTTTGCTTGTCATAAACGGCCCAACATGATCTACATGTAATGTATGAAAAGGAATCGGATGTTTCTCAATAGGGTTCAATTTACATTCTCGTTTAGAAAACGACTGTTTGTAATACATACAACTTAGACAAGCGTTAACATATTTCGTTACGAATTTCCTCATTTTTGCGAACCAATAGTTTTCACGAATTCTTCGTAACACTTTTTCTACATTAAGATGCCCATAATCATCATGACACAAACGACAAATTTACATACGTGCTGCTCGTGGAACAACCCATGCTTTGGTTCCATTTCCTAATTTTTTGTATAATTTGTTATTCCTTAACTCATACTGCTCAAAGTAAAACTTTGTATCGCTATTTTTTATTTTATCGGCTAAAATGTTTCGGATTCTACAAATCTGTTCATCTTGCATTTGTGCGCCGGTAATCCAGTAAGCTTCTGTCAAGTCTATTTGAAAAACTTCAACTTTAAAATTATTGTTCGATTTGGGGTTTCTGCTAAGAGCGTCAACATGCGTCATCTTTTTGCCGGCCCTGTACTCAATTTCGAAGGTATATTCTTGAATTTGCGGCCACCATCTTCCAATGCGCGGGATCAAATCCTTCTTTGATAAGCTCGTTCGCAAGGCATTACAATCCGTAAACACTTTAAAGTTTATCCCCAATAAATAGACCCGAAAATATTTTAAGGCATAAACTACAGCCATAGTCTCGAGTTCGTATGAGTGGTACTGCCTTTGGTCGCTTGTTGTTTTTTTTTGCTAAAGTAAGAGACAACGTGCGTATTACCCTCAGCATCGTATTGAAGCAATATTGCCCCGACACCGATGGAACATGCGTCTGTGTGAAGTTCGGTTTCTAATTTAGGGTTATATATTGCAAGAATTGGACAAGATATAAGCTTTTGTTGAATTTGGTGAAATGCTTCTTTTTGTGGTACGCTCCATATCCAATTCGCACTTTTGAGAGTTAATTTTGTTAGAGGCTCGACAATCATGGAGAAGTTCTTGACAAATTTTCGAAAATAACTTGCTAATCCAAGAAATTGACGCACTTGCTTAACGTTGGAAGGATAACTCATATCCAATACCGCTTGAATATTCTTCTTACCTGGCCTCACTCCTTCTGCACTGATTTCTCTCCCAAGATATTCTAGAGTAGTTGCAAGAAATACGCACTTACTGATTTTTAAAGTAAAGTTATGTGCACGAAGTTGGATTAACACCTTTTTTAAGCGTTCTAGTCCAAGGCGGACGTTTGAATTTGGTGTTATTCTCATGAAAACTATAAATTTCGGTAGGCATGTTACCCACGGTGTTTAGATACGCATAAAGTGCATTGGCATTCTCATGTTGTGCGGCTCTAACAGTTCGCGATATATTATCGTCTTTAATACCGTCGATTACTGCGTCAATCAAATAAACGTCAGGTATATTTATGTTAAGTGCCCTTAATTTAGACATTTTTTTAAAACAATAATCTCCTATGTTTTGTCCCGGCTTAGTTTCGTAATTAGCAGCGTCCTTTAGTAACTTGGAAAATGGAACAGACTTACGGAAATAGAGGCTCATTGATGTTTTAATTTCAATCCAGCTTGAGTCGTACTCCAAGTTCTCGTCGTACCATTGACGAGCGTTACCTCGTAATCGTCCGGAAATTATTCGAAGAATAGTATCATCGTCCCACTGATAACGTTCTGCCAAACTATCCACTTTACTCAACCAATTATCCACCATCACGTCATCCCGACTTGGGTCAAATTTTGGCACTAAAAGTTCGTCTCCCGCGCGAAAGACCGGCTTACGCCTTTTTAAATCATTTAATTCTTTCCTCAAACGTTTTATTGTCCGTTTTCTCCTCGAGCTATTATCGGAAGAGCTATAACTCGAATTCGAACTGTCACTATCACTTCCCGAAGACGAGGATGAACGTTCTTTCCGTGTATTACGCTTTTCACTTGTAACTGTTTTCGATTTAAATCTTCCCATGACGTACAATAATTTTAACTTGTCCGAGAAGAGAAAAAAAAAAAAACGAAAACGATTGTAAGTGATTTTAGTAAAATCCCACCGCTGCTTTGTAAGGATAATCAAAATAAAAATAACGTAATGAAGCAGAATCGAGTCTAATCCTCCCGGTTCGACAACTACGTCTTAACTAACTTATCGTAAACCCAAAAAACATCGCATAATAATACCCTAATTATCTCCTCACCGCAACTTGCCCACCCTGTCCTTTTTGCCTGAGACGCCGATACATTTTACGATCGGCAAAAAAAACAAGGCGGCGCCTCTTTGTTGCGGGGTCTTGTCGGATATGACGTAATAATATAAATATTCCAACATAAACAAAAATACAAAATGTAGGGTTAGTAGCCAAGTTTTTTTCCAAGTTATGTATAAAACAAAACCCTATCCATTTTCTGACATAGGCCGACATCACATTGATGTAACACACGTTTTATTTTAGTCCACTCGTTTTTGGAAAATCGGCAAAAATAGGATATTTTTATATAATTTCTGTCTGCAAAAATAATAATAATTTATTGAAGTAGTACAAAAACACTAAAGTAAAAAAATCTTTAGCTATTCTAAATAATGATGCGTGTGGCCACCATTTTTCCGAACACATTTCTCAAACACTCAAATTGTGTGATGCATTTATTAAAGTTTCCGGAATGTCTCTTAACTGATTGATTGCCTCTGAAATCCTTTGCCGAAGTTCTACGCCATTATTCCAAGGAATTCCGTGCCCGTGATTTTTTATGTGTCCCCAGAAGAAAAAAATCCATTAAAGTTAAGTGGGGGCTGTTGGCTGGCCAATCCATAGTTTCGCCGTTCCTGGTATACTCCATGTTAAGAAAATTTTTAACTTGCACAACATTGTGAGGAGAGGCACTGTTTTGCTGCAATATAATCAGCGCTGATATATTTAGGGGGAAATCTTCAATATATTGTCCTACTTGGCGCTCTAGGAGTTGCAAATAATACATTAATTGATTGCTTTTTATTTCGTGTATTTGTCTAGGATTATTTAAAGAGCAATATCGCGTATTTTGTCTATTACAACGCTTTCTTGTAGTGAACGAACTTTCATCAGTCCATAAAATGTTTTTCAAAAATTATTATTCTCAGTACATTTACTTAAAAAATCCAAAAAAAACTGCATCTTCCTTTGACATTGTTCTGCACTTAGTTTTTGAGTTTTACGAAATTGAAATGCTTTATATTTATATTCTTTCAAAACTGAGTGGTTTGATCCCCGAGAAATACCGATTTCTTCATATACTCTAGTAATAGAGGAAACGGAATGTATTTCATAGAATTCTAATATGTTGCCTCGGGGCCCTGGATAAAGTCTAATATACTGACGACGAGCCGCAGTCGCACTATTATTATTCAGAAAGTATACTTGAAGCATATCACGGATGCAAAACCCTCGAAAATCCATTTTAACACTAATGACTTTGACAATCAACCATCAAAGTTGTTTAGTCATATGTCAAACAAACATTTTTATTTGTCAGTCAGGGCACTGTTTGAAATTATATAAAAATTTTCTATTTTTGCTGATTTGTCAACCACGAGTAGACTAAAATATAAAGCATGTTACATCATTGTAATCGGAAGAAGATATTCTATTAAACACATATAAAATATATAGGGTGTTACATTAAAAAATATATGATGTAGGCCTATATATCAAAAAAATGATATCTCCAAAAACTTGGCTACTAACCCTACATTTTGTTTTTTTGTTTACGTTGATATCTCCAAAAACAAAGAAGTGACAGCCCCATAAAATGTTATCAAGATAAATTGAACGCACGGTACATCTTTCGCCAGTGACGTCAGAAGACAGTAAACAAATGAGTAACGCACAGAATCCCAGGCGATCGGTTTACAACCCGTTTTTTGACTTGGGAAGTTTGTTTATAATGGCCACCGCGTTTTCGTGCATTTTGTCGATGGCTCGATTGGACGTATCGCCGTTTGGTTGCATTTATGGGCGAGACGTGGCGCTTCTCGATTGATTTCGAGCCGTACGCGCCGTCGTTTCACTCGGTCGTAACTTCGGAGGAAGCAAACTTTCAATGGGTACGTTTCCACGATGGATTTTCACAGGTATATCGAATTTTATGACGAAAACGTGCGCCGAGCCGATTGGGATTTAACGAGTGTGAGCGAGCTAGCTGATGTCAGACGCACGGTCGGTGGTTGGGTTACGAAAAAAGGTTGTAGTATGGGCCGAAAGGGCTTTCCCATTACGTCGCCGAGCTGGCTTGTGGTGTGAAGAAGAGGACCAAGAAATGATGCGTCAGACGGTTTATATACGCGGCACAGTTCGCCACAGTGACCCTTTGAAAGAGTGGCGACAGATATGAACTGTGAAATACGTAAAGCAGATTGTTGCTACGTTCAACAAAACCTTGGTGTGAGCAACGTCATCGTTGCGATAAATATCCTCAGCATTCAAGCACAAATGTCAAATTTCGGTTTCATTCTAGTGCATAAAAAATAACTGCCGAATCTGTATATATAATGTGCTAAAATAGCTGGCCAATCTATATCAAATTAGAGTTTTTACAATAAACTTGACACTTCAAATTTCACGGGGCCTTGTAAGGGGTTAGTTTAAAAAAAATTAAAATTATCAATTCGGCCAAAATGACTTGCTAAATCCTCAAAACTCAAAAAACAAGTATTTTTTAAGATTTTAAGATTGGTTCTAATACATTTGTTCCATTTTATTTACGCTATAATGTTAGTTACTTGTATCAATTAAATAGGTTATTAAAAATTATATATTTTTAAAATAATCTGGAACATATGCTGTATACTTTAATTGGTTTGCGATTTTATGTACACAGTAAATGACTCATGGAATGAGTTTCATTTATTTTCTGAAATTGTGTTTAATTTTTACGTACAGGAATTTCAAAAATAAAATTTAAAAAACATTTTGCTAGCTTCTTTTGAATTATACGTCGAGAATCGCGAAGCTTCGAAGTGACATATTCATATTCATCTATCATGGCAATGTCAATGGTCAATGATGTTCACCATTTACCTTATAAATTTGAAGTACTTTTTTTGAAACCGTCTAGTATAACAATATTTTTCCATTTTGTCCTAAGGTATTTTACAGCAAGTGAAAAAAGAAACATTGTGGAGACAATTTGAAGGTATTATGCATGTGCATTGGGAACGATCTGTCGACACTTTTCGCCACCCGACCTATCCGCACGGCCATCCATCGATGTCTGCCTGCAACCTGTTCCCCCAGATTCCTGCGACGCGGCGATAATTACTGCGAGTCCGGGCAAATTTCGGCCTTTTCGGTGTTGGTCTTCGGCCTCGCAACTCTTTCGGCTCACACTTGTAGGACTGTGCGAAATCAATTCCGTGCCCGCTTGCGGCGATGCCAAATATGACCGTTTGCTTAAGCCATATCGGTTTTAACGTCCAAGGCGCAGGAATGTCGAAAATATTTGCAGTGGTTCGGAAAATTTTCATCAAGTTTTTCATCTATGACGTTATTCAATTTATTTGACGTCTCAACATTGCAAAGAGCTCAACGAACGTGTAATAAAAATTAAATTAATTAGAATAAGTTCTATTTCGTGAACAATGAGTATTTAATATCAAAGTACAGTATAAAAACACTCTAATGGCCCTTGAAAACAAATAGCATTAGAAAAGCAATTTTTAAGGTAATTTGTGTCCTATAATACCAACAGCCTCACCTAATTAAAGTGTCGTGATTTTTCCTAAATCATTGTAGATGTAGAAGAAGACTTCCCGAAAAACAATATTTTGCCTGAAACAGAGTAGAAGCTTCTTAAAAAGCACAAACATCTCGAGACAACCCGACAAGTTGAAACATTGTGAAATGAAGAAGAAAAACGATCGAAATCGAAGAGACTTCCTTTATGCAGCGTTCTTCGGTGACATGACGATTTTTAATTACCAGTGGCAATATCGACCAAGTACTAAAATACCATAAAAAATTATGCTAAATCGGTTCGCCGCCAAAATTTTTTTTCCACGAAGAACGAGATATTCAAACACCACGGTCAAAAAGGCGCAAGAGGACTATAGAAAATTGACTTCAGTGGCCCATTTGCTCGGTTAATCGCTTCCACGACAACATGCGCTTATCTAACAGAAAAAAAAAACATTGCTTGCCAAGCTTGGCAAGGCTTGTAAACAGGTATTAAGGTGTTTTCAGTAAAAGAGACTAATAATCTTCCTTATTGGAGTGAAGATTTGTTAACATTTCAGTCCTGTGATACAAGAAGCTACTACCCAATGAGGAAATGACACCAGAGACTCGGCGAATAGTCATAAAAGAACAGGGCAAAATTTTAACCTTGACTACTTTATCGATCCGACCGTCGAGTTGTTAATTATAACGTCAACAGGAGACAGTTCCTGAGATGACGAAGATTATTATGATTTCTTATAATTTATTTTCTGTAATAATGTATTTTCTGTACAAGGGTTTCTAATGCCTAATATATAACGCATAACTTTTAATCTGTTAAAACAAAGGTATTTCTTTTTTACGACTACCCTACTAGGACGACTTTGAAACAGCCTCTTTAGTGTTGCTAACAGTACCCATAAATTGACACAAACCCCGGTGGTACTAGTTACGCTTAGTAAAAAGAAGGAATATTGCCATGGAAGCGATGCCAAACAATGAAAGTGATTTGATCACTCCGTAGTCCCTTTGTGCAGCTAACAAGGTTCTATCTACATTTTTGTGAAACATGCTTTAGGAGAGTGTTAGTTTAACAATCCCGTTCTTTACAAGGACTCATTCTAGTTTAAATCGCACTGTTACAACTCGTTCTCCGAAATCCACCACCACTAACTTTGTCTTTCTAACTCGTAACTTTTGGACGAAATCGATCATCAATTATTACTATTGGACTTTCGAATGATTTATTGATTTTAATGGAACCATATTCCGATGGCAGGCAACTATTTGTTGCATACAGATGCTAGTCTAGGGTATTTGTTGCTCATTCAAGTCTTTTTTTTTTTATAGACACAATGGTGTGCCCTTGAATAGATGTGATGCATTCAGAAATGTGGGTGTTGAGTTTAAAACTGTCATTGATTACAAATCTAGAATAATGACCAACACACCAAAATTACTGATCCATTATGTTAGAGACCTGCGAAGTATGTCCAACATACATATCCTTATATTTGTTTACACAACGTTGTTAAGGAACAGATTGGAACATAAATATTTAATATAGTCATGAAAATTATAGTTCCATGGTGAAAAGTGTGTTTGTAAAATGGGTAAAGTCTGTTCATAGATATAAGAAAGTGACTGATACGGATTAAGGAAAGACCCGGGCAAGCTGTAAGAATGAAATATGGCCGAACAGGTCCGTACTTTGCTTAGAATTTAATTATTTGGGGTTTTGTTGGGAAAGCTACTAAACAATATATATTTATTTATGTATGTATTTATGTTTAAATCTAAAATAAAATTACAAATTATTTTTATTACCTACGTAAATTACTTAAAATTATTCACATGACATATCAGTAACACTATCGCTATCATCGCCTGTTCTAATTATTATTTGTTCTATATAATTTGTAATATGGATATAGGAACGATTGTTCTGCTTTTTCTATATGTTTAACAGAATTTGCTCAACTTTGTAGAGGGATGTTAAAAACTTCGGTTTCTATAAGTTTGAGGACATTGGAGTTAACACGGGGAAAAACATTGTTACAACTAATGGCAGATTTCAGTTGGTGCCAAACATGTTTAATGAGATTAAATATACAGTGGTAAGGTGGAAGCCTTAAAACTGTATGCCCTAGATTTTTTGCATAATTATCACAGACGTATTCCTTTTGTAGGTTCAAGCTTTGTAGAACCCCAATTAATTGCTTTTTGGTATAATCTTCGTTAATGTCGTTATTATACATGTAGTTTTGGATTGTTACTTTTTTGTCACATGGGGAAGGGGTTTAAGTCAACTGTCTACTGTGATAACTTGCATTGTCCATTACAATGACGCTATTAGGAGGAATGTTTGGAACTAGTTTGTTTTTAAACCAACTTCATAGTAATCTTTAATATTTTTCGCAGATATAGAAAGTCCATTTGGAATCCAACCATCTTTAGAGCCAGCATGCAAAATAGTTATTCTTTTACCTCTTTTTGACGGCGCGTTTGCTTTACACTTATCAGTTGAGTCAACCAACCCTTTTCCGGGGTATCATAATTGTCGACCTAGGTTTCATCCAAGTAAATAATTGGCCTTTGTTGTTCTCGGTAAATCCTAATTTTTTCTAGATATTCCAGTCGCCATTTCCGAATTCTAAAAGATTCCATTAAAACTTGCCTTTTGTCAATTTTTTTAAATCTAAAAACCCATGTGTTGAATACACTTCCATAAGGTAAATTTTACGCCGTATTATATCTTGATCACTTTCATCTACACTCGAGAAAATGTCAGCATCGCTTCTTTTTTTCCTCGCTGAAATGGGATTATTCACAATTTTCCATACAGTTGATGTTGGAATTTTCGTCAATGTGGCCGTTTCTTCTAAAGATGCTTGCTTGCTGGCACCACGTTCAATGAGAGTCAAATAAACATTGTTTCTAACTTCCTTAGTCTCAATAGGATAGTGTTTTCCACATTTGGGCGGGAGCATCTCCTGAGATACACTAGACTCGCACATATTTTGTATAATTCATACACGATAAACTTAAACTAAGTAGTATACCAAACTGAAGATTATTAAACATAGGTAGGTATAAAATTATTTTCTATTACGCACCACAATTTGACCTGAATTTAAATTCCGAAACTTTAGGTAATAATCTTGTTGCATTGTATGTTAATGACCACCCTTGGATAATCCCATTCAAAAGCAATTGGTCACTTTCTTGTATCTATGAACACACCATACAAAGTATAATCCAACTTTAGCCCAGAAGCGCCAACGGTCAAGCGCTTCCACGGGAGAATCACAACTCCAAAAATGCCTCTCGGTTCCCCGTGTAACGTAATAAATCACATCGTCGCTTATCGATCGGGTAGGACGCGAACGCGATGGAGTTTTAATTTAGTGAAAAGGTAATTCGTGATGATTAGAGCTGTAATTATCCTGCGACACGCGAACTTTGACGACACGCATGCCGGACGACGGACGACTTAACTTAGCGTTCGGCGTTTGACCGCTAGGCGGCGCGACCGAGCGGATTCAAAAATAGTTTGAAAAACTGTGACATTACTATAAAAGTTTGTTAATTAACTTTGTCACCGCAGGATATTTGTATATGTTCTGTAATCAAAATTATTTAGCCATATGGTTACAGAGTTACATAAGATTGCGGGTTAATTCCAGTTTTCCACAGTTTTGGACACTTCAAGGCCCGGAATATGCAGATTTTCCATGTGAATGGGAACCTTGCTTTGTATCATGCCGATCTACTCAAAAATTACTTAGAAAACCTCACTCGCTGAACTGAATAGCAAAACCAAATGACACTTTGTTGATAAAAAAAAAACAATCCCATTTTTTTCGATTTCCAAAAAAACAAAAATAAGTGAATTTTAGGGAGAAAATTGGTAGCTTTTAACCTGGAGGAGATCTGGGAGATCATTTTCGTCGCCAAACGGTCGTTATTATATCCCCGATCACCTCGCGTCCCCCGCCTGACCCCCGCTAATTGCCCGTTCGTTCTCGCGGCTTTTGCGGCGGCGGCGGCCATTTTTAAATCGGCCCGCCGATATCCCATAAAGATTAAATTAGTCGGAAAAAGCAATGCACAATTATTTTAATAAGCGGGTGCCCAACGTTTCGACGCCGCGGGGTGTTTTAATGTTTTTCCGATAATTAAAATGGACGTCGCCGTTAAAAACAATGGCGCTTTTTTATTGGACGTAAATGGTATTTTTTACGGTTCGAGTTAATTTCGCCGGCGCGCGATAGCGAAAAATATACCGGCCGTTTACGAAATAGTAAAATTTTAACAGACGGCTATATATTTTTTCTAATGAAAAAGTGAGGTTTTTGACACACCAAAACCGGAACAAATTATTATTCGGTAGGGCAAGGCGAATCGGGGGGAGACAGACTTCCTTTTAGGAATTTTTCTACATATTTTTTGACATATAATTTTTCTTTGCTTTATCGAGCCATTTTTGGGAGTTTTTTGGAATAGTTTATCGAAATTAATTCGCAAATTGAACTGAGGTGGCTTTTATTTGATGAAAATCCACTGAACTAAAAGTTCAGATTTTCACGAATTTTTTATTATGACATGACAATTGTTTCGACAACACCGTGTCTTTATCAAATGTCTATATAGACTTCGGTTGTTGGTTTTCAATTTTATGTATTTGGGAAAAACCTTATTTTGCAGACATATGTTAAAAAACCAAAAGTTTTGGGAACATATTCGGCAACGTAGAAGCAATTTAAAATACCAAATAGCCAAGAATATATATTTATCCAAATTTTTGTGGTTTCCCCCTCGCATAATACCGTATTAGGATCTAAAAACATAAATTTTTAAAAAAAAAAAATTATAAATATACTTACGTATAGATATCGGTTAAAAATAAACTGGGGGGACACCGCAATAACAATCGTGGAAACAAATCCACCGCAAACGCGACTGCGTGCGTACCAATCAATTAATAATGGATCCGTTTTTTTACCCACAACCGTCTTCGGGCGAGATTCCCGAATGTGGCGTGCCAGGCCCGCTCCTCCCCTTTTTCAATAAAAATGCTGTTTTATTAATAAGGCAGGACCCCGTTTGCGCCGCCGCCTTTGTTTCTATCCTTTTTTATTTTCGAAAAATCGGATAAATTGGTATAGGGACGTTTTGGGGAGACCATACACGCTCGGTTACGTCCGCGTATTTATGATAGGGAAGAGCGCGTTTTTTGGACGGACGAAAAAAACTGAAGAACTCAATTTTTTAAAAGCTTTGAACTCTTATTACAAAAAGAAGCTACTGTATTTCTGACAGTGCGTAATGTTCAACGGCCTTATTCTGTATTGGACCACTTTGAGCACTAGATGTCGTCGGTCAATCAATATCTACAATAGTTAATTAAGACAGCAAATTTATTAGTTTATAAATTAGAGATAATGGCAGAAAGATTAATAGCATCGGAACTTACCGCAGTAAGCAGTAAGGCCCTAAAGCTGGAAAGTTTGGAGGTCGCTGTGGTAGAATAGTACCAGAACTTAAGATATGCTGCGTATGTATGAATTTTTTCTTGCTTGGAGGGCCAAAAAATCGTTTTGATATATTAAAAATGTGTTACTTAGCAAGAGAAGAATTATATAGACATCCTCCTAGCTAAAGATACCTTGCAAATCTTCCTAATCCAAATACTTAGATTATCTAAGTGCAAAAAGGACTAAAGAACTAAAAGTTCAGATTTTCACGAAATTATGTATTTTGACATGACAATTGTTTCGACAACACCGTGTCTTTATCAAATGTTGATAACATATTATAATATCGAGTTTTCAGCTTAAGTTATTCTATAAAATAACCGTCTTGTTATCTTGAACTGAAAAGACAAGTTAAAAACCAACCAAAACTAGCATATTCTACACATATTGTACGTAGAACATGGTTTTCCTGGAATTATTACATTTAAAGCCCCATTTCCCATTATATTTATTTAATATTAAACTTATCACTGCAAAAATAACATTTTGCTACGTCGTCGGTTAAAATAACAATTAAAGAGAAATTGGCTTGGACGTGACACCAACAAACCGTCTCTGCTTTTCGCGGTCGGCAGAGGGAGGAAAAGGCAATAAGTGAGAGGGGTGAATATGTCGCGTGCCGCCAACTACTATCGGTGGTGTAGGCACACGAAATGATTCACCGATTCGCAGTATTGCCGCGGTGGGCTGAGGGGGGCGGCAAAACAAAACTGCCCCGACATCAGTGTTTCCGCTGTTTCGGTTAATTTTTCCTGACTGCGAGCCTATCGAGTGCGGGGGTAACTACGACTCTTAATTAAGTTAAGGGCGACCGGGAAGAGAGGATCTGTTAATCTGGTGTTGCGTTGTGTGGTTATGTTTCACCGATTTGTCTGCAAGTTTTACGCGTTGCAAATAACTGCCGAGTCGGGTAGATAATAAATTAACGATACGATATTATAAAATTAAAAAAAAAAAGGTTTTTGGAAGGGGAAATTTAATTAAATGTATAGACGACATTTTAATTGTTCTTTTATCTCAATGAATTTAATTAAACTAATCGATGAATGTTTAAACTTTTATCTCGCGACATCTCAAAAACAAAATTGTTTCCTCAAAAATATTTGAAAAATCGCGAACTATAAATAAAATAAATAAGAAAAACCGCCATTATTTTAAGTTCTGCAACGGTCAGCTGAGCTGGACATAAATCGAGCAAAAAAAAAAGACACATAATAATAACATTACATTACATTATTTTGCCGTAAAAGCTGTTTTATGAAATAAAATTTAAAAGCTCCTTAGCCAATCCGAGGATTGCCCGGTTTAGAAGATGTAAACGAGAAGCAGCTTTTAGTCATTGTCGGTAGTTTATTAAGAGATCAAGCAAACTGAAATCCTTTTCTGATATACTGAACCAATTGAAATTGCCAAGCTTATGACTTACGCGTTCTCATCGTTAAAGCTTATAAATAAATCGAATAATGAGTTCAGTACTTTTTGGAAATTTAGAACCAGACCCGGTGCTTTTAAACTTAAAGTTCCAAATGTCTTGTCTTGCCCAAGCTGAACAAATGAAAAAAAGTTTTCAGAGGCCCGAGACTTATTCGTATTTAGGTCTAAGCTATGATTGTTAGAGTATTTAAAGATCAATTCCAGGCATTTATTTGAAAAAGAAATTTGCATTTTGGTGCCATCAACTCACCAAAGCAACTCCATATAGCTGCGATATAAACAATGGAGAAAAGCAAACCCTAACAGCGATGCCCTAAGACGCTCCTGGCAACTTGTAATGCATTATTATTGTCAATCGAAACTGGCTGATATATGCATCAGTTGAATCATCTTAAATTCGCGTAATTAACTGAAAAAACGCATTTATGTAAAAATTATGTAAAAGACAATTTATGGTATCTCATCGGATGGTCCTGGGTCAATAGCGACTTTTTTGTGTTGAAAAACGACCTAAATCCAAACTATCAAATATACCTGTAGTATAGTATAGAGAGTAAAATGAAAGAGCGTTCTAAGCTCGGTTGTAAATTAGTGCTTGAAGTTTTTGAGTTTAGAGATCATTTTTTGATACAAAGTAAAACATGTTTCCTTCTTTGCGAGAGCAAGCACTCTTCAGAAAAGAGAAAAACTTAACGATAGCCTGTCATGTTGACAGTTCAATACATATGCCGAAAAACAGCAACCAAAACAGGTCACAATTGTTATTTTTATTACCTAAAACAAAATTTGGTTTGGGCTCTAGGTTCGAAATATTAATAAATCGTCTAGTAAAGAAAAATGGAGGTTCAAGACAATTTTAAAAATTTCCTTTTTCTCAGTTAACTAAGCACCACTATCTTCGAAAATGGAGTTTCAAGCAAAAATGTTTTTTAAACATTTCGCTTTTTTTCAGAATTTCTAGATATTTCGTTTCTTAAAACCAAACATTAAAAACTACACTTTTACAACAAACCCAACCCAAAAAAAATCTCTCATCGGGGCATTAAGACAGTCAAAACCGGTGTCAAAAACAAAAAACTTTGGAACCAAGATAAGGCCGAATATGTCGGCGGAATTCTTTTGTTTCGATTCAGGTAGCCGAGCTTGAAATACCCGTCGAATTAAATGAACCCAAAAAAAATGTTGTTTACCGAATAATTTCATTATTATTATATTTTTGCAAGCTCTCACGTTGATGGTAAGAACAAAATTAAAACCCTCTAAGATATGGCACAACCAAACTTTCGAGCAAAACTGCTGTGGCATCTTCAGTGGTTTTTGAAACCTTAGAAAACCATCAAAGCACATCCGTAAGGTTATTTTTCCAAAAAATGTAAAAACCACCTGGGCTAATGGCGTCGATACCAAATTTTCTTATATTTTCAAATGGATCGAGATTTAAGAAGATCGTGAAGAAGAATTGGCGACGAATGATGAAGAAACTACCAATAATAACTGTTGTTTAATATTTTAAAACGGATCAGCCTCGCAAACAAACTAGTGGGAAGTATTTTTTTTTAATCCGTGACCACCGAGATAAGCCCTGATGAAGAAACTCGCACCAATAACTAATTTTTAAAATCAACGAGGAAACATAAAAAGTCCAAACTAAACTAGCCGTCTAAGTTATAGCAGGGCGTCGATGCCAGTATTATATTTTAAAATAAGTCCAAACCTCTTAGACAAATTGGTGGTGGTCATTTTGAGATTGGTGACCAAGAATTCGAAGAGGGGGTATAAAAAGTAAAATAACTTTTTTTTACTAGATGAGGAGCGAAAAAATGTCCAAAACAACTGACCCACCTACCCTAGTAGTATTAATTCCATTGCTATTATATTAGGCAAATTAGATGTGATCACTGATAAAGAAACTCGCACCAATATTTCCAAAGTCCAAACTAAAATATCTCGCGTTAGTGGTGTCGATATACGATGTCTTATTATCCTTCCAAATGGCTAGGGAATGAAGAAGATTGATCGATTTAAAATGGATTAACCTCGCAGACAAATTAGTGGTGACTACTTTTTAAATTGGCTAACTAACCGATGAAGAAACTCTCCCGAAAAACTATAGTTTAAAATCGACGCGGGCGTGTAAAAAGTTCAAACTAAACCAGTATATTATCAGACACAAGAATTGTTAATAAAGAAGCAAACCAAAATTAAAATTAAAAATATTCTAGCTGTTGGTATTGGTACTATTTTAACACCAACTAGAAGCATGGTTTACGTTGCTGACACTGTTGCGATTTAAATTGATTTTTGAAATTTTTGACTGCCTCGAACGCATACACCAAAATCGTCAACGTTGCTAGTTAACTCTAGAAGAACGGGGCTGCAAAAAGAGATGCTCTACGCAATGGAGCGAAACTCAGGATCATTTTATCGTATAGGAATACCATCAACACCCGAAGGTGCGCAAATTGGCTTATTTTTTGAGAGCCCTTTATGCAAATCTAGTGGCGGGGTTCGGAGCGCACGCGAGCACCACGTACTCCCGGGTCTCTAAATTTGCGTATGAATCGCTGTTCGAGATACGGGGGTCACGCACGTACCTCTATTCATTCCTGCTGGGCGACGAAGTAAATCCTGACACTTGGTCACTCAAAAAAAAAAACACTCAAAACGATCACCGATATCCCGCGGGGCACTGACGATTAATCCTGCAGGTGCGCACCACCGCGAAGACACCGCGCACGATACGACTTCATTAACGAGGGTTGGTGGTTGGGGGGGCGTGATGTTTCAATTGCGTATACCCGGCGAATGTTTCAGATTTTGTAAGAAAATAAAAAAAATCACGGTGATCGGCGTTCGCGCCACTGACGTCGTCGCACGGTCGCCTTTGAGCTTCAACTGTTTTGTGCATAAACTTGACAGGCCGTGGGGGGCGGAGCCGGGAGGGGATGGCGTGCCCCCACCAGCGCGCACCTGGGCTGGAAGGGCGCGATGGTGGGGGAGCCGGGAGTTAAGTTTCGAGTGCATGATCTCGTCGCAGGGACGTGGAGCGAGGCGGCGGACGCGGGGGAAGAGCTCGCGCGGTTATTTCCTTTTAATTTGAAGGATTGCGACCGAGAAAATAGCAAGAGGTCCGATAGGTTTTGGGTATTCGCGATAATTAGATCAACTAAAATTGTATATTTTTGAATGGATATTGCTTTTGCGTAAAAGCGGAAACAAATTTATTTACTTATCGATTACAGATTATTAATATTTCAAAACACAATTCAATTTGGCGCCCCTCCACGTCTGCAAAGCGTGTGGACCGATGAACATAATTAGGGATACATTACTAGAAGAATAATTAATAGCAATAGTTTTAATTTATCTAAGAAATCATTTTAAGTCGCCTACATTGAAAATTTAGTTTACAAAACTATTTAGTGATTGCACCAAATAGTCGTGAAATTAATTTTTGTGTTGTGTTGAGTTGTGATTTTCAAAGTGTTCTTCAAAATTATTGCTTAACAGATAAAAACAGGATGTCAAACAACTGTGAGTGCGTATTAGGTATTAGCCAAAACTAGCCAAATAGTATGGACACAGTTTCTTTTGTAACTTGTACGTTATATATTTTATCTTTTAATGAGTTGGTAATCAGTCACAAAATTTGGTACATAATCTAGTGGAACTAGTTAACTTTAATGTAGGTATAGGTCTTTATTTTGCTGCCATTTATTTAAATTATTGCAGAAATCCAATGTTCATATGGACATATAAATGGACGCAAAGATAAATTTAAATGTGTATTTTCTGAATAATTTTTACAGTGGTGGAAAAAATTTAAATATTTGGTTTGTTAAGCGAATGTACTTTTCATACCCAAAGTTTTAAGAATTTTAAATCTCATATGTCAATCACATTACAATGATTTTAAGGTTCCCGTTTCCACATTGCAATGAGAGTAAGTAACATTTTTGATAAAGTTACGAACTCGCGTCTTTATTTTTCTATATATGATAGTCGGCAATCCCGGACGAATAAAAATTTAGATATTACTTATGACGAGAATTCTCATGCAATTTCCGATGATATTAATCATGTAGATGAAGTTAGTGAATTGGAATGTCAGTTCACTCGTCACTGCACCGATAAGCAGCGAAGTCTCTAATGACATTAGGAAAGTGCTCTTCGATATTTAATTATAAGCTTAAGCAATTTAATAACTTGTTATTTTTTAATATCGATAAAGAAAGTTGTACTAATTTTATCAAGACAAATAAAAGAGAAAAAAGAAAAAATCGACCCCTGTGCATATTTGCAATATATTTCACTGGGCGTAAATTTGGGTTATTTTTGGTAAGGTGTTTCGCATAAATCCCAGTCAATTTAAGTCAAATATTTAATGTGTAAAAGAAATTTTGGGAAAATGTCACAAACCACACAAACAAGTGCGGTTCTTCCAACTTTTATCAACTATCAACTTTAGTTAAGATATAAAAAATAAGATTTGAAGCTAAGTTTTTTTTTAATATTTATATGTATGTGTTAACAAATTTTTGGAATATGTTTTCTTTTTGCACCAAAAATATATGAGTTTCGTTCTATTCAAATATACATTACTGCTTGAGTGAAAGCAACAGTTATTTCACTCAAAAAACTTATTTTTTCTGCGTAAGTATGTACGTATCTACATCTCGACATTCAAAACAATCAACAATCAATCTCTAAATTTTCAATACTAACGAGCTGTGATTGTCGTATGCCATCTTAATATTATTAGTTATTTTCATTAGTTATTTTCAAAGTTATAATACTAATAACTATAAAACTTCGCTTTGTACGATTTATTATTATTAAATTTTATCCCGATTTTGCAACATATATCCGACAACAAAAATGTCCGTTAAAAATCGAAATAAAGTTAGGACACTTAATAACCCCTGTACGATCGACGTGTTTTATTAACAATCAAGTTCAGTTTAAGTTTAGCTCGTTTAAATAAAAAACGCCACTCCAAAATTTTTATTAATGCTGTCATCCCATGCAATTAATTGTTGAAAAATATGTTATATTACAAAATCGTGTAGGTAAAAAGCGAATTTTTTTTACAATATTTTAGGAAATTTAAAGATAAATTATACAATGTTTCATTAACTTCATCAATTCTATTCTAATTAATAATTTTTCATTATTAATATATGTATTTATTTCGTAAGTAGATTTTCCTTTGTCTATGTGTACTGTTTTAAACACGATAAATAATTTGAATTGCTAATATTGATCATTATTTTAAAAATATTCCGTAAAAATAAGTTTAATTAATGCGATTTAATTACTCCGTTTTGTCATATTACAAAAGTACTTTTTTACGGGGCGGCAATTTATTCGCATCGGCGGTAATTCAAAACCCGGTAACGAAATTGAAACGCGAGTATTTTCCCGCCATTTTCTTTTCGTTTATTTTCGAATCGCGCTTTGTGATATTACGTATTGTAAGCGATATTCCAATAACAAATACGCGGTTCCAAAAAATAAAAAAAATGAGGAGACGACCCCGAGGCAGGCACAATATAATGTTTCGATCGAATTTCGTCAGAAATTCGAGTCGGCCCCCCGCGCCTCTCCTGGCCAACTTTCGCGGCGTTAATATATTAACTCGGTCCGTGCAAGAATTTCGGAAAAAATCGTCAATCACGCGAATGCGAAATTCCTCCATTAAATAAAAAAACAAATTGGTTAGTTGATTTGAATTAAAGATGACTAATAAATATTAACTAGTGGTCCATGTGGTATATTTACGATTTTAATCATTTTAATTAATTCATTTAATTAACTACTTAATCATCAATAGCAACATTAATATTAAAAAGTGAGTTCCTATGCGATCTGTCCGCTGTTGTTGAGTAGCCGGAAAGTGCTGCCGCGGGCGGCAGTCCCGCGAACTCACGCGTCAAGACGCCAGGCGTCGCGCATTTTTTTTCGAATACCCCTCTCCCCCGCACCCGCGCGCGGCAACGATCCGCATTCTTCTAACGTATCCGGACCTCTGGCGTGGAGTAGGGGAGGTAGAGTACAAAAGACGGCGGTTTTGGTCCTTACAGGGAATTTCTTTCTAAAGCGTCGCGACGCCCGCCGTCGCCGGACGTCGCCGGCACGTTCCGAATGTTCAGCCGGTTGAATATGTTTCGGCCGGCATGTAGTGTTTCGAGTAAACATTTATTTTATTATTTATTATAAATATATTGTCGTTTTTGGATCCTATTGACGGAGACGTGGAGATTAATAGTCATAGTTAATAGTTAAATTCTGTAGCTGTATATAGACAGGGCGTTTTAATTATAAAAAATATGTTAAAAAACAAACTTTAAAAAAGGCACCCTTGTAAATATCTCGGAGTTCTTTTTTAAAACACATATGCCAATAAACATGCTTTTTTTCAAAACGTTTTTTCCCAAAAATATATGTACACAGTTTAGGTTTAAAAAGCATTTTCAAAGAACATTAAGGAATTCATGAATAATTGGAAAAAAATTGAAGTGTGGAATTCTGAACTCATTTAAGTCAAATCACCGTATTTTTCTATGTTCTCGTGTTATTTACATTTGCTTGTAGGAAAATGGTTCTTTTGAAATCTACAATTTGTTTTGAACGTTCGTTAGAAAAAAGGGTAATTCAACTTCCATTTTTTTATTACTTCTAAATTTGAACTGAGGTGGCTTTTACTTGATGAAAATCCATTTATCAAAACATGTTATTTGATAAAGACAGGGTGTTTTCGAAACAATTGTCATGTCGAAATATATAATTTCGTGAAAATCTGAACTTTTAGTTCTTATTTATTCTTCTAAATTTGGGTTACCTAAATTGCAGTGTTAAATTTGACACCTTGTATATTGAAAGGAAAGCGCCCAAATGGTAAGTGATATAAGGCAGAACCCATTATTTGAAAACCTAAAACTAATTTGGCCTAGATTAAATTTGAATATTTTTGACTCTCGATCATCAATGAATCACCCTGTATTTACTAATTTTTGTTTTTTTTTTTGGTTTTTATGTGGCATATTTTTTGGTCAAATTGTAAATTACAGGGTGTGCTTTAAAATGAGTAACGACCAAAGAATATATTTTTTCCATACGGAAAGATCAATTTCAATAATACTCTTTTAAATGTGTTAAGTACCTTAAACTGTTAAGTATATCAAATAAAAAATGCTGTGTTTCAGTAGATATGACATGACACCAAAAACCAGACTGCCATTAGTAACCGAGCAATAAATAAAAATAATTAAATAATAAATAAGAAAATATTAAAATAGAATTACAAAACAAAAGCCATTCTTATCAATCAATAAATAAATAACGGCGGAGAAAATGTTGCGCATGCGCACAGCACGTAACCCGTAGCGCACCTCCCGCCGTCTACCGAGCGGAAAAAAATGCCGTCAATTTAACGCGCAAACACCCCGTAACGGGCAGATATCATCTCGTCGACACATTTACGCCATAACAAATCTTTTATTTGTGTAATTAGCCCTTATCTATGCCGATAAACAACGATCGAGGAGTGCACTCGCTCAATTAAGGCTTACAAGTCACTTATATTTGAAAAGCTAATTAAATAACTACCGGGTGGGTACGGGCGCGCTCGAGTGGTACCGGTCGTAATTATTTTTAGCGCGCAGGGCCGTACCGCCCCCCGCGGCTTTAGTGAAAAATATACGGAGGGTTACAAAAAAAAAACGATGGATCCGCTAACCGTTTGGCTACAATAAAGGGACTTTCCGTCATTTTCTAATTGCACGCTTCAACAGAGAGTGCGCGAAAGTAAACTTTTTAGAATGCACATTTATTAATATTTGTATTAAAGTGACAGTTGGGCCTGATCCGTTAATCATTGGTTATTGTAGAGAGGTATTGGGAGTAGAAACAATATTTAGTAAGCTGGGTTTTTAAGTTTTGACGATCAAAGTTCTGATGATAACTAATTTCTTTGTGTTTTTATTTAATTAATTTTCTACTATTTCAAGGCAAATTGGACACATTCTTTCAGACGTACCCTATATATATTTATATATATATATATATATATATATATATATATATATATATATATATATATATATATATATATATATATATATATATATATATATATATATATATATATATATATATATATATATATATATATATATATATATATATATGTATATAGAACAAACACTATTTTACAATATCTATTTATTTGTGTTTTGAATTTTAAAGATTCCCTTTTGAATTAATTAATAAAAAATAAATTTCTTCGTCCAGACAGCTGAAAAAAAACGGAAAAACGAAAAATGTCCATTTTTGATTGCTTGGTCTAGTAAAAATATTAAATCAGTAGCGTACCAGGTTTTTACCTATAAATATCAGTTAGATTGTCCTCTTGAAAATTTATTTTAATTGAATAACGACGCCAAATCGGCGTGCCAAGTTTTGTGAAAATCAGCTGGAAGGTTTTTGAGTAATTAATAAAAAACGTTTTTAAACGGTAGTCAAGGACCGCAAAGATTAAAAATAGAAAAATGAAGAGGAAAAGAAAAGAAAGCCACCTCAAAACTTTTAATTTGTGTCAATAACTCTTGCAAAAGGCGTTAGAAAAACAAAAATTAAAAATTTCTTTTTCGAAATATGCAAAATACACCCGAAAACAAATCAAATTTTCCTCAAAAAAAATCCGGAAAGGAGAAAAAGCTAGATACAAAGTAACGCGGAAGGAGTAAAAAGTTTTGGTTTTTGATTGCTCCATCTAATAAAATTAGTGCCAAGTTTCGTTAAAATCGGGGAAAAGATTTTTGAGTAATTCTATTGAGATATTTGCTCACATGCTCTTTGCCATTTAAATCCTTCTGAATTATGAATCATCGTCATTCTGATTTATTTTTGGAAATATATATAATAAGTGTGAAAAGGCAAAAAAAATCGTAAAGAAAAATATGTCATTCGGAAAGAGAGCGCAATATTCAAAAAATTTGATTTTTGATTACGCGATCTAAACAAATTATTAAATCTTCTAAACAATTATTAAATAACGACTTTTTTCGATAAATTTTCACATTCTGTATGTGGATCCTTAAATCTAAACATTTAGGCAAAATATGAAAACTACCACAAAAATCTAATGAAAAAACGTAGTCAGGGTACTGCTACCCCTACCACCCCTACTACCCCGCCCACCCAGCGTGTCGGACGCGAAAGTAAAGCGCCAGGCGAATATCGAACGGACTAAAATCGGGTAACACAAAAGCGGACATGTTTACAGCACGCCACCGTATAGTAAAAGCGATCAGTCGGCATCTCTTCGACCGTAATCTAATTAAAAGCGATGCGAAAAAGGCGATTCGGAGGCAGCGGCGGCGGCGAACCAACCGCCGGACAAACGTCACTGTCAATTTAAATAAAAAAGGAAACCGACGAGCCCCGATTTTTTACGGTCGTTACACGCTCGCCGGTACTATCTTGATCGCGGACGCGTCGACGCGTACGTATATACGGAGCGGTCCCTTTTTTCCATTAAAAACGCGCGATTGTTTATTTATGGAGATGCGCGCGCTAATTGGCGGTTTCGTTTTTTCGGGGAGAACGGCAACCGTGCAATTTGTCACGGGCCCGGATTCTCAGGACACACAGGGACGTATCGGGACGGTTTTGTTTTTTTTCTAAAGTCGGTCCTGCGTTATTTTTGGCAAGTTTAAAATTTTGTATATATGTTAAGCCGTGTATTTATTTTACTGTTATTATTATTATTTTCGCCTAGATTTTACAACAACCTGATACTGCTGCTTGATGTCCGACACTTATTGTTTTAGCAGGCGAAGCAAACTATAGTGTGCGAATGAGAAAAAACTTTTATGCAATTTTAATGCATATTATAGTAATATATAATATAACTCAGTTCGGAACTTTTTCCATAACCCTTATACGCCGGTGAAACTCCAATTATAAGCTCGTTTGAAATATGTAAAAACATACAGCACGCCTGATAAGTTTTAATTGTATATCGGTATCTTTAAAACTTTAGATATCTTCGTATTTTGTATAAAAAGTAGCTTAGGATATGTTTTTCCATATTCACTTATCGTCAAAAATAAAAAAGTCAAGTAGACTTGTTTAGGTTACAGAGTTTTAACACACGCCCTCTAGCGGCTAAATAGTTGCAGATGGAAAATTTTTCATTTTACCCAGTTTTCGCTATACTCTGCTCGGTTTTCGTAAGACCAAACATGCCGCTTTTGAAACCCCTTGTATTTTGAGTACCCTGTAGCGTAATGAGAGGTTGAAAACGGGATGTTATTGACCCTTTTACGCAGAATCCAACGGGGCCGTACACTGTTTTCTTTTTTTTAATGGAGCACGATGCATGTTTCTTTAAAATGTGATCGTTCTTTTTATACGGTTTTCAAAAATATATATTTGTCCATTTTAACATTTCAAGAATTATGGCTCTATCGTATTTTTTTAAAATATATTAAAGAATTTTGCATTATATTATCATTATTATTATTATCACTATTAGGTTATCAGATGGGGCATTTAAATGGACAATTGATCTTGTTTGCATTTGTAAATATGCTTGTTTACTTTTCTGGATTTTTTTGAAATATAGGTGGTTTTTCATTTTTAATATATACATTTACCTTGACCATTTAATTATAATTATTATTAGTAGTTCATTGCATGTTTACCATTTTAATAGCTAATAACAATAATAATAATATGTTCACTGGAATAATATTAAGATAGAAACGAAGTAGAGTTTTTAAAATGCCAATTTATTTAAAAAGACATATTTAGATAATTATATCTTTTTCCGATTTTTCCAATAAATACCGCAATAGCGTTTTTTTTTTAAATTTCTCTCTCCAATCAAATATATGCATTGCATTCATCGCATGCCTAATAAAGTGATTCAAAGACATACAGGGTGTTCCATTAAGAAATCGCAAGTTTAATTTATATATCAAAAATTTGTGTTTCGGAAGAAAACTGACTGACTGAAAGATTCATTGATAAAATTTCACAATTTTATAATTTAATTTAAATATTTGTAAAACGCATTTTACTAGTTTAAAAATTTTAGTTGTGGTTATTTCAAAGTAATAAATATTCGTTAAAAAATTGATCTTCGGCATTTGTTCTTCCTCCCTTTTCCTTCATATATTGGCTACGCTTGCATCTGTGTATAGATTATTATGCTCCTGCAAGTTTTTTTAATTTCTTTTAACCAATCATTAAATCTGAAAAAATGTTTCGAGCTGTTTTTTGATACTTCATAATAACATTTTTTGCTGCACCAATGAAGAACAGTTTATTTTTTTTATTTTTATTTACCTTTCCTTCAGCGAGCAAATTCTAGCAAAACAACAAAATGATATTAAAAACAAATTCCTTTGACACCCTGTATCTTGAAAAGAATGGTCAAAAGTGTTTCCCTGAATCTATTGTTCGTGTTCAAGGTACAAAAAAGTAATTGCGTTAAATCATCAATTTCATTTTGTATTGAAAAATTCGATAATTTTTATTTGAGAATCTAAACTTGTCAACACAAAGGAAAAAGGTAAAATTTTTCAAAAAACTTGGAAAAAATGTCAAATTAAGGGCCATGTGATAGTGAATAGTAACAGAAACCTCAAAGTAAAAGCTCAATTGCAAAACAACTACATCAAAAATGATTTAAAAATGTTCTTATATATTTCACACTTCACTCGTTTGTATCGGCCCAGGTCGTCGTGCTGTTGGGACGCGACCCGTCTTAGAATTCCTCCAGTTTCTTGCCGCATGCAAATCGAACGAAGGTTGTCGTAAAAAAGCAGTCCGCGGAGATGACCGGGGGGACGGGGAAATGGTCTACTAGCGCCCAACACTTCGGACGCTAATCGGGGTATCGGGTTTGATTTCCGAATTTGTTTTCTGTCGAATCCGTTGGATACGGGCTTTCCACTTACCTGAAACAATAAAAAGTGATTAAAAAATGTTCTAATCAAATTCGGAAGAAAGACATGCAATATCAACTACTCAAAAAAGCTCGTCAAATCAACGAAATTTACCATGGTTGTTTTATTTTCATGATGGACATATTATAATCAGTTTACGTGTGTCCCTTTTTTATATCCAAATATCCGTCTATTTTTTGGTGTTCATTCAGCACTAAGCCTTCCTTTTGTTCTTTCACACAGATATATTTAGTTATTCACTTTAAGGCCTTATTTCTATGTTCTTCTTTGTAGTTTGCAATAACTATCTGGACAGTCAGAGAGAAAAGAAAAGAACTTTAAAATCCTTAAAATTGTACCTAATTTGGTTGAACTAGGGCTATGCCAGTGGGATATTTGTCTCGCCTATAGCGATGGCTTTCTCCAACACCACTTGGACATGGTGTCGAGGAGAGTTTAAATAACCAACCAACCAACCAACCAAAATAGCCAGCAGGCCAGCCGCCTCTTCCTCTATGATGGTTCTCGTTTGCAGATAATGGGCTCTATCCTTAAGGATTAGGTGGTTTAATGCCCGTTCTGTTTCTTTTTATGCTTGATATACGGATTAATGGGGGTTTAGAGGATTTGTAATAAGGTACCCCCTTTAATCCAGCACTGTCTTCAAGCTTTTCCGCAGAAATGAGGTCAGCGGCAGAGGCATCGTTTTGGGCAGATTGCATTGTGCCAAACTTAACGTGACTGTTGTTGGATTTGATTGTAAGCTCGTAAGAGTCACTTTCCTGTTAACGGGAAATCCAAATAGATACTCCTGGTGCTAACCCTTATGTCTGTCGTTCGGTTAGAAGCTTAATGTTCGAACAAAATAAAAAAAAAGCGAAAATTACATAATTCATTTCATCAAAATTTCACACTACCCTAACAGGTCAGTAAAGCTGTGCTATCATTCTACCCCCCAGTTGTTCTCTGCTTTCTATTCATCGCTAACAGAAATTATTGTGATAAAATCAATTTAGTACATTTACTAATTTATTATTAATTTAATTCAAAAAATAGAGAATTAATTAAACTAATTAAATTACATTAAATGATTTATTTAAATAATAATTAATATTCCTAATAACTGTAATTAAATTTAATTATTGTTTTAAAGTTTAGTGGTCACAGTAGCAATATTATTTTATATTGTGTCCCCTCTCCGGACGCGGATGAAATGATTTATTTAAATGATAATTAATATTCCTAATAATTGTAATTAAATTTAATTATTGTTTTAAAGTTTAGTGGTCACATTGGCAATATGTATTTTATATTGTGCCCCCTCTCCTGAGGCTGAGGGAATGAAAACGTCGCGCGGCGCCGCGGCGCGACGCTACTAGACGCCGTAACGATCTAATTTATTAAAAAATCGAAACCTCGACGGTCGTGCTAGTAGTAGTGTGTGTGCGCGCTTCCTTAATATCTAAAAATTAATCACATTATCAATCGGGACGGTTCCCAGACCAATGCGAGCCTGCCCTACGGCGGGCCCATCTAGCAGATTAGCAAGACAGATTCATTAATTAAGGTTCGATCGTTCATTTAACTGATTGCTCGTAATGGTCGACGGCAAATTTCATTACTAGATTGAAATTGTATTCGAAGAAATTCTAGATTCTAGTATCGCGGACGGTAATCTATCGACCGGGGGTTAATGTGACGCAATAACGTTTTATTTATTCCTATCGGATCGGATGACGTCATCTTCGCCGCGTTCCCGCTATCGCGGAGGGAAGGGGTAAAATTTTAAACAACCGAATCTGCCAAAACCGCCTGAGGCTACATTAACACGGCCGGTTGCGTTTTATAAGTCTACAAGTTTAATTAATTGAAGTTGCAGTAGGATACCATACAATACAATACAATGATTAATTTAAAAAATTGATTTAATTATTGAATTAATGATATAGTCATTTGGTTAAACAAATCCTAGGATAACCTTAATTAATTAGCTATCCATGTTTCTAGTTAATTAGTAATAATATTTCTCCAATAATAAAAATTAAAATTATTTTATATTGTATTGATTAACCAAGTTTTATTAGTATTGCTTTGCGCAGCTTGGTGATTAGTTAATTTACAAAATTAATATTTTATTTACAAGCCTTAATTACATTTTATAAGCAGATTTATCTACATTTAAACATATTCGTTTTAAAATTATTATCTTAGTTTATTAGAATTTCTTACAAATTTGCGGCGACATGAAAACTTTCCGCAATGGAGCAAATGGAGCCCCTCCGCCTCCCGAGCCCTCCCTGAAGGGGCGCGGGAACGTTGAATTCTTCTAATTACGTTTTAACGTTCGACGTTAAACAAGGCTTAATTATTTCGGGACACGATATCTGCCTGTTTGCAACCTGTAATTTGCCTCACCAAAATAAACGTCTTGGATTTTTAATTAAGTCGCAAAACAAATATTTGCCTTAGTGTCGCATCGGCTGTCTCGATGGAGTTCTGAGTTCTGCGCTCTAGAGCTACAGCAGCAGACGATTAAATACTCCAGGCAGCAGAAAAATGAAAGCATTATTGTTTTTTAACCGCGTAATGTCCAAAGGTCGCTAAAAAATATTTCCTAGCTTTTATAGAACTTTACCAAACTACTAGTTACTTCCCTGCAGCTCTTGCTGGAGCTTCCACAAATCACTTTAGTTCAGTTTGATGGGCTCAATGTTTCAACCTCCCTCGATATCACTGCCGACGAATATAAATATATGAAAAGTTTTATGATTTCGAACGGAATAATATCCGTGATAATTTTTCAAGTCCCTCAATACAACTGAACAACGAATGTCAATTAGAAAAATACATAAAGCAAACCACTATCGTTAAATTACGTAAAGAAAGAAAGGGAAACTTGGCGTCTCCACATTCATCAGTCAATTCAGTCTATAATATTAAAAAAATAACCCATCTCTCAAAAAGGAGTCGTAAACTTTGGAGAAAAGATTCAATGTAAATCACTTTTTAAACAACATGACAGATGACATTCATTTGAAATTTTAAAATCGACTCGGATAAGTTGCGAGCTCGTGAAAGCAGAGCAGTATGGACTTGGGTACAAGCAAGCTTCAGTAAAATCACTGCAACTATCGCTGAAACAATCATAAATGAATTTCGACCAATATCAAGATTAGAATGAAACGAAATATTTGAAATTCTATAGCATGGACGACAAGGATCATATTCGTTTGAAGTTTTAAAACTTGCTGGAAAAAGTTAAGCGCTGGTGAAAGAAGAGCACTATCACCTATTAAATTATAAGCAAGATCCAGTAGAATGGCTGGGACGATCATAATTCACTTACTAGGCCATTGGCGACGAAGAATATGTGCAGCTTCAATGTCTGATCGACGATTTTTTGGAAAAATTGGAATGATTTCTTTTGTACCATTCTGGAACTAAATATTCGAACCACTCTATAACCTGGGCCCGCCGATAGTACTAGCAAGCCGCATTCCGATCTTCTAGTTGGGCGCTAATGTATTCGCGCATAACTAGGACGTATCGAGGAGGGAAATTTCGTTCCTAGCCCAAGGGGCTCCGGCCGAGAGAACCTATAATGCATCCACCTGCAGATTGAAGACAGAAAGAAGATAATTCGAGTGATTACCCGGCCGCGTCTAATACGAGGAATCTCGGTCTGCGTTACCGCCCAGGGCTTCGCCCGAGGTTTATCGTTATCCGCGACATTATGGATTTTAACTTGATTTATTAGCGTAATTATCCTAATGGCACTTTTTTTGGGATGCGATTTGATTTCGCGTCAGATTTCCATACGGGCGTCGACGCCGTCTCTTGGGAATTGACGAACTTGCCTTTTCCGTGGGGCTGCGCGTTACATCGTGGACGTCAAATTTTCAATAGCGTATCTTATTTGCTCCGGGAAACTAAGCACCTAGTATATTTTCAAGGTTTTATTAATTGCGGACTGCAGACTATGCGACGCGGTGATTCCATCCAACTAACTAACTAACCAAAACTAACCAAAGTACCTTTTTGAGAAACTTATGTTAGGATCTGATATTCAACAAAAAACAAAGTTTGGATGGATGGAATGGATCTTTCCGCTTCCTCACACTGCAGTGGTCTTCAACGTTTGCTACCATGGAGGGCAAGGACCTTCGGCACATACCCCTTCATCATCCTAACTCCCATTCCTGACCTGTGGTAGCTCTTTTATGGAGAGTTTGAATAGTTTTAAAGTTCTTGGTACTCTTAACGGTCTGTTCGGGAGCAGCTGGAGAAGAACACCCATCCTAGGAATGTCTTTTTGTAATACCCCTAGTCTTTTAAGGATAATGACAACTACAGCTAAATGGCAACAAAACTAGAGGATGACTCTGCTCTAACTTGTTTATTTATAACACCCGTAATACAGCAACTGGAAATATTAGAAATCCCTGGCGTTCAATTTGAAATTCGAACTTTCCAAGGTTTTCAGTCTTGTAGTAACTTTGTCTTGTTAGCTATAAATTGATAATTGACCTTCAGCCCTTCAACATTCTATATGGTCTCTACTACATCTTTCCGTGAAGGGGCTGATTTCCTGAAACCATGTGGGGTTTAGGGTTTTTATCGCTTAGTGTTGAAAGCTTGGATAGCCATGGTTCGATCGCAGATAGTGCCTTCTTAAATGTCCCAATGTCAGGATAATGGAATAGTGGTTGAACCGGATTACTATCGACAATCTATTGGCAACAAAACTGGAAAATGACTCTCTCCTAGTTTGGCTATTTATAGATCGTTGATACAATCATTTTAAAAAGTAGTGACTTTTCAGTTTACCATTATTCAGTAACTTTGTTTTGTTAACTATAAAATTTTGCCCGGGTGTTCGATCTTGTAGGCCTTTGGTTATCGTTGCAGGGATCTAGATTTATCTCATAAAAGATCTTGATGATATTATTTGGTTCTGTCTGTCTGCTCTTTTTAAGAGTTTTACCTTAGTTTGAGTACCGTTTTAAGTACTGTTTTTATGCCGAAGCTTCGTTCCAATCAAGGAGATAATTGATTATGAATTATTGAATCATTTCATAGATTGTCCAAATATGAGCCAACCCTGTCATTAAGAAACTGTCGGGTTGGACTTTTTCGACAACGAACGGTTTGAGCTAAACCCTTCGAATTTTGCTCCTTTTTAACAGTCCACGGGATGCATAAGATGTGTAAAAATGGATGTAGTCAAGTTTCGGCGTCCATATTTTTTTTTCAATTTTCGACTGTTTTTTAGTGTAAAAAATCCGTTTGGAACGGTTTAAGAAAAGACTCATTTATAAAAAAACCGTTAACGCAACAACAATTTTTTAAAAATATACACGGTGCGCCGCATATTAAAAAAAACTGAAAAATGGGCCCTCTATTATTGGAAATTGGCTATAAGTGAAAGATCGTGTTTCGCATATCAGTCTTTTTACATTATGTGGACAGCAAAAACTTTTGTATTTAAGGTTTTCACCTGTTATACAAGGTGTTTAAGATATTCAAGAATTAATAGGTGTCTTAAATTTGCAGCTATTGATTCCAGATTTGGCAGAAAGGTAGAAGTCAAGACCAGTATATCAACTGTTGAAGTATTTTTAAGAAAAATTCAATTTTTTTTTTGGGATATTTTGGGTTTCAGAAAAAAAGTATTCTCTGGAAAACGAGGGAGGAAAATGCGGGAGATTCGGAACCATAACTTTTATTTCAGGCATTTTTTCCATTACGTACAGGGTTTGTCGATTATAGACAAAAAACTAAAAGACCCAGACAATTATTTTTTGCGCTATTAAATTATCGGCCGTAAATCAAAAAATTCGTGAAAAATATGGCAAATGGAAAACATCCATATGAAAATCGCAATATCTCGCGCTCAATCTAGACACGATGATGTCATTGATTTCAGAAAACAAGTATTTTCTCGAAAACTATTTGTCCTATTGAAAAAATGTATATACCCGGCAACGTGGGAGATCTAGTGCTATAACTTTTACTTTGAACATTTTTTGTGTCGAGAGAGAGTTTGAGGTTTTGTCTATCATACAGGGTGCTCGAGATATTTGAAAAAATGTCATTTGAAATCGCTCTTATTCGTGCAAATTATTACATTTATCAAAGTTTGTCGCCACTTTGAGTTCAGCGAGAGGTGGAAGATGGTTTATATAGGGTGTGCCAAGCTTCCATAGTGGTCCGCAGGAGCAAGATAGACAAACAATGCGCAGGTCTAGCACAGGAGACCGCCAAGCGGATCATTTTTTTAAATTAAAAAGCTGCTTCGCGCTACGCGCTGCGAACTAGCCCCGCCCAGTGACGATTTTTAGTAAACAATCTTGGTATTATTATTATTTGGCGGGCTTCTTAGCCACCCTTGCCCCCTTCCCCCCATCCCGGCTCTGCAAATATAATTCCCGCTTGACAGACAGGCTTCGTTAAAAGAAACGCAAACAATACCGAACTCATCTCTCATCAAATTAAAACCAGCCCTTTCTCGGCGGTCCCGTTTAACCCCTTATTATTCATCGGACTTTCGACCCCTTCGCCGCAGAGGAAACCCGAAAGTCTTAATCACGCCGCCCTAAGGCGCGAAAAAATAATAAACCCGCGTCACCCCTTCCTCCGTCGCGTTAATTAACCGCTTTAAAATGGCAAAAAAACCGCCCCCTCCCCGGGCAGCGGCGGAAGAAAAGAAAAAACCGGAGGCGATTATCTCGCAGCGATTTTCGTTTCCCATTAACGCCCCCGTCGACGATAAACGTCAATTAGTAGATCGTAATAATTATAAAGCGGGGGCAGAAGCCGGAGCTCCCGAGTTTGCATAATGGGGCGGCGCGAAAGGGGTAATTAAAGGGACGGACGCCCGCGGGAGGGTCATTAATTAAAAACCAACTGTTGCTGGAAATTTGCTTTGACGTCTCGATTTTGGCCCGTTGGCGGTTTTGGGACATCCGAGATGACGACACCTGTTGATCGGAACGGCCCGTTTCCACCTCCAAGTTGAGGGTGATAACTTGACAACCACTAGGCAGCTTGAGGATGAGCAAGACCAAAAATTCCTGGCACCAAACCTGAAGGTACTACGTCGTGCTACTACTCTCGAGTCTTATCGTTGAAGACGGTGGTGAAGAAGGAAGTAAAAGAGAAGTTGAGTTACTCTTTCTGCAGTCTGCAAGCTTCAAAATGCAAATTGACGTGATAAAAACCCGGACCTAATTTCTAGTAATCTAGAGGTTGTTAACTTGAGGCTGAGTATTGAAGAACAAGTACTTGGGAACGTGGATAAAAGAAATAAAAACACGAATTGAAAATTCACTATCAGCGTTTGTCAGGCTTAAAAAGTTTAGGAAGTTGAATTTGATACTGCGGGTGAGAATTCTTCGGTGCTACGTATCATCCACCCCAGACATCGTGGACAGATCTCAAACGTCGAATTTTAGAAAATGCGAACCGGAAATTCTTGTAACAATCAAAAGGAGAAATACCTAGGATATCTAATGAGGGGACCAAGACATAGCTTGTTGCAACTGGTTCTACAGTGCTGCAGCACCGCGCTATTTAGGACGGCCGTCAACAAGCCTAGATGATTTGCAACCTTCGATAGGAAATGGAACTCTGCGAAGAAGAATGAAGGAAACTGAAGGGGATAATTTAGAATTAGGGGTGTTTCCAGTGAACCTCTAGGAACTCATTTTCTTTAGAAACGTCCAACTGTGACAGTGAACTCGACAACTACTTGGCACCGTGCTGGTGGACGTCTTCAATAGTGCAATTCATGACTCTAAAGCCCAGTACAGGGGGGAAGGGGAAAGTGAAGTACAGGACAAAGGAGACGTTGGAATGCACGTGGAGTCAACTAGTACGAACTTCATAATGGACATTGATCTCTGCGGACAGAAACTTGGACCTAATTTCTAGATAACTAGAGGTTAACTTGAGGCAGAGTAGTGCAGGGAATTAACACGCTGGACAACTATTAGGCAGGAAAAACTATAATTACGCATCGGTGAGGGCGGCAATGAAAAATAAAGTAAAGGAGAACTTGATGTGCACTCTCTACAGTCTGAGAGTAGAGTCAACTTCTACAGCTGCTGCTGTCACTATTTACTGCCGATAGAAATCCTTACCTGATTTATAGTAATCTAGAGGTAGAGTAATGAAGAGAATGAAAGAGGATCTTTTTTAAAAACTTCACTTTAACATCTTTGAATTTTGAGTGTTTTGGGTAAGCATCAGGGTAAATGAAGATAATTCCTCTCGAATAGAGAAGGCAAATTGATCCATATTAATCCCTAAGGTAACTGAAAGCAGCGTAGCAATCGCAATTGGAGAGAAGATTCCCTGCAACTTGCGAATTGTGATTTACAACAGAAAGAAGAAAAGAAGATCTAATTCCTCACTACTGACTGACTCCTAACTTGAACCAGAAATGAAGAGGACATTTTTTGGAGGCTCAAGTTGTTACCAAATTGAACCAGAGCAAACCAAAATTAACTTGTGACTTAAACAGTGTCGTCCTTCAAAACCCGAGCGGGATCGATGGTTTCTCGTATCAACCGGAAACGCAACACTAATTACCGGTAATCCAAAGCCGTGTTATTTTTAATGCCGAAGCCATACAGCAGCGCTAATTGAATTTGTTAATTATAACGAAAGCGATCGGGCGAAGCTTCGATGACTTGGCATCGGCGTATTGACCACGATGCGACTTTAAATGATATTAAAACATTAATAGGTTGATTGGGACACTATGGAGACTAGTCTACTACTCTGATAGCGGAGCAGAGCAACGGAGCAGGTTCTAGAACAGCCAGTCTGGTCTAGGCCCGAAAAACTTGCTACTGTTTTCCATAATGTCAGATTGTATTTATCAAACTTTCCACATTACGTGATAATGAGATTCATTCACAAGTTTCGAGTCCATCCGGCATGAAGAGAGGGAGATCTGCGTGAAATATCATTCGGTGTTAATCAAATTAAGTATTCTCGATATAGTACACCCATTTGGTTGAAAAAGTAGAGGTTACCTAGAAAGTTTTCCAAGAGTTTTGAAAATTGGCAATTTTAATTGATTTTAGGAAAAAAATTCTCTACTTTTATTTGGTATAGATATGTTTTTCTTGTAAAATGCGTCGGAAACGAGTTATTATTAAAAAATGCTTTTGGGCGCCATTTTTTCACTATGGCGGCGCGAGAGGCAAAAGTAAGAGATGGCAAAAATGAAATTTGGAAAGAACTTGCTTTGTTTTACTTTTAATACACCCGTAGGTCATGAAAAACAAGAGATACCCACATAGTCTTTCATTAAAGTGTTTTTTCCTCCTGCTTCGGTTTTTGTCGAGTCAACTTCTTCAGAGCTTGATTGAAACTGACTAGTATTTTACTATGTACCTGCTTTTATATTATATAACATACGTTTTACCATTGAAATAGAAACTAATAACAACCTCCCATTCTTAGATATTTTGTCAATAGAAAATCAGACCTCACATTGGGTCATTGTATTTACAGAAAATCTACGCACACAAACCGATACCTTAATGCATTGTCTCAGCCCGAGTCATTAAACCCAGAACTAAAACACCTTACCTCTGCTCTTTTCTCTGGTAATTTCCACATTAAAGATATAAAGCGCTCCATCACAAAATACACTTCACCACAACCTTCCAATAGCAATGAAGGCGAAAGCAATCCCACACTTGCCACTGTTGTACTTCCTTACATTCAAAATACCACTAACCACATATCAAAAGTTCTAAAGAAATATAACGTCAAAACCAGATTTACTACTTGTCCAAAAATCTCTCAACATCTTCGATCTGTCAATTTGAGATGCCAGGAGTTTACAGCATTCCATGCATATGCGGGAAAGAATACATGGGATAGACCGGACCGAAAATATCAACTAAGCTCAAAGAACATGAAATAGCCTTAAGACTAAGACAAATATACTCATCAGCAGTTGCCGAACACAATCACGAAACCGGACATAAAATTTTATTAGATAAAACTCAAATTCTGGCATATAATCAATTCTTCAACCAACGAAAAATCCGAAAGTCTATAGAAATCTAAAAGCAACCTAACAATCTTAACCGCGATTCAGGTCTCTACCTGCCATCAATATGGCAGTCAGTCCGAGATGGTGTTTATGCTCCTCATTTATTTAGCTCCATCCCCCACCCCCCGTCAACCAATATAAAAGCAGGTACAGAGTAAAATACGAGCCAGTTTCATTCAAGCTCTGAAGAAGCCACCAGGATGATTGGGGAAACGTTAGATAGTTCTACTCAACAAAAACCGACGCAGGAGGAATCCAGAAGTTTTATAAAAAGTATTACAGTCGCCTGTGGAAGTGTCTTGGAAAAATTTCATTAAAGCTTTTAGTGAAACCCATTAGAAAACATGAGGTTGGAAGATATTTTAATAGGATTTCTAGTCAAATGGTTGAATTGAAAGATTAATTTAAGGAAGCTTAGTTAATTAAATACTATTTCTCCTTTTAACATAATTATGCTGTTGCTAATCAGTTCTTTAGCAAGATTCAAACATCCAAGTCACTCTCTAGGAGTTGGTATAGAAGTGTTGGCCTTTGTTTGCTTTTTTATTATTTTTTCATTGTCCGTATACCATGAAAACAACAGATACCGGCAAAATATTTCATTGAAGCTTTAATTTTGAAATCCATGAGGAAACATCAAGTTGTGAGATTTCTATAAGATGTCAAGTCTAATGATTGTATTTTAATAAACCATATACGGAAAAAGTAAACCAAAATTATGGCTATTACCAATCGCTTGCTTAGCGAAATTCCAATGTCCAAGTCACTCTCTAGACATTTTCTTTGGTGCTCTCTAGCATCTTCTGCCCATCATATCTCGCAGAGTAGCTCCAACTTTTTCTCAAAAATTACGTTACGTTGGTGTGTGTAATAGCGGAGCGAGTATTTTGAGCTCGATCGCGAAGGCCTGTCCTTCGATGGTGCTCTCAGTCGGGTAAGTGAAAAAAAAAGTAGTTTTTCAGACTCGTCGTGCCTCGACGCACTGTGTGCAGCCTGCTTTGATGTATTATTTATCAGCGACGGTACAATAAAACTACGCACGCACCAAACAAAATGGTCTTCGCGTTTCGATTCTGTAGTCTTTACGAGCTAACGATGACAAATGTCAAAAATTCGTCGGGGCTTTTGGTATAACGACGCCGTACGCTCACCATTATTATATTTGTCATCGGCGAATTGTTTTTGATAACGTCCGGAATTTGGTTGTGCCGCGAGGACGAGTCCGGGGGCCTGTTATCCCCGGAATATTGCTGCTAAAAAAAAATTCAAAATTAGTTGTTCTTTATATTGTTTTATTTTATTTAAGGGGGTAAGCAGAGAGAGAAAAATGATAAAATAATTGCTATCGAAAGAGGAGACTACTTGATTTGAATGAATCATAAATAATCGTATCGAATATATTTGTTTTATTTTATTTTATTATACTAATATAAATAGGGGGTATAAAAAGTCGACAACCAAACGAGAGCTAAAATTTAATACTGAATCAAATTAGACGCTGGCAAATATGGAGTTTCGGTCATTCTGTTGTAACATTTTCTCAACCTTTATAGCAGAAATTTGAAAAAGCATCTATACTTTATGAATTTATTGTTTAGAAACTGTAGGGCTTTAACAAATATTAATAATATTAATACCTCGTTGTTCTCTTATGTGCTGTGGTGTCTCCCCTTTTGACTACATAAAAAAGCGTCCACCAACACCATTATTGGTGTTTCTATAGACCAGGTTTTGATAATTTTTTTTTATTCCTTATTTATTATTTTATTATTTATGTTTGTGATATTAACACAGACATTGTTACAGTTATTAAGACGAAGGCCGACGAACTCCTAAGTTAAGAATTATTTATTGATCATTTTCTGTATCAACGGCACACATGTCCTTATGTTAGTTATTTTCCTGTTTTTTTCTATTTCATTTATGGTTTATTATTTAGTGTGTATTTGATTAATGTTGTTTACTAATAAAACTGTTTTGGTTGTCTTTTTCGTTCAGGTTTTTTTTCATGGAACTATTGTTATTTATTTTTGTATTTATTTCGATTTGTCTTGTTAATGGATAACTGTTGGGCAATAACTAATTATTGTTATCATTATTATTATTATTATTATTATTATTAAGTAGTCGTACATTTTATCCAGATATTGGGCTATATTTCTAAATTGTGCAATACCAGACATTCCGCATAAAGCAATTTAAAATAATGATGAATCACCCTTTATCGCAGGTAGCTGGAGTCACTGGAATCAATGCAGATGATGATGGTTCCGATTCATAAATAAATTTCACAGGGTTAATAATTATAGGCCACAATTTCGGGATAATTAATTAAATTAAAGTACTTGTTTCAAATGTTTCTTTATTGGTCGGTGTAAACCATTTATTGAAAACATTGGCAAAACCTTGGAGAGCGGTGAGAAGATACGTCTTGTGTACAGTGATTTCTGTAAGACTTTTGATAAAATTTGTCACCCTATATTAGCTAAATGAGGAATTTTGGATTGCACAGGATTCTGCATGCTTTAGTACCAAATTGTTAACAGGGAAGAAAATAATTTGTGTTTTTTAACCTGACTGCCGTTACCTCAGGAATATTACAGGGTTTCCCCTTCTGTTTAGTGTCTTATCTGTCTTAACCTTATCTGTTAACAAGGCTCCCTTGGTCATTATTCTAGACCCCTAAAATCTCATATTAAATATAAATTTTAAAGGCCACAACGTAATTTGGGATTTATATTTATATTAAGGTTTTAAAATCCCAATATAATTAATTATTTTATTTAATATCGTGGTGAGGTAGATTCTTTAATATTCCTCAACAGTTTGGACTCATTGGAATGTATTACTCAAATAGTTCTCTAAATCGAGGTCCGTTCACTTATGATGAATGCTTGGTGGGTTCTATTTATCAACCATCTTTATTTATCCTGACATAACTTTGTCGTCTTCTCCGCATTGCTTATCATAACTAGTAATGTCAATTTTGATTGTGCTTTTCTAATAGGTTTTTCTCCAACTTGTGTTCAAGGTTTAATACAAATCACTACGGGAACTCTCCACTAGTAAGACGGACACTTGTTTCAAAACACAGATCAATATTTAAAAAAATGATTGAGAAGTAACTTCAATATGTTTTTATTTGTTGGAACTTAATCAATTTACTTTACGACATTTCTGTAACTGGACAGCTATGACATATTGTGAGTATAGTTTTACTACGATCCCCGTGTCTCTATTGTAAATTCCTGAATCTCGGCCCGTCTGACGTCAAATCTCCTCCTGAAGCTAAACTGATTATCACTTATCTTCTGATCAAGCCGTTTCTAAATCAGTGTGATATTAAGAACAGCCTTTAAAGCGTGACTTGTCAAGCTTATAATTCTGTACTCAGAGTAATTAGTTGCGTTCTCTTTATTGGGTAGCGGGTTAAATGTTGATATCAGCCAACCTTTTGGCAAGAGCTGTAACCAGTTTCATTTGTTCCAAGTCCAGTAGCTACAAGACTGTTTCATGTATTTGGTGTTGTTCAGAATTTTTGCTACTTTTCAACCATTTTATTCTGATTCCATTTCTCCCTGTGTGATGATAGGCCCTTCTGTGCTAATCACCGCAGTTTGATTTTTATATTTTATATCCAAAAGGATCTTCCATGTACTGTTTTCCATCTTTTTTATAGGTTTCTGTGATGAAGTTGATGTCTGTGAAGAGGATTACTCTTTTATCCCGTCTTCGAAATCGACCTGCTGCTTCCTTTATTTTGTTATGGAGGCTAAAGCTGTCATGATTTGCCTGCAGTGTCTGAATTTCAGGGAAATTTTCTTGCTTCAGTTAAGAACAACCATTAGCAAATAAATGAATTATTTGTTTTCGTTGGTGATTTTTTCCTACAATGAATATACAGAGATATTTGTCTAATTAATATGTTTTAATTTTCTAGCCAATTTGACTGTACTCGGCACCATTTATAGATAAACTTTGATGATATTACTCGTGCAAATGAATTTCCATTTATCCAGATTCAAAGCGAAACCGAAAATATCGAATTCAATTTGGACGCAACCTTTCGTAACGGCGGGGGCGGGGCGGCTGCGAATTCCGCGAAAAAGCGCCCCGCCGCATTGATCCGGGGGGGTTGTTTAATATTCGATCAGGCCGCCACGAAAGTGGGGCCCCGGTAATGGAAGTTAAAACGTTAATAAGGCTATAATCAAAGTCCGGCCTTTCAATAATGTAAAGGCAAATCAGATGTGTAGCTATACACGGTTAAACCGATTTACTCTAATAGGTTGTTGTATCGTCGCAGGTTATAAAAATCGATGATGTCAAGTCGTAAACCTGAAAAGAAATTTTAAAAAATAAGCCAACTGAACCTAATCTAAAATTCAGTTTGAATACGAAAGGATGTGAGTTCATAGAAAAAAGAATTGACGTATCATTATTTTAGTATAGCATGCAAAATTAAACGAAAAGAAATATATTAGTCAGGCACGAAAATCAAAACAGTAGCGTAAATCAGTAAGTCCTAACATCTTTAAAGTTATTAATTATATTATTCAAAATTCACGTGATATTGGTTGAACAATGCAGGCTTGTTGCTTAAATCTATCTAAGTTCTACAATTTCACCATAAATTTGTTTTTTGTTTTGAACTTATTAATACTCTCTTAAAAGAAACGTCCAATTTTATTAGCAACAAAATATCAGTATGTATTTGTCCAGAATTTTTCATAGACACTTCCACAGGCTACTGTAATACTTTTTAAAAAACTTCTGGATTCCTCCTGCGTCGGTTTTTGTTGAGTCGAACTTGCTGAGGTTTCTTCAGAGCTTGATTGAATCTGGCTTGCATTTTATTCTGTACCTGCGTATATATTGTTTGAGGGGGTGGAGCTAAATAAACACTGTCTCGGATTATTGATTCCCATCTTAACCGCGACTCAGTTCTCAATCTGTCCTCATCATCCGAGATGGTGTTTATGCCCTTCATTTAGCTCCGCCCCTCTCAAACTTTTTGAACAGGATGGCGCTTACTTTTAAAAAAGGATAAACTGTAAAACAGTACCCTCGAAAATTGCAAACAGGTACAGAACCAGTCTCCCGTTAAATAAAATTTTACTCAAAATTGGTATCGCATGCATTACCATTTTAAATTACTCATGGCTAGAACTTCAGCAAAAACACACTTTCTTGATTACAATCTGTTGTTGTTATAATATTTACACAATCATTAACTATATATAAATATATATATTAGTGCTCTTTTTGGCCATCTCTCATCGTTCATGCCCATACCATATAAGTTGTCTAGTTTCTATTCGGTCAGTGCTGGTATGTATTCTCCCTGTTCTTCTTCGTATTTCTTCTGACGTGTTCTACTCTCGACACTTGACGTGCTCTTCTCAAGAAACTGTCGATAACTTTCTTGTCGTTCTTCGTCATTTGCCAGCATTCTGCGCCGTACGTTAAGATGGGTTCCACAACTGCTTCATATATTCTAATTTTCGTACCTATTTTAATACCGTTGGACCACAACAAGGAATTAACTGCTTGAGTTGCTCTTCTTCCCTGCTGAGCTCTATTTTGAATGTGTGTTTTTGAATTACGTTCTTCCGTTATGACGCTTCCCAAGTACTTATAATTTGTAGCTCTTTTTATTTTTCTAATATATAGTTCGGGATCTTCATCTTCGTGTTTTTCCCCTACTTTCATATATTCAGTTTCTGCATATTCATATTCAGTCCCCAATTCTCAAAGTGTTCTATCAGTTTTCTCAGCATGTACTCTGCGTCGTCTTCACCGCAAGCTATAATCACTTGATCGTCTGCAAAAAAGAGGCTCGTCAAATATTTCTCATCTAAATTTACCCCCATACTTGCTATTTATTCCCTCCATTCTCTTAGGGCTTCCTGAATATATATTTTGAATAGTAGGGGACATGCTACAGCCTTTGTTCACTGAAAAACGGTCCGATCTATGTACTTCCGTCTTGATTACACTCGTCGCATCTTTATATAGGTTCCAGATGGCTCTCACATATAAATTGTTGAGTCCGGTTGTCATTAATACTTCAAACATTTTCTTTAAGGGTACCGCGTCATATGCTTTTTCAAGATCTATAAATACTAAATGGGTAATTAACACAATTTATTTAGTATCTAAATATTTTATCATTTTTTTTGCTAAAATGGGGCAGAAACTGTAATAACTTAAAAGCCCAAAAACCTAAAACAAATATAGGATCGAGTTAAGTAGTAATTAAAGTATGATTCTTTAACCGCAATCTTGACTTCGCGAAGAGTTCAGTGGCGTTCCGCAGCCGCTTCCTACATGCATCGAAACATTCCCAAGCGATTTATTTTTTGCGAAGTTTCCTTTACGTTCGGCAAATCCGTATAATTACCCCGAAATTATGCAAATTCCCGCGGGTCCTCCGTCCCGGTCATTAATGAACCCCGCAGTGTATTATTTTCGTAATTTTTAACGCAAAGACCGAAGAAAAAAAAATCAAAAACAATCAGCGGCGTGTAAGGGGACCCCCTTATCCCGTTAAATTCGCCCGACTAGCCGTCCCGCCCGTACCAAAGAGGCTGGTAATTTGGCACTTTGCATGTTAAGTGCTTAATTTGACCTATCTCGCTCTCTCTCTCTCTCTCTCTCTCGCCCTCGACGAGGAACCGCGGCAATCGGGGCGCTTCAAACAATGTCTCCATTAATTTTGGCCACCCTCTACGTGTTTTTGCCATTAATTAACGTCGTTGCTGCAGGGGATGAAAATTGCGAGTTTTGTTTTAAGGATACTTTAAAGCTGATCGAAGACGGCAAACTTATCGGGAATTTTGTATCTTGAATGAGGTAATACGAAAATGCCCTTTGAAAGGTCCTCTTGTATCCTTTTCGTGAGACCGAGAACAAAGTTTCCTTACCAAAACTGTAGAACGAATGAGGAGGTGTCAAATCAGCTGATGTGAGATCTCAAAGTTAGCTGAGTAATATGTCAATCCAAAGTCAAAATCAAAAACTTTTGGATTCCTCCTGAATTTGTTTATATATTGGTTGAGGGGCGCATCTAAAAGAGATGCATGAACGTTATCTTGGACGACTGAGGGTTTTCGTTGGTAGAACAATTGGTTGATAAGATTTGATGCCCGGTTTCATGATTGTCAGCAACCCGCGGATGAGTTTATTGTCGTAGTTTTAAGGCTTGTTCATGTTCTTTAAGCCTAATTGATATTTTCCATCCGGTCTCTCGAATGTGTGCCGCATGTCCATAGAATGCTGTAAACTCCCTGGTATCCCAAACAGAATCTTGTCTTTGACGGGTCGAAGATGTTGAGACATTTTTGGAAAAATGCGAGGCTGCTTTCAGAGTCGTGTCTTTGGAAGATTGTGGTGAAGTTTATTTTGTGATAGAACGCTTAATATCTCTAATGTAGAGATTATATGAATTATATGAATTATATGATTCTGAGTTCAGTGACTGGGGTTAAGGTTTTACCGCTCTGTAAACATGAGAATTGATAACCGAAGATTTTTGGTCGTGTGCGTAGGTTTTCTGTAAATACAATGTTGGTCGGATTTTCTATTGATAAGAATATCTAAGAATGGAAGGATATTATTAGTTTCCAACTCAATGGTAAAACGTATGTTAGGGTGTATAGACTTTAAATGTCTAAGAAAATCTACTAGGATTTCTTTACCATGAGGCCAAATAATAAAAGTGTGATCGACGTAGCGTTTCCATAATGGTTTTGGATGAAAAGTGTCGAGTGCTTTCTTCTCAAAGGCTTCCATAAATATATTGGCGATGACTGGTGACAAGGCATTGAAGTATCGGTTTGTGTGCGTAGGTTTTCTGTAAACTGTTGACCCAATGTTAGGTCCAATTTTATATTGATATTAATATCTAAGAATGGGAGATTATTTTAGTTTTTAATTCTAAGAAATCTAACAAAAGTATAATCAACGTAGCGTTTCAATTAATTTAGTTTTAGATAGAAGATGTCGAGGGCTTTCTTCTCTTCTAAAAAACTAACGAAAACTAAACAAACAGGTACAGAGACGACGCCGAGTCAGTTTCAGTTAAGCTCTGAAGAAGTGTACAGGATGATTGGCGGAATGTCAGCAAGTTTGATTTATAAACAACTCTGAAGGAATTCAGAAGATTTGTAAAAATTACCACTTCTACCATAAATTTCCTCAAGAATTTACCAGTATGTTTACACTGCCATAACTATTGAAACGATCTTACTTCTATCAAATAAACAACCACCAGGTAAATAAAGAAATTTTTTCTATTTGTTAACCAACATTTCAAAAGCATTAACAAAAATAACATAGATTAGAAGAAATATAATATCAAAGATCGAACACTATCGAAAAATAAGTGCAATCCGAACAAAACTGAAAAGAATAAAGTTTCCTTACCTTAACTATGCTCCAAATGAGAAGGTGTCGAATCAGCTGACTTCAAGTCAACTGAAAAATGTGTCTCTAAAATAAACAATAAAACGAAAATCATATTCACTGGTGTATTTTTGTGAACAAGGAATTTAATATTTACGAACCTCTTAGGTAATTTCGGGGGATTTTAAAGTATTGCCATCGAGTGGGATTTCTGTTGCATGTCATGTGTTGCATAATGCTATTTACAAAACTTCTGGATTCCTCCTGCTTCGATTTTTGTTGCTAACGTTTCGCCAATAATCCTGTTGGTTTCTTCAGAGCTTAACTAAAACTGAGTCTCAGTTAAGCTCTGAAGAAGCCAACGGGATGATTGGCGAAAGGTTAGCAAGTAGGACTCAACAACAACCGACGCAGCCCCTATCTATTTAAGAGGTCCATAGAATACTGATTAGGACTGATTTGTTTTATTCTGATAGTTCTGTCAAAACAGGCGTTTCCGGTCAAACACGAACATACTAGGCGCGCGATACGGCCTCGCGATTACATCGTAGGCCACAGGTTTCTGGGTTGCGATAGTTTTAATGTTTTAGCGCCGACACACACTGGTCTAGACGGATTCCTTGGTCTATGGCAGCCTCTAAATCAACTGGGCTATTATATTCTATATTTGAATGTTCCCCCTTATTTTTAAATCAGAATGTTACTTTCATCAGGTAATTAAAATCTACGCAATATACTCTTAATTTACTATAGCTACGTCACTTTTTTTATGCAATTAAACAATTCAGGACCACTACTATTACCACAATCGAATTCTCTTCTATGGCGAGGTAATACCTTGGAAGATCTTTTCCATTCAGCGAAATTTAGTACAATGGTGGCCTTTAGAGTTTTATCTTTTTTTTCGCTTGTATACAAATGATTGAAAGCCGCCGTTTTCAATCAAATTTTGCATTTCAATGCCTATATTACATAAAAAATGTTTGAAAAAAAAATCCGATATGAACCCGCGTCGTCGTTGTTTCACATACCAGTGGCGTACTTTTATCTTGGAGACGTTTCTCCATATTTTTTTTTAATTCACGCTTCTAACTTATGTCAAACTCGTCTCCCTCACTGCGAACCCCATTCCCCCTCCAAAATCGCGACGTCAGGAGCAGTTCTCGTTTCATCAATGGGGAAAAGTCCGGACGCACGCATATTATAAAGAAAGCGGATTTCTTCTGCGGAAAATTGCCGGAGCGGCGAGAAATTGAAAAGCCCCCACCCCCCCTTCGCGGTCTCTCAAGAAAAGTGCGCGCGCAGGGACCGAGCAATAGAAAAAAACGCGGGTCCCAATCAATACCTAATGATTTCCCCTACGTTAGCATAAATAATGAACGGTTACGTCATCCGGGTTTAGATTTGAAGGGGGGCGGGGGGAAGCAAGGGATCGTTCGTGGCCTGAGCGGCGACGACATTTTTTAATGCCGGGGCGAGCAACTGTATATCCTCCTCCTAAAGCAGTTTTGTGACGATCACTCAAATATTCAAATATTTAAGCAATTACATTGGACTAGTAGAAAAGCTGACGTATTTCTAACCTAACCTAGAGATATCGAGTCCCTGGCTAAAACTGATAAAGTTCAACGAACGATATACCGTTTTAACAATTTTTTTATGGTTTTGAGTTTAAGACCTGCCTGGACCGTATTTAAGATGTTAACCGCCAAGAACTGTACCGTGCGGACTGTTCTATTTTAAAATTAGGGAAATTTCCTTTGATTAAACTTCCTAATAACAAAAGTAGCAAAAATAAATAAATCAATCAATCAATAGCCGCCTGCGGGGCACCAATTTCTTATTGACTTATTGAATGGAAAGCATTTGATGTTGAGATTAGCATAAAACAAAAAATGTGTGTTTTCAATTTTTTTCATTTTTCCCCCATATTTGAGACACCCTGTAGAATACTAATATATAATTATATTATATTATATATATATTATAATATATTAACTACTTAAGCAGTTAAATAGTAGTTTTAGCAATATTTCTCCCTGCATCGAAAAGCAAATCGCACCCAACATTTTTCAAAGCGCCTTGCGATTCATATATTTTTTGCAAAATGGCCAATATTTCAAGAACTAGTAAGTTTAGACAAAGCATGCCATGCCAAGTGTATTTCAAGTTGGCGGTAAAATTCAAATTTTAAGAAAACATAATTCTACATTTTAACGTATTTACAAGATACCCAGTGTACGTGAAAATAATTTTAGGTGGTGAGTCTCATCTCCCTGTGCAAAACATGATAACACCTTTTTACATATTTATGGAACATCCTGCGTAAGTGAAAATAATTTTCAATTAATTTAATTTTAATAATTTGTATAATATTAAATATGGTAAATGGACAAACCGTTATTCTCTAATAAGAAATCAAACAAATTTAAAAATATCGACAGAAATTCAAGGAAAAAAATAGCTGCACTGGTAAAAATTAAATTCCTAGTTTTCCTTAGTATATTTCAGAAAAATGTAGAGTAATAGAACCAATAGGTTAAAAGAGGCTCCTGAGTGACCCAACGGATACTTATGCCACTTTTATTGTTCCGCATTGATTTCATTGCAATTTATGGGTTTTACCAAATGACTATCCATTCGTATGTACATTCCACTACAAAGAAATTCTATCGATCGACTTGTCAAGATCACTCATTTTTTCCTCTTCTTTAATGGCATGCTGGACGGCTTTTCGCCAGTTCTCAGGTGTCACTACCTCTTGCTACAATTCCTTTCACTTGCGCCCATATAAGTTCTATACAGTGTATTTTTGTCCTTGTGTAAATTGTTCAAAGTTTCTACAAATTCAATGTCATTAAATTGTAATTCATTTCCCTTGACTCCGTCATGAAGGAACATGATCGGATCGGATTTACAATAGGTATATACGCCCTTCTGTAAAATACCCAATTATGCACCGATCTAGCGCGAGGAAAGTGACATTTTACCACTTTAGTTTCGTTTCTCACTGATTCGAGCCATTTCGGACATTTCCTGGACATTCCCGCACGGGTTTGGGAGCAATCGGATATTTTAGAAGAAGCGGCTTGAATTTTGACGTTTGTCAATTCTGACGGTCATGTCAGTGAATATTTGTGCAAAACGTACTCAAAAACTGACGGTCGTAGAATGACGTTTACCACACTTGTTGCATAATATACTATTATTGGACAAGTTTAGCAGTTGTTTGCAATAATTAAATGTCAAGTTTACGAACTGTAAGGCATGGAGTTCCATCAATGATCTCTTTGTCTTGACAATGTTCTTAACAATTTTAATCACGAGGTCAAATGTCGAGTGTTTGATCCGGGTTTATCTGATCATAAAGCAATCACTACAACATGTGTATTACCATCTCAAACCACTCAAAAGCGGACTTGCTACCAGTACAGGCTGTATTCGGATGAAGATATGTTTGATGGACGCTTAGAGCAGGTAGATTGGAGTTTTATCTCTGAGGCTCACACTACAACTGAAGTAAAATTTTAAGCACCTTTTAGTACATTTCATTCACACTTTTCACCCAAATTCTCAAAAGAAGAAAACAAAACTCGAAAATTGCGTAATAAATTGCAGTTCTTTTACGAACTTTATCATAAAACTCGCGAACCTGAATTACCGATCTCAAAATTAGAAAGAAACTGTTGTTTAATCGGAAGTTCAAGCAATTTCTCCGGGACCTGCTGGAGTTTAATAAATAGAAATAGATCTAGGTTGCTGACTGACGGGGCAAACGGTTTTGATTCTGACCAGATTAATGACTATTTTGTGAACGTTGCGTCTGGGATAGTTGACCAGCTATCTTCGTCTGACTATCACACTTTTGAGGATTTTCTCGATAAACTTCTACTCACTACATTTAGTTTTTGACCTGTATCGCAGATCTAGGTTAGGAATGTTTTGGATAGATTGAAAAAGAAAAACACTAAAGACTGTTATGGTTTTACATTGAAACTATTATTGTCTATTAAGAATTTAATTATTTCACCATTGACAAAATTATTAAACCTGTGGATAGCTGAGGGCACATATCCTAGTGTCTTAAAAATGTCAAAAGTTGTACCCCTGCCCAAAAAGAAGAATTTTCAATCTTCAAATGATTTTCGCCCGATAGCTGTTCCACCACTCTTTTCAAAAATTTTTGAATCTCTTTTAACCACTCAAATGACAAACTATTTTGAGGTTTGTTTTACGAGTGACATTCGGTTTTAGTTGCGGCAAGTCTACAGTGGAAGCTACTAGTGAGCTTATGTCAGAAATAGTACAGGGCTTTGAAAATAATCGTAAGCAATATATACTGTATGACGGAACGAAGTCTCAGGTAAAAATCAACCCCACTGGTGTTCCACAAGGCTCCACGCTTGGCCCAGTGCTATTCTTAATATACATAAACGACATAAGACTGACTGATATTGACCAAGGGACTATCTTACTGTTCGCTGACGATACGGTTGCAAAACATATCGACTGCAATAAATAATAAGCAAAGAATACAGTAAATAATTTTTACTTATAGAAACCATGATTACGAAAATCAGTAAAATACCTAGGGTTCATCTAACGTGGAAATATCATGTTGTCAAATTATGTAATAGGATTACCGGCGATATATTTTTAATTAGATCACTGAAGGATCTTGTGCCTCGGTCTGTGTTAATATTGGCTTACCACTTTCTTTTTGTCTCTAAGTATTCTTACGGTTTACTTATATGGCGCCATTCTGCTCATACATATCGTGTATTTTCTTTAGAGAGGAGATTGGCGAGAGTATTGTCAGTTCTACTTGAAATGGCTTTCTACAATATACAAGAATATCTTGAGTTTGATTTTGGAAATATGAATTTTGGGTAGATAGGTAGTGTTTGTGGTTGGGATTGGCATAGTGTTGTTTTATTAGTATTAGTATTAGTATTATAATATGTGATGCACATATACTTTATAGTTGACGTGTGAAAACAATTGTTTTATCGTAAATATCACGAAATAAATTTGAATTTGATTTTGGCCATATAGGACAGGGAATAAGGCCTCCATCATATGTTTGCCATCTTGATTTTTCTAATATAGACTAAACTAATAGTTAATATGTACTTTATTTGGTGGTCCTTTTTTTTAAATCTTGGTCTATGTTTAAATGGAATATAAACTACTTGTATCTTTATGGGCCTAAACAGCACATAGAATTCTACGTTAAGCTTAACTTATGTGGTGCAAAATTTTTATTATCATTATTCTTACCTATGTCTTTTGTAATGCTCTCATGTTCAGACAATAAATGCATTATTATTATTTGATTGTGTTGAATACATTCCAATTTTTTTATGCATTTTTTATTCCCGTTTGGCTTTATTTGTTATGTTATCTTTTTTGTTTTTCGACGTGTTGTAAAAATACATTGCAGTAAAAAAATAGTCAAATAACGAATCTATGTTGCTATGAAATAGCATATAGCCAGTGCTAGTTGCGATTTCTGCTAGCTTTTTACCGCCTTCTAGGCCCTACGGCGCTTTAAGCGAGCATCGCTCATGTGCGCCAGCGAAACTGTCATCGGCAATTGTTTCAAGTGACTCTCGTTCCGGCCACACATCTAGATCGACGCGTACGCGCGCAATTATGCAAAATCGCTGAGCCACTTAACAAACGACTACGTCAATAATTAAAACCAATGTTTGCTGCTTATTAACGTCCTTGATTTGGTCGCCTATTAAAGCCGAATTAATTTTTAACACTGCCGAATGTAATAATTAACAATTATTACTTTGTTGTTCGGCCAAAATGAGTGACGTAAATGGAATTGATCCGAATTGGGAGCCTGGCGATGGCGAGCGATTTAGTTCGAGGTTTTGGACGCTCGTCGCTGCTCCTATATACAGAGTGTCTCGTGGGCGATATAATATTTCGGTAGTTTTAAAAAATTGCTGAAACTTTAGATAGGTTAATGATCGATTAACTAATTTAGCATAAAATTAATATAACTAAATAAAATGAATTTTTAATTAATATTAATTATAGAATCACAAATAAGTACAGCTACATTTATTTCATAAACTAATTAATTATTGTCAATCGAGTTGTCGGAGTCTTCTGGAGGTCGATATTTGGCAGTTTGGGATATTTAAGTTGGGAAATAGGAAATTACCGAAAATTGATCTAGGTAGATTATTCATAGGTAAAAGAATTAATTCTTGTTTAATTAATTAATATAAGAAGATATTAAATAATTATAAAATTGCAAAACCTTACAATCAATGATAATTGATTGACCGCTAATTATTTAATTAGATAGTAGCAGTTAATGGTAATTACCTGAAATCCCTAGTTTTCTATAAATAATTACGACCATCCGATTAATTAATAACTTGCCGAGGTTTTTATCATTTATACGTGGTATGGCATTTCGAGAAAATAGGAAATATGAAATTGCTCAAAATTTAGTTGGGTTATTGAACGATTAAATAATTAATCATGTATTTAATAATAATTTCAAGCTACAAAACTCAACATAACTACAATCAATGTTAACTCATTAATCAATCTCAATTATTTGAGCTTTGCTAAGTAATTCATTAGTTAATAGTAATTAATTGTAATTTACTGTATTTTATAATTTATTTTAAATAAGTACGATTAACCAATTAACGAACAACTCGTCGCGGTTTTGGCCGATGGCCTCTTTTTCTAATTTTATGCAGAAAAATGGGAAATATGAAATTGCTCAAAATTTAGTTAGGTTATGGGGCGATTTATTAACTAACCATTTAACGAACAACTCGTCGAGATTTTTGGCTGTGGTCTCGTCTCCTATTTCGCGGTCGATTGGGCGTTTCTGACTTTGCGGAAAAATTAAAAATACGAAATTGCTCAAAATCTAGATAGGTTATTGATCGAATTATAAATTCATGAAATAATTAAGTAAATAATAATTAATTTTTATTGAATAATAATTTCAAGTTGAGGATATCTGAGTAACGATAATTACTGTTAAATAATTCATCGCAATTATTTGAGATTTGCGAAGATAATTAATTAGTTAGGATCGAATTGAAAATATTGAAATTATAATAATAATTGAAAATATAATAATAATAATTGCTTAAAATTTAGGTTTAATAATTAATTAAAAAATTAAGTAAATCATTGATTCATTAATTAATTTAATTAATTAGAAGTAATTGCTATTAAATAATAATTCAAATTGCAAAGCCGCAAACATTCAATCAATGAAATTACTAATAACAATCATATACTAATTAATTAATAATAACTGTAATTAATTATTAAATGACATCAAATCAAATTGCTAATTATTACGATTAATTTTAATTAATAATATAGTTAATTGTTTTTACGATTGTTTCGGCTTGAAGTACATTGTGTAATAAGATTTAAGAAAAGAAGAGAGTGCGAAGAATTAGAAAGAGAAGGAGAAAGTAATATTATTGTTTGACGGTCCAAGAACGAAAACGTATTATAATAAGTAGAAACGGTAAAACCGTTCTTACGTACACGTATGCGACGTACCTAATTGCAATTAATGCGACGTAATTATTCGTATACAAAAAAGTTCCCGAGTCGGCGGAGCGCGACCCTAGCATAACGCTCTAGCGACGAAAAAGCGCTCTTTGTTTAATTACATTGTAAAAAGGATTTAGACTATGAAAATGACGGCGCGTTTTCGAAAACCAAGGCGCGCATGCGACCGTGCAGAGTAATCGTCGTGGTCGGACCGGAAACCATATTTAACTGAAAAATATTTGGGCTGAACGGCCGACACTCGTCTGCTCCTTATTTAGGCCATCGTGTTCTATAGGGCTGACGCATTTTTTCGAACCTTCACATCGATTTAGACCGTTACTTGTAATCGAGGGGCGGAGGGGTTAAATCAAAACGTCGCACATCCGATTTGGAAATGGCAAAAGAAATAAAATGCGTTGTCGATATCACTTAAAGCCTTCTGAAGTGTTTAAGGTCTGAGATTCCTTTTTTTTATTACAAAATATAAAAATTATTTTTTTTCTCGTTGAGTACCGCTTTTTTTTAGGCTCTTACAAGATACGTTCCAAAAACAAGTAAATGAAACTAAATGACAAAAATGTCACCAAATTGTAATTATAATGTCATTTCAAAAAAAAGTTAAAGTTGATTGTCATAGCAAGGGATATAAATTTCGACATTGGCAAAAAAATATATAACGGCTTTTGTATTTAACAGTTTCGTTTTATTCTTCTCCCTAAAATACATACAAATATTACATAAATTAAATATCCTATATAAAATATATACAATACATAATTATAATATATAATAATATTATATAATATAATTATAATGTATAATTATATATTTATAATATTTAATTTACATTATATTGATGTAAAATGTTAAATAAAACTAAAAATTTAAAAATTTTGATATGTACAGATATTTTGATAGTTAAACAGGGTGAGTGAAAAAATACTAATGGGTTAAATTATATAAATTTTAAATGGGACCCTCTATATATTCACCTAATTGGGATTATTGAACATCATTTGTAATACAAATTGTTTGCTACTTTATAAAGTGTGTTAATAAGTAATTATTATTATTAATTGGCTCTGGGACTTCAATTTATGCCATGTTAAGTTAGTGTTTTATAATTATTTTAGCATAATTTTGGAAATAAAAAAAAGAATTTAGGTATAGGACATGAATGACAATTGAAGTGCTTTGTTAGGCCAAGTAAGCAATATATCTAATTATTTTAACTTTGTACGGCTATAACAGACCTCCTGTGGAACCTTTGTTAAGGATGGCATCAATTTTGAATGCCTAGTTTGAATTTTATGTGGTCTATGATGATTTTGCGGCTACGCAACATAATTTAAAATTGGACAGCATTGGACACATCAGAGGATGAGGTAATATATAGTGCTCCCGATTTAAAAAATATGTAAAACGTGACCATAACCACTCTTTGACCGACCTTGCATAACTAAAAAGATTTTTACCTTTCTTTGGTTAAAGTATTTTCTGTATCTAGTAGCATTTACCAGCATTATCTTTGCCATACCTGGTCGACGCAGCCCGTATAAGCATGAGGACTGATTGCAGCATTATATATATTAATTTTGATGTTCTATTTACCATGTTCTTTATGTTTATTGGGACTTATCGTCCGATTATTATTATTATGGTGTTTTTAGAGTAACATGATAAATTTGGGACACCCTGAATAGATTAAACTAATATATTTTAAAATATTCTAACAACGTATAAAACCTTTGTATTCCACTTTTACTAGATATCCAGATAGTAATGTTATGAGGCACGATTTTTGAGTCACAATGGAAAAAAAGAAAACAAAGCGGATTGATACATCCAGATATTTCATCATCCGCAGGTCAGGTATCTTTATATTAGTGGAAGAAGATGAATGGAACTGAAGACTTCGGAGATGACCTCTGATTATTTCAGTGCACAGATTTGAACCGAGGTTAGAAAACAAATATATTTTCTCAAATTTTGTTCGTGACATGGTCAACCTAACACAGAAGCATTTCTCCGATCGGATAAATATATCTTACGTAATCGGGCAGGTGTGAAAAGCAAACTTGGAACGAACGCGGTAGTCCAAATAACGACCGTAAACATAAAGCCAATATAGTGCACACTAATAGTTGCATTTCGACCCTCCGTGGGTCGCGAACCGTTTCCGCCAACGTCGTAGATACCGGGAGGGTCTATGGTGTGGCCTCCGCGATTACCATATCTATATGCGTTATATATTCAAATCGGTGGCCACGCGTACGTGACTTCGGGGCAGGAAAATATGCAAAACGTGCAAATGGATCCGTATGCAAAAATATTGACACCCTTTGGGCACGCGACTATTGCTGGAGAGGTTTTTCTGGAACCAGGTACAAATATACGGCGAGAACTAGTGAGCACATCGATGTGATGGTTAAATTAAAATAACAAAGAGATTTACTTGGGTTAACTCGTTATGACCGTAAATGTTGAAGACTCCAGTAATGCTAAAAAATTTTCGAACTGTGCTTCACCAGACGACCTGGGTTATAGTTCCTGAAGTCACTGAAGCCATCAATTGCGACCGAGCTGGTTAAAGTTAAAGGTGAAGTTGTCCACTTGGATTGTTAACAATTTTATTGAATACGTATTTATTGTAAAGGCTCACTTTGAGCTAGTTATATTCAGAGTGGTAGAACAAGATCATCTGTGGTATTTCTCCAATGTAAGTGCGATTAGGTCTTGATATATCAACAACAAAGTGCCTTCTACTCTGTACGTTGAAAGGGTTTTGCTTGAAAACGGGCAGATATAGAACTGATCAAATATTGCCCTGATTCGGGGCTAAGGGCCGTCGTCGGTTGGAATGCTCCCTTCCTTTACACGGTCCAGTTCATTTCTCATCACTTTGTTTGAACTTGTTAGTCAAGTTTAGGCCAAGATGTTTCTCGTTCATTATCGCGACTCTATGAAGTGCATGGTGGATAGATCTTTTTTGCATGCGGTGACTCAAGAAATCGTTTCTTTCCAAGGAATGCTGTTACGATGTTGGTGTTTCGGCAGAGGAATTTTTCCTTCCCCCTCTTCATTCTGTCATGTCTTCTCCAAGCAGAGGTGTCTGATAAATTGAACAAGGCCTTCGCGGCCAGTTGATGAGCTGTTTTCCTGATTCGGGTAAGACGGTGGCATTTGGAGCCGAATTAGGACAACAGTTCAGATATAGAACTATTTGAGATAATTGCAATTAGCATTTGGGCAACAAGAACAAGGTATTAAGTACATGATACATCTGAAGGAGACTCGACATCAGTCGTTGGAATAAACAAACCCAGTGACTGGACCGCCTTTCATCTCCTCCGCATCGGAAAACCAAAAGGGGGGTGGGGGAACGAGTGATTTCGTTTCCGTTGACAAAGGATTGGATTGCGTCGCACTGACCGTAGGCGGCAAAGGTCCCCCGCCGAACCATCAACCCCCGTGGCAGGGCGGCGGAGAGGGCGAGCGGACGCGCGGGGCAAGGGGGTAGGTTTTAATTGCGGTTTGCTAAGATGGCGTGCATGCCACACTCGCACTTAGCGCCGCGACGCTAGCTTTTTTCAGCGCCCGCCCGATCGATAGCGTCTACCACGACGTTTCGCCCGCCGCCGCCGCCGCCGCCGCCTTCTCTCGTGTTTTAAAAACATAAAATCGGTGAGGCGGTGGGCGGCGGCGGTGTCGTCGACGCATACCGGGCAATTAAAAACTATGCGGACGTGGGTGAGCACGGCCCCGGTACCGCTCCGTGTGGAACAACGTACCTGATGATGTAGAATTCAATTGATCAAGTCCTCTCGCTTCTACAGGGGCCGTGACGTGTCGTTTGGGCTTTACATTAGAAAAAGTGAGTTAATTGCACGGGGTGGGTCAGATTTCTATAGAATAGAATTCTAGGTGACACGCGGCGCTGATCCGGCCCTGACGAAATCGGACGTGACGGCCAGGCAAATAGCTTTATAATTGTCGCGGCGGTTGTAAATTCCACCCCACCCGTAATTATAAATAGTAATTATCGTCGCTCGCAACACCGGATAAACAATTATAATAAAGCTTCATCAATAACCCGACCGTTCCTATCACGGAAAGTAAATGAAAACGATTGTTGTTGCTGTTAGTCGTGGCCAGAGGCGGCGCGTCGAGATTTTCCAATTCATTCCATCGATTACCGGTGAGAATATACTTCGACCAGAAATATAGTGCTTTTACAATCGATCCCTAGATTAATTTTACCTACTGTTTATTATTCCAAAACAGCAGACCCTTATAGAACATCCGGCCGAGCAGACACTTACCCTGAACCATTCCAGGACCGTGCCTATTAATTTAACTACATTAACAAGCGGCATATAAGTATGGTTTCAATCTTTTTCGCCGAGTAATTCTTGAAGCATATACATATAAAAATTATTTCAAAGTAACAATTTATTACGTTCTACTTCATAATATTTCTGCATGGTATATTTATTAATATACAAAATATTAAATATAATAATAATAAAAAAAATCGTCACTATCGTCACCTAGTTCACTGATCAACTCCGTTACTAATCGTTTATTACTCGTTTTCCACAGTTTAACCAGCTTTGTACTGATATTTTAGCTACCTCTTGTCGAATTACGTTTATAGTACTATCAATAAATTTCAACAGCCTCGTAGGGTCAGCTGGAGAATTAGCTCCATAAATACGTACTTACTGGAAAGACCACATTCAAATACCTCCGTAATATATAGGAACACATTGCAATTTAGATTAAACTCTTAACAATGATACATATCACCTGATGTTAAAATATACGATTCTACTTATTCGACAGTAATCCGCAGCATCAATGCTAAATCAAATTTAAAACGATCCATTTATGTTTCAAATAAAAATTTCGAATATCTACAAATATTCCTTACGGAACATTTCAGGCAAGACCTTCTTAATGCAGAATAAACATCTGTTGGGATGGGTTTTACCACGGTCCTGCGAAGGTCTGTGAAATACTTAAAACGTCAAAGCAATAAATGTACTATATTTTTGGTCGTAGTATATCCTAATAAAAAAAAAGCCAAAGATGTCCTTGTATCGTCAATTGGGGGAGTCTGCGGTAGGAATTGTCGGTTGGGAAGTCCATTTCCTGAGAGTTAGTCGTCCTAGCTACAAGTCAGCAGATATCCTCATGATCCATTTATCAAAGAATTAGATTAGCAGCGGTGTTATGTCGTAACATATGGGAACAGGTCGCTTCCAGTTTTTTTTCAGCAATGTCTGTAGAATCTGTTGCGTTGAACTACATTCAGTAACTGTGAGATCAAATTAGTCAGCAAGACAATACGAGTAACTAGAAATTTCCTTCTACAAGGTGATGTAATGTTAAAGGGCGTACTCTTTTAAAGCTGGGACAAATTCAAATCTTTTTTGTTTAATGCAGTATGCTCTATCTCTGCAAGGAGTTCCAATGTTTTCTTAAATTAATGTCCATGTGTTTTTTAAAAATTTCAGCTTTTAAAAAGAGTTTTTTTCTATGTTATTTATAGTGCTATGAGTGCCGCGATTGTCGGGCCTAATCGCAAAAAAACAGAAAAAATAATAAATATAACGATATGAAGGTAAAAACTGCATCTTAACTTAAAACACAAATGAAAGAGATTAACGCTCAACAAAAAGTTGGATTTTGTATTTTGAGTTGTTTTTATTAATGTCTTGTTATCTAGAATTTTCAAAAAAAAAAAAAATTATTATTTGTAAGGCCCAATGATATTAAAAACCCAAAATTCCGTATTCTCTACTCTCACTCTGTGTTAAAAACAACCATCAAGTTAAAACCAAGCGATTCTTTAATACTGTCCTACCTTACTTTAAAGAGTCAAAATCAGCTTTCAGCATTAGTAGATATTTATTCAATTAATACTCGCCATAAGCAACTTTCCCCAAAGGATAATTCAGCACATTCCAAACGCCGCTTTTGTTATAACGCTATCAAACTATAACCTTAATGTAAACCTAAGATCAGTCACCTCCTTAATTACTTTGAAAGAAAAACTTAGGCAACACATTTTTCACAGCAGATACCGAACATCTACCTAAAACAGAATTGTCCTTTGTTAATTTAATGTATTTCTTTTGTTTGTAGGCTGTTTTATTTTCTTTATTTTTTTCGATAACCTGCTATATGTTTATTTTATATTAATTCAGTATATTAAATTGGTTGTTTATTTTACGGGTTTGCCTGTTTGCATGTCGCCCTCAACTAATAATAATAATTTTTATTTTTTATTACTATTATATTTATTTATAATAATAATGATAATAATAATAATAATTATTATTATTCTATAAAATATATAAAATGAAGATGTCATATGTAAATAAAAACTATATTTGGGTCATTGTCGTATGATCCACTTTTTCGTTTGTTTGTTTGAATGAATTGTATGCTCACCATCCTTGTCTCTTTTTTATGACTTCTTTTCAACATTTTTTTTGTAGTGTTCGAAACTAAATAAATATCCATCTTGCCACCTTATCATATACGAAACGCTTGAAAGATTGTCCTCGGAGAACGTAAGATCATCTGATTCCCATCGTTTTACGTGTTTTAATCGGCGTCCCGACGCCACTGGCGACGTTCGCGTTTTCCAGTCGCCAGAAATGCACGTACGGTTGCTCGATTTAATTCCTCCGCGTCCCAAATTGTAAACTAACGAGTTTTTAATTTGTTTATTTAATTTGACGTGTATGCATTCAATCTTTGAATGCGCCGCGGTTGTAAATCGTTTGCTTTTCGTTTAAAAGCGCACAAACACATTCGACGCTGTTTACCGAAAGGTGGCGTACCCTTAGAAAGCGTTCCCTTAGTTCCCTAGTGCGACAACAAAAAAATATACTTTTTAAATGTAAAAGAAATCACTAGTTAATGATAATTTTTCTTCATTATTGAATTAATTACCAGGAAATATTGCGTATTTGTTTTAAAGGGAATCTTGTTGGGAAAAAAGTGATATTCTTTTATTATAATTACAATAACAACATTCCCAAGTATTAAATAAAAAATGTTTACGTTTTAAATTCATAAATGATTCGTTAAAGTTTTCAAAAGACCAAAGGGTCCTTTTTTTATTTTATTTTCAACAACCAATAAAACAGCTTTATAGTCAACTCGTTGACCTCCTTTGGTGGTTTTTTCAGGAAATAATTAATAATTAATTCAAGAGAACCCTACTACCTTTAGTTTAACAGCGCCTTGAGACTCAAGACCATAGAACACCACAGACCACCGAACAACATCCTGATGATATATCCTAAGGTATTACCTATTCGATGAGGTATTTATCAAATTTTATTTTCATTTATAATAGTTATAATATTGGCTTTGTTGATTCAAAGAAACCAACAACTAAAAGGTGCACAGTTGTTACGCGGTAGTTATCATTTATCTTTATTTCATATTTCTGCTACAGAGACCAAGTGATATTTTAATCTTAATCTTAGAGCATTCTTCTCGTATCCATAGTTTTCGAAGATATCCAATACAGTGCTGCTTAATTATATCTGAAAGAGAGGGAAATACAATTTACATTTCTAACGGAAAACGCCTTATTGGCAATATTTGGAATGTAGAAGCTCTGTACTGATAGAATCTACTGTTGCAAATCCTAACGATGCAGTTATTCAGGAGTTTTACTTTGACGATTTTAAGTATCTAGGTCCAAATAAATATGAATTTTATTTCCAAAAAATATTTATATGCTGATTATGTGTTATGAATATAGATATGACATGGGCGCAGATATAATTTTGTAAGAAAGCGCTTTATAAAACCCCAGAAACATATGACAATAATATACCATATATTTCCCATAAAACCACAGTGTTCACAAAACAATTCTAACCATTTATCATGACAACAGGTCGAAACTGTTGTTTTGAATAATTGAAATAAATTCAATTGCACATGTAAGTTTGAAAAGTACATTTTTATGCCGTCAGTTCAGTAATTTGATTCACCTAAGTTGGTGTTTTTTTCAATATTATATTTTTTTCTCTGCGTGTATCTATTTAACCCTCATCAGTCCATTTTTGGAACCTAAGCCTCCTCGAACCATTTCCACTCTTCTCTGTCTCTTTCACTTGGCTCTGGGATGCTTTTTAAGATTATTAGTTTTCATCTACTTCTTTTATTTTTCTAAGGTCTTCAGATTAAAGACTTTTTTACGTTTGTACGTTTTCATTTCCATCTATCAAACACATTTGGGATCTGTAGATGCGGTCGTATACTTTGGTTTTCAGGTATTGTGATCTCCTATTTTTAGGATAAAGCTCAGTCTGACTGAATGTTGCCCTAATTCGTCTTTTAATTTGTGCTCTTTTGTTGTCTTTATTAACTTTAACAATTTGTTATAGACTTGTTCTATTTATTCGTGCCCTTTTCGGATTGGGACATGTTTACCTGTGTTGTTTATAATTTTAGTTTTGTTCGGTTGTTTGTTTTTTATTAGTTATCAAAGCGATATCATCTGCCTATCTTAGATTGTTCAGGTGCTGTCCATATATTTCTAAACATTTTCTTTGTTTCCTAGTGAATTTCAACTGCCGTTGAGGTTTCTCGATATATATGTTGGTTAGGAGGTCTGTGCGTCTTAGCTAAAGAGTTTTTCAAAGATCAATTTTTGCCTATATCGGAGTTATTTTGCTAGCGACTAGTAATTGAACGAATGACATTTATCATTTCTTCGGGCACGTTCGAAATTATGGTCTGTCTCCGACAGAATTGGATTACATTAATGTTATTAACGGCTTTTTGCAAAACGCACGGCCGGTGGGTAATTGATAATAGACCCGCGGAATTATCATGAATTATTGATTGGGGTTTCATTGAAGAAATCCGAGATATTTCGATCAATCTCGTGTCGTTATCGAGATCAATGGGCTATGAAATTGCCGAGGCAAAAAGATAAGAAGTTGATTAGAATATCGGGACGTTTTCGATACCAAACATCTTAACTAGACGTTATTGAATGGGAGATCTGATCGGTAAGGAAATCAGCCCGAGGCTCCCACAGGTTTGGTGTTGGTCCACGGGGCATTACAACACAAGACAACTGAAACACCGAACTGAAGTAACTGCTACGTGTAGTTAGCAGATAATAACAACAAGATATTATCTTGACCGTTGATGATATATAGAATACATCACTTGGGGTAATCAGTTCAATTTAATTAAATTACAATTAATTACAATTAATTAAATTTAATATGAAATTTGTGCATAAAAAGTCATGGTTCTACAGGTATGAAAACCACAAGACCCATACCGTACCACAGCAATCTTTGTTACTGGTATGCAGTTTTACAATTTTTTACTTCAAGAAGCATATATTCTTGAGCCAAGAAATTATTTCTAGACCGGACATGATTGTTGTATGAAATCGCAATTTAAAAACCCTAAACTTTACTATCACTATGCTGAAATAAGGGTAGCTGCACGTGCAGTTCTTTCAAGCAACACAGATAAAAATGACCTTTTATTATAAAATAAAATATTATCTTGACCGTTGATTTTCTAGAATTAAGGGCATATACTTTATTGAAGCTCTAGCGCTTATTGGTCTAGAATATTTTTTTTCTTTTTGTTTAAGAAAACACACGTATCCTTGAGTTAAGAAGGTATCTACTTATTGCTATCAAGAACACATCTTTGGCGAAAGTAACACTTATCATCAAGATTAAGATTCCTAATAATGAATACCTCTTGTAATCTTAGACCAAAATTATGATTTTCTGTCCTGTTCTTGAGATTAGGAATATATTTCTACAATTGGAAGATGTTAATAGACTAAAAGCAAGGATTTGGTAGATTTTTTTGAGATAATATTCAGTGGGTCACCGTTGCTTTAAAGACGTTTTACTTTTTGGCAATGTATCAAATTGATCTGTGTACCTACAGAAGTTAAGAAGCAAGAGTTGTGGGTCATTTTTATTATATCTTCGCCCTTCTATACTTCTACCATAAAAATAATCATAGCCAGGAAGTGATGGTTCAAGTGCTACATGAGATTCCACTTTGCTCTGTGGGTAGTTGTACAAAGCGAAGAAGACCTCGCGGAAGAAGCTTTAAGTTGTAGAGCTGCGATAGCGAGATAGAGACCATTATAGATTTGGTTGCTTTGTTAGTAAAAAACATCAAGGGATCTGAACTGACAGTGATATACAATTCCGAAGCGGATGATAAAGAAAAACTATTGAGAGAGAGAATCTGGGAGTCTACTTCGGGAGTCTTAAGAAGCAATTTGAGGTGAAGCTCATGGTGTTCGGGCTTTGGTGTACCGAAAGTGCCGTCCATTCGTGGACGAAAGATGTGGGGGTGAGTTTTATTATCCCCCTGAAACATTGGCAATTCGCCAGCGTCGCACGGCATGTACACCTAGTAAAATTACACTTTATAGACGTTAATTGCTGTTTTATCGCCAGTCAGTCTGAGCTGAGTACGAAGCCGAGACCTTTAATTTACAATCACCCCTCGGTTGTTTTAAAAATAGATAAGACAGTTTAATTACCGTTCGTGACTCCTAATGACCTAACCAAACGCTTTTAAATGGCGGCGGCCAAGTGGACAGCGCGGACTTTGAGGTCGCAAGGGGAGATTGGCAGGCGGAAAATTCGCAGTCCTTTGTTCTTTTGTCGATCATAGGGTTAAGTTGCAATTATGATTAGGCTGATTCCAATCGTCAATAAACCAAATTTTATGTGAATGTGGGAACAGAGAGAGAGAGAGAGAGAGAGACAGACGATCAATTATTGAGAATATGGATTCTCGCTTTGATAGCCTGGATCGTTTAGTTTAGCAAATTCTTAATTTTGTTATGAATAAATCATTTTGAAGTACGATAGAAAATATAATTCATTGATGATTGCGGTAGAGAAAATCTAAAATGGGAATCAAATTACTCCTTGGATGAAGAATCTGGAGCTGGTGTTCCTGGTTTTTAGTTTTGAAGAATCTGGAGCTGCTGCTATACAGTGAAAATATGTATGTGTTCCTAATATATTTCTAATATGCTTTTGGACCCTTTTAGACAGGATTATCAAAAATTGTATCTGAAGTTGTTAATTGACTTACAATACACTTCGCCATTTGCGTGGGTTGTGATCGACTGTACTCACCTAAAATCTTAAGGGATATTATAGCAACAATTATCTTCTCTCCTCCTAAACAGGAAGATATACATTTATTTACTTACTTTAAACAAACAAACAGTACAAATCACTTTGTGATGCTCCTGACTTTGAATACATACTAGTGTCAAAAGTTGCATTAGGTATGCACTGTTTTATTATACTTATACAAATTTCAATTCAAATTTATAGTTAATAAAGTAAATTAAATAAGCGCTTGGTGGTGACATGCAGCATAGCTGTTCATCTAACCGCCATCGACATCACGCATTAAGATCATAATTTAATAATAAAGGACGGGACAATGCCAAAGTAAGTCTCCCATATATAGGGTTTTAAAGAAAGGAAAACATAACAAAGTTGTGAACTCTTCAATTTTATAAACTAAAGTTGCAAGATGAAACGGATGTTTTTCGGGGAGATTTAGCCAATTTTCTGCAGACAATATTAGACTGTCATACAATTTTAGTCTAATCGTAAGAATGGTCTTGAACATATACAAGATCTTCATTTAAAAACATAATTTGTTTATTAATGATGTCACGTGGTCATGGTACATACACGTAAATTAAATTAGTCTTATTACTAATATGCAGCAGGACGTGAGCTGAGGACAACATAGATATTATATTTAAGTCTGTATATATATAATATTATAACCCAATTTCATTATTTATTAGAAGTATACAGGGTTATTCACTGTATGTGTCGTATTAGATGTTTATGAAGAATGAATTACGGTAAAAAAAAATGAAATGTTGGTTATTTATGTCAACTTTCGTTTTTTAAATCGAACACCCTGTATATGTTGAAATCGTTTTTCTCGCTTGTCCACAAAATTCTTTTTAAAAAATACCATCTCACAAAAATCTACGTGTAATTGTGCATCACAAGTGAGAAGAGATTGTAATGTATTATGATTGTAATTATGCATATTATGTCTCCTCAATATCAGTTGAATGGACGAATAAATCATTCTGAATTCCTCCTGCGTCGGTTTTTGTTGACTCGAACTAGCTAACGTTTAGCCAATCATCCTGTTGGCTTCTTCAGAGCTTGACTGAAACTGCCTCGAATTTTACTTTTATATTGTTTGAGGGGGGGGGCGGAGCTAAATGAGAGGCATAAACACCGTCTCGTATGACTGATTCCCATATTGGTGACGGGTAGAGTCCTGAGTCACGGTAAAGATTGTTAGGTTGCTTATAGATTTCAGATATTATTGTAATGCAAGTTTTAACTGAAAATGCGATAAAACGAGAAATCCGAATGGATCTAGACATGTAAGTAATTTTTTTACAGGAAACGTCACCACGGCCGGCCACAGCCTGCTACCCAGATGAAATGTGATTACTCTAATATGCTTTAATTGCAATATTTTGGATTTTTGCTGATAACTCCAAAACCAGTGAAAATAGATATACCATAGTTTGGTACTTTTAGATGGCAAATTAATTGCTCATTTACGTGCCAATATAAAATATTAAAATATTTTTATATCTTGCCAATAAGGCAAACGCCATGTAGGCGATAAGTTTTTTCTCATACCATATTATGGTAAATCAATTCAATAGGGAATCGCAACCAAAAATTCAATATTATTTTATATCGGGTTGTTGGTTGCGAAATTTCGTAGAAAGTAGTTTTCCAGCTAGGTATGGTATATGTTAGATAAAAAAAATCCAGAATGTTTCGCAGATTCCAAAAATGTAAGAATATACAGGGTGTTCCATTTAAAAAAAGAAAGTTGATATACTTTACGAGTATATCCGGCAACACTGCATGGCCAAAAATATTTTACATTAGTTAGCTCATGTTCACTTACATAAGTAACCAAGATTTCATTCTTTTACCGTCATTCATTCTAATAGGACACTCAGCGTGAAGTGTGTAGTGTATTCCGTACTTTTTTAAAGGACATTTTAAGTGTATTGATATATTCTGGGTCAATGGTACTGCAAAATTGACGGTCAAATTTAGAGCGATGGGCCGGTACGGTCCTGGCGCGTCTAACAAGACGTCAGTTTCGCGAAACGCTCAACCTCCTGAAACAACTCGACGAGGATACGGCTTTAATACTAATTACGCGAGGCGACTGCAACAAAAAGCGTTATTTGTGGGAGCAGCTAATTTCGCGCACTGACAGTACGAATCGCGAACCCTGGATGTTTTAATTATCACCTCGCGGAACGCAATGAAAACGCTAAAGGTGGTTGCAAATTGCAAAATACGGCGATTAGTAATTAGCGAGAGCGAGAGAGAGAGAGAGAGAGAGAGAGAGAGCGCGCGTGTGAACGTGGGTTATAAGAGGCGAGGGCCCCGGGCAGAGTCCGTGTGTAATACCTAACGTATTTTTTTTCGATATCGGCGCGAGATATTTAAGATGGCCGCGGGCGACGTCGGCCGTTCTAAAATAAACGGCCGGTTTTGAACACTTTGGTCCAGTGACGAAATTCAAATTCGGAGCAGACGATTGAAATTTTGCCTCTTTTTTGTACTCCGCGGACCGCGTAAGTCAGTTGACGCGTAACAATGTAAACCTAAGAAATTTGTAGCTGTCGACTTAGAACTTCTTGGGGATGTAGAGTTTAGTCCCCCAATGGTATCTGTTGAAACTGGAGGGGACAGGGAGACGCCGGGAAGAATTTTTAAAATTCGTTTTCTCGAAAACCGTTTATCGATCGAAACCAGAGGATGCGTGAGATTCTGCAGTTTAATCCTTACCTGAAGCATTTTTTAATATTATAAATGGTGGTGGGCAAAATCCACAATAATCTGAAAAAACAGTTTTCATTTTAATGAAAAGTGGTCATAACTGAAACATTACGCTTAACTTAACGATTTTTTTTACATGGGGGTTTAGGCCGCATGAACAACTAAAAGTTTTGTATTTAACGTTTTCCCATACAATACAGGTGCAGCCATCGATTTCAAATTGGGGAGTGGGGTAAAAGTCCGCTACCGCATATAGCCTGTTGAACTTATTTATATTTTATTGTTAATTTTTTTATTATTTATTTATTATTTATTTTTTTATATATATAGTTATATTTCCAGGAATAGTTTTTGATTATTTTGAGTTCAACAGAAACTTGGTTTCTCGAAAACCGTTTACCCGGTCGGAAAAATTATATAACCAGAACCCGCTGAAGATTCGGAACTATAATCGTAAATTGAGACTTTTTTTGATGTTATGCAGAGTTTCACCAAAATTTTCAAAAATAGAGTTTTTATTTTAATGAAACTTGGTAATAATTAGAACACTAGGATTCAAAGTTTTCTATATGACGGTTTGGGTCTAAAATTTTTGTGTTAAGTTTTTCGCATATTATACAGGGCGTGCGAAGTATTCCGCGCTATGCTGCGACGTATGTAAAGTGCCCGCAATTTGCAGCTGTCGACTTGAGATATGGCAGTGGGTCCACCCATACAGTCTGTAGAAGTAGAAGCTCTCGGATTTCGAAAAAATTATGGGAAAAAAGATTAGTAGCAAGGTGACTAAACAATATGCATTGTTTTTTAAATCGCTAGTCCCAGAGACTAACCAAATCTCAATAGTTTACAAGCATCTAATCTGCAAACTTCCATCCCTTGTTTTACTAACCAAATCCTGCCTGTCCCTGAGGCATATTAACCAATTCCCAAGTTAATGTTTATACTTTAATCTTTTATATAAGGTTGTTCGGAAAGTCATTTCGTTTATTCCCGTCAGCGGACTTAATTACGTTTTTTCGAAACCAACTTCACACTTAAGCCGCATAACCATTATATGTCTTGAGAGCTGATATTGCAAGGCTTGTGTGTGAAAAAGTTCTATTAATTCTACGCAGTAGTTTTTGGTTGGTGCCCTTTTAAATATGGAGAGCAATAAGCAGCATTTTCGTCATATTTTACTTTTTTACTTCAGAAAAGGTAAAAATGCTGTGCAAGCGAGAAAAAAATTGAAGGATGTGTATGGAGAAGGCGTGTTAACAGTACGCCAGTGCCAGAACTGGTTTGCAAAATTTCGATCCGGCAATTTTGATGTCGAAGATGCACCACGGTCTGGAAGGCCGGTCGAAGCTGACAAAGATGCGATAAAGGCATTAGTTGATGCAAATCGGCGAATAACCACACGAGAGATCGGTGAGAGATTAAATTTGTCGAATTCGACTGTTTATGACCATTTGAAAGGCATGGGCTTAACCTCGAAGCTCGATGTGTGGGTGCCCCATGTCCTTACGGAGCGAAATTTGTGTCGTCGCGTTGACGTGTGTGATTCGCTCCTCAAACGTCAAGAAAATGATCCATTTTTGAAGCGGATTATTACTGGTGGCGAAAAATGGGTTATATACAACAATGTTAAACGCAAGAGGTCATGGAGCAGAAAAGATGAACCGGCTCAAAGCGTGTCAAAAGTCAACATTCACCAAAAAAAGGTGATGCTCTCCGTTTGGTGGGATGTCAAAGGAATCGTTTTTTTTGAGCTTTTGCCGGACAATACAACGACTAATTCAGAAGTCTATTGACATCAACTGGACAAATTGAATGATTCACTTAAAGAGAAGAGGCCCGAATTAATCAACAGGAAGGGTGTAGTGTTCCACCAGGATAATGCGAGACCTCACACAAGTTTGGTCACTGGCCAAAAACTTTTACAGCTTGAATGGGACGTACTGCAACATCCACCATATTCTCCAGATTTGGCGCCTTCCGACTACTATTTGTTCCGGTCCCTGCAAAATTTTTTGGATGGCAAAACCTTTACCTCAAATGAAGATGTCAAAAACCACCTGAACCAGTTTTTTGCCAGCAAGGACCAAAACTTTTATGAGAGGGGAATTATGTTACTGCCAGAAAGATGGCAAAAGGTGTTGGACCAGAATGGCCAATATATAATTTAATAAAATATTTATTCATTATACGAAAACTGTCTTTCATGTTCCCCAAAAAAACGAAATGACTTTCCGAACAACCCAATAAAATGTTTGATTCTTCTTACAAGAAAAAACTCGATTTGTTTTTTCTCGAAAACCGTTTGTTCCAAAAATTATTATTATTAAAATTATAAATTATTTGAGGGGTTCCCTTGATATCATACAGGGGGTGATGAAATCTCATAAAAAAATGAAAATTTTTACAGAGAGAGCTACAACTTTTATGATTTAAGCTTTCACGTATTGTCATATCAGTGTTTACCAATAGTATGTAGAAGTTGGATTCCGACGGACTTAAAATAAAAACACTTTTCCTTGCTTATTTTAAATTTAAAGTCCTACTTTTGCTTAGAGCATTTTGTAGGCAATGTACAGGGTGTGTCGATTATCAATCAAAGAGTAAAAAAATCTCCGTTTTTAGGGGTCATTTAATAGGCGTAACCAAAACGCCGCGACAAATGGTTTAAACAGTAAGACAGGACCTATTTGCGGTTCAAATTATATCTTTTAAGTATTGATTAAATTTAAAGCAGGATAAAGTGCTTGTTTCAAATTCGATTTGTACAGGGTGCGTGCCAAAATTAATTAACCAGTCACACCGACCTGATTATTATACTGTGCTCTGAAAAACCAGGCTGACAAGTAATACAACATTTAACCAAAGAAAACGGAAATTAATAGGGATGATTTTTGAATGGTAAGTCTACTGGGTTTGAGTTAACGGAAAATTTTATCCCACAACCAATCGAAGCCAGTTCAAAGGTACCAAAGGAACGTTTTGTCCCGCATTACGCGGGGAGCCCATTAAAGTACGCCTCGCATCGTTAAACATTCGTTAGATTATTTTCGAAATTTTAATTGATCCGGGGACGCTGGATCGGACCCCTTTTAATGAACTAAACTGGCCCCAATTTACCTACAGGTCGCATTCGATCCGTTGCGACAAAAAAAATCGATGACGCGTTACGGCGCTGGTTAAAATGGGTCACATATCCCTCTCGAACCCTCAGATACACACACATACACACACACAACCCTTAATTTAAATCCGTTTTTCTCATGGCGAGGTTCTTCGATTATGCCACCTGGAGATGGAAGCAAAAACAAAATCGCAGACGGTGACACGTTCGTTCGCAGCGTAATTTAATACCCCTTTTATAGTTGTAACTGTCTAAAGGGATGAAATAAGGTCAGTCTTTAACTTTATGTCAATGAGAAATATAATATCGGGAAACGAAAGCGAGTGAGTCTCCTGTGTACCTGGGGCCGTGCCTTCGACGGGACTTGTCACCGTCTGAAAATTATGGGCGCATTGTGTTCGGCCAAGACGACATTTTTGAAATTTAAGCGGCTTCATCGAAGAAATTCGGTTAGCGATTTGCATAATTCCGGCTCGGCGGGATGTTTCTAGGTAGATCGGAGGCGGCGGTTGCAATCTTATCACACTCTAAACACCAGAGATCTCTTCCCCTGACGTTAATCGACTCCTGGTAAAGCATTCTCCTTTCCTCAAAGGTTGTTAGAAAAGTCTCGTGTTCCTTTATAGTAAACAAATATGGATTGCTTTTAAATCGTTCGTTGCTTGCCTGAGACTAACCGAATCTTAACAGTCCACAGTCATAGCTATGCGTCTGTCTCACTGGAAAGATCGTTAATACTAAAAACTGGTATTGCAAACTTTATACTACATTGTTTTACATTCTTCCCATTATACCCTAATAGAACAAATCTGATTACCGAAATGTCAACTATTGTTAGAACATCTGGTTAGCCTCCTCCTCTCATAAAAAAGCTGAAATGTCAAATTTTAAATACTTTGTTTGAACCAACCAAATACTTCCCTATGACTAATTAAATGTCAATTGTTCAAAGGTATTTCTAACATAAACCAGTAGAGAACAAAAAACGGCGTTAAAAAAAACTTTACCTACTGTAGTCTTTCCCGGAGATTTACCGCCCATAAGACACTGGAACCAATCACAGTTTACACTTGATAACGGACATTGTCTGTTCCCTTACCATATTTCTATGAAATCAATTGCCGCCCAATCCATTCCTTTTCCTTTTATGAAAAACCTGGTTCATCTCAGTCACTGTGTAAGACAGTGTCTGGTTAGTTTTAGGTATGAACAGCCATGTGAAAAAATATTTAGTTAGCCTTCGTCTTTCTGACCAAATTCACACAACGTTCTGAGACCAACCAAATTTCAACTGTTAGCTGCCATGTAGCACTGTATAATATAATGTCCTATTAGCCTTCTCCACACTGGAAGGTCGACAATCTCTTAGTATTTCTACTGAATCATTGTCTACCACTTTTAAGCAAGCTATTGCATATATTTCTGGTCTGAAACTCTTCGGTTCATTCAAAGTAGTCTAAATCTTTTGGAATAAGGCTATCCCATTCATCTGTGGTCTGGCCCTATAATCTTCTCCTTTTCTGAGATCAACTATATTTAAACCATAAACAGTATAAGAAAATATCTGGTTAGGTTGAGGCTAACTAAGTTCATTCAATCTGATTCTAGGCCGCAAAGTCTTCTTCACCGTATCAGCATTAATCTTCATTTTCTGATTACATTCGCTCGCCTGTTCAGCAATGTTAGTTCTTCTGTTGTGAGTTGTTTTTCCCGATGGTAAATGCTACAAAGGGCACGCTTCGGCCACACGGTGGGGTAAAAAATTATAATAGCGATACCTCCAAGTCATGAATTTCGAGTAACTATGATTTGCATTTATGCAAAGCTTGGCACGCTTTGGATCTCTGGTTGCATAAACATCTTGTCCGACTTATTTAAATATTTGTGCATGTTTTATTTATAGCGTAGAAAATTGTGTACCAAGCGCGTGCTCCTTCGCCCTGCCCGCAAAGGGTAGGCTGGGGGGGCATGCAAATGAAGAGGGAACGGTAATTGTTATAGTTGTAGGAATTCTAGATTCTTCGTTGGAATAAAAAAGAAAACCGCTGTCAAAATGGTCTGAAATGATTGATTTCTATTTATTTTTTAGACACTTATTTTTATTGATTTATTTCTAAGAAACAATACATAGGAAGATATGTCATTGGACATAAAAAATACTGTTGATTTTATAAATTGAGATCGTACATAAAACAACTAAAAGAAATTAACAGTTCGGGAACAGAATTGAAACTAGTTTTAACAAAAAATAATTAAATATTTACATATGCAATATGAAGCGCATCAAGTCTCCATTTATACCACCTAATTCCTCACTAAATAAGCCTTAACAAAAAAAAACACACACAGACACACTTCTTTATTAATATTAATAATTGGATTGCAAAACACAAAAATAGGCGACACTTATTATTTTGGGTTCGTTGGGTTAGAAATTTTCATTACCCTTAAAATAAGCTTTTGAAACGTTATTTTATGGGGAAAGGGGTTCGACAAACTCATGGTTAAATCGACTCTGCAAGAGTGACAAGAAAAAACCACCCAAGAGACGTTGAGTATAATCTAGACATTTGGTTCGGTGCAAATAGTTCCTTTGTTGCGGGGGGCGTGGACGCAACACCCCTCTGACCCCCGAGGGACTCCCCCCTTCCCTTCGAACCGAAACCGATTAAAACAACCCCTTTCGTATCGACAGAAAACTCGATACGGTGTCAATTTGATTTGCAAAATGCGTTTTTTTTTCACCCAGTGGAACAGTGGATTCGTGCTTCTTGCCGGCGATATCTTGGGATAGCCATTAACGGTTTGGTCGGCTGGGTGGGCAAAATCACAGCCCTTTCTCTAATGACAGAATCATGGGGTGAGGCGAATGGGACACGATAAATAAACCCAGGCAAGACGGTCTACCCATGAGATGCGAAATATATTGGTTTGCTTTTATTAATTGTTCTGTGGCCTAGGGGGGGTTACGCGCGGGAATCCATTAATTTTTATGCGTAGGTTTTCTTGTCGACGCACATGTCGATAAAACCCCGTTGAAAACGTTCGAATTACCGTCAACGGATCGTTTGGATACTCGCGGGGTTAATTTTTAACTATTTCCTTATCATTTTTGAAAGATGAATCGCCACGAGGAACTAAACTCGATTACGACCAAAAACGTCGATGGAAACACGACTACTGAACCAAGTCTTGACCAGCTACACGACATGCCACATCAAATTCTTGATTAATGATAGGCAAGCCAAACTGGTTTAAAAGAAGATGTTGATAGGAATAACAAAGTATGCTCCTTAGTAGAGTTTGAACTGTGGAAGTATTATCAATGTGAACTGATGGCTCAAAGATGGTCCCAGCATGACCCAAACATATAATAACAAATAACAAGAGGAAAGGTAACAAGTATGTAAGACGATCCCATAAGAACAGACATAACAATGGTCAAGTGGCTCTACAAACCGCCCTGACGTTGTCATCGGAGAGGAGAAAGTATCTTGTTGATGTTTCTATTCCAGCCGACGAAAATATCACCTATCGGCCATCTAAATGCAGAAAATGTGGAGAATCAAAGTCACTATTATGCTCATTATCAGCTCTCCAAGAAATTTTCTGAAGATCTAGACAAACTTATGCTGGAAACTGTCCGTATGTTAAGGAAAGTTTTTACGTAGTCCAAAGCTCCTAAAATCTTTGAACGTACATCCTTCCACATCACCAATTTGGTTGATTCAGCAGGAATGGTGTACCACTACTACACGACAATTGCTACTGTTATACACTTATGTATAAATGGAGTTAAGTGTGACACGACCAAAAAGTTAGCTCTGAGAAGTCTGAATTTTCAATAAATAATAAGAGGTCTTTATTCCAAATTTATGTGTATATATAAAATGAAATAGTGTCACAACAACAAAACAATGCCGAAATACTTCTCTAATTAGCGTATTTTTCTGTGGATAACTATGGCCTTAGCATACCGTTTTACACTACATGGTTCCGTTCCAATTGGAATGTCAAACACTACAGATTTATTTTTGATATTCTCAATTGTAAATAAATAATGACACTATATTCCGGGATATCATCCGTTCGCTCGTTGAACTCCGACTGGAATCCTGCATCCGACTGGAATCCTGCAAATCTTGCATCCGACTGGAATCCTGCAGACGTTTCGCCAAAATCTCACTTGGCATCTTCAATGCTCGCGCTCCGAAAACACTTCGAACAGTGTTATATATATATATATATATATATATATATATATATATATATATATATATATATATATATATATATATATATATATATATATATATATATATATATATATATATATATATATATATATATATATATATATATATATATATATATATATATATATATATATATATATATATTCTCACGTATTGATTCACGGATGGAAAAATGTGATGACACTATATTCCGGGATATCATCCGTTCGCTCGTTGAACTCCGACTGGAATCCTGCATCCGACTGGAATCCTGCAAATCTTGCATCCGACTGAAATCCTGCAGACGTTTCGCCAAAATTTCACTTGGCATCTTCAATGCTCGCGCTCCGAAAACACTTCGAACACTCGAAGTGTTCGAAGTGTTTTCGGAGCGCGAGCATTGAAGATGCCAAGTGAAATTTTGGCGAAACGTCTGCAGGATTCCAGTCGGATGCAAGATTTGCAGGATTCCAGTCGGATGCAGGATTCCAGTCGGAGTTCAACGAGCGAACGGATGATATCCCGGAATATAGTGTCATCATATATATATATATATATATATATATATATATATATATATATATATATATATATATATATATATATATATATATATCCGCTGATGATATTTTGTTATTGAAAAGCTATCAAATCTGACCCTGTTGTCAGCTGTTTTATAGAATATCTAACAGACGCATTTGCAAGCATCAACGAAATTGTTTTAGTTGTTTGAGGTTGTTACCAAGCTCTAAGAATGCCTGTAGATGCTATTTTGGTATGGTGTTGTGATTTGAGGTATGGTAAGGAAATGAACCAAGTAAAATGATATTTGCTACTGTCAGAAATTGGAAGGAGCTTGCCTAGAAGCGACAATGTTATTGTCCAAAGGCTTTGAAAACAAACGGTTGAAAATGAAAAAAACACACGCCTGGAGAGCATTTCAAGTCATTAGAGAGATTTCTCTGGGCAATACTAACAAAACTAATTTCTTGATTTCCCATATAATTTCTTTGAGAAAATTTTGGAAATGTGACCAAGGGATGAAATAATGATGGGTTATGATTTTTCAAATCTTCTCCGAGATGGTTGTGGCCAATACCGAAGGAAAAATCGTTCTACTACTCATTATAACGACTAAATGGTATAAATTCAGGGTTTTGGTTTAATGGTTAATATGTAATTTTCCATTACTTGAGTACATGTGTTTCTAAAGCCTTTTTCATGCAATTTTGTTAACGAATGAATGTGAAACAAAACAAAAATTAAATTTTTCAAAGAAACAACCACAGGCTACTGTTACCCTTTTTATAAAATTTCTGGCTTAAGCATGATTGGCGAAACGTTAGCTAGCTCGACTCAACAAAAACGGACGCAGGAGGAATCCAGAAGTTTTATAGCCATAGTACGAGGGCTACCTTTTATACTTCGGGATTTGTAGTAAAAGACTATAAGCTAGTAACAAATATGGCTTTATTGTTTTTTAAAATATTCACCCTGATGATCAATACACTTTTGTATTCGATAAAACCAATTATCAAAGCACTTTTCCCATATGGATTCGTGCACCTCCAAAACATGCTTTTTAATCGCATCAATCGCTTCTTCTGGTGTCCAAAATCGTTGCCCACGTAATTTATTCGTAACGTATGGGGATGAAAAGAAGTCATTAGGTGCTAAATTAGAACCGTATGGTGAATGGCTCAACAAATCAACGTTTTTAATGCTCAATGCACTGATCGGTGAGAGCTAGCATTGTCGTCGTGGAGAGTGATTCGTCTTCGGCGGTTGGTTTTTCAAATTTCGTCGAATAATTTCGGCAAACAAATGGTTGTGTGCCATTCAGAATTGACTGTTTTACTTTTCACCAAAGAAACAGTTGCAACAGTTTTTCTGAAAAACAGGCTACCATTTGTGTCAAGGTGCTTCGCGCACGAACAACTTTTGTGGGCTTTGTCTCATTCTGAAAGACCCACGCAGTGAATTGCTGCTTACTTTCAGGTTCATATGCATAGACCCATGATTCATCACCTGTCATGATATCATAGACGTGTTTTGAAGCACCGCGATCGTATTTTGTTAGCATTTCCTTAGACCAATCAACACGAGCCTTTTTCTGAGCTGATGTCAAATTGTGTGAAATCCAAAACGATCAATTTTTTTTAGCGGCCAAATGTTCATGCAAAATTGTATGTATGCTGGTCCCAGTAATGCCCAAAGATACCTCAATCTCATGGTAAGTCACATGACGATCCTGCAAAATGAGTTACCGCACTGCGTCAATGGTTTCTTGGACAACCACCGATTTTGAAAGACCTTCACGAAATTCATCCTTAAGAAATCTACGACCACGAAAATTAGCGATAAACAGTAGTCCTCGATGATACTTTAACTCCAAAGGTGGAATTAAATTCATCCAAGCATTGTTGTTGAGTTAGTCCACGTCTAAAGTCGTAAAAAATGAGTGCACGAAAATGCTCCCGATTAAGTTCAATTTTTAATCGTCACAATTTTTTTAATCGATCACAAAAAACACAAACAACACTTTGCTTTTTACAAAACTTCTGAATTCCTCCTGCGTCGGTTTTTGCTTAGTCGAAATTGCTGACGTTTCGCCAATCATCCTGTTGGCTTCTTCAGAGCTTGACTGAAAACAGTTTTCAACCTACGCAGGAGGAATCCAGAAGTTTGTAAAAACCATTACAGTAGCCCGTGGCAACACTCTTTCGCCATAACCAAACCTAAAATGTCCAACTTCAATATCGCCAGATGGCATGGTTTAAGAAAATCCCGAAATATAAAAGGCGAGTCATTGGACTTCGTCCGTTGGTTACTAAAGCTCTTCTAACCCTTTCTATTTGCATTGCCTGAATTTTTCGTTAAAAAAAAAGAACGCGGATCGTTTTAATTAATTAAACAGAATTTTCCCTTTCCTTTAACCCTCCGGGGTGCAGAAACGCGGCGCTTAACAAACGAAAGCCGACCGGGTATACTTTAAACTTCAAAACTTTCGCAAGAACGATCTCGAATAGTGCGCGTTATCCTTTTCGCGGCGTTTTTGCGATGCGCTTCGCTTTGGCGTGCACAAAAATACTCGGCTCGATGTAACTAGAGCGGGGGTACAGGGGGGGCGAGCCCTCGCCGAGTTTTCAAACGTTTTTATGGAATAAACGTCGCAAAGAGGGCTTGATTTTCGACCCGCATTTTGCAAAATTACGCGGCGGGATAAAAGGCGCGCGGTGCCCGTTTGAAATTTTAAATAACAGTTTCGGTAACCCTGGGGTGGAATCGGAGGGATGCGAAACGAGGGACGTCTATAGGAAGGCCGTCGGCGCTTTACCAGTTAGACAGAAAATTCGGCTATTGTTAAATTCGGCGTAAAAGTATCCTTACGTCTTACGTCTAAGGTTAAGGGTAAAAGGCGTCTCGTATACGATTTGAGAGATTAGGAGAAATTAATGATGAGATCGTTGTTAGCATATATTATAATATTGTAATTTATATTGTGTATGATTATTTATATGTAGTGTGGGCTTTTATTAATTGATTTATTAACAACATTTACGTTAATTGCGTTAATCATTTCTATCTTAAATACTTGAAATACAATCACAGCGGATTAGGGATTTTATTGCACCAATGTTAAGATTGTTTACAATAAAAAAAAATAACCGAACACGGTACAGTGATGTCAAACATTAATTGCTAAAATATACATTTAAAATATAAAATGCATCACTGTTCTTTGACTCTCGGAAAAGTTTCCAAAGTGTACGTAAAAGACTTCTTGAAAATTCTTGTCTAGTTTTTAAATAGTTACTATATAACTTTGAAGAAAGTAATTGGCATTGACTTTCCCTAGATAGTTGTTTGCCAAATTTTAGTCATATAAATGTGGCTTTTAACCATTAGTTGACTAACTTTAACTAAATTTACCCAAATTATGGCGAAGCTTCTGTCAGTCTTGTCCCACTCTTCCCCATTTATAATGTTATATATAATAATTATAATTATTTATTAAAAAGTATTTAATAAAAAAAAACCTTACTGATTAGCAAGTATTTATTTAGAGATTATTTTTTATTGGTATTTATAATACTTTCGAAAGCTCTGGATTTAGGCTAAATCCATAGAATTATCCAAAAAATAACACTTTCAATAAATTAATTATGATTCGGTTATTACAATAGGGAATAGCTTTTTTTAGAATTTTTAAGTGGTCCATTTTACCCCTGGTTTTACGCAAAGGGCTAAAAATGTACAAATACCCAGAATTTATAATTATAATAACGAAAGAAAAAATGTTGGTTAATTTTTGAAGTGGGCTTCTTTGCCCCAATTTTTTTCATAGAGAATGTATTACATTTTATTGCCAAATAAAGACTCTATTCGAAAATTGTAAATTAAAACCACATTTACACTTTTTTTTTCAGTATATGGCAAAAAAGAGGAAATTTTGACTTGAGATATTATGTTTTTTGGCAACTTTTGTTAATTAAGTATTCAAGCAAATTATTGGTGTCTAATATTAACAATTTTAATATATTTATCAAAGTGTTCTACTCAAATATTTTATTTGGTAGAAGCAGGAAAGATTTTTGGAAATTCGTTTTTAATGATTTAAACCCAAATTAATTATTGCTTTTTTGGATTTTATAGAATTATCCAGAGAAAAAACCAGTAAAACAACAGCTCAAAGGCCGAAGCTTACAACGAGCGGAACTCTGACAGCAAACGATACAATATTGTCTTGAGCAGTTAACAAGCCCAGTTCAAAGAGGACTTACATATATTCATTGGATCCGACACGTCACTTAAAAAGCTGGGCAATTCCAATTTAAGATCATTCTTGACAAAATATTGTAACAATCGTTGGTAAAACTAGTTAAAAAAAAAGATTTTGAATGTTTTATTGACTCACAAATTTTTTGTTTGTTGCTAGGTTGTATTGTACAACTTTTAACTTGAGCAACGGACAGTAACAATAATAGGTATACTAAAAGACTCCAATCCAAAGCCTTTATTTTAAAGACGTCCCGTTAACAGAGTTACAACACTTACCTGAAATCTGATAACTTTGAGTACGGTTTAAGAGCTTCTTCTTTAATTATGCTCTGCCAGCAATTACTTCCAAGAAAGGTCGAGCTTTGAATTTATAAAAATAGCAATAATAAAAAACTATAGGAGAGATAAACAAAATTTTTAACAAATTTATGAACACATCTTTAGATTCAAGGTTTGAGATTTTTATTGACTTAAGTTTTGTACGCGAATAATAACGTAATGGAAAATTCAAATGTAGATAAAGTAATAATAAAAAAAATAAAAAAATTGACAAAACATCGGTTACTTTCGAATGATGCTCTACGCAATTTTAACAATTGTCCCTGTATTGAAATAATATATTCCTCAAAGTGCCCGAACCTTGGTCAACGACGAAATGCGTCTGCTCGGGAGAATGTACCGCGATAGCAGACATCTTGTTTTATGCGACGATTTAAAATACGAAACTGTTTGAAACTTGCTCCGGGGCTTGTCATTATCATTATCTGGTGACAAACACCGCCGAAGAATTAGACATTGCCGATCATTCCCGGCCGAGTTCCTAAATCAATATTTGAGGTTTAATATAGGCAACGGACTCATATTAACAGCTGCGGCGATATTTATTTGGATAAGTATATATTAATCAATGCCCTGCTCAGTAAATGTGTGTGCGTGTGTACGATCTCCTTAATGTGTAAACCTCGGGAAGAACAGATAAAGAACGAAAAGAAACCTACGGGGCCGAACGGAAAAGTTAGATGTTATAGTTCCTATTGTTTCCACCACAATTGGTATGACCTTGAAGGATCGTTTGTGCCACAATCTACTCATCTCCTCCTAACTCCTGGTACTTTTCAATTTTTTCCCTCTTATTTCTGCTATTCTAGCGATATCTATTAACGTAGATGTGATTTCTCTCTATTAATACAATGTCCGGTGTGTTATGTTCAATCCTTTTATCCGTCTGTATCCGAAAGTCCCACAGAATTCATTCATTCTTTAGTACTTTTGTTGGGCTGAGTTTATATCAATTTTTTTTCCCATTGAGGTTTAGATTTTTACACAGGCTCCAATGTATCATTTTTGCGACGTTATGTCTCAATTGGTATTCTGTTTGTGCTATTTTTGAGCATCCAGACGTACACAAGCGACATTTTACGTTTTCCGTTGTACCATGGATCCTAGCACTGATAGCGTTTGTTGTAAAGGCTTGTTCTTGTGCTCGAATATGATTGCCTCTACATCTACTCTTGTTGTCCCCATTGACACCCACTGCCGCATTCTTTTACTGCCAGCTATTGGCTCGGTGGTTTGTAGAAACTTTCCGTGCAGAGATTTATTCCTCCACCTTTCTTTTCTCTCTGCCATTACCTCCTTTTTATATTGTTTCTTTGTTTCCGCCGCTGTCAGCACTTTTTCCTCTATTACCTATTGTAGCAGCTTTTCTTTACTTTTTCGACAATACTCTGCTAGGTTGCGCGCTTCTTCCTTTACCATCTGTTGAACCTGTATAACTCCTCTGCCCCCAACACGTCTAGATAAGTAGAGTCTGTCTATGTCAAATTTTGGATGCAGGCCATTGTTCATGGTCATGGTTTTTCGGGTTTTTTTGTCCATACTTTCAAGCTCCTTTTGTGTCCCGTTGATAATTCCCGCTGTGTATCTTATAACCGGTATTGCCCAGGTGTTAATGGCTTTTATAACATTCCCACTATTCGAGTTTCGATTGCATTATTTTTCGGACTCTCTCATTCATTTCTTCATGCAATATGTCGGCGCCTTCCAGTATACCAAGATATTTGTAACTATCGTTTTTCATGAGACATTTTACTGTATCGCCATCCTCAAATTCGAGTCCTTCCGCATCCATATAAAAAGTAAATATAGCCCATTTTATCAACTCCTTTTGTTTAAATGCGTGCCTGAAGAAAATATATTTTATAGGCACCTGCAGTTTGCAAGAAGGTAATCCCGTCTCTATTTTAACCACCCAGGCCTAGGTAGTTTTCCAGTCTGGTTTATGGGCATCTGTAATATAAATGTTTTAGCTTCTAAGGTGCGTTTTATGGGCATTTGGACAATTGGTGGCTTACTGGAAAAAACGTATCTTGTTAATGGGAAAATCAAACAACACCGACGCCTGTGCCTAAACCACGTCTCTACAGTTTATTTGATATACCTAAATATTCCATGAGTCTAATTTAGGCGCTGTAACTGATCTTATCGCTCAGCCCCCGTAGCAACTTGAAATTGCGAGAGAAAAAGAGCGGGCATGAAGGAAAGAGGCGGCAAGTCCAATTACTTATCAATAATTTGTTTGTTCTGTAACGAATTAATCGGGTTTCCGGGAATCTTGTCTCGATGGATTTTCGAGCATTGCGTTCGACATTTTTCACGAAGGGATATTTGTTTAAAAACCGCTCGCCAGGGAAAGCAAACAAGCCTTCGATAACGGTTACCGCCGTTCCAAGATCAAGGTTATTGTTATTAGCGTGAATCCCGAATCTTTCTTTTGAAATGAAAAATAATAATCCCACACCTGAGGTCTCACGAAATTGCAGCGTCATCTTGAATCCGGGAATCTAAACGCATTCTAAATAAAATGAGATCGTTTCTGCACTTAAACTGTGCACTAAAATTGTTCCCGATAGAAAAAAAGCGGCACAGAAATTTAATACGAATAAAGAAGCGAGAGATCCTTAACGCAACGCGACCGATAAATAATAATCTCCGCTCAGAAATTAGCCAGGTGCACTTTCAAGGTAATCCTTTTTCAGTGTGGGTGTCGTGTGGAACTACACGAAAAAAAAGGTCGCCGCATTGGGCATATAACTGCCTACCTTTACGGTAGTGGAGGTTTAATGATTTTAACACGACGGCACAACGAGCGTGGCCCGTTTCTTTTGTCTTTTTTTATGTATAGAGAAAGCGAGCGCTCGTAGAAATTCGACCGGGCTTTCCGGAGTCACTGTTTAGCATTTAATATCGACATTTAATATCGATATATCGCCTTTCATTTGACAAACATAATGTTTACAATTTCAAACCTAGACACCAGAGCACATAAAACTTAACAATATTGATTAAGTAATAAACCTAAACCAGTACTCTCTGACAAAATTTATTTTTACTTGCACCCTAGACACCGTCATAAAGAAAATGATAAAAGCCTAGACTGACTATGACGAAAACTAATAGCATTACTTAAATAAACTAAGTGGGTCATTCTTCGTTACCATAACATACGTGCACTTATTTTCCTGTAAAGATTTGCAGCCTAGACAGCTTCGTACAATTTGGATCGGTACAATGAACGGGAATATTTATCAACTGTCTTTACTAAGAGAAAAAGATAAATAAGAAATTGCACCAGAGATCTAGCGATTTCATGTCCATGGTTAACAATATTTTATATTTTCAAATTAGAAGGCTGCAAAAGCCAAAAGCCCAGATATCGTTGTAAAATTGGATCATCTTTGTTTTTTGGCAGAACGTATTAGCAAAGTATCAGTTACAATTTGAAGGCTAGAGAGTTTAAAAATGAACCTTATCACGTTCTCAACGTATTAAAACCATAGTTCATAAAATTCTTTTGATTATAAATGGAAGTAAAAATTTATCAACTGCCTTTCTAAGGAAAAAAATATTTATAAGAAAATTAGAACGGTTCCAGAATAACGTTCTGAAAAATATCGTCAATGCACCTGGGTGGTTTTGCAATTGTACATCGGGACCTGGAAGTAAATACAGTTAATCAGATCCTACTAAATTCACCAGAAGCCATGAGCAAAGACTTCTTCAACATGTCAACATCGAGGCAGTTCCTCGATAACACTAATCTAACTAGCAGACTCAATAGTGCCTTTGAGCAAGAGTGAAAAGCACGTTACAGTGCCATAGTTAAGCATTAGTTTTATTGGAGTAATTAAGCTATCAGAAACTAAGTTAGGTTAGTGAGTACAACCTTAGCCTAGATTTAACAGTAATAATTTAGGTTAAAAAAAAATTATTGATCGAATTTCCGATCAGATCCTAATCCTGAATAAATGAAACCTAGACAACAATGAAGCCTAGCCATGACTTCAATGTTCCTCTAAAAGTCTATAAACTGCATTTAAAAATCGTTGTAGCTAACAGGTATAATCATTTAAATAGATTTCCAACCTGGGCAACGCGAAAACGATTTCAAGAATAACATAGGCGATAGCGTACATTTTGTAGATATTGATAGTTTTGCCTTTTCGGAAAGTAGACCCATTTCTTTGACACACCTCAATAAACGTGGCGTTTCGAGTTGCACCAACAAGTTTTCGCTGGGGATTACGCAATCCCAAGAAACTTCGATCTTCGTTCTCGGTCGTCGACAACGAAAGGCACACACACACAGAGACACGCGGCGTTGCGTGTGCATTTTTCCGCGACCGCAACTCAAGTGGAAAATCGATAAATCGACCAGCCGCTCTGCCGGCTGGCCAACTTGTTGAACGACATCGTCGTCGAGGGGTGGTGTGCGGGTGGCGTAGTGGTCAATGCAGGTGAAACCCCCGCCACCCTTCGGAAGCTACCCCCGTATATACGCGCGGGGTCGGTGCAGTCCATTCACCACCGTTCTACCCGCACACGCACGCATTCACGAGGGTCTGACACGTGAAGACGACGTTTCCCTTGGGCGTAACACGATCCGTGATTTACAGCGTAGCCGCGTCGTGCCAATGCCAAACGTCAAGCCGTAATGGGCACGAAGCGACCTAACTTATCGGTGCTGCTGACGTACGCCAAAAAGACTCACGAGCAGGGTGGCTAGAAGGTCTCAGAACTGTGAAACTGTAAAGTTGAGAAGCAACTTGCGCCCCACTTAGGGAAATATTAAAGAATGGTCCCATGATTCAAGAACTCGATCTATTCTGTAATAAGCATCTGGATCTCTATCTAATCTATTTCTAACTTATATATCTGAATTTTGGAAGACTGTGAAGGAAGCGTGACAGCCGCTGGGGAGGAATGCCCTGCTTCCTTCCGTTGTTTGAGTCAAAAATTAATGCTAAATGTACCATGTAGAGAGCTACCCTGCCAAACTTATAAAGCGACGACTTTGGATCTCTATTTGATCTGGGAGAAACATGGTTGCTACGCTGCTTGCAGAACTCCTATGATGGACTCTTACTCGTGCGTCTGAATCTTAGAAGAATCTGGAGGAAAGGTGACAGCTGTTAGTGCAGAATGCTCTGGTTCAGTCCGTTGCTTCTGTTGAGTCAATGCGGGTAGTTGAAAAGCATTTCTCTTTCCCTCCTCTAAGATTCTGTAGCTTTGGGGCATTGTTTGTATATGAGCTAGTAAATGATTTTTCTTTCAATATACCACATAGAAGGTGGCTACCCTCTGCCAGTCAAATTGGATTCTAAGGAAGAAATAGTTCAAACGTTGACACTGGCAAGTGGTAGGTGGGTAGTGTGGACCGGTCGAATATTTTCTAGTTCATCTCTTCCTTTTAGCAGCTGATGACGCTACGATATGTATCAATTATTTTGGTCATTTTAATTGCTTTTCTCTAATTTAATTTCTCTAATTTCGCGAAGTATGTGGGTATGGCCTACGAGTCACATTGACTATATTTTGGACCGATGAAATGCTTTTTCAACTATTAATTTAACTAGTTTTTTATATCTTAGTTGTTTTCAATATGGTATATATTTGACATTCCATAAAAACTCATGTTTCTCATAAACTTCCTCATCAGTTCAATTTCCTTTATCTACAACATTGATATATTATACTTTTTACAAAACTTCTGGATTCCTCCTGCGTCTGTTTTTGCTGAGTCGAACTTGCTGACGTTTCGCCAATAAACCTGTTGGCTTCTTCGGAGCTTGACTGAAAGAGTTTCAGCCTAGTATTAAGCATTACAGTAACCTGTGGAAGTTTCTTGCAAAAATTAACGTTGATATACGACTCGAAATTAATGAATTGACTTTTTGGTATCTCGAGATTTCGAACACTCTTCCAACAATAACAATTACATCTTTTTCATTTTCTTTTTAAAATTTAAAGTGGTTATTGCAAGCTTACAAAAGGCGAAGTCTTACTATTACTCACATAAAGAGCGTTTTTGCTCCCTACGAAAGCTGTTAACATTATTATAGAATATTAAATAAAGCTACGGCGAAACAAGATTAATCGATAACGAGGAATAGAAAAACTGTTGAAGTTCCTTAGATCCCGGTAATTCTTATGTCCTGTTATTGATAAGCGTCATCTTAAATAGTAAGGTGATTATAATGATAAATGTTTTCAGTTCGGAGCCAATCAATAGAGTTTATTTTTTGGGCCACTCTGAAGCTTGACGATTAACCACACCAAGCGTTCTGAAGCTTTTCTAACCGATCCTTAGTAGGGCATGCATTATGTTGAGATAATTTTATAAAGATAGGACTAAGAATTGACATATTTCTTTGCGAAATTTTAAATTTATGATTGTACATAGGGGTCATGGAGCAAAATCTGATTTTTGAAATTTGAAACGTGGCCTTTGAACCGTAAGCCATTGTTAGGCATTAAGCCGAGATTTTTTACTTTTCTTTAGTGTTGGCAGTTTTATCGTAATTTCATTTATAAACTCAAACGACATTAAACATAAAATTCAATTTTGGAACAGATGAACATCTGCAAAAGCTCGTAATAACAGGATTTAGTAGAAATGGATTTCGTAAGAGAGCTTCAAGATATTAATTGCGACATACAAAACCAAGATTTAAGAAGAAGAAGAGTGTTCAAGCTTAGGCAATATAGAAACCAGATTGATTTCGCGGTTTCTTGTGCTAGAGGGAAGTATTGTTTTTCTATCGTGCTCCTGCGGACCACTGTGGAACTTTCGCAGAATCAATGTAATTTTATTGTGCACGCACCCTCGATGAAGCGGCTTTCACATCTCGGCGAACTTCAAAGTTACGGCAAACTTTGATAAATTAATTTTTTTTTACAGATAATGTATTATATTTTTTCAAATATCTGGAGCACCCTGTATGTTAGACGAAACTTGAAACTCTCTCTCGACACTGTTTAAACCAAATTATCCCATATTTTAAAGTTTTTTATTTACCGCTAATTATTCACTCACGAAAACGGTAATTTCCAGGTTCTCTTTGTTTTTTTTCTTAGAAATAATCGACACACCCTGTATATAATTTAAAAAATGTCGCAAGTAAAAGTTACAGCCCTAGATCTCTCACGTTTCCCAGTATATGAATTTTTTCAATAGGATAAATAGTGTTCAGACACCGTAATAGTAAATGACGTCATCGCACCTAGATTGAGTGCTGGATATTACGATTTTCAAATATCTCGAGCAGCGTATGTGACAGACGAAAATCGTAGATACAAAAATTGTAGCCCTTGATACGGCCTTGATACCAACTTGTATATAATGGAAAAAATGCGTGAAACAAAAGTTATAGCGTTGGATTTTCCACATGTTACGGTTGTAAAATTTTTCCGATCGGATGAATGATTTTGGAGCAAAAAAACGTCTTTCTGGAAGCCAAAATAGCAAAAAAAAATTCAAAAATTAAAAAAAATACTTAGTGTTATTTTATTGCTCTCAATTTAAAGAGTCTAAATGCGAGTCCGGACTTATAAGTCTCTCTCAAGTCTGAAGTCGGTGGCTGCAAGTTTTGGGTATTTATTACGTTTATTAATATTGCACGGAATATCGCGAACACCCTGTACAATATCGTCATGTAAAAGAAACTGACATCTAAAACACAGATTTTAAATTATTGCCAATTTTCAATAATAGAGAGTACCATTTTTCAGTTTGTTCGAATTTACGGCGAACCCAGTATATTTTTGAAAAATTGTCAAGAATAAAAGTTTATGGAGTCGTATCCTCTGCGTCGTCTGGTTCAAGATTTTTTTGTGTCTTGTAAACGGTTTTTGAAAAGTGGTCTTTTTTGTAGACCCTTGCAGGCGCGATTTTTAATTTTTTTGAAATACTTCCAGACCCCCCGGGGCAAAGCAGGATATATATGCCAAATATGAAGTCGATTGCTTCAAATTTCGGACACTTATCGTGTTTCATAGCATTTCTTACAAGCTTATGTATCTCGTGGAGTGCTAAAAAGGAGGCAAATTAAAATTTTGTTTTTTAAAGGCCAATAATTTACCCACGAAAATTTTAGGGTCTTTTTGATTTTTAGTGCATAATCGACACAGCCTGGGCATAATTGAAAAAATGCCGCAAATAGAGGTGTTAGCCCTGGATCTCAAACATTTCCTGGTCCAACAATTGTTTCAATGGAGTAAATGGTTTTCGAGAAAATAATTTCTTTCTGAAAATATGCAGTCCGCCGCAATAGTCAATGACGTCATCGCGTCTAAATTGGGCGCGAGAATCAGCGATTTTCATATATATTTTTTCAAATATCCCGAGCAGCGTATGTGATAGACGAAAATCGCAAATACAAAAATTGTGGCTCTTCATGCGGTCTATAACCCTGTTTGTTGTCTTTTAGATTTTTGCCTACAATAATCGAAAAAATGCCTAAAATAAAAGTCACAACTCCCGATCTCCTGCATTTTCTGGCTCTAAAATTTTGTCGGTCGGTTTAATAGTTTTGGAGAAAATCATGTTTTTCTGGAAGGCAAAATAATCAACGAAAATTTTTGAAAATTAAAAAAAAATATTTGGTGACATTTTATTACGCTCAATTTCTATTGTTTAGATGTGCGCACGGACTTTTACTTCCTTGCCAAATTTGAAGTCGATGACTACATATTTGAGACACCTGCGTTTTAGAATATAGCACAGATTATTCCGAACACACTGTGCAATATGTGAAAACCTTAAATACAAAAGTTTTAGCTGACCATACGGGCTAAATGTGAAAGAAACTGACAACAGAATCAAAGCCTTCTGGTTATGCTCAATTACCAATATAAAGGGAGCTCAATTTTCAGTTTTGTGTACATTACATTAAAATACATTAAAATAATCAACAATAAAGGTTTTTGGTCCGGATCTTGCGCTTCGTTTGGTTAAAGAATTTTTGGAGAAATGATTTTTTTCTCGATACCCTACAAATGCAGTTTCAATAGTCTTCGTAACGGAGCTAAGCTCTATACATCTTGTCAAATTTTAAGTGGATGGTTTTAAATTTCGGACACTTAACGTGTTTCATAGCAATGTCCAAAAAACAGACGAAAAACTAAAAAAAAAAAAGATGGGCGCCTTGGTTTGATCAGACTCATTTTTTACTGGTTTGTGTATCTCGTGCACGGCTTAAAAGGAGCCAAATTTGAAGATTGTGCTGAAAACCGTTCAAAAGATATTGCCAATTAATGCTTGGTCTACAAAGAAACGGAAAACGGATAACAGATAACGGACAACAGAAAAAATTTTTTTTCGACGCTGATCATTCCTGTACCAATGGCGGTCCCCTAGGGCCTACCGTTGCCGAGATATGTTTCGTTGCCAAGCGCATATACGAAAGTCACAAGGCAACTCGCCTGGTCAAAGAAATCAAAAAAGAAGAGACAGAAGATCTCATAGAAAGCTTTCGCCTGTTAGAGTATTGTGCTTTGTGTAATACTGTCGAATCGTTTACGCTGCTTCTCTATGTGGTTACTAGGAGCATTCTACGTAATGTTGCGTATGTATGAGGCCCGTTACTTATCCCACCCTATAGTCTACACTCGAACATACCCACTCCAGATGTCGGCATCGCCACTTATTACCCCTTAACCAAACCAGCCCCGGAATGTAAATAATAACACGGTTATTTAAATTAACAATTGTCAGCGCCGCGTATCAATTTCCACGTTTTTTTTTTAACGGCACACGCTCTAGTGGACCGCCAATTACGTCACCGTTCGACGACGGGCTCGTCGCGTCCGCGACTCCTTTCGTCAACTGTACGATTTGAATCTAGCCGACGATTTGCATACCGTTCGTCTATTAGCATAATTTTGCGCGGGATAAGAAGGCAAGGGTTGCCCGGATAACATTATACTAATAATCGGTGTCGAACGCACACAGACACGTGGTCATTGATACATATTTCAATAGTCGGGAGGCGGTTTTGCATACGAAGACACGCAAGTTGCGTGTACGACGCGTTTAACCACCTGTCTTGGTCGCATTGTGTCGTATTAAAACGCTTTGAGGAAGATGTGTGTGTTATCTGGCGGAAGGCCCGAGCGACATTTGAATATTCCGGGAATGAATATTTGGAGATGGTGGTTACTGGTCAAAAACTTGACTTGTAAGATTCCACGAGACACTGAAAGAACGACAAGCAGCAATACAAGAATGGGAAGTCAAGTTTTGAAACCCTTAGCATGGATCCGTTTGGTTTAAACGTTGCAGAAGGTAAGACTCGCTACAGTTGTCCTTATACTGTGCGCCTAGAGAGACTTTTCGATAGAAATCTCCCCAGGCTGTTATGATAGTTCTAAGTCGGGAAAAAACAGAACACTATGAAGAAATTTGGTACGACTAAACTCTAAAAATTCTTCACCTCTGGTTCAAGTTTAATAATGGATCCCTTAGCTGGCGTCCTCTATGCAAGTCTCCTTCGTATGACTGAGCCCGTTATTCTTGCTTAATGAGCAAGATGGCGGCGGCAGTGGCTCTGGGTTGAGCAATCGGAAGTGTGTAGGAGTGATATTGTTGGATTTTTTTTTAATACATTTTTTAATGTACAGGGTGATCCAAAACTAATATGTATGTTACGATTTTCGAGAGAAGTCAAAAACTAAAAACCGAATCGTGATATGTCAAGGCGTTTTTGAGGTACAGGGTGGTTCTCAAAAATGTGCGATTTTAAAGGCCCTCTATAAGTTTTTCATTTGCAAAGATAGAGATTTTTATTAAAAACATTTTTTGAAAATTTTTTAAGGGCAAATCTACCTGTTTCGCCGATTTTGCCTTAAAGCCTTTGCTGCAAATGTTTAAAGCCATAGAGGTCCTTAGAATTTGGACCACCCTGTATATTGAATAAATTCAACTACTGTCTCATCGGCAAGGTAATGGCCAGTCCTGGATGCTCCCTACGCCATTCTAATCACCTTCGCCTTTGTTGCAAAGTCTGTGACGATTTATATGCAAGTCTAAACATTGGCTGGTTTCATATGACTGAGCCATTCTTCTTTGCTTGATGAGCAAGGTAGAGGTCCTGTTTCTCCAGACTTTCCCAATGCAACGCTAGTTCTAGACCAATCAAACGCACGCACTGCTTAATTTTAATTATTGTTTACGGAAACAGTGTTTAAAGCTTTAAGGGGAGTCGCTAGTGCGAAAATAATCATGAGGTCGGCGACTGTATTACGAAAATGGGAATTCGATCGTAAGTGGGATTTTACACCTTTTCTAATTTGTTACTATTGTAGTTGCAAGGCTTATGAGTAAGTGATGAAATTTTAGTATAGTATAAGCCTTTGTTGGCAGTAAAAATAGGTCGTTTAAATTGTACCCATCTAAGGTCTGAGTGGGAATAACTCTTGAATTACCGTAACGTTTCATCGCTGCGCAACTGAAAACTGTAACGAATATCGAATGCCTAACGTAGCGGAAGAGAATACCATCCCCGAAACGTATTCCGTAAACAAGTTCAAATATTTACCACTAGAAAAATTAACATGCATGAAACCATCGAGCCTAACCTTGAAGTTGACGCGTACAAGTCTCGGGTTACTCTTATTCTCTTTTTTTTTCTCGCCCTCTCCCCCCCCCCCCCCCCGGACGAAAAAAATTACCTGTATAGGACTTTCCTCGCGAAGCCCGGAGGGGTGAAAAGCCGCCCATTGTTCCGAATAAGGGTAGATAAATGGTTAAAATTTCTTTACACGGGGCTCATCTTTAAACCCCTAAAAAGGTGATACCCCGGTCCAGCGACTCAGCGCGAGTAGCTGCGGGAACGGCATACCGCTAACGTGCCCCGACGAGAAGGTCGATCGTTTTTTTTTTTTAAATAGAAATTGGCCTTTTGTGGACACATTTGGAGCAAATCTTGAACAATGGTTTTTAACGAACCTAGCTGGTGGGATGGGGCATCAAACGCTGTGAGTCGATGAGCATCTTCGTGCTTCCGATGTTACATTGCTAGTACAATGTGTTGATCAAATTGTTATGTCTCCAATTGTTTGCACTCGCACGGACAACGACATAAGTGGCAAGATATTCAGATTCGAAATCGATTTTGAACAGTGAAAAATTATTTTTGAGAATGAGCCTCATCTCTGAACTACGTCAGGTATAGCTGAAGTATCGAGAGATCAATCGACAGTTCTTACTGTTAGCCCAAACTACACTAGTATCGAACTAGCTAAATCTAAGTAATGCATTTGCATTTGCGGTTAATCGTGATAAATGATAATACAGTTGAAAGCAATTGAAATTAGTTGTTTGTAAATATCTGTATCTGCTATTAGTATTTACAAAATCACTTGGTTCTTGAAAGAAACTTCTGCAGGCTCTGGAACTGTGTTATTGTTTAGATTGCTCCTGTGTCGCTGACGTTTCGAGCGACGACGTTAGCGAGACAGAGTCAACATCCGAAACAATAAGATGGGTGCCTAGAGCTGTACTAAGTTTCTTATAGTGGTCAAAACCGTTCAGGTTCAGTAATTGACAGCTGATAACAGGAAAGGATGTTGTAGAGCGTATGAGATATCAATGCTAATTCGAAACCAAGACATAGGAAAAATAAACCTAATCTTGGACAACACAGCAACGAGCAACTCATTTGATGAAAAGCAGTCGAATTTCGGTTGTTTCGGAGTAGTAGTAGTATTCGATAGTGAAATAAATTGGTTATTAGTTGTGTTATAATAATTGTATCCAAGACGTAGCAATAAGAGGAAGAGTAAATCCAATCTTGAACTATTGTTCAAGATGACGTCTCATGTGATAAAAATAATTCATAGAATGTGCCACTAGAAATCGAAAAAAAAGATGGAGAAGACCAGTGAGGATATAATAGTCCACACTTAATGAATGATATTCTAAAACTAAGTTAGTTAGTATCATCTAACCAAAACTAACGAAAACTAAACCAAATATTTTATACCATTATTACGCGGTGGTAATTTCTATGTTGGGTTAACCGTGATATAGTTGTGGAAAAACAATTGAAATTAGTTGCGTTATTATCTAATACATAGTTTCCCATAGTCGTCAACGCAGTTGTGGAATAACTTCTGTAGTAGTGACAGAATAAGCAGCTCAAAAACAGACGAATTTTTGGCTGGTTCACGTTAGTCCTAGTTTTTCCCCAAAAAATAAAGGATCGAAAAGCCATTGAATGATTTAGAGAATATCATGTAGACATTGATTAGGTACAGAAATAATTGTGATACGGGATATTCTATTTTTATCTATTTTACCTATTTTCCGCATGGAGTACGTTCGCCCTTTATCGCGCTAATTAATAATTGATTAATCCGACACGTCACGATAATTTAATGTAAATTATGCACGCTGCCCGTCGAAGTGCGCACTGATCTCCGTAATAAAAACTTGAGTTATATGATCGTTTAAAACTTTCAAACCTGGTTTCTCGGCTTTCCGTTTACCCTTTTTCGTACGATGCGCCGCATGTGTTTATATATTGTGTGGTTGAAGATGAAGGTCCACAATGTAACCCTAAGGTAACCGCCATCTCGAAAACTCCCATGCCATGATCTGAATGTTCTAGATTGCGTGATATGATGTCCAACATAATTTTTTATTGGTTTTTCTGAATCTGGCGTAAAAATAATGGGTACGGCTAACTTAAACATCAGTGCTCAGTAACAGTAGCTCCCTTGAGGCACTCGTAGCTATCTAGAACGTTCAGCTTGGTCGATACGGGGTCTAAGCCAATTTTTGGCAGTTATTTGCGTAGATCCTAACAGCAATATGGTAGACTAACTTACAAATCCATGCTAAGTAATAGTAACTTGCTTGAGACCCTAGAGTGTTTCTTTGAAAACGAGAAACTTTCTCGTGCTCAGAAAAATAAAGGCAGCCCTTTGTTGCTATCATAAAAAACTCAAACAGTGAAAGCATATGGGGAGTACTTAAGCACTTAAATCGAATTCAATACACAAGATGATGCCTCAAAATTTTGGTCATATATTCAATCGAAGAGAAATAGCTATGTTCCCTCTGATAAAAATTATACAGGTCTCTTTCAGTGAAAACGCAGGTTATCAACGCCAACAGAAAATTGAAAGATAAACCAACAGCCGGTGCTAATGGCATGCCTAGCTTCTTTGTTATGGACTGTATCAGTGTCCTCGCTCGTCCACTCACATATTCAATACCATTATCAAATCGTGATCATTTTCTCAGCGGTGGAAGATTGCCAAAGTTATACCTGTTATACCTATATCAATTCTTTGCAATTTTTCTAAATTATTCGAAATTCTAGTTTGTGACTGTATTTATTCCAGTCTTAGGAATAATATTAGCGTTGAGCAACACGGTTTTCTTTTAAATAAGTCGTGTACAAGCAACCTGGTAAGGTTGGCTCAATATTTACGTGAATCAATTCATGATTTAGTTCAGACGGATGCAGATCATTATATTTTGCTATCGAAACTTCACAATGTTGGCATATCGTTGTCGTTACAAAACTTGCTAAAATCCTACCTATTAGATCCTAAACATCTTGTTCAATACGAGGGGTTTAGGTCCCTGGTGTTTCATCCCATGTTGGAGGTACCACAAGGATCAAACTAAAGTCCTCTTTTTTTTCATATTTATTGATGATCTAATTAGTTAGTTTAAAAATCTATCCCACGATTAATTCTAACGAAGGCTGCTCGTTACTTCATATCATATCTGGTTAATCGATTAGGTATAAATGTTTCTAAGTGTAACTTACTCTAGAAAGCTGAACATAAATTTATTTAATTACGTAACAAATGGAACTGTATCGAATCGATTAAGTGAAGTCAAAGACCTGGGTATTGTGTTCGATTCCATACTTACTTTTATACCTCTTATTGAGCAATTAGTATTATCGACGTCAAGAGCGTTGGGTTTTGTAATAAGAAGTTGCTGACACTGCAACAATACTTCAACTATTCGAACTCTACTATTCTTACGTGAGATTTAAATTAGAATATGGATCATTGGTGTGGCGTCCAATATATCAATGTCATATTGAAAGCTTGGAGTTGATCCAGAAAAGGAGAGAATTTGACCATCAGATACTATTAGGCAGGTTCGGGGAAACATCTCTGTAGGTTAGGAGGGACATTAATTCTTTGAAACTTCTGTATGGGTTTTTCCATGGTACGGTGAACCCTGAGTGGCTTTTCAAAGAAAAATTTTCATCTCCCTACACCTAGGACCAACGTTTTATATCAGTCCCCAATTTTGTTTATGTGTGGCAACTCCAATATTGTTTCAGTTACATGTGATATTAATGCGGATACACTTCTTGAGATTGTTGACTGTTTTTTGCTTCATGCGCAGAGCTTATAACTGGTTAGAGTACGTGTGTGCGTAATTAACTTCCTTAGAGTACGTGTGCGAGTATTGTATTTTATTTTGTACTCTATTTTCATTACTTTTATCTTATATTTGTTGTAATTATTATTATTATTAACGTGTGCGACTAACTCAAACATCTTTACCAACTCCCATTCCCGGCATTCCTACTTTTTTAGAGTTTTCTAGAACGCCCGATAAGATGGTTCACTAGAAATTCTAGGAGATATTTAAGCCTGTTGCTGTTTAGTTAGCAATAATGGTTATGGCTAACCAACTATTCAACCGTAGCCACGACAACGTGGAAACATCAGGAACATTTCTCTTATTAAATAACTGCAATAACCCTTCTTCAGTTCGTCATCGTCGAAATCCAATCGTATTAAATATTAATTACATAATAGAATCCAGTCTCTTTACGCCCCTACGGGGCCCGCAGTTCTTTTGTGACGCAACGCAAGCCCCGAGTCCGCCGTACGTAAAATTCTATCGTGTAATATATGAAAGTGAATTATCGATCTCGATACATAATTACGTTCTAGCCGGGCTCGAGGAGTGGGGGCGGAGGGGGTGATTAGTCGAACCGCCACCCCCCGCCCCCCGGGATTGGTCGCTTTAGGGTTGAAAAAAAAATGACTCACGCAGGGTGTAAAGTATTGACTAAACAATTAGTTCTACCCCCCAAAATATATTTTTGTGTTAGTAGTTTGGTGTGAGGCCCGAGTCTTTCTCTCTCTCTCGCGCCTGCTCGCCCTTTAATTATGAGATTCGACAACCGCGCCGTTTCGTGCTAGACGCTTCGTCGGCACCTTCGAGGGAGTATGAATAAAAAGTCTATTTTTTTCGTTCGCTTACCTTCGAGATGCGGTGGGCGCATTTTCTGCGGTAGTCCATCAGTTTCTTCAATGACATAACGGTAACGTGGTTGCGACGTAGTTCTAACTCGGAACTTAAAACCGCACTAAACGTACTACTTCTAAAACGGTTAGAAATATATAGGAACTGCCACCGATTCAGGTATACGCACTTAATGTCACATTAAAAAAATATATTCCGCTCTGCGGTATCGAAAACCTGTCGAAACGTCGAAAAACGATCGATAAAATTGAACCCGCTTGATCTTGGGACGGCCTCTAAGGACTAAAGCACCGCCGGAGGCCGCGGGACCATTTCAAATCGAATACGCAATCGAATTCGGTCACGTGTCCTGGCTAACATTTTGACCTTGATATAACCTCCAGGTCTCAGGACGAAAATGTACCACTCCAAATCGATCCTGTGACTTGGCTACTTGACCGACCTCTAAGAGCCAAAGGACCGCGAGGCCACGTGACCTCAGTGGTACTTTGACCTTGGGACAACCGCCAAGGCGAAAACGTCGCTGGACGATCTCTGATTGGAAAAATGCGAGTGCGTCCGATTCGAAGATGATCTACCGTCCAGGAGGGGTCTAGAACAACGCGTAGCGAGCAGCGGAGACATAAAAAATTAACATAGCCGGGGACCGAGCACGCACAAAAACCCGGTTACTTCCCGTCGCGTGTTGCTCGGTTTTCCACTAATTTCGGCCATACAATTGCTTCCATTAACGCTACGCGTAGGTTACGTCGTACGTTTTGCGTTTACGAGGCACGCAGACTCGTCCTTGAACTCGGGACGTCGAGGAAAGCGCGGAGAACGACGAACTCTTTTTTAGTATTGTATGGTAATAAATATAGCACGTAAGTGACATAGTTTTAAAAAGGCTGAGTCACGGAGAATGTAACGCGAAGGGGGGAAAGTTCGGAATCGATTTAAGCTTCACATGACTTGAAACTAGATAATCGATTCGTTCGTGACGTGTGAGGTGTTTCACCGAGCGGCAACACTGGTCAGGAAGTAACCCTAGGTATAGAACAACCGACAAACTGTCGACAGCTTTTTGTGCTGTGTATCAAGAGCCTATTGATTTGAGATCGTTTTTGGAGGTGGAGATCGAGAAACTTAAATATTTACTTGAACCTAGGAAGCCTCATCCAGATAGCCTCAGCCAGTTTAGCTCAAGAAGAAGATTTCAGAGACCTGTAAAGTTAGCACCTTTCTCTACTTCTACATCTTTTGAATGTTTTCAGCGGAAACTACAACAGCTGCTTTCTAAGCATGATGCTCCACCAACTGAAAGTTCGAACCTTATTTATGAGAGCACTTGATTGATATTGGTTCAGGTGGAGTCGAAAGTTACCCGAGTTTGCTGTGATTAATGATGAAACCTCTTAATACCAAACAAGAAATAAATGTTTGAATCGTCAAATTCCAGTCTAAGGAACGAGGGTCTCTTCTATATTCTTGGGCTAAGCACTTTGAAGACTTCGGAGGAGGTAATGTGCCGAATGTTGTGCCAACCAACTATTTATTTCAGTGGAAGCCGATGCTCCACGACGTTAAACTACTAGGTGTGACACGGCACTATCAACTCACCAAGACATGAAAAAAGACGTGCCAGCACTCAAAACATTCCCAGAAACTACCTCTCACTTCTCCACAACCTCCATCGACCACCTCAAACGCTCGGCTACGTTCTCCGCGGTACACCGCCACCAATTTGAGCCGCGTCCGACCGCGAAAATATACAGGGCGCTAAGAAATGAAAGAAAAAAGTCGCGTTAATTACTTGCGTCGATTGAAACAACCGACGACGGCGACGACGATAGTTATTAACGCGACGCCCGGCGTTTTCTTCTGGCGCCGCTGCCAAAGCGCCGGTTCCGCGACGCTCGCGTCCCGACGCATTTGCATGCGCCCCCCACCATCACCTGAAGGGCGGTCGGGGGAGCGGGAGTCGGGAAGGGGAGCGCCGAATATGAACAGAGACCGGAGGGAGAGCACGCACGTGCTCCGGAAAAGAAGATCGCTCGCCCCCCTCTCCGTCCCTCCCCAAAGCCCCACGGCAGGAGTGGATCGGGACTCCGTTTTTGTTTTAATGTACGTAGAAGGTGTCTTTGTAGGTAAATATTGAATGTTGGAGGACGAGGGGCGGTTTATGTCATCCGTAGCGAGTACGTGGATGGATTTTCCAGGTGTCTTTTCGACATTCGAAGATGGAAGTGCCGCTTGCCGTTGTAGTTGTAGACGAAAGGGGAAGTAATTTTGGGACTAGAGGTGGATTGATAACGCAATTCTAATAAGAAGCACTAAACGGGACTTGATTCTGAGCTCCTCCGTTCAGATCCACTAAAATGTCAGATTAAGCAAGACTTAACGCAGATCAGTCTCTCTCTCACTACAAGGGGTGTGTAGAGGTGCGCAAAGAGAGAGTGCTCTAAATTTGGAACAGCAGAAATTTTCTCTGTAGACGCTGCTGAAGCTGCTCTTCTACCTCCTTGGATACTTTGAGGTGAAAACACTGCACGTGAATGTCCATTTGACTTCGTAGCTGCAGGCAACTTCAGAAAGAAGAAGCAATTTTGAGGCTGGAGGTGGAGTAATAAGGCAATTCTAGTAGGAAAAACTAGTCTGCTCAGCGGTGCATTGCTGATTTGGTTTAAATCCATTAAAATATCAGATTAGACAAGACATAAGCGAGATCAGTCTCTGTCTTATTATAAGGTGTGTGCAGAGGTGCGCGTAGATGCGGTAGATGGGGTATAACTACAAGTTATAGGTGTGTCAAAAGAAAATGCGGTGAAGACACTCAATCTGGTTTTCAACCTCTTCACAGCACTACTTCTGCCTTGCTTCATTTTACTGATGATTTATTGAGAGCGGCGGATTCTAAATTAAACTCTTGTCTCATGCTCTTGGACTATAGCAAAGCGTTCGACACCTTAAATCATTTCCTTCGTCTAGCTAAACTGGAATTATTTGGGATAAAAGGAACTGGTCTTTCATTTTTAAAAAATTTTCTTGATCAGAGATACCAAAGGGTAGTTATATGAAATACTCATTCAGATGGCATTGCTTTGGAGAGTGGTGTTCCCAGGGGTGTATTCTGCGACCTAATCTGCTCTCAGTTTATATAGCTGACTTCTCTACTTTTCTTAAACTTTGCAAATCTCATCAACATGCCGATACGCTTTTCAGAGGGATGTAAAAATTTATGATTATGGTTTGACGATGACTTGCGGTTTTCTAAGCATGTTGGCTCGGTGTTACAAGAATCCTTCTATAAGTTGAGGACATTGTATATTCATAAACATTTTCTCAGTAAGGAAGTCAAACTCTGTGATATGTTAGTTTTATCCCATGTCGCTTATTGCAGTATCGTCTATTGGCCAGCCAAATCGAGATAAGAAAAGATTCCAACGACCGATGGTATTCGTTTTAGTTAAAATGTCAGAACGTGTGACCATATTTCACAGTGCCTCCCTGATTCGGGTTGGCTTAAGCTGGATGACCGATATAGAGTTCAGTTAGCCACTTTTGTTTTTTTACTAAACTCCAATAAGACCCCGTCGTACTTGTTTGATAAACTTTTCAGAGGAAATGATATTCATAATCGAGACATTGCGATCCTAGACACACTTCGGCAACCTTCCAGAGATCTTTTAGCTATAACGCAGTTAAATTATATAATGAATAACTTATGCTATAACATCCCTCCCCGCAATAAAAAAGCGTGAATATTGTTTAATTATGAGTTTATGATGTGCGTCTACTTTTTGTATTTACGATGTATATACGGGTGTGTATTTTGCGCAAATTGCGAATGTCGCCACCCTTGTATTATTACTTATATTGTAATTTTTTGATTTTCAATAAAGACAGTTTATTATTATAAAACAAGGAATTTCTTCTGTACAGGCTGTTCCTGCTTTTTAGCGGAGATGTTTGAGAAATGTGTAGGGGTGTCGGGCGACCAGCAAACTTACAGTTTGCTGGTCGCCCTTTCCATTTGCTCGAACGCAGTCAAAGAACGAAAGTTATGACGAAACCTGGCGAGACATACGTTACCTACGTCAATACAGATACAAGGTATAAATTATTTTATACGGGTTCGCTTTGACGTTTAAATTATCAACTCAATTACCGGCCGAGTCGAGTTATGACCGGCGATTGCAAAAAATCGCCCACGATCGTTCACCCCCTCCCCCGCGTGCGATCCGTGTGCATTCCCGATTTAATTGTTGCCGTAAATAAGTCGTTTTTCAGGCCACTTGCAAATGACTTAATCGCGAAATACGTCGTAAATACTGGCGTTAACCGCTAACAACGTCCGAAACGAGGTTAGAGTTTGACGCGGGACACGGGTACGCTGTGGTTTAATAGTCTCTCGGCTCCGAAATCTCGAATATCGCGAATTTCTAGGTAATAATACGCGTGAGTGGGTAATGGTTGACAGTAAACTCCATCTAACTGGAATCGTGAAGGAGTGATGGAAAGGTGAGGCTAATTTTTCAACAGAATAAGACCGCTAGTAATAACAACTGTCGTCTTTCTCCTGTTTGGGACATTTTTGTTGCTGGATTATTTTATTTAAAAATTGTTTATATATTATTATTTGGCGATCAAATAATACTTTCTGTATATAATTGTAAAAAAAAGGAATTTTCTATTAATTCAACTTCTTAAATATGCTTAGAGAAACGCGGAAATACAAAATAGGGGAAGCGGCACACATAAGCTTTTTATTTATGTATTTTTGACTAACTTTAACTAAATTTACCCAAATTTTGGCGAAGCTTCTGGCCGTCGTGCCGCACTCTCCCCTATTTATAATGTTATATATATAATAACTATAATTATTTATTAAAAAGTGTTTAATAAAAAAAGGTTAGTAACTATTTTTCTATCTATAAAAAAATTTGTTGTTGGTATTTATAAGATTTTCGAAGACTCTGGCTTTAGCCTAAATCCATAGAATTATGCAAAAAATAAATAAAGTATGATTCGGTTATAATAACATGAAAAAGAATTTTGTAAGCGGTCCATTTTACTCCCGGTATTACGCAAAGGGCTAAAAATGTACAAATAACTAGAATTTATAATTATAATAACTAAAAAATAATTATATATTAAACACAGCCATAGTAAGCATGCCATGTGGAAACTCCTTATTTGATTAAAACAAATAAATTTTCTTTTATTGGTTATATACAGGATGTTTGACGGAGGGATGACCAGACTTGGTGGTAAATGTACACAGTAAACGGCTAAAATGTGGAACAAATTAAAAATCGGGTATTGGATTTCAAGAAAAGTCCTTCGACAACTCCATAATTTTTTCTTGTGCATTTTTGGCAATACATACAAAATGTACAGGGTGGGTCAAAAAGTAGATGATTTTAAATATCCGCAGGGGAAAAACCCAGTAGAGTAATATCTGGAGATCTTACAGTCCGTTCTGTTGATGCACATTTACGAACCCACTGTCCCATTTAAATATTCATGAAGAATGATGCCGAGTACCGTCCTGTTAAAGCCAAAACTATCTATCTGGCATATCAGGCTGATATAGATTTGGAAAAGAAACTACGTGAGTAGAAATTAAGCTATTTTGAAGAAAATGTAAATATCGGACTCCAGTAAGATTTTGTTACCCAAAATCTCTGCCCAAAGATTTATTTTCTGTGGAAAACGATGTACCGTCCAGTATCTGGAGATAAAAAAATGGATTTAAGTTCCAGCATGCATTCCATCATAGTTTCGCAAAACTGTAATCTGAGGTTCAGTTCCTGTAGGAATGCCATATTGTACGGATGATACTTTTTTTCTTTTAATCCACGCAAAGCTGTTCGTTGGCTAACATCATTATTTGAAGATTTAAACTTGTGTTCTCATTAGAGTCTAAACCACTACACGATCTTTGACATGCCCTATTTCCATCCATTTTCTCCCAATTTTACTAATTGCAAACTCTCTGTATCCAATAAAAATTAAAATTGCAATTCTCTGGGTTTCATGTAAATGCGACATATTCACTTTGTTCACAATTTGAGAACTTTACTGGTGCAAACTACTTATTTATTCATTTTAAAGTCTTTCATCAACCCTGTATATTTTTTATTTACTGCAAAAAATGAACAGGAAAAAATCTAATACTTTACTGTTTACTGTTTGTTATGTGTCCTATGCATCCACCATTTTTTCATATCACTGCTTTTGCATTATTAACAATATAAGCTGATTTGGTATTTATTGCCAATTATAATTTTATTAGAATTTTTGTCAATTATTGAACATATTAACAAACGCAACGATATAAACAAAATGAAAAATCGGAGACACCCAAACACCATTAAGAAGACAAGAATATATATCGAACCAGTTACTTCAAAGACGAATTAACAATTCACCTTCATAAAATACAGACAGAAAAATTCATAATTGTTATAAACAAATTCTTATTACAGTCACAGTGAATGACAAAAGAACAACCAATCACAATTACCACCCGTTCACTCTAAATAAAACGTGTCTCACGAAACCTGTATAGCCACAAAATACGATAAAATTGCAAAAATTCACAGACATAGACACAGACCACTAAAATCCTATAGGGAAATGATTCAGTCACTGTTGACATTAAATTGAAAATACGTAAGAAATGATCATAGTCAGATATAGGATATTACATACAAAATACGGTCTAGAAAGTTCCGAGCAATTCGAATATACAGGGTGATCCATTTAAAATAAAAATTTGTCGCATTTCCACGAAAATACAAACACTCTGCGTGCGCGATAATAAAATATTTAAACGGTACCGTTTCTGAGATAAGGTCGCTTTCCGTCATGAAGCAGCCGTCTTATGCACTACAGTGTGCGAGTAAATAAGTTTCTATATTCTATAGTAACTACATCTAACAATTCGATACTTGTGGGACTGCAATGACAATATAAAATCGTTTGAAAAATGAGAAAAAGTCGCGGCGCCTCATCCCGGGGACAATTATTTCTTATTATATTCATCTGACGCGGGAAATGGCTGCCTTCGTCCCCGGCGACAATCAAAAACAGGTTTAATGTCTAATCTAAACTTTCTTTCTTTCGATCCTTCTTTGCCGCGGCGGCGGCGTCTCGTCCTTCCCCGCCGGGGGGGTCGGCTCCGAATCAGAATTTTAATCCCGGATCCCGGAGCCGACAAAACAGGCATAAAAAGGCCCCGGGTTTCGCGATATTCCCCGCTAAATTTATCATGTGGCTCCGGAGCGAGAGGGAAACCCGGATCGGGCCGCGTAACCGACGAGGACCGACTTACATTTCATTAAGCCACAGACAGAATGAAATTACAAACCCTATAAGAGGGACTAAGACGTAGTGGCCGTTAGCGCGGCCCGATCCAGACAAAGAGGGGTGGTTCGTTCGGTAGGGGGTTGAAAAGAGCAGGCGATATGCAAGTTAATTAATCGGTAAAGTAATGAGAGCAGCGCGCGTGCGCGATCGTGGCGCCCCCCGCACCGGCGGGGTGGTCATCGGGGGTGAGACTCCCCCCGCCCTGTTCCCCCCCGAGAGAGAGATTACACAGTCACTGCGAGGCCGAGTGTGGAAGCTTGGACTTTTTCAATTTAATCGCGCGTGCTGCATTTTTCCATTCGCCGACTGTGTACGAGGGGTTGTTACGTTAATCGATATTATTTAGATTCGTCGTCATTAGACAAGTTGTCACGGAGTTGGGTATCGATCTCTCGCGTCACGGCATTTTCCCTTCCACCCCTGTTCGTTTGTTTCATCAGCAGCTTCGGAACACGAAGAAATGACGATTATATTCTTCTTAGATGCTCCTTTTGTTCGTCTTCGAAGGTCTTCGCTAGGCAACGTCGGAGCTCTTCTTTAGTTCAACACCTTCGCAAGAAGACATTGCCGTTATCGACGCGATTATGTTCTTCTTTGAAGCTTTTCTTCACTCAGCAGCCTTACACTAAAAATGACAATGCTTTTCCCTTCTCGTCAACCAGTATAACGCTGAGCAAGCGTTGAAGTAAACCCTGCTTCTTCTAAGAGGATCTTGTTAAGCAGCTTATATTGCATTGTCTGTTTGTGCATCATAACAATTTTATCCTTCAGCAACATCATCGAAAAAGTTCGTTTCGCTGTCCCTGACTGTGAGAATTCTATTCCCTCTAACAGGCTCTTGTTAACCAATACAAAAAATATATATCTTATGTTAGTCTTAGCACACTTGTTTGTTCAGTACGTTTTTGAGGATCTTTTCCTCCCTCTTTCTCAAACAAGCATTACAGAAACGTCACTTTTAATGTCCCTCTTTCTTGTTCATAGTTTTCAAAGCATGAAGGAAGTGCAACTTCTTCTCTCGTTCATCAACAACTTCAAAATAGGAAGAATTTGCATAATTTGATTTTTTGTTCTTGTCCTTCGAAGCTCCTCTCAGCAGTTTTGCAGTAATATTGAAAATCCTATAGTTCGGAGCGCCCATCGTTAAAGAAGCAATGTATAAAACTATTTACCGTGCCTCTATAACTCATGTTAGTAGAAACTTGGTATTTACCAAGATTCTACTAACATGAGTTATTTGAGTTATTGATGAGTAATTTGATCATTCTCCTATTCGTGCTATCTTCCAGGAGTTTTCTTTTCTTTTCTTTCTTTCTTTTTCTCAGATTTACTATTAAAAATAACAATTTCATTCTTCTTATTTTCCTTTTCTTGTTAACTAGCAGCTTTGAAAATTAAGTGGTAATTTATTTTAATACTATTTTCCATTGCATGCTATTCTCTTCATTTGGTCGCTATTAAATGACAATTCTTTTGTTTGTTCGTCCTTTGAAACTCAACTGGATTTTAGTATATGTATATAAGACAATTCTTTAGGTTTGCCAGGTTTTTGAAGACCTTTTCTTCACCCCATCATAAGTTTTCAATTAAAAATAACAATGCTATTCTTCTTGTTCTTCCCTGATTCAAAAGCAGCCTTGAACAATGCCAATTTAGGTTGCACATTATTTTATATTGCATTATGTTATGTTTATTTGGTCTTGTTCGTTGGTAGGTGGGTAGTTCTCCTTCAATCAGAAGCTTCGGCGTATAAACAACTATTTTATCATTTATTTGTTCTGATGTTCTACGAAGTATAATTATAAAAATGTATAAATGATACGTGGTGTTGTCGCGTGGCTAAGTATATGAAATGAAGCGTGCGAAAGACACAAATCGTCATTTTCATAACGTATGGTCAATATCCAGAAGGAGAGAAAGCACAAGGGAATAAAATATTTGGATTTTTATCCTCTCCCCACTGAATCTGAGCTTTGAATTAAAAAAAATAGCTATTTTTATTATTTTTCTGTTGCAGGTTAAGAGCATCAAAGTACCAAGAAATTGCAATTATATTCTTCTTGTTGTTCTTCGCTGCTCTTCTTTGTTTAGTAGCTACGAGGCTCTTGTTAACCAGTGTAAATAATGATTTATTGTGTTGTTTAGGTTAGTAGCATCTTGGCGCATAAGACTATTTTTCGTTGGCTTGTTCGCCAGGTCTTCTCTTCACAGTTTTACCTCTTCTTGATCAGCAGCTTTGAAGCTTATCATGGTATATAAAACAACTTCTTTGTTTGGTACTCTTTTTCGCTCATCATCAGCTTTGAAGAAAAGATAATATCATTCTTCTTATTCTTCCCTGGGTCACCATCAACTTTGAAGTGACAATTTAGTTGGTCTTTATATTCGTTTTTTATGCCGTGTAAACAACAGTATGTTTGTCTTCCAGTTCCAGTGCTGTTTTTTTGGATATGCCGCGTGGCTTAAGATTCAAACTACAACCCCCATCCCTATAGCGAAATGTGGCTTTTCAGGACAATCTGGAAACACGTACACTCCAGAAAAAAACTTTAGATTTGGATTGTATCAAACACACTCTATTAGCCATGTTTCATTAAAAAGCAGTTTAATAGTCACAAAGAACCTAGGAAGGAAAGGATGTTAGTGTTTAATCTGACTAGAAAGTGTCTATCATTAATCACATATTTCTTTTAATGAGCTGGTTACAGATGAAAACAATAAGGATGACAATGTTCTCTTATATATTTGTTATATGAGGTGTGAATGTTTTTATTTTCTGCTGAAAATTTTAGGATTTCATTCATCTTCATTACTGAGGATATGAGGATATGGCAGTGAGGGTCAAAACGACCAGGTTCGAAGTCGGTACGCTACATCTTTAAATGATGAACCGAGGGTAGAGTACTTTTAACATTTCCGCATCTTTCAAATACTCGAGTGATGTAGTATCTGATCTCATCTCGAGAATAGTCTTAATGTCATATTTCGTCTAAATTTCAAGGCAAAGGGTAATTAAGCAGTGATGATAACAATCAATTAATGTCGTGAACGTCATCAACTACAATTCTAGTTCTTGCAACTGCTGTGAATAAGGGAAGACTTTAGGTCAACGTGATCGGATGCTTACCTCACAGATCCGCTCAACATGTAAACCAACCACACGTCACAGGACTAGTTAAACTTCAAACACTTGCACAAAGACTTCTACGAATCTCTAGTCACTAGCGTCATCCCGTCGCGGTCACTAGACAAAAAAAAACACCCCTTAAATATCCTCGGTGCGTTTGTTTACACTGACGAAATCCCACGTGTCGTCACACAACACCCGCACCGCGTCCGAAACTTTCACGTGTCACGTGACAAGGAGCAAAACAGTCGACTATCGCGCTACGGTGCACAACACACACACACACTCTCTCCACCGTGGCACGCCGAGATGTGCTGTCTGACCACTGCCTCCACACGCCGGCTGACCAAACGAAGCGGGGTGGCCAAATAGGGGGGGAATAATGGGGGGCGGCTTGGTGCCGGGGTTTAATTAGACTCCCCGCGGGCGATCCCCCTACCGCCGCCCCCCCGTCGCACGTTCGGTACGTGTGGCGCGATGATTTGGAGATTTTTAAAGACCGGAAACCTTGTACCTCTCTATTACGGTTATGACCTCTTGTCGTGTGACGGCGACGGGTCACGATTGCCGCTTGTCATTTTTGCCACCGAAACCCTGTAGTTAAGAAGTTGCTTCTTCGGAAAGTTTTGGTTACGACGGAACGCAATATAAAAAATTAAAATCACTTTGCGATAAGCTATGTTGAGTGCTCCTCACTTGTTGCTTCTTAGTTTTTGAGAAAGCGGACGTCAACCTCGAAGTATTTGCGGTACCAACTTGCTAGACTATTAAAAAATTATGTTCTTCTGCTTCCTAGCCCAGTTTACGCGATTATGCACTGACCGTGCCTAAGTATTTTTTTAGATTTTAGCCACTATTTTGACGATTGTCAAGGTCACGTTACAAGTCACTGAGTGGATTTCTTAAACACTCGCACCGCTCATGACTAAGGTGGCGTTTATCAAACTCGTCGCATTTAAGGTAAGCATATAGGTAATACAAAGTTTGTAATGCAGATCTTGACCAACTTCCTCCTTACAAAAGACATCTACATTTTTTGTTATAAATAGGTAAAGGACATGGGAAATGTTGACGTTTGGGGTTAAATTTAGGACGCCAAGTTAAAATTTTATTCTAGGATTAAATTTTTGCCCCATAAGTTTTACAACAAAACTATCTGTATAATTATGCAATGAATGTCGGCGGATGCTTCAATGAGGAGGTAAATCGGATTTTAAAGCTTAAAAATAATAATGCTTCCTGAGAATTAGCCTTGATTTCACGCTTTCTTGTTTTGCGACCCACCCCGTACAATATGTTCAAATTTAAAGCATCTTATTACATTATAAATTAGCCAGAAGATCCTGTCAGGGCTCAAACTGACTCGCGGTTTTTCCCTTAGAAAAACTTTCTTCAAACCTAAGACAAAATATCACAGAGTAACTGAACAACACCATGCATGGTCGGTTATTCTTGTTTGTTATCGCGACTTTTTGATAAAAACTGATAACTTAATTCCGAAGTTTCACCATTACTATACTACCACACCCAAAATGAAGATTTTAAAGCAAAAATGAGATAATATCTACCGATGAATGGGGATTATCTGATTAATGAATCTGATTTCTATTTTATTAGACACGTTCGATTAAGTTGGTGTAGGGCAGTTTCACAAAACCTGAAGCAGATCGCTCGGCGACATTGTTGACAATGTTAATAGACAACTTTATATGGCATATATTGACAGGTTCGGCAGCAAACGCGGCAAATCTAGACGAATTATATATAATTTGCTTGTGTTTTGTCGGGAATGTATGTAATAATGAATATATCAGCCAGTTTAAATAATTTTCCATGCAAATGACCTGATCGACTGTAACGACTGCATCGAGTTGGTACGTATGCAATGCTCTGTTCTCATGCCTTTTTTACTGATGGTTTTATGATATTTTAGCCTAAGGAATCCCATCATTCAAATTGGTTTTGGTTTTACAAATAGTTTTTTTCTGACTTTGATCTTTTGCACCTGTTTTTTAATTGAAAGAAATAACAAAATTTGTTTTACTTAGGTTAAATAAAAATGCAAGTTGCAATCAATATAATGAATACGATATTAATAAATTTTTATTTGAAGGTTCTTGATCAAATATTTTCACTTTTCTGAGACGATGTTACGATTTTCTTTCTATCTATTTGAAGAAATAGTTGTGGTTAGCCTCAACTAGGCGATGCGTTCAAATGGACTTAAATTGCAGGCAAGTAATGCATCAAAAATCTTAAATTAAAGGAAAACAAATCAAATTAATGTAAATCTCAATAAATGTGCATTTTATATGCACACCCTGCATGGAAAATGACATAAGAAATGTACCATTATTTTAGGGAAAAGAATATATATGTATAATTAACAATATAAATGAAAAACGGAACCAGCAGATAACACAAACACTCCAAGGTAGCATTTTTTAAAGGAAACTTTAAACAAATCACAATTTTTTCGAAAATATTCTAACACTAAATACTATTTATTTTTTAAATTCATATATCGATAGAATTGGTAAACATCGATATTGACTATCGACATTTTTCAATTATCGATACGCGTCCCAAAACTGAACGAAACAATTAATGTTCGGTTGCCGAATAAACTTTCTTCGATTTTGAATTTTTGATTGAAAGTAGGAACGGTCTATTGATCACGGCCGCGGCAAGGAAGCCCGCAACAGAAATTTTCGCGGAAAGTAAAAGCTCTCTGCTAGCTTCCGATGCCAGACGTAAACCTTATGGGTAATAAAATGCGTATCACTCGAACAGACGTCTCGATAGAGTCTAGGTCAACATTTTTGGAAGCGAATCTATTTCTATTCTCTATCGATAGATATATAATGAAATCGAAAACTAAATATGAAACATGAAAATTGCAAGTTTTTTGGAGCGGTAATTTTTGGAATAGCTTTAAGAAGGAACCTCAAACGACTTAAATTTTTAGGAACTTTTAGGTATTCCTAAAAATCTTATTCACTCACTAATTGTAAGGGTATTCGAAGAATAAGAGCGGCAATTATTAAAACTTGGCGCTTTTATTTATAGGGAAACCGTAGCAGCTTTCATTGTTCTTTTGTCTTGAAAAAGTCTTCATTTGGCCGCTTGACGCTAACTGATGATAATTAATTTTAGAATAACAAATATTTCAAATTATGTAATTACAGATAATATGAGCGGTTGCTGGAATTTCAAAAACACAGCTTTTTTGTACTGCTACAAGCCAACATAGCACTTCATATAAAGGCTTGGTCTTTTTTTACACCCATTATCAAGTTTACAGCTATAAATATTTTTGTAGAGAATAGAGATTTGTCTGAAATACAACAGAAAAATATATAAAAGCATATCAGTGGATGTTTGAGTGTCAATTTTATGTGCCTGTTCAGATATCTCTTCAAGTACTTTCAGATTTGGTCCACATAGTTTGCTTTGATATTTCTTGGGTTTAAACAGTAGAAAGCAGTGTTACGTTTTCACTATTCTCTACATTATTATTATATTTTATATTATATTTTCGTGTCCAACATCATGAGAAAAAGCAATGGGCATGTTTAGAATATCAAAAGTTGGAACTACAAATGGTACCTGATAATCTTCGCTGCGATCACCCAGTTCAGTAGTACTGCCGTCAGGGAGCTCCTCAATAAAATTGAATAATTGGTGCAAAAACTGTTTTCATTTAGACAAATAGAAGAATTTTAAAAATATAAAGAAATAGTTGTTTAAGGCATGTCTAAGCAAGTACTAGACGCCATTATATCAGGCGTCTATTAGACACAACCAGTCCAATAGCGCTTTAGCATACCTACAGCACAATAGGTGTCCTTACATTTATATTACCTTACATTAAGGTGGGAAAAATAATTTCCGGCTCAATAAATAATTGCTGTGTAACGATATTAAAATTTTCAAAAATGTTTCACAAATTATCGGTTCTCTGCAAACCTCAGTCTTTGAAATAGCAATATCCAAAAGCACCTTCACACGCTGTTGAAATTGAAGTTTAAAACTCCCGTACATTGGCGTAAGCGTTTATTGGCTACAACGTTGTCACAACAACAAAAGGTATGTCCTACAAATCATACTGGTTTTGTTAAAAAAAGAAGTATTTCTAATTGTATGAGAAATGTTAACGGAAATGTTTAACAGTATATTGAGTTAAATATCTAATTTACCCGCATGTTCCAAATGTTCCAGATGTCCAGGACTGGCAACATTGTCTCAATACGTCAAGATATTTGCATCGCGTTAAAATGGAAACAACACTATCTCTCTTGGTCATATATCTGTGGTTACAATTAAATTATGGTCTCTATGGGGATATGGTTATTCCATTTTTTTCAAATATGTGCAGATACTAAAAATTATTTATTGATAACTTGAATTGAAAAATAGCAGGTATATGATGTTTTTTTTTTGGGAAAATTTAATATGGAAAAATTTTGAGTAGGTTCGTTTACGCCAGGTACAATAAACCTGATGAACAAAATTTTTTCATTCAATAACTTTAACCGCAAGTCAAAAAGCTTTATTATAAAAATCTACCTTCTCAATCAGCATGAAATATAATGAAATTAAAAAGGCTAAAAAGAGATATGCTTTTTTTTTTCTTAGAACTCCTCTTAAAAATTTGTTTTTCGTTAGTTTTAAAAGAAAAGAAGAAGAAAGAAGAAGAAAAAGAATTTTTCAGTTTACCTTAGTAGATTACATATCAAACATTATGTTAAATACTCCGATCTAATAAAAATACGGTTGTTAAAACTTCCACAACTAAAACTAAACCTCAGACAACTTAGTTATGTCAACATCTTTATGGTGCGTTCATAGAAGGCTCAAACAACTGCAAATGATCTTCAGTAACATGTTCTCCAATGTATACGTTTATGAACATCCTCTCTGAATAATTTAGCAGTTTCACTCGCTCTTGGTCTACATTGTAACTAGTTTATTTAATTTTAAATTAAGATTTATCTTACTTCTCTATTGTTTCATATAGTTTTTTCTTCCCTTCTCTTTTGGACTCGAGTCCGGTTGCTTTACGTAGCCTAGTTAATATTAATATATAAATTTAATTTTCGGTAGTTTAGTAGGCAGTAAATTAAATTTGAACTTAATACCTAGTTTGTTAGAATACAGGCTCAAAAATAATTTATTTTGCGAAAAACTTAGTATATTTAATTAATCAGCTTTGTTAATTATTATAAATATATGCATTCTTTTTGGTTGTTAAGTGGAAGAATACGATCTGGTGGTTTAATTCCGAAAAAGCTAATCTTCGCCTTTTGGTCCATTTATTATAATAATATAATCATTTGAAGATGTACCTTTACTATCTATTATTGTTATTATTATTATTATTATTATTATACTCCATAATTAGGTAAGTTAAAAAAACATAATAAAGTACAGTAATTCCTTTCGTCAAGTGGTAGACTTTACGGACTTAGTATTAATCGTGCCTCTTAGAAGTGGAAGAATAGGATCTGGTTGTTTAATTCTGGGAAAGCTAATCTTCGCCATTTGAAGATGTACTTTTTTTACCTACGAAGATAGTTTATTATTATTATTATTATTACTATATTCTACAATTAGGTAATTCCTCTCGTCAAGTGGCGGACTTCACGGAATTACTGTTAATCGTGGTGGATAGCGGTGTATTTTATACAACTCAAAGGGACTCTTTGTCCCCGGACTTTTCGCTACCTACGCCCCCATTTCCGCTTAATTGCGCGGCGATGCTTAATAAATAAACAAAACCGGCAACCTCATCAACGTGCCCCTACCCCCGCCCCGCATGCAGCGCTCCCCCTCGCCTATCGTCTCTCTCACCGACCGTCGTCGACGTCGTCTCTTCCTTCGCATTCCTTTATCAGAGGGCATTCCGGTCCGGGATGCTGATCGCGGCACGGCGAGGGGGGCGCCATTTGCATACCGGTAGGTGACAAGTCGCGGGGGGCGTGGCTCGGTCGGCCAATCGCGACCCTGGACCGGCCGAACGGAGCGCTGAAGGAACCCAGAAGAGCGGGTACCGCGGCCTCGCGGTACCACGCGCGGCCGCCTAGTCGATGCGGCTCGGGGGGTGGGGAGCGAGAGAGAGAAAAGGGGGAACACGGCGACGCGAAGGGGGGACACCGCGCGTTATATACGGATCCATATTCCTGCGCCCCGAAGCGTCCCGCGGGATAATGAGCGCGACGTTGCCGTCGTTACGGCCAGACCGTCGGTTACGGCACCGACACTTTGTCGGACGTCTTTAAGAATATTTTTTATTGTTGAAACTGTAACGAAAGTGGCACTTTTCGATCTAGGATTAGGCCATAAAATCTTAGTTTACATGAAAATGACGTCAGAGGCAGACAATTGTTACTTTCGGACCTGTTTCGATTTGGTGTAAGTCGCCTTTGCATTGGTTTCAAAAGTAATGAAATAAATGGATATCACGAGGCCGTGAAGCACTATTTTTTTATTTTATTATTTAAAATATAATACAATTATGTATAATTTTTTTCTTTCTCGGATAAATAACTCGGGCAACCACATAAAACAGGGCCCCGCACCTTCATTCGAGCATTGTTAGCGATGAATAAAAAAATGATAAATATAAACTACTTTTGATCAGAGGGAGTAACAACAGACCTTTCAATTTCATTGACAGAAGGTAGTAAACATTTCTCACGATGTCTTGTTGTTGGCATATTTGTCAGAAAAATCAGACTCAAGCAAAGAAGATATATAATAACAATAATATAAAAACTGAAAAAAACACTAAAGTTCATGTGTAAAATTTCTGTGGGAAACTTAAATTATAAATGTCACTTTATTTACCGAATAGTCCACTAGATTTTAATGGTAGCTTATAGCACGTAGTATTTAAATTGTCTAATATACTGCATAACATTTTTCTGTGAATTAGTTTTTGGGTACAATTTTGCAAACAACACGAATGCATTCACTGACATGACCGTCAGGACTGACAAACGTCGAAATTAAAACCGTGCTGTAAAATCTCCGAAAATATCCGATTGCTCCCAAAGGCGTGCGGTAAAATCCCGGAAATGTTCGAAGTGGCTCAGATCCGTGGGAAACGAAACTGATGCGGACCCCCCAGCCCCCCCATTTTCAATAGGTTCCGTCATGGGGTAAAGCTGCATATGTGTGCCAAATATGAAGTCGATAGCTTCAAATTTCGGACACTTATCGTGTTTCACTGGAAGGCCCAAAAAACAGTGGAAAATCGCGAAAAAAAGATGGATGCCGGCGTCCGATCAGGGCCATTTCTTACAAGCTTATGTGCCTCGTGGAGGGTTATAAAGGAGGCAGATTTCAATTTTGTAGCTCCAACGGTTCGAAAGTTATTCAGGAAAAACCAAAAGACGAGAACGGAGAACGGACAAACAGAAAAAAAAATTTTTTTCGACAGTGATTATTTCTGTACCAACGGCGATCCCGTAGGACCTGCCGTTCCCGAAATATAAAATTTTTATACGAGCGCAGATGATGCTGGTACTTCGCGAGTTTTTAAAAAGCGTATAATCTACGACGCTTATAAAGTGACCCTAGAACAGTATAAAAAATACTGACAATCTGAAACATTAGTTGTGCCAAAGTGTCGATGCGTACTTTTTTCAAGAAAATAGATTTTCGGTTCCAAACAATTAATAAACGTCAAGTGCTAATGGAATCTCAAAGAATTTCGCAATGGAGGGTGGATTATTTAAATGTATTAGAAACATTTCGAGAGTCGGTTGACACTCACGACACAGTAAAAAAAGGATGGTGTGATAACAGTGACAAAAGTGTACTAGACGTGCCGCCTTCGCATGGAAAACGCATAATAATTCTTCATGGTTGGATGGAAAATGCCTTATTGTCAAAAACGTCAAAGATTAAAAAAAAAAATTAATAAAGACTACAAAATCGATTCGATGGCACAACAAAGCGGACATGAAAACTTGAGATTACCACCGAATCGTTGTTGGGCTGAGTTTAAAACGCATATAAGAAGAGACAATGCTGCACCAAAATTTAGTGATAGTGCCATAAACGTAGTCCGGCAAGAGGTAGCTAAAATATCAGTGCAAAGTGTAAAAGTAAAGTAAAAGTAAGTATAAGTAATATTTTGTATAGTAAAAATGATACTATGCAAAAATGTAATAAAATAGAACGTAATAAATTGTTACTTTGTACTATTTTTTTTATGTACATGTTTCAATAATTGGTAGGCGAAAAAGATTAAAAATATACTTATATTCCGCTTGTTAGTGGAGATAGCTAAATTCCGGTCCTGGAATGGTTACGGGCAAGGGACTGCTCGGCAGGGTGTTCTATAAGGGGCTGCGGTCTTGGAGTAATAAATAGTAGGCAAACTTAATCACGGGGTCGGTTGTAATATATTTCTGGTCGAAGTATACCCTACATTATTCTGTAATAGTCTATACCCCTTTTTGGCCAATGCCGCGAAATAAAATAATTTCAAGCGTTTCGAATGTCAATTATCAAAAATGATTTCGACTTCAGTTCGTTCCTGCGAATTTGTATCTTCCACCCCTCTCCCATGTACGTATTGTTAAATAATAGAAGTATAGAAGAATAGAATAGAACAGAATAACAGAAATAATAATGCCTGCTTATTTCTTGCTTAGTGCGGCCATATCATCATATATCATCATGACTTCCCCACATTTGGCCGCTTTGCGTACGTAAAACGTTTCGTTTGAAGAAGTTAATTTTCCCTGAGGCACCCGATAGCTTTCTACCGCTCGAGAGGAAAAAAATTGGGATAACGCGGTATTGTGTTACGTGTAACGTTTTTGTCTCGTTTAATGTTATTTTCGTAGAAAATTTATACCGCGACTGACTTCGGGAACGGTCCTTTGGGCGTGCTGTAGTTAGTCATCGTTCGATATACCGACGGGGTCCGATAATTGCGGGACCCCAACGTTATTGTCGCATTGGCAACGACGTAGAATACATGGAAAATTACGCAATTTCCTGCAATTAAACTGATTGTTCATTAGCTCATTGCGGGGACAATAATTAATGTTTTCGGTCGGTGGTCGATGTCCGACAGGACCAACGCACCAGACCCTTTGCACAGGACCTAACATTTTTTTATTTATGATGGGCTGTTTACAGAAAAAACTGGCACGCTCTTGCTTTTTTTAGAATAAGAGGCAAAATGATAATAGCCTCTTGGTGTATTTTTTTATGTACGTTGTCGTTGGAAGAGCGGCAGGCTTGCAACAAATTTGATAGACGTTCAAATTTATGAAAAGAAAAGATTTTTTTTTGCACAAAAATTAAAATATGTTAAAAAACATCAAAAATATCCAGACCCAACAAATCCCACAGCATCAGCAAAATATATTTCAGCGTTAAAGTTTCGAAGCATCAAATAATTGGATCGTCGAAAATATCAAAAGAGCTGAACTCAATTGCTTAGGTGATAATAGGGAGTTTTTCGAAAATATTATATGTGCCGGATTGAGTTTTGAGTTTTCTTTTGTTTGTTGTATTTGTTTTTCATAAATATATTTAATCAGCGAGCAGTTTTAGCGTACAACAAATGACTATTTAATTTTTCTATAGTAAACGTGGAGTTTTTTTGAATTTCCCCCAAAAATACTTTTTGGCACTTAAATCAATTAGTTACTCTACAATTATCAATTAACATTAAATTAATAATATCTTTAAATTTCTAGTGAGACTTTTTGTTTCATGTTTTAATGAACAAAAAGATGAATAATAAGATTAAATAATTATTTGGGTTATTTTTACATACTCATGTACTACTAGTACTACTACGTATTTTATTTGTTTTTCTCTTTTTTCTCTCTGCTAGAGCTTAATGTGTTTTCTAAATTATTTAATTATAGTTAGGACTTACCCTAACTACTGTTTTTTCTTTTCCCATTTTTTCTACCGCTTAGATATAATTGCGCATCCATCTGTTTTTTATGAATTACTTTTAGTTTTTGATTGGTATTTTTACCTTTTTTTCGTATATCGATCTGTCTAAATCAACACGTAGGTTTTAGAAAAATTTAGCGTGTCTCTGTTTCATTCGCAATGAAAAAATAAATCATCTACTAGGTACCTAGACGTCACTGGAAGATCATTCGCTTAATATCAAGCAATGAAGTAATAGATTCACATGTCACTTATAATTCTATTAAATTGAAAACGTCATGTATGTCAGAATTTTTGTGTCGTTTTTTTTCAAAATTTTGTAAAGTCAAGATCGATCGTTTCATAAAGAAGGTGATATAAAAAAAATAACTGTGTTATAACATATCTGTTCATTATATTATTTATTTATTAATTTATTATGTTGCAGTTTTTATTTATTTTACTTGTTTAAGTATAATTATTTAATGTAGTGTTGTGCCCTTGTGCTTACGTGCTTACGCTAATTATTTTCACCCTTGTTGCAGAAACGTATATTTTTATCTCTATCTCTATACAAATTCTACATTGTGTGAATAAAGAAAATGTTTTTTCTAATATTATATGAACTGTATGAGCTAGTCTGTTGAAATTTGTACATCTTCCAATAGTATTAAATGTCAATAAACGTTGCTTATTGTTCTCATAACTTTGACTTTTTGGTTGTTATTTATTACTTTTTGATAAGTAAATAAGTCCCATATATCCCTACTACCGTTTACGAATTCCAAAAAATAATGAAAAAAATATTTTTTCCAATTTTTTTTGTAATAATGTGTCACCCCCTGTTGGTGCGGGCGATCCTCGCACCATTAATTAATTCATTGCGGGTCGCCTGCCACACATACGCACCCGGGGGTTTATAATTAAATATCGAACGGTATGACGTCCACCAATCAAAATCGTAAATAGCGAGGACGTCATTACGCGACGCCTACAGTAATTAAACCAATTAAAATCATTGTGCTGGGAGTAATTTCTATGGAATTTGAGTGAATCGTCAACTCCCATCGACACCACCAGTGGACTTGCTGACTTAACCCCTTCGATGGTTCATTTTTCCATTCTAGTCTATTCCTTTCTTTTTTATTTATTTCTTCACAGGTGGTCCGCCTCCGCAGCTACCGATGCCACGAGCATTCGTTCTAGCCTTTTTGTTTGTTTTTTTACTTTGTAAAATGAAAATTAACTTAAACAGACTTTCACGCTGGCAGCTTGTCGAAAATTGCATTGTGATTTTTGGAACAGATACTAACGAGAGTACTTGAATAATTTTTCAGAGAAACTTGCCCAAGCTACTGTAATACTTTTCATAAAACTTCTGGATTCCTCCTGCGCCTAACGTTTCGCCAATCATCCTGTTGACTTCTTCAGAGCTTGGCTGAAATTGGCTCGTATTTTACCCTGTACCTGCTTTTATATTGAGGGGGGGGGGAGCTAAATGATTCCAATATTGAAAAATTTACAAGCCTTTATGGAGAGGAAATCAAGCGCAAAAGCAGAACGTTTGAATATCACCGACTGAAACTGGTAAGATTACTCTGTACACTGACCTTTGTGTTACGTTGTAAAGACCATAACTTCATCCCCAATTTTCTTAAAATATCCCATCATGTCAAAACCTCGTCGGCTTACAAAATTCTTCGAAAATCTAGTTTCGCTTTACTTCGAGAAAGAATTCATCACACCCGTAAGAAAATAGACCTAATCAATAAGACTCTTCGGTCTCTACATCTTAAAATTGCATCCATCTTGTCTCCATCCGAGTTGGATACCCTCTCAAACAAGCTTTAAATCTCCGTTTATCTTCTACCCAGAATCACATTCCGAAATTTGAAAAATTAACGTCAACACTAGGGAAACCATCAAACTCTTCTCAAATACCAAACACTGTGATAAAAGTATCATTGCACCAACTTCTGGAAACGGAAAAATCAATTCTTTGAAAAGGTTCCAACTTTGTCCTTGTTCCACGTATTATCCTAAAAGAGGAAATCATTTCAAATGTCGAGTGTATCCTAAACAAGCTACCATTTCAAACAGCTGATGAAATTCGATTTGAAACGCACAAATCCTTAAAAAATCAAATCTAATTCTAATATTGCAACGCCTGAAAGCCTAAAGCAGATAAAGAAAATGCTACGGTGGTCATGAACACAAACGAATATCACGAAAAGATTCAATATATTCTTACAGACGGATCATATCGTCATGTCATGTCATCTTTGGAGTGCAACCTTAAATCTCTCATTAAGGCTTCTTCTCTATCAGACTCCGTGAAAAAATCTGTCACCCCTCATGACTCTAAAATTCCTTGTCTCTACGGATTCACAAACTCAAAAACCATGATTACCCCTTCGACCTATTGTCATCACCATTGGTTGTGCAAACATATTCTCGAGCAAAATATCTAGCTACTGACAGTTTCGTACTTAATTACTTTCACTTCATTGAATAAATAAAAAGCATTACATTAGACACACAAGATATTCTGGTTAGTTTCGACGTTGAATCTGTCTTTACTAAAGTTCCTAATCCTGAAAGTCTCACTATCATTTCATATATATTCAAATCCGAAAATCTGGAACCAAACCTTCTCATTTTAATTGAAAAATGCTTGCCTGGAACATATTTTTCTTATAACGGTCAAATTTTTGAACAAACGTCGGGAACAGCTATGGGTTCTACACTGTCACCAGTCATGGCGAATATATTTATGGAAGCCTTTGAGAAGAAAGCTCTCGACACGTTCCATCTGAAAAAAATATTATGGAAACGTTTCGTAGATGATACTTTTGTTATTTGGCCTCATGGTCAGTAATCTCTAGAAGATTTTCTTAAATCTTTGATAAAATAAAAATAAAACTGAAATTCTTGCAAGTAATCAATTCTTCTACCAACGAAAAATCCGAAAGTCTGTAGAAATCTATAAGGAACTAACTAACAATCTTAACCGCGACTCAGGTCTCTATCTGTCACCAATGTGGGAATCAGTCATCCGAGACGGCGTTTTTGCCCCTCAAGCAATATAAGAGCAGGCACAGAGTGACATACGAGGCAGTTTCACTCAAGCTCTGAAGAAGCCAACAGGATGATTGGCGAAACGTTAGCTAGTTCGGCTCAACAAAAAGCGACGCAGAAGGAATCCAGAAGTTTTATAAAAAGTAGTATTTGCATACTTTACAACAAAGACTGGAGTGGTCGTGAAACAATTCTGTTCAAATAAACGACTTGGTTTGTTATTGTTATAAATGATAATGGTCCACCATTAAGATGGCATTTAGTCCTAGTGGGATATATTGTAGACCAATAATAGAGCTATGTCCGTTGCCGCAGTCGTAAGATTTGTATCATATTAATTACTATTTAAGTGAGAGGTGAAGGTTTTATTATTTGTTTCTTTTTATTCATTCATGTTTAATTCAGTTATGGACAATATCTATTGTGGTTTCCTTTATTCTTTTTTTTTGTTCGATACTTATTAAAACATACATGTTTTAGCGGGTGGCTTATTTTAATGTAAGAATAACGGTTTTATCAATATCAACAGGTAATGGTGATCATCAGGAAGCTCCCGGGAGCCATCAACCACTCGACGTTGATGAGCACCCTGTTTCAACTCCATTTGTGCGTAACGCTGTTATCTAATCGAAGGATACGATTTTCTCCCAATTTGTTAGTGCAACAATTTTCATACTCTTAAGTGCGCAGTCCTTGGATTAACATTGAATGTTAATGATAAACTTTTACTTTTTGGTTGTAATTTGTTAGAGCTCCAAATTAAATAAATTCATAAACTGAGATTTTTGATGGTGTGTCTTCTTATGAACTTCTTGATATGAACATATGTCCACGAAACAATCATTATAAAATTTCATTAGCTTATGTTAAATATGCATCAAGTGTGCATCAAAGGGCATTATCAGGAGCACAACTTTTTTTTTGTTTCTGGAAATGCAAGTCCGTGATTTGTATTGTATGTTCTTCAATAAATAAATGGTTGTCAACTGGCACATTTTCAGGTGAATATTTTTTGGCTTAAATGGCTTAAATTTACTGATTTTTACCACTAACGTTAACCAAATTATTATGAAAAGTGTCAAAATGTGACCCCATAAAAAGACATCTAAACCATTAAGATCCGGCGGATCTTGCTGGCTATTGTTGATACGAACTCAATCTTGTACCAGATTTGATGCCACAATTGAGGCGGGACAAGTGAGGTCTAGATGATACCTAATAATGCCTACCCGTACGGACAAGATAAAACTGAATAAGAAAGCAGTGGCGTTCCATTCTTTTCTTTACCTGCTACAAATAAAAAAAGTGTCGTGTACCTGCCTCCTCTGGAAGCACAGAATGGATGTAAAAAAATTCGCAAGGATATCTGCAATAGTCTCTAAGATAATATAAAATAAGACTTTTTACTGCAAGCTTTACGACGCAGCATCTCAAATTGTAAGACGTTTATTGGCACACCGTATAACTTACAAATTGTAATATTTTCTCCCCCCATTTCGCTCCAGAAATTTCAGCATTACGCGACGTCCCACATAAATCACCCCGTCCTCGTTGACTGCGCCACATAAGGTTTACGCGAAAATTAAACCTCAATCCACCCCGGCCAACCCAAACGCTCTTTTGTCGTCGAAATCCCATTCCGGAAATCAGGCAAATTATTCACAGAACATACTAATCGCTTTAAAAATGTCGACGCGCAACGTTTCGTAGGGTCAGCTTCAGGTAACGTGTGATCGTTTGATTTACGCGGTCGGGGCGGCTCACAGCCGACCACTAAAACAGTCGACGGCGTCCCGTTAGAAAAACGCGAGTGCCTACCAGATGGCCGATTGGTGTTTTGGTCAAATGACGGATTTTTGCCGCGCTACCAACTGTCCGACCGTAGTTGCATACGAGATTTCAGGTAGACGCTTACAAAAGGATCCGTAGGGGCGCAAGTGTGGGAAAAATGTCACTATTATTGTAGCCGGAGGTCATTAACGAAAACCGGACCTTTTTTCTTGCTCGGAATGACGAATGAATCGAGTTTTGCGAGTGCTAATCGTAGACCCAAACTTATGCGCATTCCTCAATCCCTATGGTTATAATATAAGTATACATGGATCACCTCGGTATAAGTCAGCTAACCATGATCACGCTGTATTGCACTAGGTCACAAAATAAATGAAAAAAGGATAAGAAAATGAGATGTAGCGCCTCAGACGGAGTGAACCACGCAAACCCACTTTATAAGAGTTAACAATTCGCTTGTCCGTCATTGCGACCCAAAGGATCTATCGTGAATCTTTGCATAGCTATAGAGCTTTATCTAGGTTCGTCTCTCTGATTAAACTTTACAGTTTCGATAGCGGAGTTCCTTGGTGTAGCTCGTTGCTTCTGGTTTGGTCAGGCTCAGCGAATGGAAACACATTCTAGATAGGTCTCTTCCTGGCAGTGTTTTTTTCAACTTCCATTACGGTCAGCCAGCAGTACACCTACCATATGCTCCAAAGTTACTGGGACGTTAATTTCAATTCGTATTTTGTAGCAATGGAAGATCACAGACCAAAGTCCCTATAAGTTCGAAGAAAATAATGACTTTTTGGGAGATAAAAACCCTGAATATGTTTTGTGATCTATTTAAAACAAAGTCATTATAATTATCGCCATCAATTAGATCTCCATAGGCATATACCCGAGGTGCTCAGCAAGAAAATAGAGTTGTAAACACTGAGTTTGAACGACCAAATGAGGTCTTCAGCAGCATAGTCAGTCAGCGGCTAGAAAATGTAACTTTGTGCGATGAAGTAAAGCGGTCGTCGATAATTAATAACAACAGTATTCAGGTGCAGTAAGAAAAATTTTGATTTAGCTGGAAGACTCGGGCAATAGTGAAATAAAGGAATAAAATACTATACTGATTAGAAAGCCAAAATCGAATACAGTTTCGATAGTGCGGTTCCTAGGTGTAGCTCGTTGCTTCTGGTTTGGTCAGGCTCAGCAAATGGAAACGCATTCTAGATAGGTCTCTTCCCCGCAGTGTTTTCTTCAACTTCCATTAGGGTCAGATGTCTCTTAAGCGAGCAGTAGACCTAGCATATGCCCCAAAGTTAGTGGGACGTTAAATTCAATTCGTATTTTGTAGCAAAGGAAGATCACAGACCAAAGTCCCTACAAGTTCGAAGAAAATAATGACTATTTGGGAGATAAAAACACTGAATATGTTCTTGTGATCTATTTAAAATAAAGTCATTATAACTATAGAGATGATTAGATCTCCATAGGCATATACCACACGTGCTTAGCAAGAAAATAGAGTTGTAAACATATACCAAACACCCTGTGAGTTTGAGCTACCAAATGAGGTGTTCAGCAGCATAGTCAGTCAGTGGCTAGAAAATGTGGCTTTATGCGATGAAATAAAGAGGTCGTCTATAATTAGTAACAGCAGTATTTAGGTGCAGTACAGAAAAATTTTGGCTGGAAGACTTGATCAATAGTGAAATAAAGGAATAAAATACTATACTGATTAGAAAGCCAAAGTCGAATACATATTATTAGGGTTTCAACTTTTTCTAAATAAGCGGATTCGCTTGCGGGCGATTTATTTTTTAATATGGAGGATCAATCTGGCAAAACACGCGAAACGGCCATTACAAATTTAAAAACCGTCGCGATAGACTGGTACGTAGTGCCTGGGGACATTGTAAGTGGAAATATGACTCAAAGTCGCCCTAAGCTTTGATTGCCTTAAATAGTTATATTTGCTGAGGTATGTATTGCAATATGACTGCTGAATTTACAATCTGATGAAGTTTGTCTGTAGTATGGAAACAGTTTAACTTTTATTGCTTATAATCTCGATAAGCAGACGTCATGGTGACTTTGTCAGCAACACTGCTGGAACTGAATTCTTCCTTAAGAGTCTGGTGACATTTGTTAAAATTCGTGTGACGTCGTGATCTGTGAGATGGCTAAACTGCGCAGTTCAAGCCGCCCGTTCGCAGCTTACTTATATCGATTACGAGGAAAACTTAATTTTCAATTAACAGTTACCGCGGAATTCAATCATTAACTTGTACGGGCTCGATCCAAAAGAGATTAATTCTGAAAACAAATCATACACAGACGCCTAGACGATGTTGCAGCGTCGGCTTCCAGTGGCGGCGGAGCCAGATAAATGAATTTAATTACAAAAATAATATTTCTGTCCACTTGGTGTCCATTTGTTACCCATAGGCGTTCGTGCCTTTTTTATCTACAAGCAAAAGAGAAAACTGTACCTACCTCTTTATACCCAAAGGCGTCAAAATTGAACCATTTCACGAAGATCTTAACTTTCTATTTTGAAGTGCAAATTCTTCCGCCGCCACTGAGCGAGCGGCTTCCTTCGTGTCTATTTATTTCTTGGGAAATGTTTAATTACCGGTATATACACTGACAAATTCATTTGGCATCGGCACTAAAGGCCCCGACTTTTAGATGTACGTGGTTAATCTAAATACGTGAAGGTGTTTAAAATTAGCCGCTTTTAATTTCCATTCACCGAAGATTTCCGCGGAGTATCCCGCTCTGGCCGTCGAAACGGTAATCTAGAAAATTTAGTTTTCGCACTAAACGGATATCGAATCATGCACAAAGCTACAATAATTTAGTTTTCGCACTAAACGGATATCGAATCATGCACAAAGCTACAATAATTTATCCACAATGTTGTTGTCAACCTAAAGGTTTGACATAAACAAGTAAGCAAGTGAGCAAGTAAAGTTTGACGTAAGCAAGCAAGTACACCGACGCTTTTCCAACCTCAACGCTCCTTTGCATTTCTTTGAAAATCCATTGACTTTATTTTTCTTAGTTTTTATTAACCCACACTTCACTTCCTTTACTTACCATTTCATCTATTTCTTTTCTAATTTGGAAATGGAAAACGCCAAAAATGACGAAGGAAATTGCACTTTGCCGAAAACAGGGAAATACTTTTACTTGATCTGTTTTTTTTATTTACTCATTTATCAACGATTCACAACAACAACAAACGAGAATTATTTAGAATTCCAATGGAAAATGTTGATGAGTCGATCAAGCGAATCGGAGCACAGAGATAAAGAGAGAACACAGTATGAGCGGGTCTAATTGCTCCAGCAGCGTTATGCAGGTTAAATTTGTCAAGAATTGCATGGTATTAAAGGTTACAGGAATTGAAAGTATTTCAACTCAATTGTAATTGTCCAGAATGTGTAATTTGTAAGCTATTGACTTTAAAAATGTATGCCCCACCAACGAGAGAAGAGAGGAGAGTCCTTAGTATTTTTGCTAATGACACCAAGCACCTGGAAAGCTTTATTAATAGCAATATCCAGTAAAGACTGGCATCCAGTGGAACTGGATCTTTGATACTCATCTATAATATATTCCATAATGGCTCTTGATCTAGAAAAGGGAATGACTTTACATTTGGAAAAGTTTAAGGCACTTGTCATTTTTGTAACACCAAAGTTATTAAAGTTGCATTGTAACTTGCCACCATCGTCAGGTGATTAAATAATAAGCCTTCAGTTCAGCCCAGTGGTATACTTTTTTACATCTCGGATAGTAATTTGATAGTAATTTAAGTGGTGACCGAAGTCGCAAAATTTATTTTTTCCGAAATGGAGGAAAATGCTAAATACCTGGAATAGGCTAGGCGATTCGTGGATACTGATGTTTGCCAAAATAAAGATTGTTGCTACCCTAGCAATGCCAGTCACTTTAATTTCATTCTATCTTCAGATTTAACCATTCTGACAGTCGTCAGCGAATTGTTGGTAATGATTAATGTTTTTTACCAGTTGAAATATATTTTTCTAATTTTTGAATTAGAGGCTCGTCATTTTTTCTCTTGTTCTTACTCACCATCAAAATATGTCGCCTTTCACGGCAACGGTTTTTCTTTAAGAACCCGGATCGTCCAAGAGGTCCCGTAGCAAAAAAAATCCCACACCTGAACAGAGAGCCGTATTCCCATGGGCCGAGCGACGAAGCATGTTCCGCCGCGACGGATCGAAGATAATTATTCCTTTTGTAATTACTTCACACGGGACACCCCGAGTGACCCTGTGAGGACAGTGGACCACCCCGAGCAGCGGACGTCACGTTACCGCGGCCGTGGTCTAAATCGCGAGGGCCCTCTGGCGTCCATTATAATGCAAATGGGTCTCAACCAGTGCCTAACCAGGTGTTATTTTTCGATGGACAGGCCATTCTCTCGGAGGTATCAAAACGCTAACGACTCGTACAGGGACGGCGTTACGGAATTCTTCCGGTCGCAGAAATGAGCCCATATAAATTTTAATTTTATATAAAATTAATTTAAAATAAATAACGAAGTATCGAAGAACCATAAAAGGTTCCGCAATTATTCATAAATGTAGCATTTTTTAAATAATAACAATATTCAAAAATAGATAATGGAATAAAGTTTCCAATTTCAAATTTAATTTTGAGGATAATTAATTTCAAATAACTGACAAAATGTGTTTTACTTAATTGTTTTTAAAAATATCCGATAGAATATCTACCCGTAAGATCACTAATTATATTTTACTTGCCAATTGTATGGTTGTATCTGATTCACATTTGATAAATCTAGTACTGCAAAAGCGGATTCTTAAAATAATACTTAGATAGTAGATAGTTCAAAAAATATGTAGATATATAGATCTAATTCTACAAGCAAAAGCATATCCCGAACTGATGTAGCCTTAATTACCTTACCGGAAATCGTGGACGATATGAGGTACAAACGGCAACAATTAATATTTTCAATGCACCAAGATACTTAATAAATATTTAAAAATCAATAAAAAACTTTTTGTTTGAAATGGGTAGGAAAGGACGTTATAATACAAAAAATACTATCATAATATAAACATTATATAATCTAAATGGAAAAATATTTAATCAAATATGAGTGTATATAATGACAAACTATTCTCGGATGTGACTATAAACTCTTTGCTATGTCGTCATTATGTTCTGGACATGGCACACACATTCTAATGGAGGACTACGAACTTGAGTACCCTTTAAATCGATTTTCTATAACAAGAATATTTCCCAATCTTTTCCTAATTCTAATTTTCCTAATTTATGTCCTTGAAAACAAAGATAAATGCCAACCTGAACCATATAATGAAAAATAGAACAAACTCCACTGTGAATAGTGGTCTGGATTTTGATATCACATTTGAAAAAAAGCTTCAACCTTCAAGAGAAATTTTAAACTACAATTTCAATTAAAGAATACTTCTATAATTTATGAGCTTCCCCACCCCTATTATGATCGGTATGCCAATGAGCCTTGGACAAAACTTTGTGGATTTTTTTAGTATAGCTCATTTAGTTTTTTTTTTTGGTTAATAACTTTGATTCCGGTTGCCTTTAAACAAATGTCCGGTTACGGTCCTGTCGTCCGCAAATTTCGGTTGCTCGCGCAAATATTTGCATTTTGAATATTTGATTCGTCATGCCCGTATCGAGAGCATGGCCGTCGTCACACTTGATGAAAAATCCGTTATAGCGTTTACTTTTTATATGGGATTTTATATATTGGGGAGGAATATTATTTCTGGAGGAGTGGAGACGGACGAGAGGGAAAAAAAAGAAAAAATAGAACGCGGCGCGCGGTTTTGAGTTTCCGAATAAATTTACATTTTATTGGAGGAGGGGCGGAAGAAATGAGATCTATTCATCGAAAATTTACACTCCATTCGTGATAAATGATTCTCGAGTGCGAATTATACAGGATGGTTCATTACGCTGTCTCAGCAACGTGAAATTTAAAAAAAAAGTTCATGTATCTTCAAAAATCCTTTGTTTATGCGTTTCCGTCTAACATGCTTTAATAATTTTAACAATCAAAAATAGACTACGTCACTATTTATCCATTATAAATGTTGTAGAACGCATATAAGATAATGTTTTCCTTAAACAATAAAAATCCAAATAGGCTCATATATATATATATATATATATATATATATATATATATATATATATATATATGTATATAGGACCGATACCCCAATTAACTAAAATTTGTTATATATATATATATATATATATATATATATATATATATATATATATATATATATATATATATATATATATATATATATATATATATATATATATATATATATATATATATATATATATATATATATATATATATATATATATATATATATATATATATATATATATATATATATACACATTAATTTATTGATTAGCCATATTGATGATACCCTCTTTTTAAAGCTTTATCTAAAGCTTCAATCATTATTATTGTTTATTTTACTTCTAATTAGTTCTTTAATTTCATCTATATTGTCATGCCGTCCAAAATCAATTTTGTTATTTAAGTACCCCTAATATGCAACATATTCCACAAGTGTCATAATTTCATAATTAAATAAAAGACGTTGGGATGATGATGCGTGGTCAACCAAGTGAGAATTTTATTTCTGGTTAATTCTGGGCTTGATGTAAAAATAACTATAACATCACGGTAAAAATACATCTGATACTTTTCTTCTGATTTGGTTGCAATTTGGTAGCGTAGTTTCTGGTGCTGAGGGGCTGATTTGGCCCTAACTAAATAAAAATTAAACAGTGGCGCTAGGGCGGGCGGGCAAATTTATAAAATTTACTGATAAAAATGTACGCCACTGAATTAAAATTAAATTTCGATACTTCCCTGACATAGAGCGACTGAAACTTTTTCGTCTCTTCAATTTTTTTCATATCTTGATTTGCTTACGAGGTAAAAAATAAAAATTATATATATATATATATATATATATATATATATATATATATATATATATATATATATATATATATATATATATATATATATATATATATATATATATATATATATATATATATATATATATATATATATATATATATATATATATATATATATATATATATATATACACACGTATTGATTCACGGATGGAAAAATGTGATGACACTATATTCCGGGATATCATCCGTTCGCTCGTTGAACTCCGACTGGAATCCTGCAAATCCTGCATCCGACTGAAATCCTGCAGACGTTTCGCCAAAATCTTACTTGGCATCTTCAATCCTCGCGCTCCGAAAACACTTCGAACACTGGGAGGTTATCGGCGGTGCGTGCGGTATTTATACTCTGCGCCGGAGATGGTAACGGTGCTGCTTGTGCGTGGGGGGAGGTGGCTCCGCCCCCTGAATTGTCGCATTGTTAATTTCGCCCGATCGTAGTTGCGATGTCCCCGTTGGCTGCTGCGCATCGCTCTGCTGTTTGATTATCGTTCTCCACGTGTTGGATAAATGCAGAGCGTCGTCTCTCGTATTGAGGTGTCCGGACTTTTCTATTTCGATGGCCTCTCGTATAATCCTAGTCCTAAAATCAGGAATATTAGCTATTTGTTTGCAAGTGCCGAAATCAATTTTATGGCCTGTCTGATGTTGGTGCTGAAACAAAGCAGATGTTGTTTGTTTGTTTCTTATGGCTAAACGATGTTCCTCGAGCCTGGCTGAAATCCTTCTGTTGGTCTGTCCCACATACGTCAGGCTGCACGATCCGCATGCTACACTGTATACTCCTTGGTTTTCCAGATTAATTTTTTTGTTTTGTGTGTGTTGGTTTTCTATAGACAGTGTGTTCCAAGTGTCCATCTTCGGTCCTTGTGATGTGCACATCTAAAAAGAGCAGACTGTTATCCTCTTCAAGTTCTATTGTAAATTGAATCCTTGGGTGAATGGAATTCAGATGATCTAGGAATTTCAAAAGCTCCTCCTTGCCAAAAGGCCATACAACAAATACGTCATCAACGTATCTTGTCCATAGTTTTGGCTTCAGATTTGCCTTCTCTATTGCTTTCTTTTCGAAGTAAATCATGAAGAGGTTGGTAATCACAGGTGAGAGAGATGATCCCATTGCTGCTCCATCTATTTGTCGGTAAATTATCCCGTTTTACATAAAGTAAGCGTAGTAGAGATTTTGGCGAAACGTCTGCAGGATTCCAGTCGGAGTTCAACGAGCGAACGGATGATATCCCGGAATATAGTGTCATCACATTTTTCCATCCGTGAATCAATACGTGAGTATATATATATATATATATATATATATATATATATATATATATATATATATATATATATATATATATATATATATATATATATATATATATATATATATATTCTCACGTATTGATTCACGGATGGAAAAATGTGATGACACTATATTCCGGGATATCATCCGCTCGCTCGTTGAACTCCGACTGGAATCCTGCATCCGACTGGAATCCTGCAAATCTTGCATCCGACTGGAATCCTGCAGACGTTTCGCCAAAATCTCACTTGGCATCTTCAATGCTCGCGCTCCGAAGTGTTCGAAGTGTTTTCGGAGCGCGAGCATTGAAGATGCCAAGTGAGATTTTGGCGAAACGTCTGCAGGATTCCAGTCGGATGCAAGATTTGCAGGATTCCAGTCGGATGCAGGATTCCAGTCGGAGTTCAACGAGCGAGCGGATGATATCCCGGAATATAGTGTCATCATATATATATATATATATATATATATATATATATATATATATATATATATATATATATATATGTTTATATATATATATATATATATATATATATATATATATATATATATATATATATATATATATATATATATATATATATATATATATATATATATATATATATATATATATATATATATATATATATATATATATATATTATATATATATATATATATATATATATATATATATATATATATATATATATATATATATATATATATATATATATATATATATATATATATATATATATATATATATATATGTTTATATATATAAACAATTCCTAAAATTTTCTTCGTCCAACATTCAAATCGATAACGACATATTAATTTAAAAATTATTTTGTTCAGTTGTGGAAGTGTTTGACCTTTTGGAACTAACATTGGTAACTCTCGTATTTTCGAAAATAAATTTCCTAACTGACACCAACCGCAGGTCTACTAGTGTAGTGTCAGTCTTGACCAATAGAGTTGACAAAATTATGATTTAATAGATTAATGAACATGACTTAGCGGCACTCTTGCTCTTTCTCCTTATTACAGATGATTTTATTAGAGATTACAATTCCGGGAAAGCCACTTCTTTGGACTTTCGATAGACGAAATTCCCAACTTTTATTAGCTGTAGTCGGATTTCTTAAAACAACTATTATACAGGATTATCGAATCCTTTTTATCTTTAAAATTAAAATTTAGTACTGACGTGCTTCGATTTCGAAGGTTCTGCTTATCAGACTGAAGTTCACACCTTTGTTTACGTATTTGGGTTATAACGGTCTTGCAGATATGGAACTATGAATAGGTAATATTACCTTAATAATCCTCATTTTTATACAGGATTATGAAATCTACTTGATATTATTTCCTTTTTGTTTTCTTACATAGATACTACTTTCTCTTAGTCTTGATGAATTTTTGTAGTAGGAGTTAAATTATTTTGTTTTTTATTCAATTTCATTGTAATGATTATGAACTTTTATGTTTTATCAAAAAGCATTTATTTATTCATCAAAATTATTGTTGTCCCCTTCAAAGTAATGTACTACATTTTTTGCAATCCTCGAATCACTTCTGGTATAGCCTTGAGTTCTGCCAGCGATTATTTTCTTTATCTCCTCAATCGTTACAAACCTAGTTCCTTTCATGGGTTTCTTGAGTTTTGGGAACAGGAAAAAGTCGCAGTATCTGGTAATACTCTTTATGGAGAGTATGAGCTAGTAGTAAGAAATCTTGATGTACTTGATGTCTTGGCCATTCTGGGTTCTTCCATTGGGACGACTTGCCTGTAGTTTCGACGTTATAACCATATACCATGATTCGTTACCAGTTATGATTTTTTAAAGCATATCACATCATTGACATCGCTTTTGAGCCATGCTCCTTCGACGGTAATTTTGTTCAACATTCTGCTGTTTAGGAACAAATTAGGGTGCTACACGTTTTATACCCAATAGTAATTAGACGATTCCATTTTCTTACACAAAATTTTATGCAAATTCTGTCTTCCATTTTTTTTGAGAGCAGAAAATTGCCGTCTAACGTCTAAGTAACCTTGCAAACTGGCTGAAAATGCGAACATTTATTTGGGAGATGTACGTAGCCCACATAATTACAAAAGTCGCTGTATTTTTTGAACACACCTCGTATATAAGTATAAATAGATATAAAATATATAAGGATAAAGATCAAATCGAGTTTTTAGGCAGTATTTTTGTTACGCAAACGTCTCCATCGTGTTAATAGTCGGAAACAAACGAGCGTGTGCAAAACAAGTTTCGACCACCCACACCGGTCGCGTTTATTTAATTCCACAAAACACACACACACGCGCACTACCAAAATTAAACCGATCCGTAATTAAAAGCGTTTCATTACTACGGTCGCGCGATTGCCAAATCGCTCATTCGACGGCGATGAGAAGTATTTTTATTTTCGCGCGTGATGTTTGAAATTTTATTTTCGGTGCGACAAAGCCAACGGCGACGATATTTTATTAATTCGGGTATAATATAACGAAAACTTTTTTCCTGCCAGCGTCGAGATTAATTTATCCCGTCGTAATTATTATTTCGGAATGGGAAAACAACTAAATCACGTGGCGTTGACCGCCGCGTATTTTTTTTAAATAAAAATAACGATTGTCCACGCCGTTAAAGGACGGTAGACCAGATTGGTGTCCATTTTCGATTAGTTTCCAAGCAACGACGCGCGATTTCTTGAAGGCTTCGGAAAAATGGTACAGGGTGAACCGTTTATCTCTGAAAACACACTAGAATGCTAAACCGAAAGTTCTATGAAATAATGGATATTTTTAAAATGATTTCTATTACATCGGGTGCGATGTAAAAAAATCATTATAAAATAACAAAATCACATACCCAATTTCCAGATCTTAGAATATCTATTCTTAAATTTAAGTTAAGTTTTTTGCATAGGCAAGCCATTATTACTCAGTTCTGGTTACGTTCCTAGTTGATGAATGAAGTTAACTAATACTAACCAAAACTAGTAGAAATTTCAATATATTTTTATGAATATCGCCTCCCATGCTTTCCGAAATAAGGTACGTGCTACCTTTACAAAACTTGCTGACGTTTCGCCAATCATCCTGTTGGCTTCTTCAGAGTTTGATTGAAACAGGATGATTGGCGAAACGTGAGCAAGTTCGACTCAGCAAAAACCGACGCAGGAGGAATTGAGAACTTTTGTAAAAAGTACTACAGTAACCTGTGCAAGTTTCTTTGAAAAATTAAAATACGTGTTAAAATGTACGATGTTCCTGAGTAAGAACAAGCGACAAGATGATGATGATGAGGATAACAAATAACGACCTTTCTCATATATTTCATTTGTTTGAAACATTGTCAATTCTCATTTAATCAATTGATTTATCACTTTACATATCTGATGATGCTATTTAAGTGAAATATTTCTTTAAAATTTGAAACTATATTTCGGAAATGTGGTAAAGAACCTCCATTAGGTATGCGGTATTGATTTCATTGCAGAATTCCTTCTTTTTATCTACTGCAGGTACTACCACCCCGGTTTGGGTCAATTTATGGGTTTTTCTTATTGTTATTCATTCACCAACGCTGAAAATGGTGCGCTAAAGGCTTCCAGGTACGATACTCCTAAAAAGGAAAGAATTTTATTATAACAGAATATATAATAATTGCACATAACTTATAGCATTAGGTGCCCTTATTTTCTATTAAATAAAAAACAAAAAACAATATTTTTATTATATTAATTATTTAATTAAATTAATTGATATTGATATTTTTAAAAACGCCAAACCTGCTAAATAAATTTACATAGAAGGCTTTGAAATACAATTTTTTTGAGCACCGTCAAAGTACTAATATCGCAACGCTCTGCAGATTAATTTAATTCTTTGCGATAAAGGCAGTTTTAAGCACCTTTAAAGTAAGTTTATCACCAATTTTACATTTTTTGCAAGTACTTTAATTTAAAAAATATATTCATCGAAACTAAGCTTAGCCAATAAGATTCTTTTTTCGCACATCAGTTACAAATTAATATTCAACCCATGGCAGATGAAAAATGAAACTTCAAAGAATGGAGTAAATAAATGGATTTAATTTTAGAAATGTCAAAGCCAGGTTTTGGAAACACTGAAGATGGCAATACTCCTAAGATCTTTTTTAAAAACCCCCAGAAGAGTTCAGATAAAAGCGGTTTGGATAAAATTTAATAACCCGACATGGCATTGGCATATGGTTATCAAATAAATTTCGAAAATTTTAAGTACTATTCAGAAGAAACAAAAGAAAGAATATTTAGATTTGTTCTCATACGCTTACATAGGGTAGAGATAATTAAAAACTCTTCATTTATCAGTTAAAGATTACAAAATACTCAGAGAAATAGAGACTCAGAACACTGCCTCTAATAGGGATCTAATTAACAGATATAATTAAGTTACTCCAAAATGGAAAGAATCCTTTTCTCCTGATATTTACAAATTAATAATGTGCTCATCAGAATTCTAATGATAAAATTCCAAATAAATTTTTTTCTAATTATAAAGATACTTTTTCTGGGATAATACCCTATATCATAATAATCGTTTAAGATAAATATAAAAATATAGCTATAAACAATATAGGCTAGATCAATTAGTCAAGATTTGGTGCTTTTCTTTAAAGACATGCCGTACAGCTTTTCGCCAGTTCTCTGGTGTCTCTTCTTCGATGGCTTGATAAAACAATAGCTTCAAGTGCTTTTATTTCAAATGTCACGTTGTTTTGCTACATAGAAGGTTTTGAAATACAAATTTTTTGAACACCGTCAAACAAAGTATTCATATTTGAAAGTCTTGCACTTTAATTAAATGATAGGAAGTGATGGTAGTTTTGTTATAACCTGCCAAAATATGTGAAAGAGTTTCAATTTGCTCAGGAGAAAACAAATAGCAGAGTACCCCAATAAATTAATTGCAGTGTACCTGCTCCTATATTACACACCGAAATTCCGAAATAGCATACATTTTACATTTTAATGACAAAAATGTCTGATTATTTGACATATATCAAACTACATGTTTCTAAATTAAAATATAGTACGCCACTGTTGTTTTTTTCCGCCGCTTTTGGTTTTCAAAATAGAAACCGTAATGCCTCATATAATTTATTCTTATTTTTCCTATTTGCTTTATCATCTAGAGTAATAAAAGTGGAGATAAAATAAAAATAACACCAAAGCTGTGGTGGGAAATAAATGTGCTTTGGTTTTTTTTCGACGAGGATTATGTTAACTATTATTATTATTATTGATATTAAAATTAAATTTATGTTGGAAATAATTATTGCTAAAAGTATATATAAAAAAAGTTCATTTCGTTGTCAACAAAAAGAACCCACCACCGGCTGCCCACGCTCGCCAAGTTGCACGCCGAGAAACAATTAACGTCCGAAATCGATATAATTGACACTCGGCGGTCGCTTATTAAATAACATGGCCGCCGCGCGTCGTCGTACAATCACATATAAAGCGCCCCCAATCCCCCTCCCATTTACATGAATAATAACGAAAAATAACCGTGCATTATTACGCCCGATACGGATCTACATACGAAAATTAGATTTTTTCGTACCACCCCATTACACCGTGTGTAACTTTAATCGGTTTTCTTGTTCCGTTTCGTGTCGGGCCGAGGAAATCAAAGCAAAAATGATCGTCGCCTCCACGATGTCGCCTGAGAGTGAGGTGGGGGAAGAGATCAAAAAATCGACCGCTATAGATAAATTGAAAAAAAAATTGTAATAATAAAAATAAGAAATTAATAGAAACGAGAAAGAAAAAGTATAGGAAATTAAATTTTCATTTGTGTCAAATAATTAGTTATTTATTTAAAACAGCACCACTACCAAAACCAACCTATTACAAGACAATTACTTAACAATAAGGAAATGGCAGAATCTTCTGAACAAAAGCCGAACAGTGCTCTTGGCATGTCTAATAAATCTAAACTTAATTCCTGAAGAGCATTAACACAGCATTTCCACAGTAACAGTGCTGTATGGTTTTGATATTATTGAGTGTTAAAATGGGTCTAAACTTTCTTTTAAGGTTATTTACAATACGTGCCGATAGACTGCCAAGGCAGTGTTTCGATCACCAATTGTATATTCAATATCCCTATTAAACACAAAGCAATTTCCACGATGGTTCAGGACATCTTAAGTTGTCCAAAACATCTCATCTCCTTTGTCTCTCCGCACAGCTAGGATTCTAGCTCGATTTGGAATAACGAAAAATTATTTCACAAAATTTACGTATAAAAAAGGGTTGTATAAACTCAACCATATTAAACCGTGCACTCTATGTAATCTCCAAGATGATGATACACACACACACACACACACACACACACAGACACACACATACACACACAATGTTCAGGTGTTTTCGGAGCGCGAGCATTGAAGATGCCAAATGAGATTTTGGCGAAACGTCTGCAGGATTCCAGTCGGATGCAAGATTTGCAGGATTCCAGTCGGAGTTCAACGAGCGAACGGATGATATCCCGGAATATATATATATATATATATATATATATATATATATATATATATATATATATATATATATATATATATATATATATATATATATTCTCACGTATTGATTCACGGATGGAAAAATGTGATGACACTATATTCCGGGATATCATCCGTTCGCTCGTTGAACTCCGACTGGAATCCTGCAAATCTTGCATCCGACTGGAATCCTGCAGACGTTTCGCCAAAATGCCAAGTGAGATTTTGGCGAAACGTCTGCAGGATTCCAGTCGGAGTTCAACGAGCGAACGGATGATATCCCGGAATATAGTGTCATCATATATATATATATATATATATATATATATATATATATATATATATATATATATATATATATATATATATATATATATATATATATATTTATATTTATATTTATATTTATATTTAATTTATAATAAAAGTTAAGAATCCAATAGACAAATGTTCTAGATCAGGACACTTGGAAGCAAGCTGAAGTTATACCCGTTGCAAAGAAAGAGTGTCCAGGTGGCATTAACGATTTTCGACAAATCAGTTTATTGAAAAAAAAATGCGGCTAAAAACTTCCTATGCTATAACAAAATCCTCCCAGACACTGAACCTGGTTTTCGACCTCTTCACAGCACTAATTCTGCCTTGCTTCATGTTACTGATGATTTATCGAGAGCAGCGGATTCTAAATTAAACTCTTGTCTCATACCCTTGGACTATAACAAAGTGTTCGACACCTTGGATCATTCCCTTCTCCTAGCTAAACTGGAATTCTTCAGGATAAAAGGTGCTGCTCTTTTATTTTTCGAAAATGTTCAGAGATACCAAATCCAGATGCCATTGCTTAGGAGAGGGGTGTTTCCCAGGGGAGTATTCTGGGACCCATTCTGTTCTCAGTTTATATAGCATACAATACGCCCATGATACTCAGTTATATTTATCTTTTGTTGCTAGTGAATCTTTAAATGCCGCTACTAAAATAAATTTAGTTCTAAAAATAACCTCTTATTGAATACTAACAAAACCCAGATATTATTTGGGAATAAAAGGGAAGATATTGTAAAAAACGCCTCTTTTAGGATTATGCTAAATGATGAGATTCTCTCTCCTTTTCCAAATGGGTGTAAACATTTAGGATTATGGTTTGACGGTGACTTGCGGTTTTCCAAGCATGTTGGCTCAGTGTGACAAAGATCCTTCTATAAGTTGAGGAGATTGTATATTCATAAACATTTTCTCAGTAAAGAAGTCAAACTTAAACTCTATGATATGTTAGTTTTATCCCATGTCGCTTATTGCAGTATCGTCTATTGGCCAGCTATACTTAATCGAGATAAGGAGAGACTCCAATGACTTCAGAATTCTTGTATTCGTGTTTGTTACAATCTTAGACCATATTTCACAGCGTCTCTTTGATTCGGGTGAGCTCCAGCTGCAGGACCGATATAAAGTTCAGTTAGCCACTTTTGTTTCTCTACCAAACTCTAATAAGACCCCGTCGTACTTGTTTGATAAACTTTACAGAGAAAATGATATTCATAATCGAGACACCTTTCATTGTTTAAGATATTGCGTTCCTAGACACAGTTCGGTAGATAACTTTTAGCTATAACGCAGTTAAATTATTTAATGAAATACCTTATACTATAACATCCCTGTCCACCATAAAAAAGCATTAGCATAAGCATTATATTATTTCTTGAATATGATGTATAAACGGGAGTATATTTTGTTGACAATTGTGGTGTTGGTGCTGTTGTTCGTGTGGTTACATGGAGAACTCTTGCATTGTTACTTATATTGTAATATTTTGATTTTCAATAAAGCCAGTTTACTATTATTTATTATTATTATTATTCTTATTATTCTTTGAACTGAGAGGATTGTAATGCAATTTATATCGGAAAGTCTAGCAGGAAGAGCTCCATCAGGCTGCAGGGACATCTCGGTTGGTTGAAAAAATACAAGAATGCTGAGGTGACAGAGACCAAATCTGCTTTCGCTACTAATCTTTTGTCTACGGAGCATAACTTTTCTCGGAGTAAAAGTATCATTGCTTCACATGAGTGCCCAAGAAGTAAAAAATTTGATCATCTGGAGAAAGCGAAAAGGAGTCCTATCCTTGATTGGCTCATTGACGCTTTTAATTTTTAGCCGACATTAGTTTTTAATAATATAAACTGTTGGTCTTCGGTGTAACCCTGTTGGGTGTTTTTTATATTTCTTATATTTTTTACTTCTTAATCTCAACATTTCTTATTTCATTTTTTAGATCTCGATAAAATGAAACTGATTCAGTCTCATTCCAAATTGTGTCTGTGCGCGCTTAAGTTTACGTCTTTCTACTAATAACGCACGTGTGGGCGAAACACGTGTAACTTTGTCCAAATAATAATTCTTGAGACATCGACTTTAGAGTTTAATCGAATCCTTATGCCTTCGGTGTCGGCACGTCGTCGAGGAACACCCTGTACATGTTGAGCCCTCGGCTACCGAAAAACAAGCCCATTAAAACGCGAAATAGCTCCGCGTAATCTATTCGTTCGCGTCCACTTAACAAAACAGTCGTAATTTTTTTTTCCGACCGGAGAATTATTAGCGTCTATTTTAGAAAATAGTGGGTGCCAAATTAATTTCTCGAAATAATCGTAATCACCTTCGGACCGGACAAAATGGGTCACCCGCGCAAAATAATCGAGTTAAAAATTCAACGCGCGATCCATCCTAATAATATGAAACATCTCTCGGACTTTCGTAATAATAATTGTCCATATTCCCTAGATTTTTAAACTGGTCATATTATGCCTAATCGAAACTACACACCCACAAACGAAGGTTAAACTAGTAGAAAACCACTCGCATCCCCACCATTTCGGCGATAGAACGTATTGGAGGGGATAAAAGTGGTTCACGGCAAAGCATTTGGTTATTCAACAAATTTAAAAGTCTTGGGTTAGTCCCGCGAGCACACTTCGAGCAAACCCTAAAAGGAAACAAACGAACAAGTTAGTGTGACATCTAATGGAAGATTTGGGGAAATATTCAGCTGAATTTCGAACCAGTTGACTTTTGGATATGAAGGAACAGCGTTTAGATTGTACTCCCAAATGGTTATGAAGCTTGTTGACTTAAAATAAGACAGGCTGATGGGATTGCAAAAGATATACTGAAGAATTTGAAAGAATACCTCCAGTGGCAACTATTGCAAGTAAGATGCGGACATCAGCTTGACATAGAGGCAATTTCTCAACTCAATAGTGTAAAAGGTTTGAGAACATTTCATCTGAAAGTGTGGAAGTAAAGGATTCCGAATTGGAGAAGCAACCTATAGAGAGGACATATGTTACGGATGCCATCGACTCAGCCAAGCTGTAGTACGAACAAAGGAAATGGAGACTTGTCCTTCTGAAATCATGGACACCTTGGAAAATTAGATCAAAAACTGCGGGGGAAAGAGAAGTTATATCTGGACGGCTTCAGTTTCGGTTAGGGACCTATATGTTAGCATTGAGTATTCGCAATACTTTTAATTGGGGTGGTAGCATTGCGGAGACACCAGTTGGCGACCGAGATAAAACGGAAACGGCCGAACCCAATTAGAAAAGTTGTTTGGGTCGATCTCGCTCACGTGTGGAGCGCCGAAGACTTTCGAAACGCGACGAAAATCGAGTTAGCCGTTTAATTACTGCCGATAGTGGTCCGTTGATGGCGCTTTCATTTATTAATTCTCGCGCGTGACCAGCAGCTCGGGCGTTTGCAATATGGCGTACGAGGTTTTTTGGCAAAGAAGCAACAAAGGCCAGATCAAAACACAGCAATTTAACGGTTAAACTTGGGATTTTCGAAAAAATGGATGGGTTATTTTTGAGGTTGCGATCACACTCTGCAATACAGAAAAGGAAAGCTCGTGAAATATACAGGGTGATTTGATTCATGGAGGTTGGGACAAATTTTTCTTCAAACACAACTTCAAACCTCTCCGACGTTCACAGATCTATCGCCTGCTTTGTCAGGCCTAGTACGCAAATCATTACCTCGCCAACTAAACAATATGGTAGACGATAGGACATTTCAAGTCATGAAGAACAGGACAATGGACTATCTCATACATTGCAGAAGTGCCTGAGATAAGGAGTAAGAAGCTGCCCTGAAGACTGGGCACTAGAAACCAGAGACAACAGAGGATTTGTCGACCGCCGATCTAGAGAACTCGAGAAGGTGCTTCAGAAAATGGCAGATTCATCCAAACCGCAGCACAACAGACTTGTCCTACTTCCATCTCAACAATATACTCTCCAATGGAGACCTTATCATACAATTTGAGGACACGTTGCTCTCACACAAGAAAAAAACTAAGCAAACTTGGCGTCACGCTCGATAGTACACTCTCATTTAAAGGACGCAACGAAAACAGCAGAGAAATTGAAGACAAGAAACAATATCATACTATCATGTCACTAGAATTGATGCACAACCCAAGAACACAAGGAGAAATGGCTACGGAATAGCTTATCCTTCATAAAGCCTTTCTGAGAGTATATAGGAAGAATCTTATCAATCAAACTCTACCAGACCTGTTTAATGACTGCCAACAAGAATGGACCAACAAGCGAAATAGCCAAACACTTATGGTATGGTGGGACACCTCCTTTAAACTTAAGCTCCAAAACCGCCTATTTGAGAGTATATAGGAAGGTTCAGACTAAGAATTCAATCTGTTTAATGGCTGGGAACGAGCGAAGTAGCCAAATATTTATGGTATGGTGGGACATCCGAATACTGATGTTAGTTTGTAATTGTATTGCACCATTGTTCAATAAATATATTTTCCAGATTTTATTTTGCGACTCGTGTGGCCCCGAGTCGTACCGATTTTGTTCCCCTCGAAATTCCGGCTGGCGTAGTGACGGGCGACTTCCGTCGGCGCGGACGTCACTTCATTTGTCAAAAATACAATGTACGCCTGCAAGCGATTTTTTTCAGGCTCGCTTCGCTGACAGTCGCCTAGCCGTACACAGAGCTATAAATAGCGAGTTGCGGGTGACGAGTAATTGTTTTGGTCAGCTTGCGCCTACTTTAGGTTTCCTTTTTTCTTTCGCTTGCGATCGTGGCAGGACTACTCTCAGTAGAACTACCCCTAAGGAGTTTCAAGTCAAATAACCTTATTTATAGAACGTTTGATGCAATTTAATGCCATCTCATTACACACATCAACACTTTGAGTTTCGCCTTCTATTTTCATGCCCTCTAACTTTATTTGCTAACTCAGCAATCGTTGGTCTACCTTTTCGATATAGCAGATAGTGAGATCTTGTTATAAGAACTGTTTACAGACAAAGTTGCTTTTCGAAGGCAGTGCTCAACAAGGGATCTTTGAGAGTTAGATACACTTTCTGTTGGAGCCTAATAACACTTGGTGCAAGGGTTACTTGTTACTCCCAGACCATCAAAAGTTGAACGTTTACGGCCATCATCGTCTTTTTTAATTAGTTCTTTCCTGATGAACAATGACGGCAACTAGTGGTGAGAGACCTCTTTGGTTTCAACACCAAATACAACACCAAGTTAGAGTGAGCCAGCCGTGGCCACGAACTTCATATTCTTTTTCATTAGCGTCGCGATAGATGAGCTTCAACGTCGCACGGCCCAAATAAAAATGCCGGTGACCTCCAAACAAACAAAAGGGGGACATAAATATCCTTCTTCTCGGGGGTGGAAAACAAAATCGAGGAAAGCACGTAGCTGAGAAGTCCGCGAGCGTAATGAATTAATTCCCATTGTCGCTCTCGGGGCGGCGGCGGCGGCGGCGACACTCCCGGGGGCGGCGGGAGGTGGGCGTCCGACTAATCGAGAACTTCATTAGTTACGGGGACAAGAACGATTGCGAGTTGGCCTGCCGAATTAATTAAACAACGTCGCCGGCTCTCTCGTTCGGGATTTATTTTCTGCAAGCGACTTCGGGTGATCTGTCGGTTGAGCAGGCAAGTGGGCTGACGTAACTTCGCGAATTGCAATGGGAAGTAACTCGAAGATCACGCTTTAACCACGTCGGATGCATATGGTTGCCTTTTTGAGTTAGTTAGCATCAACGTCTTATTACCTCTCAATCTCGAGGTCGGGAAAAAGAAAAGCATTAATTAATTACATTTGGGATGTTAATAGTGAGGTAAGACAATGCCCAGGCTAGCTCATTAACAATCGAGAAAAAAATGAATAAAGTAAAAAAAATACTAAATAGAAGCCCAAGTTGGAAGGCGGTGAAGGGCACCTTGGTCAGTCCCGGAAGGTGGTAGGTAGGAAGGAAAAGGTAAATGAAATAAATAAATGAATCACGAACAATAATTTATTTCCTCCAAATTCCCGGACAAGGGTAACAATAGTAAAATGCGTAAATGAGAAAAAAAAGGTACATAAATCTCTACCTGGTGGTAGGTGTGAGTGTCAAATCTCACCTTCAAGTTTTGGCGGTGCAAAAGGATGTAAGGCACTATAATTTAGAACATTAAACCGTTCTTGAAGAGAACAGGCCACTTAAGCTTTCGCAAACGATACAGAGCTGTCTGTTACTATCCTGGGAACCAAGCCAAGATGGAACGATGGCTCTATGAACACGGGCGTGGGCAGCCTCAGATAACCCAGCAATGTCCGTCCGGAAAGCCGGCTACTCGATAGGGGAAACTCCACAACTAAACATGTACCCAAGACACAGCATACACTGCAAGAACCCAAGTCTGGCGAAGCTCTCTGGTATTCCGGTGAAAGAAGAGACCACGTCGAAGGTTTGAAGCAAACGGAACAAGAAAAAAAAGGAAAAAGAAAAAGAGGAACATGAAAAAAAACCTAAAATAAAATAGGCGTAAATTGAGGAACACTGATTAGATGCCAAAATGGTTCCAAAAAGTAACTTACCTAGATTCGAGGGTTTTTTAGAAATGTGGAGAATGGCAATTCTTTTGAAAATCCCTCGTTGAGGAAGATTCCCATTCCAAGCTAAAAAACAGATCCAAAAAGTATCAATTAGTGACCAATTTACATATCCCCCTCTTATTGGGGTAGCACTACCGGCCCAAAAAAGAAGTCGGTCACACAAAAGAAACCCTGCCACAGCCACAAGGTACAAAAATGCTGACGATTCAATAAATATGAAATATGAAACCGTCACAAACGTGGCAGGCGTAATCAATGTCTAATGGTTCGAAGGGTAAAAAAAGGATCGGAATGTGTACTCCAGATCCCTCAATCTTGACATAATGATGGTTATAGGTAGGACTCCAAGAAATCACCAAGCGCAAAGTTACTGGTAAAACAGTATACATTTATAAAGACAGCAGACTGGCAGTTCTCGTAGTTATGGCAGACTAAGTAGTTATCCTTAGTAGGACTAAAGGGCACGCGCATTCCAGAGGAAATCATGCAGTCGACTTCACTAACCGGATTAAACTTTGTAGGACGGGAGCCACCTCTCGTTCTGGCGACGTCAGTGATGAAACTTACATAACAATTACTATTTCTTAGAGTATAGTAGAAAAGTATTCTTCCTATCCACCAACGGAGTCAGTACGCCCTGAAAGGATGTTTATTCAAGTTCTTATAAAATTATTAGCAAAGCATTATGAGCATAACCCTAAATTCCACTAGTTGTTTAATTGCGCAAGACTTCCTCAGGAATAGCTGACCATCTCCGACTTCATAATGTCCTAATTGTGTAATTTGCTGCCGTGTGCTTGATCAACATCAATTTACGCAGCTACGTTAAAGCTACGTTAAACACACTTACTCCTACCTATCACCTACTTGCAACGAATTCCCAGGTCGGCAACGAGCTGGGCCGAGCCCTTCCACGAAACTTCTCCCAGTCGTAAAATTTGTTTTCGCATTTAATGACAGTTGTTGCCCGCGAAATAACTCCGATTAGCGAGCGGCTCTGGCGTAGTGTAAAACCGCAAACGACAATGTTTAAGAGTCGGTTTTGCATACTGTGCGCGTACGAAATATATGTAATTAGTGTTCATGGGCCCTTGACAACACCATATTGTCAGGAAAGACAACGGCTCCCGTGGAAGACGGTCATTATGCACGCCGACTCGCTAAATGTTATCGTGTCACTTGTCCGAAGTGAATCGACAGGTTGGTAGTGACTCTGTGGGATCGCCTTGATATGTAGAATATAGGTAGAAGGCAAGAGGAACGACAGGCTTATTGGCTTCCTGAAGAAGAGTTAAATATTAATGTGTTCTGCACGTCTGCGCAGTGAGATAACAGGTTGGTTGTGGCTTCGCAAAGATTCGTTAAGAATAGAAATATGTTTAGGAGTACCATTTTTAGACACCTACTAGATAGGCTTTGAGCTGAAATATGGAATGCAAGAAGAGGGACAACGGTGTAGCAACCTCGATAGTCTCTTATTGGATTCGTAAAAAATAAAATTATATCTAGAACTCAGTTGTTATTGTTTGGTAGTTCGTCGCTACAATTATATATAGATAGAAACCCTGCTATAGAAGGCAAGAAGAGCAACAGAGGTTTAGGAGCCTCAATAGGTTCTTATTGACTTTCTGAAGAAATTAAATATTTCCAAGAGTACGGACATCTACTGGACAGTAAGTCAACAGTTGGTAGTGACATTATGAGAGCGCGTCTCTAGAATTCTATGTAGATACAAGTTTAGAAAACAAGCAGAGCGGCCCATGTGTAGACTCCTCACAAACCCTTTTATTGGGTTCTTAAAGAGGATAACCTGCCTAATCTACCGGATAGTAAGTCAAAAGGTCGGTAGTGGCATTCTGGAAGCGCGTCACTAGAATTCTATATAACTAGAAGCTCGGGTATTGAAGACAAGAAGAGGCACCGCGGTGTATAAACCTATATTACTTATTGACTCCCTAAAGAAGTTAATTGTCTAAAAGTCTTGCATCCAAATGTTATGTGTCCCTTATCCAGAAGTTTATTGGATAGTGAGTTAATAAGTTGCTAGTTGCTTTGTGGAAGAGAGTCTCTAAAATTCTATGCAGGTAGAAGCTCAGTTAAAGAAGGTAAGAAGAGCGACCCAAGTCTGGATAACGTTTCATTCGCTTTCTTAATCTATTGTCCGAAAGTCCTGCAGACGTGTATTGGTTTTGGGTAGTGGCGCAGTGGGAAACACTAAACAAAATTTAAGATAAATAGGCAATTTAAGATTATATGCAGAATCCTGAAATAATTTCCAGGTATCTAAATCAACAGTAGATGTAGAGTCTGAAGGTTTTTGGAAAGGGCAATTTTCAACTCTCTGAATATTTTATGTCAAATAACTGCAAATTGGGTGATTCATGATCTAGTAAACATGTTTTTCGCACTTTGAAGTCTACTATTGTAAAGGTATTATCCAAGAATATATCTTGAGTTATGAACCCATTACCTAGCCATTAACTTCTATAGTTGACTTTAATTTAGGCGAATGAATTATTATTTGTAATTCCGGGAGGACTATACCGAATGAGAGAGACGGGCGAAAAGGGTTTCTCTTTTTGTTTTAGGTGTACGTTTCTCGATGCGTTTTCTTCTAGCTAACTTGCGATTGAGTTAAGCGCGCGGAGAGCATTGATTAGAGTCACATCTGGTCCCGCAAGTCCCGGTTCGTCTTTCATCGGGCCTTAAACAAATTACGACTGAAATAATTTCGTTACATGTCGTGCGGTGATGATTCCCGCTTGTTTCCGGCCTCGACGGGGAACTTGGACGTTTATGCGGCTGTCGTGAAGTTGTCATTGCGACATGGCAATCGGCTTGCAGTACAAATTAAAAGGTCCTTATTAAATTGCAATAGTAAGCAATAATCAGTCCAAAGCAATATAAAAATAATGTAAATTTATTCCTACCACTAACACAAGATTGATTTCGAAAAATGGTGGCTATGCGAATGGTCTTTTCCGTACTATGCGCTACGCAGCTTTGCATTTTTTATTTATCATTTTGTCCTATAGGGACGCATTGTTTTTCTATCGTGCTCTTGCGGACGGCCATGGAACTTTCGGAAAATCGATGTAATTGTATTGTGCATACACCCTGTATAAAGTGTTTTTCACGTATCAATGAACTTCAAAATCACTACAAATTTTGATAAATATAAAAAATTGTACAAGTAATAATGATTTCCAGTGATATTTTTTTAAGTAACTCGCGCGCCCTCTATTATAGACGAAATCCGAAACTCTCTCGATACAGTTTATGATACTGTTTAAACAAAATCATCCCATGTTTTATAGTTTTTTATTTACGTCTAATAATTTCCTCACCAAGACGGAAAATGTAAGGGTCTTTTCGATTCTTGCCCATAATCGACACACTCTGTACATAATTCGAAAAATGCCGCAAATAGTCCTGAATCTCATGCGTTTCCTGCTCGAAGAATTTTTCCAATGATAATAGTTAATGACGTCATCGCGTCTAGATTGAGTCGGAGAAATAGTGATTTTCATATGCATTTTTCAAACATCTCGAGCAGCGTGTGTGACAGAAGAAAACTATAAATACAAAAATTGTAGCTCTTGATGGCGGTCTGTAATACTGTTTAAACCAGTTATATTTTCTACAAATTTTGATTTACGGCAAATAGTTTTCCCTGGAAATCAATTTTCAGGGTCATTTAGAAAACCTTGTATGTAAAAAAATGCTTGAAATAAAAGTTAACATTCCAAAGGTAACATTCCATTTGAGATGCCAGGAGTTTACAGCATTCCACGCATTACTTGACTGCCTTTGGTTGCCATAGAGGTGAGTAAATAAATTTTATTTGTCGTTAAGACAGCGTTGATGGACTAAGCAAAGGAATCCTATTGAATCGACTCCAAGTTTGACAAAACGATATTCTGAAGTTATTGACATCACATTTCCTTAATAAGTAGAGCAAAAACTATTCTACCAAAAAGAATCAAATTTATCGAGCTTCCTAACGTTTCGCCACTTGTCCAAAAATCTGTCAACATCTTCGATCCGTCAAACACAAAATTCCATTTGAGATTCCAGGAGTGAATACATTGGAGAGACCGGACGAAAAATATCAACTAGGTTCAAAAAACATGAAGGAGCCTTAAGACTAAGGCAAATAAACTCATCAGCAGCTGCTGAACACAATCACGAAACCTGACGTAAAATTTATTCTATAAAACTAAAAATTTTGAAAATAAATAAGACCTAAAAGTTCAGATTTTCACGAAATTATATATTTTGACATGATAATTGTTTCTACAATATTGTGCGTTTATCAAATGTGATAAAATATATAATTTCGTGAAAATCTGAATTTTTAGTTCTTATTTATTTTGATAAATCGATTTTCATCAAATCACCTCAGTTCAATTTCCAAAATTTTTGAATGTAATCAATTCTTCTACCAACGAAAAATCTGAGAGTCTGTAGAAAGCTATCAGCCACCTAACAATTTTAACCGCGACTCAGGTCTGTCCCTGTCACCAATATCCGAGACGCTGCTTCTGCCCCTCATTTAGCTCCGCCCCCTCAAACAATATAAAAGCAGGTACAGAGTAAAATGCGAGCCAGTTTCAGTCGAACTCTCAAGAAGTCAACAGGATGATTGGCGAAATGTTAGCTAGTTCGACTTGACAAAAACCGACGCAGGAGGAATCCAGAAGTTTTATAAAAAGTCCTTACTTCTTTCTCATGTCATGTACTAGCTTCGAAAAGTAAGAATTCTCACATCACAGCACCAATAGTTAAGTTGTAAGTCCCCGAATTTTGGCATATACGATCCAAAGTAAGAAAGAAGATATAGGAACAAAGAAAAATTAGTAGTAAAGGGAAGCCCAAGATTTTCCGCTCTCGAGACCTCACTTCCTTAAATGCCAAATTTGGTATATATCCAATATCCAATTGGCAAATGTTACGCTGGTTCGACGACGACGAATTTGTTCCGAATTTGTTCCGATAATTAATTTTGCAACCTGAATGGAAAACGAGTTGCCCACCTATAAAAAAACTCCCCCCTGCGCCGATTAGGCCCTTCACTATGAAATCTGCACTTTCCCACCCCGTCCACTTATCCTTCAGATTAATATCTGGCTACAATGTACACGTCAAACCGGTTCGTTCCCTATATATACGAGGGGCGACGTTGGTCTATTGTTTTACAACGTCCTGTACGTATGAATATGGATTTGATTTTTTTTCAGCGGTCCTCGACCGGTCCCCCCCTCCCCATTCGGACAACGAAGGATTTTTATTTTATTTTTTTTAATTGGACGTGCAACGGACCACGACCACCGGTCCTGGCGTTGTAATTAAGCCATGGGAATTGAAAAGGTAAAAAAGGAATAACTGACACAGCTTAAGATAGCTGCCTATCGCTAGGTACAGTGTTATTATGTTCAAATGTCCGAACCGACATATAGTTAGGATCACAAGATGCGAGATTAGGGGTTCCACAGGGAACGGTTCTTGGGCCGTAGCTATCAATTTTCAGACGTCAGTACCTCAATTAAAATATTTGGAAAAAAGTGATCAATCAATTGGTAACTTGAATAGTTGGTGGTCATAATAAATGTATTCATAAAATTAGAGTTATTTTGTCTCGTTTGAATTGATTTGCCTGTCATACAGAATTTAGTATTCATAATTTTGACTGTTACATGATTGTGAGAAATCAAATTCACATTACATCGTTTGTTGTTTAAGTAATAATTAGTAACTTGCTTTTGATAACCAGTATTTCTAATTGGAGGAAATTAATAAACTTGTTTATTGCTTGTGTGGTAATAAATTATCGGTGTTGCTACTGTAGTGAATATACACAGATGATAGAAGTGCATATGGAATTATGTTAATATCAACCGGATTGTTATCCATTATGTGATCACCTCATTTAGGTTGGGAGTTATTACAATTGCGATAGGGAAAGAGAAAACAAACGACGAGGATTTCGATATTGTATCTGTGCGCACTAAATCACAAGCTCTATCGGAAACTATCTCAAGAATTACCAATGAATATTACTACATGCCCAATGCAATGATCTTGTTTGTGTTAACTCTGTCTCTTCTTCCCTAATAATCTGTTTGTATGTACTCCTGGATATAGGTCTCGAATAAAATTGTATAGTTTGTTCGGTCTTGTTCCAATGGCCCAACCTTTGCGTTGATATCATTTAACCAGTCAATTACATCTTCTGGTACTGTTCTTTTTCTCATTTCTTCATTTCAAATATGGTCTCTCAAGGAGATTCCCAACATTAATTATTAGTTATCTATTAATTAATATTTCTTTATTATACGATTTGATTATTTCATTAGTTTAATAATTATTATTTACACGTGCAATGATTGTAAGTAATTACACTTCATTTCCCCTAAAATTTTTATTATAATAACCACCTACATGGTACGTGTACCATGATAAGGATAGTTCAGAGCTGAACTTTACTTTTATCGTGTTGTTTATATTTCCTATTCGTATTTTCTGATATAGTATTGTTATAGAAACATTTTTTCTCAAAAACATTTAGCAAAAAGCAATTTTCTTTTTTTTTTCGTAGTCCAATTGACTTGTGGAATAAAATAATGGCCAGTCCAAGAGAGCCGACAATTTTCTTAGTGGTAACCGTCATTATTTCGGCAATAGGGTCCCAGATATGAATCCGACTCGTCGAGTTTCCACAAATAAATTAATAAGTGTTAATTGGTCGACGGGCTTAATTAGATTAGAACCATTAGTTGTATTCCGGCGGGTATCGGACGACTATTTGTGGACAAACAAGCTGCGACCACGGCCGTTAATTATTACTGTTTGTTTTAGTTCTCGGCCAGAGGCTGACCGTTGTCGCGTAGACACCAATTAAGAAGCAGCGAGGAACGATTTTCCAGACTCCGAAACGTTAAATATTCGAGCTATTTTCTGTGAGTGCACGACGAGGCACGAAAAGGTAACCTAAAAAGTTCGGTACCATTCGCACTTACTCCGATTTAAATGCGTTCTCAATGCAAATCGTTATTCGGTCCTTCGAGCCGGATTTTCAAAAATAATATTTATTTACATTTACCACCATTTTAGAATAATTGAATCGTTTGAATGAGAAAATTATATTTTAGATGACAACAAAAATTAATTGGAGGTTATGCTAATTATCAAGAAAGCGAGCAGGTTTTATCGGCAAAATGTAAACCAGAAAAAGAGTATACAATGACACCATTTAATACCGAAGGCATACAAGGAAAGGTTAAACTGAAAAGTAATCTAAATTATTTGGAAATCTTAATTGTAACAAAAATTTGAAATGGCAATATTTTCCGAGTTATAGCTTATCAAACAGCACACAGCCCTGTTTATTATTTTTTGTTGTAGATCATTTATATCTGTTATAGGTGTTTCATACACTAAAGACTTTAAGTGCTAACAAAAAAAGTCCATCGGATTAAAGTCTGGTGAGCGAGGCGGCCAAACTGGAGGTCCGCCGAGGTTTATATGAATGACTCAAATACCTTTGTACAGCCAATATAAAATGGGGTAGAGCGCCATCTTGCATTAACCACATTTTTTGTCTCCACTGCAAGGGTACCTCTTCCAGCAAAGGTGGTAGTTCCTCTTGGAGAAATTGCAAATTGCATAAAGCAGTCCGTTAAAGAAATGTAGTCCTACAAGATTATCTTCTATAATCCCTGCACACACATTAAAGAAAACCGGTGCTGATGTTTTCCTTCAATCTTTACATTTTGAAGTATTCTTTCTTCTCTTGCAGCGATTCTTTTATACCTTGGTTTCCCTTTATTCATATTTTCGGGTTTAAACGATACTTTTTCTGTCTTAGCAGATGGGATAAGCTCCAGTATAAGGTCGTCGTGCTTGATCTGCGTTTCCATTTGCTCTTCCGGAGCAAAAATGCGTAACGCTATATTCACTATTTGAATATTCCTAATGGGCCATCATAGTAGCAGTTAGCTTTTAATAGAAACTTATTTTTAACGGATTGTGACAATGACGTTTTCAAATTCTATTAATTCCTGTTAGGGAAATTCACATTTACAGGTAAAATTCGAGCCGAGAATAAAAAATCGATTTGAGGCCAAACGATAACACAGAGTAACAATTTTTGAGGATTAGTGATTCTGCTTAAGGTAATCTGTTCTATTTTGCAATATCAATATAAATAAATTAAATACAGGGAAAATAAAAAAAATGTTCTAGGTAAAGTTCCCTCTCTGATAAACTTTTATTTTATGACGATGACTTTTAGTAAATCAGGGCTGTGTGTAAAATAGCAGCTTATTCATGAGTTACATTACTAACCACCACTATTTTATCAAGTTGAATCTTTCCTCCACGTTTCCGAACTCAATTTCCAAACACGCCGTATATATAGCAAGAATTTATACAAGTCAGGTACAGTCTTTGTTCAATCATGGTATAATAGTTGGAGAGTTATTAAATTAAAATCTCTGCAGCTGTCATGTTTGTTTGTAAACAGACAGATCTGAAAAAAATTAGTTACGTTTGTTGGACTCTACGAAATCATTCCAACTTGTATGTTTATAATAATTGTAGTAAAACTGTTAGTAACAAAATTTATTTTTTTGTCCTGCAAAACTTTTCAACTTAGCGAGATAAAGTGCTCCTTGTTTATTTATAAATTTACAGCCCTGCTTCATATTTTGTGATTCTGCATATTATTTTTTATTAAACCATGTTACTTAATGTTGATATGTAATTGTTCAAACACTTAGCATTATTTTGAACCGTACAAAGAATTAATTGATATCAATAAGCTTTTGTTGAATATATCTTATAAAATTTAATTAGTCAAAAAATAAATATTATGTATAATATACCGAGCAATTTTGTATGCTTGGCAAATTTCTTGCTTTAGTAATTTTTTAAATTATTTTGCTATTCATTTTGGTTTTGGCACTTTAAACACTTAAGTAGCTTTTAAAAACAATAAAAACAATTTGTATGCAATGTGGTTTCTAATTGGTATTCTATATGAAAGGTGACAGTTAAACCTGCAAACGCTTTTAGAATAATTTTTTTTGTTTGGCAAGTCAGCGACCTGTCAAAGACTTTTACCATTTTCAAATAGAGATAAAACTAAACTCTCACATAGAAAAAAAATTTTTTTCGGAGATAAATACTTTGTTATTTTATGTATAATTTATATCGCAGATATGCCACTGTCAATATCTTTTTGCTTTGCTGCTGTGACAGTATGTTACTCACTGTCGGCCGCATATTGTCCAAACTTTGAATATTTCACACTGTATTTCAAATCTGCGTCTTACATTGAGAAAAACAATGTCAAAAAATTAAATTCAAATTAAATTTTTCAGTAAACAAAAGGGCCTTGTTCACCATAACGCAGATGTGTCCGTTACAAAGCACGTCTTTAATTAAATTGACAGAATTTAGGGAAAAACCGAAATAGGTTCGTTAAAAGGGTCTCATGCGTATCAAGAGCCTTCCTGAAATCTAACAAAGTTATTCGTTGTTTAGTCTTAAACGTTGACTTAATGAACTTTCACGTGTCAACTGACATAAAAATCATCACTCTAATTGCCGCTTTACAGTTAATTAGTTTAAAGGTCGTACTTTACTGAATGTCATAAAAACGGTAGTGTCAGATTAATTCCTACTCTTTAATGTAAAGCTTTCCGTTGAATTAAGCTAACTTGTCATTAGTGCCTCGATTTTGCTTTAGCAGAGACCTATCTAAACGACCTACCTCAACCCGCACGACGCAAGTGGCCGCTTCACAACTTCCTCGTAAATACACACTCACACAGCGCAAGCACGCACACACACACGTACACGAGTACGTAGACGGTCGCACAAATAAAAAAATCACTCGCTCGTCACACGCGAGGCGACCTGAAGAGGTACGGTCGCAAAACGCGCGAAACTTTGACGGGCCCGTCGCGATTGTTGTCGCACGAAACGCGTTCCGAAATAATGCGAATTTACATTAAAATATTTCTGGTGTAACCGTGTGGCCGAGTCAAGTCTGCGTCTAAATTTACGCTCCTCGCCTTCCCACCCTCACAATCGAGCGTGCCGCCGCAGCTCCTCGGCCGACGGACGTGTCGTTAAGCGAAAAATTAATTCGACACATTCGAGTCCGGTCCTGAGGAGTACCGATCTCGCTTAATGACGCCTTTGCTGCCAGCTTAGTTGAGCTCAGATTTCAAGTTTCCGTAGCAGACGTATTGCGTGTTTTTATGAGGGACTGATGCAAATTAAGAATGCTCAATAGCATTATTTAGCTTAAAGATAAACTCGCAATTTCTTTAATTTATCTAAATGTCAAAATGTCAAAAATGTCAGTTTTCAGGTTTCCGTAGCAGTTATGTTGAGTTTTTTTTTGTGATGTGGGACTGATGTAAATTAAGTCTGCTTATTAGCATTGTTAAGCTTATTGACAAATTTGGGACTTATTCAATTTGAAAGGATGCAAATATTTCGGAATATTAAACGTTAATATGAACAGCAAGGCTACGACTTAATCATATTTAATTAGGGACTGGTTTTGTATAATGATATTATTTGTATTTCATGTTAATACCACTTAATGACGTCGTAAAGTTTGCCTGCCCGCTTGATGATAGTTGACTTTAGTTCTCAGGTTATCGTAGCAACTATGAAATGGGGACTAATGTTAATTAAACCGGCATATTAGCATTGTTAAGCTTAATGACAAATTTGGAACTTGCTGAATTTCAAAAGATGGAAACAATATTAAATAAATTTATTGGAATATTAAACGTTGAAATGGGCAGCAGGGCTATGACTTAATCATAATAAATTAGGGGCTGGTTTTGCCTAATGAAACACCGCTTAATGGCGTCTTAAAATTTGCCTGCCGGCTTAATGATACTTGACCTCAATTTTCAGGTTTCAGCAGCAGCTGTATTGAGTTTTTTTTTTGTAATGTGGGACTGATGTGAATTAAGCCTACTAATTAGCATTGTTAAGCTTAATGACAAATTTGGAACTTATTGAATTTCAAAGGATCAAAACAATATTAAGTAAATATTTCGGAATATGAATCGTTAATATGGACAGCGAAGCTACGACTTAATCATCAGTTTTCAGGTTTCCGTAGCAGCTGTATTGAGATTTTTTTGTAATGTGGGACTGATGTGAATTAAGCCTACTTATTAGCATTGTTATGCTTAATGACAAATTTGGAACTTGTTAAATTTCAAAGGATCGAAACAATATTAAGTAAATATTTCGGAATATGAATCGTTAATATGGACAGCGAAGCTACGACTTAATCATCAGTTTTCAGGTTTCCGTAGAAGCTGTATTGAGAGTTTTTTTTGTAATGTGGAATTGATGTGAATTAAGCCTACTTATTAGCATGTTAAGCTTAATGACAAATTTGGAACTTGTTAAATTTCAAAGGATCGAAACAATATTAAGTAAATATTTTGGAATATGAATCGTTAATATGGACAGTAAAGCTACGAATTAATCATCAGTTTTCAGGTTTCCGTAGCAGCTGTATTGAGTTTTTATTTGTAATATGGGATTGGTGTAAATTAAGCCGGCCAATGCATTGCTAAATGCATTATTTCGCTTAATATATCGAAATATCAAATGTTCATCTTAAAGGTTTCAAACAAATCATAATATATTGTGAACCAGTGCTGCTTAATGATTTCTTGGTTTTGAAGTTTAGTGTCTCGCTTACTAACACTTTAAAGTTTTCTACCCCGCTTAATGGTAGTTTAGTTGGCTCTGCTCGGGCTCAGTCTTCAAGTTTCGGTAGCAGCTTGAAATTTAATTTTATGATATCGATAAATCATAATTAATCATTGCAAATTAAGGGCTCGTGCTGCTTAGTGATTCCTTGATTTTAAATAAACGCCGAAGACAACATTTTTATCATTAGCACTAGTAGCTCACTGATAAGTTATTTCAAAACGTCTAAGAAATAATTTTTTTATAGATAATCAATTGATACCAATTTTGAAGTTTATTCGATGAGGTATGCTTAATTTCGCGTAGCATAATTTATGTTTAATGATTCATTTGGACAATAACCACGAGGAACGATCTCATTTAAGTAAAGCATGCTAATTTTCAACGTCGAACAACACGAAACTTCGACATCGAAACCGTTTTAAATATATTTTAATCGGTTTTTCATTAATTTCGCCGCGACTGCCACACTTCTCTGCACTTTCCGCGGCGAGTGACGTTCCGCGCAAAAACCATTAAACTCCAAACGGACGACATCGACCAGAAAATCTAAAAATAATTCGAGCCCGCGCACAGCAATCAAACGTCCGTCAGAACTGGAGTTATTGTAATTAAAAGCGCTTAAGTATAGAGTACCGGGACCCGCAACTAACAGTACGTTATGCAACCATGCATACCTAAAGTTATCGAGTTAGCAAGTTATTAAGTACCTAATTGTGTTGAGTTTCTGCTGTGACGACTGCAAAAATCGTACGATATCGTGGTGGCTGGCGGGCGGCGAAGCGGTATCGCTAACCACAGTGGCGTATCGATGGGATACTTTAGACGCCAACTGATGTTCTATTGGGCGCGGTAAGGATGATGGGCACAGTTTATTGTAGTAATTATACGGTAAAAAACTGTCGTCGTGTTTTAGGTAATCCTTCAAGCTGGTTAATTGCATCCCAAAATGGTCTATCAATACAGAAAGTTGTCTACTTGGGTTAGCTATTTCTTTTTCCATGACATCGCCACCTTACTACCTTCATTCTAGAACTCGCGCTGTGCTGCTGAAACCCATGTGAATATTCCTCTTCCTACTCCCTACTTTATAACACTCAGTTATAGATTGATTAAGCCTACGCAAAGTGTCACTTTGACGTCAGCCTCGTTAGCAAGGATCGCGAGCTACGCGAGATGTTTCTGGTACTTTAGTGCCGCGATGATAAACTTCTTTAGTCACTCGTTTATTGAACACTCGTAACTGAAATGGAGTTTTTCAAACTTATGTAATGAAATCTTTAATAAATGACCAATGAAGACGCGTGATCTGTTGCATCCGTTCTAGTTCTTCCATTCCTCCGTCGACAACTCACATACTTTTATATGCTAATATATCCCTTAAAACAAGAGATGTTAATAGAATCCAGAGCTTTGCAGAATTAATTCTAGGCCTTGGGAGGTATGGAAACGCGTCAGTTCTATTCCAGAAGCAATTCAAACCGTAACAATCAATCATCTGAGCTATCATTTTGTTATCACATTGCCGACAAATGAAATAAAACATCAAACTTTTTCTTCGAACCCAAGTCCCACCAATATTAAACTGGAGGTGCAGAATAGGTTATTTATGGATGTTATAAGACACATTTCTTAAAAGCCTTAATTGTTTCTATCAGCTTTGCTCTTGGATCTACTTCTTTTTTAAATATCTTTTAGGATATATAATATATAATACTTAAATATTCGCAGTTTTCCGAGTATCCCTTCATTTTCTATCTCATTCCTACAAGTACAATATCTCTCTTTTGAAAAAATGTTGTGACAAGTGTTGCATAAAATCGAAAGGTTAGTTTTTAAATATATTTTCAAGTACAAAGGGGTTTCCGTAAAAACCTGATAACAATTTATTGGGAAAAAATAGAAAATATTTTAAAAACACGGTTTCCTATGGTCCCTTTCAACCATCCGTTATAATTTCAAAACTCCACAAACTTAACAAAAGTGGTAGAGGAGCAGTGGCTAAGAACGCTAAAGTAGTTGAATGCAGAAACTATTTACTTTTTTTTATTTTTTTTTTTAAATTTAATTTTATTAATTTACAATTCGTCAAGTTAGTAAGACTCTGCAAAATCACCTGGTATAGTAGTACATTTGACTATCCGGGGGGATATCGGTCCTTATAGCACTATACGCCACCCTGTATATGTGATAAACATCGGTTTCGTTATTATTTAGATTGCGATTAAGCCTTTTTACAGACCAGGTGGAATTTATTTAATGAAGATAAATAGAAGTAATTTGATTTATGGGATTATTATTATATTGCAAAATAACCAACGCGTAATTTGTCAAATGCTATTTCGAAGTGCCAAATTTGGAAGTATTTAAGTGTCCTGGAAGAAACTCGCCAACAGAACCGAAAAATGGACAAAACAAACGGCCGTAATGGCGTTGCTTTAAATTTAATGTTCGATTCGCGAAAATATTGTAAACATTTTATTTCGGTTTTTGGACAGCGAAATATTTAATTACGCGAAAGCGCAATTCCGGGCGAAACACTTGGCCCGTTCCCCGATAATTAACGTTGCCAAAAGACATTACTTTCTTAATTATCTGGGTTTTCCGCGGCTATGCGTGAAATACGGGACAATTCGGAAAATTTAATTATTTCCCGGATATTTTCCAACGGACGACCGACACTTGCCAAACCAAACGGGTCCGAGTATAATTTTGAACGCTGGAAACTTTTTAGATTTTTTAAAATTTGTTCAATTTCATTTCTCACTTAAGTGTAATAGATTTTATAACTTTTGAAAGTGTTTAACCTTTTTTAAAGTTTAAAGTTTGCCCTTTTCTTCCTTTTAAATTCTTCTTTTCACTTCCTTAGTTCCTTAATGTAGTTCTTCTTACGGTAGTAGTTAGATTGTTATAATGGCAAAATGTAAATTTTTTAAGTCTTTTAACACGAATTCGGAAATCATGTTGTTAAAAATCTAATCCATTGGTTAAATACTTTAGGTCTACATATAACAGATATCCCCCTACATTACCCAACCATGTAGGCGGTCCTTAAGTTTCCATCCATCGAAAGTAAAAACTTAGCACTGTATTAGATTTTTCATAATCTGAGTGCTGTGCTTTCGGTTAGACTTTGATGCGTTTTTCCATAATAAGGGGTGTTTTTTTTTCGATGTGTAGAACTTTAAGTTGCAATAAAACAACGATGGATTATTCGATTGACATGAATTTTATTTATCCGAAAGATAATCTTGTGGCATGACATTTTAAATATGATTTCTGGCATATGACAGCCACGGCTGGCGCGGACGTAGTCCAATCTGGACGTCCAATTTTCGATGACTTTTTCCAACATTTGTGGCCGTATATCGGCAATAACACGGCGAATGTTGTCTTCCAAATGGTCAAGCGTTTGTGGCTTATCCGCATAGACCAATGACTTTACATAGCCCCACAGAAAGTAGTCTAGCGGTGTTAAATCACAAGATCTTGGAGGCCAATCCACAGGTCCAAAACGTGTCTTTCAATAAATCGATTGTGGCACGAGCTGTGTGACATGTGGCGCCGTCTTGTTGAAACCACATCTCCTGGACATCATGGTTATTCAATTTAGGAATGAAAGAGTTAGTAATCATAGCTCTATACCGATTACCATTGACTGTAACGTTCTGGCCATCATCGTTTTTGAAGAAGTACGGACCAATGATTCCCAGCCCATAAAGGGCACCAAACAGTCAGTTTTTCTGGATGTAACGGTGTTTCGACATACACTTGAGGATTAGCTTCGCTCCAAGTGCGGCAGTTTTGTTTGTTGACGTAGCCATTCAACCAGAAGTGCGCTTCATCGCTAAACAAAATTCGCTTATGAAAATCGGGAACAACGGCAATCTCGTTTTGGGCCCATTTGCAAGCGTTGTTTAGGCGTGAGTCTATTCATGATGAATTGCCAAACCAAACTGAGAATAAATCACTTGACAGCTGTTAGGTCGGTAGCCATCTTCAACAGTAATGCCAATTTAAAGTTCTATACATCGAAAAAAAACACCCATTATTTTTGTCTACCCTATGAGTATATTGTTGTGTAAACCAGCAAAGAGCCTAGAATTACCACCATTCATGACTCTATCATTCCTGTTGAAGTCGCAGTGTCTCTCTCATCCGAACAAATATGACAAGGAAACATCAAATTGTACTGTCATCCAACTCCAACTTTTGATCACGTTTTGATACGTTTTCCTACAATCCTTTTGTCAAAAACAAAGTATCTGTAATAGAATATTTTGTTCTATTTAATCTAACATTTGCTCCAAATTAACGATCAAAAAGGAATGCACCATGGGCTGAACCTCAGAAACGTTTCTGGTGGCATGTAACCAAGTCAACGATGAAGAGCGTGTTCTGATGAACAGACGCGAATGACTTGACTTCACATGACTTGTTTACGTACCACTAGAAAACGAGAGACGTCTCGAAACACCATATGTAAATCCTTTCTCTTTGTTGTAGCTGTAGCTCTTATTAAGTCTCTGATCCAACAGAATATGGTATGGTATATTCATTAAATTGCAGTTTCGTTTGGAGCTTTAAATTGCACTTTGATTCGTTTTCCTAAAACCTTTTTTGAAAAAAAAAAGTATCTAACCTGTAGGTATATTTTTGCATAAATTAATGATTTTAATGATTTTCTTATCTTACAGAAAGGAAAGCGTTATGGGAACACCTCGGTGGTAGTGCTCAGGCATTCACTGTTTATTGATGATGATTGATCATTGATAATAAATGGCAGGAATGGCTCAGTTTGTCTTGTTTACCACTGAAGGTCGTGAATGCTAAAAAACCGGAGAGGTGCCTAGAACTACTATCCACGAATCATTTCTTTTGTTCGTAGGAAGAGAGAATAAAATATGTAATAGAATAGAACATATTTGCTGCATATTAACAGTTTTATTGATTGACTAACCGGTGGTAGTGTCAGAGACGTTTCTGGTTTATTGGTCACGAAGAGCATGCGCTAATAAACAGACACCAATGAGCTATTACATTGATTCGGGTTTAAAGGCCGTCGTCGGTTGGAATTACTTCCTAACGTTTCGCTAGCACGAGTGGCGAGCCTCTTCAGAGGTCCTTCCATCTCCGATATTGGACGTAGACTCAGTAATTCCAACCGACGACGGCCTTTAAACCCGAATCAAGATAATAGCTTATCAACGGGCCGCGAAAGCCTTAACCAATTTATCAGACACCAATGACTTGAGTAATACACCATTCGTGAATTCTTTCTTTCTGTTAATCAAACGAGTTACCAACTACATATCGAAATTTTTTTTAGGTCGCGTACGGTGGTTTCGCTTAGACTTTGATAGGTTTTTTCCTCACGCCTCACGCTTCACGCCTGACAATTTCAACGAAGGCGCGTCGTAAAGCGAGTATTAATAGATTTAATTACCCGATTTATAGATTTTTGGACTGAAGCCTAACCTGACGCTCGTTTCCAATAATTTTCGATCAACGCCCGCCCGATCTCGCCATTATATTATTAGTAATTATTATTAGGAATCGAAAATCGGCGGACATTAATTTTTATTTACGGCCGACTTCACTTAGAGGACGCGAAAACGGTCGATGAATAACACACTGGATTATTTTTATTTTGGTCTGATACACGGCAAGATGATGCATCCTCACTAAATATACATTTCGATGGTCGTGTTTTCACGAGGAAGTCTCCGTTTTGATTGAAAACAATTTTGAAACCTTTTCACTAAACAGGCTGTCTCGAAATTAAAATACTTACCCAGAAATGTATACACACAGGCAATGCCGTTCTGTATACTCTGTTCTCTGCAAATGAAAGGATTATTGTGGCTAGTATCAATTATTGTAATATATATATATATATATATATATATATATATATATATATATATATATATATATATATATATATATATATATATATATATATATATATATATATATATTATTGGAGGGTGCTAAAAAAAATCTTCAAAAGGCGATACTAGCCTGGTGTTTAATTTGCTAGCCTTGTGTCGGATTCAGACACCACACAGAGTGTGGTGTTGCCGCCTACCGACTAAAAAAACCCACCCTATCTACCACGCAGGCACCCTTGTACCATAAACTGCTTACGCATTACTTCGGTACAAGGGCCGGTCCCAGGTTCTCCACCTATGTACTATGGTTTGCCCTAATATCTCTCTCCTTGGTCTCGATAATTTTCCGAATCACTCTGTACGCCTCCCTCCACGTATTTTCTTCACCCATCAGGCTTGCCATCGGGTTGAAGTTGGTACCTGTTGTACCTGAGTACATAGTTCTTTGTTCCTTCCACCTGTGGCAGTGAAACAGTGTGTGCTCCACGTCGTCCAACAGGCCGCAGCACTGACAGTCACTGGTCTGGGCGCGTCCTCGGTCGGACAGATATTTTCCAAAGCAACCATACCCCGATAGAGCCTGCGTGAGAAAGTAGTCCACTTCCCCACGCGGGCGATTAATCCACTGTTGTATGTCCGGGATTAACTGGTGTGTCCATCGGCCATAGGTCCCCGTGTCCCATTTCTTTTGCCAGCTGGTTTGGATGATATTTCGTGCTTCGTTTTTTGTTGCTCCTGAGTATCTTTGCCGCCGTTCCTCTATAAGTAGGGCTATCGGCGGGATCCCCGCTATTACGCCAATTCCCTCCGTGGACACCGTTCTGTACGCGCTGCACACTCTCAGTGATAGCTTTCTTTGTAGTGTTGATAACACAGCTATTAGTCTCTTATTCTCGGTAATCTTGCTCCAGACTGGGGAGCCATACAGTATCTGAGAGTGTACCACGCTCGCTAGAAGTCTCCGTTTGGATGATCTTGGTCCACCTATGTTTGGCATTAGACACAACAGCGCAGAAGTCGTTTTTTCTGCCTTTTGCACAGTTCGTTTTACGTGCTTAGCGAAACTTAGCTTTCTGTCAAGCCACACTCCCAAGTATTTGACAGCATCACTCAGGCCAATCTCACTACCCATAACATCGAAAACAACGTGGCCTATCTTCCGTTTTGTGGTTAGCAACACTGCTTTGGTTTTCTCCTGCGCTAGGGCCAACCGTCTCTGCTCGAGCCATCGCGCAACTCTCTGGAGCGCCGTGTTTGCGTTGCACATCAGGAGCTCCTCGTTCTTTGCTACCACAATCATGCCGATGTCGTCGGCAAACACTATTAGTGTCACTCCGTTTGGCATCTCCAACGCAAAAAGCCCATCATAGAGCACGTTCCACAGTGTGGGTCCAAGGACCGAGCCCTGTGGTACTCCGCTTGTTATGCCGACCCTTTGCCTGTCCCTGTGCCTCCAGTAGGATCTCCCTGTCAGAGAGGTATGACGCTATTAAGTTTATTAGGCCTTCGTCCATTTGGCGCTTTCTTAGTTCCTCCAGGATTAATTGCCACGAGGCACTATTAAAGGCATTTCGGACATCGAGAGTTATAACCGCCAGTCTACGATTTGCATGCGTTTGAAGCCTTGTTGGAGATTTCAATAACCTTTGCTATGGCATCAACTGTTTGTCTACTGCTCCTGAAGCCATACTGCCTAGCCGACAGACCACCAGTACGCTCATGCTCCCTGTGCAGGCGTGCAAACACTAGTTGCTCGTAAAGTTTTCCCTCCGCATCCAGCAGGCAGATTGGTCTATAGGACGATGGGTTCTCCACCGTGTGGTCGCCTTTCCTCAGCAGGATCATCCTAGCTGCCTTCCACTCCGCTGGAAAGCAGCTTTTTTCTGCTAGCTTATTATAGGTGCCTAATGCATATTCAGGCTTTGTCGCCACCAGCTCCTTAAGGATTTCGGCCGGGACCCCCCCAGGGCCTGCCGCCTTCTTGTTCTTAAGTTTCGCAGCAGCGTTGCTTAGTTCATCCACGGTGAATACTACAGGCTTCGCACCATCGTCGCGAGCAAACGATACGATGTATTTCCGTCGCTTATTTATACAGTCTCTACGAAGTTCCGCTATTTCGCTGTTCCACCAGTACGCAGGTTGTTGGTTCCTGAAACTCCTTTTCTTTGGCATTGAGATGTCACACACACACACACACACACACACACACACACACACACACACACACACACACACACACACACACACACACACACACACACACACACACACACACACACACACACACACACACACACACACACACACACATATATATATATATATATATATATATATATATATATATATATATATATATATATATATATATATATATATATATATATATATATATATATATATATATATATATATAAAGCTCTTGACATCTTAAAACACGACAGAATGAGATGGTTGCTGGATGAGAAAGAATGATGAAAATATATATTAATCTGAGTCAGCAGCTGTCAGAATTAAAAAATAAATGATGAATTCATCATTGAGATGTCCTTGAATGAAGTGATGAATATAAGCAAGGCTATCAGTTATTCAGGTAGGCTATCAGTTAATCAACATCCAATAACTCGCGTCTCGAGCTACGTTTACCTTAGGGCGAATATCAATGGTAAATGGGATCACTAGTCCAAATCAGACAGATGTTAAAATGCCAGATCAGCATTCACCTAAATGATCAATATCTTCAAAAGTCACTGTTTACCATTAAAATCTAAGGTCTGGCTGCTCCGATGCTAGAGATTCTATGCAGATTGGATAAAGAGTGCGAAGTCTTAAATGAAATAAAGATACGAAAACTGTACCACTGGACTCTTTCGAGCAGCAGTTAACAAGATCAGAAAAAGATGATGAAGATGGAGTCTAGATGTGATGTTTCGGTTTATTTGATAGAGGTAGTACTGTCCTAAATTTTTCATGATATTTACGAATAGACAGGGTTCTATCTTAAAACAGGAACTTTTATCTCTATTTTAAGACACGGTCAGAATTTTGACGTGTTATTTCGAGACTCCTTGTGCGTCTGAGCTTTCTCCGTTCCAATTTCATTTAATTTTATCGGCCTTTTTATTATGCACTTACGAATCCGATTAAAATTGGAGAGGCGGGAGAGAGAGGGTGGGATAAAAAATTGAGGTTCAATTAAATCGAATAGATGATAGGCAAATAAATGTAAATTATCTTTGTATTAAAAATTCAAAGGTAATTACGTAAAACGGAGGGGGGAGGGGGTTTGTTCGCCGCTTGAAAGGCACGACCATGTTGTTTTGATAAATTATTGATATTTTTATCAATTTAATAACCCAGGGAAAAAATTAGGTCGCCTCTGTGTAGATTTGTTCGATTAAATGGCTGGAGGTTATTGAGGGGGCTTCGCCCCCACACCCTTTTATATTTTATTAGCCTGAAGGGAGTCGCAAATACCACCACTTGGAGTCAAAAAGAAATTTAAAAATTATTCATGACAACACAATAACCGATACCCCACCTGATCGCCGCTTCTAGAAAGAAATTCGTTATTAACCTGATGTTTGTTAGTTCAAAAAATAATTAAACATGGGTGCTATAAAGAAAACATTGATCTAGCTCAGGACATAGTCTTCAAAGAACTTTATCCAAAAGGCCTTATAATGAAGGCACAAAATTTTAGATCTAACAAGTTAGGCACTACAGAATACAGCATAAAACGGAGGCACCTACTCCAAAGTTTCGTACCGCAGTTTCTGCGGCGGAGGTCGCAGTTTTTTGGGATATCAAAGTGGATTTTTTTGACTTGGTCGTAGGAACATCGTGCTGTTCTATTTTGAAAACCCAATTCATAGTTCAGGCTTCGAAATTCTTGAACCGTCCTCTTCACCTTGAATCACCTTCAATAGAGGTGAACAAGTGATTTCTTTCATGACCTTCATCAGCTTTATACTAAGTCAGCTTCTTCTTTTATCTGCTGCATCGTCGACAAAAATATCTTATGTTCGTTAACAAATTGTTATCCTACTGGTTTATCCACGCCCCAGGGCGGAATCTTAGGTCCACTACTTTTTCTTCTGTATGTGAATGACCTTCCTGAGTTCCTCAATAGCAACTGCCGCGTTTTTATGTACGCGGATGACACATCCATCTTTGTCTCCGGAAGGGAATCTCAGGAGCTGATCAATAGGTTCTCTAGTGTTGTGGCACAGTTTGTTGATTTTTGCAAACAGAATCATTTGATCATAAATTTGGAGAAAACACTTGCGATCTCACTGGTCAGTATGTTAAACTTCTGACTAACCTAGCGTTCAGCTTTGAGGGTTCACGCGTGGAATTAAACCACACAACAAAGTTTCTCGGATCTTACATCGATGCCTTCCTAAAGTGGGACTACGACATAGATAGTGTTTGTAATAAACTGACCAAAACGTTTTTTGTAATGTTAACAATCAGAGATTCTTTCTTTGAAAGATCCTTGTTGACTTTCTATTACGCCTCAGCATACTCGTCTATTTCATCGTAAACTGGAGACAAGCGAGTAATGCGGAGAGGGTGTTCATTCAGCAAAAAAGGATAAGGAAAGGTTGATTTTCAGACTGCCTCGGAGGCTATCCTGCAAAGATATATTTATAAAGTATAAAATACTAACCGTGCCTTAGATATATTTATTTAAATTATTCATCGTCGTTCATAAAAATAAAGGCTCTCACAAGAAACACACGGATGTCCACGGCTATAACACCCGAAACAGAGAACCATCTAAAGCCAAGATTGAACCACATGTTCTACAAAAAGTCGCTAAATTACGCAGGACCTTATTACTATAATTTGCTTCCTACAAGCATAAAAGCATTATCTACAAGACGATTTAAAAAGTGCATCAGAAAGCTTCTGTCAACCAATGCTTTCTACGACCTGAAAGAATTTGAAACATATATCACAGGAGTGCCCTGATGAGTTTAGTCATGTTTTCTCTACATTTTGTCAATATGTATGTACTGTTTGTATATCCGTTTGTAACTGTTCTATACTGTACTATTAAATGTGTGTTATCGTATTGTTTATATACATAATTCCATGTATCTTTATATTACTCTATAATGTACTCGTTTCCTGACGAAACATCCACTGTATACATACTGGACTTTGTGAATAAAACTATCTGTCTATTCTTCAGATCTGTCTCCACGTGAATACCAAACTTAGCAAATAGCTGCTTAGGAATAGAGGTGAATAAGTGGTTGCGTTGATGCTGCGTTCATCGTTATGCCAGATCAGCACCTTGTTGGAAATTGAAAATTCCACTTCTTCAAAACTAAATAGACAACTGTGGATATACCTTCTTGGGGATAGAGATGAACTAGTGGTTGTGTTAATGCTCCTCACCATCGCTATGCTAAGTCAGCGCATTGTTGGAAATTGAAAATTATATTAAGGGAGAACTTTTTTACCTAGAGGATCGTCGACAAAGAACTGGTCATCTCAGCAACTAGATGATATCTTCGGTTCGCTCAAAAACTATTCCCTATTCTCGCGACACATAAGTATTTTAATTATCTCCTTATTAAAACCGAAAAATGGTTGTCATTCGAGGGAAACCCCAATAGAGCCGCTTTAATTAAACCGAACCTCCTTTGTTGCGAAACAAAAACCGCTCTTCGAGCCGCCCCACGTCCGTATTGTTGTCCAAGTGGCGTGCCGGTCTCTTCTTCCTTAATATCAAAGAACAATGGTCGCCCGTTTACAATGGCAATCGACTTAAAGTGACATCGCGGCACCGAAATTCATATTGTATCGTCTCTAGGCAGCATCGGTTGCCGTCTCGACGGAACGCATCCGGCTCGAAGGACCGAATCGTTAGGTCGGGCGTCGGTTATAATCACGCCGTCGCCCCGCGTAATCGATTCCCGGTAATGAAAACCGCACAATTACCGGGAAAGCTGTCGTTTTGCATGGGAGTTTTCCCGCGATTAATTATTCAGGGGTTATTTGTGAACGCGGGGTTCCCGGAACGCAGGTAATGGCGGTCGAGCTTCTCCACTAATTAACTCAATTGCAGCAAATCGTCTACGTATCAGTCAATGTGCCGCGGTTGCTTTGCTTCTGGAAAAACTGATAGAAAGCGACATGAAAAACTGTACTGCTATGTTATTTTGTCTTCAGGTTCTCAATAAGGGACGGCTGCGTCAGATTTTCCATTAAAATCACCCTGTATTACAGATATTATAGGACTGATAAATTTTAGTGAAAAAGGATGTGATTTATGCCAGCTCATATAATATGGCAAAATTATGTTCGCCTGGCAAGTCTAAGAGCTCTCCAGAATCAAATGAAACTTTCTCCATTAGCAGCAGATTCAACTATTATCTTCAGACGGAACGAGAGAGAAAATAGTTTTACGGTCACCTTGCTCAAGCAAGTGAGGGACATTCTAGAACTGATAATGTTTAATTAAATAGGAAATGAGATATACCAGTGCACATAGTACAGTGAAATTATTTAGACTCATCCTTCAATTAAGATGTCTTTGAAACATGTACCTGTAGCAGGTTCAACTACTACCCATTGGCTTGCTTTTCAGGTGGGGCAGGAAATAAAGATATTTTAAATCAAGATCATATTGCACGAGCAAGCGAGAATCAAGATTATTTCTTCCATCAGAGTTTGTATTAAAAGTCTGGGAACTCTAAAATATCAATCTAATAAGTAACTCTCTCTACTAGCAGCAAGTTCAATGTTCAATTGTAATCAAATGTTCTCTTGGGTTAATTGCTTGTGAGTCTATCATTAAATGACCCCTTCAAACAATTCCAGGTACAATAAGCCTTTTGTACTATAGTCTTCCACATTTCTAACAGAAAGTCTCTAACCACTATATATACAATCTGATAATATTATATTGTAGTAAATTCTTCTTTTTTTGTTGCTCAAAACTTACAGTAACTGATCATTATGGAGCTACATTTATGCGGAATTGCAGTCTCTTCTCTAAATTTTATTTGAAGTAGCCGCTTTGCAGTATCAGGTTCATCTAGTCTCTGTAATATATTCTTGTTCTACCAGCTTTAAATATTCTTTAGTCAAACCTTACAGTACCTGTTTATTATTGAACCGCACTAATTTGGAATAATAATTGGAATTAAGCACCCTGTTAACTTGCCCAAGGTTCCTTTGGTTCCGTCATTCTAGAATAGGCATTTCATGATACCAGATGTCTATGTAATAAATTCTTACCATATCTAGTTGAAATATTTTTTTTTGTTCGAACCTTATAGTACCCTTTAATTATTGCCTCTAAGCCATTGGACTTCCCTAATTGTCGAAATAACCTGGAAGAAAGCCTCTTGTTCCCTATCTAAGTTATTTTGTTTTTTAAAATCTTACAGTAACCGCCATTATAGAATCGGAATTGAATGATACCAGATTTCAGCTTGTCTTTGTGGTAAATTCTTGCTCTACCTTGTTGAAATATTTTTTTGTTCCAACCTTGTAGTACCCGACTTGTATTTATTTAGAGTCAGAGTCTCGTATTCTGATATTAAACACCCTCTAAGCCATAGGATTTTCCAAAATGTCGAAGAAAACCTCTTTTTACTTGTCTCAGATATTTTGGTTGTTGAAGCATGTTACCGGATTTAGATAGTCTTGTTGAAATATTGTTTTTTTTATGAAATAGAATATTGTAGACTTGCATTTATCTGAAACCAAAGTCTTTGAAAGCTACAACACCAATAACGCTGGATCCGCTTTATCTTCGACAACTTTTCCATTTATAATTTACATTTCGCTGCCAAAGTTCGCGTTTTAAATTGAAGACGCGAAAATTTATTCTCGATGCTTAATGAAGGAGCCGCGTCTTTGTATTTCCACCTACGTTTCAGTTAAATTTAGACCGGCAAGATGCTGGACATATGTTTTTAATTAATTGGTAAGTGCCACAGACACTTTAATTAGTAGCCGTGAATATACGCCTGGCGTCTTATTGAACATACGGGGCCACATCAACACGCCGACGCTAGAGACGCATTTCACATTCGGTCGCAACCGGGCGTTGCTTTTTTTCTTGCAGTTAAACATTCCCTCGCTCCAAGACGAGGGACGTCGTATATTAAAAAAGTAAGCAGATGCTGGTTTATAGAAAATTCCGTGCGCGCTCCCGTACAAGACTCACATGCGTAACAAAGCGCGTTCGTTTCATTTTTATTGTTATTCCGCAGACAGTCAAACAAATCAGTTGAACGTAATTACTTTGCAGAAAATTAATGGCATCATCCAGTTGGTCTGCAACACGGCATGGTCGAGGAATATTAAAGGAATTTATTTTTATTATGATTGAATCGGTTTTGGCATGTTAATGCTGCGCTTCCCGCGACCAGCGGCGGGTAATTGCAGATCCTCGAGGATATTGTTAAGAGAATTCGTTGGTGTTTGGTGGGCCTTTTTTATCTTGATTCTCGGTTGCTATTTCTCGTGACCAGGAAGACTGCATTATGCGCCCCAATTCATCCAAAGACGAGTTGAAAACTAGCAGAAGAGGAGGTTGACGCCGTTGCTTCCCTTCATCAATTTTGCTTTCATTCTATGGACGTTGAGTTTTTGGACAGTTGCCAATCTTCAGTCACCAAGGCAAAATGTTTCCTTGCATGGTTCTTCTTCTCGTCATGCCGTCTTCTCATTGCGTCTCTATTCCTTGAGAGAGAGAAAGCAGGAACGTATTGCTGACGGATGTAACAACTGTAGACTTAAATTTATAATGGGTAGCTTAATTTTACTGAATTTAACTAACACAGGAAGAAAAATAGCTGACCTACTCTTGGTTGTGGTAACTGGGGGTATGGAGTTATCCTTAATTATCAAAGAGTTGGGCGTTTTTATTTGCATAGTTTAAAGCTGGGACAAGAATCCAGGATCGTTTGGTCGTATTCTTTCTTCTAAAAGAATTTCCAAATCAGAATCCTCAGTTTCGGATGATAAATAACCTCAGAATGCAGAGAACTATTCGCATGTACCAACAAATTGCAGTTATTATCCTCAAAATAACACCCAACCTGTTTGGAAATAATGGAATAAAGGAATAACAGGCACAACAACAGTGGTTGAAGACACCCTACAGTATGAGTAACCCAAGCAAGGTAAAAAAAAACAGCTGTAATTAGCCAATTAACCTATGTTTCTTTCTGTCGATACCTTTCTTGGTTGGATTTGTTGAGATGTTTTTGTTCCCATAATCATCGTTTATAGCTTTCTTTTGGGTGCAGTCGTCAACGACGAAGTACTAAGACTCACTGGTATCTTTAGGTTGCCTCAAACCACCTCAAAGTTTAACACTAAATAACACAGCTTACCAATTACGACTACGATGCATTTTATTCATTCATTGGCTGTTAGCAACCACATGTTGGATGCGACCTTTGTCTCTTGCGGTATTTATGAGCTCTTCTATAGTCTTCAGACCCCTTCATTGCCTGACGTTTCCCGCTTTTTTGCCATTCCACTGTGGCCACTCGGCCGTATATGTCCCAAGCTGTAGGTTTTCTTTTCTTGTTACTCTATTGGTCTAGGGTCAGAGTCAACATTTTAAAGGCTATTTAAGCTACGGGTTTACACACGCAACATCTTTGATGGCACAAACGTAGTCGCAGCTGAGCACTATTCAAAACTTAATAGATGTAGCATGTGGTTTCTCTATTCTAATTTCCAATTTTTCTTTCTTCTGCATGCAACCAACTGCCAAAGTGTTGATATTTCTCCACCCGCTCTATGAGTTTATTAGTTTCTCTCGTGGTTATGGGTTTACTGGAATTAATATTATGCATTAGACTCAAATACAGTGTCTATAGCATATAGATGTAGTTTCTTCCTACTTTTAATTGATGCTGTCTAAAAGATATTTTTCACCTTGGACCACCTTCGATTGTGATTTTTGGTCCAACCTAGCACCTCTCAAACCTCCTCCGAAATCTTTCCGAATATCTCTTGAGTCGTTGTAGTGGTGGTTTACGTGAAACATTTAGAGTATTTAAAGGTATGTTCCTAATGAAAGTTTGTTTGTTATTCTGATTATTTCGAGTGGGAAAATGGCGTCCGACAGCCCACACCCATTCCGCTACTGTGTGCCTCTCTCTAATTTATTTCGCATTTTTCATAATAAAGAACCAGATTTAAATCAAGGCACATACCGGGAATTTCAATTACTCCGTACACGTTTGGGAGAGACACTGCAGAAGAATATTCTTAACCGGTAATCGCGGGTTTTAAATGCGATAAATGGAAATTTTGCGAAAATTTACATTCGTCGGTCGGGGTCGTTGACCATTTTATTTTTTTGTGTGGGACATTCTGATTTATACAGCGGCCGCTCCGCTGAATTTGTTTTTACCGCGCGTTATCTTCATAATGGCGACCGTTAACGGGGTTATTTTCGTGGGTCCTTTATGGTATGGTTGGTGACGCGACGGTTCTACTAGGAATACCATGTTTTGGTACAGGTTTTCTTGGTGTGTGATTCAGGGTTGATGGCAGGTTGCACGTTATAGTTTAGAATGGTCGATGCGACGTTGCCGCTGCTCCGAAAAAGTGGCATCCACTTGGATATTTTTGTGTTACACCTCGCTATACATATCTTTGCCGGTTCTTGAGGAATTAATATTATTTTGCCAATTTTTAATTAAACTAGTAAATTAAATTAAATTGCTTTATGTAGACTTTCACTTTGTAATACACAGGGGTACTCAAATGTGCGATTATACCGGTAAAAACAAAAATAACGGAAATTTAATTTTTTCAAATTGATAACCCGAACGTTTTCTGATTCGTTCCAAACTGCTTCAGTTTGCTCAGTTATCAACTAGGAATTTTAACAATAAGCTTACAATCTCTTACTTAAAATGTACGCTCTCTTTGGTTAAATTGACTGTGCATAATAATCGTAGAGTTAAAAAGCTAAAAAAAATGCAAATCGCTCAATTCGCCGAATTTTATTTTTTAAAGTAGTTTATGAATTAGTCATCCAGTTTCAGTTTTCATTTAGTTTTTTATTTGAATATGTTGTTTGAAGTCTTAGTACAACTATAAACAACAATAAATATAGAATATGCTCCCCTGTTTTACTTGTTTTATATTCATTTTTACTCTTGCGCCATAAAGATAAAACTCAAGAAAAACAAACAATAATAACAAACATATCTTCTATCGAAATGAAATAATCTGTGTAAAATATAATTACAAAATAATGTAGATTATATTTTTATTATATTCAACATTATTTCTTGTAAGCGAAAATTAATTTCGTATAGTAGTTTAAACAAATAAATTTCAACAACTCTCGAGATTCTCCTTAAAATTAAAATCGACTTGCATGGTTCTTTGTAATGCATTTTATACATAAACATTTTATACACAAACATATTATATTACTAATAATTATTATATATAAAAATTGACCTCGACAAGCAATAGACAGTTGACAATCACATTTAGAGTTTTCTTTTATTACAGAAAAAATATAAAAATTTTGAAGTTGAAGTCATAGATTCAATTTTATGTGACTTTGCTCGCATCAGTTCAACAATTCTGAATTGAAAGAATCCATTTTGTTTAGTAACTCTGAAACTTTTGTTCCAATTACAATTATATTTATGTCGTTTGTATGAGCAAAACATAAGCCAAGTTTTGTACCCCTGACAAACTATTGACGGACCAGCAAAAATATTAGAAACCCTGGAATTGCCCCTTGCCAAAAGAGAGGAGTAATCTTTCAATAAAAATCGTAAATAAATAAATTTAGTCAATAGGTGTAGGGCAGTACTAACCATCAATTATGATACACGTAGTACATACAACAAGTTAAGTGCAATTTAAAATTTAAGAATCAAACTTGAAGGAATGAAATCCACCACCACGCTTTTTGGAATACTCATCCCTGATTGTTGGAAATAAGTGGCAGTGTTTTTTATTACAAGAGATAAGATATAATGATGGAACTGTAAGCGTGCAAATACAATAAAAAAATAATAATAACCGTTTTTCAAATTTTCTCGAAAACGAATTGGCCGTCAAACGCCTATATAAACGCCTTAGAAGGACCTTTTAAATGAGGTGTTATTCAATACCTGGTTTCTGAGTTAATAAAATGTTATGGGAGCACACCCGACTTTTGTAGTATCTCCGATCTATTAATATCGATTCTGTCTAAATTAAGGGGTCTCCAAGTATAATTTTTAGCGAAATAGAGGAAAAAACATATTTAACTTGGCACTTGCTTTTTGAAGGCAGTTATTTAGATGTGCGGCAAATAAGAAGTTATAGTTCACGGTCAAGGTCATAGAAATTTAACTGTCATTTCTGGAACTTCCCGATGCTGGGGCCATCGTCTTTGCAGGGTCTATAATACTCTTACGCCGCCCTATATATCCACGGAGATTTGGCGGTCGACCATTTTCCATTACGTCCGAGTTCTTTGTCTCCGATTTTTAATTCCCATTGTCCTGCGCGAAATTAGACGGTCCGCCTAGTCCGACCCGGACGTATTCGATTGACAAGTTAATGTGATCGGATGACAACGAAACCGACTAAGATTAGGATTAGTTCTGCGGAGATTTTATTAGTTCCGCAGCCAGCCGTCACGGCCGTTAAAATTTGAGGAGTGAAAACGCAGGCCGTCGATAATTTCCTCAGACGTTGGTTTCAATTAGACGTTAAATTGTATAGCCGGTCGTTTGTTCTCGATTTGATTACATTAAGTCGGATTCAAGGCGATTCGAATCAAGACTCTCATTAACCAATTAAATAGGGGAGCAGTGATTATTTGTCACTTTAGAGGCATCCTTACAGGCGGTCTGATGATACTTTGCTTTACTGTATGCCCTTATCAGAACCAATTATTACGTATGATCGGTTAAGTGACGGTCCCCGTTATTAGTGAAATTAGTGTCGCAAGGCCTACTATACAGGGCGTAATTGTTATCGAAATTTGTACGGAGAGGTCTAACTACGGCACTGTTTTGTGGAACCAGCTGACCAGCTGATATACAAAGTCGACGTAGGAGATAGAGAAAAGATATATTAAGAACGGAAAATCTAACCGCATTTAAGTAATACCTTAAAAAATTAGCTGGCGGAGAGATGGAATCTACTAATGTTTACACCCAATAGCAGCAGATGTTTCATATCTACCTCCATATTGCTCTGAAGAAGTCAGCAACATGTTTGAGCAAAAAAAATCCAGGAGATCTATATCTACAAGTTTCCCATTCTGCGGAAGATTTTTTAAACAAATATTCTTTATAGTGTGTAAATTGATGGACAAGCGAAGAAATACGATGCTAACAAACTCCGAAGAACACAAAGAGCAAAGGGCAATAGAAAGACTCATGCTCGGCTTCAGCTTTCGGAACCACGTCAAAAGACGGACGAAAGTGGACTTGGGCAGGGCATGTTGCTAGATAGGACACTCGTTGGACAAAACGTATTATGCAGTGGACACCGAGATTGCATAAAAGAAGTGTCCGGCGACCCCCAGAATATGGATGGACGATCGCTAGAGACAGAGAAAAGTGGAATAGAAGAGGGGAGGCCTATATCCAGGAGTGGATGTCGTTGGGCTAATAAAGAGAGAAGAGAGTTTGTAGTCCTATTCCATGTTCCTTTCCTAGAGATCCATATCGCTCCATCCTCTGCACACTTGGGGAAGCACTTCGAGTTCAAGGAATTGAGCTCGCAGTACTCTTTAAGTTTCCTCCCCTGTTAAACACAGCTTACGTATGTGGTCGGAGCCCACCCCTATCATATGGATGTGCTTTTTGAGATGGCAGTGTCCTGCTAGGATTCTTAGCTGACTGTGCACATATCAAGATCGCATCAGTCGCTGCTTGAAGTACACTGAGGTATCTGTGCCCTAGAAATATTTTTCAGTATATTAAACAGTACGTTTTTTATTAAAAAAGGTTGCTGTATAAGTTTAATTTTGCAACTAAAATATCATTTAGAATTTCGCAGTATCTGGTACGAGAGAGAGAACATGTGTATTTACAAAAGATACCATCAGAAAGTGAAAAAGTTCATTTAGTACTAGACGTTGCATTTGTTTTCAAAAATAAATTATAGGTGTTTAATATGGATTTAGATATTTCTCACAGTTAATATATGAATATATGAAATGAATGTCAATATATATGAAATGAACTGCAAATTGTTCTCATCGTTCCTACTTATATTACTGACACTCTGCTTGATGTCAGAACTTAGTGCACTGCATCGCAGTTGCAACAAAATGTCCACGACGCACTAAAAAAAGATCCTTCTAGTTGAAATCGGAACTTGTAAGCTAGAAGTTCTTTCGCACAACGGCCGATACGCAGCATAGTGGGTCGAGCCTATAAGCCGGTACCCGATTACATGAATACCTAATTGATAAATTAGGTGACATCGGGACCAGCAATATTTGAGTTTCCGCTCCTTGTAAGCGAGATAAGAGGGTCCTGTTCTTTTGCTACCGGTTTTATTTTTATTTTGATGCCCAGAGGTTCTTTTGACGCGCCCAAGAAGTAGCGCGTCTCGTCTCGGTATCTGTATACCGAGGGTTCAATTCGACACTTTCCACCTCTGCAGACTTTCAACAAAAATTACTTACCAATGTAACAAGTTTTAAGGAAAAATGATTGGCTCAATTCTAGGTCTCTACTGTTGCATGGAAATTATCTCTTACTAGAAAAAAAAATTCATCTACTAAATACCGTTTGTCAAATTTCAAGTACAACGAATAAAATGCCGGCAAACCTTCATTTTAAAAAAATGATATTGTTCGAATTTTCTCGAAAATGAACTATCCAATTTCAGAAATTCGAACATCGAAATGAAGGTATTAAAAAGACCTTTCAACCAGGTGTTACTCCTCACCTATTTGGATTTATGATTTTTAAAAACTTGTTCCCCCAGTAAATTTTCGAACGTGTAGCAGCATGTTTTCATTTTTAAATGTTCGGGAGTTTGCAGCTGAACACCCTGTAGGCGATATCGCCCCGGCAGCGGTACTCGTCGTCATTAAAACCGCGGTCGTTGTAAACCCGGGAAAGATCCCGATCTACAAAAAATTAACATAAAACAGAAATAAAATTCTGTCGAAATTACGATTTCTACGTGCACGAAATTTTTGTGTTCTTAAAAGACGGAAATTCGTTAATGCTCGGGGGGCGGCGGCGGCGGCGGGCCACGCTCTTTGGCGTAACTTTTATTTTAAGAAACCGCCCGCGAGTCTGCTGAGAATTTCGTTTCTTTCTAATTTTGCAAAATTAGTGAGATACACCGATATTTTCTAGGCGTATTTTCTAGGGTTATGTTATACAAATACATTTTTACTTATTTATGTGATATTAGTCTTTCGTATAATTGTATACCTATCTTCAAACTAGACTATGTCGTATTTACCAAATGCGGGCGAATTAGTACCGGTCCCACCAAATGACTGAATTAAAATAAGGCCCTAACCAAATTGTATTCTGTGAAATTTTCCGGGCTGTTAGGCCGTGGTCCATTGGTTTAGCTACCAAAGCTTTCAGCTGCTGCTGCGGCAGCCATCTTCAGTGGATTCAGTAGATTGTATCCATACCGATCGCTGCCGCAGTAACAGCTGAAAGTTTTGGTAGCAAAACCAATGGAACACGGCCTGACAGTCCGGAAAATCTCACAGAATATAATTTGGTTAGTTCGTTATTTTAATTCAGTCATTTGGTGGGACCGGCCTAACAGCCCGGAAAATCTCACAGGTTATGGCGCCGGCCGTGAAAGCCTACGCAATCATATTAACCAAATTGTATTTTCTATTAGTTAAAAGTAGAATATTTTAACATACCAATGAGGCAAATTTTACAATAAAATAGAATAGTTATCTCCTTTTGCTGGTTTAGATAAATAGAATATATAGAGAATAGAAATAAGAATATACTATTCCCTCTTTATTTACACAGGTCTACCGTAATTTTGATGTTTGAAGGCTGTTTGCTTATTTGTATATTTTTAGAAGCCCTTGTTCCGAAAAAAATCCGTATTTTTGATCTATCACGTCATTTTTTTGTTATTTTATTAATAAATTATGCTTGTTCCATGTTAAGTATGATTCTTAAATACAACAATGTATTATAATTAGATATCTCTGCAAAGCAACAGAGTTGGCGAAGAAACGTCAATGCAGCGTTCTAACCTGCTTATGCGCAGTTTGGTTGTATTGGTCGTCGTGCAACTGTGTTCGCTGCTGTTGTCCTTGTTGTTGCGTATTTCTAGTGTTCTAGAATGTATAAATATGGAGAGAAGACAAAACTGCCGACCAAGACAAGACCTGGACTCCACATACTGTTTATTCAATTTGCGTTGAAGCATTAAGAAACTGGCAAAGAGATGTGTAAGCATATTGATGATTGTTATTTTTGCTCTTGTAATGTTCAATCTTGATTCTGATATTCGACTAGTTTGTCTTGGAGCAGATGTACCAATACCTACCGCCCCAAAAGAACTATCATATCGGGAAAGAGAGTTATGTCAATATTTTACTCAGGAAAGACAGCTAGTGTATTTTTTTATTGCACAATGGTAACGAACTGGCCTCGGTTCCCGTTGCAACATTCGGTACATATAAAAGAAACGTATGAAAATTTAGGACTTCTTTTGAAGAAAATAAACTACCAAAAACATCAGTGGATGCTTTGATCTTTGACCTTAAAGGGCTGTAAATGCTCTTATTACAACATGGTAGTTATATAAAATTTCGATGCTTTATTTGTGAGTGGGATAGTCGGGCAAGAAGAATAATCCTTACACCTGGTAGCAAAAATGTATTAACAGATAGCTTGGTTGTTGTTGTAGATTTTACTGCCTCCTGTTCATATCAAACTTGGCTTGATGAAGCAGTTTGTTAAAGCCCTAGACAAAAATAGACAGTGCTTCAAATATTTGTGAGAGAAATTTCCAGCCATATCTGATGCCAAGATAAAAGATGGTATTTTTGTTGGGTTGCAGATAAGAACATTATGCAAAGACGCGAATTTTCATAATGACCAATGTCGAGAAAAACGCCCGGGTTTCATTTAAAGAAGTAATTGATAAGTTTCTTGGGAACTCTAAGGACTAAAACAACTAAAGTATTGTTCAACACTTTCATCGTCTAGGTTGTAATATGAGTTTAAAAGTTCATTTCCTGTTTTCATACTTTAACTATTTTCTTGAAAATCTTGGAGCAGTCAGCAAAGAACAGGGAGACAGGTTTCACCAGGGCATTAAGGAAATGGGGCGGCGATACCAAGGCAGCGGACTATTGATGGATGTTAAAACGGAAAGTTTTGTTTTAACTTTTTTTAACTAGAATTTACTGAACAAAAAAATATATTATTTTAGAAATATTGTTTTTTTTTATTTTTGCAAATAAAACCTTACGTGATACCAATAATATAAAATAGAAAATTATATAAAATCAGTTTTCAAAATAAAAATATCTTTCAAGAAGTTTAATTTTGTAGACCGTGTTATTTGAATTGTATTGTAAAAAATAACTTTTCTGAAAATCACCGAAAAAAGAGTAGTAAGTGATATACTTAGAAAATCAATTTTTTTTAAAGGTTTTGAACCCTTCCCAAAAGTATACATTATCATTCATACAAATGTGAAATTAACAGTTCTCATTATTTATATAATTTCTCTATATTTATATACATTTATTAAAAACGCTTTAAGAATGTTTATTAATAAAACGAGCATTAAATTATTAGCAGGTATTCTACATACAAATAAATTCCTTTCAAAACTTAAAATATTTCACTACCAGATAAACGACAGAAATAATCGTTTTTTTATTAAACTTATATGCCAATAATATTAACGTGTATGGCGAAGAAAATAATCCCCATTACTTGCCGTCTCCAAGTAAATAAAATTTGCCTCGCAAAATCGCCATTGGCATTACAGATTGCAAATAGAACTCACTGGTCAAACGTAAGGGATGTTAAAAATCCTGTTGGTGCGATTGAAAGGCGACTGCCAGCAGTGGCCTTCTATGTAATTTAATTAAAATCGTGCCTGATTCGATATGAATTTTGGGCTTCAACTCAATTAAAAGTCACTTTCGGTCGCAATAAAAGACGTGGTGTTGTAAGATATTTATTGTTTTTTTAATCTTTCACAACAACAATCTGATGTTGGTGAAATTTGGTTAAAATGTTGAAAACCCATTTTCTAAAAAAAATGAAAATAAATAAAAAGTTTATCTTTCGAAAACACGGATTTGCCGTGATTTTGATGTTTGAACGCTGTTGCTTTATTTGTATATTTGGAGGGGCGGGGGCTTCCAAAAAACGCCCTGTTTTTGATCTATCACGTTATGTTTATTTTTTGTATATCTTTAAAATGTTATTTTATTAATGTACTTACCAATGACATTGATATTGATTTTTACGAAATTGCATGTGATTTGGCAATACTGGATAATATTAGATTTCTCCGCAAAGCAACAGAGTTGGCGCAGAAGCGTCAATACAGCGTTGTAACCCGGTTATGCTCAGTTTGGTTCTATTGGTCGTCGTGTTACTGTCTTCGCGGCTGTTGTCTTCGTTGTTGCGTTTTTCTAGTGTTCTATTAGGTATAAATATGGAAAGAAGACACTGAGATAGACATTGGACTCAAATAACTCTCTAGGACAAGGCTTAAACCTGGCAGCAAAAATGTATTAAGAGATAGCTTAGTTACCTAAAAAGTTTTACTGCCTCCTCTTTATATCAAACTTGCCTTGATGAATCAATTTGGTAAAGCTTTAGACAAAATGTTTTCAGTGTTTCAGATATTTGTGCCAGAAATTTCCAGCCATATCGGATGCCAAGCAAGGAAGGTATTTTTGTTGGGCCGCAGATAAGAAACATTATGGTAAGACAAGGATTTTTAAAACATAACCAAACACCAATATCAATAAACGTCTGGGTTTTATTTAAACAAGTAATTGATGAGTTTCTTGGGAACTCTAAGGGTACATAAACTATGAAAGTACTGTTCAAAATATGTTACAATACAATAGGTTGTAATATGAGTTTGAAAGTGCATTTCCTGTTTTCACACTTGAACTATTTTCCTGAAAATCTTGGACCAGTTAGTGAAGAATTGGGTGAGAGGTTTCATCAGGGCATTAAGGCACGGCGATACCACGGCATAACGATGATGGCGGACTACTGCTGGATGTTAAAACGGGTTATGCCCTTAAAAACACGCACCCGGACGACGCTGCTTTCTTGAAAAAGATCAATATTTAAGTCAAAAAATTCTGAGTAAAGTCTTTTTTAGCATTTTTTAAAACTAGAATTCCGCTTTTTAACAGAAAAAAACATATTTTCGAAATATCGTTTTTTTTCCTTTAATATTTGCATAAAAACCTTATGTGATACAAATAAATGCATAGAATTTTTTAAATCACTGAACCAATATTATATAAAATCAGTTTTGACTAGTTTGGAAACAGGCATAATAAAGATTTGCTTTAGGGACGCCCTGAATATCGACTGGAAACAATCGAAATCGGTCGATATTTAATCGACCCCTGACCCCACCGTAAACAAACAAGAATCGAACCCAGTCGATCGGACAGAATCCGCTCATCGTTACCGGCAGGTCTGATGATGGCCGAGCTCGCGCGCCCGAGTCTCCCGAGATCGTAATCGTTAGTAATTAACAAATCCGTGACCCCGGGGCCGAGAATTCCACTTAATGTTTTTCGAAAAGTCACAGTCATCATTCATCATTAATTCTCAACAATTAATTCTTGTTCCTCCTCGGCCGGTCCCAATGACAAAAGATTTATTGTATTGGAAAAATAATTTACATTGAATAATTCAATCACCGCGGGTCGCTCCGCCATCAGTCGATGCTCCGCTTGTTTTGTAAACCCGGGCACCTCGGTACCAACTTCTCGCGGGGGGAACCCGACTGTTTGGTTAACGTAGTGAAATTTCTGGGCAATTGCGTTGCCGTCGGGGGAATTGATTTGGATTTTTCTTTTGGGAATACCTTAACTTATTTATTTATTCATTAATTTATTTGTTACGAATTCTGATGACTTTAATGCTAACATAAAAGAACTACTTCATCAAACAATATCGACCAAGACTAAAACCAAAAATATCAATTTTAATAAAAAATTACCAAATAAAATTAAAATTACAGAAATAGATTAAAAAATATATATAATTAAATAAATACTTGTCTAAAATAGTTGCAAATCAATACCTCATCAATGATTCTTTTACTTTTAAATAGGCAATGTTAAAATTCCTGAAAATTATATATTTGCATCACTTTCTTGACGAAATATCACTATATACTAATATTCAAAATGAAATGTTAACTACAATTAAAACAAAAAATATTAAAATTAAAAATTAAAATTTTATTAAAAGATCATACGTCATTAATAGATTTTATAGATGCAATTTACCTAACATTAAATAATTATTTTATTATCAGAAAAACTTTTACCAACCATTATTTATTATTTGATGACGCTTCAAACATCTATACCAAAAAAATCGTATTAATGATATTTCTAATGCGTTTAATAATTTTCTTCTTAGATTACAATTCTAATAAGAAATCCTGATGATAATAATATAAAAACAAAATATATAAAACATACATGGACAGGAATGTATCTAAATTATAATACTAATCAGAAAAAATATCTTATTCTATAAATGAAATGATCACTTTTAAAAGAGAAATGAATACTGCAACCTGCAAGTGATCGAAAATATATCAGTAATTTAAGTCAGCGATACCACAATTTAAGAACATAATCTAAATTCAAAATCAAATCAACTTTCTTATGATAACAAATAATTTAGTAGCAACAACACACAATCAACATCAAAGTCAAAATTTTCCTGTCAATTATTTCGTATTCCGAATTATTAATATTAATATTAATATATATTAACTAATATTAATATGAATTATTAATAGTACACAACAAAATTTAAAAAATTAATTTTTAAAACATGGGCATAATAAATGCATTAGAAAAACTGAAAAAAATAACAGAAAAGATCTTTACAGAGAGTTCTGTATATGCAATAATTCCTTACGCATTAGAATTGAGATTTAAATCTGCGACATTGCACTCCGTAACATTTCCAGATTGTCTCGTCATTGATTGATTGGCTCTGAAATCGTTTGCCGAAGTTCCACGACAATCAAAAAGAAAAGAAAAAGAAAAAATCCCTTAAAGTTAACTCGCGACTGTTGGCTGGCCGGCCAATCCATAGTTTCGCCGTTCCCTATCCAACCTCTGAGATATTCCATGTTAATAAAATTTTTAACTTGCACATCATTGTGAGGAGGGGCACCGTCTTGCTGCCATATAGGTAATAAGCGCTGATATATTTAGGGATACATCTTCTATATATTGTTCTATTTGGTGCTCTAAGGGTTGCAAATAATGATCTCCAGTTAACTTTTGATCTACAAATATCGGACCAAAAATATGCCCATCTGTGACACCACAGCATACATTAACTGATTGGTACCCCTGGGTTTTTATTTCGTGTATTTGTCTAAGATTATTTAAAGACCAATATCGCTTATTTTCTCTATTACAAACCATTTCTTGTAGTGAACGAACTTTAATCAGTTCATAAAATGTTTTTCATTATGTCTATTTGAAAAATCCAATCAAAACTGTATCCTCCTTTGATATTGTTCTGCACTTACGAAATTTAAATGCCTTATATTTATATTCTTTCAAAAGTGAGTGGATCGGTCCCCGAGAAATATCTGTGTCTTCAATTGAGTAGCAATAGAGGAAACTGGATGTGCTTTATAGTATCCTAAAATGTTTGCCTGCATACCTTTTTAGCATCTAATACGTTACCGTATTAGCCTTAGAAACATCTGTTTTGAAGGAGCTCGGCGCTCTGGATAGAGTCTAATATACTGACGACGAGCAGCGGTTATTCAGAAATTATACTTGAAGCATATCACTCCTTTCACGGATACTAAATTTGCGAAAAACCATTTTAATGACTTGCACAAGCATTCAACCATCAACGTTGTTAACTAATATGTCAAACATAAACATATTTTTATTTGACAGTCAGAGCACTCTTTGAAATTAAATAAAAATTTTCTATTTTTGCCGATTTGTCAAAAACAACTGGACTAAAATATAAAGTGTGTTACAACATTGTAATCGGAATAAGATATTCTATTAAACGCAGGTATAATATACAGGGTGTTCCATAAAAAAAAAGTGATGTAGGATTATATGTCAGAAAATTGATACTGTTTTGTTTTATACGTCACTTGCAAAAAAACTTGGCTACTCACTCTACATTTTGTGTCGTTGTTTACCTTGATAAAAGCAAAAAAGTTACAGTCAATTAAAATGTTATCAAGATAAATTGAACGCACGGCACATCAATAAAGAATAGAAAACCGACTATAAATTCAAAGTTCACAAATAATAGTTGATAACAATTGCTGTTTTTGTAGGTTTGTTTTATTGTTTTAATTAAAATTATTGATTTTTAATAATTGCAAAGGCCTTATATGTATATATAAACTTGACTACTTCAAGAGACCAAATAAATTTGCGTGTCTCTTTATCGGTTAAACAATGAAACATTAAAAGTGTTAATTTTTTTTGTTATTGTCAAAATTTAAAGTCATTGTTTAATTTTCAATTCAAGCAACTCAGGTATTAAAATTTTTGTCTCAAATGAACAAGGTAGAAAAACTATATAATATAAGTATTTGTTAGACGAATTAAATTACAAGAACATCGACATACGGCCAGAAAACAAGAGGGGTGGAGAGGCACAAGAGTAGGGGAGGATGGGGCAAGGAGGCCCAGCTCAAAAATGAACCAAAAATAAAAACTAACCAAAAAGAATTTTTTTTTACAAGCTTCGCCAAAATTGGGGTAAATTTAGTTAAAGTTATTCAAAAATCAACCGACTTCATGGTTAAAAGCCACAAAAAATAATAAAAAGCTTAAGTGAGCCGCCTTACCCCACCCCCCAATACCTTTTTTTCAGCGAGATTATTTTTTCAATTATGTAGTGCCAGAAACGAAAATGGTACGTTTAGACTGATCTACATGTTGGCTTAATAAAAGCCGAAGACGTTTCAGTTTTGTAAACAACAACGTTTAGAATGTGATCTAGTTGGTTGCTTCATAAAGGCGAACGGCTTAAAGGCGTCCTTCCAGCAAACGTTGATTTTTAAGTGGAAAAACACCCTGTATATACGTGACGCGTCGCGTGCCCCGAGCCAATTATACGAGCGCGGATAAAATCTGTCCCGAAACACAAGGCACCCGACCGACGCGGCTTATTAACGCTCAAATTCATTTTTCCATTAACGCCCCGACCGGTTGGTAATTAGGGCCTGGCACAAAAACCACCCCTAAACACCCTCGTCGCATACTAATCCGAAACATTGTTTTTGGGGGGAGTAGGCAGATGGACACAGAACACAGGCCACCCCCCCCCGGCTTAAAAGCTGTGAAATAATGAGTCCGGATTAATACTTTTGAGCGACTCGATGAGCTCATTTGCATATCAATTCACAATTAAACCGTATTCGAGCACCGTTTGTTTCGGGATCCGATTTGCAGCCCTCGCAGCATCCCCGCTCCAACCCCTTCGCCGCGGGGGCAAGCGAGCGTGATTTCGCCGAACCCACGGGGATGATCGTCGACCTAAATGCGCGTCGACGGAGACCGGTCCCCGGTAGTAACCGTGCGGAACACCAGGTGAATAAAATTTACGAATGAGAAAGAGAAAAGTGTATACGGGAAATAATTCATGTTCTTCTTCTTCTTCTTCTGTGTTAGGCACTTCTGTCTGTTTTACTTCAGTCTAATTTTTATCACAAGTTCAAGTTCCATCTCCTCCGACCAGCACACAATGGATTCTCGAATCATAATTTTGGTCATAAATGATTTAAAATAAACTATTTATAATATCCTTACAGTAAGCATTTTTCTAAAGCAAACAATCTAGCAGGCCTAGAAAAATAAATGCATAAGCAAAAGTTACACTGTATGCTCAGTCAGAAGTTTGATGTGCTTGAAACTTGAAAAAAATTGTATTTTTAAGAAATTTTTTTTATCTGATTTTGAATTGTTTTGTAGAAAATATTGCCTACAATTTGTGTACTATGCGGATTAATTAGAGACAGGTAAGTAAAATTGAAAAACATTTTTTTTTTGTTGAGATTTTATTTGGCATGAGGTCGCTTACATGCCCAAGATGTATTAATAAAAAAAACACTTTCTAAAATTAAAATATTGCTTTCTGTGTTTTTCCAGTTTATTCGGTTTTAGATTCAGTAGTGTCTGTAGGAATAAAATATTTCAAAAACTTTTGCCCAAATTCGCCTCCATTTCTTATTGTATATTGTATTTAAAAAGAAAAAATAATAAAAATAACGTGGATTTTTTTTACATATACCTACTTAAAACAATTATAGAAACGAAATTTTCTTGTTTTATTGAGAAGGTGCTGTGCAACATCGGAGATGGAAGGACCTCTGAAGAAGCTCGCCACTCGTGCTAGCGAAACGTTAGGAAGTAATTCCAATCGACGACGGCCTTTAAACCCGAATCAAGATAATAGCTTAAAAAGGCAATAATTTCCACGCAAAATATAATTTGGTATCTAGGGCATATAAAAATATTTGACATTTTGACATTTTAGCTACTTTTCATAAAACTTCTGGATGCCTCCTGCATCGGTTTTTGTTGAGTCGAACCAGCCAACGTTTCGGCAATCATCCTGTTGACTTCTTCAGAACTTGACTGAACCTAAACGCATTTTACTCTGTTCCTGCTTTGATATTGTTTGAGGGGGGGCGGAGCTAAATGAGAGGCATAAACAGCGTCTCCGATGACTGATTCCCACATTGGTGACAGATACAGACCTAAGTCGCGGTTAAGATTGTTAGGTTGCTTATAGATTTCTATAGACTCTCCGATTTTTTTGTTGGAAGAAAATTTGATTGGTTTCGTGATTGGTTCTTTCATGTTCTTTGAGCCTAGTTGGTATTTTTCGTCCTGTCTCTCCAACGTATTCTTTGCCGCATATGGATGGAATGCTGTAAACTCCTGGCATCTTAAATGGAATTTTGTCTTTGACGGATCGAAGGTGTTGAGAGATTTTTGCACAAGTGGTAAATCTGGTGTTGACGTTATATTTCTTTAGAATTTTTGATATGTGGTCAGTGATATTTACTTTTAAACATTTGTCACAAATAATATGCTGTTGCCACATAAGTTCAGTTAGTGACTATGTTTACCACAAGATAGATACGTTAGAAAGTCACATATCGTACAATAAAAATCGGATCCTGGCTCTTAGAAGTTATAATAGAAAATTTCCATTAAGGAGGCGTCCAGAAAAAAAGATTTTCCACAGGATTTACCAACACATTTAGAATATATGGAACTTTGAATATTGAAGAGAAACATTAACAAAAAAAATCACCAACGTTATCGCTTATCCTTGGTCTTATTTTGTATAAATAATACATACATAATCTTTGGATCTTCGTAAGCGCATCGGCAAGATTATGGTCAACTATGAAATGGTAAATCAAAGTGACAGAACTTTAAATTTTGTTGGTTCAAACGCCGTCATAGCCACCTTACACTAACTGAACTTATATTGCAACAGCATATTATTTGTGATAGAAAAATGTTTAAAAGGAAATATAAATATAATATAATATAAATATATAATATAAATAAATAATAAATAATATAAAAATGCCTCAATTTTTAATGCTAAATATGAGAAGATTATAAAAATGGGTAATTTCCATTTAAAAAAAAGCTTTTTGGGAGTTCTCTTTAATTTCATTTTTAATCTTATTTTTCCAGTCCTTCGTCGACAACAAAACTTGCTCAAGTGGAACAATAAATACTTCCAAATGAACAAATTGGCAGGTATTTTAACTCTAACTTAAAATTAAAAATGTCAAAAACGGTTAGGCTTAGGTATAGGACATTATGCACAAAGTATGTCTAGAATTTTATACAGAACTCAAAAATGAAGTAGTATACCAGGTGTTACATTTGAAATAAGAATGTTGAGACCCGCCCACGAAAAATGAAACACCCTGTATACACAAAATTAAAATAAATTAAATAATTAAATAACTTTTGTATTTAACTTTTGGCTCCATCCCTTACAGTTTCTGTAGGATATCCCGTATCAATGTACAAGTCCTTTACGCCATTTAAAGACATATTCTTGAACTCAAAACAAAAAAAAACTCCAATACAAGAAGAAGGGTATACTATAAGATAAAACACAGTAATTACACCATTACATTGTAATTACGTTTGTATCTAAGTATTAATCACAGAAAAAAGAAGTAAACAGATAATAAAATGAGAGGCCGCACATGAGATGAATTTCAGAATAGTAACTAAATGGGACTCGAGCAGTCGGAATGAATTATCAATTAATGAAATCATTAACATTCGCAATATTTCTCGGAGAAGCTCTTCGCATGTCAGAACACGTTGGGCATTTCAAAAATAAATTCTCCAGACTCTCCTCTTCTAAGTCACAAACACAGCAGAGCTCATTTGTCTTGACAGAGAACACAATTCCTTTGTAAGATAACTTTTGGATAACCTGAACTGGGAAATTATACGAGAAAGCTGTCATTTTGACGTATCTGATGAAACTATCTTACTGGAGTAAACCGTTCCTTTTTAGATATGCTGTTTTGGATAATCTGAGCTGGAAAACTATACGTGAAAGATGTAGTGGATTAGGTGCTGAAAAACTAAGAACCAGGTCTTTTTTGTCAAACTGAATTGAAGAACTTCTACAGAAATAGCTTTCTAGCAGATTACCTTGTCGTGTGAATTCAAAATATGACTTCCCCGTCTTAAAGAAAGCCTTTCGATGGTTTCCGTTTCCGCCCGTTTTGAAAATAACTATCGACGAGAAACAAAAAAAAAACGAAAATTTCGACAAACGGCGAGCGAGGTGCACATTAAAATACAGGAGGATCGCGCAATAAAACCGGACCGAGGGTCCGATGGGTCCGGACGGATAATATGTTGCGATGCACCGGGGTATTAAAGGCCTTATTAAACCATGATGATTATAAAACATTGCAATAAAATTTAACACATTAAAATAAAATCCCGATAAATTAGAAGCAAACCGGTAGGTATTAAGGTATGGTTTACGGCAGTTTGCGTCAGTCCGGCTCGTATTTTCCTTCGTAAATTACTGAAAATGAAAAATAATAATCATAAAACTATAATGCGACTACCGGACCGGGTATATGCGCGAGTGTGTGCGGGGTCGTCTTTTTTTTTCAATATTCAGACGCGCCTCGCGCTCTTTTTCTCGGTCATTATTGGCGCATCTGTTTTATGCGCGCGCTTTGTATATTTTATGGTATCTAAAACCCTGCCGTTAAGACTACGCGAGCTGGGAAACGCTGAAATTGCAACGCAGAAATAATTCGTTTAATTTTTAATTTCATGGTGCTTCCGTAAACTCACCATCTATTTTTCACTATTATGCCGTAGAAGATGTGCTGTAGAAGAAAGCAGTGGAAAATGACAAGAGCTCCGAACTATTCTAAAGAATTTTTAATAAAATCTTCTCCCAAGATTTTCGTGAAAATCATAAAACCGTTTTATTTTCAACATTGTCAGAATTTCGCGCAAGAATTCTCTCGAAGAAGTCAAAACTATGATTTATCCTAAAGAATTCCAGCAAAAATGGCAGAGTTCCTGCTTATTTCGTTTAGAACAGGCAGAATTTCGAGTTATTTTAAATAATTAACAGTCACAATTGCGACATTTTCAAGAAAAATTCCGCAAAAGAAGTGAAAACATATAAACAAACAAACAATAAATAGTACAATAAAAAATATTACAATACCGACATGTAAATTGGGCACCAGAATTTCATAAAAGAACTCAAAAACACAGATTTATGTAAAAAAATGTTGGAATTTCGAAAGAGTTTTGCAAAGGAATTTCGTAAAGGAGCTGAGAATTGTGATTTATTCTAAAGAATGTTACAAAAAATGTCATAATTCGGGATTATTTTAACGGATTCCTTTAAAACATTTCGGAAGTTCGGCTTGATTTTAAAGAATTCCTTAAAAAATTCAGAATTTCCCCTTATTTTCAACAATTTTGTTGAAGGAATTAAGTAATGGAAGTAGAGTACTGATTTATTTATTTCTTTTATTTATTTATTTATTTATTTAATTCTTTGAAAATGTCAGGATTCCGATATTTTCAAGAATTTTGTCTGACAATTTCTGATAAAAATGAAAAGAAACTATAATTTAATAAAAACTTACTTAAGGAAAGTCACAATTCCGGCTTATTGCAAAGAATGACTGTAATACGACATTCCATAAGGTTTTCGCAAAAAAATTCTCAGACAATTCTCGACTACTTTAAAAAAATTCTTTAAAAAAGAAATTCAATATGACACCGATTTATTTTAACGAATGACATAGAAAATGTTACAATTCTGACGTTTAAAATAAATTCCCGCGAATATTATGTAAAAATGTCAGAACACTGATTTATTTTAACAAATGCAATAGAAAGTGTCAGAATGTCGACATTTCCAATACACAACAGATCTCAGAATTCTAGCTGAATTTTAAGAACTCCTAAAAAAAATCAGCATTGTCAGCAGAGTACAGTTATTTTGAAAAATTGATTCACAAGATTTGATTTAACAAAGTTCCGTAAACTGGGACATATCTAAGAAATGCTATAAAAAAAGTCTGGATTTCAACATATTTCAAAAAATTTCGAAAAATGACTTGATGAATTCTTTAAAATAATTAGAAACGTCGAGTTGTTTTACCCAATTAATGAAAAAAAAAAACGGAATTCTATAAAAAAAGCTCTGATTTCAACTTCCAATTAGGATTTCAACTGACCAGAAGACTTTGCGAGCTTCCTGGAGACACGAGCCAATAGGAAACATTCTTGGAAAAAAGGGATTGGTCATCGCCGCATTCAAGAAGTTATAATAAAATTTATAATAATATTTATTTATTGTTGTTCATTTGATTATAGCAGTCAGCAATTATATTACATTATTAATAATTCTTAACTGTACATACAAATAAACTGTGAACTAATTAGTTCTTCTATTATATAAACGCTGATTTCGCAACAAAATTGAACTGACGAGTCGGGGATATTGATGTTTGATTCTGGCAATATATTTGATTTTATTTTTAATCACATTACATTACTATTTACAATTATAGCACACGTCATCAAAAGTTAACAATTATCAACAATAATTTTTTGGGCGAACTATGGAATCTAATTATACTCTGTGTTTCACGTCGTTTAAACAATTAAAGGTTGTTTCCTTAATTTAAAAGTTCTTATTATTATTTTCTGATCAGGTAACTCTTTTTTTATTCTATTATGTGACTTAGCTCTTAGTTCAGAAGGCAGAGCATTGAAGACTTTTGGTCCAGTACAGTATATATGTTTCCGACACGCTACATGTTTGGAGTTCTGTAGTGCCACATCGTGTTGGGCAGCAGACCTTGTATTAATACCATGATTTATACTTTTTACAAAACTTCGGGATTCCTGCTGCGTCGGTTTTTGCTGACGTTTTGCCAATCATCCTGTTGGCTTCTTCAGAGCTTGACTGAAACTGGCTCGCATTTTACTCTGTCCCTGCTTATATATTGTTTGAGGGGGGCGGAGCTAAACCAGGGGCATAAACACCGCCGCATATGCATAGAATGCCTTATACTCCTGGCATCTCCAATGGAATTTTGTGTTTGAGAGATTTTTGGACAACTGGTAAATCTGGTTTTGACGTTATATTTATTTATAACTTTTGATATGTGGTCAGTGATGTTTTGAATGTAAGGAAGGACCACAGTAGCAAGTGTAGGATTGCTTTCGGTCTCATTGCTATGTCAAAATGACCCCATGTTAGGTCTAATTTTCTATTGATAAGTATATCTAAAAATGGAAGGTTATTATTAGTTTCCAACTCAATGGTAAAATGTATGTTGGGGTATATAGAGTTTAAATGTCTAAGAAAATCTACCATGAAGCTAAATAACAACAGTATCATGGACGTAGCGTTTCCATAACTTTGGTTTTAGATGATAGCTTTCTTCTCAAAGGTTTCCATAAATATATTCGAGATGACTGGTGATAGTGGAGAACCCATAGCTCTCCCTGACGATTGGTAAAGTGAGAAGGTTTGGTTCCATATTCTGGGATTTTAATATATCTGAATTGATGTTGAGAGTTTCAGGAAAAGGAACTTTTGTAAAGAGGGATTTTAAGTCGAAACTAACTAGAGTATCTAATATAATGTTTTTTATTTGTTCAATGAAGTGAAACGAATTAAGTACGAAACTGTCAGTTTTCCCTCTAAAGAGTTTTAATAAGGAAGCTGGATATTTCGCTAGAGAATATGTTGGAGAACTTACGCAAGTGGAATGCAGAAGTTTTGTAAAAAGTGTTACAGTGTGGAAGTTTATTTGAAAAATTACCATGATTTATTTTTTTTTCTAATAGTTTGTTTTTAACATAAATCTTATAACTGATTTGATACACAGTTGTTTAAAAATAAGCAGATTGCTCTGCTCAAAAAGTAAGTTAGTCGAGTATAGCTTCTTATTTTTATAATCCATTCTTGATCCACCTGCAACCTCAGCACGTGCGTCCCATAAGCATGACCACGCATCCATCCATAGTTCATTATAGATTCAATTAGTGAAGAATATACTATTTTTATTCCCTCCAAGGATAACATATCATTGCTTTCATCTGTTTATAAAGAATCAAAATCTAAACTAGTAATTTTTTGGTAGTTTAGGAGGTGATAAAGTCGAAATTTGATTTTCGGGCCATTTTTCTTTCATAACTCGGAGCTAGCCAAAATTAAATAATCAATATAAATAATTTAATAGGGGTTCGACTTTCTTTCCACTACAAGGGGCGGTGTCGCGGATGATCGGATAGAGTAAACGTCGGTGCTGCCGGACATTGCCGGATGAAGCACAGAGACAGAGAAGAAACGCTTCGACGTAACGAAGTCGACGCGAGAAGGCTCGATGAAAGAATCCAATTTAATCTTTAAACGTGTAATGAAAAAAAGGCAGAGAGCGCCATTACCCGCCGGTTACACGGGCATTTGGAAAAATGCAATAAAATTACTCCAATAAATTATATCTTGATCCCGTGAGAAACAACAACGTGACTTTTAACAATAACACGTATTTTAATAAGTTCTTCCGTCTCGGTCTGTGTCGAGAACGCCAGACGTCTGACGTCCTTTTCTGGCTCTGCGCGCGCGCGCTCTACCGTGACTGACGGTAAACGCTGACCGCAACATACCGCGGAAAATTATGTCAGTTTAAATTAACCGAATGGAATCTTTTGTTGTCTTCAGACGACCCGAGACTGTGGGCATTAATGACGTTATATCAGAGGAACGCCAGAAATCCGGCTGCCAATGTAACCTAACTAAGATGGTCTATTGTCGAAATATAAAAAATCAAAATCTCTCGCTGATTATGAAGAAATAAGGAATGTTGTTACAAGTGCAGTACGTAAAGAAAATGGAAAACTTTAACTATGTTTAAAATTTGTAATAGACCGACTTTGGAAATATCACCTAACTTATATTAATCATTATTTTACTTCCGTTTTTAGCAATATTAACAATTGCCCCGAAACCGCTTTTTTCTATAAAAATCGCAAGTTCAACTCGAATATCTCATTTGTATTTAAACTAGCAACTATTGACTCAATTAAAGCCATTATTTCAAACTTTAAGTCAAAATCTGCTGGTGTTGATTGTGTACAGATGACCCTCCATATTACCGTGCCATACGTTACACATATTATTAATTGGTGTTTGGAAGTAAGCAGTTTTCCCAGGAAGTTGACTTTGGTCACGACATTGGCAGAAAATAACAACCCCAGCCGTGTCTCAGACCTTCGTTCAATCAGTATTCTTCCAACCTTATTTAAAGTTTTGGACAAAATCATAAATGTACCAATTCACGATTATGTTATTTCCAATCAGATTGTCACTAAGAGTCAATCTGATAGATTATTAGTTCTTGCGACTGCACTTATATATTTAGATTACTCTAAAGCCTTTGATCGGCCTTGACAATGTTAGTTCTGAATTTCTCCCTGTTTCATCAGGTGTCAAGGTTCTGTCCTTGGACCTATATTATTCTTATTTTATATCTCTGATATTTATACATCCATCGAATATTTGAATTTGCATTCATTTGCTGATAACACTCAGCTAATTTACTCCGATCCTTATTATTATTATTATTATTATTATTATTATTAGTATTAGTATTATTATATCGATCCTTAGACAAGATGGCTGAACTTGAGCAACCATATTCGATTTCAGATATCTCCAAGAACCCTGCGCACTATTCTACATGTGTCCAGGGATATAAAGTCTTTGGTTTCTAAAACTCAGGTTTTGAAGTCCTTCGTGTAAGCTTTTTGGGATCTCTCCCGTCACCCCGACAACAATGGGTATTATTCGCACTGACTGTAGCCTCCACATTTTTTTTTATTTCATCCGCTAGTGGCAAGTATTTATTGATTTTCTCAGTATATTTCCTCGATATGTTGCTAGGCAATGGTATAGCCACGGCTATGATGAAAGCTTGTTTTTTATCTTTTAATTCCAAGTTGTTGTTGGATGTTGTTTGGTATATGGCGATCCGTGGGCTAGCACTATTGAAATGCGTTTATCTGTAAGGACTGGGGAAGCTGTAGTCGAAAATTAGCTAGGAAATGATATTCTTGTGAATATACGGAGTATATATACAGGATATATCAATATAAAGCTTCACTAGATAATTCAAATAAAAAATTCAGTACAAACAAAACAAAATTGTAGGTTAGGACCTGTTTCTTCTTGCTCATACAATCTTAAAAATTTAATCCTCTTAAAAGTTCAATCCTTGGATGATTTTTCTTCCAATTCCTGTCTTTTTCTTTAAATAAACTACTTAATGGTTAATTTTAAAAGTTAAGTAAACAACATAACGTTTTCCGTTGTTTATATGACATCCAATAATACATCTCTCTCTGTCTAACTTTAACAGTTAAACAGAGACAACAGAACCGATCGAAACGATAAACGAATAGCAAATATTTTGTTTGAATGGTCCGAAATTATTTTTAATTTGTTAAATTGTGATTTTTTCGTGACGGTCGTAGGAAAAGCATAGTATGCAACATGTTTGCTAAACTTTCTATCTGAAATGCCGTTTACCACACTTGATGCATAACATACTATACTAGGAACCTGAAATTTTCTAATTGTAATATTTTAGTATTCTGCAGTATTATATCAACTTAGTAACTACTTCTTCTTCCATGGATGTACCAAAGCAAAGCAAATTTCATCGTACAAAAACCTGGACACGCGCTCTTATCATTTTCCCCCGCCCTATCCTTTTACTCCTAAAAAAAACGATAAACGGTAACAATGAGGCGTAGCCAAAACAGGGGGCCTCTCAGCGACGGTTGCGGATTATTTGAAACAAAAAAAACGTACAACACGGGATCGCGCGCGCGCATCTGTCACGCGACTTTCTTTTGTCGCGAAACAATGGCGGACCCCGACGACGACGTATAATTGTCGATCGCCCGCTGTGACTATCGGTAATTGTCGAAATTACCGATTAGCGACCTCCCCACCCCACTCTCTTCCGCCCGAGTGCTATGAGAAAATAAGCGCGTAGGTATTGTAGTTTAGCAATTAAGAGCGGAATTTGCAGTTAAATGGCCGCCCGAGGTGGCGAACGACCCCATTGAATTCGATACTTGAATTACGATTATTTTTTGTCGTCAAGTTGAATGCTTCGACGTCCTCGGTAGAAGGGTCATTCTCGCGGAAAGCGTATTCGTCCCCAAGAGTACCGGGATGGTGGGTCTATCAAGTCCAGGAATGTTGGGAGTAAGGTTGAGGATAGCCAGGAGACGCAGAAATGGAGAAGAGAGGTCAGAATTTTGCAAAAATGAACCAAGGCAAGACTGTTATGTTATATTACAGCAAAACTTTTGATACTGTTGATAATAAAATCCTTTGTGAAAAGTTTCTTTTTTTGTTTCGAAACACCTCTTTCTGCGTGGAATAGCGTGCCGCAAGTCTTGATCTTTGTCCTTCTCAGCACACATATCCGACATATCCAACATTTCTTCTCTTTTAAAACATATAACTTTCCAAAATCATGCTTTTCAAACAAACGAAGGATTTGATGCAGCTTGATGATTTTTTCAAAGAAACTTCCACAGGCTGCTGTAATACTTTTTATAATACTTCTGGATTCCTCCTGTTGGCTTCTTCACAAAAACCGAGGAATCCAGAAGTTTTATAAAAAAGTAATTTCTATATTTCATGTATCTTCAACTTAGAATCTAAACTTTGATGTCAACAGATCAACAGCTATGTTATTTGGAAATCAAAGACAGGTAGATTATATTAAAAATCATCTAAAATCAAAAATGGTTGAAGTGACAACATTTGTCATGAAGCTGAAGTCTTTAAGGTACCTTCAATCTTCCATATAAAAGGTTGAAATATAATTAGCTATCTTGCATCTAAAGCTAAATAGTAACTTCTAATATATATATAATACGACGTAATTATTTCAAAGATATTTTTCGTACAAAGCTCCTAAAGTGATCAGCGCTCTACCAGTGGATTTTTTGCTTTTATGTCCTGATACCCTCTGTATTTTATATTTCTTGGTGGGTGGTTTTATTTTTAGCAGGTTCATTGCTTGAAATTTCAGAAAATATAGGATGAAGGAGGAGATTTGTAGATATTATTATGGAAGTTAGCTAATAAATTTGGTTGAAAAATAGTGAAAGTAAAAAAAACAAATGAAGCAATCTCCAAAAAAGAACCGCAACAAAGAACAATGTCCAATATCACGAAAATCAACTGAGGTTATGGGAATTGGTTAAGCTGTCTTATAAGCTGATTTTCAACAGAAGTTATTATTATTATATGAAAATGTTAACCACACACATCTGAGAGGTCAAACCCAGATAGGCTAACGAAGAAGTCTCAAAAATTATGTGCATGTGGGCTTCCCAGCCATTTTCTTATTTGAAAAGACACTATATTTGAACTCCAAACAGAAGATGCATATTCAAAGTAACTTCTGATAAATGAGTAGTATTTGGAGGGTAGCAAATCCTGTGGTATCTATATCTAGAGACCTCAGGATCACAAGATCCTGACTTATTGATCAACAGTCCAGAGTTTAAATTCAGGATTTCTGACCAACAATAAATAATAAAAGTTCAACTTCGATAAAATAGTTAATGATTGTCTCTAATTAGGAAAGAAACTATTTTATTTTCAAACTTTGGTTAATGTCAAGCTCCGTAACGATACTTTTATAACACGACAGGACAGTTGCAGTTAACATTATTACAAATTACGGCCCTGCATTTGTTGCAACGAATTTTCATTTTATCACCAGTTGCGAAAAATAACTTCAAAGAGATTTGAAAAGTGCCACTTTAAATGTCAAATTAGAATTTCTTTAATTTTGCAACTGGGCCTAAATGAATAGCTCATCAATTGTCCGCGTATCGGTCTAAGACCTCGCCGATGTGTATGGAGTCCATTACAACTTCATCCGTGGCGGTTGTTCAGGGTGTGGCAACTGGCCAGATTATTTCATTGCGTTGTTGTATAGGTGGGCGACCAGCCGGACTATTGTCAGGTGTAAATTCCCCTGAACTGACCGTCATTGGCGTACCTCATGTTCGCTTCTGTTGGGTTTGAGATGATTTTAACGATAACGTTTCATTATTTTAGTATTAAAAAAATGACTCATCGCACGTCCGCATGTTTAGAACTTTTCATGATAAAAAAAAAGAATTATTTAACATAATATGCGCTATAATATAACGCATGCCTATAAAAACAAAATGACATTTACATACTTACTAAGTATTTAATATTTTCAATAAATTAGTTATTTCTTTAATTATTTTTTAATTTTTGTTAATTCACCAAATTTTATTGTATAAAAATTAATTAATGGGATATAAGTAAATCATGTTTTCTCTGCAATTTTTTAGCCGAAGACAATACGTAACTTTGGAGAACTGCAGTAACAGGGTTGTGATTAATAATTATGGGGTCCCTCAGGGTTCCGTCCTTGTGACCCTGTTGTATAGGTTGTATGTCTTTAATCTGCGCTTGGCTGGATTGGAAGCACAATATTATACATTTGAAGATGATACCGTCTTAATTTATAAATCAAAAAAATCAGAAGTATTGGCAAATATAGCAAACAATGACTTAAAAGGATATTACAACTGGCTATTAAGTAACAAATTAAAAATAAAAATTTAAAAAACTAAATACAATTTATTTTAACTATAAGATAATGATTTTACTTTCGGAAGAGTTGATAACATAAAATATTTAGGGCTTATGCTTGACGAGCAGCTAAATTGGAACGCTCACATTAGTCATATAAAGAACAAAGTAGTTCCCTTAGTTGCAGCGTTATACAGAAGTAACTATTTTTTAAGTGAAATTTATAATGCATACGTGAAATAAAACAAACTTTAATAAAATAAAATAATACCAAATCGTTGAAACTCTGTTTAATTAAGATTACAACATACACTCTGCACCATTCATTTCAAATTAATCACTAATAGAAAGTGCTTATCTTCTTCGATTAAAAAATTTTTACTGTAATTTACAAAAAATTTCACTTTCAGATGGGTATTATTTATGAGTTTCTTAATTTTTTTAATTTAGGAATATCTAAACACTAAAAAATAGTTAATTTTTCTGTCTTTGATGTCTTTCATTTATTCAATTTGTCAATTCTTGTAAATTCACCAAATTGAACGCTTTGTTTGTTCATTAATTTCGTAATTCGTAATTTGTGTACCAGCGACTTTTACTAATGTTCGACTCGCGTCGCACGCCACTGGGTTCTAGACCGGGCCGCGAACCAACTGTTCGTTATAACTTACGCAAATATACATAGTAGGTACGCGTTCCAGTCGCAACACTTACCAACGTCAAACGAGTGGGATTATAGTACCATGTCCCCCGACCGCCATCATCAATAACGACGAATATGATCGCGGACACATTTCGAACATCGTCAAGGTGGTACCTTGTTTTTTTTTTCGCCTTTAAAGTTAACATCTTCGTTTAAGTCGCGTGTGCGGCTAAAATTGTATTTAGGTTCTTCGTCGGAATAAAAAACCACACGGGAACGACGAAATTTACACTGAGAAAACACTTGCAGCAATGTAATTTTTGCCCTATACGAGATAAAATTTTAATTATAACAACATAAATAAATTAATAAGCAATTGCTGATGCTTCTCTTCTAGGAGTCCATGTTTCTTTTTAACGACGCGAAAGCGACGCTTTTTCCAGCATCCGAGACGGCGACGTGACGTCAAGACGGTAACGTATTCGATAACACCCTGTATAATTACAAAATTGGGCAACGCGGAAAACATGTTTTCGAAGACGACAGTCGTGTTTTATTATAAATGTTAAAAACAACTGGAAAATATTTATCTTGCTGCTGGTATTTACGAAGCAAATACTGCGTATACGAGAACCACATAGAAAAGTCCCAAATTACAAAGAAAGGAGAAATATGGGGGAAATAGGAAAAAATGTCCAATAAATATGAGTAAATACTGTGAAATATGTTGGAAATTCGAGAAAATGTTGAAACATGAAACACAAAGAATTGTAGCATAAATTTGAGGAAATACAAATAAAAAAGAGGGAAATGTTAAACAATATTGCGAAATATATATGAGAATTGCGAAAAACATACCTAAAAAGTTGAAATATTGAAAATTATATATAGGAAATGCAATGCAATGCAAATTTGAGGAAATGTTGAAAAATGTGACATAATAAAAGATAAATATTAGGAAATACTGAAAAATATGGAGATCTTCGAGGAAATGTAGCAATGCACGGATAAATATTTGGATACCATGCGAAATATTTATGTGGATTTTTCTACATAGTCTCCCTAGTGATTTTTTCGTCTGTCTGTTCCAAAAAACATACCGGGCCATGGAAAAGTATGCGGAGAGATATTATGAACTTGATACCGGACGCGTTCCGGTTGACGCTTTGTCATCGGGTTGATTATAATTTTAATCGAAACTCGCCCGTCCCTGGATTAGGTTTATATTTGGGCGTATATATATGTAAATGTAAGCGCATCGGGAGCGCACAGTCCATTAAACGATTACAAGTCAATTATGTAAAGCGTCCCGCGGAAATTAATACAGGCAAGTTAAAACATGGCGTCGGTTCGACAGGAAACGAACTCGACGCCCGATTACAACTCGCGCCGATGCCTAATTCGCATCCGCGTCTATACAGGGAGTACCGAAAACTTAGGTCGTATAGGGAAACTTTTAGGTTAAAAATAAAAACCCAAAACAATTACTACATATTCAAACAAGCAACAAATCCCAAAATTTCAGAGAAATTTTCAAATGAAAGCTTTTGGCATAGTCATAGTGAGACTGTCGACAAAGAAAAAAAAAAAACAAAATAAGATGCTTAACTAAAATTGAAACAGAATTTCTCAATTTCAGGGGTAATAGATAGTCATAATGTGGTTTTAGTTTTAGCACAACTAAGAGAAGTTTTGAGGTACAAATAACAACCTGAAAATATTAAGACATAAATCTACCCAAAATAACAGAGAAATATTCAATTGAAGGTTTTCGTGATAGCCATAGTATGACAGTAAGAAAATTCGCAAAGATTAAATTAAAACAACAAAATCAATGTTTACGCAATTTAAGAAGTAGTAGATAGTCATAGTATATCTATCGATTGTATCATAGTTCCAGTATGAAGGCCATTGAGATATGACTATCTACAACTCAGAGAAATTAAAAAGATCAAAATAAAACAACCAAAACATCAATCTACATCTAAAAAGGATTCCTTAATCTAAGAAGTGGTAAATAGTCACAGTCACAAAATACGAGCAAGGTGAAGGAGAAATGTTCAACTGAAATTTTGGAGAATCTTTTAAAGATCAACGAGAAACTGTAAAAATAATACTTTATACAACTCCGAGGTCTAGTATTCGGACAATTTCCAGACTGCTTCCACGGCCTTTCTGACTCACCCCGTATTTAATAATTAAGGCGTCCCGACACGGATTTCGGAAATTAAATCGTCGGCCCGCGAGTAATCACTGATTTACGGGCGCAGTTGTTTCGCCGCCGTAATATAATTAATGGCCTAAAATGTAAAACGGCGTTCGCAATGGCATAGTGGGAGATTCGAAAACGTGACCCTCTGCCAAAATCCGCGACCGAAATGTCTCGGCGTGTGTGCGGCGATGTTTATCGCTTTCTCCATTTGGTACCGTACTCCGTAAGGCCACAACCGAAATTAAATTATCGCGCAAATATTTACAATTTATAACGTTGCCATCTTTAGGCGGTAACGTACGGTCCATTCTTCATCCCATCGACAATATATCATACGGTTTCGGGCCTACGACGATGTTGCCCACCAGTTGTATCGATCGCCGAGGTGGCAAAAGTCTGCAAGAGTTGCAACTTGTTTTTTGCTAACGCTATATATGTCAAATTAATAATTCCAAATTGAACAAGTGTTAGCATAAAACTGATGCAATGGGACCCACCAATTATCTTCTTTAGGTACTGATCTTAAAAACTTTGGCTTGTCGCAGAAAGAATGCAATGCGTCACAGGCTGTTGGTTAGAAAAAATATTAAAATTACTACTACTCATCATTGTTCTGCAAACCACATGCAGAAAAATCCGACAAAGAAGTGCTAGAAGTAGTGGAGTGCAAAAGTATATGTTGTGGCTGGAGGTTCAAGCGGAAGTGTAAAAATCAGCAATGATGCCACTACTACTAATTTTCGTTGGTTTTGATTAGTTTCCTGCTGAAATTCGTCATAACCATGTAGGAGTCGTACTGAATGTGTTTGAGACTAATAAAAAGTAGGAGGTAGGTAGAAATCGGATGGATTAGAATCTTATTGAAAGCCGTAGTAGCAAAAGTTATGAACAGTTGAAACGCAGCGGAAACTTTAAGTGGTACTCGGATATACTATTCGATAGCTCATGCATCTAACTAGAAATTCAATTTAGTTCTATAAGGACCCTTCTTGATGTTTGGTGATGTTGGTTGTTTGATGCGGGGTGCGCGGGAGGTATTTTGACGCGAAAACCGTTTTTGTACGAACCTGTTAAGCTACGGGGATAGTTGAATGTTCGTGCAGTTTCTAACTTGATTAACTCGTACTAATAATTGTTGTTTCTGGGATGATATTTACTTATTTGTTTAGGCTTTTTCTTCTTCCCCTGCATCTTCTCTTATAGCGTAATACTTCAAACATTTATTTGTTTTAGATATTCCAATTTTTGTGTGGTCAGTCAACGCTCCTTTGCCCTGGTGTTTTACAGTATCTTGTCGCCACGGTCTTCTTTGTCAATCAAAATTTTAGCGAGTAAACACATGTTCGTGAATCATTACAACTCCAAATCACACAGAGCTGTCCGCCAGCTCTCCAGAATGTACGCTCGCAGTAAAGAAGAATGCAGAAGAAATATCAGAAAACCTCCGAGTTGAACATTATCCTAACCTAAGCCGAGATCTGTAAATATAATCAACCTCTCAAGCAGGCAACAACCAGATAGTTTTGGTTAGTTGTAGTCATGTGAAGAATATCTGGTCCATAAAAAATATTCTTAACATTACTATTACTTCTACTACTGCTACTACTGTTCGACTGTATTGAGAAAAATTAAACAAAGAGATAACTTGGAGAGATCATTTTTAAAAACAAATCATAGAAGTAGTGCAGCCTTCACCTGAGTTTCAACTGCAGGTAAAAGCGGTAGTGTAAGATTCAGCAATAATGCTACTACGATTTTCATTGGTGTTGATTAGTTTCCTACAGAAGGAATTCGTTACTATGTACGAAACATATTGAAAGTTTTTTGACAATAATAAGGTAGGTTCTAAATGGATGAAAAAAATCTAACTTAGCAGCCACTAGAACGTAAGTGCGAAGAAGTGAAAGTTCGGAGGAATTATGCAATTACTACTAATAATGAAACTACGAAATAAAGGAAGAACAATCCAAGCGATGGTATTGCCCAAAGACCAAGATGGTGCAGTCACGATGAAGAAGTGAACCTTGCGGCATATGTAACTGAAAACATGATTTAATGAGGTAGTACTATATGTAAACTTGCTTAGTTTTCTATGAAGCACGTAGTGAGAATGCTATTAGCCACGAGGTAGCTGGAAGACCGCAGTAGGTCAGAGGCTGGAAGACACATACTAGAAAACAGCTGATCAATGTGTAAGATTAATAACAAGTAATCAGAAGAATAAGACAGAAGTGGTGTGATTTCCAACTAGCGAAAAGTTGTGGGAGATGCAGGTGGTACCCCGGCTCGTTGGTACCGTAGTGGTCCGCCATGACCCGAAACCAGTTGCATAATTAATGTAGCTGTATTTAATAAGTGTTGGTGTTGTGTGTTTTTCTTTTTCTCGGGCGAGACCGCGAACCAAGGCACGCCGCAACACTGTAAGGAACACTTTTGTGTAAGGCATGAAATATTTCGCGCCGCCAAGACGCTGGTATTCAAATTCTCCTGCGCCAATAATTAAAAGTCCGAGTGATCGAAAAGCTTCGCGGCACCAGCGGCTTGGCCAGCGGGGTGCGCGGGAGGTATTTTTGCACGAACCTGTTAAGCTACGGGGATAGTCGAATGTGCGAGCAGTTTCTAACTTGATTAACTCGTAGTACCGATTGTTGTTTCTGGAATGATATTGACTTATTTGTTCAAGCTTTTTTTTCTTCCCCTGCATCTTTTCTTATTCTAGTGTAATACCATGTTTTTCTTCACGCTTCGAACTTTTGTTTGTTTTCGATATTCCAATTTTTGTGTGGTCAGTCTACGCTCGTTTTCCCTGGTGGTTTATGTTCATTCACGGTCTTCTTGGCAATCAAAATTTTGACACATGTACGTGAAACGTGAAAAGAAGAACGCAAAAGAAACATCAGAAAGCCTCAGAGTTGAACGCTATCCTAATCTAAACCGAGATCTGTAAATATAAATAATGGTAATCTCTCAAGCAGGGAACAACCATTACCGTAGATTTTTCAAATTCAGATGGTAGATGGTGTATAGCGAGGAAAGTAAGATTCGAATAGTATTTTGAACATATTACTAATCAATGGTCGAAAACAAAAATCAGATCAGGTTTGTTGTAATGAAGTAGCAGACAACAATGCTGTAAAGCTCTCGCCATTCTGTTACCATGTTGCCGCTTCTTGTATAGTATACAGTTACATCTCAATTGGCCGTAACAGGTTTTATTGATATTAATTTTTTTGTACCCTCGTAAAATTTAAACGAAGTTCTGAAATGGGACCGAGTTTCGATAGCATTGTTGTTTAGGATTTCTTTTATATGTCGGCTGTACCAGTAACGGCGGACAACTGATACTTCTAGAAATTTGCCATGTTTTGTAAGGAAAGTGGTGGGAGCGTTGGAAGATTTTCGGAAATAAATGTCGATAGCACACAAAAATGCATGGGTTTTTCCTAGAGTATCAATACTGATACGAGTTGCGTAACTGATAAAAAAATTGTTTTGAACAAGAAATAAATGCAACTCTATGACTTATTTTTCATCATTCGATAGTCAAACGATGTATTTTTACGTTATTTTAATGTCTATCTTTAGAAGCATATCAATTTACTATTTTCAATACCATCACTTTTTTACCGAGATAGAACAAAAGAAGAATATAACAGGATTTGAATTTGTCTTAGCACTGAATGGTGCACACAAGAAAATTTTGCAGGATGCCCCCTGTTGACCATTTCAGAAACTCGGAAATAATTTCTGCCATTTCATCTTGGGCCATTTAATTTCGATTTAGTGTTCCACACCATCCCTCGTTGCTATTGATGGGACACCCGGTATATAGAGAGTAAATAAAAAGTACCGCAACACTTAAATTTCTCCAAAACTGCCGAAGTTGGAGCTTTTGAACATGCAGGATTCATAAATTCTGTTATGTCAGATTTACCACTTTTACGTCACGCGTTATAAATTTGTTATTTCAAATGGAAAAACTTGGTTAATTACTGAGCTACGGCAGGTATTGAATTTTATATTTTCAGCTTCACTTGACTCACCCGGTATACCATTTCTCAATTCCAATTAAAAAATGATTAATTATTTTTCGATCCATCTCTACTACATCAAACATTAATCTCTCAAGCAGTAGTAATAAAAGAAAATAAAAAATGTATATAATAAGGGGAGGACACGTGTGCGGGGTTTAATAATTTATGCCGTTCTATTTGGCATACTCGACGTCGACAACAATAGTCCTCGCCCGTAATTAGTGATCAAGTAGGTGGAAATGTGGAGCATGGTGCGAGACAAAAGAGACAGAGTTAAAAAAATTGAGGCATGCAGCGATAGCACATCTGCCCCGGTTTCCATCCACTTCCTGCCGAGGGGTATTCTGGAGCGCTGAAATTTCGTTCCTGGAAGTCCCGAACAAAACGGGATGGCGTCGCAAAACTATCTTATAGTTTGTCAGTAACTAACACTGAGACTAAATATTAAAAAAAATATTTTTCTTACATATACAAAAAAGTTATTTGAGAATTCTTTAAACAGTACCTAAAATACTGGTCCCAAGAATGCAAACAATAAATAAGTAAGTATACTTAATCTTATTACTATTATACATTGTAGAGTACCTATGTTTAATTTACACTCAAGTGAATTTTTAACTGTTTTACAAATTTAATATATTTATTTATATTTCTTAAATTTTCTTATTATAAGTACATGCTGCTTGGAAGTCCTTTATTAGTTCTTATATTATAATTGTAAATATCGTTATGAGATCTGGTGTCATACATGTGAACATTAAATATAATCTTTATTTTAGACTTTTGTATTATATACAAATTTACATTGTTCTAGATTAAGCAATTTGTCTATTTTATAAATGTCCAATTCTCTATACAAATTTTCTGTATGCGTGCGACGATCATAAATAAAATTTTTAAGAATTTATCTTGTAGAGTTTAAATTTTATTCAAAGTTTCGCCACATGTACTCCATATTGGAAATAGTGATATGTGATAAAAAATAAGAATTGTAAGTATTCATTTTACTACCGTCGCTCAGATAATTTCGGCTTTTATGTATGGCATTGACCATCGGGAAAATTTTATTTTATATAAAATTAATATGGTTAGCCCAGTTTACACTATCGTCGATCAGTAAGCCTAAATATTTAATTCGTCTAACACGTTCTATATTTATATTCTTAATACTTAATTTTGGCATCCGTATGACTTTGTTTTCTTGCTTGAACAACATGTATTTAGTTTTATCAAAATTGATTATTAATTTATTACCCAAAGGCCCGTGGGTATATTTTTTTAAATCAAAACGTATTATTATTTATTTTGTAAATCATTCTTTTTTTCACCACTATAAAGTAGCACTGTATCGTCTGCATATATGTAATACCGTACTGTAAGCCATGCACACTGCAAATTTAAGACACATAACGAGTACAACAATGGTCCCAAGACTGAACCCTGAGGTACGCCACATACACTTGATTGCATGTCAGTTTTAACATTGTTTATTTGAACATATTGTTTTATATCCAATAAATAAGTTCTTATTAGCCCATAAATACTATCTCTAAAACCCATATTATTTAATTTCGTTATCAAAACATATACTTATACTGCAACTGAAACATGCTTTGCATCTTAGTCGATTTACAAGATTCATCGTAGTACTCAGAGTACTGCTATTTTTTATGAATCCCTATTGATACTCATCAAGGTAGAGATATTTAGATATAAAAGAGAGAGCATTCTATTTTTAGCAATAGTTTCTATAATTTTTGAGAAGGGCTAATTAAACTTATGGGTCTATAATTACTCATATCATCCCTAGGCCCATTCTTATAGATAGGACAAATTTTACCAATTTTTAATTCTTCCGGAAATTTACCAGAAGTAAGAATTTCATTGCTAAATTTATTGATAATAGGTATCGGTGCATAATGTAAATTGACAACGCCTCGGACCGTAATTTGATGATGCCCAGGGGCAGTATTTTTGATATAATAGTCCTAATTTCATATTCAGTTGTTAGTTCTAAATATAGGCTAGATTCGCAATAAATTTCATCAAAGCCTTTATCACGACAGTGTTCGTTAGCAATAGCATCAAAACTGTTTACTATTTCATTATTTACAATTAATTGCTGAATATTAGTTTGTTTTTCACAAAATTGTTAATAAACCTATACTGTTTTTTTGAGTCATTTAGAGTTTCATTCCATTTATTTACAATGTGATCGTTTTTAAGACCTCTAATTTTATTACTTACTTTATTTTTGATTGCTTTAAGTTCACGACCCAACTCAGTATCTTCCCTATTCAAACACACACCTTGTTTCATCAATTCTAGAAGTTCCACTGTAATCCATGTGCTATTCTCACTGCATCTGACTCTTTTTGAATATTTAGATTGATTTTTATAAATGATTATTAGCTCAATTAACTTTTGAAATTTCCTTAAATTGACTTCTCTAATGGAGTATTTAAATATATATTTAAGTTCTCATGACTCACTGCTTTAATATCATAAGTAACTTTAGGCTTATGGATTTTAATGTTTTCTACTCCCGTCTGTAAAATACCTAATTACACACCGAACTAGCGTGCGGGAAGCGTCACGTTACCACGTCAGTTTCGTTTCCCACGAATCCGAGCCACTTCGGACATTTTCAGGATTTTACCGCACGGATTTGGTAGCAATCGGATGTTTTCGGAGATATTTCAATTCAATTCTGGCGGTCATGTCAGTGAATGTATTTATGTTGTTTTGAGAAAATGTACCCAAAAACTAACGGTCGTAGAAAAAGTATAGTATGCAATACGTTCGGGACACCTTTTAACTCACTCGTTTATTAGAAACTCGTGAGTCAAATGCCGTTTACCACAATTGTTGCATAATATACTATTTACAAAATATTAAGTTTTTTTTAATGCAAGAATAAACGTATTAAAGTCATAAATCATGATCGTGTTTCTTGACTTGAAATCAAGAATTTTTACTGTAACAATTATATAGGAATAAATCTTCTATGTAGAAAATCAACTACAGGAATCGCAAAGTACATTCAAAAATAATTGAAAGAAGTATACAGGATCACATATTCTCACTTAAACAAAAATTTTTGTGTGAAACCAAATATAGCAAAGACAAAAGTAATGGAGATAGAAAACAAACACAAAAAAAAAAAAAAAAAATTTGTTAATGTGGAAGAATAAATAATAAACCTGTAATATGCAATTAATAAGAACTTCATAAATTAAAAAAAATATCGAAAAAAATAAAATAAATGTCAAGTTGGCTTCTTCAGAGCTTGACCGAAACTTCATTGATTTAATTAACAGGAGGAGAATTCAAACCCCGAAGATGAGGAAGTTAAAGGAGTAACAAAATCAACAAAATCAGAAACACGAAATTAAGAAAGGACATAGAAATACAATCGACAGTAGAATACACACACGAAAATTGAGTGTGAAGACAGAAAGAACGAAACGTGAGAGACTAAGTCAAGGGAGCGAGGATAGCCAGTGATACTCAAGAACCATGTTGTAGTGACAATGCAGTAGTAACCCTACACCAAATTCGCATTTTAGACAGCCACTTAAATTTATAGAAGAATTTTTCAGCTTGAATGTTTGGTGCGAAATGATTTACTGGGAGCTGCGATGAAAACTTTGATCGTAAGCTATGCTCATAAAAATTACTTTCCAATGGAATATTTTCTTGTTAGTATAACATGATCGTACCCAGGATGCTTTTGCTATTTCTAAACGATAAATCTGGCGGATACCCTCAATTTTAATTTGCTGAATAGGCAAGTCGGTGACTTGTCGTAGACAACTTTACTCAACCACTGATGATTATTGCTTAGCGCTTTCAAATGACAGCCACCCAGAAGTGTACCTTTTGGTAGACTATTTGTCTCAGTCAGTTTTAACGAATTCAGTTCTATTGGTTAGCTAGATTTAAAGTAAGTTAAAGACATGTAACTTAGTGTCAAACGCCTTGGAAGAGTAAAAAAAAACGAAGGCCAACGCAACTTGTGTTGATTTTCCCATTCTAAAGGCTGATAATTCACTATACAATTTTCGAGGATCATTTCATACATTTTCCCTATCCGAAACGAAGGAAATATATCGACAACTTACGATTACCGCGAAAAACAATGGCGTCACGGCAACGGTTTAAACAGGACGATTTACGCTTTTCATTTGGGCAAAGTGGCTTCTGTCGGTCCTTTTGAGGAGGACGCCGTTCCTCCGAATGAGATATCATCTTTTCTGTCCATCTGTTCGGTCTTTTGTACACGCCAAAACCAATCGATTCTCGTGGCACGGATTCCGCGAGCCGAATTTGATACGACGGCGACGGGTTAAAGAGATTACCAAGATGATGCGGGGAAATTTTTATCTAAAATCGTCGAGTTATGCGTCAACAAGAGGCGGCCTCGCAAATACCTGTTATCTCCGAAACCAGCACCCATGATGGCGTAGTTCAATACATTCTCGCCAGATGACGATGTTAATTTTCACCAAAATTAAAAGAAACAGGGTCACTCCAATAGACATCCCGCTTTCGCTCTTTTCTATTTTTCCTAAGCACTTCGTGGGCACTCCTAGGCATCATCACAAGTTCATGGCTAATGGCTCCACCCCCATCGTTAAAAACAATCTTTGTTGTCTTTCTATTCTACTCGTATTAAATATAAATAACAAAAACGTTTATTGCTAACAACATGAAAAATTACAATAAATAAGTGTAAAACCCAGTTTCTGTTAAAGCCTCATTTAAAAAGAAAAATCATTTTTCCAGATAGCAAGGAAAAGGAAAAAGGTAGGAATAAAGGAGAAGATTAGGAAAATATCAATAAAAGTGAACAAGTATTGCAAGAAACTACTGTTGACGTTGGAGAAGACTTAATTTATACTTAGCTGTAAATGCATGGTAGGCACCACTGAGAACAGACCAGTCTGGTCTAGTGAAGCAACATTGTAAGAGTATAACCTTTTAAATACCTCCTTTCTGTGTTAGAATACAGTCAACAATCCCCTATTACGCGGATTAAGCTCATGGACGCTTGGTCTAAAGGAAATTTTATTAAATAGTTAGCGAGGTGCCTTATTTTGAATGACCTAGAAATAAAAACACGCCATAGGCAACTTATCCCATCGGAACTAATAAAATACGGAGGAGAAATATTACACAAGAATCTACATCAATTGATTTCGGATATATGGGAAACGAAAAACATGCCTGAGCAGTGGAAAGAAAGCATAATTGTCCCCATTCATAAGAAGGGAAATAAAATGGTCTGCAATAATTATAGGCGCATATCGCTTATTAACACTTCATACAAAATAATGGCAAATATCCTTTTACATAGATTGACATCATATGTAGAAAATATAATAGGAGAATATCAATGTGGTTTTAGACCCAATAGATCAACCACAGACCAAATTTTCTCCATACAGATGATGCTAGAAAAATGCTGGGAATTTAATAAAGAAATTCGTCATCTATTTATAGACTTTAGACAGGCATATGATAGAGTGAAGAGGACCGCTTTGTGGGAAGCCATGTCAGAACTCTCCATCCCAGCAAAACTCATAGCACTGATAAAGATGTGCGTTAGCGGCTCAAAAAGTGCAGTCCGTATAGGAACATTAGAGGAGTTATTAGAGATGCAGAAGTGCACACTTGCTTCTGGCATACGCCGATGATATCGATATCATAGAAAAATCGGTCTGTGGATTGAAAGAAATGTTTGTAAAAGCAGAAAAGAACATAAATATATGTGTGTCAGCAGACTGGTAAACAGAGACCCTATAGGACAAAATGTCACCATGGGAGACTACAATTTCGAAAGAGTGACTAGCCTCAAGTATTTAGGAGTGACGATAACAGAGGACAACAGCATAACAGAAGAACTAAAAAGCCGAATCCAGAGCGTAAACCGATGTCTCTTGGCTCTTTCTGGAGTCCTTAAATCTAAAGTTGTATCGCGAAAGTCCAAAATTAAAATCTATAAAACCATACTAAGACCGATACTAATATATGGGTGTGAAAGCTGGACAATGACGACGCAAAACGAGAGAAAACTGAGGTGTTTTGAAAAAAAAATCCTAAGAATAATCTTTGGCCCTGTAAAAGATACTGAAATGGGAAACTACAGGCGAAGAGACAACAATGAACTGAGACATATATCAGGAGCGCATATTGTCCAGGAGACCAAAATCCAGACGACTAAGATGGCTTGGACACATAGAACGTAGTCCAGAAAATAGAATTACAAAGCTAGTCTGGAGTGACAATCCAGCTGGGAGAAGACCTCTAGGCAGACCTCGTTTAAGATGGCGAGATAATATAATATCAGATGTCAGGACATTGGGATGCACGTACCAACCGCAAATGACAGAAGACCGCCAGGAATGTAGGCGAATTGTAAACGCAGCCAAGACCCACCCAGGGTTGTAGTGCTACTGATGATGATGATGATAGGCAACTTGAATCTATTATGAGCAGCATTTCGGAGAAGATTTGAAATTCTTGGGCGTCTTTGAAATCCATAAGTCAACTTCCAGCATGAGTTTTGAAGTTTTTGAATTTGTGTTTCATAGGCTGCGTCAAGGCAAAGGCAGTGGTTCAGCTGAGACAACGCCATGGGTTCGCAAAGCAGCCTCCTGGTCTGTTGGGATAAGTAGTATCTATAAGAATAAGCTTTTTTAAATTTTCAGTTACATGCGGAATCGAAGTTTAGAATCCAAGAATAAACCCAGACTTTTACTGGAATCATGAAATTGGACTTGAACATCGTGTTCGAAAATTATAGCAGCTGATTTAGTAGGATTATTTTGAGTAGATGATACGTATCAATATTACATAAATTATTTAAATCGGAGTTTATAAGTTCATTGAACGTCACTGTCATTGAAAGCTGTGTGTAGTTGGGTGTGATCAGCATAAAGACGATAATTAAGTTGGTTTAGCAACATGTGACACTGAAAAGTATAAATAGTAAACAAAAAAGGACCCAAAATTCTGCTCTGCGGCAATCCTGAAGAAATGGCAACACGTAGAGAATATTAAATTGAAAGGTATTTAAGAGGTCTTGTGCATTATGATTTAAATCAGTAACATTATTAACAAGATTTTGTTTTCATCAACAGCTCTGAATAAATCGTGCGTTATATCGGCGAGAGCACTGTCGCAGCTATATCCCATTTGTTACTGTTCTTTGTTACAAAGATATAATTTAAGTGGTCGTGGTTTAGATTTATGCTGATGGAGTCTGAGAAGCAAGGTTTGTATATTTAATTAACTTTAAAGCATTTTTTTTTAACTTTTTTATAGATATATGAATGAAGGGACATACATTATCTGGAAGTGTATTCAGTGAAGAAGACGCTATATCATTAAATGAAGTTCAAAATCTCTTTCGAAGATAAAGAATGGACGAGCTTCAGTTCTACCATCGCAGAATTGAACATATCCAACACCCATAAAAAGGTGTGAATAATAGGGACTCCAGGGAATAATCCAGAACTCGTCGGTAGCTTCACGGGGGTGACATTTTTCGGAGCAACGCAACTCATAGGGACAAAAAAAAACGCCCATTCTTAAGTTATTACAAATCTCTTTAGTGGAGATGATAGATGATCGGGCGATCGGGCCGTGATCTATTGATTAGCTCGTTAATGCCCGATCCAGCGGACCAGTGGGTTCGGGGACGTCCCTGGGGGGGCAAACGAGCCGACGAGGTTGGCGAGCCAGCTGACCCGCGGGTCGAGATATATGTATATATAATGAATTCAATGTATTTATGTATTTTGTGTAAGGATGCCCCGCGGAGCCATTGTGATATCGGGCACTGCGAGTGATCGTGGCGAGTGTGGGAGGTATTTAAGAAAGGTTGACGCGGTTTACGGCGGGTTTCGAGCGGTTAAGGGTCGGTTCGATACTAAATCAGGCAAAATAAAAATATTTTTTCCACATAAACGTTGGCAAAAGAAAGTTGGAAAGTGTAGAGTATTTAAATCAAAAAGAAGAAAGATATTATTGATACCTATAGCAATTTAATGACATATTAATTAAGTATATTTGGTTTTGTTTGGTTGTTTACCACTACGTGTAAAAATTGAGATTTCAACGCTGCATAACTTAAAATGCTATTATTAAGTTGTAAAGTCAGCCATTTTTAAATCATGGCAAGAGAAAGACATCAGGTCAAGTGGCACCTCCCACGAAAAGTTTAGATAGACCAGTAAAAGTTCATGATGAAGATAATATAAAATATTTCAATGGGGTTTGGCAACAATAACAGTTTTTGCGTTGACAATTAAAATCACTTTTGCGCACCACTTTCAAAAATATGTATTTTAACGGCCACGGTTTCAATTGCAAAATGCAATAGCAGTTCTAACTGCTTCTGTTGCATTAATTGGTTCTACTTCTTGCGGAATTCTCATTTTTAAGTCAACACTATCACCTATTTTTATAGATTTGGTGTTTTATGCGGCTCCATAACAAAATTCCAGGTTTGTCAAGTTACGGCTCGTCGATGGCCAATCCATGGTCCCCTACCGACCAATCCAAAGTGGAAAACGTTGATGTAAACAATTTCTAACAGGCACTCGGTGTAATATGGCAAACTATCTTGTCGAAAAACAATCCCTTCTTTAATATCGTCAGGCAAATGATCGATTAATGGAAAAGTGTAGTTCTATAACAAATTTAAATATCTGTCACCATTGAGAACAAACTAATAAATTACTGGGCCTATTATTCAGTCACATATAATGCCACACCAGTAATGAGTATTTTTTCTGTTCAATAAACCGGCCGTATTGAAAATCGTCTCCTGGGTAAATAGATTTTCTTTTAATGGCACTTTCAAAATAGTGGTCCATCAAAATGTCTTGTTTGCAAGTCCTGTTGGGATATTCTCCAAACTGGCAAACATTTGGATGAATTAGGTAGTTATTACATTTTACAGTCCTTTGAACACTGGTCTCACTAATATTCGGTAAATCTCGGGATGCATCCCTTTTTGTTCAAAATAGAGGATAACTAATTGCTTCCCTTCTCTTATGGCAATTTTTGGAAGGCGTTTTTGGATTATTGACGTCTTCCAGGATATAACAATCGATATTCTCTTAGAGCTAATGCTGGTCCGTTATTAGTTCTTATATAACATTCGTAAAGATCTAAACGCTCTTGAACGCCGTAAAAAGTCATTTTTCTTTAAAAAAAGTTGGTGTCAAGTGAATGTCAAATAAAAACTGTGTGTCCAGGCAATAATTTTATTAGTTCTCTTTTTTTCCATGGCTATCTTTATTATTAGTAATAAGTACTCTTTACTTGCATAACTTGTTGATTTTAAACTGAATTTAAGTAATTAATGTTTAATAAAAAACTTAATTGGAATGGAATACTATATAGGTTCAATTAGAGTAGAAAATTGGCTATAACTCCTAAACTACCAATTTTGTAATAAAAGCTAAATATATGAAATCATGCAGAACTAAGTCCTTAGCCCAATAAAAGTGCTAAATACAGGGAGTTCCTTTTAGAAAAATTGGGTTTTTTTATATGGTCATTTGTGACCACCCTATATAATATATTTTCACCATATATAGATCAAGCATCAAATATTTCACTTTCAAAAAATTCTCAATTCCAGTTTCCAAGTGTAAAAAAATACATTTTTCCAAAGACCCGTTTATATCGGTATCATATAATAATAATTATGAAATAAAAATAAGGGGCACAAGACACAACTTATAGTTGTTTCGTCATTCAAAAACAAACCTAATGTGACGAAGTCCCCTACTTTTTTATTTCTCTAAAACATTTTTTTATATATAGAAATAACGCATACCAAGTATCAAAACCCAAAAATCAATATTTAAGTTGCAATAAATAATTCAAGTTGTGACACACGGCTATTCCTTTTAAACGACATTAAAGGTGCGGGAATGATCGTGACGTCATACCGCTGCTTTTCGATCGATACGGCGTCATGTTATAGTGTTATTCTCAGGTTATAAGCCGAGAATTATATTATTTACATTTATTTTTGGCTTGTGTAAAGTGTGCGTATCTACGCCAGTTTGCATTTGTGGTTAGTGTGCTTTACAAGTAATAATGGAAGGAACACAAAAACCATATTACAAATCGTGCCATCGTGTTTGACTACGATCCGCAAAACGCCAAATAAACTATTTAGTCTACCAGAAAGTTAAAGCCGTCTCTTTTTGTTAACGATATGTTCAGGTGTCTTTTTATCTCTTCGCACTTGCACACATTCTAGTGCAGTCTCCATAGGAATGGCTTACTGATCTATATAAAATAAACAAAATTAAACTTATCAATGCCAATATTTGAAATGAATATTTAGGTTTACACTAATTTAAAAAAAATCCTTTTGGTTTTTTTTTACATTTTATTTGATATATCATTTGAATTTTAAAAACTAGAATACTTCAGGCTGATTCCAATATTATATTGGTTTAAAACTAGTGGACAAATTTTCTATGTACGTTTCAGCTTAAATACCGATGTTTTGCATGTAAGATGTCACCATAAACACCACTAAACCACTAAAGGTTAATTATCAGATTGACGTTTTAAAAATTCGGCTTCGCTCATTTTCAAAACTTACATTTTGATACAAAATACAAGATAACAAAAGCAACCGACAGATTCAAGATTAAAATTAAAATTAAAAACACCAAGAGGAACGCGTAATGCCTTCTCTATGCCACCGTCCGGATGGCGCGTAGTCTAACAAGCGAATTGACGTCACAACCGCTCACAGCCAATGACAGCGCGTTTCATAGAGGATTTAAATTTTACAATTTTTAATTGCTTATATTGATTTGTTACACAGAACTACGAAAAAAATTTTTTTTGAGAGCTGTGGTTCTTTTAATAGTATAAACTTACTTCTATAAGACATATTTTTCAATTTAAAATTTTGTCCAAGTTCCCTACTTCCAGATAAACACAACCTCGTTCCCCGCAGCCGCGACCCTTTCCGAAACTTTAATCTCGGACCACGGACAAAATGAAAAATACCGAAACGCAACCCGTGCATGGCCGATTTCTATTTAGACCGTCCAAAGAGTATAATGGAATAGGAGATTAAATATCTCGCGATAGGTTTTTGAGCGTAATATTCGGCGCTGACCGACGGTCACCGTTTCAAAATTGCAATTGCGCCGGGAGTGTGGGGCGGGGGAGGGGATCAAAGTTCCTTCCGCGTCGCTGACTCCTTTGACTGCGGATCGTCTTCCGGATTTCGATATCTCAACAAAATGGCGGGGGTGTTATCAATAAACAATTGCGGCGCACGTATAGCCGATAAACCGCAACATAAATTATCGCGGCGGGGGGGTAGCGGACACGGTACTATCTCACGATGTTAATTTTAATGGGGTCATTTGCATGCTGGGGTTTAATGGTTCCTTGGCTTCGACAATATGGGTCGCGTAATCAACGACGTGAAATAAATTAAACGCGGTTTAATGCGCGCATTTGCAAAAGTTCATTATTCTTTTTTATTATTATTATAGTTTATTTATATTTGTTATGGAAATGGGGCAAGGTAAATTATTATTATAATTGTGATTGTATCTATATCATCCGAGAACCATGAAACTTTGCAATTAATTCTTAAGAAATTAAAGAAAATAGTATAATCGGCCAAAGGGAGCTTTTAAATTTTACTATTTTGTACAAAAAATAAACAAGCAGTAATAGACATCAACGTAAACAATCAGGAAACATTCGTAGTTCTTATAAAAGCAATATTATTGTAATAAAAAATCGGTCTCATTATCAAAAATAAATATTTTTATAACCAAGTAAGGATAAATCGTCTACAAAATCTACCTATTATATGAAAAATATCTTTGAAATAATTCCGTGTTACGTATAGGTAAAAGTAGAAACTGTTTTTTATTGTAATGGTATCATTTAGCACCCCCAAAGGCCCAAGCTTTTTAGACAAATAAGACAGCTGATTGGTTTTTAATGGTTTGTGAGTTTGTGGAGGCGAAAGTATTTCAAAGATTTAAGTTTCTATTGCAAGATATAATTTAAGATTTCAACCCATTATTCACAATTCCAAAAGAGTTTCTTAAGCAAGCCATAGAAGTGCATAGCCTCAAATTACTTGCTTCAGTTTTAACCTCTATATCAAACTCATTCAATGCTAACTTTAGACGATTTTTGATATGGTCTATCTGTTTTTAGGTTCCAAATAATATGCCCTCAGACTTGTTGTCCTTAAGGTTGTGAGCTGAATAATCGAATTAACAATTTTTGCTTGAAGAAAGAAAAGCGGTTGGGAATGGTTCAAAATAAAAGGAAAGGATGTATGTTGAGAAGAGTAGAGGAACAGCAAATGTAATACCTCTTTTCGTAAAAACCAAAAAAAACCCAATTTATTTCATCGTTGCCTTTAAACACCAAAATTTAAGATTTCTTTTATTTGCCAATGCGACAAGTTAGATCCGAGCTGTTTAAATTAAATAATAAGACTCATTTTTTTTTTAATTTTAATAGAATTGCAATATCGAAACAACAAATGGCCAGCAATGACATGTTCCAAAAAATGAGGTCATTTTCATTCTAATCTATGCCAAGGCACGTTTCCCTCCCAGGACCTTTTAGGCATTTTTGGGCAAATTTTTCTAATCCCCAATTCGTTGGTCAAAATCTGATGATCTGAGAATTCTCACTGTCAACCGTCAACCGTTACAAGATCTCGAATTCAGTTGAAATTTTCATCGATTCTTAAAGATGGACTTCTGCTTCGTAGCACTCTCTTCCTTCTGAAAATACCTTAATCCACCAGAGAAACTGGGCTCACTATCAGAACACATTAGAAAAAACTATTTCACACAAAAAACTTAACGGACAACCATATGGCTCTAGCTAGTTCCAACGAGTACTAAATACGGATCATATGTTTCTTTTCCACTCTCGAAACCCACCGCCTCCAGTACTACCAGACAGAACGCTACTTTGCCAGTCTCATTATTTAATATACATCGTCATCGAGTGCTAAGAAAATGACTCTTTTAGTCTTCGCAGATAGGTCTAGATTTAATTATTAAAAATATTCGTCTGTCCAACTGGGTTTTTGCTTATTGAAGCAATATGGACACATTTACTAATAACCCTTATTCCAGTTCTTGTTAAAGAGAGGGAATTTCTTAAACAAAATATCTTTAAGACGCCATATTCCAGTGCACCAATAACTCAGAAATAACAACTAGCGGAATCAGTATTCAATTTTTGACTGTTTAAATGAAAAAAGTTGTTATGGTTTTGCTTCATTGCTGTTTGGTAATTTTAATTATGCTCTGGTGTCCATCATGGTGTAGACTAGTAAATCGGTACCCATTTGCTTCACTTTTTTCTATGCGATTGCAATTTTGCAATCAACATTTCAAATGAAAACTTACAGGAGTTTATACAATCATAGATGTTGTTAACTACAGTTTTAAGCAAAATTGAAGAAATAGAAACCCAACTGAAATTTGCTTTTAAGGACAAAAATGTTATGGTTTTGCTTCATTGCTGTTTGGTAGTTTTAATTATTGTCTGGTATCCATCATGGTGTAGATTAATAAATGGGTAACCATTTGCTTCGTTTTTTTCTATGCGATTGCAATTTTGCAATCAACATTTCAAATGAAAACTTACAGGAGTTTAGACAATCATGGATATTTTTAATTTCAGTTTTAAGCAAAATTGAAGAAATAGAAACACAACTGAAATTTGCTTTTAAGGACAAAAATGTGTTGGTTTTGCTTCATTGCTGTTTGGTAGTTTTATCTATATAATCTATATTAATCCTATCTATAATTATTATATGATTATAGATATTCATTTTTCGAGTGCCTTCCAACCTGTAACCATATTATATTATTCATGATTGTTATACAATTAAATATTTGAAATACTTATTATTGACAAATATTTACATCAATGTTTTCAACAACTGCCGCAATTCTGTAAAGGTTTAACAACAAAGTAATAACAACATGCTGGTAAAAGAAGTATAAAAAATCTAGTTAACGTTTCGTTAGCCTAGTATATATATTTTTTATAAAATTTTTATCGAAAACTATTAAGCTGTAAATATTTTCCTTTAATTAGAACTTAAACTTAAAGCCCATTGTCTAAATTTTCTAATAAATTTCACTTATTTATATAAAATATAAAGTGTGTCCCCTTGTGGACCCTTGCAAAATCATTGTTTTTGGTTGGATTTTAATAATTATTTTCTTGCATAAGTCTCTGAAAAATGCATTAAAATCTTGTTTTGTATATTGCTTTAACCTAAACTCTTGGACAACTGAGACAAAAGAGGGAGAAGAGAGAAGTACTGTTAGGGATTAAAAAAAATGGCAATGAATTCTTATTCAGGAGACCAATACTATACCAATTTTTATAATATTGAATCTTTGATTACGGATTGAAATCCCTAACCGCCCTTCTCGATATTTGACATCAAAAAGAAACTTAAGGCTTCAGTGCGTTTTTGAGAGATCTATCCAACCAAAAAACATTATAAAAATTGGTATAGTTGGGTTCTAAGTAGTCGTGTATTCGTTGCCAATCTATTTTTTAAAGAATCCCTAACAGTACTTCTCTGTTCTCCCTCTTTTGTTAAATATTCCCAGTTGGCCACGACTTTAACTGAAAGCAATAAGCAAAACAAAATTTTAGTGCATTTCTCAGAGACTATCCAATAAAAAAAAATCAAAATCGAAGGTGTACATAGACCAATACTATACCTTACCATCTCCTTGGGTTTCTGTTTTTAGCCGCAGAAAAAATACAAAAATTGAATCCACATTAGCCACAACAATAATGAATAATCGCATCGATTAACGCCATTAAACCACACCGATTTTCGCCCATGGACCGCAGAGTCGACAATATTAAAAACCCACATCATCCACCCTACTTCGACCATGGAATCTTGTCCTGCATAGAAAACGATAATATAAATAATGTAAATCGGCGTTAACCTTAACGAAAGTATGCGTCGTATAATGCATCGATACACACATTTTCGGATCAACCGTGTGTTTCTTTATCAAGATCGACGTCCGCGAATAAAATAAATCCGCCGCAACAATCGGTCAGGCAAATATTCAACCTCACCCGGTCTTGGTTCTAGAATAGCAGGCGAATTCGTTCTACTTCTCAGGTAATGCCGGAGATCTTAGGTTGTTACATATAAAATTACCTCACCTATGAAATGTAGTTAAAGAACACATTTGAAAAACCACAGACCTATTAAATCTAGGCGATCTCCAACTGACAACTCCTAACCCCCGGGGAATCCAAAGTTGTAATACTTTCCTGGGAACTAGAGATCCAGTACTGACCAAATTTATTCATGAGTTTAAGTCGGATGATTTGCCAAAAATATCTGACCAAAACCTACATCATTACAATTAGTCTATAGCAAAACTATTCAATATTTTAGTATTAATTGATATACTGACACTTTGTCTGGTATCAATAGAAGCAAAGGTCTACAGCTCCCAACGAAGGAACTCCCAGCTGTAACAGAACTAGTTCATCTCTCTAACCAAAACTAAACTTAAGAGGAAAGAAACGAGCTTCTTCATAAAAGAAGATATTTTCATTTAACCAGTATGAAGGAGGACAAGGTTGTTTCTTTTTTCTTGAGTAACATACTAGTTGAATAGACTACATAGAAGCATAACACGCGAGCTTCACAAATAATAAGACACTGCTAATTGCTCACGAAAGAGATAAGTGACTCTGGGAGCCTAGCAAATCTAGCAATCCCAGGAGGAAGAAAGTACACACGGATTCTTCGAGAATAGTCAAACCAAAGGCCCTGTTCTGTGGCCCCGCAGTAGGACCAAGAAAAAATATGAAGGGGTCACAATGCGTGCGAAATTTCACGAGATGATGAGTTTTGTCTACCAGTTGCACAAGCTCGATTGGAAACGGCAAAAATTATTCTCCACCCGAGCTAGCGTGTGGGCATCGAATGTTCGTCTGGTCGACTGCAGCTTGGACTGCTATATACCGGTAAAGTACTTAAAGAAATTTATAGACAAGATTCCCCTGCGATCCGAGAATAGCAGATTAATTTATTTATCACCTACGGTGAACAATGGGCTTATAATATCCGATCGCGACGGAAATAAAGCGGTACCGCAGAAAAAAATGGTAACGCGACGTTTCGTACCGGGCCAGACTGATTCGATTTATCGCCCTCTTGATTATTTTTTAACAAATGAATGAATGTGGGTCCGCCGTTTCGTGTGCGTGCGGGTGATTTGGTTTGGAAAATAATTTTCTCCCGGATTAAAAATAATTTGTCGGCATTACGGGCGCGGATACTTTCTATTGTCGGTTTCTAATTCGTGGTCGTACGCGGGGCGTGATACATAGCGGGTAATTACCAAACAGACACGACGATTTTGAATCGATAATTCCAGATGGTTCTACGCCTATAATTGTAATCGGGTGACGCCTTTTCGAGATAGTCGATTGCGTAATTTGCATTTCAATTTCGGCGGTGCTCACCACCATAAGGTGGATGCTTGATATAATGATCATAATAACTCCTTATTTCAGCAAAGTAAGTATTACAAAACCAACTCATAGGACTGGAATGCTTTAAATTCAAAAATGAGTATAAAAGAGAAGAGTAAAACTAATATTAACAAAATCTAAAGAAAAATTATAGGCTTCAACCAGACAGATTTCGCAAGTACCTCAACAAAGATGAAAAACTGTAGCAAAATATACGGGAGAGATGCGGGATACGCAAATGCGAAAAGAGAACGTACAGGGTGGTCGGCTTAAGAAGGTTCTATACTATATCTCAAAATCTGTGAGTGTTATAAAAAAAGTTTGAATACGTCTTTAATTCTTTTGCATAATTTAAATTGTCATTCAATTACATAAAGGGTGGCTGAATACAGTTTCATTTTCAAATAGAACCCTATATTTTATTATATTTTTAATTACACCTTAGTTAACTAAGTTGATACGACAACACCATTTTTAAAAAGTTATTTTTATTAAATAACGAACATAGTTTGGTCGACAAATATCTTACTAACTGAACTACAATGAATATGAAAAGCGGCGCATCGTGGCAGCGTCAGCATTATTAGATTTAGGTGATGACATAACACCTCCACCCTTACAGACAACTATATCGTAGTTTGTTGTCAACTGGCATCTAAATGGAACTTCAAACATGAAGGTTCTAAACGGTTTTAATTCTTCAATTTGATTTAGACATTTGATATTAACAATTTCTTCCCTGGGAAGTACCAACACCCAATAATTAGAACGGGTTAATTGGTTTACCAATGGACGATTCAATATGGTTTCGATTTGCTCGCACGTCGTTACATTTTGTAACGAGGACAAAAGCCTTACTGCACATGGGTTATTTACTTTGATTTGATTCAAATCTTGTTTATTAAAAAGATAATTTTCTAGTTTGACTTCTTGGCAGTTCTGATCTTGGTATAAGTAGTGTAAGTTACTTTTTAAGAGAAATTTACTACGCCGTAATACAAACTTAAGGGAATAAAAATGGAAAAGTTCAAAGTTTTGCAATAAAAGCATTGGAACATTTAACAAATACGTCATTCTATTATTTAAAATAAAGCATTTGATGGCAATCAGTTTTTTATACGGAAAGGTGCTTTCCAAATCAACTTTAATTCACATATTTGCCACTCCAACATTTTTTTGTAATCGAGCTAATTCATTATAGAGGTGTTCCGTAGTAATAATACTTGGATGCATTGTTTTTAACTTACCAAAAGTTATAGAATTTTCCATATCTTGAAGTATTGAAACAATGAACTCATGGATATTAATAATTTTCTAACAGTTATTTTAAAGTGAATTTTTGCTAATGTCAATTTTTGCAGTTCCCCATTTTTATAGTACAGGAACTTGACGAGTGGCGAAAAGCAAATAAAGCCCAAAAAAAATCGGAATATAATATATAATAAGGTGCCTTCTGCGTTATGGGCAATATATTCTGTGTTGAACTCGACATTTTACAAAAAAAGTGGACTTCAATCAAATTATCGAGCCATCCAAACCAATCTAAGTGTTAACCTGACATGGCGGTAATCAACTTATAAAAGAAGCAGATATTGAAACCTATTCGATGGTTAAAAAAGTAATTTCGAGTGTTTGCTCACTCGCTAGAATAACGGTCGATGACAGTCGAAAAAGGGATTCCATTCTGATTGTTAATGTACCTGATACTCGAACGAATATAGAAGCAACATACAGTTTCAAATTTAGGCTATTTTGAAGTGGAAAATATACAGTTCTTGAAATTGTCGAAATAAATTTTATTGAATATCTATCTGGTCATTGTTTTCGGAGAAATACACTTACTGCGCTGAGAGGGGAGACATACCGGGTGACAAAAGAAAGTGGGAACACACTTTTAAACCGCTTGAGATAACGATAACGAATTGAAATTTGGAAGGATTAATATAGGCCGAATGTCTAATTTTTAGACAATGGTTTCAGCGGTTTGAGCGGAAATGACAGTAACTTTCTAATTTTAAATGGCACAACCTGTATTTTTTTGCATTTTTGGATTCAGGAGATCATTCTACGTAGAATAGGTTTTCTTTTCTTTTTTTCTAAATTTTTATTTAATTTTGGAAAATTGTGTCTAGGAGGCTGGGACCATCATAAATACTATTTACCGGCTCACCTGATCATGTAAAAAATTGTAAATGAAACTTTTCTTTATTTGTGTAATGGCAAATAGCATTTAATGTAGAAAACTATTAATTTCTTAGGATAACCTAGTCTTTTCAAATAGCACCAGTAGAAACAAGAACTTTTTAAAACCGGTACTTTTTTTGTAACATTTTGACACCAAAATTTTCAAAATCCGTTAAAAAAAGGAAGGAAAAAACCAGATAAGTAAATATATTTTCATAAAAACAAAATATTACTTAGGTGGTTTTGCTTCTATTCATCATCAAGTCGGCATGATCGAAAATTTTGACAATTTGTACGTTTTTATCTGATTATCGATTTTGTCGTGTTATCGATGTGGATTATCATGGAAAACAATAAAAAAGGAGAAAAAGTTGATATGTTTCTGCATACGGGGAATTATCCCAAAAAGTAACAGATTTGAAAAGAAAAAAATACATTTCCATTCTCTTGTTCTTCTGAGATTGCGGTACGTTAGTGTTTGAGTGTATCCCCGTATTCGAAAAGCATATCAACTTTTTACCATAATAAAACACTTTGAACAAAAAATTCTAATCGCTGAATCTCAGAAGAAGCTCTCCCTTGAATCTTAACTTTTTTAAAATACTAATTTGTTTTTTTCTTTTCACTGTATGAGCTTGTCGAGAGTTTCTTCTGCATTTCTAATCTAACCGACTTGACAATTAATAAAGAATAGAAACAAAGCCACCTAAGTTATATTTTGTTTTACTTATCTGGTTTTTTCCTTGCTGTGACCTTATTTTTTAACGGATTTTGAAATTTTGCAAAAAATTTAAAAAATCACAGCCTCCTAGACATAATTTTCAAAAATTAAATAAAAATTTAAAAAAGAAAGAAAAGTGCTATCACAAATATCTTCTCAACCCCCAAAACTACAATTTCAATAGCTGAATCTGAATCTGAGCAAACTTGTTATACTTGGAAAAGTGTTGAACATTATTTTTTAACATTTAAAAACAAACACTTTCTTTGAAAAATTCAGGACCACAAAGTTTTCGCACGCTACCCCGTACACGGTGTCATGATAACGTAGGAAAGTGACGCACATTGTTATCAATGAGTGTTGTCATTTTTTGAACTTTGTTGAAAAAGGTCTAATATTATTATTATTATTATTATTATTATTATTATTATTATTATTATTATTATTATTATTAGGTAGTTATTCTTGTGATTCAACAAACACCAATCACCACAAATTGAAAATTTCGATGGGCGCCATTTCCAGGCTATATCCAATCGGAGAAGTTTCTTCGATTTTTGAATTTTTTCCAATTTCCTTTCATGTGTTCTGCGAACCGCCCACAAATATTGTTTACACATACAAAGACAACTCGAATAATAAAACAATGGCGGTGAAGGGTATTTAGACCGTATAGAACGCGCACTTAAACAGAAATAAAACCCCATTCAGTGCCGATAATAGTTGAGCCGTAAGAGAGTTTAACCGTCATAAAGGTCCACTTGGTTTTGTCGTCGGAACACTCAATTGGGATTTGTGACGGCGTCCACGAGGACCGAACCGAAAAAATCATCCGCCGCCCCCGCTGCCGGTGACAATCATTGAAATAAGACCGTTCGTAATAGACGAGAGACGCTGTTAATGGAGGATTTTATAGCACGTAAACACGCGCGAAGCCGTTAATTCATTTTTGGCGCAAAAGTTTCGTGGACGTTTGCCGGCGAGATCGCCTGAGCTGAATCACTACACTCTCACCCAAAAATTTTTGGCAAACGCATTGGTTGGTGTATTTACCCAAATGTGCTTCAACATTTGCCTTATTTAAGGTTTTTTTTATAAGATTTTTTGGAATATATCATATCAAGATGGTTTGCAAGCAGCAACCACATTTATAGGAGCGATATTGATGAATCCAGTTGCTGAAAATTTCCTGAAAAACCTTAAGAGAAAAGACAGATTTGTTGGTATATAAAGCATTATAGTATTTTTTTTGAAATACTGAATGAGAAGTTTGTTAAGGTATTTCGACTTAACAAGGAGGCCAGCGGCCCCTCGACGAAGACACTTTCACTTCATTGATCGGTTAGTGACGAAAAATGAGATATTTTGAATTTTCGATAGGAACGTTGAAAACTGAACTCCTCCATAACCTGCAAATATATGGAGCACCTAAATCTAGAGAGACTTAGGAAAACTCATGTGTTGTTGCTCCCCAATTCCGTTAGCGTTAGGAACTTCAAACACTTAGTGAATGTTAGAGCTGAGAAAAATGATTTTCCCAAAATATCCTGCGATGATATGAGGTACTTTAAGCTAGAGTGACTTGGAGAAGACTCGTGTATATTTGCCAATCATAAATTTTAACGAAGGAAACTACTAAATCTGCGTATATTTGAGGCACCTAAATCCAGAGTGACTTAGGGAAAACTCGCGTGTGTTATCTCCGTAATAATGTTCGCGATGACAACTTATACTTAGTGAATATTAGAGCTGAGAAACAATTTTTTGAAGGACTTTAATCTCGAGCGACTTATGGAAGACTGACCAACTAATAATAAGCGAAATTTTGTGGGCACTAAATTAAAGTATTAGCGATGGTGACTACTAAAACTAAGTGAATATTTGAGTTGATAAAAATGTTTTTTTCATACATATCCTCGAAGATATCTAGCACCTAAATCTAGAGTGACTTAGATAAGGCTCGTGTGCATTTGATAACTAAAAGTGTTAGTGGTGACTAATAAAACTTAGTGAAAGTTAGAACTGAGAAAAATGTGCATTTCGATTTAGAAAAGTGTGTGTTTGCTCCTTAAAAACTGATTGAATCTTAGAGTCTCCATCATTTATAGGTTAGTCAAGAAAAATCATATATTTTGGACACTCCAGTTTTTTCTATTGTTCCAGTCAGCGGGGAAAATTGAATGAATATTAGAGCCCTGAAAAAAGAGTTGTCGAAGAGTAAATTTAGAGCAACATAGGAGAGACTGGTATGTGTTTGCTCCCTAAAAATATTATCGATGAGAAGTACTAGAACGCAATTAACATTAGAGAAAACTGCGGGGATATTGGCACCTAAATCTAGAGTGACTTAGGGAAGACTTGGGTGGGTTTGCTCTCTAAGAACTGATTGAATACTAGAGTCTCCTTCCTTTATGGGTTACTCAAGAAAAATCAAATATTTTGGGCACGCCAATTTTATCTATTGTTTGAGTTAGCGGAGAAAATTGAATGAATATTAGAATATGAAGAGTTGTCTAAGAGTAAATATAGAGCGACTTAGGGAGTTTCCTAGAAATATTATCGATGTTAACTGCTGGAACTCTATTAACGTTAGAACTGCAAAATGTTCTTTTTCAGCATAACTTCTGACCCCTAAGGATCTCATCTAAGGGAACTGCTGAAGCTGAGTGGATATTAGAGAGGGTAAAATGGTTTTCCTCCTCCACAACTTGCAGAGATACGCAAGGACGTATCTCAGCGCAGGGCTTATTTCTATCAGAGCTTCCTACCGTCCTCTATTTGACCATAACCGGGTCGGGAGGGGACAGGAAGGGCAGAGGATGGATTAATGCCCCGCGGGGGTTAAGATTCGGAATCCACGTCGATAACGTAGGTGTTTTTCTCTGAATCATTACGGGTCTAATTTACGACGGCCGCGGCAGTACCGGCGCTCTTGGTTTACGGCGTACAGGCCAATTGGAGCATTTTGACAGTGCCGTGCTTTACGGGAGACAGGCCAGATTAAATCCTGCTTTATTGCACGGACGCACAATATGATTCTGGGAAATGGAAAATTAAAAATGCGCATACGTATGGATGCCTAGTTATGGAAGAATTATGCGCCGGCGGTTGCTCGTATTTATACCTCGCTCTCTCTCTTTCTATCCGCGAATCCCTCGCATTTATATTTATCGTGTATTTATTTAGAGGACGGGGCGAGCCAGCAACGTCGGTGCTTGTTTTTCCTTTATATCGACGAGATTTAACCACACGTCGAATCCGAGATCTTATTAATAAATTCCTCGATTTGCCGTATGTCGTCGTTAGTCGCGCAAGATGCCGGGAGTATTGATTTCGATATAAATCCGCGTAATTACGTCCACGTCCTGGAGGAGTTTCGCGAACCTCAAAAGCCTTCGTCAATATAAGTTCTCGGTGTTTTACCTTAAAGAAGAAAAAAGCGTTTATACAGCATTTATAAAACCGAAAATCTCAAAATTACAAAAAGTGTGTCTTTAGAAAATACACACTTTAGAAAAAATTAATATTAATAATAATAATAATAATACATTTATTGTTATAACCATCAAAGTTACATAGAAATAATTACATAACCAAAGTTAAATAAGTGAAATAATGGTCAACAATGGGCCTTGTTAGGGCAGCCATCTAGAAATTCTAGATACTGTTCAGGCCTCAATTAACAGCAAAAATATAATAATAAAAAAATTCATAGCATTTATTTGAAAGCGCCAAGCGTAGATACACATAATTCGAAAGAAAAGAAAAGAGAAGAAATGGAGGGGGAAGGAAAGGAAAGGAAAGGGGCACATGTTTTGTAGAAGAGCTTAATATTAGTGCGTACGTCACAACTGCTTTTTGAAATTATTCCTAAACGTCGGGTTGGACTGATTAATATCAAAATTAGTAATAGAGTTAATGCAAATGGCTATATTATAGGAATATGATCTTTTAAATAATTCTTTGCGGTGACGGGGTATAACTAGTCGGTGTCTTCCACGCAGATTCAAATTGTGTATTGATATGTTAAGAGTAATTTTTCTGTAAAGATAAAAAGGTAATTTTGTTTTAAGGATGTTGAAATAAAGGGAACTCATTCGTAATTTGCATCGAAGGTGCATATGAAGCCACCTTGACGCAGCAAGGTACGGGGAGATATGATCTCTCCTCCTTACCCCACAAATTAGCCTTAGACAAGAGTTTTGAACCTTCTGGACACGGTAACGATCGGACGCATCCAGGCACGGTCCGTACACAGCACTGCAGTGATTAAATTGTGATAGAACAAGTGATTCACACAGCAACTTACGAGTTCCCTGACAAAGTACATGTCTATTGCCATAAATTAATTTTAATTTAGCATAGGCAACCCTTAGTTTATTAGTAATATGTTCTCCGAAACGCAACTGCGAATCAAGAGTGAGACTCAAGCTTTTGCATGACTCAGAGAGTGGCAATTTTATGTTATTAAGTTTAATTGTTATGTTATACTTTGCATGGGTTAAATGATTATCATTTCCAAAGAGAATTGCTGAACATTTATTAGGGTTAAGCTTTAGGAGATGATCTGTTGCAATGTTAAAAAAATTTGACATCCTCCGCGGTAGCTATTGCTTGAGGAAAAAATGAGTAGTAAATTTGAGTGTCATCCGCATAAAAATGACAGTTGCATTGGTGGAGGGCTTCAATGAAGTTAAAAGTAAAAATAGTGTACAACAAGGGACCAAGAATGCTGCCCTGTGGAACACCCATGCGAACACCTAGGAACGATGACTGCTGCTGATTGTAGACAACCCGTCGTGTCCGACCTGACAAAAAGGAACACAGAAACTTTCGAGCACCTTCGGAGAAACCAACGTAATGGAGAATGGCCAAGAGAATTGAATGATTTATCATATCAAATGCCTTACTGAAATCCAACAATATTAAAGCCGTTATCTTTCCATCGTCAGTCGCTCTAAAAATGTCATCAGTAATGTCCAGCATGGCACTCTCACAACTGTGATTGGGTCTAAAACCAGACTGTTTCTCTGGTAGAATATGATTAGAATTTAAAAAGTTTACTATTTGATCGTTCATAATTCTTTCAAGTACTTTAGATAGAACAGGCAATATGCTAATTGACCGCAGTTGACTAAATTCGCTTGGATTGTTTATTTTCGGTAAGCGGATGACTTGTGCCCGCTTCCATGTTGACGGAAAGTACGAATTTAAGATACACTCATTTATTATATGCGTAATGTATGGGGCAATATATGGACAGCAAAAAAGTATTAATGATATATTTATATCATCATGGCCCGCAGCTTTAGATTTTATATTTTTCAGAATGTCGAGAATCTCATCTTCCGTGGACAATACAAAGTCAAAGTGATCCGTTCTGTCATTTAACCTATTATCACAATAAAAATTCAGTTCTTGATTGGGGCTATCATTATTTTCCACACTGTTTATAAAAAAAATATTAATTTGATCGACAATATCTAAGTGACTTGGCAAAGTACCCCAGTTACATTTTACAACATTAAGTTTCCTTAGTTCGTTCCATTTCTCTTTGGCATTACCATGACAAAACTTAGTTCTTAAATAAGCTTTTTTCTATGATCTAATGGCCGAATTTGTATAATTACGTAATTGTTTGTAATGCTCGTAATGTGCTGGAAGTTTAGTCAGTTTAAATTTTTTTAGCGCTTTATTTCTCAGCTTTTGTGGCAGTTTTATGTTTTCTGTTATCCAAGGCGCATAGTTATAGTTTTTATTCTTCCTAAAGCGTTTTAACGGCGCGTGCTTATTAAATAGTTCCAATATGCAAGTATTTTAAGAGGTTTAGCTTTTCTTCAATGTCACAAAAATAAAGTAAGTTATTTAACGGTAAATCTAGTAGATCCCTCTTAAACTCCTGAAGATTAATGGTTTTTAATGATCTATAATAAAAACTTACAGGTTCATTATCTGGCAAGTCTAGACTGAATTTTATGTATGTCAAAAAGTGATCAGCGATGTTATTGTCGACAACTCCTACATCAGACACGTTTTTTATTAAATCTAAGAGCGACATAGAATTTAATGCAATGCGGGTAGGTTCTTGTATATATTGGTCCATATTGAAAGTAGAAAACACAGAAGTTAATCTAGTTCCAAGATCAGTATTTAAAGTAAGCATATTGATATTGAAGTCACCAAAGCATATTAAGTTATTATAGTCCGAGTATATATTAAACAAGGATTCCTCAAGGGTATTAAAAATTGTGATACGTTAGTATTAGGTGGCCTGTAAACAGTACCCACCATAAAGGTTCGATTATTTAACAGTATTTTAACCCATATGACAAGCAGAGGCCAAAACTTCACACCTTAAATTATTTTTAACGTACACTCCCACACCGCCTCCGCGCCTTTCCAGACGATTGTGATGCAGAAAATTATAATTCGGAATGCCTACCATCTGATCAACCCCCGCACCCAGCCACGTTTCAGATACACCAACGATATCATAATTGTTACTCAATAATTGGCTTAGAAAAGAGTCAAAATTGGTCAGCAAGGACCTTACATTAAGATGTGCGGCACAAAAATTAAGATCCATTGAGAACTAAAGGAGGGAAGGTTAGGAAGGAAGGAAATAGTTTTCAAATTTAAACAAGCAGTGGAAAGTACGAGGGTACCAAAACAAATAAAGTTGGTGCTGCATGTAACTTAAAGTTAATTTGAAGTTCGTGTATTATACAGAAACATATAAATACTGAAAAAAGCCTGTATCGTACATGTGGCATATGTGACATACCTAAATTACAAGATATAAAAACCATTCTTCGAAAAGTATATTATAATTGACTAATCTCATGGTGGTAAAGTATTTACTAACAAGCTGAGAAATGTGAGGTTAACACTGCTTATCACTAAGATTAATAACGAAGAAAAAAAAAGCAAGCTATCATAATTTGATTCACAATTAATTTCTGTAAAGTTGGAAAGAAAAAAAAATAGCTGTGAAGTGAGGTGAAACGTAGCTACATACAGTTATTCCTTGATTTGATTGATTATCATCAATGTTATCAAAATTAATAAATGGATGGAAATTAAATAGAAAAAATTAAAGCATTTATAAATTAACTATCATGGATATCCCATCATTATAATCCTTAACGTGAAATAAGAAAAAAAGTTCATATATATAAAGGCTTACTTATTTTTTTCTTCTTTTAAATTACCTGCCTTCTTTTTTTTCTTCTTCTCATACCTTATAAGTGATATCAGCTCTTTACCTTGGGATGATATATTGTATGAAAAAAACATTGATAGTAAAATAATTATACTAAATAAACTAATTTCTTTTCTGTTTGGTCGACATGCACCAATTAAATAATAACTAAGCCAGAAGCTCCTTGGCTGTCAGAAAACATCAAATTATTTATGAAACAAAGGGAGGCGGCCTTGCAGAAATTTAAAAAATCTGAACTACAGTCCGACTGGATACGCTACACACATCTAAGAAATATTACATTGGCATCAATAAGACAAGAAGAGAAGCAATATTTTGACTCCTCTAAAAAAAAATCCAAAAAAACTTGGTCAGCTCTAAAAAGTTTCAATGTATGCGGCACAAAAAATAACGTAATTTCTTGATATTTATCAGAACCTCGTGACATTTTTTTCTACATACCTATAAAATAAATCAGACTAAAACAAACACAAACTTTTATAATAACAATTTCTATAAAAAAAAATAAACTTCTCGTTTAAAATGACTGATATATGCACGGTAAACAAAATTCTTAATAATATTAAAACTAACGCCACCGTAGTCGACGCAATATCCCCGCGTATCCCCTAAATTATAATGATATTCATATCATAAGCACTCTTCCTGTTTTGTCGAAGATATTTGAAAAAATTCCTTGTAAACAACTTTACCATTTTTGTACAAAATGTAATATCATTCCCAATACTTAATGTGGTTTTCGTACGTCGATAGCTTTGACTAATACAGGGTGCTTCAAAAAAATGTCTACACACTTTGAACTTCCATAGAAAATTTATTTACCGTTCTACAAAGTTAAATTTCAGGAAAATAGAAAGCTGAAAGTCCAACGTAAATGAAACATAAATGACAAATGTTAATACTGTTCAAATTGTTGACCTGCAGCATCAATACAATTCTGAGTACGAGTCACCACTGATTCTGTACATCGTATCAAAACGTCCAATGAGATTTCTCTACACACTGCTTGAATCTCATTCCAAAAAATGTCTAGGTTACGTGGTTTACGTTTGTACACCTCATCTTTTACTGTGCCCCACAAGAAGAAATCCAGTGGTGTAAGGTCTGGAGAGCGTGCTGGAGACTTGATTGGCCCCCTGCGTCCTATCCACCGGCCCGACAAATTTTGATCCAGGTAAGCTCGTACGTTCCTGTGATAGTGCGGCGGAGCACCATCTTGTTGAAAATAAAAATCATCATTACCGTATAATGCACGAATGGCAGGAAATATGCAATCAGCAAGCATTGTTAGGTAATTAATACCAGTTACAGTGCCTTCAAATCGAAAATGTCCAATGAGTCCCCTTGAAGACAAACCGCACCACACATTTACACCAAATGATGCTACCCATAAATCCCGGTTCACGTATCACCATCTCTTGAATCCATTCACAAAATTGCAACCTTCGATCTGGATCGTCGTCATTTAGCTGTTGCACCAGCCTTGGAATGTAAACACGATACTTGCCTCTCTTCAGAATGCGTAGCACTTACATCATTTTCACGTGCCCCTTGCCTTGAAGATTTGTTAGGAGAGCGTTGAAACAGTTCCAAGACTGCCGTTGATGACTCATCACTTGTAGCTGTTCGAGGCCGACCTGAATGACCTTTATGCACATCACACACTGTTCCATGAACTTCGAATTTGTCTCGTATGCGTGTAATTGTTAATCTTGAAGGTGGTTCTGTATCATACTCCCTTCTCCACTGTCTTTGAACTTCATTTACATTCTCAAACTTCCAGTACCACTTAATAACCTGCTTACGTTCTTCAAAACTCAAACGTACGTTCCCCATGTTGATATTACAAATTCCAACTGATAATATAACATAGAGGGACGATTATGCTGGCACCTGGCGAAGAAATATAACATTAGCCTTGTAGAGCGGGAAAACTACAATAGTTATTGTATATTGTATATTGGATGACATTCTTCAAGCTTGTGATAAAAAAATGAGTCCTGTTGAAATGCTTTTAGACTTTTCGAAGGCATTCGATTCAATTAGCCATGGGCTGTTTCAATGTTGAATCTTCTAATCTTCTCAACTCATACTTAACTTTTATATTTCAATCGATTCATTGAAATGATAAATATTCGGAAAAGGTAGAAATTCGATCCGGTGTCCCACAGGTATCAATTTTAGGCCCACTGCTTTTTCTTATTTATACTTCTGATGTCCTGAGATCTTTAAAATTCTGATGATACACAAATTTATTGTAGCTTCAGCCCCTTCGAAATTAAATCAGATGTCTTGAGACCACAACTTGGGAATGATAAGAATGTTAACTTCCTAAAGAAAAAAATTAAATTTTAAGAATTGTGCCAAAAATCTGGGAGTTATCTTAGACACCAAACTTAGATTCTAAGAACACCTAACAAAAATATCCGTTGCCTCGATCAAAGTTTTATATAATAATAGACATATTTTAAGTAAACAACTGATACGAAGTCTGTGTGGATTCCTGGTCCTCTCTATCTTCAATTGTTGTGACTTTGTCTGTGGTTTTGTGTGAGCGAATTTGATCATGTATCACACTTATACAATGATATAAAATGAGTCAAAATGAAATGAATGAAAAATTGTGGGAGATGAAATAAATGAATGAATAAACGAAGGTACATGCTCCTAAGTTGAAACCGTATATACACAGATATAGAGAAAAAAAATTAAATTGATGTGAGATAATATTTACAACATAAACTGTTGCATGATTGTTAGTTTTATAAAAAAAGAGATGTGCTTATGGTGTGTTCATTCTGACCTCATATGGCGCATAGAAGAAATTTAACCAACCTAACCGAAGCAGTTGAACTTTCTGATATCACCGTTGTCTCACACCTACATGCTAATAATTAAAATTTACTCAGTTAGAAGAAACCACGTATTGAGGCAAATGAATCATTCCGAAAATTGAAAAGATTAAAGACTGTTTCTAAAAACTACAGTTCCTACACAATCTATCGACGGTTTCGTTGAAAATAAAAACTAGGCGCAAAGTTGGAAGGGAAATAAAAAACCGCAAATAATAAACTTGCTCAATTTGATTTTGCATTACGTTAATATTTTAATCATGGGCTAGAGAGTATTCCATTTTAATTAATTCATTTATTTAAATCTTTTATTCTTCCTTGAGGCCTAAGTGGTTGTGAAGTATTTTGATTATTTTTGATCGTCACAATCTTGTGTATAATAATTACTAATAAGTTCATGCTGATGTTAATTAATAAACAATTTTTTTTTTAAAATGGTGAATCCTTTTTCTTCCAGGAAAGCATATGCAATTTGTCTTAGATTTGGTTCTCTATTCTCTATTATCAAAGGTTATATGGGGAAAGTGTTAAAAAGAAAGTTTAGTGCCTTTGATAACCGGCTTCAGATTTGCGTAAAATCTGCGAAAAGAGAAAAATGGCGGATTTTCTTTTTCAACAGTAAATCCAAAACGGTCAAATTGACAGCTGTGAAAATGTGACATTAAGAAGACTAGCAAGACAGCATGTATGACATGTCTCAATCGTCTTTTCTTATATCGCATCCCGCCATAACTTTCATTTTTCTTATGGTCGCCATATTGAATTTTTTGGTTTTTGAAAAGAGCATAAAATTTCCAGTTGGGTGATGTTTCACAAGTGTAGTGTAGTAAAGCAATTGCATATACCTAAATAGAATATTCTTTCATAATCAAATATTAATACATAAATGATTTCAACAAAATTATTATATCGGTAAACAAATGAATTAAACATCGAGAATTCCGCATATCATTATTCAAATACGGCGCATACACGTATATAGTATGCACTGTGGACATAGACACAACGATCGAAATTTGTAAGAGACTACAGAGGTGCTAAAAACCATTGAGGAACATTATTTGGACAAGATAATTTCCATGTTTAATAAGATCTATGAAACATCAAAGGAATAGTAAAATAGGAATCAATGTTTGTCACAATTCCTCTCAAAGTCATACACCGTAGGGTTTATAAGAAGCTGGAAGAAAATATAGATATAGATATAGATATGGTTTTGACGCAGCGATGTCTTGATGTCAACCACCAACAAGGCATTTGATAAAGTGAGACACAAACAACTAATAGAAGCTCTGCAACGAAAAAAGCTAGACACAAAAGACACATGAATATTATTGAAACTGTACCTAGAACAAAGTGCGTCTGTGCGCATCCAGTCCAAACCGAAGAAAGCCGTGGTAAGCAAGTGAACAATCTGAAACCAAACATGCAAGATCTACAAAATATGTTTAATAATATCAGCACAGTTAGCTGGCACTCAATGTCAAGAATACCAAATAACACCAAAACTGAATGAAGGTGAAAGGTGAAAAGCAAAAAAGGGTCAAAAGGTAAAACTATCTAGGTACAAGTGTCGACTGCTCCGTGGATTACTGTTTTGAAATAAGGATTCGCATTGAGAAGGCATCCTTCGTGAAGATCAAAAAAGTGCTCCATAGCCGCGATCTGAGTTTGGACGCAAAAACAGAGATGCTCAAATGTTATGTTTTCCTAGGTCTTTTATATAGTGTAGAAGCTTGGACTCTCAACGCATATTGCGAGCAGAGACTAGAGGCTTTCGAGATGTGGGCCTACCGAAGGATGTTGAGAATGCCGTGGACAAAGTATGTGATCAACGTGGAGGTTGTGAAGATGCACAAATAATGATAATAATAATAAATAGTCTTTATTAGCATTACATGGGCGAAGTCTGGCATTAAGGCCGCTCACACTTAACACATTTCTAACTACAACTACATATAAATTACAAGTATGTATGAAATTACAAAATAGAATGAATGATATACATGTATTTTAACGGATTATTTTACATTAAGTTTAGTAACTGTTTTTTTAAATGTAAGCTAAAATTTTTACATGAACCAAGTAACTTTGATTTGAGGCCGCTATTTAAGGAGTTGAACAAGCTTTCAGCATTGAAATTTTTTTGTTCTGTGAAATGGCATAGTGAGTGATGATTGGTGTCTTAGATTCAAGACATGAATGGATTTCCTAAATACTAATTTGTCATTCAAATATTTTGGAATGTTGGAATTTATTACACGTTTCAAATAGCATAAAAAGTTGTATTTTAAAGCATCTTTGAGTTTTAACCAATTCAATCTTTTGAGAGTGGCGGTTATGTGGTCAAACTTGCTTAGGTTAAAAATAAAGAGACAACAAGTATTTTGGGTTTTTTGTAGACGATAAGATGTAACAGCGTCCAAACAGGGGTAATGCACAATGTTATAATAAGACAAGCTAGAGAGGATAAGACAACACAACTGTAGTTTCATATCGTAGGACAATATTTGAATATAACAATTGAATATTGAATGATTTGAATATAACAATTTTAAACTCATATAACATTGTTTGGGGATGTGCTTAAAACGATTCAAGAATTTCATATTCTCGTCAATATATAGACCCAAATTTTTAAGAAATTCTACAACTTGAATAAGATTGTTGTCAACGTATAATTTCATTTTAGACTTCAAACTGTTTCTTTTCCTCTTAGGGGCAAAAATAATGACACTACACTTTGTACATGTACTTTGTACTACACATGTTTATGCTGTTCACTGCCTCCTCGCAACGGTCGCGTTCGAAATTATGGTACCTGTAGTACCCATGATGGAATATCTAGAGTAGTTGATAGCCGATCCTGCAACAGAACTTTTTGACGCATGTTATATAGATACGACTGACTTGGCAATCAACAGTCTATGATTGATAGTATCAAAGGCTTTTGTAAAATCCAGTAGTACCAGAGCCGTCGCCATAGATTTGTCACCCGCCCTCAAAACCAGATTGGTGGGCTGGGAGTATGTCCTTTAAAGAAACATATTCGTTTATCTATCTGTACACCACTTTTTCTAGAATTTTAGACAAAACTGGCAACAAGCTTTTCGGCCTTAAATCTCCAACTACGGACGGGTCAGTATTCTTGGGAATAGGAACCACCAATGCCTCCCTCCACTTAGCTCCAGGAAGTGAAAAAGAAAAAGCTGCAATATCGCGGCCACATCATGGGAGGTTCTGCAAACTCGAAGGAAAAACATTAGGAAAAAGGTCTGTAGGAAGGAGAATAATATCTTGCCTTAGAAATCTGAGAAAATAGTTTAATGGTAATATAAATGGAGACGGTACATTAAGACGAAGAAAAAGAAAAAGCCTGGATTAATTAAAATTATTAATTATTAATTTCAATTATGTTACATAGAGAATTAGTTACAACTAAGACGAGTAATTTCGTTATTATTAGTGTAATAGTTGTTAGTTTGTAATTGTGTAGCTTATAATGCTAAATTTGAATAATCAGATTAACAGTATTTTTTAAAAAGACTTCGACAATTTAAACGCAAAGTCGTATTGAAAATCGCTTGTGAATTTCGGTACTGCGGCCGAATAAAAAAGAAAGTAGTACCGCCTGCATTCCGTGAATACTCGGCGCGGGTGTAAATTCCTGGACGCCCGAAAATCTCCGCGGGTCCTTTTCCGTACCACCCTGCCTCCCTCCCCGCGTACCAGTCGAATTTATTGTCGAGCGAGATCCTCCGGGTCGGTTACTAAAACAATAGACTCCCACTGCGCCGGTGCTGCGCAGGTGAGGTACCGCGTCCCTCGTAGGTGTAGGTACTTCGGAACGATCGTCTCCGAATCTGATATTTTTTTATTATTCGGTGATCCGTATTGTGTTGAGGACGTTCACTTGAGATCGTATCGGATCGCCCGGCTCTTGTGGGCTTGATATTAATTTAGCGCTAGCTCGAGATCTCAGCGGCCAGACACCATTGTGTGGGGCCCCCGCGTCCCGCGGCCCGGCTCGCCCCGCGACAATTATCGAAAACGACCGCCACGCGCGTGCTGATTCCCTTATTATATTTCTTTTGCACTTGCTTCTCCAGTCTTTTGACTTCACTTCCTCTACAACATCTTCGGAAAGAGAGAATGTTTCGGCAGAGTTTGCCGTTGAAACTACATTCCGATTGCAGAAGGACTTGTTGCCGAAGTATCCAGTTTTTCATCGGAGATTTCTGCTGTTGGTTCTGCCCTAAATCGATTATTTTTTTCGACTGCTGAAGTACACTACAAGACATTATAATACAAGATTATACATGTCAGAATAAGGCATTAAATAAAAAAACTACATTTTAGAAAGTTCTTTCGTAAAGTTGCGGGCTCGGAGAGCCATTGACCGGATTAAGAGTCATCCGTCGTTTGATTGTCGTATCATCCTCTTTACGTTCGACGGGGCTGCTCGGAATAATTCTATTAATGTACAGTGGTACCACTCTTAAGTTTTTCAGCCATGAAGTGTGCCTTCTCCCCATGCATTTCGTACCTTGTATTTTTCACTGTATTATTAGTAGGCAAGTTGCCTTGTCTTTACAGTCTACAGTATCTCTGTAGCTTTATCCATTCGTTTTAATGTCTCTCCATTTGTAACTTTCTGTGTCTTATCCATTGGGGCAATTCTCAAGCCTTATATGGTTTATTTATTAATGATACTTTTCCTTCTGCTGTTCCATCAAACCAAGCTTGAATTTGTTTCCTTGGTGGGATATCTCAGACCCTTCTCCGTGAAAATGGTCAAATTGCCAAAAGCAGAAAGAGTCATAAAAAAGCTAGTACAGAGGGAAACAAACCCTTAGAGGCAGTAAGACGCTTCTACAACATTATGCTCTGACTTTGGTAGAGGCTTTTAAAAGAGCGGAGCTCGTATGAAACAGACTCTATGCTGATCCAGTGTTTCTCAGCTTGTCGCCCTTCAGAATCGCTTGAGTTTTTAAAGATTCCGAAGAAAAGAAATATTTGTTTAGTCGAGGTTGATTGGTTTTCAGGAATTAACGATCATTTCCTCGCATTTTAGAAGTGCTTTAACGGATATAGAGTAAAGTCTAAACGCTTAACTTTGAAAATTATCAAAATGAGGGACGGGTTGCTAGCGTCGCAATTGACATGAATTTTCCTGATCAGATTGCCAATGCGGGCTGAGAAGTAGCTTCGTACATAAAACTGAGATTCAGCAAATACTTCCTTAAACTGAAGAATGATACTTGGAACACTTCAAGTACTAAGTGAGAGAAAAATTACACTGGATCGCTCATCTTTAAGTTGAAGCCTTTGGAGAATGACAATGTGGGTTCAACCCGGTCTACAGAGGATTGGAAACAGAGGATTTACCCTCATCGCCGAGAAGCTGGCTGTATAGTCACAGTAGCATTAGCTATTAAGTAATAAAAAAATACTTTTCTAAGTTTGGCAAACCAAAAGAGAATAGAGAATATAGAGACCTATAGGTAATCTAGGGAAAGCTTAGGGTCGGTTAATTACGGACTTGCAAAACCAATGGAATCTAAGAACTTATTCATACGAAACTCATTCTCGAAACTAAGATCATGCTTCTGAATGCTTTGGTCACCTCCAACCGACCGACGTTCGTTACAAATTTACAAAGAAACGAACGTTTAAGATCGTTCATGTAACACCAACCCGATCATTAGTCAATATGTCGGTGGATATCGCGCCACGAATATGATGCAGTAATGCAAACAGCGCTGCGAGAAAGTGATCTCGCGCCAAGTGATTGATGGAGAGCACAAATTGCCATATAAAAACTTGATTAAATTATTATTTTTTTATTTTTCAAAGAAACCTCCACATGCTACTGTAATACTTTTTACAAAACCTCTGGACTCCTCCTGCGTCGGTTTTTGCTGAGTCGAACTTGCCTTGATTCACGAATTATCTCAAAAGAGGAAATCATTTCAAATCAAATAATCCTAAAATAAGATAAAGGAAATGAATACAAATGAATATAGCGAAAAGATTCAAGATAATCTTAAAAAAGATCGCACGTCATCTATGATCGCAAACCTTAAATCTGTTATTAAGGCTGCTTCTCAATAAGACTCCTTGAAAAAATCTGTCACCCCCCATAACTCCAAACGTCCCCATCTCTACAGACTCCCAAAGATTTACAAACCAGAATTACCCTTTTGATCAATTGTCAGCACCATTGGTTCTCCAACATATTCTCTAGCAATATATCATAGTTTACTTATTAAAACCCCTTACAGGGAAAACTGATAGTTCCGTACTTAATTCCTTTGACTCCATTGAACAATTCAGAAGCATTACATTAGATACACAAGATACTCTAGTTAGTTTTGACGTGGAATCCCTCTTTACCAAAGTTCCTATTCCTGAAACTCTTAACATAATTTCAGATATATTAAAATAGGAGAATCTTGGACCAACCTTCTCACCTATGAGAAGAAAGATCTCGACACCCTTTATCTATAACCAAAATTATGGAAACGCTAAGTTGTTATATAGCCTCATGTTCAAGAAACCCTAGTAGATTTTCTTAGGCATTTAAACTCTATACACCCTAACATACGTTTTACCATTGAGTTGGAAACTAATAATAACTAATAATAACCTTCCATATTATTAATATTAATTAGACTCAAAGAACACGAAAGTAGTAAGTAGTAAGTAAAAATCCGAGAATCTATAGATATCTATAAGCAGCAACCAAACAATTTTAACCGCGACTCAGGTCTTTACCTGGAACTAATATGGATCAGTCATTTAGCTCCGCCCCCTCAAACACAGCGAAAAATGCGAGCTAGCTTCAGTCAAGATCTGAAGAAGCGAACGTCAGCAAGTTCGACTCAGCAAAAACCGACGCAAGAGGAATCCAGAACTTTTGTAAAAAGTACTCATTAAATTATATTCCTAGAACTTCCGCAAGTGAAAAATGCCGATATTAATAATAATAATATTAATAATAAAATCAACATTTTTTATTATTTATAAGACAATAACAGATCAAACGCGCCACAGTTGGTTGCATACATAAGGGATCAAATTTGTTTTTCTGTAAAATCGGAAAGTTTAAATTCAGGTTTTATAACTCCTCGTAAAAAGTCATTTTTCGGTTAGTATATTTGCAAAACGAATTCCTGGCTGATTCTCTCAATAAGGTAGTCCGTCCCCTTTATCCTGAATTATCAGTAAATGAGACCCAACGGACTGAATATCACACCAATGACCGTTGAGCATATCAAATTAGCCCAGATCGTGATTATAACCGACCATATTAGGAAATGTTTCGCTACAATTGAGGTTAATTACGAGCCGAAGCCGCCCGCGATCTAAATCGTCCGCACGACAATACCCGACAGCGTTAGCGAAATAAATCAAGACGGCCGTGACATATCGGGCGCCGATCTTGGACAAACTTAATGACCTATCGGATCCATCTCTGGAAATCTCTAAACACCTATCGAGGATGAGAAAAAAAACCGTTTAATCTTCAATCGAAAACACTCGGTATCGGCATCTCAAATATGTATGCGTGTCCGAAGGTGTCGGACGCAGGGCCGGCCTGGAGCAATTTGCGCCGTTCCGGCTTTATACGGCACTTTATTTTTACTCAAATTGTCCAAGTATTTTCAGTAAATATGCTGATTTTCAGAGAAATGTAGTTAAATTTTGTTATTGCAGAATAATCTTAACAAAAAGGTGATATTGAGGGTCAGCATCTTATCTTAACCTGTTACCACATAACATCAATGTGCATTACATATACTGAGTGATGTTTGTGCTTAGTATATTCGCATAATATTAGAGAAAGAATATTCTTTGAAGTATACGCTATTACTATACTTTTGACTACATTCACAAAAACTTTTTATATGGTATATTTCAATTAATTACACATGGAATATGTTCCATATACTCTGCTAAGAATATCATTTTGAGTAGATTTTTAACACTAAGTCTCTTAATTATATATTCTACAACGGAAATTTCATTTTTAAAACACGACCAGCCGGTACTACTGAACAAAAGGATGAATGTTCTTCCATCTTTCAATCTAAATAAAAAATTGTTAATCCTTTTTATTAAAAAATCATCAAAAATTTGAGGCTATATAAATCAGAACATAGTCCTTACAGCCGTCACTAATTCGTAGCAACTAACCAATCTCTTTTAGCTGTGTTCATGGCGTGGGGTTTAACAACTAACCAATATATTGATAATTGTTTGTCTGTGATCATAAACTTAATTTCATCATTGTCAAATATTATCTGGGATACCCAGTTTCTCAGTATACCTGGCCATTTTCTGACTAGGTGGAAGTCGTAATATATGTGATTTTTTAGATTTTTAGATTTATTGAAATTACAAGAAAGGCTACCGAGAACGATACCATTGACATTATAAAATACTTACTTGCCCAGCCTAAAGAAAAAATTTCCAAAAAAAAAATCTGCTCGGAAACTGATGTGGTTAAATTTGGTTACAGCACTATACTTATTAATGCCAAGTGAATATTATCATATTTTTATTTGTATTTATAAAACTTATATAAAAGCCTGATAATATTATCACTGATTATCAACTTTGCATTTTCTTTTTTCCGCCGTTATTTCTATGGGGAAATTGATTGTTTTTATAATAATAAATAAAGATAAAGATAAATAAAATTCCTAGTATTCAGATAAAAGACAGACTTCATAATAGCTTCAGAAAGTTGAAATGTTGCAAATAAAATTTTAACAATATTTGAATAATTTCAAAAATAAATAAAAAAAGATCTTTACTGATTTTTTCAAAATATCTCAATAAAAAATCAACCAATCAATAAAATATCAAATCAAATAAAGTTTTGCTTTTAGAAACCTCTCTTTTCTTTGCCAAAAACTGCAGGAGAAAATTACACTTTCGTAAATCTATTAAATATACCTAAACGGTTCTATATATAATACAAGCAGCATATTCTAAAATACTGCGTATTATAAACGACGCACATTCAAAGTATATGCTTTATTAAAGCACACATAAGGAACATGCAATTGTAATGTGGGTTATATCCCAACCTTACTAACTTTGTAAGGTGCCTAAACATAAAATATATTCTAGTAGTTTAAAGCTTAAAACAAACTCTACAAGACCGAAGAGAACGTATTGAATTTTAAGCTACATTTTAAACTATTGAGTATTTTATTATGGCACCTGCCCTTCCAGTTTTATCATCCTTTATCTTAATATTTACTAATGACTTGGGCTCAGCCCGGCCCTTACCGTTTCGCCGCGTCGACCTGTCCGTCGATGCTCGTTTTTAATAGAATGATTAAACAAAATATACAATTAATTATGACCCGGCCGATTCTATCGCGATACTGCGGGGGTCCCTCTTGGTCAAGCCCCGACTCTATGGGGGCGCTGTTGCTTTACGAGGTCCGAGATTTATGGATTTGCGATTCGGAATACCAATAAGCCGTCATCTTTTACTCATCGTGGTCTCGAGAGCTACCAGACACTGATACTTTTTTTAGCATCTTTTAGTAGACCTCAAATACCAAAATTTCAATTAAACTACTGCACTACTGGCCATGGGTATGAATAATACCAGTATATGTGAACAAAAATTTGAGGAGTATCTCTTGCTAGTACATAGCGCAGATATTCATACTCTGAATTGCATATAGGCTAAACAGTGATGTTATCCACTGCTATTAATATTTGTATGACCGTTAAAATGTATGCATTTTTTTTTAATTTCCACACTTTCCTATCAACTTATCAGCAACTTCCGTCAAACTATTTTTTCTACCTTTGTCCGAAAATTCTAGTCACAGGCATGTCTCACTTTGTCGACTTTACCTATAACACCAGATTGATTAAAGATTAACTCATTCGTAGCTCCATCTGAGTCAATTTGACGTCTGCTTTTTATCTATCTATCAAAGCTATGGAGTAGATTCTCATCTCGAAGAGCAACATTTCCTTATTTATAGCGAAAGTGTGTATTTACTGCTCATATTACCTGTAGTATATAATGCAGGCTATGGAGCATTAACTAAGTGTTCGTTTTAATTCATACGACATCATCTAACCAATTTTCTTGAAAAAAAAAACAGGCTAAATGCTATTAAATTTGGACTATTTGGGCTTACTTCGACCATCAAAGTATCACTAACAGATGTCGAACAAAGCTAGCACCTATATCATGGCACTGGTGGAAGGATCCACTTCGCATGGCTTCTATTTAATGAAAAGTAGACATTTTTTAACTAATACCAGCATTACAAAGAAAATTTCTTTAGAGAAAATAGCAATATATCAAAATGTTTTTAAAAATTATAAAATAATATACAAAACAAACAATTTATAAAAATACTTGAACAGACCAACAAAGAGCCAGAGTGTGTAGCCTAATAAACAGATTTTTATTTTTATCTATTGTTTGATTATTTTCTTATTGAGACAAGTTATTGTTGCCAATAACGATTGGGAACTTATTTAATTTTCTTTTCGTTTGCGTGTCTGATTTTTTACTAATAGTCTTTGAATCAGTTTAACTGAAAGTTAAAGTTGTTGTTACTTGTCCAGTACAATACATATTAAAAAAGATATTTGGAAGTTTTTTATTTTTATGTACTTGTCATGCTTTAGTTCAAAATCCCTAAGTTCTACACCGAAGACTATACTCAAGTAACGTGAAAAAAAGCAGAATAAGCAGGTGTTACTAGTTTTAAGGTCTATTTGATAAAAAATGCAAAGAACACCAGCGATCACAGTTCTGCTGATTTATTGATTAATTAGTGACAAATTTTTTCAGAATCATCAACCTGCAGTATTGAGGAAATACAGAAAACTATCTCTCACCATCAGATGTATCAATTTCACTCAAGCAAAGAGTTGGCGTATATTTATAAATATCACTCGTGGTGTTCCTGGTGGAACAATCAACTGCTACTATACTGAATACCAGCATCGAAGTAAGTTATCAAATTTTCATTTCGTTAAAGCACCCAGAGGTCGACGTCACAATTTCTCAAGGGGCTTGGTTTCGGTCTGTTGTTTTTATTTCCGCGAGGAAGATAAACTCGGGTCGCATTCTTCAAGGCCCCCAAATTGATTTCGTTCCACTAAAGGCGACATCGGCGTGTCCCGGGATCGGCCCATTAGGTCACTAATTTTCGGATATCGGAAACGAGATAATCGAACCTCGTACGCGATCTGCCGCCTAAAGACGCCGAAGAGATCCTCTTATTCTATCCCCCTTCTGGTTTGTTTTCCATGTTTGAGTTAAGGATAGACGGGCGGATGAAAATGCGGTTCTCCCTATGTTTTCGACAATCTTTTTCCGCATACACTGTACGTGATTGTTAAATTATACATCAGTACGTCTATCTCCATGGTCACACTTCCGATGATGAATACATTGCTTCCTCAGGCTCAATATTGGGGCTATTATTATTCAACATTTTTGTTAATGACATTGGTAAAGAGCTTGAAGTGAGTTTCTGATATATGCTAAAATATCCGATGTTCAGATGATTGTCTTACTCTCCAAGGTAGTTTGGAGCAAATAAACAGTTCGTCCTTAAATAATGTGACTTGGGAGTAATATCCGACTGTAATTATTCTTTGTTTCTCATTTTATTAAGGTACTGGCAGTAGTCTCAAAAAGCTATGGATTTATCGTGGGATGCACTAGAGATTTTAAAAATACAGAAGTGTTAAAAACATTAAAAACAGATACTGGGTACAACTGTCATCTTAATCATTTTTGAAATACGTATAGTTTAAGTTGGGCGGGGTATATCCCCCACAAGGTTTTTTGCATAAAATATTATTATTTAGATTTGGTTATATGTCTCTTGGTGATCATCATCACCTATTATACTCATCATGACTATATATAAACTAATTTTTTTGCTGTCTAGACATAGTAACACATTCTTTCTGCCCACACCAAGAACAAATATTTTAAAATCTTCACCTATTTTCTCAATGTACTCCAAATACAATGCTCAACCCGATTTGGACTTTTTTTCGCCATTACTGAGTTGAAAACGTTATTACATAATTAACTATAATTATTAATTTCACTCTTTTCATATTCTCTTGTTTTTTTATTATGGTGATACCGTCAGTCCTTGCAATGCGTCTATAACCTTTTAATAATGTGCTTGTTAGGTAGACTTCTTCAAATGACTAAATACGTAAACTGTTGCTGTTACCGTTGAATTAGTTGTTATATTTATATCAATAATTATGATTTTGTTATGTGTCGCCACCTATGTGCGCAGTCTAACAACCACAATGGTTAACAATAAAAGTTAGTGATTACTTGAACATGTTTTATTTCAAATTGCAATGGGCCCAGAGCTGTGATCAGTATAAGCTTTGTGGTTATATGAAAAATAGTGAAAATTGATATTTTCAAATAATAATGGTGAAACTCGGCATTTGAAATCGTTGTTGAGTTGGGAAAGTAAAAATAGAAGATTTGGGTAAAGCGAAAAAATGTCTAGGAATGGAAATTATAAGAGAAAAAAATTATGATGATACAATTTTAGCTAAATTTAACATGGACGATTGTAAACCTGCCATAACTCCATTGAAAACTAATTTAACCTTTTATTACAATTCAAAACTTGATGATCTATATACAACAATTGATAGGAAGTTGTCTTCCAAATGGAATCCGCAGAGACCAATGACTTTACATACCCCCACAGAAAATAGTCTAGCGGTGTTAAATCACAAGATCTTGGAGGCCAATTCATAGGTCCGAAACGTGAAATTGGACGGTCACCAAACGTGTCTTTCAATAAATAGATTGTGGCACGAGCTGTGTGACATGTTGCGCCGTCTTGTTGAAACCACTTCTCCTGGTCATCATAGTTATTCAATTCAGGAATGAAAGAGTTAATAATCATAACTCTACACCGATCACCATTGACTGTAACGTTCTGGCCATCAGCGATTTTGAAGAAGTACGGACCAATGATTCCACCAGCCCATAAAGCGCACCAAACAGTCAGTTGTTCTGGATGTAACGGTGTTTCGACATACACTTGAGGATTCGCTCCAAATGTGGCAGTTTTGTTTGTTGATGTAGCTATTCAATCAGAAGTGCGCTTCATCGCTAAACAAAATTCGCTTATGAAAATCGGCAACAACTGCAATCTCGTTTTGGACTCATTCGACGAATCTACGCCTTACTTGATGATCGTTTGGCTTCAATTCTTGCACGAGTTGGATTTTCTAAGCACGTAAACCAAGATCCTTCCGCAAAATCTTCCATAAAGTGGATGGACACAGATCCAATTCCTGTGCTCGACGGCGGATGGACTCATTCGGGTCTTCCTCAATGCTACGCTCTACAGCAGCAATAGTACGCACCGTACGGCGTCTCTGGGGATGCGAGTTATCAATAAGAGTAAACGTGGTGTGAGTTAATCGAATTGACTGCTCTGATGAACGATTTTGTCGACGATAAAATGGACGTAGTGCGCGATACGTATTCCGCACAGAACCATTATTTTCAAAATAAAATTGCACTATTTGCAAGCGTTGTTCAGGCGTGAGTCTATTCATGATTAATTGCCAAACCAAACTGAGAATCACTTGACAGCTGTTAAATCGGTCGCCATCTTGAACAGTAATGCCAACTTAAAGTTCTATACATCGAAAAAAAAACACCCAATATTTATATCAATAATTAAAATATGTCAAATGAATGAGTTTATCAAAATTTATTGCACCGTCCAAGTATAAACTAAATAACCCCCGTAAGTTGTAAAATTTCACTACTGTTAGAGTTGATTTTCTCGATTGTCCAACAAGAAATCTTTGAAGCATCTTAATAAGCTGCTGGAAAATTGCTTTAATTTTAAATTTTTGGTTCTATAATAGTGAATAAGTTATAGTCAAATTTTGCCTAAATTCTGAATCTTTAGAAGTTTTGCCACTTTGATGTTTATGAATGAAATCTTTGTGAAAATTTATTACATGTCTCAGCCTAAACTAAACAACCCCAATAAATTGTAAGCATTGATAAGCTACTGGACTGGTTCATTCAAAGGAAAAAACTTTTTTGATTTGATCACAAAAAAAAGGACCACTTTAAGATGAAAAGCAGTGAGAAGAATTCCTTTGATTCTTACCTCCAAAATAAGATAATGATCAGGACCTAAAATTCCATTGGTTTTAAACAAAATGACACTTTCGCTTAGGTTTTCTATTCCATCATGACAAATAACGATCCTATAAGGCATCTTAAAGAAGTATTTTTAATTTGTGCACTTATCTTCTGTGACGCCTTCACTTGTTTTTTAATCCGGCGATCTTTTTACATAAGGGACATAAAAAAAACTAGCAACCGTGAAGAAGGATAGATAATACTAAATTTTTGAGAAAACGCGATATTTCACTACGCAAACCAGACGCTAAAGAACGACCTTCAGATGAATCGGTATCACACAAAGCTAGATAAAGTTGTTAGATAACGAACCTATTCTTGAACAATTTCCTAAAGGGTCACCTTATTGAAGCAAGATATATGATTTGTGTTCAAATAGTAAGGTCACTTTTAAGTTTTATCAAAAAGTATTCATTTATTGATCAAAATTAATGTTGTCCCCTTCAAAGTAATCCCCCTTCCTCCTAGATATAATACACTTGTGCCAACGTTCTTTCTAATCCTCGAAGCACTTCTGGTCAGCACTTTCGGGTATGGCCTTGAGTTCCTCCAGCAATTTTTTCTTTATCTGTTCAATCGTTCCAAACCTCCCTCCTTTTATGGGTTACTTGAGTTTTGGGAACAGGAAAAAGTCGGGGAATATGGTGGGAATATCGTGATGCAAAATCCATTAATTGTATGTAGCCCGCCCAATTACAAGTCACCTTACTTTTTGAACACACCTCGTAAATGAGATACCTTACGAGTATGGTAGCTGTCATCTAGACAAGGCAAAGACACCTCAAGGTACACTGGGAAAACGCGCTTGGATATAGCACGAGGTCGACAGAAGCAAAATCATTGGTGAAGAGAAGGAGAAGATGCAAAGAAGCGTTTTTTAGACACGGAGAAAGTTTGCAAAATACTGTGAACAAGACTACACATAATCCGCATGAGAAATAGTTTTAGTAATTTAGAATTCAGCCGAAGACTATTGGAAATACTTACATACAATTGCACTGTTGCACTTTTTTATAAAAAATGATCATATAAAATCGAAATAAAATCAAAAGGAATGCAAAAAAACAGCGCTTACGGGTTTCGCGTCGACATTACGTTAGTTATGCCAACAATGCGACCCGGGCCGTAACTCGTACGAAAAATAATGAATTATAGAGGCGAGAGTCGCATTAGCCGTGCTCATCGACGTAATTACGCGAAACAGAAATTAAAGTCGCACTTTTTGCCCGCGCTCAGTCGTATTTATAACGACACGGTGTCCCGTGCATAATCGCAATGATAATCATTTACCGGACGGTGACAGTCTAGGGTAAATCGAACGATGATCTCCGCGTTGAGAGAATAAGTGTTGCCGTGTGATTTGCTCCAGCTGCGAGCAGGAGTTTGCCGACACGGTGCTGACCGCCAGCAAAGCGAAGTTTAAAAGAAAAAACGTCCCAACTCAGGGTCGCATTCGAGCAGTTTCTGGAACGTCAGAAAAGCACATATTCTTTAATTGCAGACACAGAGGTCTATATTAAGGATAAATAGGAGACCCCAAGACCGAAAGTATCAAATTCTCTGACAAACTCGATATTTGATTTAAGGATATTCTGTAATTGTATATACAGCCGTCAATGTTAAGAATACGTATGAACTGCCAATCTAATTCTTTTAAATGCTTTGTATTCAGTTTCAGCGCAGTTAAACCACCAATCGGAACAATTTTTAGCCACTAATGGACTGAAAACTACAAACAAACTACAAAGAGAATGCATTAAATGGACAAAAAAAGATATGAAGGCATGGATTTACCAATAAAAGGACAGCTAGTTACTTGCTAAGAGCTTTCAAAAAGCAACTCAAAGAATACGACTCAAGTAGTGATCAATACAAAAAAAGACAGCGGAATATTAGTGGCAGGCGCTATTGCTGAGTGAGTGAGTGATAGATATTGGATGTGCAGAATCAATAAGACCATGAACCCATTTAATATTTAGGAGTAACGCTCTCCAAAAACGGAAAAAGCAATAAAAATAGATAAATTAACTCCTTTGAGAAAGGACCAAACAAATGATATACTAGTCAATACTTGAGCAAATATAGGAATCCATTTTTGATCCAGAAGTGATGTATAAGAAATGGATTACTGGATGAAGCACGTGAGAAATGAGCAAATGAAAATCTGGAACTGTGTTCATCCAAAAAGAAAGAACAGGGTAAGACCACCAAGAAGATATCAGATATAAGGGTATTCTGTAGTTGTCATTAGGTCCCACGGTCTCCAGGAAAGATTTAATCGTTATGGTCGTATATAAAACCCCCATATTAACGGTAAAATTATTTATAAAAAGACATGGCAATAAAACAACTTATCTAATCTGTGAGACTGTGAGAATGGAAGTCCAAATGGCTGCAATTCCTTATAAAAAGATATTGCAGGAAAACAACTTATCTAATCTTATCTTTATTTTAACGAGAAGAATCTTCAGGCTACTTGTTTCTAGTTCACTCTTTATACCGACAGAATGCGACATCGAAACATTATTATATAAAGATTTATAATTAGCAGAAACTGTTCTGGTCCAAATGATCCCGAAACTACGGAGCTGCTTTTTAAGTGCACCATGCAGCTATGCAGCATGCCAGTTTACATTTCCGGTATCTGAAGTCGGAAACGCAGTTAACCCATAAAGCAAAAACGTATGTTTAGCCCCTGGTGATGTCGAAACGGCACACATCCGTTTCGAAAGTTGCCAGTCAGCCGGAGAAGAATCGGTAAACAATTAGATCTAATTTATCGCAATTAACCACCACGCGAAACGGTTACATGTGTCAGTACCTGCCAGTCACAGTCCCACAAACCAATTAAAATACACCACATTATAAAAAGACATAGTTGAGAAGGACTTTGAAACAATGAGAACGCTGGATTAACAACGGCCGTCTCGCGATCCGCAGGTGTGAAAGACATGACGGATAAATATTTATAAATGCCCACGGGCGCCCGTGGCAATCATTCGATTAAGATTTGGATCGGAAAGAGTACGAATGACTGGTTGTTTTATGTCATTAACGAGGTAGGCAATTTGCAATGCATGCGCGTGGGTCCGAGCGTGATGGGTCGAGTAAGGATCCGCGCGGAACACCTCCTTGCCCTCCGACAGTGTACGCTGAGAAAAATAACTTGGCGGATATACTGAGATAATTTTTTCTCAAACTTCAGTAAGGGTACTCTTACTGCGCTATATCGAATTCTTCCTAAAAAAGTTTCAAGTAAGAATTAATAAATAATATGTATCCTATAATCGACAAATTTTCTTAATCTCTTAATCAGGATAAACCCAAACCATTTATTGTATGAATGATTAACTTTGGTTTGCTTTATTTCTTCTTCTTCTTCTTAAAGTGCTTATCTGTTACGGATGATGGCGATCATCACGGCAATTTTTATCTTATCAGCAGCAATACGGAAAAGTTGTGGTGTTGTCCTATTAAACCAGGATCTGAGATTCTTCAACCAGGACGTTCGTCTTCTTCCTGGGCCTCTTTTTCCAAAAATTTTTCACTGCAAGATGGATTGAAGCAAGGTGTATCTTGATTCGTTTCTCATTATGTGGCCGAAGTACTGTAGCTTGCGTATTTTGATGGTGTTGATTATTTCACGATCTTTTTTCATTCGTCGAAGTACTTCTTCATTAGTAACCCGATCAGTCAACGGGATTTTTAATATTCGCCTGTATAGCCACATTTCGAACGCTTCTAACTTGCTTCTTGCTTTATTTACTTTGAATTAATGTTGGTTAGTTAGCTTTAATTATTTTTCTTAGTTCTAGATATATTTGATTAATTTTAATTAGTCTTATTGTACATATACTTTATTGTAAATAGCAAATCAAATATTTTGATGTTAAGCTGTTTCACTTTTTTTATATAGAAACAAAAACACTTTAAAATTTATAGATCACAATGTTGATAACAAAATTTGAACATAATTTTCGAAAAAACTAGACACTCAATATTTTTTATTTTTCTATAGCAATTAGTTAGTTTTAGTTATTTTACTTAGTTTTGGATATATTTGGTTAATTTTAATTAGTTTTATTGTGCATATACTTTATTGCAAATAGCAAGTCAAATATCTTGATGTTAAGCTGTTACACTTTTTTTTATATAGAAACAAAAACACTTTAAAATTTATAAATCACAATGTTGATAACAAAATTTTGAACATAATTTTCGAAAAAACTAAAAACTCAATATTTTTTATTTTTCTATCGCAAATTTTTGTAACTATTTAGACTTCTGAATGGCATTGGTCAGCTACACCTTTTTAAGATAAAAAGTTAATTGCCTAAATGAATAGTGCTGAAGTCAACGAAATAATTTAGCTTCTTCGATAATTTAATACGACCTACGGATAATTGAGAAGCGTGAATATTACATTTGTTTATATGTACAAATTATTACTATATTTTATAATATAAAAGAAATAATGAAACTGAAGAAATAGAATTCTACCTAAGTAAACTTTTACACTAAATGAGGAAAATTAAAATTATATACAGGTATTATATACACCTGCTTTGGAAAAGCAGTCTGCCACTTTGGTATGTTTTGTTTTTAATCGAGCAGACGGTATTCTACTCAAATTCCGTAAGGTCCGAATATTCTTGTTGTTCAAAATAGTGTGGTAGAATGTTGGCAGCTTCTTCAGTCTCTCGGTCACTTACTCTTTGACTGATAACTTCCCATCATTTTCTTTGTCTTGTTTCATTATCAGATTATGGCTCATTTTTGGTACCTTTACTACACTTTTCGACTTTAGTTTCATTAATTACTTCGAATAATTAAATTAATAAATAAATAAATAATAAATTAAATTAATTAAATACTCTTGAAAGTAATTTCTTTTACTCCACTCTATTTGCTTGTGTTTGTCACTGTAACAACTGACTCCTCGATCGTGTACGCACGGATAATCGAGCTTTTACTGTAGTATTAAGAAACTGATACGTGCATTTTTTATAGTATAGATACATACGTAGGTAAAGGTTTCTATTGGTTTCTATTAGCTGTGGTGGCATTTCTGTGATTACGTTTTCACATATTTAATAATTTCTATGGGCCTACATTTGAGATTTTGTGCGTTAAACGTCATTAAAATAATCAACAATTATAAGTCGTGCCGCCACGCCGCCCGTCTCTTTATCTGATTTGCCTTTCCTCGGACCAACAAAGAGCCGCCGCACAATCTTCTGCTATCTTCGGGGTATCGTCCGCGAAACCCAAGCTAATGGTATATTTTTCCATTCTTCCAAACATACGTAATACTGGTACATAATAAACAGTTACGAAAGGAAACTAAGCTGAACCACCTATTTCAGCGTGCACATCTAGGAGGCAAACGGCAACGCCGCCAAATGTTCTGTTTAGCGCTTCTATTAATTATACTCTGTTCCATTAGCAGAAACAGAAATAAAATTTTAAAATCTGTTCGGTAGTTATAGAGTGACGTATGGCGAAGAGGCATAAAAACTGTGCAGTTTGTATAGGATGTGCCTTTTCTCTTGAGACACTACCTTATCTCAGAAACTATAGGGGATAGAGCCTTCAATTTATTTTAATTTTATATATACAGAGTGTTTAATATCTCATGGGCGAGTATCAACCTTCTTCTTTTTAAATGGAACAACTGGCATATTACGTCATTTTTGAATTCTGTATAAAAATCTAGACATATTTTGTCTATAATGTCCTATACCTAAGTCTAACCGTTTTTGACATTTTTAATTTTTTAACACAGGGTACGCGAAAAATAAGATTAAAAATGAAATTAAAAAGACTGCTAATTTTTTTTTTTTTAATGGAAACTACCTATTTGTATAATCTTTTCATATTTACAATTAAAAATTAAGGCAATTTTATATAAGCTGGTATATGAATAAGATTTTTATTTTTTGAAATATTTCATTTTAAAAATATGTCTATCACAAATAATTTGCTGTTGAAATATAAGTTGTATATAATATGTATATAATAGAAAGTTAGACATCGAACAATATAAACCGGACCCTGGTTCTTAGAGATTATAAAAGATAATTTCCCAGAAAAAAAGATCTTCGACAGGATTTACAAACACTTTCGAATATACGGAACCTTGAAGAGAGAAAAAATAAACGTCATTATATTTTCAATGATAAACAACAACTTAATATTTTGTTGCATTTTGCAAACACCCATAAAAATTCAACCCGAAATGCGTCTTTAGATCTAGATGTCAAAAGAACGATGCTTCAAAGGAGCCTTCAAATAAACAACTGGAAGTCCTATAAACTCTTTCCAACGGGTTTACAACATTAGGTTGTATATTTGGACAGATAAATACCCATTCATTACTGAAGCACCAAGAATAATAAAAAAACATATGGAAGTTACAAAATCAGTCAAGACTTCTGTCTTCTGCCTTTTGGAGGTTCAGAATAATAGCTCCAGTATTTTTTTTAATCAGAATTTAAATTCTTGAAATGCTTGAAAGGGAACGACGAAACTTAATTTGGCAGCACAATGGCGCCCCTTACACACAAGTCAAGAAATTAGCACCTACTTAAGAGATTTTTTCTATGGGGAACACTTAAAGATTTAGTTTACAAACAAAAACCGCCAACTGCCGAGGAACTTAAAAGTCGGATAAGGGAAGGTGACGGATATTTAAATGGCACTGAATCTGTCAGAAGTGCCACTATGTATTTAGAAACCCGTTATGCTACTTGCAATGCTGAAAGTAGAGGACATATTGAACAACGGTTACAATAATTATTATCCTTTGTAACCTATTATTTTTTTATTGATAGTTCGTTAATAAAATATTCATCCACGTTATCGCGTATCCTTGGTCCTATTCCGCATAAATAATGCATACATACATTTACATAATCTTTGGACCTTCATAAGCGCATCGGCAAGATTATGGTCAACTATGAAATGGTAAATCATAGTGGCAGCACTTGTTTTATTCAAAAACCATCAGACTAACTGAACTTATATGGCAACAGCATGTCAAAAAGAAATATTTCAAAAAATAAAAATATTAGGTATATAATCTTACTCTTACGTTAAGGTAAGGGTGGTCAGACTATAATTGTACTAGGCGATTCACTACTCGAAAGATGCTTAAAATTGCGGTGTAAGTCCTACATTTGCCCTGCCCACCCAGTCGGTGAGGGGTTGGGTAAAACAGAAGCAAGATTAGAGAGATTTTGGCGCCAGCCGTTTTTCACCGGACGTAGCTACTCGATTAGTGAAAAAGTGATTAGCACAAAGGGGTATTAACTACAAAAAAAAGTCTAGGCCTTAAGTTAACACTAGGGGTCTATTGTTATCAAACAAAATCTATAAAACAAGGGAAAAAACAGAATGAGTTTGGTGTTACGTAAAGCGTAAACTTCCAAAGAAACGGTCATAAATAATCCTTTAGAAATACCAAATTTTAGGTCTATTGCTGTGTTTTTTTTTAATCAGCCTGACCGTCTAAAAGGGTCTAAAACGGACGATCAAGTTTTAAGGGTTGTTGAGACACGCACGTCACCTTTCACCTTTGACGACCTTCCTGGAGGTATTCACAAAACCAAATGCGTGTCCGCTGGTTGTCCGAACAAACTAGTGCTTGTTAACTTGATAGGGCCATTTATAATGCCCTAAAGTAAAGTAGAACCACCTTAAGTACCCAGTTATATCATGCCGCTTCAGAAGAAGCCACATGATAGAAAAAAAAGTTAAATTTCAAGGTAATAATTAGTATAACGAACTTACCAGATTGTTAGTGGCCTTCCTAGCTAGTAACCGGCGTTGTTTAAATTCGCTTTACCCAATATATTCAAATCAACAAAACGTGATATCAACTGAATCAACCTTAAAATGTAAGTGAAAATATCAAAAAGACACAAAGATTTCATTGGTAGAGGAAAAGCATCTAACCGATTTGATACGCCCTAGCGATGACAGACGGTTGCGACTGTGATCACTTATGGGCGAATTGAACGTTATTGATTGACATTTGGCTTGCGATCGATAAAAATATTTTCCGACTCGAGTGGATCAATCCAATGCAGCATGACAACATAGAAAAGTTGTCCTCGTTTGGATTGAATTTGGATTGGATTGGAAACCTTGATGCAGCCAGTGAAATTGAGCAAAACCAATTATTATTTGTTGGGACGAACACCTAACTGAATTTAAGGTAAGTCACTGCAAAAATTAGAAAACAGTTGAGTAACCGATAAATATTTTATGTTTTACTGATGCATGCACCATTTGTGCCCAAAGCTGCTCAGAAGGATGGGAAGTAATGACGAGATGTGAGCTGGAATATAGAGGAGTTGAAACTAATTACTATCCATTTCGTATCTGTGTCTATGCCTATTATTTGGTACCTGTTAAATAAAGGCAATTTTCTGGTTTGGGAATATCTAGCCTGTAATAAATTAATGTAAGATATGTAAAAATACCTATGTAATGTGCAGTCTGTATATTTCTGTACTCTGCCTACTCTGCGCGAAATTGTAACCAGCGGGCGTCAAGTACGCACGGGCTTACGCGCCATTTTCGGGGGACCATCGGAGAACCCGTCGCGCCGATATGGTACCATAAATACGGCGGAGAAATAATCGAACGCATCGGGCGTACGGTTTGACAAGAGGTGCCCAAGGAAATGACAAACGCGATTACTAGTTGGGGGGTCGTGATACCATCTCGTTCATAATCGCAATCAATGCCTAGTCATCCTCAGCTGGACCCAAAACCAGCTAGAGTAGGTTCCGTCGACGCGTTCCTCTCGTTCTTGCCACGAATTTACAAACATCACCTCGCTCGGATATATTACGAGACGATATCTTCCGTTTTCGGTGGGTATGCAACCCAATATTGCCCCGGGTCGGACGAAACGACGTGCGGAATTACCTTTCGCACGGAACGCACTCTACAGCAGAACGTGCGACCCGGCAGAAACGCCCGATACTATCGAGTCGATACCTTTTATTATAATCAGAACATTACTGACAGACACATTGGGCTCTATCCGAGTTTTTAATTATAAATTACACAATCGACAGATACGATCGGTCAAATATAAATGGAAATGGCTGCGTTTAAATAAAACAATGCGCCCGATTGAATTCGTCCGCGGGAACGCCAAGTCTGGCAACGTCGCGTGGGAGTCGGGAATAATTAACAAAGGGCATAGTTCAAGACGCGCATGCGTAAAATTACACAGGTCTACAAAATTAAACTTTTTGACAGATGTTTTTATTTTGAAAGCTGATTTTATATAATTTAATATAATATAACATAAAATATTTAAAAAAATATATTTTTTTCCAAAATCATTAATTTAGTTTTTTATTCAGTAAAAAAGTAGAATCTAAGTTAAAAAAAGAAAAAAAATAATCAGACTTTTTTGATGTGATGTGACACCAAGTGCCACGAAGTCTGGAGTCTAACAATTCGAATGCATCCTTTGGAAGGTGGAAATCTCTAATTAAATCATTTAAGTCGCTCTGGTTAAACACTTTGAGCTCTGTGAAATCTGAATCATCTGATTCAGAATTAGATTCGTCCGATTCTGAAGATAGTTCTTTTGGGGCAATAGGTATCGGTACATCTGGTCCAGAGTCCAGATTGGGATACACAATTTGTTTCTTCATTTTTTCTGTTGAATCCTTTAACATTAACCATCATCACGCACCATCCAGGTTAAACATTTCTTCCTACCTTTTTGTCAGTTTCTTAATGCTTCAACGCAGACGGAACAAACAGTATGAGGAGCCCAGGACCAATTTTTACACGAAAATAAGCGTGGTATACATTTTTCACAAAATTACTTTTACGACATAACTACCACAGATATAACAAAAGTTATTTGGATTGTTCACACAATTCTTTCCATATTTATTCGTTCTAGAACACTAGAAATACGCAACAATGAACACTCCGCTAACATAATAGCACAACGCTGTATTGACGCTTCTGTGCCGACTCTGTAGCTTTGCAGAGAACTCTAATATTATAAAGTGTTGTCAATTAATTTAAAAATCATGTCTAACATGGAAAAAACATATTCATGTCATAGGTATGTATATTAACAAAATAACATTTTTAAGATATATACTATAAAAAATGCTGTGTTGCAAAAAGGGCCCCCAAAAATATACAAATAAGCAAACAGCTTCAAAACACCAAAATCACTGTAGACCTGTGTTAGTATACTGATTGTTTCGCTATGGATGAAGATGGTGATAACACCGCAGTAGATATAACTATGATAACATCGACAGACGTTATAGTTGAAAATGGTCAAAAAACAATTATTTGTGCACCGCAGTTCAGTAATTTTAAATTCAACTGTTTAACTTTTCAACTTTTATAGACGTGCAAATGCGGCTTGGGAAGGTTTAACTAGATATAATATTCAAATAATCGGTAGTTTGCGTCCTGAATTATTGATAACCACCTTCTAACCAGTAAACGCGATTGAAGTGCCCAATAATTATAAACTATCGATAAAATATACGCCGTCAAAGTTTTCTAAACTTTGGCTATAGTTTTATCGTGGTAATGTCCACCCGAGGGACTCACGAAGGAGTTACCCTAATGCTGTTGCCCTACCATTACAAACACATTAAGTATTTTTCCTGTCTCTGCTAGGCGTTGTGCTTTTTTGCTACCCCATCTCTATCTCTTATTGCCTTACTATGATTTTATTCTAATGTGTCTATATGAACTTTTCAATTATTCTCTCATCTAAGGACTTACGGGCTGGGCGGATCGCTGTTGATGACGTTGTTCTATTGCGCTTTATCTATCACTGTCTCTTGTTGTGTTACTACTACTTCTATTTTTTCTGCGTTTACTATTATTCTACCATCTAAGGATCTACGCGTTATCCCTAATTCTGCTGCTGTGCGGATACAAACACCCCAAAAACTTACTCCGTTCCTGTGAGTAATACTGTTGCTGTTGTATCCGTATTGGGCTTTCACTTTCCTAAATTGCTACTCAAAGGACTCACCAGTAATCGCTAATGCTGTTGGGTGTTGTCCTAATATTACAAACAGAAACACTGTTGTTGTCCTTACTCTATCGCTCTTTCGCTTTGCTAAATTGCTACTCCTTCTCTACCAGTCTATATTAACTTTCTGCAACACTACTGTCTTAGTACTCTACTGCTCTACCGTCTAATGACTTATGCTGTTGCTCTGCTATTCCAAACACACACACAAACTTGTATCGTTGCTGTAAGTAACACTGTTGCTGTCGTTATTCTATTACGCTTTTGCTTTTATGTTTCTCTGTTAGCTTTTCATGATACTAATGTGTTAATGCGTCATTGTTACTACTTAATTTTTTTTTATTCCTCTATCATCTAGGGACTTACGGGTAATTGCTAATGTTCTTGTTCTACAAACATTACAAACAAACTTATGTCGTAACACAAGGTAACACTGTTGCTGTCTTTACTGGATCGCGCTTTCGCTTTACTGCATCGTTGCTGCATCTCTATCAGTCTGCAATTGTAAGTTTTTACGTAAGTAATGATTAATTTTGTTCCTCTACCGCTTCAATCACCAATGGGTCTTTCATTAATATCGCTGCTGAGAGTAACATTGTTGCTGTCGTAACTTTTTTAACTTGCTCCAACAATACTGTGGTATTGCGTTGCTATTAATGTTTAATGTTTAACTTTTAGTTTAATAGTATGTTACTTTGTTTAATTCAATTTTTATAATTATCTAATAGTAAAAAGGAGAAGTAATCATCACTGCGCCTAAAAAGGACAAATCGAAGTAATTTTCAATCATTTCCTCATGTTCTCCGTCAGCCGAGTATACTAATAATTCTTCTATTTGTTTTAGATCGTCGTCTCGCACACAATCGCATTAATGCTGAGTTATTTCCCCATATTAAGTATCGCATGTTGCGTCGTTGAAGCGGTCGGCCGGAATGCAATAATGCCGATTGTTAATAATAATTTTATCATCGCCATTAGTCTCGGCTGCTTTGGTCCGCTTAGATACAACGGATCTAGTTCATACGGCTACGATTTCAAATTGGATAGTTTCTTTAAAGTCTCACCCTATCTCTATTTTTCTTGAAATAATTATTACAATCGCGATTTTAAATACAAGGGGATTTTCGTTGCCTCTTAAAGTAGGAATCAACTCTGAAGATGTCACAGACAAATTGTCGCAATTTAAAATCTACCAATTCGTGTTTTAAACGATAATTAAACGCGGGGGGTGGGGGGAGGTTACGTACATTCATATATAATATAATACACTTTTTTGTTATGTGGATACACACGCCCCCCCCTCACATATGTTCAGATTTTCAACCAGTTAGCACGTTTACTTTTACTGTTAGACGTGTTTTGTGTGCTCGACGATATTCTGCTCTAAAAAAAAAATGGATCAAAGAATTTGCATAAAATTTTGTGTAAAAAATGGAATACATTTATGCAAAATACTTGAAGTGTATATGGTGAATCTACTTGGCAAAAACGTTGACACAAGTGTATTATATAGAGGGGACCACATTAATTTTGATTAATAAATAAATTCTTTTTGATAAAATTTAAAAGTCACCTCACTTTTTGAACACACTACGTATGTTCAGAAAATATACAAAAGACATCGAATTTTTAGAGGGGGGGGGGGATTACTTTGATTGGGACAACATTAATTTTGATTGTTAAATAAATACTTTTTGATAAAATTTAAAAGTCACCTCACTTTTTTAACACACCATGTATATTCAAGAAATATACAAAAAAAACATACAATTGTTATTATGTGCATTTCAGTTTACACCATATAAAAATCACTATTAATAATACCTAAGTAACTGTTACGATTAATATATTCATAAATTTCGTCTGCGTATATTTCATTTATTTATTGGAATTTCGTTTAAAAAAAGCAAAGTTTTTGAAGAAAAAGTAAAACGACGATGCATGTTTATGCGATATCTAATATAAAAAGAACAATTTTTAAGGAAAAATCTGAGCAAGCAGCTTGTGCTAAAATTATACACTTAAATAAAATATTACAAATATACTACAATAGAATCTATTGCAAATTATGCATTATGCAACCGAATTTCACTTCATATTAAATTCATATTGAAGATAAAAATAAAATTTTAATCTTGAAGACAGGTACCTCATAATAAGCACTTAATTCGTCCGAAAAGGAATTGAAGTTGACAGAGTAGTAAACGAATGATGTTTTAAACAAACGTGGCAATTTCGGGTAATCAAAATTTTATAGATAAAGTGTTTCCATCAAATTTCCGTTTTAAGCGATTTTAATTTTTCTTCTTTTTAACTTGCAAATCTAGCGAGCACAAGCGCTATGCCCATATAGCTATAAGATAATATAGTGGCCCTACTACGGTAAAAATTGCCCTACTAATTTTTCAAAGAAACTTCCACAGGAAAGTAGAATGCCCTACATTTTTAAGTACGCTCAAATATCTACGAAGAATGTTTGGGTAATTTGTTTTAGTGTACAAGAAATACAAGACATATAAGAATTGTGAACTACTGTTTATAGGGGATGCTTATTGAACATTTTTTCTACTTAGATGTTTCTTGTGCGATATCTAGCATCTTAACGTTATTTCAATAGAAGTTAAACCGAAGAGTTTATGAAAACTAACGCTTTGAGCCAATTTACAAGCACAAAAAATCGTAAAAGGTAGTTTACATGAAAAACACATGTAGAAATTGCATCGTATCATCTTCTTCATCCAGTCCCTGACATTTCTTAGCCAGGATTTCTTTTTTCTTCCGATACCCCCTCTTCCATCTAGTCTTCCCTGCATAATAGTTTGTAGTAGACGGTATTTATCATTTCTTACGATGTGCCCCAGATATGCGGTTTTGCGTCTTTTTATTAAAGTTATTAATTTTCTACCGCGGCCAGTTCTTCGTAAGACCTCTTCGTTTGAAATTCTATCCGTCCAGGGAATTTTTAGTATCCTTCTATACGGCCACATCTCGAAGGCTTCCAGTTTTTTGATGATCTGTGCTTTTAGTATCCAGGTTCCTACCCCATATAATAATTGTGACCATATATAGCATTCGACGAACCTCAATCGCAAACTGAGACACAAGTTTTTATTACAGAGTATCTTCCTGTAACCAAGAAATGATTGTCTTGCTATTTCGATTCTGACCTTTATTTCTTGATCTTGATCTAGGCCAGAGGTGATGTACGCTCCCAAATATTAGTATTTTTCGACTTGATCAACAGCTCGTTCTTCTATGTATAACTGATGTTGCCTGGCCGGGTTCTTTGAGACAACCATAAATTTAGTTTTTTCTATGTTAATTGTGAGCCCCATTGCACGACTTTCGTTGTAAACTCTATCCACCAGCAATTGTAGGTCTTCAAGAGACTCAGCCAGGACTACCGTATCGTCCGCAAATCGTATATTGTTGATAATTTCTCCTCCAATCCTAACTCCTTCTTCTCTGTCCGAAAGAGCCTTTTGAAAGATTACCTGAAAGTATAAATTAAAGAGTGCCGGTGAGAGTACACATCCCTGTCTAACGCATCGCTGGATTCGTACCTCATCCGTCTCCAAGTTGTGGACTATTACTGTGGCTGTCTGGTGCCAATATATGCTTTTAATTATGTTTATATCATTTTGGTCTAGTTGGATGTTCTTCAGTTCATTTATTAATTTCATGTGTTCCACCTTATCGAACGCTTTTTGGTAATCTATAAAACACATCTATATATATATATATATATATATATATATATATATATATATATATATATATATATATATATATATATATATATATATATATATATATATATATATATATATATATATATATATATATATATATATATATATATATATATATATATATATATATATATATATATATATATATATATATATATATATATATATATATATATATATATATATTCTCACGTATTGATTCACGGATGGAAAAATGTGATGACACTATATTCCGGGATATCATCCGTTCGCTCGTTGAACTCCGACTGGAATCCTGCATCCGACTGGAATCCTGCAAATCTTGCATCCGACTGGAATCCTGCAGACGTTTCGCCAAAATTTCATTTGGCATCTTCAATGCTCGCGCTCCGAAAACACTTCGAACACTCGAGTGTTCGAAGTGTTTTCGGAGCGCGAGCATTGAAGATGCCAAGTGAAATTTTGGCGAAACGTCTGCAGGATTCCAGTCGGATGCAAGATTTGCAGGATTCCAGTCGGATGCAGGATTCCAGTCGGAGTTCAACGAGCGAACGGATGATATCCCGGAATATAGTGTCATCATATATATATATATATATATATATATATATATATATATATATATATATATATATATATATATATATATATATATATATATATATATATATATATATATTGAATGGACCAAAAATCTCTACATCTAAGCAACTCTGCATGTTTAAATTAAAAAAATTAATTATATCGCAAATGTATGATTAGTAGTAATGGACCAATGGTGTAGATGAATCATAAGCGAATTTAAAATATTTGCCCAATAGTGGTAGTAACGAGAAGTCGTTTTACTGTGCGCGGGGGGGGGGGGGGGGATTTTGTAGTTTCCAAAGTGGTCGAAAATGGCGTCGCAAATTTGCATATGTCGGCCTATGGCTTCCCCGAATCCCGTCGGTACCGTTTAATTTCGCTTCTCGAGGTCTAGTTTTTCCGTATTTTTACGTTTGTTTACGAAAAGTCGTGACATTCTATAAAGATCCGTATCTGGACGAGAGAGCTGTTGAATTTAAATTTTAAATAGCCCCGGCAACGAGCGACGAACATTAGAACCGAGCGGATTATGGGCCCGGGGAATGATTATTATAACTGTTATGCGGCGATGCTATCTGCACCCGGCATCAATAATAATGGATAATTGTAATTCTTCAAGAGCGACCCAGACCAAACGTCCCGAATGACAGATTTGAATATTTTCATTGTTACGAGCCCGAGAGCTTTTGTTGTTCTCGTAATAACTAGATGCGACCGAAAGAGAAAAATCTCTCCATTCTTTTAACATTTGAAGCAGATCCTGACGAGATACGATTGTTTATTGCGACAACAGTTTACCGTTAAATTAATAAAATGGCGGCTAGAGCCGAACGGGTATGTACCGCGGGTCCTCGTTCATGCCGCTTTTCACACGCCATTTTTATTTTTAAAGGATGGTAAAATAAAAGTTAATTGTAAAAAGTATTAAAGAAGTATATGGAAAGAATAAAGTTTTATCGAAAGTATAAAAGAGAACAAAGGTGCATTACAGAAATGCTGTTTTGATATTCTAATTCTTGTGTGCCTCATGGTCGTAGTAATTCAAAAGTTAAAGCAAATACAAAATTTTGTCGCAATGCCTCAGTTTTCCTAATTAGATTGTATATCCGTAGAAATTTTCCATCAAAAATTATCTTAGATACCCCTTTAAATTAAAAACATAAAATCTAAGATATACACTTTTAAAGGAAAAAACTATAAAAGATTACCTATAAAAACCAGTAAATAAATTAGTTAAATCAGTTAGTAAAATTAATGTTCAATACCATATAAAAAATGTCCCAGTTTAATTTTAATTTTATATTTTAAAAGTAAATTGTTTACTTTCCTACATCCCTAGTTTGACTACGGTTGTCAGTTCTGACAAGAACTCTCGTAAAAATGTCAAACTTCTACTAGGCGTTAAAAAAATAAAAAGCTAATTTTCAGGGTAAACATAATAATAAAAAATGACGTTGAATTTTGTTCGCGAACATGTGTCAGAAAATGCCTCCTGCGGGAGATACCGTATGACGTAAATAAGTGAACTATGAGATCAATGAAGTGAAAGGATAAATAAAGTGAGACACCAAAGTAGCCTAATTTTGACAGTGGGGCAAAGTGTCATAATTTGGTCTATGCGTCAGTGTTATAGAATTGTTCTAAAATCCTTCTTGTTATACCAGGTGTGAATGTGAATCTTTCGAAAGTTCTTCATGATGTTAGATGAATCATTAATTCAACACTTCGAAAAGTCTTTACCATTTTTTTTTATAATGCGAAGAAACATATCGAAAAAAAAATGGCCAAAGCCAGCGGTGTGCGAAATGGTTAAAATGCTTCAGTTATTTGGGCTAGAGTAGGGCCAAAGAATGACTAATAAAATGAGATTATTAGAGTGGAAAAATTTTGTGAACAGTTATAAAAATTGTCTTTCTTTTTTATTGAATGACTCTGAATGTCAAAATCAAACTCAAATTTATAATATTACAGTTACAACACTGTTTGAACAATAATCCTTACCAACCCTATTACAAATTTTAAAAAACTTTTTAATGCAACCCCTTTTGCACGCCGCTGACACTGACCATTTTCTTTACAAATTATTCTAAACATACGCTATTGTTTTTCGAAGCACATTTTATAATAAATCTTCATTGAAGCCTCTCTTTTAGGTTTCCATTTGCAGCTCAAAGCTTCTTGAAGTGAGTTATACCACTCAGCAAACCTTAATGGAAGTGCAGTAACAATTTTTTTTCACCCTGTATAGAAGAAAATGTTGTAATTCTAAATCTCAACTTTTTGGGGTACCCTTTGGAATAGAATCCGCCATAAATATTTTTTTAATCCTGGCCGTGGACCTGAGAAGTCTAAGTAAGCCCTAGTAAAAAGTAAAGAATAAGAAGTTCTAGTACGAAATGTTATCCTTCAAAGGTCGAACCCTTTCATTCAGGCGAGACGCTTCCCCAGCAGCGATCCTCGCCCACGAAAATTAAAATTCGTCTTAGTCGGTCACGAAGAAACGCAGAAGATAAACCAGGTTCATAGACACGACGATTTATTGTATCACCGAGCTAGGCGGACCCTACCGCGTTAACCGCTTACGTTTTCAGCATACTGGGTCCCAATTAAAAACTAATTCATATTCAGCGGGTGTCGCGCACTACGAACAAAAGAAGATCGAACGCGATAAAGAGCCTTCTTAGAAGAAGACACATGTGTACGTACAAATGGTGCACCGTCGTTTCAAAAGTGCGTCGGTTTACGGAATACCGGGAAGGGTTCGGGAGGCCGATCGTTCGGTGCAACCACTTGTCACGCCGACCTCCTTCCAACCGACCAGGGAAAACTGAAAGTACTTCTATGGGTTGGAAAGGTATTCATGATACCTCTCAAAAATGTAAACTAACCAAAAATAACCAAGAGTTAACTTAAATATCGAGAATCCTAGCAAAGGAGTTCCATAAAAAAAGGTTTTAAGGAGAATGGTAGATCAAGAGACCAAATATAAACCGGTGGAAGAAAACATATAACGCAGATAAAACATGCTGCCAAGAGAAGAAGGAAACAGCCTTTTCGCGTGTTATGCCAGTGCAAATGCTTTTTCATCTGCTCAGTATAACCAAATCGGAGCCAACGAACTGTACCAAAAAGCACATTGAAGCTATGGAGGAGACGAATCTAGATAAAGATTTAGAATTACAGAACGAATCGGAGTAATTCATAGATGAAACTTGAAGAATAAATAAATATAGCTTTGTACAAGTCATAAGGGAACATATGATGTTCTGAAGCAAGGTCAGAAGGATTCATATAAACCAGAAAATTTTAAAAATTAGAATTATAAAGTTAGTTCAGTAGGTTGTTCTATGCGAATTTTGGAAAATGTGGTGAGATTTGAAGTAGATACTGACAATCCAAGGTAATAAAGACAAGCCAAAGAATTCTAGAAAAAGGCGGTTAGAAGAATAGTAGGCTGTCGACCAAAGAAAAGGATTGCATAGAAAGACCACAATAATAGTAAAAATAAAGTAAAAAAATAAATAAATAAATGAAGGAAACGGTCTTTCTTCGTATTATGCAAATGCATTTTCATCTGAATATTAAAGAGTTGGAGGGTAATTAAACAAAACTCTCTAGAGGTACCTGTCTAAGCGATTGAAGGAAGGTTAAAAAATTCAAAAATTACGAAGTTAGTTGAGCAGGTAACAATGGGAAGTAAAAGAACAGTTTTGGCTAGCTGAGAAGCCATCCAAAGTAAATAGCAACCAAACAATGCCTATTTAACAAACACCAATTCATATTGGGTCTGGGTAGCGTGGGGGTAGAGAGTGTGTGAACCAGAATTCGAAAGACCTGCTAAATCATCTGAAAGACAGATATGTTCTAACCGCTCGTTTAGGTGCTAAGCGATGCTACGAATCCTATCCATCCTTTATGATAATGAGCTAGACAACTTTGAAAGCTTTCATTACCTAAGTGAAATCACTATCCTTAAACTAAACCAGAGAGGAAACACAAATGCTGTGGTGTAGGCTACCCTCCCTCACTTACAGATACCGATGGTTTTGTAGCTTCTTGTTTTCCTATCTATATTAATACTATTACGTCTCTGCGAATCTTGGAACCGGTGGTCAAAGAAGAGAAGAAGGAAACTTTCTTTTCGCGTGTTATGCCAGTTCAAATGATTTTTCATCTGCTCGGTATAACCAAATTGAAGGCAACGAGCTGTACGAAGAAGCATGTTAAAGCTATGGAGAAGACGAATCTAGATAAAGATTTATAATTACAGAACGAATGGCAGTATTTCCATTTTGCTTGTAATTCGTACAGATTAAATTTGGAGGATTATTAAATAGAACTTCGTACAGGTCCTAAAAGAACACATAATGTGCTGTAGGAAGGTCAGAAAGATTCATATATTTGAGAAAATTAAAAAAATTAGGAGTATAAAGTTAGTTCAGTAGGTTATTGTAACAGTTAATGTAAATACTGACAGTCCCAGGTAAAAGGACAAGCGAAATAGTTCTAGGAAAAGGTGGTTAGAAGACTGGTAGATCTACGGTCAGGCCACTGTCGACCAAAGATTGGGATTTCATAGAAAGACCATAAGAATAATAGCAGGACTATTGACATAACTACTATAGAAAGGAAAGAAAAAAAAAAGAAAAGAAACCATATAATACAGATGCTGTCAAGCAAAGAAGGAAACCGCCTTTTTTCGTATTATGCAAATGCATTTTCATCTACTTCATATATACATATGGAGGAGACTAAGCCAGATAAAGACATATTAAAGAGTTGGAGTGTAATTAAATGAAACTTTCTACAGGTACCTGTGTCAGGGATTGAAGGAAGGTTAGAAGGCTCCATTTAAGTGAGAAAAATGCAAAAATTAGGAGTACAAAGTTAGTTCAGCAGGTTACAATGGGAAGCAAAAGAAAACTGCAGGCTAGAGGCTATCTAAAGTAAATAGGAACCAAACAATATCTATTTAAAAACCACCAATTCACAATGGGTTTGAGTATCGTGGGGGTACAGAGTTTGTGAACCGGAATACGAAAGACATCTGCTGAATCGGCTGAAAGACATGTTTTAACCTTTCATTTATGCGTGAAGCGATGCTTCACGAATCCTACCCATCCCCCACGATAATGACAACTCTGGATGCTCTCATTGCCTACGTGAAATCACTACGCTTGAAGTAAAGCTGAGTACTCTGTCCAAGGTAGCTTCTTATTTTTCTTTCTACATTGAAACCATTGCGTCTCTGTGAACCTTGGAACTGGTGGTCTCAGTACCGAAGATCCCAACAATGGAAGACAGATCCATGAATCCCAAAAAAGGATGCAAAAATAATGATAGATCAGAATAAAAAGGTATCTAAAAGAGAGAAGAAGTAAAACCCTAGGGTGGACCGTTTTCCCTAGGCGAAAACAAACCAGAGTATTCTATAAAGACACTGAACAAATTAAACTTGAAGATTAATGAACTCAACCTTCCTACAGGTTTGTATCTGAGGAAATTCAGGAGTCGTAAGCGTAATAATAAATAATGTAGTTTTCACCAAATGTTGAGGTCGTAGACCCGTTTGGAGGTTGATTAAGACTTTAAAGACTCTCTCGACGATGGGTATAGCGAAACCCGGTTGAAACCGGGCTATTACTGAGGATCCACGACGATAGCGCAAATCATAACCATTTCACACGAACACGCGTAACCCGAGATGTCATCGCGGTACCGTGAAACCAGCCCCGTTTTACCGAAACGCGCGTGGAATATACGAGACCATTCAAGATGACGATCTAACTTAATAAATCACCAAATTTTAATTAGGCGGTCGCTTCCTCGTAACCGCCGTAACGATTATGGCGGCAACGTGAGCGTCTGAAAGGTACCGTTCGCGCGACCAAAGTCCGGGTGCCGTTTTCGACAATCTGGTCCTTCGAAGCGGATTTTCGCGTCGCGTCTACAATTTCCCACGCGGCGTAGAAAAATCGCGCTCACAATGTACCGGGTACGCAGGGAGACGCGTTCCCAGATCACGTAAATTATTATCGAAGAATGAGTAGACGGAGGAAGAGAGTAGAGAGGTATTCGTAATCTGATTGGCATATCGCGGCGTTTATTTTAAATATTTATGTCGAACAAGCGACGAAACCGCACGACGCCATGTCCGGTATAATAGCATCACGCTTTTATTGGTTTTATATATATCGGCCGTGCACGCCGGCCGTATATGCAACTTACTATTATAAACAGTGTTCGATTTTTCCTACGCGCTCCGTTCACAATGCGTGCTCGTTTCCCGCAACGGAAAACGATTAATATGGTGTTTATTTATGCGCACTCTTTATACCGAGAGGCGCAGTATTTTGATAATTTTTTTTCCAACCTTTTTGTTCCGATTATTCGACATTGTTTTTACGTCGTGAGTTGTTCAAAAAACTATACGTCTTTTTGACATTATAAGAATGACTTAAAAATAAAACATTCGTAAATAAACTTTATTAAGTATTGTTTGCTGTAGTAACAAAGCCAGCGTGGTAAGGATTTCTATAGTCCAAGTCAGAGTGAGTCGACGATGGAGTAAAGTTCATTATCTCATTGGTTTAAAATGTTATGAGAGAATGGTAACTACAATAGTTCTAAAGATTGTTTTTGATTCCTTAAAATAGGTCACCCGATTCTTAAATTTTCTTTTGAATTGAATTAATATTAATACATGCCTAAATCGAATAGTTTTTCCAATATTATAATTTTTCTATAAAAAAATACTAGTTTTCACAATTGCAAAAAAAATTGCCATAGCGCCATTATTTATCAAGATAGATCACTCATATTTGATACCCTGTACAGGGTAGTCCAAATTCGCGGAGCCTCTATGGCTTTAAGCATTTGCAGCACAGTTAGCCCAAAACTAATATGCATGTTACGGACTCGATTTTCGAGAGAAGTTAAAAACTGAAAACCGCATCGCGATATGTCATATGTCGTTTTTGAGCTACAGGGTGATTCTCAAAAATGTGCGATTTTAAATTCCCTCTATAACTTTTTTAATTGTAAGCATAGAGTTATGGGAAAAACATTTTTTTAAGTTTTTTTAAGCTGGAATCTCTATTTTACCGGTTTTGCCCTAGAGCCTTTAGTTCCCGAGATATCACACAATTTTTCTAAAATAGTCAGTTTTCTAATAAAATTTCCTGTGAACGATGTGTCATACACCTATTTTTATTAAATAGTTTTAAAGGTATTTGTAATTTTTGATATTTACCATAGTAGGCGCTGTGCGCGGCCTAAATATGTAGATAAAATGATATTGTTTTTTTTTTTCATAGAAAATCAAGTTGGCTACGACACGAGGGGAGACAGCAACTTTAACTTCTAGTTTACAATAATTACGAACCCTAAAATAATAAACGGAAATAAAATTGTATTATTTGATTATCTTATTATTATATATATAATTTTTTTTATAGTTCCTCTATACATTTGGCCAGTACTTGTTATTGTAAACTTTTTTTTTGTTTGGTAATTTCAATTAAACTTGTTAAAACATTTGTCTGCAATAAGTATTATTATTATTATTATTATTACTATTATTATTATTTTTTTTTTTTTATTCTTTAGCTCGACGTTGTCGGTTTTTATTTTTAATAAGAAGGTACGGTCTGAGACAAATACTCTTCCTACTGTAAGAAATTTCTGACCAGGTGGCAAGTCTGTAGTATGCTGGCTTTTTGTAGTTCCATATAGAGATATTGTTGAAGGCCGAGAGACTGAAGTGACTTATGAAGTTTTTTGGGTATTAGGCCTGTAGAAGATAGGACCACTGGTATTGTATGAACCTCCCTTTGGCGCCAAACTCTTTTGATCTCGCTAGCAAGCTCAGAGTATTTTTGTATTTTACGGTTGTGAGTATTTGAAAGATTTCTGTTCCAAGGTACTGCGATATCGATTAAGTAGGTTATCATTTCATTTTTAATAGTGAGTATTATATCTGGCCTATTATGTTGAATTGCTTTGTCTGTTATGATAGATCTGTTCCACATCAGTTTATGGGTATTTGACTCCAGAACAGCTTCAGGTGAATATTTAAAGTAAGGACACTTTTGTTCAAGAAGGTGATGTTTAACTGCAAGGTTTTGGTGAACTATTTTTGCTACATTATCGTGCCTTATTGTGTATTCTGTGGGTGCTAAAGTTGAACAACCGTTTAGTATGTGTTCAATAGTTTCTCCATTTTGGCCACATCTTCTGCACTTATCTTCTGTGTGAGGGGTATTAAGGATATATTTTTTATAATTTCTTGTTGGTAGTACTCTATCCTGAATAGCCAGCAGGTAGCCTTCGGTCTCGGCGTACAAGTCTCCGTTGCTCAGCCATTTGTTTGACGCTTTAATGTCAACATCTTCCTGATGCAGGTCGGAAAAATGCCCGCCGTGGACCGCCTTCTGAGCCCATTGATGCAGGATCTCATCGTTTATTTCAATTTGAAATACTGCGTTTCTATTTGCCATGTTTAATGGAGTGTATTTTTTATCTGCCTCTATTACTGTTTTATGTAGTAGCAGCATCTTTATTGTAGAAATACTCTCGTAGCTTGTTCACTTGTTTATTGTGCATATTGAGTAGGTGTATTACTCCTCTTCCCCCTTCACTTCTAGGAAGAGTCCATAGCTTCTAAATTATTAGTTACACAAACATTATATTTGACGTTTTATAGCCTTTAAGTGTTTTATGAACATTCACACTATCTCTTTTAAAAATCAGAGTTTTCCTTTAAATGTATCCCATTTGCGCTCTTCTTTTTAATAACCTACTAGAATGCTTTCGTTAGTTCTCGGCTGTCACTTCCTAAATAGCTGAATCAAAGGGTAGCTTAAGCCTTCTTTTGCCTTGCTAAACATATACTAGAGATAGTTGCGGTTAGTTTTAAAACTTGTGAAGCCACTATGAAAAAGAAATTGAGAAGGTCCGTTCAACATGCGCATGCGTCGCATATCTACACACTGATGTGTGTAGATATGGCTTAGGAAGAAAATGATGCAAAGTACAGGTTAGTGGGTTTTGTCTCACTTTGCTATATGTAATATATCGATAGTTTCTTGTTTCCTAACCAGATTTTGTTAGAACAAGATCAACTAAAGCTGTTTTTCTGGTTAAGTACGCTTTAAGAATACACTTACGTACGAGTATAGTCAAAATATGTGCAATTTATTCTCGTGGTGCTGAACCGGATGTGCTGGTTCTCCGATCTCGCCGGATCCTCGAATGCATCAGAAACGACGTCACGCCTCTTAACCCAGAAGTAAAATTAATCAATAACTCGATAGTTGCCGTCGCAATCGTCGCCTCTATTGGCTTGATTAGTCTAGATTTTTCCACTCGGCAATCAACCCGAATCATTACGATACATCATCTTGTCTATTTTGCATGCGGGGATACGATTCGGCCCATTATCGAATTAAGAGGACGGTTGTTATTAATAAACACCAAGCCGTTTCTCGCTCTTTATTAATATTAATAATAATTGCGCTTATAATAGAAATTTAAGTAATGACGGTCGGCGGAAGGTCATTATTCAATCGGTCGCGCAGATACGCAGATATAATTTGTTTATATTAACGAACAAACGTCGTCTTGGCTTCGGCAGTTTCATGGTTCCGTTTCGCTGGCCCAAATCATTTTCATCATTATTTTTAGTTGGTCCCCTTAAGCTTCGCTTCATAACCGCCCCTAACCTACATGCCTTCGAAGTCTCTATCACGTCGAAACAGAAAACCTACTAGAATATTTTCTAATCTTCAATTACTAAAACGACTTCCTCTTGGAACTTGGAGGTAAAATTTGAAGTGAGATCACTGCTTGGTGTAATATTTTTGTGATCTAGAAGAACTATCAAATTTCTTCCCCTTCTTCTTCTTCTTTCGATGCAGTTCTATATTTCTTGCGGTCTGTATTAAGGATTGTATATTTTGTACTCTTGTCCACTGACCGATGTTTCACAGCCAAGAAATTTTCTTCCTTCCGATTCTGCTTTTTCCTTTAATTTTACCTTCGGTCAGTAGGTGCAAAAACTGGTATTTGATGCTTCGCATGATGTACCCTAGGTATGCCGTTTTTCTCTTCTTAATTAATTGAAATAGTTCACGTTGTTTACCGACGCGTTTGTTAATCTAGCCGTCCAAGGCACTTTAAAGATCCTGCGATGGAGTCACATTTCGAAAGCCTCCAACTTGTTAATTGCAGTCGTCCTCAATGTCCAGCCTTCTATGCCGTAAAGAAGCACCGACCAAACGTAGCACGAACCTCCGTCGCACATCAAAATCGGGGCAAGTAAGCACTATTCGAAACCTGACGGGCTTCTTAAATGTGACATTTTATTTCTTTGTCTGATGCCCAGTCTTCAAAGAGGCAGACTCCCAGATATTTGAATTTATCAACCCTCTCTAAGGGCATTGCGTTAAATGTTATAGCGGCGTTTTCAACCATATTTATGTTTTTTAAAATAATCATAAATTTTGTTTTTTTGGTATTGATGTTTAACCTCATTGATTTGCTCTGCTCTCCTATCTTATTGACCAGTTGTATCTTCCGTATAATGATCATTATTCTCCCATTTAACTTTGATTCCCAGGACCTCTTGGAAAATTGCTTCGCAATACAAGTTGAATAAAAGTGGGGATAGCACACCCCTTTTGGTCTGTATGTTGTCGGACATATTGTTGTCTAGTTTTATTTGCGCTGTTTGGTTTCAGTATAGGTCCCAGTATTTTATGGAGTTAGTCATCACACATATCTTGGATTTGCTACTTTCTACTTTACTATCTTGTTATTAAGACCCCGCTGGCTTATTTGTGGTTTATCTTCGAGCAATGATAGAAATACACTAAAAAAACAGATTTCAGTGCTTTTGGAGTGCGTTAGTCGGGTCTACACCCGCAAGTTTAATAGACTTCAGAAGTAGCAAGCAATCTCTGACCTTCGTCGACCTTCAAACGCGATTGCTGTAGTCCAGTTGACTTTCAATTGTTCTTTCTTCTGGCGATTTGAGTTTGAGCGAGGGAAGCATTTCTTCCATATTATTAATGAGTAGAGCAGAGCACTTAATATTGGTTTTGGTATAACAAACCGGAATTATTAAATAATTTCACGTTTCCTTCTCTTCTAAACACAATCTGTATATGCTGGTGACTTTGACTATAAGTAGACTTAGGCTTAGGCTAAGGCTAGAAAGCTAGAAGAATCATCTGTAAATCTGGTCTACACGATCTTCGTGATTATTGCAGATGATTTTCTGTTCCGAACGCAGCATTCCTTCTATATTACTAATTTCTCGAACACGCCCAGAAAAACGCTTAACGTAAAGAATGGTTAAGAAATGACTTGACTTATAATAATACAGTCTGTACGTTCTGTCAACTACAAATCTCATAATACGAAGGTGTATTTTTAAATAGTACACTCAGGCTTACACTTGCTGCACCTGCAAGATCCTTCAAGAATGAAAATGGCTTATATCTTGGAGCCTGTAAATCTGGTCTACACGATCTTCGTGATTATTGCAGATGATTTTCTGTTCCGAACGCAGCATTTCTTCTGTATTACTAATGGCTCGAACACGCCCAGAAAAACGCTTAACGTAAAGAATGGTTAAGTAATGACTTGGAGTTTCCTCCTCTTATAATAATACAGTCTGCATGTTCTGTCAACTACAAATCTTATAGTACAAAGGTGTATTTTTAAATAGTGCACTTAGGCTTACACTTGCTGCACCTGCAAGATCCTTCAAGAATGAAAATGGCTTTATGATTGACAGTTGTTGTTGCTTTACGACTTAGTCAAAGAATTTGATGATAAAACTTGAATCTTCGTAGTCGACGCGAGATTACTAAGGCATTTCTTTGGCCTAAATAGCTAGAAGAACCCTCAAATTTCTTCCTCTTCTCACAAGTTTGAACCAAGGCACCGTATTTACCATGAGTAGAGCAGGGAAAAACACTTAATATTGGTTTTGGTATTACAAAGTCAAATTCAGAAATTATTTAGAGTTTCCTTCTCTTCTAAACACAATCTTTATGTGCTGGTTACTACGACCCTAAATATGTGAAGGTGTCTTTTTAAATAGTAGACTTGAGACTTAGGATTGATGCAGCCGCAAGATCCTCTAAGAATGAAGTTTGCTAATACCTTGACGATTGACAGTAATTGTTCCTTAAATTAGACTTGAATCTCCTCTCCTGCTCTAATATGCGCCACTAGAAAATTTGTCGCCAAACATACCTTTTCCATCATTTAATTGAGGCCCGGCTTATGGGGTAACAGAAACATTCTTTTAGATTACAGGGCTTTCGGAGCCATTGAGACCATGCCAGATAATTTTATGCTCCTAGAATTGATGTTTGAAGTCACAAACATCTGACCTCGGAGAATCTTCAAACGCTATTAGTTTGTCTTCCGGTGATTTGGGTTTGCTCGAAGGCAGCTTTCCTTCTATATTATTAATGGCTCGAACACCACCAGAAAAACACTTAACATTGGTTTTGTTCAATTAAAGGATGGTTAGGAAATGACTTGGAGTTTCTTCCTCTTCTAAATACAGTCTTTATGCAGTTAGTGTTGTAGTGCAGTTAAACATACAGTTGCTGCACCTGCAAGATAGATAGGTTGTTGCTTTATATCTTAGACAAAGAATTTAATGATAAAATTTGAATCTTCGGATGGCATTTCTTTGGCCTAAATAGCTAGAAGAACCCTCAAATTTGTTCCTCTTCCCACAAGTTTGAGAGAAGGCAGCATTCCTTCTATATTATTAATGAGTAGAGCAGAGAAAAGCACTTAACATTGGTTTTGGTATAACAAAGTCTAATTAGGAAATAATTCTGAGTTTCCTTCTCTTCTAAACACAATCTAATGATATGCAGGTGCCTTTTTAAAAAGTAGACATAGGATTACGCTTGTTGCAGCTGCAAGATGCTTCAAGAATGAGCTTTGGCTATATCTTCAGTAGACCCGAGATTACGAAGTCAATTCCTTGGCGAGAGCCTTTTGAGAGCCTAAATAGCTAGAACAACCCTCTAGTTTGTTTCGCTTCTCCTTTAACGCAGGTAACTAGCGACTTAGTCCACAACAATCAGCCCTTTTCGTCTATTTCTGGTGAAAATGACGTTCGTATCTTTTGTATTACGATCTCGTTTGCTAAAAAATTAGATTTGAGTTTTTTTGGAATTGGTTAGTCCAGTCTATACGATGTTCGTGACCGAAGTGGAACAGACGTCTGAAGTCGGAAACAATCGATGACCTTGGTCGACCTTCAAACGCGATTACGGCCGTCCGGTTGACTTTCGATTGTTTTTTCTTCCGGCGATTTGAGTCTGCGCGAACGCCGCATTCCTCCGATATTATTAATGACTCGGAAACGAATACCTAAATCGAAAAACGCCGGAGCTGCACCGGACCATTAATCTATAACCCGCGCGAATGATAATAATTTCATTACTCTCTCCTATGCGTTAATAACTGTCAGTAAGCAAAACTCGTAAAATAAATAAATGATGTTCCCGGTAATGCGTTATAATTTATGCGACCTCCTCTAGCGACCGAATCATTTCTTAGATAAATACGATACACGTCTCGCCTCTACACACATATACGGGGCGTTATTTTTTTATTAATGACCCGCGTTGTAGTGTTAAAATATTCAAAAATATTCCGGTTATTAATTAAACGCGGGCGGGACCCCGCTCTCGAAAAACACTCGTAAGTCATCGCGGCTCGAACGACTACGACGGGTCGGAATTGAACCAGGTAAAAATCGCCGATGCCAATCATCGAGTCTACGGCGACGACGTTTCGCCATAGGTAACGCGAAGTCGCCCCGTAAACGCTCCACCACCTTTCCCAAGGTTGGCGCAGTCGGTAGGATAACCGATAATCCGGCTCGCGATCGTCGGCGGAAACCGTCCTCGTCGAATTCCGTCGTGTTTTAGTGAGTCAGCTTTCAATTAATTATAAACCTGGCCGTAGACGGCCAGTCACTGATAAACAAGGGTGTGTGTGCCCTCTCTTAATGATTTCCATTCAAATGCCACGAAGATACACTTATAAGGCACTCGTCAACGGCTCCTCTCTGTTCGCTAGGTCGTTTTTGCTCTGCGGCATCCGCTTCGTCGCTGTTGCTGTTTGTAGACGCACTCAAAATTATCAACACGAGAAACTGCAGTTAATTAAATGGTCACGAAATCGAACAGAATCTTCTTCTGCTTTGCTCTAAGGGAAATTGCCGTTCTTATTCTAGCCAAAATGCTAACCAGATATATGCGAGTTTTATCTAATGCCGTTCTCAGTAAGATTTCAGCTCCTATTGATCTGATACTTTGCTCTACAATACACCTGGAAAGCAAAGTCTGCAAGGCGTCTCACTAGTTTCCATGAAATATAGCTTCTCCAAACTAGAAACACAAAGTTATCAAAGCACATCTTCAAGCTCCTCACCTATCAAAGCAAGCGAGTTGAGAATGTACTATCTTGTTTTTATCTAGTGCTGTGTACTTTTTTTTATCGGCCTATTTCGAGCCAAATATTGATCATTCTCAAATCTACATGAGCTTAAGCTAAAGTCCGTCTGAGCAACTTTGTGGCACTAGCTTGGTTGATGGTCCCTCTGACTCTCTGTCCGTCAAATTTAACTTTTCAAGGCATCTTCTTCCCTCTGAGCAACTGTGTCATGCTAGCTCTGATTGATCTGATCTCTATCCTACAATACATCAGAACTTTGCCATCGGTAACAGAATCCACAAAAGAAAAAGCTAAATGGCCATGTCACTAGCTTTTACTAAATCATGCTCCTCATAAAGTAGATTGTGCATATAAGCTATCACTTGCAGTGTGAGGCGTTCGTATTTAACAACTTTACTACAAGTTAGTATTGTAGTATTGTTTTCTCAACTAGAAAGGTCAGGCTACCTCAACAGTTGTTGAGGCTCTGGATGTTGGAGAGGAAGAAGGCCTTCACTTCAAGCTGGATAGTTGAGAAAGATAAATCCAAACCAAAGCGTTGATCCTTATCAAATCTGAACCAGATTTATCTAAAGTCTTGTACGTTAAATTTAACTTTTCAAAATATTTTCTTAGTTCTAAGCAACGTAAGCACAATTTTGTCACCAGACGTTATTATACACATTAGATCTTGACCGTTCTGACGTGCATGAGTTTCATGCAAAGTTTCTTTAAGTGAGTACGGCCTGATTCCTAAATTACATCACATTCGCATTTCACCACATTTCTTCAACCTAGTTTTGTACTTGTAGTGGATTGAAAAATCTCCAAACTAGAAGCAGAACTACTACCAGTTTCTGAAGTTCTGGATGTTACAGAAGAACTTTTCACTTATGAAGTGCAGTACTGTGTTGTTTAAATTATAATTGGTCGTCGTATTTAGACCTAAAAGGTTCTTAAACCTCCAGGAGCTTTATCTGAAATCCTTCTGGGGGAGACGGTATGATGTCAGCTTTGTGGATCGCCATAGATATATGACAACTTTCACAATTCTTCCACAAAAGTAATCGCAAATAGGTGACGTGGATTTATACAGCATTGGTACAATTTTGCTACTTTTATTCAAAGCGTATTCAAATCTATTTTGCTTAGTGTTCTTACAACTCAAATGCTAGAAGCTAGTATTTTTGATAGGTGCTCCGGGCCATTGAGACGACGATCTTCAGCCGCCATGTTTCGCGTATCGGTAAATATTTAATTTAAAAGAGCAATAATAATACCAACCGCAAAAATGAATATCCGGAGGCGTCGAGCGTGTTTAACCTCTCACCTCCTTTCAGACTTTTCGGGATCTATAAATATTAATGAATATTAATAACCCGTGGCAGTTCAACTGCTAACAAACTGACCGATCTACAAAGAACATGATTGGGAATATTTCATTCCTGCGTGCGCGCACCGTCGGCAGCGGCGGGCGGCCATCTTCGACGTACCGTCTTCGGTAGGTCAAGACTTCCCCGCGTATAAAAACAACGCGCGCCTCTGACCGCGCCGTGCGTGGGCGTATATAAAACTCGTGAAAACAAACACTGGGTACACATCTGCACGAAAATGGAGGTGTTTATCTATATCTGTTGGCCATTGTTATATTTGTATGAATACCCGCTTCGGACATTACGTATGCGTATGGACGTACCATCGTCCGAGGTGAAGCCAGTCGCAGTGTTGTCCGCGTGATTAGTCACAAGCGACGACCCACATTGTGATTTTTGGAGAGCTTTAATCTAATTCCGACTCAGAAATGGTGATATTTTGACAGAAGGACAATGCCAGTCCGTTTTTTCTGGTTCCGTTTTAATGCCGCGGACACCCTGTCTTTAATAATGGCGCTTTGTTCAACCCGTATGAATAGCGTAAAGTATATAATACGCGACTTGAAGGTATTATTTATCATCCCCGTTTAGAACTGTACGAGGACTGTGCAAATGGTCGTGGGATAACCGAAGTCTATAAGAATTATTATGGAGCTTTTTGAAAAGAGTGAGGAATGGTTCTGGGTAATTCCCTATGAAATAATGACAGTCGTGTTGGAATTACCCGAGTTATCTTCTTTTGTTGGTTAGACCTGCCAAATCGGCTTGCGGGAGGTTATGGGTTTGATGCCCGCCGGGAAGCCTTGGGTGTTATGTTGTAAAAAACATCTTCCAACCCGCCAGTTACCGTGAAAGATTCTGGCTGTAGGCTTTCCCAAGGGAAGAGGCCCGTGTCCAGCAGTGGGACGCAGCAGAGCTGAGAAAAATCATCTTTTTGACCTAATTCTCTAGAGTTTGATATCGATCTTACTAGTTTTGTTCAATTGAATACCCGGTATATTTTGTTATATTGAATGATAATGTAACGTCATAATCTTCAGTATATTTCGGATTGCATGTTTGTTGTTTCTTTTTTAAAAACCGGGAATACTTCGAACTGAACACGTTCACCACTAGAACGCGAAATGTAAATTACCCAATACATAGATTAACTCTAACTGAGAAGAGTCCATCCTATATGTGTAGAAGATTTTATAACAAATTCCCCAACAGTTTAAAAGAAATAAATAGTTTGAAATGATGTAAAATAAATATTAGCACACATCTGGTATAATTTGAACCCTACTCAATAAAAGACTATTTTGAGTGAATAATGCAAGAATTTTTATATCTTGTGGTTAATTGTATAGTATCTCTAGGTGTTAGACGCTATTTCCGTTGTGCTTTTGCGTTTTGTAATATACTAACACAATTTGAAATAAAGATGATGATGATGAACGTGTCATAGTCTGCTTATGCTTGTTCTCTGGTCACTTAACATTCTTAGTTAAACCCATCCTAAATGCAGCTTATTTATATACTCGATAGCTCACAAAAGACTGTAAATGAATTGAAAATTTCTTGATCTATAACTAATTAAAATCGGATTATAAAATCGAACAGCAAATTCTGATTTATTTTGCAAATTTCGACGCATGACATTGATATTACCTACTCCTACTCATCAGCATCGAAAACATATATAAACTTGGTATGGATAAAAAAGTCGACGGAATTAAAATCAACAGAAAGTTTATTACTAACGTGAGATGTTCAGACGGCTCGGTAAAACTTGTTAAATAAGATAAATAACATCGGACAGCAGTATAAGCTACAGGTTAACATTGATAAAACAAATACCAAAGTAATTCGTAGTCAGGTACTCATTAACAACAAATATGACTATGACAAAGAAGTAAAACACGAATGGGTTCTGCGAAGGGCTGGACCGACAGCTCTTACCAAATGCAAAAATGAGAAAAATACTATATACTACTATACTATACTCAAATCAATACTTCGAAGAGGATCTGGAGGGCATTCATGGCTCCGGAATATCAGAGGCTGGTGCGATGTACGAGATGTGGCCATCATATTCTGCTAGGCAGAGAATAACACTCTTATACTCAATTCAGAATAATGAGTAGATCACCCTCAATGTTCGGAATGTATACGGGACAAAACGAAGACCAAGAAGAAGATCATTAATACCAATGTAATATCGATTCTATTGAGATCAGTATTGCTAAAAAAAGCCTATGGAGCACCCTTCCACTAAATGGTTTAAAATTGTAAATATGCCTTCATGGGTTAAAAAGAGAAAATTGTAACTTTTCCAGAGATCATAGTGATATTTCATTAGTTGAATAATTAAACTTTAAGATGATTACAATATTATATTGGTTTAAAACTAATGGCTACATTTTCAGATGTCCTTTTCTATTTAATATTTTTGCTTTCGATTATAGCATTTGTTTCCCGGTTTCTGTTTGTGCTTCTTTTGCCGACGATTTAAAAGTAAAAAAACGGGTTCGTTCACATTTAGATGTATTAGAGCTTCAGAGCGATCTTAACAGATTTGCTGATTAATGCAAAAAACACAGATTATCCTTAAATCTTAATAAATCTCGATATATTCTATTTACAGGGAAAAAGGATTTTATGGATAATAACCAGCTGAAAAGAGTTAAGCAAGTAAAATACTTGGGGCTCAATTCGAAACCATTGTCAAAAAATGTTTGAGAAATCTGGGCTTCATTTTGAGAACTACCAAAGGATTCAACAAGCATCAGGAAGTAAGCACGATAAGGTCTATGCTAGAGTACTCATCCACAGTTTGGAATCCTATTTATAGTAAATATATAATCAGAATTGAAAGCATACAATTTTTTTTTAACAACTTAAACTTTTGTTACGACAGAGATCGACATTTTTGCTCGTACGAACAAAACTTAAAATTATACAATTTGAAGTCGCTTGAAACTCGAAGAAACTGTTTTGATGTTGTTTTTCTATACAAAGTTGTAAATAACCTTGTGGATTCATCTTTTCGTATAAATTATTTGAGGTTTAACGCTAATCCATATCAGGTGCGAACGAGACGTTTTCTATTGAGCGATTTAGGTCGAATTATGTTTAAATAATTGCCAAACCTTCTCACCTTAATTGAATTGAATTTTTCGGTCAAATTTTTGAACAAACGTCGGGAGCAGCTATGGGTTCGCCACTATCACCAGTCATCGCGAATATATTTATGGAAGCCTTTGAGAAGAAAGCACTCGACGCCTTTCATCTAAAACCAAAATTATGGAAACGCTAGGTCAATGATTCTTTTGTTATTTGGCCTCATGGTCAAGAAACCCTAGCAGATTTTCTTAGACATTTAAACTCGATACATCCTAATATACATTTTACCATTGCGTTGGAAGCTAATAATAGCCTGCCATTCTTAGATATTCTTATCAATAGAAAATCAGACCTAACATTGGGTCATTGTGTTTACAGAAAACCTACGCACACGGACCGATACCTTACACATCACCATCCGGCACGAAAGTCATCGGTTATCAACTCTCTTGTTTACAGAGCCGAGTCACTGAAAACAGACTTAAAACTCCTTACCTCTGCTCTTCTCTCTAATAATTTCACATCAAAGATATTAAGCGTTCCATAAAAAAATACACTTCACCACACCCTTCCAATAGCAATGAGGCAGAAAGCAATCCTACACTTGCCACTGTGGTCCTTTCTTAGATTCAAAATATCACTGACCACACATTAAAAGTTCTAAAGAAATATAACGTCAAAACCCAATTTACCACTTTTCCAAAAATCTCTCAACATCTTCGGTTAAAAACAAAATTCCATTTGAGAATTTTTCCAGAGGAGTTGCAAATAATACATCGGAGAGACCGGACGAAAAATATCAACTAGGCTCAAAGAACACGGAAGGGCCTTACGACTAAGACAAATAAACTCATCAGCTGTTGCCGAACACACTCATGAAACCGGACATAAAATTTTATTCGATAAAACTAAAATTCTTGCATGTAATCAGTTCTTCTACCAACGAAAAATCAGAGAGTCTATAGAAATCTATAAACAACCTAACAATCTTAACCGCAACTCAGGTCTCTACCTGTCACCAATTTGGGAATCAGTCATCCGAAACGGTGTTTATGCCTCTCATTTAGCTCCGCACCCTTAAAACAATATAAAAGCAGGTACAGAGTAAAATACGAGCCAGTTTTAGTCAAGCTCTGAAGAAACCAACAGGATGATTGGCGAAACTTCAGCAATTTCGAAGTCTATATTGTGCCATTCTGTAATTGGATAGCTGCGTTTGCCTGTGAAATATAAATAAAGAAATAAAAATATCAAGTAAAGGTAAATCATCAGATTGACTTTTAAAAAAATCGGCTTCAAACATTTTCGAAACTTTGTTTTTGATAGTAAACACAAGAAAATAAAAGCAAGCGACAGAATCAAGACTAAAATTAAAATTAAAACCACCCGAACGCGTTGTCTTTCTCTAATGGTTTCTCTATGCTACTGTCCTGCTGGCCCTCAATCTAACAAGCGAATTGACGTCACAACCGGTCAAAGTCAATTTTTTCAATATTTGTTACATAAAACTATTTTATAATGAACTCCGGTTCTTTTCATAGTATAAAATTACTTTTATATTCAATATTTTTCAAATTAAAGTTTTATTCAAGTTCCCTATTTTATAAAACACCCAATAAAGTCGGTTATTTTTCGATCGGACCCCGTAAATTCGCCACCTATAAACCATATTTATCGTCCTTTTTGCCGAGTGTATTAGCAGGGCTTTGTGATTGCGATTTACATATACGCCTGGCAGGCAAGTTTTTTGTTCCGGCCACACCGACGTCTCTCCGTAATGATATTTAATTAATCCGCGAGAGGTGTTCGCCGGAATCGCATTCCGGCATTATGATGTCGCATATTTGCGCAGGACGGTTATCGCGCGGATCTCGCGTATTAATTGTCCGCAAAAGGGCCGTTAATGAACGTCTGGCGTTTATTAATCGGTCGAGGGGGGGAAAACGCGCTAAAAATTTTAATTGACCCGCCGCTTGATTTAGTTCGCGTATCGAAATACACGGCACTAACGAATGTCCCCGAAGAATTCGAATTATGCCGCCTGGTCACGGCCGTTGTGCCGAGTAGTTAAACCGAAAGTACTTCGACGCGCATGCGCGACCGAGAACATTAAAATATAACCCATACCAATATGGCTGTTTAAGATATAGAGACCCTGCCTATGCCGATAATAAAGGAAGGAAAGGAAGTATATGGAAATCGCTATCGTTGCTCGGATTTTTCGTTGGTAGAGGAATTGATTACATGCAAGAATTTTAGTTTTATCCAATAAAATGTTATGTCCGGTTTCGTGATTGTGTTCGGTAACTGCTGATGAGTTTATTTGTCTTAGTCTTAAGGCTCTTTCATGTCTCTCCAATGTATTCTTTGCCGCATATGCATATAATGCTGTATACTCCTTGCATCTCCAATGGAATTTTGTGTTTGAGGGATCGAACATGTTGAGAAATTTTTGTACAAGTGATTAATCTGGTTTTGACGTTATATTTCTATAGAACTTTTGATATGTGGTCGGTGGTGTTTTGAATATAAGGACAACAGTAGTAACTGTGGGATTGCTTTCGGTCTCATTGCTATTGGAAGGTTGTGGTGAAATGTATTTTGTGATGGAACGCTTAATATCTTTAATGTGGAAATTATTAGAGAGAAGAGCAGAGGTGTTTATGCCCCTCATTTAACTCCAACTCCCTCAACAATATAAACGCGGGCACAGAGTAAAATACGAGCCAGTGTCAGTCAAACTCTGAAGAAGCCCACAGGATGATTGGCGAAACGTTAGCTAGTTCGGCTCAAGAAAAACCGACGCAGGAGAAGTCCAGAAGTTTGATAAAAATTAAAGTTTTGCTGCGTGGAGTCCCACTTTATCATTCATTAGAATATAACTGTCTCCAATACAATCAAGATAAAGAGCAACAAAATCTCCCAAAATCATCTTGAAACAATTTACAACTCTCTGCCTCCAGCCCACACTATAAACCCCCGCGGTAGCCTACTCCACGGCAATCTGCAAAACGTTCTTATGACCTTAGAAGGCTAAATCTCGACTTATCAGTAAACAAAATGGGTCTCTATTAATTTTCACCACACCCATAACTTCTAGAAAACTGAAGTCGGCCAACATAATTAAGCTCTGAGCTTCTAAGAAGCAATGGACCTGTTGCGAGTCTACAGTTAGCCAGATTGTCAAGTCACCGGGTGTAATGAAGTTCTTCGTCGGAGACCAGATTCAAGCCATCTAGTGTAACCTCCCGTTTCCAAAAAACGTGTATAAATAAGGTACTCAGAATTGGTTGATACTCAACCATAGCAGCCGTTGCTTCAGTACTAACAGCAGGCATTTTTGACTATTAAAATTTTAAATGTCTTGTTAAACACAACAACTGTAATTATTACGTTTCACATTATTATACGCATTTCGTTTAATAACTTACCTAAAGGCGTGATGCTGAGAAAAGATGGGCCTGTGCATTGATTCAGACAGTGTTGACGGGAATGTCAAGTTGACCCAAAGTCTGCAATAACAAATCTAGTTTCGTAAAAAAGTGAACAACTTTGGGTTCTTATTTAACTTATGTGTATTTCGTATACGGCCGACGAAAAGACCGTACAGACTCCCTACTAAACGTCATCGTCGGACATCGAACGTAACAAAACATCCCGCGTTTATCTCGTCGGGATATCGCGAAAGTTCGTTCCGCAGAAACTTCCTTCACGTTCGTTAATTAGTTTCCCCGTTTTCTGTTCGGTTTAAGCCAATTCTAATATTTCTCGGAAACAAGAAGTATAACTACTTCGCCAATTTCCCTAACTACCAGCTCCATTTTCTTAATATACGTTAACGGGTCTCCCTCTCGTCGTACTCGGCAATAATCTGGCGACTTTCCCGGGCAATAACGTCCCACGAGCGAAACTTTTCGGGTGCCTCTTTTCCTCTATTAATTAATAACGGAAAACCGGGAGTTTTGCCAAGAGTCCGAATTATCGCCGTTGATTATTAGAATCGAAGATCACACAGGCTAGACGCTAGACGCCGAGCATTAAGTCAGCAGGTTGGCTTGATGCTCGGCGTCTAGCGTCTAGCCTGTGTGATCTTCGATTCCAACCTACACAACAGCACACTTAGTTGGTAACTACCGCCTGGACGCTAATGGCGTTGAATGGGACACTGATCTCTTCGAATTCTACCGGCAGGGGCAACCTAGTAATCTCTAGTATACAGATAATCAATGCCGAAATATCCAGGAAGATTCTTCAGCCATAGATAGTTTCGCTAATCATTCTCGACTAACCAAACCTATGGTTTCCAACATCAAATACAGCTCCAACGCTAAGGGCTCTTCACTAACTGTATTATGGAGACAAGGAAAAGAAAGATATTAGTTCGATACCAAAAGAAACGAACTCTCGTGTCTTGTTACTTTCAAAAAATCGATGAAGTCGATTCTTTTCGAAAGTACACGCGCTCCTCACTAAACTAGAGATCTCGGTAACGATCAGTACATAAATGATTTTTTTTGTCTGTCCATTCTCCCTTCTCTCTTCCAGGGTTTTTCGACGATAACTTCCAAACGGTTTGAGTTACACCCTTCAAATTTTTTTCACCTTCCACGGGGTGCATAATACATGTAAAAATGACTGCGTTCAAGCTTCGGCGTCCATCTTTTTTTATTTTCGACTCTTCGACTGTTTTTTGAAACACTATAAATGTCCGAAATTTGAAGCTATCGACTTCAAATTTGGCAGACAAATAGCGTTTGGTCCCCTAACGGAACCTGTTAAAATTGGGCGGGTTGGGGGGTCGGGCAGTATTTTTCAAAAATAAAAAATCGCGTTGGCAGGGGTCTAAAAAAAAATCATTTATCCAAAACCGTTAACGCAACCAAAAAAATTCTTGAACCAGAAGACGCACAAGATTTGACTCCATAAACTTTTATTCTTGACAATTTTTCAAGAATGTATAGAATGGGCTGCATATTCAAAAAAACTCAAAAATGGGTCCCCTTAACATTGAAAATTGAATATAACTATTTCAGATTTTAGTTTCTTTGACACGACGATATAGCCCGTATAGACCGCTTAAATTTTGTATTTGAGGTTTTCACCTACTGTATAGCGTGTTCACGATATTCCGTGCAATATAAGAAATGCGTTAAGTGTCGTAAATTTGCAGATATCGACTTCAGATTTGGCGGAGAAGTAAAAGTCCTTGCCCATATTCAAACAGTAGAAATTGAGGGCAACCAAATTTCACCAAGTATTTTTTAAAAATTTTTGAATTGTTATTGGTTATTTTGGATTCCAGAAACCATTCACTCGATCGGCAAAATTATTTAACCAGCAAACGCGGAAGATATAGTACCATAACATTTATTTTAGACATTTTTTCGATTATATACAGGGTTGTCCAATTATAGACAAAAATCTAAAAAGCCCAAAAAATTCCAGAGTAAATTATTAACCACAAATTAAAAATCGTAAAAAATAGCCATATTTTCAACAGTGTCATAGGCCACATCAAGAGTTACAATTTTTGTATTTGCGCGACGCGATGACGTCATATATTATTGCGATGCACCGCATGGTTTCAGAAAAAACTTATTTTCTCGAAAACCATTTACTATTTTCGAAAAATTCTTGGACTAGGAACGGTGGAAGATGTAGGGCTATAACCTCGGAATTTTTTCAATTATGTACAGGGTATGTCAATTATTAGTAAAAAAATCTGAAAGACCTTGAAAATTGCCGTTTTCGTGGCTAAATTATTAGCAGTAAATGAAATAAAACATGGGATAATGTGGTTTAAACAGTCTCGAATATGTCCAGAGAGAGAAAGAGTTTCAGGTTTCGTCTATCATACAGGGTGCGCGAGATATTTGGATATTTATCAAAGTTTTTCGTGACTGTGAAATTCAGCGATAAGTAAAACACAGGGTGTATACACAAAGGCTCCCTCTAGGACAAGGAAACGCGAAGCGACTTCTTTTTAGAAATACAAAGCTGTTTCGCGCTACGAACTTGCCCCGCACAACGATGATTTTTCGAAAGCAATCTTGTTAATAGTTATTGACAAGTCATAACGCTGGTTGTCTAAAGCAAGGGGTAAAATAGGAATTGACTGAATGTGCTGTTGGTATAGAACATGGGGCGTCGCACAAACTAAAGCCAATCGAGCAAAACAAGAGACCACAACCTGATATGTGGCTAATATCACTGAACAAAGTTTTGCATGGAAATTCTGGACAGCAGGAAGGGATAAATATTTTATGAGATAAAGAAGAATCCTACACCAAGCAAAACAAAGTAAGAAACCAAGAGAGTTCGTTCGATGCAGATATACAACACTGGATGGGGGAAATGGAGACCTATTAAAAGCACAAAGGGGAGCTTATCAATACTACACCAAACAAATTAAAAAAGAACCGAAGAACAACAGTAAGAGACTCTCATGTGTGATATAATCACTAATTGTTTTCTTCTTCTCATACCTTATCCGTTTCGGATGTTGGCGATCACCATCAATATTCGAACTTTATTCGCAGCACATGTGAATAGCTCGGTGGAGGTAACACCATACCATTTGCGAACGTTTGGCAAGCAGGAGAGTCTATTTTACCCGGGTTTCTTTTTCCTTCTATTTTGCCCTGCATGATGTTTTGTAATAGGCGATATTTATTTTCATTTCTCATGACGTGCCCAAAGTATTCAAGTTTACGTTTTTTTAATTGTAAATAAGAGTTGTGGCTGTCATCTCATTCTGTTCAGCATCTCATTATTTGTTATGTGATCAGTCCAAGGTATCTTCCGGATTCTTCTGTAAATCCATAATTCGTTTCTCCATAGCCTCCAATATTGTCCAACTCTCCACTCTATATAGATGTAGCAGCATACTATTCGTTTTTTCAGCTCTAAACTGAGGTCTTTATTGGTGACTACGTTTTTCATTGTGGTTAAAGTTCTTTGAACTATTTCTATGCGACATTTAATCTCCACAGAATGATGACGTGCTTCAGAGTGCTTCCTAGATAAGTGAATTTCTCAACCCTTTCGACAACTTCTTTATTGATGAGCAGTTCTGAATATGGTGTTGGAGTTCTGCTAATTACCATGTTCTTTGTCTTTCTGGCATTAAGTTCTTCTAGGTTCTTCTTCTTCTAGGTTCTCCAGACTCTTGGTTATCGAAACAGCGCCGTCGGCGTAACGGATGTTGCTTATATTTTCTCCAAACCAAGCAAGATATATAGACCTCTTCAATAACTGATATGACGGGATAAAGTAGTCAGAAGCTCTATATGGGAGGAATAGAGAGATATTGATGAGAAAAAAGAATAAATCAAGAGACTCTGAGATAGATCTTTTAATGGATATAAAGATCTCATCAGAAATAACTAACATAATGTGTGACAGTAAAGATATACTGACCAATTTTCGAATAAAGGAAATAAAGGGCAACTAACCCAGAGTGCTGGATATGCTCTAGGAAGAATAGAATGGAATTTTAAAGTGATAAAAGTACCAGTATAGTGAAACGATTTTTCCAATATTCAATTTTATCCGATTAAAGCTTTAGATCGTGGTCGAGACAGACACAAACGTTGCACGATTGAATATCAACCTCCAGGTCGTTCGTTTAGCACGCGATGGATTTTTCGCCGGCCGCCGCCGCCGCCGGTGCAAAATTATGGTGTGATATTAATTACACGTCGTTAATGGCCGTTTTGGTCTTTTTCGCGAAGCAACGGGTGTCTCGGCGCGTCTAAATTACAACCGCAAATCACACCATGTACACCACGAACCAAAGTAATTTATTGGTATTAACTTAATCACACATTCGCTTTTTATGATCTGTTTTATTACTCGTTATTTATTGCTCGTTGCCATTTTACGACCGGGGGGAATTAAGAGGTCTTCAATTTAACAATTGCCGGAGCGTGTTCTGGTCTTGTTTCGCGCATCTCAACAAGCCGTGACTTGGGATACCAGCGTTCATTTCACCTTTCGACCGCGCGCAAGCGCTGAAGTCGGGATTTCGATCGACTAAGCATATGTATAACCAAATCTTGGTGGACGGTTATCACGGTTAGCAGAAAACAACACGATGGTCTGTTACCAAATATCTGTGATCTGCGAAATTCCGTACTGGCAATCCCACCGCTTGTGTTTTATGTTCTGTAATCCATGTTTTAACTTCACTTAAAAATTTTTGAGTTTTATATATCAACTCAAGTGATAATAATTCCTAGTCACCTTTGTAAGAGTTCTTCAACAAAGAATACAATTACCATCATCCATAATGATGGGATCGGGGTACAGATTCGGTTTATATCCGAAGAATTCGAATACTTAAATCCTGATATACGAGTACTAGATATTTTACGAGACGCCGTTGATGTCACAAATTTCGTTGCTACAAATTTGAATATAATTTGAAATTATGTGCTGCGCAACAGAATTATAATTTTTCTTTAATCGATAAACAAAAGAAATTTTGTAAAATATGTCATGTATAATGTATGTATAATGTCAATGGAGGCGAAAATTTGATAAATAGGCAAGATCAAACAAACAAGAGCAAATTAGAAAGCAATCCTTTTAGACGCCATATCCTCAGTATTTCGTAGCCAACTGCTTTGATATGCGATTCCTTAGTATTCGATTCCATAATTCATATTTCATATTCACGAAGAAATGAACCCGATTCCCAGATGACAGAAAACGCGCAGCTCCACCTGTCGGCCGGTAAGCAAAAACTACTTAAGAACATAAACAGAGATTCTTGTATTGCCTATTTGCTTGTAGACACTAACGAGGTTCAATATAAAAATATTATCAAAAAGTGGGTTACGTCCGACACAAAACACATATCAACCAACACAAACACATATCAACGACCAAATAGTCAGTGAGTACATCTTCTTTTTTATTAAAAAAAGGGATTCAGCTACTTGCACCTGATTTTTCACTGAAATATTTTTCAAATTCACTGATACGGAATAATTTTATAAGCATTCGAAGTTTGAACCGACATGCAGCTAGCGAAAATGCAGAAAATTGCCTATATCTCGAGAACTAGGTTAAGATAAAAATAATTTAGTGACCTCAACTGGAAAATTATCCGAAATTTTATTTTAGTCCATAATTGAAAATTTTGCACTTGTTTAAAATAATCAAAAAACCACCTCAAGGAGCTACAAACAGGTAATGCTTTACCCTAACAAAAATAACAACAATATCATAAAATTAATGCATAAAAGGATTTGGGTGAGTTTAGTAATTGCCAACTGCTGACAATTAATGCATTGTGACATCATAAGGGGTTTCGGTATTAGATCAGATTTAAAAGGTTCTGGGACAACTTTATACCCCTGATTTTAATAGAAAAAAATTTTTTTTCAAGAATAGTTGCCAGGTAGACTTCAACATAAAGAAATTATTTTTTTGTTATTAAAATTATTTGTGGACTCAAATTAACCATATTTATAACCTGCATAATCAAGTCATCATATTTCTTTAGATATCTGACTTCTCTCTTTTCTCATATGGTTCATCCTTTATAATCTTTTTATTCTCTTATTTTTTTCGATTTAGCTTCAATCCGCTTTTCAGCCCCGGTAGAATTTTCTTTATCTTCTCCTTCTTCTTATCATAACCATTATACGCCATTGCAATGACTTATAATGTTGCCAATGCATTTCATAAAATTGATGAGGACTAAATATTCTTATTAGATTTGGGCCTGTCATAATGAAATTTCCTTTTTGTTGTTCATGAAGCTGGGTTTCTTTTGCTTCTTCATGATCAAACAACTCCGGTTTCAGCAGTATATAAAGTTGCACTCTTCTTTCAAGCAATAGAACAAGGAACAACCAAATGGTCCAATTAGACCAAATATAAAATTAGAACCGCAAATTGAAAACAACCAGTATCCTTCTGCGTCTGCACGTGGTCTGTATGCGATATTTGGCCTGGAATTTCGAATCATCATGTCTTACCGCACATTCTAGCCAATTGACTTTCGCGCGCGGCTGTCATTTAAAGGCAATTCCTCCGGTTCACCTACTAATGACCTACCTCGTTTCGATTTTATTATTTCCGCCTAGCAAGGCAACGGTACGCGGACTTGGGTAAATCCGATTTAATTTCGAAATAATATCGGCAAATAGGCTGCCATTAAACATGACGACCAACAATGCGTGAGGCCATTTTCTAGTCGACTTTAAATGGACGTCTATTACTCTGGCTTACGGTGCGTTGCCTGCACCCGCAGGTCTAACGAGCCTTCACTGAACTCTGCCAAGCAACCGACCAAACCATCGTTCGATGTACCAAAGTTCTCGAAGTGCTTAAGTCTGAGCCCATCCAATTTTAAACTAAAAGCAAAACAAACTAAAAATAATTGAAATTTTTAATGAAGCAAATGACACTAGCAATTTCGTTTCAGATATACTGGGCCACATCATAAGGGACGTTCGCCCATAACCGTCAGAGATTCTTCTTCTTGCGGCTCCTTGCGAATGCAATCTACCTTTCATACGATTAAATCATAGAAATTCTGTAAATTAAAAAACAAAAGCTAAAAACTAGATAGACGATTTTTTCCGATCGACTGACTACCAACTTTTGTAACTCTTCTTCTCATAAAAAGGATTCAACGAACTTCAAAACGTTTTTGACTGCAATTATAGAGGCATTGGGCACTTCTTTATTTCACCAGCGACGCTGGTACGTGTTTCACAGACCCTCGCGCATAAGTTCGTAAAAGACAGAATAGGTACTTAAAAGAAACCATTTGTTCGGTAGATTTCTGATAGGACCACGCTCTAACTAAGATAGGGAGAGAGAAAGAAGCTGGTCTCGCATATTAAAATTTAAATCCCATCTCGGGATTTCGGAAGAAGATTTTACGTTGATCTCCTTTGCTGTTGCAGCCTAATGTGCAATCCTCATTATAAACTAGTTTCTCCATCCACCAACAAATTTCTTTGCGTCTTCTTTAAAAACTCTTTAGATTTATCGTATTTTTTTTTTAAATTAATAAAACCTGTGCCATCCTTATAAAATTCGGCTTCATCGTGACCTGTACGAAGGCAGTAATGGGAAATGAGTTGATATCAGAAATCGGGCTTTGAAAGTTGGTGGATTGGGATAAACGGGTTTCAAACTTGCGCCCCAAGGTCGCCCGATATGACCCCACGGGATATTTTCCTGGGGACAACACCATTTGATCCGAAGCAGCACATCAGAAAAGCTTTCTGTTCTAAATGGTAAGCGCCGGCAAATATTGCTGAAGATTTTAGAAGAGTTCAGAATCAGATGGGCGTCATTTTGAACCCTTGATATAAAAAATCGGTTATCGCTTTTTTATTTTTGTTCATAATTTAAGCTGTTAACTACAATCGGTTTACATAATGAAACAGTTCATTTTATATGTTCTTACCTCTCAATCTCAGGGTCGTAAAAAAGAAACGCATTAATTAATTAATTTCTTAATTTAATTGTGAGGTAAGACAATGCCTAGGCTAGCTCATTAACAATCAAGAAAGACTAATAAAGTAGAAAAAAAAATACTAAATCAAAGCCAAGTTGGAAGGCGGTGAAGGGCACCTCGGTCAGTCCCGGAAGGTGGTAGGTAGGCGCCACGTGATTCAAAAAAGGTAAACTTATCAACCCGAGGTTCCAACCCGTAAAGGAAATAAACAAGTGAATCACGAACAATAATTTATTTCCTCCAACCTGGTGGTGGGTGTGAGTGTCAAATCTCACCTTCAAGTTTTGGCGGTGCAAAAGAATGTAAGACACTATAATTTAAGACTATAAGTTCCGCAAACCGTTCTTGAAGAGAACAGGCCACTTAAGCTACCCAAACCTCAAGCTGTCCCGAACGTTACACAACTGTCTGTCACTATCCCGGGAACCAAGCCAAGATGGAATGGTGGCTCAGTGGGACAGCCGCAGGTGGGTAGTCCCAGATAACCCAGCAAAGTCCGTCCGGAAAGCCGGCTGCTCGATAGGGGAAACTCCACAACTAAACATGTACCCAAGAGATAGCATACACTGCAAGACACCAAGTCTGGTCTGGTATTCCGGTGAAAGAAGAAAACACGTGGAAGGTTTGCGGGAATACTCGATTCGAGGGTTTTCTGGAAATGTGAGGCAATGACAGTTCTTTTCAAAATCTCTCGTTGAGGAAGATTCCCATTCCAAACTCCAAATAGATCCAAAAGTATGGGAAATCATAAATTAGTGACCAATTTACATATCCCGGTATAATTGGGGTAGCACTACCGGCTCAAAAAGAAATCGGTCACACAAAAGAAAACCTGCCACAACCGCAAGGTTCAAAAGCTAGCGTACAAAATGCCGGACGATTCAGACAACCAGTTTTATTAAAAGGCTAAACAGGCACAAAAAAATTAGAGGGAAAACGTCACTCTTGCCAACCTAGTCGACGGTACGCCGCCAGTAGAACGAACAACCGAACTATATCTGTGGTGATGGCCGTATGGCCCGTGCCAAAGAATCGAGGTTGCGTCAACGAGATCGAATTACCCGAACGCTATCTATGGTGGCGACCGGACGGCCAGTAACAGAAAATCGAGGAAGAATAGGTTAAGAAACAAAACAATGTTTACTAGGCTCACCAAGGAATACCGAAGCAATGAAAAGCAAATGTGGTCCCTAGTCTCATAGGGTGACAGATGGTAATGGTTATGGCTCCTTCTAATGCGCAACTAATACTCTGTTTTTTGCATTAGTATCTCTCAGTAAACCGGTGTCACTGAAGAGAAAACCAAGCGAACAAGGGGCCACGCACACAACCGTTGCAGCATAAAATATTTATGGTTCGGCAACACAATCGGCCGGGGAGTACAAGTCCGAAACTAAAGAAACCGAGTCTACAAAAGAACGTGTGTTCAAATCGCAAAATCGATATGAACCTAATAAACAAGAATTTTAATTGTTAAGAAGCACTCGCCAAACAGCAAAAGGTGAAGGAAATGGACAGTACAATTAATTCTACAAGGTACTAACAAAATAAACCCGTTATTTCGCAAATGTGCCAGCACTTGCACATTAAAAATGCTAAATTTTACCATTGAAATATGAAACTGTCATAAAGTGATTATGTAACCAAAATAACTTCGTAAAAATTCTATAAGTGCGCCATTAAACTTTATTAATAATTTGAGAAAAACAAAAAAAATAGCAGCTGAGATATGAAGTATTAAAATGGATACCACATTTTCGCCAAATTTTATTGTCCTTTCTTTATGACACCATCCGCTGTATGGCACTGGCGCTTTGGCAAAAAACTGTGTGATGAAGAAAACTTTCCAGTCCTTTTCATATAGTATCAAATTTTTTGGCTCTACCCCTCCTTTCAAGATCTTTGCCAAAGTGCTGTCCCTTGTATCTTGCTTTATTCCATTTTCCTTGCATTTTACTTTTTTTTTTTTTCATTTTAACACCCGCCATCCAAGTTGTTTCTTTTCTAAGAATTCTTCTATGGATTCCACCATTTATTTTCTTTTTCTCTTATACGTGCATTTCTAATTGTGCCCCTTTTGTTCACTCCCTCTACTCTTTACAAGTATTTCGTCTCTGCTGCTCTAATTTTACCCTTGTCTCTATCCGAAAACACCCGCTACTTGAAGAAATATCTAAGGATTGTCATGTAAATTGATTTGTTAACTTTCTTTTTAGTCTTTTATTCTTGTTGTTCGACTAGGATATCTAATTTCTCTTTTTTGTCTGACACTGCCCTAATGGTTTAGATTTTATTGCAGACCTATGGGGCTTCCTCTTGTGATCGTTATATCATTTACCGAGGCACATTTAGGTATGCTGATACATCCTATTTGTCGGTTCGAGTAGTGTTGTAGAAAAAAGATAATTTCCTCGTCCCAAGTAGCAAAAATCTGTCTTTTATGTTGTTTATGTATATAGCACGACCAAAAATATAGTGCATTGATACCTTACCGCAAATCTTCGCAGGATTGTGGTAAAACCCATCCCAACAGATGTTTATTCTACATTAAGTAGGTCTTCCCTGAGATGAACCGTAACGAATAACTGTAAAAATTTGAAATTTTTATTTGAAACGTAAATGTTTTAAATTTGATTAAGCATTGGTGAAGCTACAACAACAATCTTTTTTAAGACTTTAGATTATATTCGCCGTAGATAAAGGTACAGATAAATATAAGACATCGAAAACAACGCAGAATTTGAAGACGAAGTGGAGATGGCAGACGAACCTAATCACAATTTAGAAGACGAATTACCTCAGCAAATAAAAAAAAAGGATCCAGTTGTCTTCGGATGCTAGGCAAATTTAGAGGGGGAGTAGGAGCAGCAATAACAAGTGACATGACCAAAGTTGCGTAGTCAACTGTAAGAAAAATTGTTATAATTGGGATAGTCAGTGAGAGAAGAAATTTCAAAGGCAAAATAGGCCAATAGAGTATTTAGACGAAATGTGATTCGACACTCAAAAGGATGGTATGATAACAGTAACAAGTGCGTACTAGACGTGCCGCCTTCACATGGAAAACGCATAATAATTCTTCATGCTGTGTCCAAAAATGGTTGGCGGAAGATGCCTTATATTACCCCCGTGTCATTGTATATTTAACGCGATTGAGATGCTTTGGTCTTAGTTGAAAGCGCATATAAGAAGAAATAACACTGCACCAAAAATTACTGATAGTACCATAAACGTAATTCGGCAAAAGGTAACTAAACTAGCAGTACAAAACTGGTCAAACTGTGAAAAACGAGTAATAAAAGAAGAAAATATTTATCGGGGGGAGGTGATTATTGAACTAGGTGACGACACTAGCGATAATGACGATTTTTTAAATGACTGATTATTATTATATTTAATATTTTGTATATTAATAATGCTCCTATATAGAAATGTTATGAAATAGAACGTAATAAATTGTTATTTTGTACTAATTTTTTTATGTTTTAATAATTGCTCGATGAAAAAGATTGAAAACATACTTATATCCCGCTTTTTCTATAAGTGGGTGAGGTTTTGGAGTAATAAACACTAAGCAAAGTTAATCACGCGGTCGGTTATAAAAGCACTATATTTTTGGTGGAAGTATATGTGTTTCCTTTCATAACCAAACTCTATTAAATATGTTCTTAACCTCTACGGCGTTAAACATTCGGCGCGAAACGAAGCCAACCTTTCTTTCTTCGAGGTAGGTAACGACGCGACCACCTCCAACACGGGCGATGGTCTTCTCTTATCTGCGCGAATGGATTTTTCCCTGTAACAGCTGTTAAACACCACGTAAAGCTAATCCGGTACCGGATCGGAAACGACCGCCGAGTTGGCTGCGGGGAACTCATTACACGAAGGCGCGAGTCCGCCAGTCATGCGCCTGACACCTATCAGTCAGGCCCTTAGCAATGCAAATGCTCGAGAGAAAACAATTAAGGTTACGTTTCGCGGGTGTCAGATTCATCGTTTGGCTTCGAGGTGCTGATAATTAACTGCGGAGAGGTGCGGTCGAACCCGACACGGTACCCAAAAGAGATTAATAAGTTGTTGGGTTTTGTTAATGGACCGTCTGCTTCAGAGAACGTCAGGGTGGCGCGACCATTGAACCTAGCGATGAACTTTAGCGACGACCTCCTATTCACAGCCTCCATCACTTTTCTTGCAGAAACTCGAAAATAATTTCCAGCATGTGCATTTTTTTTCAAATGTCTCCCAATTTACTCTTTCTATTAACAGGAGTAATTGAAGCATTTTGTTTACTTTTTCCAAATAAATTTCTAGGCATTGTTACAGCTGGGGCGCGGTCAAATATCTGGTCCTTCGAGCCGGATCGATTATCGTCGAACCATGGGAAATGATTCGAAAATAAAATCGCGCGGCCCGGCACTGTCGTTGACCCTTATCGCGACCCGGCAAATTGTATTTTAATGTCCCAAAGCGGGCGTTCTCTTACACATTCGACAGTTATTAATTAGGTTTTTTACAATCCGTAAGCGAACGCGATTAATTTTATTCAAAACACGACGGACGTGTGTCTCGTTTTGTATTCGACGACCGTTTTCGAGAGATCCAAGCCGTAACACAAAGCAATGGCACTTGAATATTCCCTTGATTACTAATTATGATTAATTATCCGGCGTTGCGGCACAGGAAGTTTCGGTTTTGTTTGCCCGGCTACACTAGAAACGGTCGAGAATTTCATATGACGCCGAATCGGTCCGACCGGGTGCACTGTCAATGACCAACCGATTGCTTAAATAATTTTTCTCCATATAAAGTACTGTTTTTTACTCAAAATTACTTAAAATTCTACTGCGTTGTTAATTACATAGTCTTTTTTTTCTGAAAGGGGAAATCTTCAAGAAGACACTATCCTGCCCGTGGGATTTTTACTCACTATAACTATGTCTATCTGTCCCCCAAAGTTCAATTTGTCATCTAATATTATGCAAAGATAACGAATCCTATTTGTGGGCTTTATTTGTGTGCCAAGTAGTTCGAAGTTAATATGATCTCTCATCCGTTTCCCTTTTATTATTATAGCCTCCGTCTTGGTTGGTTCTATGGTTAACTGGTGGTCTGATCTGCATTGAGATATATGTTTCAGACAGGTATTGACGTTATTTATCAGACATTGATCATCATTTGCACCAACAATCAGTGCCGTATCATCGGCGTATGCTATAATCGTTGTACCTCTAGTGAGCTTCAGGGTGAGCAAATCGTCATAAAGGACGTTCCATAGGGTTGGTCAAAAGACTAATCCTTGCGGTACCCTCACCTCTAGATATATGACCGTGCCACTATCAACAATTATCTTTCGATCTGCCAGGTAGCTTGTTAGCAGGTTTCATAAGTACTTGGATATTTTTTTTGGAATGCAGTTTTTCTATTATTATCCTATGACTAGCATAGTTGATACGACTTCCCCTTTCTAAATCCACACCGATACATATGAAGCCCGCCTCTCAAATCGATTTCCACTATAAGTCTGTCCATAAGTTTGCTAAGAGCGTTCGTCATGCCTATATTTTAATATCAACACTAGTTTGGCGACCTTCCACACCTCTGGAAATTCCTGTTTTTGAAACAATAGATTTACTACGCCGCTTTTTATGCAGTTGGTAGCACTTTTTAGTCCGTCTTCTGTAAAAGGTGCTACTCTAGGTTCTGGTTCACCAACTACCAGTTTTGTTTCCTCTCAAGGGTAGAAAACGGTCGAGATAGATTCTTTTTTCTACCGGCTTAGATCATGTGAAGTCAAATTGTGAAACATTTTCATTACTCTCAAGCTCTCTAGACATAAGTTTTTCCAGTATGCTTTTTTGTGTTTACTTCATTAGTGTCCTTAACTCTCTTTTGCGTTCTTCGTATGCACTTTTCAGGTGTCTGGTCTCGTTAGTGTTTGCACCATCTCAGTGTGTTCTTGTTAGTTTCCTTCTAGCTCTGAAGGATTTTCTTCTTGTCTTGTGTATTTTCTCAGTCCACCAGTAGCGGGAGAGTCTATCTTTATTCTGATTTCCAACACGTTTCCTGTAAACTCGTTGCATTTGTCTAGTGTGGTCTTGGTGATCATTAGATTTGCACTCTGCTTCTCTTACTATTTGTATATTACCACTAAAAACACTCCAGTATATCTTACATTTATTGAAGTAAAAATTGTTCTTTTTTGCATAAAAAAGATGTGCTGGTGTTCAGTTAAAGTTTCCTCCTCCAACACTTCCCACTTCCGTATTTTCCCACCTACTCCGTTCGTTGATATGGTTACACATAGTATTAGTCCATTAAATTACCTCTGAATAAAAAAAATACACAACTAAAAGTAAGATTCTTCCTAATTCCGCAGCGTTCAAAAAAGCATTAAAATAAAAATAGTAACTCAATAAGGGACAACAGCAGTCATTTTACTTTAAATATTTTTTGTAATCTATGATAACGAGGCGCAAGAGCAAAAAATATTTACTGAAGAATGAATTACAAAAAAAAATATGAAATTGTACCAAAGAGACACGCTTGATCTGGTAGGGCCGACGCATGTAGAGCGTTATCATTCAGAAATCATTATATGTATCTACATACAGTAGAAATGACATTCTGTCTTTATTTGATAAAATAAACCAAATAATTCAAAAGGTTAACATTGATTTACATCAAGTAGTGATAACATATGAAGATATAATTCACGACATAACTCAGTCAAGAGATAAATTCGATTATTATAATGAAAGGACTGAAAATGCGTGAGAGCTTTACATATTTCAACAACATCTAAGACGATCTTAATTTGAAAAAATAATGATGATGGTACTTCTAATAATTTCAAAGTAAATACCTATTAATAACGTACTGTAAAAAAGATTTTAGCTTTTTTACGCAACCTACTAACTTCATAACGACCATCTGCAAAACAGTACACACTTTAATAAAGCTGTATAAAAATGCTATTAACGATGAACTAGGGGAGGAATGCCTTAATTTTAAAGCACAAAGAAAAGCAATATTACGTTAGCACCTGATATATTTAACTACATTGGTTCCCATGATCGCGTTTGCTGATATTTAAGTAGTTCTTCACATATTTCTCGCAATTTCTTTGAGTAACACTAAAATTGGTTAAAACTTACCTAAGAAACGTTTTGGGTGAAAATAACTTAGTTTCCTTAGTTATGCAATCAATTGAAAAAGATTTATTAACAAATGTTAATACAGATGCTAATTGTGATAAGTATCTAGATTAAAAATCATTGCATTTTGTGCAGTCTATTGAATAAAACATTTTGACACCTGCTTTTTATTCCATTTTATGAAATACTGTATACATTATAATTTAAATAAAACAAAATTATTTATACTCATTTGTCTGTTTTTTTGACAATAAAAAGTTGATATGTACATAAAAATAAGCTCAATTGGAAAACCTTTAAACTGAACATTAAGCTGAATAGCATGTTATTGAGAGAAGTGACTGAATACAAATATTTTAGGCTGATCATTCCATATAAATAATATTATATCATTATATCATTAATATATCAAATTAATCAATTATATAATAGAGCGCACCTGACACGCCCTTATACCACGCTTTTCTCATAAATACGTTGCAAAGACCATAACAAAGCAATAAAAATATTTTTTGTGCTGGTGAAATCATCTACTCAAAAGCATTCCATATCACAAGGACTACGGGTTTACAATTCAAGTTCGTGTTCTAGCGAAATCATACCTCAAAAATTGTTAATTCTCTCTTTCCACCCATCTTAACAGCAACTGCAACAACTCAGCAAAATTCTGACCCAGAAAGGATTAATCCAAATGCCTCTTTACTTTACGGCAAAAAAGAATATCCGAAGAAACTAAATAACTTTGATATAAGAATCGTTTCAAAATCCCAGATATAAATCCGCTCTATTTGTAAAACCATTTTCCTGCTGTGCTGTTAAAGCTTCCAATTTACTGCCTTGTTTACTCAAAAACCTGTCTATAATTTTTTTTTCGCACATGGAAACTTTTACTGACCCATTAAATTATCCAAGACTTGTTGTTTTCGTTAAATATGTTTTGTGCTGTAATGGATGTATTTAATGTCAATTTCTTCATCAAGTTGTGTTTTCCCCACTAAAAAGTTTTTTTTTTTGTAATTTAGTTGCAGTTTCCCTAAAATAATTATAGCTCTTACAATTAATTTTCATAATTTTTTTTAAATTGATCATTTTTTCCTTTTTCTCTGTTACTTTTCTAATAGTTTTTTTTTTCGTTTGCTTTGTAATTATTCATCTATTTATTATTTCCACCAATAAAGAACATTTGTTATTATGATTATTATAATACGTCTATAATTTTTTTTTCGCACATGGAAACTTTTACTGACCCATTAAATTATCCAAGACTTGTTGTTTTCGTTAAATTTGTTTTGTGCTGTAATGGATGTATTTAGTGTCAATTTCTTCATCAAGTTGTGTTTTCCCCACTAAAAAGTTTTTTTTTTGTAATTTAGTTGCAGTTTCCCTAAAATAATTATAGCTCTTACAATTAATTTTCATAATTTTTTTTAAATTGATCATTTTTTCCTTTTTCTGTGTTATTTTTCTAATAGTTTTTTTTTTTTCGTTTGCTTTGTAATTATTCATCTATTTATTATTTCCACCAATAAAGAACATTTGTTATTATGATTATTATAATACGTCTATAATTTTTTTTTCGCACATGGAAACTTTTACTGACTCATTAAATTATCCAAGACTTGTTGTTTTCGGTAAATATGTTTTGTGCTGTAATGGATGTATTTAGTGTCAATTTCTTCATCAAGTTGTGTTTTCCGCACTAAAAAGTTGTTTTTTTTTGTAATTTAGTTGCAGTTTCCCTTAAAATAATTATAGCTCTTACAATTAATTTTCATAATTTTTTTTAAATTGATCATTTTTTCCTTTTTCTGTGTTATTTTTCTAATAGTTTTTTTTTTTTTCGTTTGCTTTGTAATTATTCATCTATTTATTATTTCCATCAATAAAGAACATTTGTTATTATGATTATTATAATACGTCTATAATTTTTTTTTCGCACATGGAAACTTTTACTGACTCATTAAATTATCCAAGACTTGTTGTTTTCGGTAAATATGTTTTGTGCTGTAATGGATATATTTAGTGTCAATTTCTTCATCAAGTTGTGTTTTCCGCACTAAAAAGTTGTTTTTTTTTGTAATTTAGTTGCAGTTTCCCTTAAAATAATTATAGGTCTTACAATTAATTTTCATAATTTTTTTAAATTGATCATTCTTTCCTTTTTCTGTGTTATTTTTCTAATAGTTTTTTTTTTCGTTTGCTTTGTAATTATTCATCTATTTATTATTTCCATCAATAAAGAACATTTGTTATTATGATTATTATAATACGTCCGTTTTTAAAAACAGAAACGGTCACCTAAATCCCGAGCTGTACGGTCAGAAATACATAACTCTTGAAAAAAGGACAGAACTCTGGGATATTCAGAAATGTCCAGAGCTTCAACAGTATACTGCATATTATATAAGATGGTGAACCAAAGGAGGTGTGCAATAAGTTGATGAAAGATGTTTACTGCAATGATATATCTACTATAATTTTATTATGTATATATTTCTTTTTTTTTCCTTTTATACTAATACGAGCCAGTTTTTGTACTTTAGCCTAAATTTTATTACGATGCAGTTAGAGGCAAATTTAATTGGAATTAGATTAAAATTATTGAGTTCCAAAGATTAGGCCACTAAAAAATTAAAATTGTTGCATGTTAATCGCGTAGCGGTATCATTTTAATTACTTTGTGCACGCATGTTGGGAGTAGAAAATGGTGTTGGCGCCACACCAACAAAGGAAACGGTACCAATTGTTATTATCGAAGCGTTTGTGAATGTTAACGTAGCAAAATATAATTTATAAACGTGGCAGCAATGCCTGCCGGGAATCTCAACAGAGCGCAGGACGAATGACCGATTTAGTTGCATCACATTGTGGTCACTGCATCCGCCAATAGGTCAAGGAAATGATACTCTACTGTTCACATGAGTTAGGAATTTATATGCAAATGATTGAATATGAATCAGTGATTAAATTTATATATTTCATAACTTCTCTCAGTTACCCAAATTGTTTTTAATATTGCTTAACATTGCTCATTAGTGCTATAGATTTTTTTGTAAATATCTTTTAAGCTTTTTAGATTCGAAATGTTTTTTAATGCTTTCCGGTGGCATTTATAAGAGATCTCGAATGAATATTTTTTAAGAGTATGTCACTGCTTCTCATAAAAATATAAATTAAGAGAAATATGGAACCTATATTTTGATACACTAAATTTTAAATGATAAAATTTATGTTTAAATACAAATTCTAGACAAAAGCTTGAAGCGCGTGGATAGGAAACCACTTTTTAAGAAAAATATTTACTTTATCTCATGAATCGCTCAAATTTTTTATTAATTGTAATTTTAATAGTACTACAGACTTTTTATAGGCGTCTTTTAAGAATATTTTTTTGTCCAAAATATCCTTGTAAACGATTACCAGTCGCATCCATAAGAGATTTAGACTAAATGTTTTTCAATGATACGCCACTGGTTCTAGAACTAAAAATTAAATAAAAAATAGAACTGGAAACTTTCTGTTACGATTTTTTTAACTAACAATATCTTTTAAACAATTTGCTATAGTTTTATGTTGGATTATTCAGTTTTGGTACATTGTCTTATTGTTTTGCCATTACCATCGATAAACAAAAGTTGATACGGTCCGCATCGCCGTTTCAAACTAACCTCGAATCTCCGTGAAACAAATTCCACGTCACCGATCGGTCAACAAAAAAGAAACACGACAACTTTGGTCCGAACTTATCCGGAAAAACAACCCCCGACACAAATCCCTAACAGTGTTTAAGGAAAACCCTCGACCTTGCGACCCCAGAACGATTCTTCAGTCGCGTCGGCCGTCGACCATATACAGGACGACCTCAATCTAACTCGATAAACTAACACTGATGATGTTATATCCAACTCCCATGCATTGTCTAATCCAAAACTGCTTTTTTTGAAGGGTCAAAATGTCCACATAGTTTTTTGATTACATATTTTGGGACTGACTTTGTTATCTTTATCATTCAAATTCAAAACGTGAAAATTTCCTTTATTTGCGATTCTTGTTTTGAGAGGGTGCTATATAAATGACTGAATGTGCTTTAAATTACAATAAAATTTCAGAAATTCTAGTTAATATACCCACAAGCAAAAATTCTTAGCGTCCGAATTAATGGCCATTAATGAACAAAAAGTATTCAGTTTAGGACTTAGGATATAACAACCATTCATTTTGCAAAAATCATACTTGATAAAATTTGTCTTTTCTATGACAAACGGAAGTACAAAAAAATGCCGGGCGTGCATATTTAAAATAAAAAACGCATTATTAACTTTCGTGGTCACCCGGTATATAAAACTTAAGGTACTCTTGTCCTTTAGAATCGTGGGAATCTCAGTAATGGATCTGAGTACATTAAATTACCTACTTTTACCAGAAATTATCACTAAATACCACTTAAACTATCACTAATTTTCATTTCTATATCTTATATGTGTTAACCTACATTTCCGAATCAAAACTCACATTTCTTTCTTGCAATACGATTTACAAAATAAATAAAAATGTCATAAACAAATCATAAATGTAATAACAATAATAACAAAATAAGAAATTAAACAGAGTCTAATAGCAAAAATCTAATTCTTGGTGAAATGGGATATTGAAAACCTGTTTTAATAACAAAAAATAAATAAATGTTGATATATTAAATCAAGAATAATACAGTCGGTAGAACACAAATTCAACAGTTAAAATCTCTGTCAAAATATAATTTATTAAGCTCAATTGCCAAAAAATATGTATTTATTTTATAGGCTTATAGGTTATTTTAGTTTAAAGAGAAAATATAGTTCTTATTTACTTTATCTCATCACCTGTTTTTGAACTTAAAAAACAACAACAACAAACAACTGTTTCAGTAGAACACAAGCTCCGAATATTTTTTCGGTATCGAAATTTATTTTGAACGACTTATTACCACAAAAGTTTTCCTAAATTACCTAGTATTGCCACGATAATTTCACTAATGACAAATACCGATTCCCACCACCATTATCAATCAAATATGCCAAAACGATGCCACAAATCAGATTGCTGGCAAAAAAGTTGTTTGTTAATAATATTCTCATGGACTTTTTAAATATATCATCCCTGATCTTATGGTACAGCACATTTTTCTGTTTCGGTAGAACCTGGATATTTTTCGACGTATCGTATCTTCAGAATCAGACATGTTTCAAACGACTTATTACTACAAAAGGTTTCCTCATTACCTCAAAAATTTTCCTAAATTTCCCAATATTACCACGGTAACATCAATAAAGGTCATTTTTGATATAAAATTCATTTTTTTTTATACATATTGGACATTGTACATATGAATTTATCTAGAATTTCCAGGGGAATCCAAAAATGGCAATAATGCACATAAAATAAGAAACCTGGTATTTGCCCCCGATGAACGGTACACCCTGTATAAAATCTAAATGGAACTATGCAACTTTTCTATTTAACTGAGTTAAATGATGACAAAATCATCGAAAAGTCTGGCGCCAAATGTATTTCTCTAAAAACATTAAAATCGAATACCCCAAAGCGACGCCCCCGAAGACCTCAATTATAACAATACACGAATAAACTCAGGCGCATAATACCACTGTTGAGGATTTTTTTCGGGTCAGTCACGACGCTGCCATCTCTCGATCAAAAGCCGAACCTGCGACTAGGTCTAATAGTTCGTCTATAAAACTCGGGGGGTACGTTTTTCTAGGCGCGGTTCAAACCCGGGCTCGCCCCGAGTTTAATAGCAAAATTTTCAACGTATCCGGGAATAATTAATCCGATCATTTTCACACAATGCCCTTTAAATTAACTCGGATCGCCCTTTTCGCATATTCATGAGCGTCGCGTCCCACTCGGTTAGTTAGTCGCGGAGAGTTAATTTCCCTCGTGGAACTGATTTCGACGCTTGATTACGTCTACCACGGTTTGAAGCGGCTCTGCCGGAAAAGAGTCGGGGAGGGGGGGGGGGGGGGTAAAGGGGGAGATTATGGTAATAACTCTCACGGAGTTATGGTCGGCGGTTGGTTTAACTTTCGTTATGACATTATATCCGAAATTGACGCCACGAGACCTCAAGGTTTACGAAGCCGACATGTAGATCACTGAAAGTATTTCCAGTTCTCAGACATTCGTCCAATCAATCGTCTTCCAACCTTATCTAAAGTTTTGGAGAAAGTCATTAATGTATAAATTTATGACTATGTTATTTCTAATCATATTGTCAATCTGGATTTTCTAAAGGTTTTAGTATATTAGTCTACTTTTAGACATCAACGATCACATTATTAGTTCTTTAGATAATGTTCTTGCGACTGCACTTATATCTTTAGATTACTCTAAAGCCTTTGATCGACTTGACCATAAACTTATGTGCGCCAAATTGATTTACTACGGCTTCGATGATGTTTCGACTGGATTTTTTGAAAACTACTTAGCTAACCGTTGACAATGTAAGTTCTGAATTTCTCCCTGTTTCATCAGGTGTACCGCAAGGTTCTGTCCTTGGACCTGTATTATTCTTAATTCATATTTCTAATATTTGTACATCCATCGAATATTTGAATTTGCATTCATTTGCTGATGACTCTCTGCTATTTTACTCCTTGGATCCTAAATTATTTGATATTGCAATCAATTTATATCAATTTGTATTTGAATAACTTATTTCTATATTCTTCCAGGCATAATCTTCAGATTCAGCTATTTTCTCCTAAACCTTACATTGAATAAGTACCCCAAATGTATTTATTAATTAATGGTGAACGTTTGAAAATTGTGAATTGTAATAAAAAGCTTGGTGTTATATTTGATTGTAGATTTAGATTCGTGGAATATGTTTCTTTGTTGGTGAAAAGGTCTTATTTGGTTTTGGGCCAGGCATAGAACTGTCCTTAATTTCAGTTCACGCAAACTTTTAGCTCAATCACTTGTCCTTTGGATCATGAACTATGGTTTAGCCCCCTATTAACCATGTCTTGATAGTATTAATAAATATAGATTGCAAAAAATTCAAAACAGCTGTTGCAGATTTATTTTCGCCTTGCATCAGTTTGATAGGACTTCCAACAAAATCCAGGAACAACTGGCTAAAAATTCACAATAGTTTCAAGTACTTTTTGGTGCCTACGGTGTTCCAAATTATTAGCACATCCAATCCGTCCTACTTACGACCTAAATTACCGTTTCGTCATGTTCAATCGGTGGCTTTAAGGCACCCGAACAGACTCCCACTGCCACAATATCGTTTATCTTTGTTCCTCAGATCATTTTCACATAAGGCTATTGTAATTTTTAATGGTATACCCGATTCGGTAAAATCACATTCAATAAAATTCTTTAAAAAATATTACAGGTTGAAACTGGTAACTTCTCAAATAATTTGATTCTCAATGTTATTCTTTTCATTTTTACTTTGCTCTTCTGTGATAGCAAAAAAGATTAATGAATTGCACATAAATAAAAAATATTTAGTCAATTTTCTATTATTTATTTCAAAAGCTACATTTCGGGAGTTATCGAATTCCACAGGAACACAGCAACGCTAGTCAGTTATCTAGAAGGCAACTACTGTTTTATACCATTTAGGGTTACAACCACATGTTGCTTTTTGCTAATTGGGTAATTTAATGCATTCATATATATATATATATATATATATATATATATATATATATATATATATATATATATATATATATATATATATATATATATATATATATATATATATATATATATATAGCGATATCAATCGATTATTCTAGAGAGATTTCGATAGTTTGATGATAATAAGTAGTAGTTACTGGAAGTATGGTGGTTACTTATGGTTAGTTAGTAGTTATTAATGAAATTATGGTCGTAATATTAAGCAATTTAAGGAAATTTTAATTATTAAAAATGTTGACGCAATTACCCTAACCAAAAACTAACCAAAACGTGTCGTGTCTCATAGTGAAGATAGAATTTCTACAGAACCTAGGTTCTGTAGAAATAGAAAAATCCATTAGGAGAGGGATAATATTTTGTAAAAATTCCAAATAAAATTATAAATTTTTAAAAATGTTTGGAAGCAACACCTACTGTTACCCACTATTACTGAGCTTTGTGGGCGGGCACTTTTGTTATTTTGTCACAAAAATTATGAACTGTCAATGAGTAGTGTGTTCACAGTGCGGAATATTAAATCAAAATTATTTGGATATTTTTTGGAGAAGTACTGAGTATTAACAAGAAACTCATTTTCTGTGCTCTCAATTCTTTTTTTTTTTGTTTTTGTCTTCAATTAAACCTATTTTTTCAAATCATATGGTAGTGTCCAAAAATAATGCGCAAGGTCATTCTAAAGTGTTTACCTTCATCTGTTTGACTGTGTTATTATATATTAATTTGTTGTTAAATAACCCTTATTTAATGTCATAATTGTTTAAGAAGTCGTATTGCTAGAAAGAAATGTTTTGAGTGTTGTTTCAATTACACCCATCTTTAATATGTTTGAACTTTGCTATTATTTTTGATCTTGTTGATGTTCTTCTTGTTATTATATTCAAAATGTAGGTTAATAAATAGTATTTTAAAAAGGTTTTCTCTACTTACTTGTCGCAATTTATTTCATAGAAGCAAGATCATTGCAATGACAATGGCAGTGAAAAATATTTAAGTGAATCGGTAATAGAGATCCGCTACTGACACCCTCTGAAAAGTTAACGGGGCTTCAAAAGAATTTCCGAATGAATACCAATTGCGGAGTACGGATGTGGGGCGATAAAGCATCTCCCAATAATTCAGTAACACTAGAAAGTGTTTGGTGCACTAAAAAATCTGTACACGGTCATATCAAATTATAAAATTCAAACAACTGTAGATTATTTAAGGCAAGGGCCATCTACTTCTTGAATAAATAAAGACATTGACTCGAAAGAAAAGTGCGGGAGCAAGCTTCGGCTGTCTAAAAGGAACTGAGTTGAACATATCCTTTGGTGACATCGAATAATTTATATAGACAAAAGTCATATCAAAGTAATAGGAAACTACAGCACATAATTTCCGGTAGATAGTCTCTATCTCTTGACGATGCTCGAATGTACCCATAGAACAAAAAGTATACATAACGCCATTACTCCGTTGAAGACCGCGCAAGATTAGCTAGCATTTGCTATGTCACACCAATACTAAGTGTCCACTTCATTCGACTATGCCACTGCAGCGCAATGTAGCCTGATAATAAGATATAAATGGACTGGTAATAAGCCATAGGACTGCTTTTGAGTAAAATGAAACTACCAGAGTGGAGGCAGTAGCTCTTCATGAAGATTTACCGACGTTTGTTGGGTAAGCTGCGAATGCGTCTAAGTACCAAGCAATTAAGAACTCTGATAAAAACCACTAACTAACTAACTGAACTAAAACCTCCATACTAGAGGCAGCAGCGGTTCCTGAAGATTTACAAGCAAATTAGTGGGCGAGCTGCGAATGAGAGTTACAAATGGGGCTTCCAAAGCATCGGTCATCATCTTTTTGACGCGACTAGAAATCAGCTCATCTCCCATTCAGTTTTTGTGTTTGGCTTATGATCTATATCTCCCATACGTATAAGCCGAAGGGATTTTCCGGAATCCGCGCGTTTGACGTATCCCATTTCGTGGGGGGATAAATGACAAAATCGAGCATTCCAAATATTCATACGGTCAACCCTCTCTCACTCATTGTCCCTCTCTTTCTAGCTCCCTGTCTCGCTCTCGCGCCGTCTCGTCCCGTTGTCGAGAGCGTATCTATATGCATATACGGACTGGCCGGTCCGCGTCGGAGCCCGGAAAATGGAAAATGGCTTTTCTTTGACACCTCGAAATTAGATTTTTTCGAAAAAAGAATAAAACGGACCGGCTAAGACTCGCCGCACGGTCGTCGTCGTGACCCGGGGCTTCTCTCGGATCTCCATAAACCCTCCCACGAAGAGATAGGCCAATCGGCTCCAAATATGAATACGAAATTTAGCGGCCGAATAGTTTCGTCGGCAGCGCGGACGGTCATCATTTTAAGCGGCCATTTACAACGTTGAGGTCGTAATGGAGGAAGCTTCCGGTTCCTCAGAGCGGGAGTTCCCAATTACCTCAATGACGTGCTGTAGAATACCACAAGTGATGTCTAGTACTAGCGCATAGTTATTTTTTAACCCCATCTCTGTTTCAATCGTCACCACGGCGTTTTAAGATAAGAAAAATTATGCTTCTATATAAGCTAACCAACCAAAAATTCTGATAGGTTTGCCAAACCAAGTTGCGGTCCAGGTATTGTATGTCGAGAGCACACACTGGGCTGGAAGTGACTCTCAGTGAATCAAACGCCTTGAACTAGAAGGTATGCTATACCATACATAGCAATCGGACCAAGAGCTTCTGCGTTGAACTCTTTCCACTTCCAGATTTTCTCAGGAAATCTTGTCGGTGCATATTTAGTTAATTTTATGAGGTGCTCGTAATTTTAAGGTGAAATTTACCACGTTGACGTTTCCAATTGCTTTGATAACGTACTATGGAGTACCCTAAGGAATGTTAAATACAAGATTTTAAATCCTGTCGACTACTCATATCTGTTTCAGTCTTCACCAAGAGCACTTCAAAGGTAAGTAGGATTTTCACATTCTCCATCTTTAATTAAACAGTTGACCACCCTTTTAAGACGTAGAAAGAGAAAATATGGTTTTATATTAGGAAGCTAACCAAGGCTCCCAGAAAGATTGGGGTGGGAGAGAGTTGTTGCAAACCGCAGCAGGATACTCTATATATTGTTCTGTCTCAGGTTGAAAGCTTTCATTGGACAGGAATAACTAGCATCTCTCAAGTAACAACTTTAAAACCAAGTACCCAAGATATCCTTAAATCAGCAGATGATGAATACTGCTAGAATACCCGCAACAGTTTATTTGTATGCGTTGTGAGTTGGCGCATTGTGAGATGGGAATCATGGGACTGGGACTAATGCCCTTACTCCTGCTCAACGAGAATACCGTTAGAATATGCCGAAACCTGTTGCTAGTATGCATGTGGAGGAGACCGATACGGAGCCGATTTATAAAAAGCAAACGAAATGTTGCGCGTCAATAGAACAACTCGATTATGTGGTTCGATATGGAAATAATTACCCATAAAAAGTTATTGCCCTTATAATTTCCAACCGGTCGTCTGTCCGAGAGTCGACCGAGTCCAAAAATAATTTATGGTTACAATAACTCAATCACGACTTTCGGTCGTCGCGTACCGGGTTGCTGGCAAAAAATTTAATTCTCAGAATTGGAAAAAAGTCCCTCGGACGAAAAAACCAATCGGAGCTGGGGGACAATATAAATATTTTGTTTATGCATCCGCCGTTAAAAATTATGTTGACAAGTAAACAAAGGCGAGATAAGACCCTGATACGCCGCGAGGCTAACCTCGCAAGTTATAGGTAACCTTTGCTGGGGCGAAGATCCACTCCATCCAGGTACGGACTCACGCGTTTCATGACGAAATCGCACGTCTACAATGAGGTTTGGTTTTAAGCACCCAATCCACGATGACCTTGGTCTGCCAAAGTTTGCAATCTTCTTGAGTCCATCATTAGTTCTCATCCCATAAGCTTAGTAGACCCTTACAAACTCTGAATAATGCAGATGTCTTGTAGCAGAATACATGGTTTCATGGCCGAGTCTACCATCTACCAACCACCATACCTATGACGTACCAGTGACTATCTCTTTCTTCTTCTCAAGGTTTGCTTAAATCCTAACAGTATTAAAGTATTAATATCATCATTGTTTAAATAGAATATAATGTACCGATTTTCAGGCAAATTTGTCTGTATCGGTAGGTATTGTGAGGTGTGCCGCACTTACAATCTGCTAGTTATCTCTTGAAATTATGGCCATAGAATACCACCGTGCTCCCTGAATTTCTTGTCCATTACATTGAGTAGCTCTCCAACATTGCTTTATTATTGCAGCATCCCAATATTTTAATGACAGAATACTGGTTAATCTTGCGGTATAGTTTAGTCAGGTTTGCCTTTTGTACATCTGCATCGTCTCTGGCCACTGGTCGCTGTTAGTAGATGCTGTGCGGAACACCAACTGTGTTTTGTTTTTGTCTAGACACGTGCTCTACAGTATACGTGCTTATCCGGTGACATTCCTTGGTAATTCATCAGCATTTTAATCACAGAACACTATCATAAATAAAAATTTTCTTTGAGTCTTTCCGCTCAGTTTTGTCAGCTTTGCCTTTTGTACATATGCTTCACTTCCGGTAACTTGTAGGTATATCAGCTCATCTCAGCTGTTCGGAACACCACCAATAGAGGTTGATATCTCTTACTGATTCGTCATCATCCTGATGATTGCTATTGCTCGTTTGGCACAATTTTACGGCCTCTGCCTTATGTAAATATTCACCTTTGTTAGCAACCTTGTGGATAGATTATATGCGCTTCTCTGGTGATATTTCTTGATAATCTGTCAGCATTTTAGTTTCAAAATACCAGTGTTCGACTCAGTTTCGCCAACTTTGTCTTTGGCGTCATCTCTAGCAATGTTGTTGGTATCAGTAGATGATCTCGACATCTCCTGAGGATTTTCAGCACAATTTTACCAACTTCATTTTGTATAGATATTTTCAGGCTACTTGGTACAGTATATATTCTTATCGGGTGATATTTCTTGCCATCTGTCAGCTTTTTATCCGGAGAATACCACCAAAAATAATGATTTTCGGTGGTTCGTGTTACACAGTTTCGCCAGCTTTGTCTGCTGTACATCATGCATCGTCTCTAGCAAATTGTCGGTATAGACGCTTTGTAGAATACCACCAAAAGAGGTAAATATCCATTGCTGATTTGTCATCATGAAAATGATTCTCAATGACACACTCGGTAGAATTTTACCAACTTTGGTTTGTGTAGACAAGTGCTCTACAGTACACGCGCTTATGCGGTGATATTTCTTCGTAATTCATCAACATCAGATTTCCTTTGACTCTTTTCACTTACTCTTTGCCTTTTGTGCGTGTGCATCACCTTCGACAACTTTTAGCTGAGCTCTACGGAGCACCACCAATAGAGGATGATTTTCTTTGACCCACTCGCCATAATTTTACGAATTTGGTTTTATGTTGATCCTCACCTTTGATAATAGGCGTACAATCAATTTGGTTAATATTTCCTGGTCATCATTTATTCTTTTAGCGACAAAAGACCACCATAATTAATAACTTTCCAGCTTCTGTAGATCAGCGCCATTAGCGATTTGCCGGTGTTGGTAGATGTTTCTGCGGATTCCGCCCCTGTCCGGCGACATCTCCCGGTCATCTGTCGTCAGTCGTACTACAGACCGGACGTCTTTTTGGTCGCGTTTTCGCGTTCGCCGCTCGCATAAATGCTTAATCAAATTTTTCTGGTATTCTGTAAGCTGTCGTTAGGAGAATGCCGTTATTTATGCCTTCGTTCGGATTTGAGCCTGCCGGTCAGCGCGCTGCCTCACGATATGGAATCTCGCCAAGTGTTTAAAGTATTGTTTGCTCAATATAAAATCCGACGTCATTTTTATGCATTCCGCGCGCTCGCGGTTGAGATGCATATCGGCGCGGTCGGTCGCCCTGTCGAGGCAGCCGGCGAAGTGTGAAATCGCCTCTAAAAGTAAACAATTATGGCGGCGATTTACGTACAGTGTGTCCCATTGTCGATGGTTTTAAGTCGCACCTCCATTATCAATAAAGCTAGACTATTACGGCTTTCCTCACTACTTTTCATAGAAAAGTGGCATAAATAGAAATATTTAGGAATTAATATTGTTTGGCATGGGTTTATAAAAAAACTAATTTCTTGTGTGGTCATTGTCTGCAGAACTAATAAGGATGATTTAGGCAAAGAGTAGTTGCAGTTTTGTAAGCTTTACTCAAAACAATTTTTGGTTTTACAAAAAAAAACACAAATTTTCATCGATTTTTTAAAATGCTCCTAGCTGTCTAAATATTAATTGTAGCAGACAATGATAAATACAAAAGTTTTAGTAAATTTTATCCTTAATTAAATTTATATTCTAAATAAAATTTTTGACATATTAAAAAAACCTTTTCTTTAAGTGGAATTCTTATTAATTAATTAAATGGATGATTTTATTACGAAATAGCATATGATAAGGTTATTTTGGAGAATAAGTAAATAATTAAATACCCAAATAAAATAAATAAAAATCCACCTTACACCGAGTGAGATGAAAATCCTGCAACTGCCAAATATTGCCTGCAATATTTTGTATGTTTTGCTCCCCTATATATTTATAAAGCAACGTAATGCGCCACGCTGTACAAGGTGTGTTCAAAAAGTAAAGTGGCTTTTAAGTTTTATCAAAAGCATTTATTTATTCATCAAAAGTAATATTTTCCCCTTCAAAATAATCCCCCAGATTGTGAAAATGTTGCTTCCAATCCTCGAAGCACTTCTGGTAAGCACTTCTTTTTATGTCCTCAAGCGTTCCAAAACTCCTTCCTTTCATGCGTTTCTTGATCTGGTTTTGTTTTGAGCCAAAAAGTTAGACACAAGCAACAACAGTGGGTAGATGCATTAACTTTTTCTTCCTATTGCTTCTCGCAAACGGCGCATAACTTGAACTTTATGGATTGTACGACCTTGTGGTAAGAACTCTTGATGTACTAGGCATTGACGCGTTTTACTCGGTCTTGGCGATTCTAGGGGTCTTCCATTGAGACTGCTGTGCTTTGGTTAGTTGATTCGTCACCAGTTATGACCTTTTTGAGCAATTAGGATCATCATTAACGTCATTTAACAGCTCTTGAGCGATGCCCCTGTGAACATGAGTTAGGGAGATATGTACAACAACAAAAATATCGAAGTTCGAATGTGCGTAGCCCGTATAATTACAAAAGTCAACTTATTTTTTGCAACATACCTCGTAAGTTGCTCTGTGTTTTACCCCACAGTTTTCAATTTAATTTCTATTGTTCCTATTTATTTATCCTTGTATTGCGACTCTCTCGAAATTACATTAAAATAAGTTATTTTTTGAAAAGAGAATTACTACTGATTTGCAAATACAATTTTATGCAGGTCCAGTTTAGATATGAAATGAAATAAGAAAGCAATGAGAATTATTACTCAGCAAGTCGAAACTGTATCAAAAATATGTATTAGCAAAAGAAACATGTAAACAACCCGTGGAAAACTTTTCTACGCGAAGAATATATTTTAACGATAAAAAACCCCTCGTAGCTCAAGTAAAAACGCACGTCATGTATTAACATGGGTTTTCATATTTCACCTTATCTTACAGGACATGTTTACTTGTTTTCGCAATTTCTGCCAAAAATAAAGAAATCCATTACTGGTTAATACGTTTAAACAATATATATAGAATATGTGCTCATAAATTGAAAACAAGGAGGATGTTGATATTTTTAAAGAAGTTATTTTAGTGGTTTGCAAGTTAACTAAAACTTATAATCACCATTTCCATTAAATAAATTTATAGAATGCTTTGTTGGTTTTTTTAGGGTACGTTATCATTTTGCTCATTGGCATACATTTTTACAAATTAATATTATTATTATTCCCACAAATTATTATTATGTTGTCAAACATTATTTTGGTTTAAATACACGTATAAAATAAAGTTTATATTAAAACACCTTCGAAAAAGGAGCATGCAAATTAAAACCCATTATTAAATTTACGATATAACGAAACTAACAGTTTTAGTTAGTCATATAATGAAATTAACATATTTTATTTATATCATAACGGTGTGTTTAAAAATCAAAATCAGATCATCTAATAAATAAACACTTCACTTTCAAAAATAAGGTAAAAATATTAATAAATATAAACATAAATATAATAATAAAAATAACGTTTATTATTTCTTTATGTTCAGAAAATACGTCGGTGTGTCAGATTCTTGCGAAAGGCAAGTTCTGTTCTAGCTACACGATGACAGTACTTAACTAGTTAAACAAAATAACCTTAAAATCATCAATATATGGAAGTTTTAGTCAATAATCTGAACAGCTACCACGGACAAACAGACAATAATCTATAGAATAGAGAGCCGACATGTTTAAATAAATATATAATTATTTGCTAATTTGCAATGAATTAAATTTCTCGACAAATGGTTCTAAATATTTGTAAATTAACAAAAATAATCACGGAAGGAGCAGATATTCAGCTTATAAAACCATGTATTATATTTTTTAAAAGGATGTCAACAGAACAATAAGCCGACGTCATCTTTTTTATTTAGAATATTTAGTTAATTAATCAATCAAACACATAATCATTTTTAGTTCACCGATAAAAAACCTAATAACTTGTCACATAGTATTAATATTGATACGTCTGATAAGATATTACACGCGTGTTTGATTTTTTGCTTATTCTTTGAATTGACCTTTGATGGGTAATTGCTACAGTTAATGACAATAATAATTAATTCAAATGCAAAACATGAATAGCAATGTAGAATTGGTGTTTCCAGAGTGTTTAGATTTAACAGATTAAGAACAGCATCGTAATACAGAAAAATGAAACCATTGCTCGGTCGTATATTCCAATATGGCGCGGACAGAAAGGCACAGTAAAATATTTCGCATATAGGCCAAGATAAATCCGCACTCAATCAGTTGACAAAACCTAAACTATATCATTTTGCTTAGATCAGAGTGTATGTAAAAAAAATGGTGTTTTTAATCATAACTAAAAGCTTTACTGGTGTAAATGATACACGAGAACTTCAGATGTAGGTTTATTGCACTTACTATCCTTAAAAGAATGTAATTTATTTCATCTGCAAAATGTGTAGCTTAAAATAAATAATAAAAATAATAAATAGTTCCAAAAATTTTGCAAAACATTCAATTTTTTTTGTTTTAATCGAATACTTGTTTTATCAAACTTTTTGTAGATTTACATTGCGGTACGTCATCATGCGCATGAACCTATAAATTTTATCGTAATATTTACTGTCGGTTGTCAATAATTTATTAGTTTTTTTTTTCAAAGAAACTTCCACAGGCTACTGTAATGCTTTTTACAAAACTTCTGGATTCCTCCTGCGTCTGTTTTTGCTTAGTCGGAATTGCTGACGTTTCGCCAATCATCCTGTTGGCTGCTTCAGTTACAGTCAAGCTTTGAAGAAGCCAAGAGGACGATTGGCGAAACGTCAGCAATTTCGACTAAGCAAAAACAGACGCAGGAGGAATCCAGAAGTTTTGTAAAAAGTTTCGTAAGTTTGCGAATTTAATTGCAAATGGCATAATATGTTTTTCATATATAGACGACAAACGGCAATACTCTTATATATGTTATGTGTTTTGTTAAAATGAATATCTGGGTTACCATATTTCATAATATGTTTAGCTTTGTCACTATCAACAATTTGTATGCATATTAAACGTAATAATAATAATAATTAACTCTTACTGTCCATCTTTGAAATAATTTATTTTCCAAAGTAACATAGTGCATAAATTATTTTCTAGAAATTTACAATTTGAACACCTACGAGTACAACTAGAAATATTATGGAAATCTGTTGACCACCTTGACAAAGGTGGCATTTAATCTGAATCTTGAAGTTTCGATAACAACTATTTAAAAAATTAAGAATCAGGTAGACACCGCTTCATATGATTAAACAAGAATCCTTTTAAAAATATTTGATAAAGTTGAGGTAGATGAGTTACACACAAACATTTTCCATTTATTTATATAAAAATACGAACCCGATAAGAAAATCTTTTTTAAATATTTTGCTTTTAATTTTGCAGTGGTAAGGAGATATTCGCTGTCTAAGCTTTGGTTATGAGTAACGGAAGTTTTCTTCGAAAGGATGACTTATTTTTTTTTTTTTTTGAGCAAGTAGCACTAATTTTACTATAGAGTACAAAAAATAAGAGAGATCTTTCAAATTGCCGAAGGGTGTTTAAAAGTGCCCCATGTAAATTTTTCAGTTTTTTAATATTCCTTTTTTTTATTGACTGAAAATGTCTGTTGTATTTAGAACGTTCGGTAAATAAAAAACAATCAAGGATGTGAATTTCTTTAAAGCTGACAAATAGAAAATTTTTTTATTTGACTGTGTTAACATACAAAGTATATTTAGAGCAAATCCAAATAAAAAAAATCTATTGGGTTGTTCGGAAAGTCATTTCGTTTTTTTTGGGGAACATGAAAGACAGTTTTCGTATAATGAATAAATATTTTATTAAATTATATATTGGCCATTCTGGTCCAACACCTTTTGCCATATTTCTGGCAGTAACATAATTCCCCTCTCATAAAAGTTTTGGTCCTTGCTGGCAAAAAACTGGTTCAGGTGGTTTTTGACATCTTCATTTGAGGTAAAGGTTTTGCCATCCAAAAAATTTTGCGGGGACCGGAACAAATAGTAGTCGGAAGGCGCCAGATCTGGAGAATATGGTGGATGTTGCAGTACGTCCCATTCAAGCTGTAAAAGTTTTTGGCGAGTGACCAAACTTGTGTGAGGTCTCGCATTATCCTGGTGGAACACTACACCCTTCCTGTTGATTAATTCGGGCCTCTTCTCTTTAAGTGAATCATTCAATTTGTCCAGTTGATGACAATAGATTTCTGAATTAATCGTTGTATTGTCCTTCAAAAGCTCAAAAAAAACGATTCCTTTGACATCCCACCAAACGGAGAGCATTACCTTTTTTTGGTGAATGTTGGCTTTTGACACGCTTTGAGCCGGTTCATCTTTTCTGCTCCATGACCTCTTGCGTTTAACATTGTTGTATACAACCCATTTTTCATCCCCAGTAATAATCCACTTCAAAAATGGATCATTTTCTTGACGTTTGAGGAGCGAATCACACACGTCAACGCGACGACACAAATTTCGCTCCGTAAGGACAGGGGGCACCCACACATCGAGCTTCGAGGTTAAGCCCATGCCTTTCAAATGGCCATAAACAGTCGAATTCGACAAATTTAATCTCTCACCGATCTCTCGTGTGGTTATTCGCCGATTTGCATCAACTAATGCCTTTATCGCATCTTTGTCAGCTTCGACCGGCCTTCCAGACCGTGGTGCATCTTCGACATCAAAATTGCCGGATCGAAATTTTGCAAACCAGTTCTGGCACTGGCGTACTGTTAACACGCCTTCTCCATACACATGCGTCAATTTTTTTCTCGCTTGGACAGCATTTTTACCTTTTCTGAAGTAAAAAAGTAAAATATGACGAAAATGCTGCTTATTGCTCTCCATATTTAAAAGGGCACCAACCAAAAACTACTGCGTAGAATTAATAGAACTTTTTCACACACAAGCCTTGCAATATCAGCTCTCAAGACATGTAATGGTTATGCGGCTTAAGTGTGAAGTTGGTTTCGAAAAAACGTAATTAAGTCCTCTGATGGGAAAAAACGAAATGACTTTCCGAACAACCTTATATAATGTCAAAGATATCATTAATATAAATACAATAATATTCATATTTCATTATTGCCAAAAATTGCGTTTTCTATCAGAAAGATGAAACGATATTACACCAAGTAGAATGGGTTTCAGATGTTAAAAAAATCTACTTAGAACAGAGCATACCCTACCCTCCCTGACAGCCCCAAAATATGCCCAATATACGCAATAGTCACTGGGTGGTAGAACGTTCTTTTCTAAACAAAACTGATTTGGATTTATCCAATTATAAGACCAGTGACGAAGAAGAATATAAAGAACAAGAAAATCAAGAACAAGAAAATGAAGAAAAAGAAAATGAAATGAAAAAGAAACCTATTATAGATTGTATGATACGATGGCACAGCACCCATGATATGTTGGAAATGCTTTTGTAGAGACATGGCCGGAAGCATTGCAAAAGCTGTATTTAAGCCAAAATGATTGGTCAGTAATGTTTTAATCAACGCACTTGTTAGCTGGAGATTTTTATTCTACCTGGCTGAAGTGCAAAATGGAAACAGTACATTTTTTAGGCGATTTCCAACAATTTTAGTGGAATCCCTAAACGAAAGGAAAAAAGCACTATTTAATCAAGATGTGATTATGTATGGAATGCTCTAAAAACTATAAATGAAAGTAACAATGTCGTTGAAGTCATCTCTAGAGTCAACTTCAACAGAAGAAGATGAAATAGAGCAATTTTTAAAACAAAAAGAAAATATTTCTTCAAAATCTCATAATATAGCACATATTCGTTAGTTGTTAGATCGTTATTATGAAGAACCGCGCGAAAAGCGAGATACGTCTGTCTTAAAATATTGGGCAGCAACAGAAACGTCATCAAATGAATTGTTTAACGCTGCAAAACAAATTATTGCTTTACCTATGACACAAGTGAATGTTGAAATATATTTTAAATTGTCAAAGGTTGAATTTAAAAGAAAATTTATTGGAAGATGTCTTGCTTCTTAGATCAAATAGTTACAATTAATTTCTATATATATTCATATACACTAAAATTAATAATTATCCTGTGATTTACTTCAGAATATATCTTTAGTTTAATTAACTAAAATTTTTATTTATTTTAGAATGAGGAATTATTTATATGTATTTTTGCTATAGAATAAATATATTAACAATTTTTTTCTCTTATTTTTAATAATAATAATTAATTTATTTACAAATAAAAGCAAGGTCAGAGAGAAACGAAACAAATATTAATATTTAAAATATAAAGCAAAAAAAACACAAAAAAAAACTGTTACTGCCATACCACTAAACTGCATGGTGCATAGTGCATGGTTTTCAAGTAACTAAATTTAATGGGAGTAAATGAAACTAAAACAGACTCGTGCCTCTCCAATACAGAAACGGTCCCAAATAATTCATTCAAAATTCAAGTTTTTAATATTTATAAAAAGCAAAAATGCCATCATTAAATATGCAAATGATTATTCGTCAAATACAAAAAAATAAATAAAAGAAAGCATGTTGAAATACTTTTATTACGAAAAATATAAAAAAAAAACGAACGAAAATATAAAAACGAATCGAAACGTACAAAATACTTTTCGCTTTTAGTCCATGCTTTCTGGTGATGAAACATGGATACATTCCAACACTTAAGTGATAAAAGAAGAATCAAAATAGTCGATTTGGAAAAGGCAACAACGATAAGTATTGAGCGTCATTGTTGAAACGGCTGAGCAATGATATCAAGGAAAAACATCCTCATCTGAAAAAGAAAAATATATTGTTTTATCAAGACAAGGCACTGGTGCAGTTGCTATGGCCAAAATTATGGAATTAAAGTCACAATTATTCCAACATCCACCGTGTTCACCACTGACTATTTAATGTTTTCAGACTAGAATAAATTGAAAATTGGAGAACGCTTAGTAGAATGTGTAGAGTTGAAAGAAGATTATGCAGAATTTTTTTTAATCCAAAAAAATGTTTTTCTACTTCTCTCAACAGACATATTAAACGACCCTCGTAATGCAATATAGCAGAAAATTTAATGGAGTGATACAGTCAGAAAAAAGTGCTAGATTTGAAAAATTGTTTGATAACTGTAAAAAAAAAATTGCTCAGAAAAGTGAGTTTGCCTTAAGTTAGGAACATTGATTAGTAGATTTTAATTTTCCATTCGAAGTCCGTTGTAACGGAGGTTCTGCGAGGTCTTCAAATGGGACAACTTTCCACCTCGATGTCATTTCAACACCTGCCCGCTATATAAAACTGTATCAACAATTAAAATAACGACAAAAGTAAAGCACGAAAGACCAATAAAAACGGCACCTGTTCAGTTAAGAAATTCCAAGAAACCAGCTTTAAAAAATATTCCGAGTCCTCTTTTTTTTTGTTGCCCGTTTCGTCTATTTAATTCGGGAGTTTCTTTGCCGGGACACGCGCGGGTTCGCCAGGTCAACGAGGCCCCACCATCTGCGCGAAACATACCGGGTGTGCCACCAATCAATATCGTCAGCTATCCCGGATGTAAAACAACGCTAAGCTTCGGTTGGTTCACCCTGTAGGCTAGCGCCGATGATGTTTCTGGCTATGCGTTGACTGTTTACGCAATGGTCGCTTAAGATGGACGCGATAAGTTGCCTGGTGCGTTAAAACACAGGGCGTTTCAGAAATTGGTACGAAGTTTATAGCAAAGACTGCTTTTTTTATTAATTAACTCAAGTCCCCTATGACCGACATATGAGCATGCCCAATTTCTTTCCCAGATAGCAAACAATATCCACAGTATATCCGATCAATGTCCCATTTAAGACGATTCGCCAAAATATCACTCGGCATTTTCAGAGGCCGCGCATCCATGTCACTCGTATGTGTCCGCACTTTTAAGCGCTCCGAAAACACTTCGAACACTGGTGTTTTCGGAGCGCGAGCATTGAAGATGCCAAGTGAGATTTTGGCGAAACGTCTGCAGGATTCCAGTCGGATGCAGGATTTGCAGGATTCCAGTCGGAGTTCAACGAGCGAACGGATGATATCCCGGAATATAGTCATCACATTTTTCCATCCGTGATATATATATATATATATATATATATATATATATATATATATATATATATATATATATATATATATATATATATATATATATATATATATATATATGTAAAATACATCATAGGGATATCCTCTGGATGGATAACGTCATATTGGGAACATTAGAATAGAAATGAAAAATTTTTGTTTTCGAATATAAAAAGTTTTCGAAGTATAAGCAATAAAACGTTTTTTGATTTTACCGGTTAGCTTTATTTTATGTTTTTCAAGGTTGCTAATTTTTTGTGTTTGTTATTTTTTATTTTCATTTTGATATAAATGCTTATATATTATAATTAAATTAACAATAACATAAAATCGTTGATAATAAAAACAGGTATTATTTTGTAAGCAATTGCGTCTAGGGCTAAATGGATAAAATATTTACAATATTAAAAACAGTCTTTATTTTATTAATCTATATAATAAAAATGCACACATCATATGTTCCTAACGAACGAATCCCATTAACATTTACATACCTCTTGTGCAAATATTATTATCTCAAAGGTTTGTTGACGAAAGTCTCAATTCAAAAAGATTGTACCCGAAACAATGGACAACGTTTTAGGCGGGTTTCACACCGTTTTCATCTTCTTCTTTCGCATCGACGACGTCATCTTTGTGTTCCTCCTCCTCATCATCCCCTTCGTCTATAACCAACGGAGGTACCTCAATCAAAAACGCCTCTTCGCTGAGCTCCACGAACGGCTCGACCACCTCCACTACTTTCAGCTTTTTCAACCGCTGCCTCGCGATCTCCGCCAACTTGTCCACCAGAGGCGGCACCGTCAAAGATGTAGCGTTGACCGCCGTATTGTTGAGGTTAGGATCTCGTGCGCCTGCTACGTAATAAAAAAAATGAAGGATCGTTAAACTGCAAAGAAAAATTAGATAAATATGATCTTCGAGTCACTCACCGTCAGCTTTTTCGCTGAAAGTGATCGCCAAAGCGACGACGAGAATTCCGTAAATCATTTCGTGGCACCTGAGATGGCAGCCAAAATGCAACACGAGCCACGTTCGAGTATACAACCATAGCCGCTGATAACAATAAACCTATTTACTTTGGGGAACGCGCAGTAGTGGGAAAAGTTGTTTTATCACTGCGAAACACGAATACGGATTAGTCAGCAAAATCAATTTTCCGAGTTGATTAAAACTTAATCCGCAATACGATCGATGCCGAACGAATGATTGGCCAACCTTTAAATGCAGAATTTTTCACACCTTCCACTGAAGTTTTTTAAGAGAATAGCTTCAAAATAATTTTTACAATTTCCAGTCACTGTCACTTTAGTCACTTTTTTTTCCTTGAACCTCTAGGTCTAGGAGTTTTCCAAATATGGCAAGCTCAATATTAAAATATTCTAGAACTCTTGCCTGTTGCACCAGACAACTTTGCACGTTGGACAATGACATTTACGCGGAGTAGAAAAAATTTCAAAGTGAAAGTAAATTTTGTCTTAGGAGATGATTTTTTTTATTAAGCCTTACATTGCGGCTATGTGCTTAACAATACATGTGGGCAACTATCTCACAATATCATAAGAAATCATGGAAAAAAGCAATTCGTTCTGATACCACACTGGACGGGAAATGAAGCCGTCCACCATCCAAAAAGAAAGCAAACAAAATGGTCATTACTATCATAAACAGCAACTTTGCTGACCTAATAAAGTTTTTTATGTGTAAAAAACACTAAGTAATTGGACAGAACTTATTGCCTCCGACTGCCAGCAAGGGTATAATTCCACATCCACAGTATCATCAGTCTAATGAGCCATCTTTAAAAACATTCCGAAAGGGTTTCACGATACTCCGGGGACAAGAAAAGCTCTCTTTGCAATTCATGTTTTGTTTCAGCGCTGCAGATATGTCAATTGCCATGTGTATGCCTTGAGATAAGCACCACAAATTCGTCCACCTTTTGAGGACGGCAGACCTAGAGGAGAACGATCTCCGCATAATAAATATCATCTATTACAATTAAACGGCACTGCTGGGGCATCTGGTGAATATGTTGTTTTGGCTGACAGCTCTGAAGGCCTCCAGCCTTTGATTTTACGTATAACGGAGACCAGTGAAGAGATTCCATAGACCCTTTTCAAAATATACCTGATGCTGGTGGACCGATGGAGAGATATCTGAATATGGAAAATCAGTAAGGAATACGTATGTCCCGGTCAGTGGTTGGTGAGAAATAAAAGAGTCGTCCCTGGAAAGCAATGGGACCACTTAATCGAGTTAAACATGGAATAGAGACAATCACAATCTAAAACTGACGACCAAGATTCGATTACCAAGGTATTACGTATTTACAGTGCTCCTTTGCGGAGTAGAATTCTGCTGCTGTCTGCAGCATCCATGAAGAAACTGACGGCTTTCTAAAGGTGATGCTACCGAAAAGTACCAATAACCTCCTCGATGAACAGGATCATCAACAACCCTTATATAGAATATGCAGGTCACGTGGTGCGCAGTGAACATCGGTAAGGTCTTTTACAGTTGATCCTGTACATCCGGGGAAAACGGGGTCCAGGCAAAAGTAGAATCCTGTGGCTTCACAATCTAATAAAATGCTTCCAAGCAACAACAACAGGTATGGTGAGAAAAGCAGCAAATAAAGACTATCTGAAAAAGAAGATGTTTCTCCTCATTTTGTGAATAAATTTTCGCGTCTCCTTTGGACTTAACGACTTTGGAACAAACCTATGTTAACGTCCAACGATTGGAACGTCGCTTGTCGGGAATTCCTCACGCGACGAATACGGCGGAAAAAAACGCTCTCGCTTCGTATGTTATCGTCGCAGTCGGCCGATTATCGTTTAGTGTTGAGTCGAAGCAATGCCTGTCTTTTTATCTTATCTATGGTCGGAATCTAGAATTTCACGGTCCGATGGTTGAGGGCGACTATCGTTCGAAAATTAATCGCCTCCTAAAAGGACGTTTCCGGCTACTTGGTTTTCGGAGAGAGATCCACGAGCCGTTTGTTTTATACTCCGGCAATGGTTTAAATTAATTTGGGGCCCATTCCCGCCAACCCGCAGCCATTAAAGTTACAATAATCAGGCAACGACTAAATTTTAGGAAGGGGCTGAGTGACGTATATAAGGTTCAGTATGGTTCCGTATGACGAATTGTGGTCGGAAAAATTTTAGAACAAACTTTTCATTGCACAAAAGTACTGCAAATAGTTAGATCCATATATAGAAATTAGAAAATAGAACAACAAAAATAAATGAATATTCTTAACTTATATTTTCTTATTATTTTCGTTTTCTTCTCTTATCCTCTGCCTCTCCTGTGTCTACAATAACAAAGTATATCTTAAATAACTGCTCTATTAATTACGATGCTCTATATTTGATCACTGCAAATAGTTAGATCCATAGATAGAAATTAGAAAATAGAACAACAAAAATAAATTAATATTCTTAACTTATATTTTCTTATTATTTTCGTTTTCTTCTCTTATCCTCTGCCTCTCCCGTGTCTACAATAACAAAGTATATCTTAAATAACTGCTCTATTAATTACGATGCTCTATATTTGATCACAGAGTCGTAGTTCATTGTTGTTTAACACAAACGCACAAAATTTAATGAACGACCAGACTGAAAACCTCCTTATGTTTTGAATTGCAGGTCAGATTGACCTGAAATATTTCGAAGATTACCATTTATTTCCAAAATTTTGTAATTTTGTAATTTTTTTAATGTATTGCTGCCTTTTTTCAATATGTAGTTTTTATTTGGTTCGCTCTAAATTTTAAACTAACCAATCGGAAGAGTAACTCATTACACCTATGTAGGTACCACTTTAAATGAGCAATGGCACCATTCTATACAAATAAAAGGCTGCACAGAAAAAGCAAAAGTATCTTTTATTAGAGAAGGAAATCTACTTAAAGACTAGTTTACTAAGTAAAAACGTTCACTGACAAACCAAATTAAGACTATTTAAGGGAAACGTGGCGGAAAGTGCTCTTGTAGGTGCCAAGTTCTGGATACTAACGGAAGCGTCAATCGATAAACTTGAAGATTTCTAGAAGTGGATATACAGAAGAATTCTTAGAACTTCCTGGGTTGACCACGTACCAACAAGAAAGTTTTGAAAATTCTTCAAGAAGAGACCGAAATACATATGGAGATTATTTCAAATCGGAAACTAGAATATTGCTTCAATTGATACTCCTGGGAAAGATTTGTGACAAAAGAGGTCCTGGGAAGCGCAAAATTTTGTGGTTGAAAAGCCTTAAAACAAGGTTTTCTCCTTCTAGGTGAGTATCATTTAGAGCAGCAGTGGCCTTTTGTTTCATCTCAGACTCTCGTAATTTCTTCTTAGCATATTCTCCTACCAAAACAATCATTCAACTTATTCTAACTTAATAATTAAAATTAACAAAATATATATACTATAAATATTTAAACTACTTTTAACCCAGTTTTGACTCCATTTATTTATATTTTTTTAGTTATAGTTTTTATATTACAACCTTAGCTGAAGCTTCCTTGCTTGAATCGAGATATCTTGACATAAAATTGTATATAAAAAAAAGATTTTATCTTAAATTAGCGTGGAAGGTTGTCATTTTGCTCTTGAGTTTAGAACTCCAGTTCAACCCCGTTTCCTCAAACATTCTTGACACCATTTTGAAGTTGGATATAGCTAGGTGAGCGTCACGTTGTCCGAATCAGGCACCTAAATTTAGGTACCAACCAGAGTAACTTAGGTACGACTTTAGTGATTTAGCAAATGAAAGTCTTTCTTAATCTAAATTTGGCGCAATTTTTTCGATGGCCGCTCGCCGAACTTAATCATCTGGTTCATATTAATATGTTAATCGGATACCGAGATTCGACACCTCAGGAGCCGCAGACGTCATATCGCATTTGAAACAGTCGGAATATAATCCTGCTCGTTGACTCATTCCAAATCGAACTAATTAGACAGGGATTGGTGGCGCGACGTGGATGTAATACGAAACCAGCAGGCAAATTCGTTTCGACGAAACGACCGCATGTAATCTGGCGATTATTCTATTTGAATTTAAATTCTAATTCACACGCAAAGATTAACGTAAATATTAGCTTCGGTTCATCTGGTAGATCTTTTTTGGAACTACCACAATTGAGTATAACGTTAAACCTTGTGCTATAGAAAATGATTTTTATCTTACATCTCTCTTTTAGAGAAGAAGTTTCAATATTGAGGTTGTACAGAACATTTTAGAGTTAACGCTTGTGGACAGAGCTTTTAAACATTCAAAAAAGCAATTAGAGTTAGAGCCTTTAGAACTAAAGCATTTAGAGGTTCAGCTTTTAGAGCCTTTGCTGGTTACAAGAGAAAAGTGAGAAGTAAGTGAGAATCACCGTGTAGAGTTGCTTCAGGCTTGAAAGATCGCATGTAATCTGCCGATTATTCTATTTGAATTTAAGTTCTAATTCACCAGCAAAGATTAACGCGAATATTAACTTCGGTTCATCATTTCCAGTGACGCACCTGTTGCGTCACCGACTTTTCTAGGGCAAAACTTTTGAGCCAGGCCGATGACGCAACCCATGTGTCATGTCAAAATGTCAATGAAATCTGTCAATCTGACATCTGAAAATATAAAGAAATATTTTTAAAGAGTCTTTCTGACACATCACAAAATAGCTTCTCGGTTTTAGGGGGTGTTCATCAAATTTTTAGCGCCAGTGAATGTGTTAAGTCTAATGAGAGTGGCTATGGAGAGAGTCACAGTAGATCGTTTGCATAGCAGTTAATATAGAATCTTGACACATGGGGGGGGGGGGGGGGGGAACTTTCACAAAGCTTCTAACTGAAAAAGTTTTTTAAGCTGGACAATGTGTTGCTCTTAGAGATGATAAAATAAAACAAAAGTGAGGAGTGAAGGAAGGTGAATTTTCCATCGCCACAATGGAGCCGAATCGTGGTTACATTTAATATTGTGAAGTAGCATTTAGGAGGCGAACGAGAACCCTGATTGACTTGGCAAAAACGCTTCCATTTCGAAATTCCGCAGTTGGCACCTCGATAGCCGCTTAAAACAGCTCAGCAACCATATCTCTGAATTTACCCTTAACGAACTGCAAATTAGGGCAGCCATGGCGTAATTAACCAAAGGGCACCGTCAGTCAATCATAACATTTCGCCAGGAATTATTGTTCAAAGTTCAACGCGAATTACCATTTTGCATGGATAATTACCGCCGACTAGGCATCAAAGGGTTGACTGCTTTGTCAGGCCGCCGCCGCATAGGGACATTAGATATTGTACGTGTGTATGTGTATGGCTGGTATAAGGTTAATGGGATATATTCCGTTTAGTATGCAAAACGGGGTTGCAGGGGGAGGTCTAATTTTGCCCGGGATGCCGGTTATTATCATTCTTAATTTTGGAGTTGTGTGCGGGTTCGTCGGAAATTGCGCTTCGCTTGGAATGAAAGAGGAACTCAAAGCAGTTACAACTGTTAAAATTTAGGTTTTTATTTTATATAATTTTCGTTCAGTTATGGTGATAGCAATCACAGTGTATAAAAAAAAGTCCAGACTTTTATAGCGATACTTAAATTGATGTAATAATAATAATTATAATAATAAGAATAATCGTAGAAGAATAATTATAGTACAACCTATGTTTCCACTAGTATCAATTGTTAAATGAAATTAAAAATAATGTAAAATAAAATCCAAAAGTTTAAGTGCAATTCAATATAAAAAATATATATACTGAAAAATGTAGGAGTAACGAAAGATATGGAAATAAGATGGGAAACATGATCTGCTAATCTCGAGGAGTGATAAAATAAACTTATATTTACTTTATTGCTTTTATTATTTTATTTTTATTTAAATGCGGTCATAGTTAATAAAAAAAGTAAACTCAAGTCGTTACCATTGGTTGATGAATAATGAAATAAAACTACGAAAGCACCGAAGAAATACTTTGTGTCGGTGAAACCTTAATTCATTAAGTTTTTATAATAATTGAAAAATAAAAGAGAAACGAAAATAATTGTATTAACGCAAGATAGAAACCAAATGCATAAATAGTTTAAAATAAAAAAGAAAAAGTTATAATACAAGAGCAACAAAACACATGGTAATAAGAAGGAATAGAAGAGTGATGTCTGATATACAGTGTGTCCAACTTAAGAACTGTACACCCTTGTGAAATCTTTGCTTATGGATTGATGTTGGTAATTTTTTGTTGTTGGGTAGACCTCTGAGAAATGCACTAAAACCTTGTTTTGCTTATTGCTTCAACTTAAAGTCATAGCCAACTGAGACTATTTAACAAAAGAGAGAGAAGAGAGAAGTACTATTAGGCATTTAAAGAAATAATAAATTGGCAACGGATTCTTATTTAGGAGTACTTAGAACCGAACTATATCAATTTCTATAATGTTTCACCCCGCTTAAGGATATATGTCGTTGTAATATCTTTGATTATGGTTTGATTTTGATAACTTTGTTTTGTTGCACTCAAACCTCATGTTTCTTTTTAAATCAACCTAAAGTTCTTGTTCAGGACTACATAAAACCTAACTATACTAATTTCCATGAAGTTCCCTTAAGTATTACTCCTGTAGAATGTTTGTTTATAGGTCAATTTAGATAATTCTTTTTTTCTGGGCAGATCTTACTATATTTACTATATTGTATCGACTAAAGTTTAAATGACTCAGTTTTTTGAAGCCGAAAATCGAGAAGTCCTTTTAGAGATTTTTCAAATTGAAAATGACAACAGATTCGTATTCAGGACTACCTAAGAGTAACTAGAACAATGACCAAAGTTTTTAATGTCTTATAAAAAAAGAAATATTGCAAACCATGTAAATAACAATTATTTTGTATGTGGTTTTAAGATCTTACAAATTTTAATTATACAAATTCCAAAAATAATGATATGAGTATCATCTTAAAACAGCAATATTAATAAATCTTAGTATTCGAAAGGCTTAATGTAAACAAAATTAAAATATAAATTAGATAGTGCATTTGACAGTCGAATATTCGTTTCTCCATGGCCAACTTTGATATTTCTGTTATGTTCATTATTAGATGAGAATTGAAAATCCTTTTTTACTAAAAAAATAAATCTCTAATCATATTTAATTTTAAGAACATCGTTAGTGTCCTTCAGTGAAACTAACCAAAACTATCCAACAAAAGTAGGAATTATCAAAATTGAGAAATAAACAAACATTCTACAGAAGTAATGCTTAAGTGTGGTGCCAGCGATATTTCGAGCACACTGTATTCGAAGTTCATGACACTTATTTATAAAAAATTATCAAAATTGAACCATAAATTAACATTTTACAAGGATGTACAGTTCTTAGGTTAGGCACGCTCTAGATGTACATTATTTATTTTATTGGTATATAAGCAGCAAGCTATTTTTTAAAACGTATTGATGAATTTAGTAGAGTTTGACTCATCATATTCAGGTGTTTGGTGTAATTTAAAACGTATCGAACTTTTATATTTTTTTGATTTATAACGTTGTGCAGTTCCAAACAATTTCTACAGAAAGGCAGCAAGAATCAAAGACGAAATTCAAACCTATTTGCTCAACAGCAGCATAAACGTGCCATCAGAATTAATTGCAATGGAAAAATAAAAAATAAAAAGCAACCTAAATTAGTGAAAGTAATTTTTCCAATGTATATGGTACCATATTTTAATTGTAAGCTTTTTGAGTCCTGCCTTTTGACTAATATTATCATAATAATAATAAAAAAAGTCTTTTTTTATTTTTGTTGTCCTACGTCCTTTCTCGTTTCGCACTTTCTTCTTGCACTCTTCATTCAATAAATTCAGTCTCTCTCTCACACACATTTTAAATTTTTACTACGGTAGCCATATTAAATATTATGTACTATACAAACTAATACAGAGTAATCCTAATTTTTAATGGATTATAAAAATATGATAAAATGATTTTCAATAATCAATAATAAAAATTATTATAATTACTAAAACCAAATTTGTTCAACAGAGTATTTCGTAGAGGGTTAAATTAATAAAGTAAAATTTTAAAGGATTGCATATGGAAATAATTTGGTCTGCAAACGTCGTTTGCGTTATAAAATGTTAAACATCTAAGAAACGGTAACATTTAAGTAAAGACATAAAAATATGTCTAGAATTTTCCGATGGATCCAAAAAAGGTAATAATATGTTTCATTTCAAATAATAAAGTTAACACCCTCAACCGATATATCCGAATGTACAGACATCTTGAAAATATTTTGGCCATATTGCCGATGAAAAATTACTTTAATTCCAAAATTTCATATTTTTGTTTCTGTTTTTTTTTAAGCTGTAGTCTAGATAGAATATTTAAATAATGCATTTCTTTAATAAATATGTATACGAAAAAAAGGTACACCCAAGGAAATTTAAGTCCAAATAAACTGACAATATTTTTACTTCATAATTATTACCAAAACAGTCTAAATAACTCCCAAACCAGTAATTTCTACTTTACTTTAAACCAGAGTACCATATTTTTAGCAAATTAGTGTGATCATTTATTAAATATCCTTAATCGGTTAGATTCGCACAACCAGTTCGTAGTTCTCTCTGCAATCTTCTGAAAACTATCCAAATGAGCTTTGTCTTAATATTAACATTAGTTCGTGAAAAACAAACCATTAATACAAAAAACGTGGTAATTTATTACTAGCACTTTTAATTTATGCGTTTCCAAAAATGTCGCTCGACATATGTCACACCATTGGGCAACTGTTGGCTCGGGCAGCTGCAATTAAAATCCACGTTTTACCGTCGAATATTTAAATATATATTGTTGCGTGAAACCCCGGAAACAAACGAAAACAAAAAAAAACAGCCGACGTACTGATCGATTACGCACAAATATTGACCGCTGACGTGTAGCAGTCGAGGAGAAAAATCGAGTTTTACCGCTTTCCCGGCAGAGGACGGCCCCGCCCGGCGAGCCAATGCGTCTTTTAAATTACAAATATTGATACAAGATAAGCGCTTTATGAAAATTCGGACAAAATGCCTCGTATATTCGGAGGCACGCCCGCGGCATCCGTAAGCCTTCAGGAGCGGGATGACGGCCTGCCGTCAGCGTCGTATCGGAAAATATTTGTAAACCGGTAATTTATGTTTCGGCCCGTACGGCGGCGCCTTTTTTTATTCCAAGTTGGCGGCAGCTTTCGAAAAAATTGACCGACAACATTCGAAAATGGGAGAAAACTTTTATGAAGTTTTATTATGAAAAAATTTTTCTCATTCACAAAAGTGGGATTAGCTGCAAACGAAAAAAAATTCTAGTCTAGTTAGTTAGATCTCTTCTTATATCTCTAAAAGGTCCCCTCAAAGCTTCTCCGCATCTACCTGCAAATGCGTTAGCTTTAAAAGTTCCTCAAAAAGCTCTAAAAGCTCATAGATCCAAAAGCTTTACTCTCAAACTTCCAGCTCTAAAGATTAGGTTTGGATAGTTTCAGCTCTAAAATCTCCTCTAAAACCTCTATTTCTAAGAACTCTGAAAGCTCTAGCTCTAGATTCCTCGTTTTAGTACATAAGTGAGGTTAATTAAAATTGGTTCCTCCCTCCTCCCCCACACCCACCAAGATACATCTGGAAAAAAAGAACAAGATACAAGTTGGTTAATACATAATAGTGCACCATGTAGGGAATCTTTTCTTGAACATTTTGCGCCGTCACTACCGTCCATTTATAGCTAGCTAGTTTCTTGAGAAAGATGAAGATGATTCTTTTTGTTGTTCTATTTTTTCTCAAATATAAATACCGAAATGAAAGATACTTAGGCTGTAAATGAATGTTGTTAATGAATCGAACTTGCTGACGTTTCACCAATCATCCTGTTGGCTTCTTCAGAGCTTAACTGAAACTGCTTCATCAGCAACCGATGCAGTATTACAGTAGTTTGTGGAAGTGTGTTTGCCTCTTAAAAAAATGTTGTCATGATTTTTTAAATTTTTTATTAGTTAGTTTCCATAGATCTCTGTCCGTTCTTTTATCCATTTGGTTATAAATAACACACAAATTGTGATGCTGGCAATTCTTTTAAATTTTATTTTACCCATTTTTGTATATAGGTTTGGTTACTTCCTCTTCTTTTTCTACTCCATACAAAATCAAAATGTTATATTTATTTTTAGCTAGTTCCAATCCCTCTCTGTTGTTCAATTACAGAAGAAATTAACAAAGGTGGGTATAATTGTTACATTGCTCATAAATCCCAATGAATATTAGAGCGTTAGAGGAAAAATAATCAATCAAATAAAAAATTATAATAAAAAAAAATACGCTAAGAAAACTCAACAAAACGAAATAGAATATATAACTAAATATAATATAAAGGCAAGGTCAACTGTTTAGTTAATCTCCAATGGTCTTGGAAGAATAAATTTCATTATTTTTGTATTGAAAGCAGAGAATATGAGACCTTTGAGGCGGGCTGGAAGCTTATTATAGAGTTTAGGGGCTTAATAAAATAAGGCGTGTTAGAGAAAAGCAGTGCGAAGCTTAGGTAGTCTGATATCTGCACCGATAATGAGGTCGTGATACAAATATTGGGGTCCCTTAACTCTGATCTTTTATTTAAAATTTCATTTAAAAAAAACAACTCAGGAAATTATATATATTCACATGGCAATTGTTTCGACGACACCGTGTCTTGTAATATTTGCAAACTACCTGCTACTATATATACCGAGAAATGGGAATAAAACCATAATTAATGTTGTTATGAGAATTAAGTTTCATAATGGAGATGTATTTAAATCTAATTGATCTTTAAGCAATACATTTGAATGTCTCATTTTGTTAACCTCCATCGCTTCCAATAAATCTAATTTTCTAGTTTTTGTGGCTGTATGTAAAATATCAAAATTGTCGTCAAAAATGTGTTTTTCTGTGTTTAAGTGTATAGCATAATTAGAATCTAGACTATTGTTTTTAAACGCTTTTTTATGTTCGTTAATGCGTTTCTTGAAGGATCTACCTGTTTGTCCAATATAAATTTTAGGACAAGATCCGCATTTCAACCTGTAGACAGCTCATTTTTCAGATTTTGGACATTTCATTTTATCGTTTTTCAAAAATTTTCCTATTGTGTTGTTAGTTCTGAAAGCTATTTTTAAACCACATTTTGACAAATGGTTTGAAACTTTTTCACTGGGTGCTCCTGTGTATGTAATTGTTTTAAATTGTTCGTGTTCTGTATTAGGTTTTGGGATAAATAGAGTTTACTGTTGTCTGGATTTGTTTTTTATTTATAATTTTATCGATAATGGACCGATTGTAGCCGTTATTCAGTACAATTTGTTTAATGATATTAAGTTTTTTTTTTGTAATTTTCTGTTGAGAGTGGCGTATTAAGAAGTCTGGGCATAACAGAGCATTTTGTGTATAAGGGTGATTTGAGTTGTAATGTATGACTTTGTCCGTGTGGGAAGGTTTATGGTAAATGGAAAAATCTAATTTGTTTTGCGTTTCAGTAATAGTTAAGTCTTAAAAATTAATAGAGTTATCTTGTTCAATCTCGATAGTGGATTTTATACTATTATGTAATGAGAGAATGTAATTTAAAAAAGAATTCAATTGTCTATACCACCCAAGAAAACTTTGACTTAAAGGATATTCTAGTATGATATTTTCAAAATTATCCATAAAGATCTCGGCTAAGAAAAGACTAAGTGGGTCTCCCATAATCAAACCTACCTCGGAGATGTAAATCTGTCCATTAAATTCAAAATAATTGTAGTCTAAAGATACTATTAAGCAATCTGAAAATCTTGTTTCACCAATGGGTTAACCTGTTTCCGAGTAAGTTCTGTACATCAAAAGACAATAGTGTTGCGTCTAGAAGGGATTTTGATATCTTTAATTTTGTTGATTAATTCAAAAGAAGTTTTTATTGTAAATTTTGGTTTACAATCTGTGTGGAACTTTAAAACATTTACTAATTTTGTTGCTGGAGCCGTTACATAAGACACGACTAGTCTAATGGGCATATCTTGTTTACGTAATTTAACTAAAGAATATAATTTCGGCGGTTGTGGATTCATAATTGTTAAAAAAACTTATTTTTGTCACTAAGTAGTGTGGAGTTCGTAATTACCTCATTAACTTGTCTTTGATATAACTCGGTAAGAACGTGTTTGATATATTGGAAAAGTTCTGGTTTAAGAAAATTGTTGGTTTTTAAAATATATTCTGGGAGATCGATAGCTATGACTGTCTTCTCTTTATCTGCACGTGTAAATATTATGTTATTTTCAGATGCTTTGTTTTTGATAGTTTTTACTAGTGACATTTGAGAGATTTATTGGTGTTTGTTGTTATCTATTAATTGAGAGTTTATTAAATTCGCTAATACATGTTTGCTTATATTAGAATCGTTAATGTCCTTAATTGCTAATTCAAAGTTGATCCCTAAACAGTCTAATTCTCTATTAATGTTCGAGTGCTGTAAGTGAAAACCTTTTTTCAGAAATTGAACTGTGTTTTCGAAACAATTGTCATGTGAATATATATAATTTCGTGAAAATCTGAACTTCTTTATTATTTTGTTAAGTGGATTTTCATCAAGTAAAAGCCACCTCAGTTCAATTTTTAAAATTTTATTGTAAAATGTGACTTCAAATGTAAGAGATTTTGCGCTCAGGTTAGTGTACAATACCTTAATTTTTTTAAGAAAAAAAATACATAATTTGTGGGATCGACCAACCAATCGGGCGATGGTGTTCGCGCCAAAAAGAAAAAGACGGAAGGACGCGCGTGTCGAACCAAACAAGAAATATTTTAAACGTAATTGAAAACGTCGTACCAGATCGACTCATCTACGGGGTCGGCCCCCCTTTTCTCGCGTATAAAGAGAATCTTCCTTTGCCGCCCTCAGTTATTTGAATCTAATCGAAAAACGCGAACTTCACTCCTATTTCCATTTGCATTTGTTTGAGGTTAGACTGCGACGGCGCTGCCTCGGCCAGCATCACCGTCGCGTCACGTTCTCAGCACCCCGTGTGTGATAACGGGCTTCTTTCTTTGAAATCTTCTATGGATTGGCCATCAATCTGCATGGGACTCGGCTGAGGCTGCCTCGTTTCCCGACTAAATAAATATTCGCTATACTATAACATACTTCGGGGCTGCCAGAGCACTCGTTTGACATATTTTATTAGATTTAGGCGCATCCACCATGTGTCAACAAAGTGCTTTCGGTCAAAAGTGATTGTAAACTGTTTCTAAAATTCTTTTTTTTTTCGAAAAAGTATTAGGAGAATAATAATGGAGTAGAATTACGACACGAATCCACGTAAACATGCCAAAGAGATAACCAAAGTCAATAAAAGAAAACAAGAAAAGAATTACAACAAGTAAATGATAAATGAACTTAAAAATGGAAAGGTTGGATTAAATACTTTGGTAAAAGTGGAATATAAATAAATAGGAACTAAAAGTTCAGATTCTCACGAAATTATATATATTTACATGACAGTTGCTTCGACAACACCGTGTTTCTATCAAATGTAATATTTACAAACTACCTGCTACTATATATACCGAAAAATGACAATAAAAATTGTGCGTTAAAACAATTACTTCATCAAAATTTTAAATTTTAAATTGTTCGTTAAAACAATTACATACATAGGAGAACCAAGTGAAAACATTTCAAAACATTTGTGAAAATATGGTTCAAAAATAGCTTTCAGAACTAACATCACAATAGGAAAATTTTTAAAAAACAGTAAAACGAACTGTCCAAAATCAAAAATCAAATCAAAATTTATATTGGACAAACAGATAAATCCTTCAAGAAACGCATTAACGGACATGAAAGATCGTTTTAAAACAATAGACTAGACTCTAGTTATGCTACACTTAAACACAGAAAAAGACATTTTTGACATTATATATACAGCCACAAAAAGTAGAAAATTAAATTTATTGGAAGTCATGGAGATTAACAAAATGCGACATTCAAATGTATTGCTTAACGATCAATTAGATTTAAATGCCTCTCCGTTATTAGACTTCAATTCTCACAACAACATTAATTAAGGTTTTATTGTAAAACTATTAAATAAAGCCACCTCAGTTCAAATTTTGTAATAAAAATCCTTGTTAAATTATATAGCATATATATAAAGCACTATGTACATCGATGGAAATATATCAACAAATCCTAAACATGAAATGTAAAATCGGTGCTAGAAACTACAGAAAGTGGATTCAGGTAAAATATACAGGATCAGATATTCTCAGTTAAGCAAACTGATGAAACATCAATAGAAAATAGCATTTGATAAAGTTACCAAGAAATAAACTATGGATATTTGGGCTATAGATACATGAGAAATGTTGAAATATCTCAAAGAGTGTTTGACAACGCGAAAGATTTTGAAGTGAAAATAAATAATAGTGCGATAGAAGTAAAACTGAGAAAAGAGATCAATAACAGAATAGAAAAAACATCGCAGCAATGAATAATAAGTTTAAGTATAAAAAAATATGAATAAAAACAAAAATAAATGTTTCGAAGACCATAACGGACCAATTTTAAAATTTCCTTGTGAATCGCAACAATTGACTAATTAACAATAAAGAGCAAATCATGTCCTAGAGAAGAAATACCGTAAAAGAGTTAGAAAATTATTATTAATCATTAATTATTAGAGGAGGTAAGACATCGCTACGAAACTTTAAATTCAAACATTTTTTCTAAATTTTTTTCTTACTTGGTAGCTGAAAGGACCAACAAATTCGAAAAAATGGTGCTGAGTGTAATTTACGTCGATTTTCCGTTGAGAACAATCAAGTTTACAGTAATTTTTGTGATGCTGGCATCTTTCTACCATTACCATGTACAAAACATTTTATATGAGCATGCGCAGTCAACAACACTACAAAAATTCAATTGGCACGGGTTTTTGAGCTATAGAATACAAATCCCAACTTTGCACTGAAATAAAAATATTTAGCTTCCATCAGGGGGAGTCACGCAGATAACATAAGTAGTTTATAATTTGTGTCATTACGTTATGATAAATTTTGAAATATTGGATAATTGGAAAATGTTATTACTGTAAAAAATTGAAAGTGAAATTTTCGATCGTATTGTTATATTCACGATGATTTATGTATTTGTAATTTAATTTATTTTCATCTATATATTAAAATTTTTAAATAAGTATAATGCTTATTGCTAAGTTCTTATCTACACAATCATCCGCATCTTTTTTAGTATATCTATTCGGTATACAGCATTACTGAATATTTGTAAAAAAATAATAAATCATCTTGTACCTTCAATAGACGATTTAATTCTTGTAATTACAAAGGCAAACTAAAAAATGAGTTTGCTCATTCCTTTCCTAATTTTGATATAGAGTGTGTACGCACATTGAGTATGGGTAAGGTATGTATAAATGATAAAAAAATGTCAAGTCTTATTCCGATTTTTGAAAATATCGCTCCTGCTTAATCTGAAACTAAGACAATAAGAAAATGAGTCAAGTTAATTAATATGCAGGATGATCTAGAACTTTTTTGATAAAAGTATTGAGAGCACCTCCATTATAAAATTCACCAAATTAAAACGTCAAGAAATGAATATGTATGACGTGACTTTTTATAAATTCCAAAGCAACTGGTGTATCACAATTTCGGAACTTCGGAAACGTCCGAATGTAACACTATATTTTTTATCACAAGAAAATAACTAAATTTTTTGAAAATGTCCAAATAAGAGTTGTTACAAAATGCGCCACTGGCAGTTTTACTTCATTTAATAATCCAAAACCAATTATGTGTGAATGCCGTATATATTATTTTTATTTTTACCCTGCATAGTGCTAAAAGCAAATTTGTTAATAACCGCCTGATTTTGTCTTGATCTTTCACTCATCCGGCATGTTTTCAATTTCACTTTTGGTTATAACAAACAAAACTTTATTAGTGAAAGCTCGATAAAAATTTTTGTTGGCATTGAAATAAGAACTAGTCACTAAAGACAGAACAAGCGTTCTAGACTCGAAATTCATTTTTGTTTTACGAAATTTTGATGAAAAAAATTGCATCCTAATGCTATCTCTTTTCAGCTTTTGCCACAATATTGCCTGTTCTGACTTTAATAGTAACAATACCACGTGAGAACCAAAGCTTCCATCGCCACTTTAAAAATATCTAGTTGTAATTCTCGGACATACGTGAAATTATTGATCACCATGTTGACATTCGACTACTTTTTAATTTTCAACCCTTCGGGAGTCAAATGAAAACTTTTTAAGACCGGAAAAACCGCCATATTTGTCTCAATCCAATTTTTCTCTTGGAGAAAAAAACAGAAGCGGCCACGTTCCGATATACGCGACCATTAAGGAATTGCAAACAAAAAGAATCCCCCTAAAACCCATATATACGTCTCCTTATAAGTAATATAGATTCCTGGGGTTCGTTTTTTTCGTTTTTCTCTACTACCGTCTCTCTCCGTCTGCCTCTCGTTTACCCGCTCGCTGGGCTCCGGGAGATTAATATTTTCGGACACTCTTAATGGCCACGTCACTGGCCATATATCACTTGTTTCAATCTAGTGAGCGTTTTATGTTTCGGTCCCTCCAGAATAAACAACGCGCGGGGGTCGCTTCACGTGCTACACTAACCGTCGTGGAAATTTACTATGCGATCATTATGATTTAGGAAAGCACCAAGACGTGCGGGGTTTAGAACCGGGCCCCAAACCGACGCCTCCTATATTTTTCGGCCCTTAATTCCTTTTTACGTCAATTTTGGACAAATTTTGCAACGTCTTCATGTTTCTTGTTCAAAAAAGAGCATTTCTTTGAGCGCTTTGGAATATTTTATCACAAATTGGCACAAAACTTACTCAGAACGATTTGAAAACCGTCCCATCAGCAAATCCGCAAGACTACCTAAATTAAAAATATAATTTTGATTTTTCTTTCAAGTGCCTCTAGGGTTATGACTGAGAGTTTTATTAGATTATTTGCAGACAGTCATTCTTAGTAATTGAATATAAAAAGGATCAGAAAACAATAAAAACAGCCATCGTTCTGAGCGATAGTCAAATAAAAGAAAAAGAACAGTATAGCCAATTTTAAATTCTTACATGACGTTCACTACTTGTTAAGTGAGTAACCCTTGGGTAAATATCCAGAAAATGAACGAGGATATCTATAGATGACTCGACTAAATAATTTTTCTGTTTTAATTTGGACTGTGTTGGGTTTAGTTTCATTAATTTATTGTCAAGAGTCAAAGATCCTTTATATCATTCTTCTTTATATTTTATATTTTATAACATGTATAAAACAATTTATTGAAAAAAAAAATGGAAAGTTTAATAAATAAATCTAAAATAAAACTTAAAAGATCACGTAAATAAATAAAAAGAGGACAGAAAAACGTTGAAAAATAACAAATGATAATTTTAACCTAAATACATACAAGAATTTAATGGAAAAAATTACTAAAAATCTGAAATATGAAACAAACAAAGTTTAGTTAATAAACATAAAATCAAAATTAAAACATTTGCTAAAATACTGTTAATAAAAGGTTATACAAAAACATAGAGTAATTCATAAATTTACTTTTAACAATGTTCTATTCTGTTTTCTTCCTTTATCTTATGTAAATTGGAGCAAATATGTATAAAACAATTTAATGAAGAGAAAAACATTTGATACATTTTTTACGAATCCTTTTCCAAAACGTATTAAACGTAAACATTAAAGATTAATAAATATATGTAAAATAAAAATTCTGAGATCTTGTACAATTGGAGATTATATGAATAAAACAGAAACAAGTAAAAAAACGTATTAGAGAATATAAAAGATTTATAAATACATACAAAAAAATTAAAAGACTATGTTCCATTTGCAAGAACACATAATAACAAATTTATAAATAATCTGAAAGATTAAACAAACAATACTTTCTTAATAAATTGATTAATTTAAATTTAACTTTTTTTTTTCTTTATTTTCTTACATTGTCTTATAAAAATTTGAGAAAATATGTATAAAATAATTTAATGAAGAGTAACACATTTGATACATTTTTTATGTATCCTTTACAAAACGTATTAAGGAACATCAAGCATTATTAAATAAATGTAAAACAAAATATAAAATATTTGCTAAAAACCGATTTAAGGAATAAAAGATTATAAAATAATAAAAAATAAAAATTCCAAGATTTTGAACAATTGAACAAAAAATTAAATTCGAGTTAGAGGATATAAATGATTTTTAATCACATATAAAAAAATTAGAATAATATGTACCATTTGCAGAAACATATATAACAAACAACGCTTAGTCAACAAGTGTAAAGTCAAAAAGCCAAAAAACTGTTTATGAAAGGTTGTCCAATAATATAGAAAAATAATCCAAAATTTAATTTTAACGATTTCCCTTTTTATTTTCTTTCTTTATCTTATGTAAATTTGAGAAAATATGTATAAAATATTTTATTGAAGGAAAAACATTTAATACGTTTTTTATGCATCCTTTCCAAAACGTATTAAAGGATATAAAATATTAATAAATTAAACAAAAACAAAAATTATAATATTTGCTAAAAACTGTATTAAGGAAGAAAAGATTAATAAATGTAAGTGAAATAAAAATGATTTCGTAAAATTTGAGAACAAATACAATTTTAAAAATAAAAAACTTATTAGGGAATGTAAAAGATCAACAAATAAAAATTATAAGAATATGTATCATTTTGAACAAAACATTATTTATGCACGAAATTTATATTTTATATAAATTTATATAATTTATAAAAAAAAAACATTTTTTGCATATCCCTTACAAAAGATTAGTAAATAAATGTAAAATAAATAAAAAGGAACTAAAGAATTTAAAGAAAGATTAATAAATAAGTGTAAAATAAAAAAATATAAGATTTTGTACAAATACAAATGGAACATTACTCAAACAAAGCCTTGCAAATAAATCTAAAATAAAAATTGAAAGATTTGCTAGAATAGTGACACAAAATCCATAATAATATATATAATATAATTTTAATGATTTTTTCGCCACCTCCTTTAGTTTTCTATTTTATTTCCGTACTTAGTCTTAGAAATTCGCGGGATCGATGGCAAATTAATAATTATTTATCACGCGTCCGGATCGGCGCGTCGCCAAGGGTGATCGCGTCGCGGCGCACGCGCCGGCATCCGCGTCGATACAGCGTCGTACGTCTCCCCGACTGTCTTTTCTTAGCCCACTTCCTGCATGCATTATATTTTTAAATGTGAGAGGAATAATTTAACATTAACCGAAGAAAGATTCTCATTTGAGTCACAAAGGGACGACGGCGCATACGTACGCGGAGCGTCCTGGCGGGGGGGGGGGGGGGCGATACGGAGAAAAGGGGGCGACGGGGCCGCGGGGACGACAAAAAGGAGAGAATGAGGGAGAGAAAGGAAAACAGGGACTAATAGGAACGTGTGGAGGGGACGCGATGGCGTTTTCCTCATACGCGTAGTTTCGTGTGTGTGCGTGTGTATGTGTGCGAGTGGGAGCGTCGTCGAGAAAACTTAACGGGGATCGAAAATGAAAGCGAGATAATTGAACACGAAAAAAATTCGGGGAGAAAAATGGGAAATTTCGATGGGGAAATTGAAAACTAATTTAAAAGTTAAAGCAAATTACTTTTCGGATGAACTTGGATCTTGTTGCTCGCACGTTTCACGTATTTAGGCTTCGATGGCAATTTACATGTCCCACGGCATAAAAATGGTGGGTTGCAATATGATCTTGTCACAACCAGTCGCGTTTCGAATAGAGGAAAACTATTTGTTCAAATCCGCGACCCCACAACTACGCCAAAAGTAGTCACCCATGAAAGAGGTGCTATACTTCTTCACGATTACAGAGGTCTTCTAAAATGGATAGCATGGTCTGAATGCAAATATAATAGGAATAGGAATTAAACGTTATCAAGTGTAATAGATGTTTTGGTCCACAAAAACCGCATTCTGACCCCCACACGCACTGAAAAATACCTGAGTTTCTTACCTAATTGCCACAACCTCACAAAGGTCTGATCACAAAGCTATAAACTTATTTAATTCAGGACAGAAGCTGGTAGAGTTTTGAAAAGACGCAGGAACCCGACAACACGAATGGAAACTACCCAAAAATAAGCAAGTAATCCCCAACATTCTGCACGTCAAAGCTCTGACAGAGAAGATAAAGAGGATAGGTAAACAATACAACACAATGACCATCTTCAGTTCCACGGATTATCAAAGGAGCCAAAGCACGTTGTCGGCAAACAAAGAAATTTGGTGTGTCCATTCTTGAGTGTATGAACGTAAAATCACTTGGGAGAAGCTAAAATTATAGGCAAGGAAGAACACTAGTGAAGGGGAAAAATCAACGAAGTGCTCTTTAGCAAGAGCTCTTTAGATAACAACATAAACACTGTTTAATTTTACAGATAGATCTGGATGATGGAGACGCAACACAGGTTCCGAGCTTTCCACAGGTCTAAAAGTCCCATCAATTTGATTGATGGGATGGGCTTAGGATAATCCATTTGACTTTGAAGAAGGACATTGAAAGAATCAATAAAGTCCTCGGCAACAAAAACAAACAACACACTTGAATCAGGTAACACGGGGTGTCACACAACTTATAAGTCATAGAGTGGTGAGTGATACTGTAAATTAATATAATTTTTTTTCTGCACCTTCTATATGAAGCGCTAAATAATAAAAGTTCAAACAAATGCAGCACACTGACTTGCAGAAGCTTCCGCAACTTGAAAATTTAAGTTCTTCTGCTCTACAATATTCTGCGCAATGTAACCCCGTAGAAAATCGACCATTTCGTCGACTAAGTAACCCAATATACCCCCGGCCGGTACCCCTTTCCCAGTGTATTCTGATTGTTTTTGAGCACCTTGCTTTCGGCAGTCGAGACACAGACCACATAAAACCGCTCTTGCCGACCAAAAACAACCCTCCGGCCAAATTCGAATTAAGAACGTCGCATCCGCCGCCTCCCTCCTTTCTCGCCGTCCCCATCTTAATCCAATCGTTCTCGAACGACACACCTGGTCTGCCGCCAACAACCGCAGTTTTGCCGTAGTTTACATACGGGGGGCGGGGGCGGCGGCGGCGCCCCCCCAAGACTAACCCCCGCGTCGACCGTGGACAACGCGGCGGAGGTTAAAAAGAACAAGTCGACGGTCTCATCACATCTCCATGGTAACGAGCTGGCCGTGTCGGCCTTCCTCTCCTGCTTTGCATCGATCTTTAAAACTGTACGTGTGTGTGTCGAAATCACCCCCCTTGTGTGGGCGGAAGGGGGCGCCGGAGTCGCCGGCCACCTCCGCCATGCACGGAAAGCGACACTTAATTCTTCTGACTTCCGGAGGAATGGTGGGGATGGCACCGTGTAACGGTTTGTATGTCGGAAGGCCGCAGAAGAGTTTCTCGGAGTTTGAAGTAGACGGCTTCACCTCGCGGGAGGTCGGTCCAACCCAGCCCATTTTTTTAAAAGCCTGAACCCATAACCAGCATCGATTATGAAGAACGCTACGACGATCAAGAGTAGCCTGCGTGATGAGCTGGATCTCACCAATTGAGTTCACTCGATTGACATTAGATCCCAAAGACAAGATAGAGCGAGTACTTCGTCGATGGATGGATGGATATATAAATTGGGAGAACCAAAGACAAGCAATTGCCTTTGGCTGCTACTTTTAGTTGTTAATATACTATTATTTATTTTTAGTCATCCATAATCTAGTTAGAATGATCAACAATTACTGATTTGTTACTTAGTCTAGATTCTTTTTAATGGTATGCGTTCTGTTTTGTCTTAACTTTTTGAAAAGAATATCAGCATAAAGTAACCTCAAAGTTATTCAGGATATATTAATATTACATAATGTCTAGAGACCTATAGCCAATATACATAATGATATACAAGAGTATAAGAATGGCGATAGAATTTGTTTTACATGGTCCATCTACATCTAGTCCAAATTGTACAGCTCCATTGGCCGCTAAAAATTGTCATCATTGGCTCTTGTACTGGTCTATTGAGCTCATCACTGAGTTCCCATTTACACCAAGACATGCCATAATTGTCATCATTTTCCCCAAAAATTATTCCCGCGATACCTTACAGTTACAATGCCAGAAAAGTTTTATTTATAAGAGAAACTTTGAAACAAAACAAAAAATAGTTATATTAAGTTAAGGCATGTTCTGGATTTTTCGATTCTTCTTGTGGTAATTATTTATATTTTATTAATTATTTTTAAAACGAAAAGTAAGGTTTGGCTCATTTGGTCGTCGCATCTTAAAGATACTCTTATGTCATGCACAAAGTGTACGAAATTGGCCGTTTCTAAGTGAAATATACAGGGCCGTATCTTTAATATTTCAGCGGTGTCGTAAATCTGGCGCGCGGACCAGGTGACGTCAAGCACCGGGGGGTAGTGTAATATTAAAAAGGGATCCGTCCGACTTCAAAGGATTGCGATTGGATACCGACACGACCTCGCAAAGAGGTCCATTGTGGAGGGGTGTTATATCCTTTTAATATCCACTTTCTGCCTGTTGACCTTCGGGTCGCAAACTGCTCCGGCGGCAGTTCGATTTGCTCCCTCTCCCGCCCCCGCCGCTCCCGCGTCTTATTCAAATTCTTCCGGGAAAGTATGCGGTGACGGCATTCCTCCGTCGTCGTCACGATAGAGGGTTTTGGAGGGCGACAGCCGCCCCAAATGTCCGTGATTTGCCTTGTAAGCATGATGGCGATTTTCAATTAAACATTTCTCGCTAGGCAGTGATTGGGGGATTGGGGGTCAGCCAGTCAATATTTTAATAAATGAATCGATTTGCGAAAGTTTTTAGATATTCGCCATTACCTGTGACTTTTTTTTATTTAAAAAAAATCTTAAAACATCGAAAAACTTGATAGGACAAAGTTGATTGTTGACTAGACTTATTACTTTAATACTGTTTTTTTTTTAAACTACATCAAATACACAATTTCAAAGAAAACCTTGAAATGCACCTATTGTAATAAGTAGGAACATTTAACTCCTGTATAACCACATATACATACACGGTGTGCCAAATAAAACGATCCACTATATGATCTGGAAACTCATAGGAGATACAAAAAAAAGTTTCTTACAAAAGTTTCTTGGACTCTCTTGGATTGAAAACATTATAACTTTGTTAATGCTAGGTGTCCCAAAGTGTGCGCCCGACATCAACTTTGTTATTTCAAATATATTTCGAGATTTTTGAAATCCTTGCTTAAAATATAGGTCACTTTTCCTATTCAAATTTTACTCAGCTTAGGCAGAAATTGTTATGTGTTCTTTTTTTCATATTTTGATTGCCTTATATATCATCGGAGCGCGAGCATTGAAGATGCCAAGTGAGATTTTGGCGAAACGTCTGCAGGATTCCAGTCGGATGCAGGATTTGCAGGATTCCAGTCGGATGCAGGATTCCAGTCGGAGTTCAACGAGCGATGATATCCCGGAGTATAGTGTCATCACATTTTTCCATCCGTGAATCAATACGTGAGAATATATATATATATATATATATATATATATATATATATATATATATATATATATATATATATAGGGATACGGAGTAGTTCAATTGTAGGGACCTTTCTGGCGTGACTGTCGCAATACCTACTAAAATGTTCAAAATTCATGCGAAGTTTAATGTCCGATTATAGTATATAAAAATTAGTTTAGTTTAGATTTTATTATAACTCGGAGAGGTAATAATTTGGTTTAAAACCCCTTGACCTTAACAGGTAACTTTTAATTCAGTGGTGATAGAAATTTTAGTAGATGTAAATATATTTTATTAATATCTTGGGATGGAGTTGGGATAAATATAAATAAACAATAGATGAAATTTTGAAACAATTGTATTAAAAATAATTTTTAAAAGTTCAATAGCAAATTTTGATATTCTGTAACTTTTTTAAGTAACGTAAAAAGTGTTTTTTTTTCGATACTAAAAATGTAATGGATTTTGGGTTGGATTCTTACGTGGTAAATTTTCCGAAATGTCGACCACATAAGAAGTTGATTTTTCCATGAACCTATAACCCAAACAAAATTAATCTTTTTCGAAAACTATTGGATGAACAGACTAGAAAGAATTCTAGGTAAATGTTTGCCACGTTTGCTTGAATTATTTTTTCTAGTAATCTTGTGTTCGACTTTATTGGGAACGCTAATTATTCATTTAAATTACCACATTCAATTAACACTCAAATACCTATTAGTAATAACGATTAATTTGTTTATAATTTTAAATTAAAAACATTAATAATAATAGCATTTCTTATATCTACCTGTGGTAGGTTCTCCCAGCATATGGTATCCATGTTCAATAGACCATCAGTCTGGTGGTGACATTTTAAAATGACCTTTTAACTTCTTTTTCAATTTTTTTTCAGTGTATACTTCAACTGAGAAACAACCAGTTCCATTATAATATATAATTCTATATATAACAGCATTATAATATTCTCACAGCATATTATAATGCTGCTGAGAATTGCAAGGAACTGCTATTTCTTCTTTGGAGTTATAGGAGAAACATGTTGCACTATAAGCAACACTAATTAAACATACTTGCTATTTACGCTAGTATGATAGTATACATTTTATGACAAAAAGTATCCTTGAGACTTTATGAGCGGCAAAACACGAAACATTACAACTTTAATCGTAGAGACACAACTACTGACCAACTATTCATTTCATTAATGATGAATGATAAAATATTTATTCAAATATTCACAGAACTTAGATGCCTTAGAAAATGTTGTTGATTATAAATTTTGTTGGTGAAGGGCAAAGGATACCTGATATGAGACTCGACTAGGCAAAGTATACATCTCGTGCAATCTCCATTCCTAGTTCTTCCAATGTGGTAGGTGCAGACGAAGCGATTTTTTTCCTTATAAAGATGATTATAAAACTTTAAATTGTAGTCGATAGACAAACCCAGAAAATTGCTGATAGAGTCATACCCACTAGTCAGATCATCCACAACACAATAAAATCCACTGAATTGATTAGTCGTGACTTCTTCAGCCTCCCTAACGTATCCTATAAATGTTCACCAATCAATCGATAGACGATCATTCCGGTGACCTATATGGTTAACACACATGCTGGTGCTTAAAAGTGCCACGAATAGGAAAGGAGGAAAGCAGTGCCTAAGCACTCTAAAGTGACCCTTTTCCCTTTACGTTCGGTACACAGATTGCATGATCACAGTAGAGCTTTTAGTTGCAGGTTTAAATTAATTTTTATCGCCCTTCGACGTAACTAATTCCGATCCTAACGGCCTGATATTTCGTACATAGGTTGCGGATTTATTTCCAATTCAAGCGTACCCGTAAACCGTTTTGCATTGAATAAAACCGGAGCCAGGGACGACCAATCTATTATCGTCATCAACAGTCACCGAGTCACTCGTCACTCATTGCGGTCGCCGTCTCCCCGTCGTCCGTTTAACATTCCAACGTTTCGTCATTAAAATGATATTCCCCGATCGGTTCGCGGACCCTGCCACCGCGCGCGTGGTCCATTACAGCGGCTCCGCGTTTTGCACACAATCGGGTGTAAATTTGAATTTTTTCCTACCGCCGCGTTCCCCGATTCTTGTCTGGACACTATTTTTGGTTAATTGACGAATATTTTATCATAAATTTCGTTAAACGCGCCGGCGATAGCGTCGCCGCGCGCAATTTATACGGTCGCCATCTTTGCAAAATGCCGTTTTTCTTTAATTTGCCCTTAACCATAAAGGCAACAGCGGGACGTCGACGAGAACGTCGATAGCGACACTTAGGCGGATGAAAGTAGAGTCGGAAAGTGTAAAGAGTGTTTATATAGAGGGTGGCTCATTCTTCTTCTTCTTAATGTGCCATCTCCATCACTGGAGGTTGGATTTTATAACGTAAAATTCATTCTCATCAGTTCCTCAAAGCTTAATCCTCTCCATTGTTTCATATTTCTCAGCCACGATACCCATTGCTCGTTCGTCCTTCATTACTTGAAATGTGATCCAGCTATGATGTTTTTCGAACTATTTCAAGCATACTCTTCACTTTGATAGAGCCTCCTCATCTGAAAAATATGCCATAAATTGTATTTTTACAATCGTTTATTGATGGCGGTTGCTTTTGGTGTCTATATTTCAGCTCCGCAAAGGAGGTTGGACCACACATAACAACTTGAAAGCCTTAATCGCCAACCGAATCTGATTCGAAGGTGGTCCAGTCATTTCTTAAGCCTTACGAAACAATTCGTGACTTGCTGTATTCTAGAAGTTATTTCTATGTCTAGAGTTTAATGGACGTTACCTTGGACTTCTGAATATGTACTTTCATTTCGTACTAAGCGCAAGCTGTTGATGAGTCTCTGGGAGTCCCAAAACTGAATCTGATATCTAGCGAACACTATTGATAGTCACTAAATTCAGTTTAATTGTATCTTATGTGGATCCGTTGATGTTAATTCTGGCATTATGTTCAATCTGAGACGATACTTTCAAGAGTCTGGATTAGAAGTTTGCGTCTTTCTCAAAGTTAATTAAGAAAATGTCACTTTGTTGATCATAGCACTTCTGGTTGTGGCCTTCTCCGGTACTCAATTCACATGTAAGTTCGGTTGTGAATAATTTTTGGAAATACTTTGAGGACTTGACTCGTCAAGTTTACCAATCGAAAACCACCACAACCGTTGGGCTGGTTCTTTTTCGTAGAGGAAAAGATGTACTCAAGCCACTATTGAGATATTTATCCAGTATCGTATCTATATTGCAAAAATAATAACCAAGAAATTGATATTATCCTCGCCAATTAATTTATTGGTTTTACTTCCTTTCGTACTTCCACCGCATTTTTTGAATTAATATTCTCATGCTTTAAGTATAATTAAGGAGACTAATTAATAATAATAATATTAATAATAATAACAATAATAATAATGTAAACTCATCAACACCACGGCTTTATATCATAGGAATTGAGGTGGCAGGGGGTTTCTATATATAAGCAAAATTTGCTCTCTAAAATTAGTGCCAAATTATTAGTATTATTAGTATTAGTATTGTCCAGTCTATAAGAAATGCTGATAAAACCTTCACACTCAACTTAGGTATGCCAATACCGAGATATACCAATAATATATTAACACTACATCAGGAAATACAAACTTGGAAGGAAAAATCACTTCATGGTAAACTCTAACACTCGAAGACACGCTCATCGGCAAAACATCATCACTACAGTAGCTTTATAAGAGCTATCTTTATCTTGAAACTGAGGGCTTTATGGTCGCAATACAAGACAAGGTAATTAGAACTAGAAATTATGAAAAATATATATTGAAAGTCAACACCATTGATAAATGTAGGAAATGAATCAATACTGGAGAATCAATAGAACACACGACGGGTGGGTGTACCGCACTAGAAGATAATGCTTATTTAACGAGGCACAATCAAGTCGCAAAAATCATACATCAGCAACTGGGGTCGGAATGGGAACTGGGAAAGATACGCCTGCATTTTACAAATATGAACCAAAATCAATTCTCGAATATATTCTCCTCAAAAATAGACAGGAAAAAAGAGACAATCATTGATATTGCCAAAACATGGAGAAACTAGACACGCAGGATAACATTTTTGATGTATCACAAAGAGCTATAATACTCCAGAAATGTCATATTTTTCGAAAATTTTTGAGCTTAGGTAAAGTAGGATAGGAGGGTGCTCCTCTATATCAATATCACATTACCAATATCTGCAAAGCGGAGAAATCTGAGACAGATAATAATAATAATAATAAATGCAATAAAGTTATGCTTACACAACATATACGACTAAATCAAAGATCCGTTGAAAAAAAAGAGACATCAGACAACCACAACCTTCAAGATAAGAGGTTGTTGCATTTATTGAGCTAGCTTTAATAAAATTAAAACGCTTAACGATATTTACTGAATTGTTTAGAATTTCAAACCATAAGAAACTCTAAAAAAATGCTTTTTATTATTTAAAATTGCTCTTTTGTTGGTATGGAAGAAATTGCAATAAATAACATTTTGCCTTTTGTTTATACGGGACATATTATACTTCGACATAATTAATAAGTACCTAACCATTGTGCAGCTTTATACACATACGGAAAATGATAATAATAATAACAATTTTTAATTTTAAATACCAGTGTAACAGGCACCCATTTGTTTTCTACGACCTTTAGGATTTTAATCATAAGTTTCTACAGGGACGCAGGTCTGACGCTCATTCTGGTGCGTCTGCATTTTTAATATGATTGCAGAAATCACATTTTGATATCACCTAATCCCAAATGCAACAGTATTATATGAACTAAACTAAAAATGGTACCAATAATCAAGGTAAGGGGACTTTTTCTAAATAAAAATGTGTTTTTGGATGTTGCTACTACAAAAATGCAACAATACTGCGGTTTTGCAAATAACTTGGAGCTTTGAATTTCAAGTGCGCTCAAGAGTTTTGAATCTATCGCTAATTTTGTTGAATTGGATGAAATCTTTTTTGCGACATCTGAAACATGGCTAAACGGAAACGTACAATCTGAAATATTGCCCATATCAGCGTATTAATTATTAAGAGCTGATAGGCAAACAAAAGGTGGATGTTTAGTAATATATTTAACAAATAATATAAAATGTAGACTCGTTTTATAGCGTATAGAAAAACACATTTTTCTACTCCCGTCTGTAAAATACCTGATTATACATCGATCTGGCATGCGGATAGCGTCACTTTACCACGTCAGTTTCGTTTCCCACGGATCCGAGTCACTTCGGACATTTCCGGGATTTTACCGCACGGGTTTTATAATTTAAGTTTCTCACAGAAATTTTACATACCGTTCGCATGAACATTTTTGGTTTTTACAGTTCTTTGTTTGTTTTACCATTTTTAAATATCCTTACAAAACAAATTGAATGTTAAGATCTGCTTTTTCTTACTTGTACGATCTTAAAAGTTTAATCCTCTTAAAAGCTCTATCCTTGGACGATTTTCTTCCAATTCCAGTCTTTTTGTTCAATAAACTACTTAAAATAATATAACTATTATGGATCCTGATCTGAAAAAGAAATGCACTAAGACTATGTGGAATTTTCTTAGACAAAAACACTAGAATGGCACATTAGAATCAAGCTCATGTGTGGTGTGCTCATTTCTAGTATTTCCCTGGACTTAGAAAAGTCACCTTCATTTCGAAAGTCACCCTTCGAACGTGCGGCCATGGCGGCGCCCGATATTTTCCTCTTGCGATTTCGGAAGCTGAGAGCTTTTTTCTTTCCATTAATCAGGTCAAAAGGCTTATATTTTGTAACAAAAGCCTTCCCGTAAACAGACCATTAAGCCCTAATGGCCCGAAATAAAATCTGGGCGAAAGTAGAGATAAGGGAGATTTATAATTATTAAATAAAAAGTTTTAGGGGGGGAAATGACGATGACGACGATGATCTATCTGTTTGAGGGAGCGAAAGGGGGGGGGGCGTTGCTAAAATTCACGTTTGCGAAGCGTATATAGGCAAAAATCCAAGCGGAGCAAGGGTTAATTAACATGAAATAAGACTGTCAGACCAGATGGATCGACGTCTAGCGAGAACCGAGTGACATAACGAGCCAGACTTGGCGACGTCCGCCTGACTTGAATTGATAATGAGGCTTCTCGAAGGATGCTCCTACTCGGCATCGGCGAACAGCGACGAAAAAAAGCAGTAGCGTTTAGCCGGAATAGCGACAGTCACACGAACCGAAAATGGAGTGTTTATTTTACAATAGCCAACGCGCGGTTTCCAAATTACCATAGAATTAATACTCCTAGAAGGCTGGTACACACAGAAACCCTTCACGAAGAAAGAGAGAAAGGAATGTGGGTTGGCAGAACTGGATATAAGAAGTCTGTAATAATATAATAATATACCTGATGACACATTAATTAAACAGCGTGAGATAGCGATTTGAAATTTGGAATGGTTAATATAGGCTGAATGTCCAATATTTTGACAAGATGTAGTCAATGGTTGTAAACTGCATTTGGATTCAGGAGATCATTCTACGTATGACAGGATGGTTCTTTTCACTTTTTTTGTTTTTTAAAATTTTTATTTAATTTTGAAAATTGCGTCTAGGAGGCTCTGATCATCATGACTACTATTGACCGGGTCATCTGATCGTGTGAAAAATTGTAAACAAAACTTTTCTTTACTTGTTTAACGGCAAATAGCATTTAATGTAATGAACTGTTAATTTTTTAGGATTTTGACACCAAAATTTTCAAAATTGGTTAAAAAATAAAAAAACAGACATTTTTCAAAGAAACTTCCACAGGCTACTGTAATACGTTTTATAAAACTTCTGGATTCCTCTTGAGTCGGTTTTTGTTTACTCGAACTAGCTAACGTTTCGCTAATCATCCTGTTGGCTTCTTCAGAGCTTCACTGAAACTGGCTCGCATTTTACTCTGTACCTGCTTTCATATCGTGTGAGGGGTTCGGAACTAATTAAGGGCATAAACACCGACTCGGATGACTGATTTCCCATATTGGTGGCAGGTAGACGCGGTTAAGATTACTAGGTTGCTTATAGATTTCTTTAGACTCTCGGATTTTTCGTTGGTAGAAAAATTGATCATATGCAAGAATTTTAGTTTTATCCAATAAAATGTTATGTCCGGTTTTGTGATTGTGTTCGGCATCTACTGGTGAGTTTATTTATCTCAGTCTTAAGGCTCTGTCATGTTCTTTGAGCCTAGTTGATATTTTTCGTCCGGACTCTCCAATGTAATCTTTGCCGCATATGCAGGGAATGCTGTAAACTCCTGGCATCTCAAATGGAATTTTGTCTTTGACGGATCGAAGAGATTTTTGGACAAGTGGCAAATCTGGTTTTGATTTCTTTAGAACTTCTGATATGTGGTCAGTGATGTTTTGAATATAAGGAAGGACAACAGTAGCAAAGGTGGGATTGCTTTCAGTCTCATTGCTATTGGAAGGTATGACTCTAACTGAGATAGTTTTAAAGCTGTGTAAACAAGAGAGTCGATAACCGATGATACTTTTGTTGTTTGGTCAGGAATCCCTAGTAGATTTTCTTAGACATTTTAACTCTATACGCCATAACATACGTTTTACTATTGAAATATAAACTAATAACAACCTCCCATTCTTAGATATTCTTATCAATGGAAAATCAGACCTAACATTGGGTCATTGTGTTTACAGAAAACTTACGCAGACAGACCGATAACTTAACGCAATTTCACATCACCATCCGGCCCAAAAATCATTATCATTTATAAAAGTATCAATATTTTCAAATATATAGGTTGTGGTATTTAAAATTCCGGTATTCAGCCTATAATAACCCTTCCAAATTTCAAATCGCTATCTGAAGCCTTTTAAAGGTTATAGAGTGTTCCCACTTTCTTGTGTCACCCACCAATATTATATATTATACATTCGCACTCACTAGATAAAGGAAAGGTCCAACTTTATGTAAATTTTAAATACTTAGATAATAGCCATATTACAGAAGAACAATTATATTAGAGCAGCACAAGCTTATTTGAGTAACCATCTAAATCAAAAATAGCATGTTTATCTATTTTCTGGGAATTAAGCTAGAAGATTTTCAGTAAGTCATTTTTTCGTTTTTCAGTTCTGGCATTATTACCTACAGCTGGAACTTATGCGCCGTAACCATTTTTGTTTTGTCTTCTATTCGTTTACATTAGAAAATTTGATAATTTATTTGTACCTTTTGAATATACTGATCATTTGAAAAGGGCAATAAGCATATCAGGAAGTGATTGTTGATATGATTAAAAATGTATTGAGAGAATTTCATGAGAGAACAGCCTCTAGATTTCAAATAAAATACAATTTATTTTATTTGTAATATTGTTATGAATATTACTTGTTACGTATTAACCTATCAATCATTTTTAAAATAAAATTTTATGATATATATCCATAAACCATTCTTTTAAAAAAGTTGGATTCATGTTATGTAAAAAACAAAGAACTGTTGAATATTCTGTTTCATAGGATAAAGCATGGAAAGAATACCCTTATAATCAATTTATTATACGAACTTATACTAACTACTAGGCAAAGGTGTAGGTATTTTATTAACCGTTTAGCAAATTTTACCTTGTTTTCGACTTTTAAAATTTTCATCTTGCCAAAACTTGGAAACTGTTTGTTCTTTCTTCATCCATGTCTCACGTGTGTGTGTGTGTGCTTCTGTAGCTTCTTTTATACTCCCAAAGCAGTCTCCAAGCAATAATGTCGAACCTTACTATTAAAATCGATCTTCCTTTATTTATTTCCCGATTAAATCCTATCACGTGGTTGTTATAGATTTTCTACTACTAAAGGATGTACTAAATAAGTGAAAACAGAATAGTTTGTTTGCATTATTATGGTTAAAAATTGTGACAGTTTGGTGATAGCAAAGATAATAATTATTCATGATTATAATTATAGACACAATTTACATATTAATTGTTCTAAGATCAAGTAATTAAAAACTTATATAGAAGTAAGAATGGTATGGGGATAGATAAACAGTAATAAATATTATTATTTTTGAAGAATCTAATATTTATATTATCCCGTCATTTGTAAATGTAAGTCGTGTTCTGAGTAGAAAAGAAGTTATAAGGGGCTCCGCACTGTTTCAATCACATGTTCGACGCACTTATTTATTTTTTTACAATGCGGTGTCTTTTTCCCCCTTGCAAGAGGGTTTCTACATCTCTTATTTTAAAAATGAGGTTATGCCTTGCTACAAACTATTTCATTAGCACTCATACCGATTCTATGGTAATATAGCTACAGTACGGATTTAATCAAACTTACGTTGTCCAATATTTTTATAAGCATATATTTTTAAAATTGCGCTGATTTAAAATAGGTAAAATAATTTTCTCAGATGACGTACATGGCCGTCTATCTGCCACTCTTGGGACCAATGACAATCTTCTATGACTATGGAATACGGCTAAGACTCCTGAGTTTTACACTTCAACAATAATGCTCGCATTAAAAAGCAAAGCATAATTTAATGTTTTTTCACTTTTAATTCTTTTTATTTAATTATTTATTTCATTTATATATTTTTCATTAATATGTAAGGTAATAATGCAAGGTTTTTCTAAAAACATGTACAATTATGCACATTTTGAAGTATTTTTTGCCGTTTGCACTCCGTGCATAGCGGGCGACGAAAAAACACCTCCCCCCGGGCCTTATAAACCGACCCCCGCGTCCGCAAAACGGCAGTCATCAATTACCCCCCGAGGCAGTCACGTACGGCCGTGCCGCGGCCATATTTTCCGGTATCGAAAACAAAAGCCCCGTCGCCCGGATACATTTTTCATGTAAATGGTGTCCAATATCGCGCGCATAAAGCCCTCGTTTACAATACATAAATCCGCGGGAATCAGAATAAGCCCCGGGACCGCTCGAAGGCCCCGCTAACGTCCGCAACGTCGACGTCGAGATGTACCTTTTTGCAGACCCGCGCCATCCTACCCGCCTGCGCCATCTGCCGGATTATGCACGGCGCGTATCTCCGCTCTATCGCGACGACTCCGGATTATTTTTTTTAATCGGCCGCCTCACAGCCACCCGAACAAGTTTGGCGAAGCGAGTGACAAAGTTAGTACTTTAAGTACTGAAAGACTCTTTCAACATCGATTCGTTTGTCTATATGCGGCATGCGCGCGTACATTTTCTAATGAAGATTGCCCCTTCTTACAATTAGTTTGCTTTTTCTAGAAGCGTTATAGTCACCATTTTTTAAGCTAACATGATCATTTGAAAAGATTATAAGTGGTGTATTGTTCTTTTTTAATGTATGATTTCAGAAACATCGTTATTCCGGCAAGACATTTCTACTGCTATTAAAAGTACTCATTTGGGCTCGTGCGCTGGCCATGCCATGAAGATACACATAACATGTCTCAGAACAGCTTTACAGTAACCAAGAATGTGAGTGATCGCGCCCATACAGATATGGCATCTATGAAGCAGCTACCAACACTCAACAACCAAGATCATCAATAAGTTTAGTATTTTCTAAAATATGCCTCGTTCGACGTTTAAATCGTTGTTTAGAAAGAAAATGCAGGTTAGTGGGTGAAATGTAAACGCATGCGCGGAAAAACATTGCCTTCCTCGCTATATGATCGCACCCGTCAACTAAATGTTCCAGGGTCAAATACTACAAACTTGGAAATTCAAAACTACATGGCAGCAAATGATGCTTTTAAAGACGTGTATATTGCCAACCGCTATTCTAGACAATGAGACCAGCACAGCTAGTTTTATTGCATTCAATAAGCCAAAATTTATTTATCTGTGAATGCACTATACCTGTTGGATTCTAGAAACTTAGGCGACAAGATTTTATTTATTTTTTTACTGGTTTCATTATCGTTTGATTAATCCTTATCTTTAGAAAATCAATCGGAGTAAACAATCTTCTTCCAAACTACAAACCTCCTCGAATAGGGTAACAAGGTCAAACGAAACACAATAGTACTTTCGCAGATAAAGGGTTGTTGATTCGAGACTCCTTTCTTAATTTTTGCTTATCGAAGGACCACCTGACCTTTTGTCAGGAATTAAACAACGAGGTTAAACATTAAGTGAACTTGTATTTCCCTATAAGTAAGGGTGCATCATCTCAGTTTTGCAGCTTAACGATAACTAACTAGCCACTGGGCGGGGTTTCGGCTCTCTTAAAAAAAACTGACGGCAGACTATATACGCCGACTTGACGGCAGTTATTAGTCAGTGTTGCTACCATTATTAAAAGGCTTTACAAAACTTAACAAGAGTTTTGACTTATTGAATGCGGCTACCTGTTGTATAGGTTATGTGTTGGAAATGAACATGCTATAAACGGACCGTGTAAAAAGATGTAGTGCATCCTATTGCAGAAAGAAAAATAATATGGGACATAAAACAGGTTCTCAAATACTACTAATGCCTACTTGTTAATCTAAACTTATATATTATAATATACAAATTTATATTATCCTGTTAATTCATATCTTGGATTTAAAATAATAATAAAATAAGAAAAAAATAAAAATAATACTTTCTAACTCGGTTAAGCGGATGAGTGAGAGAAATAGAAAAAAAACTTGGATACGACCAGAAAACAATTCAAATCCATATCTCTAATTATCGTGACAATATTTTTACTTCATTTTCATCTCATTTGAGTTACTTGGCAATAACTGGCATCTACTCCAGAACTCTGTTCCTGCTATTCCATTAAGGGAATCTTTTATACGTAGCTCCATATCACCAACTATATGGCGTCTACTTAATCCATTTTGCACTATCCACTATAGTAGTGTTATGCCCGTCAGTCAGCCAATAGGATAATTGGCATTTTTAGAAAACGCCTTTTAAAAGAGCTTTGTTAAGAATTAAAATAGTGTGTCAAATGAAATATTTTTTGGATTAATTTTATTATTTAAATTATTATTATCCTGCTGGTATACTTAAATTAGTATAAGGTAGGTATTATACTTAATTATAATATTTTATAGCGTTCATAATTACACTGATTTCTAGAATATTCTGGCCGGGTATCGAATCGAACAAACTAACGAAAACCTCACCCCGTCCAACAACAACGAGATCCCGATTTTTCCCGGAAAAGCGGGTAGCGGGAATTCCTCCCCCGCGTCCAATGGGATAATTACTCGATCCGTGGAACTGTGACGCAGACCCGGCAATCAACGCGTCCCATTGGTCTAAGCGGTCCGCGGCTCAGAGACAGACACCCGGTTCTAATTATTTAATCAAGGTACGCGATTGGCCGGGTTTTCCACGGTGTGGGCGTGGCCACGCTGCATTAATTAGTGACCGCTTGCGCTCGATAACGAACGTGGCGAACGAAGACGAGGGGGTTCGAGATAGCCGACAAGATTCTGCCCTGACCGTTCGAAATGTATACCTAAGGGTGGGTTTCTGGCAAGCTCAATAATTAAGAGGTAGTCTAGTTGATTTCGAAAACCTTAGAATAAAAAGCTTCAGTTGTTTGCTAGTACAAACGAAAGTAGTTCAATGAGCTGGTTATGAAGCAATTAAGAGAGAGCCCAAATTTGGTATCGCATTTCAACTTAAATTTTAACCAAAGTCTAATTAAATTTAATGTTAATTCCTTATGTGATATAACAAATAATAATAGTGCAATTTGTTTGATTTTTTTTTGTCACTTTTATTTTATTATGGATTTTTTAGAGGTAAAAATGAATAAAACAGGTATAGTTAACATAAAATGGGCAAAAAAGTAAAATATTTTTCATAGCACTGGTAAATTGCGTGCGCTTTTCTTTTCTTGTTCGTTTTTCTTTTTTCATTTTCGCTTTGGTTCCTTTTCCTAACTGCTCTTTACACTACGTAGAGTAATAAGGTAAGTAAAAACGGGTGTTTGGCCTAAAATGACATCAGGCCTAGAAAATGTCAAATACATGCCTGAAATTTTAATATTCATATGGGACAGGTACCAATAAAAATTAAAAACAAACCACATGCAATAATCTATACGATTCTTGTTGGTTTGGTTTTAATTTCAATTGGTGAGGTTTCAGTGTGAATAATAAGATTTGAGAACTGTATAATATTAAATTATGTTTTGACAAATGATACTATAGCTTTCGCGTATTTCTTGTACTTATTATCTAGTAGAATTATATAGCAGTCCCAGACTAAAACTGTTTCACAGTTTCAGTCAAGCACTGAAAAAGCCAACAGGATGATTGGCGAAACGTCAGCAATTTCGACTCAGCAAAAACCGTCGCAGGGGGAATCCAGAAGTTTTGTAAAAAGTATTACAGTGTGGAAGTTTCTTTGATAAATTATAAACATTTTTATTTTTATTTAATTTTTATAGATGCATAATATGTATGTTACACTGTAATATTCTATAGTCCACAAGAAAACCACACCTTTGGCACTGATTATAGAACTATTTAACTATACTCGTATAATTATTATAATCCCAAAGAAAGTGAAAAGCCTTTCAACGTTCAATACCGTTACCAAAATAGTATAACATAATATATACATACATATATATATATATATATATATATATATATATATATATATATATATATATATATATATATATATATATATATATATATATATATATATATATATATATATATATATATATATATATATATATATATATATATATATATATAACATAAAGTATAACATAATATATATATATATATATATATATATATATATATATATATATATATATATATATATATATATATATATATATATATAAACATAAAGAGGATCATGCAGAAGCAGCGATTGCAATTATTTACGAAAATTGAATATGCCTGCACAGAACTGCAATACTCTGAGAAAAGAAAAAAATTCAACCTGATTTCGAATTATTCTAATTCAAATTAACTAACCAAAACTATAAAATAATTATATTGAAACATATTGCTAACTTCGAAAAAGTTTAAAAATTATTATTATATTATAAAAAAAAAATTATACTGAGGATGTTAGTAATTAAAAAAAATGCAATCTTATCTCTAGAAATATTTTTGTCTGGTTGCTGTCTGACTTTCGTATTCATATTTTTTAATCGTAATATTCTTCTTTTTCTTCCATGCTCACATTTAGCCTCTTGATCCTCATTACACGAAAGAGAAGGAGTGGGTTTCTTCAGTAAAAACAATGTCAAGAGATCCTCAATTTTAACACCTTATTTTAGATTCTTTGCCATCAACTCGATGAAATCGCAGTACAAAGTTCTATTAACCATTTTTTGGATGGTTACAATTGATTCCATCCCGATTTCAAAGTTTTCTTGCCCTCCCCCGAACAATATCCGTCGCTGTCGAGGTCCGGCAGGCGGATCGTAACTCACCGGGATCATAGTAGTTTTGGAGATTTTCGAGGACGTGGGTCGGTGTATTAATTATCATCTAATTACCGATTATTTACTGCCCCTCTTTTTCTCTGGTGCCTTTCGCGACCATAAATTCCATTGTGCGTGATGACACTGCGGCCACCGAAAAGTTACAGCGGAAAAATAAGCGTCATCTGCGAACGGAAACTCTTGGCAAAGTTTATAAATTATATTTTAGCTTTTCTTCTGTGGCGGAGGTTTCTATAGGTCGAAAGAAAACTTTTCATAAACACGGGCCTGTCATTAAAACTAATTTTTTAGGAGCTTAGCAGTACAAAATGCAAGTTGGGAGAGCCAGTAATTGGAATGTCAGTGACAGCTTTAAAGGAATCAAATTAATACTACGGTATATTCTTCGTCACAATAAAAATTGAAGAAGAATTCCATATTACTTGGAATTGGAGAATCCCAAAGGGTATTTGTGTAGGCTTAAAATAGTTAACTTTTGCCATCTGGTTAATTGGTTTCTTGAGACAGTAGACGCAGAACAAGTCACTGGGTCAGAAACCACTAAACTGGAGACAGCTGGGCGACAGAAAATCATTTTTCCTTTACTACATATTAAGCGCTTTCGATAAGAAAGAAGCAAGGCGCTTAACCATGGTAGAGTTCTCTAACGATATACCGTTTTTACGACATAATCCGGTATTTAACTTTTGTAATTTTTTATGAAGGTCTAACCGTAGATTCGCAACTCCAGAATGACGTTCCAGAACCGTACTTCGTGCATGCAAATGCTGGAAACTGGAAAATGGGCAAATTCCACTTGAAAAGAGCTACCTCAAGTAGGGAAGATTTATAAATAGCACACTAATATGAATTAATATAACAGTTTAATGAAGGCAAATTTCCCTACTCTTAAAATAAAACGGTCCGCACGGCACAGTTCTTGTCGGCTAACATCTGAAATACGGCCCTGGCTTGTGCTGAAAAGAATGGAAGGGACTCTTTACATCGGGAAGATCTTAAACTCATTCCGAAGGCAAAACCATAAAAGGTTGTAAAAACGGTATATTCTTTGGAGAACTCTACCATGGAACTTACAGTAATTAAATAATTGTCCCCAACAAGCATCCACGATATCACTGCGTTGTTTCTCCATATTCAACGATCCCTTTTCTTACAAAACGGCTAAACTACTTTACCAGTTATCTGGGGAATGGGCTGTCTAGATGCAAATAAAAGAAAGGCGTAAAAATATGTATTTGAATATGAATTTACTTTTTTCTTACTACCCACGCAATTCGTTCTTACTGAAAACTTTAGTATTCAATCATACTAATTAATTTGAATAATTATTGGAATATTGCTACATTTGCGAATGTTATAATTTAGATCTTTGACCATACTGATTGGGCATTGTTCTGTCTATTCTTGCGAGACAGTCGTACATAATTGTAACTTTCCTTTTGTAGTTAGTTACTAGAATTTATTATTTTTTGCTCTAAATATCTTTATCTTTGTCAGCAGTTAGCAGTGCGTCTCATTTAGTTTTCATGGTGCCTTCTTCACGAGTTCCTAAACAATTACCTGTTTGGTTCAGTGGGAACGTTATCGACACCTACACAATACTATCTCTTTCACAAATGACAGAATATTTGTCATATTTTTATAATAATAATTATTATTATTATTACTATTATTATTATTATTATATACTTACGTTTGTGGATTTAACCGGTCAATTTTTTTGTATCAATTGATCGAAATAATTTAAAAAATACCGTGAAAATAATATTTATTTATATTGTGCGTTACGTCACCGTCACGTCTTTGGCCCAAATGGAGTCAATATTATATTTGAGATTCCCCGATTCGCTAAGTATCATATTCAGATATTCCTTGAAGGGGGTTATCGGTAAATTAGACATCACAAAGGCATAATAATTTAATATAAAATACATATTATTAATAAATAATTGTTTTTTGATTAGTCAATTAAAAAGTGGTCAGTTGAACAGTCGCAACACAATGTATTGTAAATTAAATCTACAGATTTAATTATAACAGCGTACATTTTGGTACAACGTCATATCTTCCAAATTCGAGCTCCTAGACAAAAATTCGAATTCGGGCAATGAAACTGGAGCTATTGCAAAAGTCCCACGGCTAGGAGAGCGGTCGACATGCGTCGCGGTGCCACAATAAACGACCCAATTTGCATCGTTAAATAAATTAAATAGAGAGAGAAAAAAAGGTAGCCGGGTACGGGTAGGTAGGTATATACGTCAGCGGGCAATTATTTTAATGAGACCGTAACATGTAAAACACGACGATACGCTAAATTATTCGTGGCGTTTTTATAGTTTGACATTCTATACAATGCGGATACTAATTGTGTTTAATTGTTTGTGACGTGAAAACGGAGTAGATATGTGCATATACGCATAATATCGAGCTTAAAATTAAATGCCTGTTAAACCGTTTAATTGCTTCCGTCCGGCCCGCCGACGAAACAGAAAGAACGGGGCTTTTGAAAGCTCGCAGCGTTTTAAGCGTCGACGAATTTTGGGTTTGGGATTGGAGTTTGCCTCTTAACGGAGCTGGAACCGCGACGTTAACTTCAAAATTTCAACGGCAAAAGTGTTTTGAATAAATTAAAACGATTTTAAATATAAAGTGTAGACATTAAAAATTTTTCAAAATAGTTCTACAATTAATAAAATCTACTGGGTACCGTGACAAACGGCCCCCTTCAGAAGGGGTAAAAGAAGTGGCAAAAAATTATTTCTGAAATGATAATTGTCGCATAAAGGGTCCTGCTGACAAAATTTTAATATTTGGTACAGTATGGCTAATCTTTTTTTTCTTCTTGTTAAAAGTAAAAAAAATCTTAAAGAATTATCCCTATCTCGGAATCAGCAAATTGATTTGAACCATTCCTAAATTTGGGGTCTAAATTTCATTTAGGTATCGTAAACAAATCGGAAAATATAAATAAAACATCTTCTAAAAGCGACATTTTCGTTTTTTGGCTAATGTTATTTTTTAATATTTCTAATTTAATTTTTATGAAACCCACCGTATATTGGTCTAGGTGGTTGGCTCCAGACTCCTTCTAGAGTAGGAAGTATAAAAGGAGTTACTTTGGTGGAGAAACTATAGGGACGTTAATTTCTTTAATATATTCTATATTATATTATATATTTTTTAAGTTTTATTTTCTAATTATATGAAAAAAACTAAAACACTAAAATTATTTTCAGAATTTTAAGCCATGTTCTTCGCATAAAGATGGCAGATCTGATTTTTTTTCCCTTTGTCTGTTACCTTACAATTCCTAGACCTCCAATTTGCAATTTTAAATTGAAATAAGATATATTTCATTATTTATTTCCTTATATTCTTTTCCAAAATATCATAGCATATTTTTCTATTTCTACAGAACCCCAGTTCCGAATAATTTTCGACATATAATCAATTTCCTCCAATTACCTCAGAACTTTCCTTGAATCATATAATATTACCACTATAATTTCATTACTGACCATTGATTACCACTTCCCTTCTACTAATTGCTAGTATTTACTCATTACACATACATTACAATTACACTAAATTACCACCATGAACAAAAAATTGTTTATCATTATTAATTCTGAAATCATGTGGGATATCTAAAAATTTAAGTTCTGCCAGCGTTATTTGCAAAAACTTCAAGTGACTTCAAACCCAGAAATTTTTTTGACTTCAAACGAGGCTTCCACTTTTGATCAAGAAATTAAAAATATACCCATAAAAAAAGTTTATGGTCAAAATAAATAAATAAATTTTTATGACCCAAAGGTATATGTGATCAAATTTCATTTAGATATCTTAATCTGTTTCAGATATAAATTATTTTTGTGGGTGCCCTTTTTTGTATCTTACCGTTTATTAACCAAAATAATGTTATTTTTCAATATTTTATTGGCCATATAAAAAGAAATTTCAAAGAATCGGAAGACCACCTACAAAAATTGATAAACAGATTGACCGAGGATATCGCTAGAATGACAAAAAAATATGTTAAACTTATTTATTTATCTTTGTTAATGAGAACGTTCTTTTATTACAATGTTATGATGCTTGTATATGTCCTTGAGTGTTTGTTTTTTTTTGTTTTCTTTGCAAAAAGGTTAAGTTTAAAATCGTCCTTTGGGTGATATTTCGAGTGTTATCTTTTTTTTTTAATTTTTCCTGATTAAATTAAAAGGGTTATTTAGCTATTACCATTTGGACCACCCAAAAGAGATCAGAAGAAATTGGTTAAGGCTTTCGCGGCCCGTTGATGAGCTATTATCTTGATTCGGGTTTAAAGGCCTTCGTCGGTTGGAATTACTTCCTAACGTTTCGCTAGCACGAGTGGCGAGCTTCTTCAGAGGTCCTTCCATCTCCGATGTTGGACATAGACTCAAAGTTTGAGTCTACGTCCAACATCGGAGATGGAAGGACCTCTGAAGAAGCTCGCCACTCGTGCTAGTAATTCCAACCGACGACGGCCTTTAAAACCCGAATCAAGATAATAGCTCAGAGATCAGAAGAATTGAAATCGCACGAGCTGGATTGTTGAAGATGCGTAACTCTCTATGTCACCTGTAAGCTCTGCACAGCAGTTCGACTCAGAACTTAGAAACGTCACGAAATCGCTGTTGTTTCGATACGAGACGTCAGAAAGCTTAACGCGTTTGATTAAGTGTATCACTGGAACAACCTACGAAAAAGGACTGTCTTTTGTCTAGCCTCATCAAAATTAGAAAAACTTCCTTCATTGGACACCAAATGCGCCATGAACACTGTGAAAAACCGCAGCCAATCCTGTAGGGCAGAGTAGGCTAGAGTAGGCGAAGGAGGAGGAAGATCTCACCGTAGAACACTATTTAATCATTTATCCGGTTTTAAAATACATTGCAGTAAGAAGAACTTTTAATTAAAAATGTTTCCACCAAAAAAAAAAAGATATCTATCAGGTTAACGCAGGACACGACGGTGTCCGAGCCTGATCTGCTTTATATCCGCGACGATTAATCGCGTGCCAAGAGAAAGGGTTGCCCTCACACCCCGACGATGACATATTTGATCTTCTTTAGCCAAATGCGAGCCGTCCATTAATATCAATCAGGCGTTTATTTGGTCGAATTCATCATAAGTCCGGGAAGTTTGGTCGTCTACACGTAAGTCCCGGCGTGACCAGCGGTCAAGCAACGGACGTGTACTAATCTCTGTTATTATTGGGGTCGTGACGAGGGGGACGCGTTAAGCGGAGGGCAAACATACGGTTTTACTTTTTTTATATCCCCGTTACGGGCCTTAAGACAAATATAGTGCCCTACTCTCAAACGCGGGTAAATATCCACCAAAAGTGCACTTGGGTTAAATATAGTCATACTACACCTTCATGGACTTTTCTTGGAAGGTTCCTCCTGCTGTCTTTTTAAAAACCGTGGACTCTCCAATTCTAGTCAACATCCTTGATAAGCTTTCGATAGTTTCTTGTATAGTAAAATTGGGATATTTTATAAAATCATGTACCGGGTGTCTCACATTCTTTCCGCAAAAATCTATAATCCCAAAGTTCCTTGTATTTAATTGAATTTTTAGACTGCCGTTTTTGGATTAAGTGGTAAACGCAAAGGTAACCACGTTTTGAACGGTAAGTAATAATGTTGTCGGCCTGGTTGGGCAAGACATCATTCTTTTTCTTCTCTACTCTTCTATATTTAATACCCTCCTCATTATGTTGCATGTTGCAAGTATGGCCGCTTTTTGCATCTCAAGATAGTATTTTTCGGGAATCTGCAGTTGTTTTAGGCCATCAAGGGTCTTCTGCGGGATTTCTCCTGTGGCTCCTATAATCAATGGTACTGTGCGAATTCCTGAGACGTTCCATATTCTTCGTAATTCGTTTGATAGAGGTATGTATTTTTCCAGCTTCTCAGTGTGCTTCCTTTCCAGGTTGGCAGGCGCAGGGACAGCAATATCTATCAGCGTGAGCGCATTACTATCTTTGTCCAGCAGGCAGATGTCAGGTCTATTATGTTGCACAGTTTGATCAGTCAGCATAGTCTTATCCCAGTAGATTTTTGCTCTATCATTCTCCGTTACTGGATCCGGTCGGTACTGGTAGTATGGAGCTTCATGTTTTTTTATTCCGGCAGTTTTGCAGAGCTCTCGATGGACAATTTTCGCAACATCATTATGTCTAGCAGTGTAGTATGTAGGAGCTAGGATTTTACACCCACTTATAATATGTTCAATGTTTTCATTGCCTTCCCCACACATCCTGCAGCAGGATCTTTCTATCTGTGGATCTTTCACAACATATTTCAAATGTGATCTTGTTGCTAGTATTTGATCTTGGATGGCACATAAAAACCCTTCTGTTTCAGGGAAAATATTCCCATGTAAAAGCCATCCCAGTGACGCCTGTTTATTAATATTTTCTGATTGCAGCATAAATGGATATCTGCCATGCAATTCCGTGCTCATCCATTTTTGGGTCTGATTTGCCACATTATATTCAGGGTCAATTTCAAGGTGTATGCTGCTTAGATTAAGGGGGGTAAGGGATTTGTCGCATTTGTTTATAGCATCGTGAAGGGCCGATGTCATTGCGGTTTTAGTAAAGAACTCTCGAAAGTTTTTAATCTGAGTTCTGTGTAGTAGTCGTAGATCAGTGATTCCTCTACCTCCCTGCCTTCTTGGCAGGTGGAAGCGCTCTTTACTCGATTTTGGGTGGTGGGCCCTGAATCTTGTATACATGGTTTTAATGGTCCTATTTGCATCTTCAAGGTCGGTGGTGGTCCATTTAATGACTCCAAAACTATGTGCGACAACAGGAATTACTAAGCTGTTTGTAGCAGTTATTTTGTTCCTTGCCGATAGGGATGTTTTCAATATCTTTTTTAGTCTCTCCTTCATGGTGTTAATCAATTGACGTTTAACTTCTTTTTTGTCTATTCCCTGTGATTGCAGAAGGCCCAGATATTTGTAGGATTCATTTCTGTCCATTGGTAGAATCGCGCCTCCGCCTGATCTCTGCAGAAGTTGGAAATCTTGGCCCTGGCTCCATTTGCCTTTGACAACAGAGTTGGTCTTGCATTTATCAAGGCCAAAACTCATCCCAATATCATTTGAGAATTCCTCTACTGTTCGTAGGAGCCTTTTCAATCCATTGTTGGTTTCTGAGTATAATTTTATGTCATCCATGTAGGCTAGGTGGCTTATTTCTTGGTTCGTATTGGGTATCTTATAACCGCTTCGCTTGCTCTTTATAGCCGTGGATAGTGGGTTTAGTGCTATGCAAAACCACAGGGCGCTTAAGGCGTCGCCTTGGAATATACCCCTCCTTATTTTTATATTTATAGGCTTGAACACTGGGCATTTGGAGCTGATAGTAACGTTGGTTTCCCACATCCTCATCATGCTAGTAAGTAGGTTTATAATGAGCGGATTGATTTTATATAATGAAAGACATTCGATTAGCCAGGAGTGCGGGACGCTGTCGAAAGCTTTCTCGTAGTCCACGTAGGCTGTATAGATGTTTCGTTTGTTTACTTTCGCGTCTTCGATAGTAACTGAATCTATTATTATTATTATTATTATTATTATTATTATTATTATTATTATTATTATTATTATTGTGTCTTCCTTATCCAAAAAGCAAGAAGTTTAACAATTTCGGAAGCTTTTAAAATTACTCTTTTTGCTAACTAATCAATCAAGGAATACAAACGTAATAACATTATAATAAAAAAATCGTTTTCATTTAGCTCCCTATCTCTATCTATCTATCTATCTATCTAAAAGATACAAGGCAAATAAGACGACTGATTGGTTTTTGATGTTTTGTACTTAAAATTGGGTGGAGGGATCTCAGAAGTTTCTGTCAGCGTATAACACGACTGATCCTGACATATTTCCTAATATTGCAAGAAAATCCAGAGCAAGCATCCTAAACTTTCTGGAGTTTTTCATTATCCTTCGCCATTAAAGATTGGCATTAAACAAAATCAACATATGATCCCTTGGATATAATTAACGACATAGAGATAATTGAAGCTTGGAAGCAATTATTTCACGATTTGGATAGAGCTTCTTAAATAATCCATAGGTTTGACAGAGCCAATTGACATGCTTTGCGAATCAATCCATAGCCATAGAATTTTCGGATATATAAACAAATTTAAGTCTATGTCTACGTTATAGGTGCATCAAAAAATTCATTTGTTTGAAAAGAGTACAACAGCCCCAAAATCGAGCCTTGAAGTACTCCCTGTGCCACAAAAAGGGTATTAGATTCATTATCATTGTAGACAACCGGTTGCGAACTTCTGTTAATTAAAGTAATTAAAAGATTTACGAATTTACGATTATGTACCTAATAATAAAAATAAATAGTAGAATAGGTAAGATATTAACCGGTCTTAATTGTGGCATGTCCGTGGGGTTCGAAATTTCGAAGTGGAATTCCATTGGCATTTTTTGAAGAATCAGGGAATATTGAAGACCTAATGCACATATTTATATGATCATATGATATTTATACAATCCTTTTTAATGAATTAATAATCGTTTTTAGTATTTAGTAATTGGTTGGGTATGCATTGCATCCAATTACTTTTAAACACCTTCTAGTCAGGGACTGTATTAGACGTCTGCACGTCTCTAGTGGAATGTTGGTCCAGGAAATTTTGGAAAGTATTTGAACCTAACTTTCTTCCACGATGACCTACAGATTTTCAATTGGGTTAAGGTATGGGCTACAAGATGGCCACTGTACAACATCTATATAATTATGCTGTAGCCAGGCAGTGACCCTCCTAGGAGAATGCTTGGGTTCATTGTATTGCTGGAATTTCCAAAGTACTGATAAATTTTCTTTCTGATCCATGGTACCCGCCCCATACCATGATACAACCACCTACCTATTTCACTGTTCTCATAGCATTAAGCGCGGCATTTAATTGGTGAACGCCAAATAAAACGTTTTCCATCACACCTAAATTTATTTACCTTTTATTCAACTGATCATAATATCTCCTTCCATCGTTGCATGTTCAACGTAAGATTGCGCCTAGAAAATTCCAACCGATTCCCTCGATTCGCTTTGAATAGATGTGGCCTCTTCGTTGGAATCCTGCTCAAGAATTGTGCCTCGTTTAAAAGATTACAGACACTTTGAACACTAAGTTCTCTTGGAGCTTCAAGAAGAACTTCTTTTCGACGATTTGTTTCCAAACGAGTTTTTTTGGGATGTCGCTTTCCTGGAACATGAACTTTACCATTATGGGCATTAAACACGGCTTTTTTTAGGAACCCATAGTACTCGTGCCTACAGAAAGTCAGCACCCACTAAATCTCTAATGTAATGATATTCAATCGCATAGCATTTCCAATGTTTTCCAAATTGTTTAAGCTTATGTTTGTGCGTATTGTGGAAATAATAAATATATAAATATCTGGAAACAATTGAATTTTTTGTGAGGCAAAACAAAAACCGATGCATTAAAGTAAAGAAATATTAAAGAACCTACCGTAACTATGATTTAATTTTTCAAAGGAACTTCGACAGGCCACAATCTTTTGGATTCCTCTTGTATATAAATCCAACTTGCTGAGGTTTCGCCAATCATCCTGTTGGCTTCTTCAGAGAAACTCAGTTCAGTCAAGCCGTAAGGGTGCGTCAGCAGGTTTTATTTATATACATCCCGCGCATCCAGAGATGATTGAGATAGAGTATGACTCAATTAGGATGATTTTTTAAAATAATTTTAATTTAAAAACGCTCGTTTGCTAGTTTTTCCAATTCTACGCAAGGAATAACTTTCTTCCCAATACGTCGGTGCTCAGAATCTTTCTTTAAAATGAAAATTTATTTCATGATTTCAGAATACTTTAATCATGATCATAATTTGTAGATCCATTGTCATTAAAGAGTTGCACTTGAAAAATGTAAGAAAGTTTTGAAATAATTCTCATAAGAACCGAAAAATATGTGACGCATAAACTTTTGTTTCTAAAGCAATAAATTACATTTTGGCAGTTATTTTGGGTTGTTAAATTTGTAGTCTCCGACTGTTCTTCTCTTGGTTCCACTTATACACCTACGATTGTTGTTATATTTTTGGATATTATGTTAGTTTGTTGTTCAATTGAATTTTACTCCAATTGCTTGTTTTTGTGTTTTACGAGTTTTATCACATCCTGAATATGGCCAGAATTTATAAGTTTCTTTAAAAAACAAAAGTTTTTTTGTTATTATTTTCGTTTATGGCCTCGAAATGTAGGTTCATAAACGGCATATTTTAAAAGTTTTCTTTAATGACATGTAGTTATTTATTTGGTGCTAATTTAAGTGGTATTTATCAGGCATTCTTGAAGTAATTTCTGGCGATTTAGATACACTAGTGAAACTACCCTCGGTTATTAACGAACCACCAAACCAACGTTCGTTTTTAATATTATATTAACCCTAATTTTTAGGGTTAAGTTTTTAGATCCATCCTGTGGACGTAACGACCGTAAACTATACCCAAACCCCAGACGTTGACCTCTGCGGGAGCGGGCAGGACACATTTTAACAATGTGTGTGTTTACCCAAAGTGCAAACATATTTCTCCGGGTCCACTTACATCCCGGGACCCGACACCCCCGACGGTAATGACGCGTACATTTAACCGTCGTCCCGTCTCGTGCGTATATATCCCGAAAAAGAAGCCCTTCTATACGAGAACCGTCCGAGGGTGGACATTTGCTTATGTAACCGCCGACCAACCCCGCCGGGCGATATTTTAACGGGGTTTTAAGACCGCTCGGCGTCTTGAGCTCGGGTTATGTCCCGTATAATCCTTCGGGAACGCACAATTCCGGAGGATTTGAGATCCCGGAGGCGGTTTGTTTTATCTCCGACGATTTCGGGGTGGGGGTAGGAAAATTAGGAAATTCGGATGGATTGGTTGCTGACCGGAACCCCGGAATAAAAACGCAACCGCGCCGACAATGACTTCGACGCTCGCACACATTCACACACACACACAAAAGCGTTTCTGCATGCAATTATAATTCTTCGGTGCGGCCGTTGTCGCGAGAGGAGAATAAGGCAAACGCGGTGGAGGGGTGGAGGGGAGACGCCGTCCGCCATATTGTACCCGCCCCCGCGCGCCTAAGCCCCGCCCGACCGCCGCCGCCGCCGCCGCCGTTCTTCTTCTTTTGTCGCGGTCCGCGCCGCGTGGATGTGTGTATGTATATCATATACACACATGCGAACGTAGGAGAAGTAATTTTAATGGATATAGCGGTTCGGCGAGCGTTACCCGCGGCGGCGTTGCCAAGTTTTCGACGATCGAGCGTTTAAAATTGAAAGCGAATTCTCTCAGCCAGCTTACCTTCGCAAAATTGTACATTTTTCGTCCTAATTGTATAAATTAATTGCTTTTTTCTTCTCGTGGCTGCAGAAGAAGCTTGCTTGCATTAATGTGGCCGCAAAGGAAATCATCCTGCACAAAGTTACTTTCAAAACCATGTGCACAGGCAGTTCATAGACCAAGTTTTGCGTCAGAACTAGCGCTAGAATGTCACCGTACCCTTAAAAGACATGCACATTTCAGGCGGGGACTCACTGGTCAGAAGACGTCCTGTCTGGCAACGTCAGTCATGAAACGGCTGATAAAAGTAAACTCCAGGTCACAATGTTGGCTACTTTTTTTTTAGATTGGAGAGTTATATCCATCCCCTAGGGTAATTAAGGAAACGACTCTTGAAGTCACATTTTCATCTGCTCTATATCACCAAATCGAGTCTTAGAGCCTCACGACAAAAAAATTTGAAGCTATGGAAAAGACGAAGCCAGATAAGGACATATTAAAGACAGATTAATTAAATAAAACTTTCTATAGGTTCCTGTCTAAGGGGACCCATGATGCTGTGAAGGAAGGCGTCATTTAAATGAGAAAAATGTAAAAATCAGACTATAAAGTTAGGTCAGTAGATACAATGGGGAAAAACAGTTGGCTAGCTGGGAAGCTATCCAAATTAAATAGCAACCAAAAAATGCCTGACCATGACCACGGGGAAGCCACACATTACCGTAGGTGTTTTTACGTCTCACTGTTTATTTAACAAAGACCAATCCAGATTGGGTTTGAATGGCACCTCCAGAGTGTGTGAATGGGAAGACGGAAAACATCTGCTAAAAGATATGTACCTCTCGTTTAGGCGTGAAGCCATGCTTGGCAGCCTTGAAATAAAACTGTTGTCCGTTCACAAGGAAGCACCATGAGCTTGCTGAGGCATATCAGATCGGAGATTTATACAGTCGGATTTTCTATTTGATTTATTGTAATGTGTATTCGCATCTTCACATCATTTTCGATTTGTAATTGAGAAGTGGATGATGTGTTACTTAATGATATGTTATATTTTTTGTGTGTTTTGTTTACCCTTGCAAAGTTTGCCAAGTGCAGAAACAAAACTCAGCATAATAATGAAGTGTGGATCATTATATTTTAGTACCTCATTTTTTTATTGGTTCATTATTGTAATGTGAACAGTAATTTTTTCAAATTCAAAGACACAACACGCATATATTTTTTTTTAATGAAATTTAAGTTAATTAAGCTATTCACCACGGGTACCACATATTCGCGTTTATTTTCAATGGGATTAAAAAAATGTAAAATGTTCGGATAGAGTGTTCTCACATTAGAAAAAAAATCTAACGTTAGCGTTTTGTTGCAGCGGCATTAAATTAATTACCTATTCTTTAGTAATTAGTTACTAATATTTTTAACAATTAATTTTATATGAATTTATGGTGACAAAAGTTAAAAATTGGAAAATGGTAATTTTAAATGTTAATCAAATGAAAATTACTTATTGTTTAGTAATTAAATTAAATAATTTATTTTATTTTTTGTTCATATCTCTTCCTATTTTCTGCCTTTCAACCAATACTTTAAAAACGTTATAATTGATTGTGGATTTACAAGTCATACAGAGCTTTTTTTATCTAGATTTTTTTTTTGGGAAATGTAAAAAAGAGTATGAACATTTGAAAAAAATATTTGTGACTTACTGTATACAACTAATGCTATTTTACCCACCCCATACTACCCACACTAAACACGAGAAACAATTGAATATTAAATATGGGGTTTGCGAGTTGCTATCAATGTCTAGTTACCCCTAAAAACATCGTAATTTATATTTATAATTGATATCCTTGCCCGTTTTCAAATATTTATTAAGTACCATCACTTAGTTTTACATTAAAAAATAATTTTAGTCACTAATTGTTGAACTGTAGATTTTTTTGCAGATTCGACAAGCTCATCGCAAGTCCTATGTCTGGCATTATCGAAGGCACACATGGAGTTAGGTTCGACAAATCCCGCGAACCTCGGATTTATCGTAAAGTGCGCCAACGGTGCATCTCTCGTTAGGAACGCGGCGCTCTCGAAATTTGGAAGACCGGACTCGCTTGAGTGCTTTCGGATGTTCTTTGAGGAGGCTGCGCGGGGGCGAGTGGCGTTATGGGGGGGCGGACGAACGGGCCACGGGGCGGCGGAAGAACGCGCGCGCGGAAAAGAGAAGTGAGGTTTTATTTGATTCCGCCGGAATGTTCAATTTATTTGAATATTTTTGTTGGGCCCTTTTGTCTAAAACTTAATTTAAAAGATTTCGGGCTCTCCAGCTTCCGTTATTATTCTCCCTTCCCCGTGGGTGACAACAAACTGCACGAAAAGTTTATCCCGCCGTCGCCGGGGGCGGACGATCGCAAAAAAAACGGAATTTAAAAAATCGCCGGGATTAATCGTCCCGCTTCTGAGCTCTCTGATATTTAAAGCCGCCAGGCGAGTAGTCCTCGGGAAGCTGAAATAATATCACCGTTCCTTTGTCTACATCATCATATATGCACGACCTGTCCACCGGTGTCTCCTCTCTCTCTCACTCTCTCTTTGTCTCTCTTTCGCGCGCGCATTCGTGGCAATTAGAACCACCTTCCTGCTCCCTCCCTCGGGAATCGTATTCCTTCTCTCGCTACTCCGTTTCCCTTAGTCTACGTTTCGAGAGGGCATACTATACTATCCCGCCGGCCGTCTCCTGTTCCCGGTTAATTTTTTTTTAAAGTCCCGTTAACCATTGGGTGTGTCTATAGGCCCCCAAATTTTAGTCCAAATATCCTTGTTGATGAATTGGAAAGTATATGTCTAGACCTTCTTCCACAAACTGATAACTTTATCTGTTTTGGGGACATAAATTTTAATTTATTCAACATAAGCGAGTATGGAGTTCGTTCATACCTGGATCTCTTAGATACATTGGAGCTAGAGCAGATCATCAGTGGGCCGACTAGGGAGACATGTACCAGTAAAAAGTTAATTCGGTCGGGCACTATTGATGACAAAATTTCGGATCACAAATTGATTTTTGCGGATGTTGAGTTGAGTGCGCGGAAAGATAGAGTGGACCTAACTAGGTACAGAAACTTTAAAAATGTAGATATTATTTCTTTGGATAATTCCCTAATACCCTAATACCTTGGCGTAATATATTTGACTTAAATTCAATTGATGAAAAAGTATGTTTCTTTAACGAAAATATGAACATTCTATTGGATCCATATGCTCCATTAAAAACACCTACTTTGGATCACAGGAAACACTTAGTTTCTAATAAAATTAAGAAATAAAGTCAAGTACAGTTAAGTACAAAAATAAAAAAACACCTCAAAGTCAGGCCCGTTACAGAGAACTGGCTTTTGATACCATTTGTCACAATATTCTGCTCACTATTCTTAAATACGTAGGCTTTGGGGAGGCATCCGTAAATTTAACTTCTTAACAGAGATAAAGCAAAAGGTGGTCCTGAACGGGATCGAGTCTGCTTGCCTAGATATAAGAAGTGGAGTTCCTCAAGGCTCAATTTTAGCTCCTGTTCAGTTTATTATTTTCACAACAAAATTCTTAGAAATTCTCGAATATTGCAATCGACAATCATATGCTGATGACAAGCAACTCTACCATGTTTTTTTACTTTTAGATACAAAACTTCGATTTGAAAAGCATATCTCCACTTATACGCAAAGGGCTATTGGCCGTTTAGAAGGGTTGCATAGCTCGAGGCATATTCTAACTCGAAATCTTAAAAAGTCCTTATGCGATGCTCTTGTTCTCTACGTGGTTAATCACTGTAATGTCGTATGTGGGCCTTGTTTGACAGCCAATTCGTCACAACGTATCGGAAAGATTTAAAAATGCTGCCTGAGGTTCATTTACTGCATCCGTCGCGGAAGACGTATCAGCTACAATCTGAAGGAAGCGGGTTGGACGAATATGAAGACGCGGCGCTTGATCCATCGCTACTGTCTTTATTTTAAAATAATTAAGACAAAATATCCAGAATACCTCTCCGAAAAAATAACTTTTAGAACAGACGTGAATAACATTTCTCGTCACCGATTTTAATAATTTGTGGTACTTACAGTACTTTAGCCTCGACTTTAGCAAATAGTTTTTTTATTTACAGAGGTAGGTTTAGGTTTTTCTTTCTGTTAAGTGGGAACTTAGTTATTATTATTATTATTATTTTCCATTCAAATCTTTATACTTATTCAAATATGCAAATATTATCGATTCTATTAAATTAAAAAAAAAAGCATCGAGTACATGGCGGTCTGTAGGTCATTAAATACTTATATTCGTCGATATTCCGGCCTTGCGCGGTATAGCGTGCCCACCTACGTCGGCTCCAAAGCACGTTCACTTCTCTTTCCATTTCCATTCGAGAATTATAAATATTTTTCTCTTCTGTTCGCTCTAATTCCAGTTCGTATTAGTTTTTCCCGGAGATGTTAGCTAGCTTTTTTTTGCTCGGGATGCACGTGTGTGCATCGATATGCCTTATCGATTTCAGACGCTTGTAGATAATTTGGCGTGTTGCCAAAAAATAATAATAATTATATATTAATGCCTTTAGTTTGTTTGTTTTCATTGTTGTCTGATTGTCTCGTTGAAAGCTAGCTCCATAAACGGCGAAGATATATATGGCTAACTATTCTACAAGTAAATGTTCATGGCTACAATTAAAAAAATCTTTCTTTTGTTCTAAGCCACTATGGAGATGAGGCCTGGCATTCCACAAGCTCGTGTTAATCTACCGCTATCGGTGGCTTAGAGTATTGATTGGATATATTTTATATTTGGCTTTAGAAATATAGACACTTTGGAAATTTTAATACTCCGCAACTCCTACTTGTACAATTAGCCAAGCCTAACAGCCGACAAAATGTACTGCTGTAAGTGGACTAGAAATACAGGCTGAAATTTTGTAATAAGTCTTTCACAATTAGCAACGACCAAATATACTGAAAAGTGCTAGCTTCCCACTCCCACTCACACTATGGCAATTACCCAAGACTAGCCAAATGTTAGAAATAGATCTGTGTATTCATTACACAAATAGCATTGTCATAGTCTAATAAAGCCTACAAATAGAGATTTTGGATTGGATTGGATTGTTATAATCCGACAAAATATGCTGCTGTCGTGAGCCCTCTCTTTTCAGTTAACAGCTTTGAATCTTTCAAAAAGTCCAGTTTTGCTTCTACAATTAACCAAGACGTACTGCTATCAGTGGGGCTATAAATACAAGCTGTCTTTCACAATTAGCAGAGACGACGTCCAATAAAATTTGTAAAAATCGGTTTTGCATCTCTTTTCTAATGAGACACATTACTATATTACTATTAGTTGCCTAGAGATACGTCAGGCAAATCCAAAATATTATTTTTTATATCAGACCAAGGCGACCAAGTCAATTGCTATAGTCCGAAGAAATGTATTTCTAGAGATACATTAAGATACAAAAAATCTATTTCATAATTAGCCGAGACTATGAGATGAATTACTATAGTCGGATGAAACTGATTGCCTGGAGAAAGTATCTTTCAGAACAAAAGAAGACCAAGGAACTCTTCAGAAGTCGATTGGTCAAATATAGCGATACGAACCTGGATAAAACTTTGAAATAGCTATGAAAAAAGTCACAATAGATCCTTTAGATCGCTCTGACAGACAGTCCAATTGCTAACTCTCCCAATTTAAATCTTTAATTTTTATTTTTTTATCTAAAACTAGAAATACAATTATTTTAAAAGCCCTCTTTTTTTACAAGTTATTTGAAATGTGCAATGGTGTGGTGACTGGTTTAATGAACTGTGAATGACATGACATGCAAATTTACATGCAAAAGTTTAAGTCAAACAACAGTAACCTTCGAAAATAGAAAGAATTTCTTTTACATTGAGTACACTCATTATTCTTCAATGATTCTCTCCATTTTCTTACCCGTGGATTTCTTCAGGAAGGTAAAGATTCTGATTCCTCAAAAAAGCACGAAGGGAACTGCGCAGTCTAGTGGTCTAGGTACTTGATTGTGAATTGAAGCTAGTATTTGGTTCAATCATACAATTGTTGGTTGAAGATTGGAGCAACTTCTGGTTGTGAATTGAAGCAAGTACTTGGTTCATTACCATTTTTTTTAATCATCAACCTTTTTTTAATCTTAGATGTTTTGTATTTCTTTTCAAAATTTGGCTTATTTCTGCGCCAATAATGCATTTGTCTTTGTTCCGTTTTAGATAGGCTCTGTGTAGTTTATCAATGAAAATAGTCAGCGTCAGCTGACTACATAATGGATAGTGTCGACGGATCGAGCAAACTCGCACTAATAGCCATTTAAATTTTAAAAAAAATGACCCAAAACGGGATCAAACTCGTTTACCATGAGAATGGGGATATATATTTCGTGCGAAATAAATTCGTATACTGATCCTTCGGATCACCTTTTCTTCCCAATATGCGCGACGCCGATATAGAATATAGTCGGACGTCAATATAATGGGGGAGAGGATCGGTGGCGTAAAAAACCATTAAATATATAAGTAATGGTTTTTTGGATTATCGTTATGGCGGTGGGTATCGCATTTCGTCTTTAATGAGATTCCGTCCGACGCCATTTACGTTTTATGGAAACCGGACCGACCCCCAACCCCCCTCACGAGATCCCGTCTCGTTATATTAACTAGATTATCGACGAAGGGGGAAATGATAACGTCGCCCTTTTTTTCTAGATGCGGGACAACATACATTTTTTATTTGGCTCGTATCTTTTAATTTTGAGATCCGCGCCGAATTCCGACGCCCTTTGCCCTTTGTCGGCCTCGACTGCGAGATAAACCAACCCTTTACAAACGCTTAAGTATCGGGGCGAATCTAATTGAAATACTTTCGGCGATGGTCAAAGCGAGAGAAGGGGCAGACCCGGGTCTCGTTAATTGTATCTCTACTTTGTAAATTGGTGGTAATGAATGACGGAGAATTAGGAAGAAACTTAGTAGCCAGCGAACCACATAATTGGGTGCAAATTTTATTTAGAGCGAGAAGGGTAGTCATGGGGATTGTTTTCCTTGTCGTCCTTGTTAATACCAATGGCAGATAACTGTTATTAGAGACTGTTTTATAATATTTGTCAACATTATTTATACACTTTTAAGGTTTTCGGGGGCACATATAACATGATCTGATTTTATGTATAAATAAGATATATAAATGTAATTACATAAATTAATTATATCCATGTTTTAGATATAAAAATATAGAAATTTGACATTAAAGTTAAAAAGACTAAAGCATATTGAATTTCATTTCATTTGAATTTGAATTTTGAAGTATATCAATTAACATTCGTTTTTGTAATGACTTTTAAGAAGATCAATTATTATAAATTTTATTTTATACAAATATTTGAGAAAAATATTGTCCGATTCCCAAAAAAATATGTGTAAATAATTTCATTAAGAAGATATCTACTATAATACTTCAATTATGAAAATATTACACCTACAGTTTTTTTTATTTGGTAAAAACTACTTGTAATATTTGTTTTATTAATTAATAATTACACCAAATCAAGGCTTGTAGCCTGAAAACGCACTGTCGGTTTCATTTATATATGTATATATTTTGTTAATGCAGGCTCTTAACAATAAACAGTAATAACAAATAAAGTAAACAAACAACGAGGACGCCCAATTCGCCCCATTTATATAAACGAGCAAGACATAGGCAACCATGCCCATTATTTTTTCTATTTGCAAAATTTGCCTCAATTTTTAATCATTCGCTGACAGTAGTAACTAACCAAAACAAATAAAGTAAATTTACGTGCCTACTCTCACACTATTTTCTTTTCAGACATTCCACTAAGCTAGGTGTTTTTTCCATGTTCATATAGATCTATTTCTGATCTGAACTGTGAATGTAGTCCGATTGGAAAGTGCCCAAGTTGCCGCACAGCACACTCGACCTTGCTTGGATTCGGTTATGCAGCGGACGTAAATTATTTTATTACCTAACTAAATTTTATGCAACCGATTTTAATAGAAACAGAGATTAAAGGATTAACAATTAATTAAACCATCAAACGACGACATGAAGCAGAAGAAATTTAAACAAAAAATTGCAGCCCTATACATCAAAAGCTCCGACGCTTTAACGTAATCGAATGATGTTCTCGGACGTCGTCTCCGACGAGCAAATGTACGTGGCAGCGCGATACACTACGGTCATGGTTATTATACAATCTTCTAATGCGTTCCCCCATAAAAAAGCTCCTACATCTTGCGGTTGACATATCGCGCACCTGTGCCCCGCCAAGACCTAACCCCATTTACATACAAATATAAGTGCATTCGTTGGGTGAAGGCGGTGAGGGGGGGAGGGTCGACTATGCCAGGAGTGGGGGTGGGGGACCCTAAACTCCGCCACGGGTTCGCAGCGCCTAATGATAATAAAAAAAATTGGACAAATACTAAATCGACCGTGTGAATGAAAATTATTTCGCGTTTGATCCGAAAATTACGTCCTCAGAGCCGTAAATGTTCCTTAACTTAATAAGACGTTTTACTAAATTATAACATTAATAACTAGCCCAAATAGTCTCAATAGATAAGATAATGATAAGTTAGTATCATTAGCAATAAGGCACTTCATTACTTTCTCATGTGGAGACTATACCGTAAGAAGTTCCGCAAGGAAGTATATTAGGCCCTGTCTAGACGGTCGAGATTCTCATAAGATTCAGAAGAAATAGAATTCACATTAAATTTGATTTTTGTGTGGAAAAACAGAGTCTTCGTGTGATGTAGGGACTTTTGAGATTTTATGTGTATTCAAATACACTTGTGAAGCAACAAAATAAGAATTTATTAAACTGAAAAAAATGGTTTGGTATTAATACATTTACCCTACACGAACACAAGAGAATTTTTATCTTCTTATCGATCAGAAATCTTAAATTCGAAAATTTTAAAAATATCAAATTCACTGACAATAGCAGCTACTGAGTCAATTCGGGGTAAAAATTTAATGTATATAAACAGATTTAACTGCCTCAAAGACTGACTGAAACTCAAAGATTTAAAAAACCATATTATGCACTGTTTCAATTTTATTTGACTTATGGAGAGAGTAAACAATTAATGTGGTAAATACTATACAAATCAAATATATCAAAATAATTCACAATATAACTATTATGTCGAAAAATCGCACCAAGAATTTTCAATGGAAAAGAAAAACTAGACTTCACCCAACATCCACATGGGACGAGGAGCTTAACTAACAAAAAATTTATCTATATAAAAAAAAAAAATATGTAACATAATTTGTATACCTAATATGCATAACTCACTAAAAGGCAACCACTTCGATTTGTTGAAATAAACATATTTTTTTAATTATTTATTATTTTGCTTAAGTAGTTGAACCAAAAAATTTTTTTTTCTCTCTTATAAAGTAAAAGCAGAAGTTTCCTTTGTTATTTCACTTTATTGGGTTCTCAGTTCTCTATTATTTTCTTTTCGTTTATTAGGCAGCTATCTATTTAAATGGATGAAGCAAAAAAAAATGGCTTCGGTATGAATAAATCAACTAGTACTGGTCATTACTCACATCTTTAATTCATTGAATAACTAGTTTTTATCTTAGTAGAGCATTTGATAGAGTCGATCATGGCTTGCTCCTAGAATATATGTATCTGATGGTATTCGCTTTATCGTCCGCTCTGTTATTAAAGGTACACCTCAAGACCCGAGTTTATCACCTACACTGTTTAATATGTTTATCAACGATTCACGATCCTGTAGAAAAAATTTCATAGTTGGGAATTTTAACATTAACATCAATTAACATCAACATTATTTGCATACGTAAAAAAACATAATATAAAACAGAATAGAAAAGACGCATACACGGGCAAAAAATGATCTTACACAGTCATTTACAAGAGTTTCTGTAGCACAACAGCATCTACAGCAATTACACACGTCGGAATTAAATGTTATAACAAAATTCCAAAGATCGACAAGAACTTGCAGGATGAAAAAGTTAAATTATCACTATTTAAAAAAAAAACTAAAATCCTTATTAATAGCTAAATGCTACTATAAAGTATAAAGTATTCTATAGCGACGACTCACCTCGGTAGTAGATATGTACATTAAATGTTCATTTTAAAGTGTGTTAATTAAATATATTGTTTAATTGTTGTGTGCCTATTTATACTAATATTTGTTATGCATATATTTGTTGGTTCACATTTTATTTATACTTAAAATGCGAAATAAAGGAACATTGAAACATTGAAACATTTATTTTGTTCAACTTTTGTTGTTTGTACGACAAATAATATACCTTATTATTATTATTATTATTATTATTATTATTATTATTATTATGTAAAGCGTATAACAACAAATACTAAATTTACACCATTTCCAGAGCTCGACTGACTAGATTTCGTGCGTTTTACATATCAGTGAATACCACCCCGACATCAGTGCCTGGTCCCCGTCATGTACGATTCGGACCGGCTGCGCATCGAACTCAGTCAATTTTTGAAATTGAAAAACCTATTACCGTCACCGGAGATATCGGCGTCCGACATATTCTTTAATACGAACGCAGATGGAGGTGATTGGCAGCTGGATAGAGCTATCGAATTACACCTATGATCTCTCCCGCGATGTCTACATTACCTAATCAATTCGTCGCGACGTGGCGTACGAATCAGAAGTGGGATAGAGCTTCGCGAAAAAAATCCATGATTGTTTTTAAACAAGTTGTGTTCGTTCGTGGTGTATGTATAATTGTTTCTACAAAATGGATGTCTAGCCATATACCGTGGATGTAGCTGTGAGCATTTCGTTAGAATATATGTAAAACCAAGAAACACATGAAACGTGATTTGTCTAAACATTAATATAATCTGAAACAACGAGTTTCTCCTGAAATGGCATCATGTGACCTCTGAAAATGTCAAATATAGTCCTCAAATGTTATTATCCATATAGAAAACTAATTAGAACTAGCAAAAGAATTGAAACAAATTAAAATTCATGATCATATATTTAAATGTGTGGGAATTATCAAAGAACGAGGTGAACAATATAGCAGCAAACACGTGGTTTGGAGTGTCAACCCACTGTAAAATATTTAAAAGTGAAGAAGCTTTCTCACGTTTTTAAAATCTCAAACTGTCCTTGTCACAAGTGTGCAAAATCCTTATGTTAAAATAGACTTTGTTACTTTCACATCGCGAGTGTTGTGTTTTAAGAACTGAAACAGCTGAGCATTCTGCACACTTTAGCTTCTATACAAGTAAGGATATATTTCCGAAATAGGAGATTGACCTGATAAATTAAGCAATTTATATCTGCCAACGAATATGACGAATATATTTCATAATCAATATTTTATAATTAAAATCTTTCCTACTGACAGATTAATATTAAAAAGCCAAGGAAAAGAGAGTAAAAGCTTTTTATGAGCCAAATACCTAATATTGTCTGTAAATTTGGAATTCAATTCTGCTGTTATTCCTCGTTAGTACCACATCTAAAAAAAGGAAGACTGTTGTTAGTTTCTAGTTCCGTTTCTAGTTTCTATATATATATATATATATATATATATATATATATATATATATATATATATATATATATATATATATATATATATATATATATATATATATATATATATATATATATATATATATATATATATATATATATATATATATATATATATATATATATATATATATATATATATATATATATATATATATATATATATATATAGTATAGTACAATATACAAATCCAACGTAGAATGATATAAATTCCAAAAGTCACAGATGAGTTTTAACATCTAAACCTAAACAGCACAATTTATAGACAAACTATGGTATAGAATTTAAATTGAATTAAAGACAAAATTATTCATTTGGGTTAAGTTTCCTCCAAACTTGGAGGACGTTGGAAACCATAGCATTCACTCTTTCTTTCTTACTTAGGAGGGAGTACTAGCTGTGGAGGAATCCAAACGAATTATAGAGCATAGACCCGACGGAAGGTCTATCGATCCAACATATCTCTGAATATAATGTCATTTTATTTCATCTCAGCAAGAGAACATCTTCTGGTCAGCAAAGGTGGCAAAACTCAATGGAAAAGTCGTCAGATTCTAGATAATTAAGGGGTTTTGAAAGAAACAAGACGAGTTTTACACACTACACCAAATTTCTCTGCAGGACCCAGAAGGACTATATACGAACCTGGCCGTCGTCGATTTTTAATCAAAATCTTCTTCCCCCAACTCCACAGTCGATTATTGAAAAGTCGGACACTGTCCCCCAACGCAGCAAATATCTAATAACCTTTCGTCCGAATGGGGAAGGGGGACGACTCAAAAGCGCCCGAGAAATTTTTGATTAATTCGACAGTTTTTCGATAGTGCGGTGGGTGGGGGAAGAGGAGTGGGTCAGCGCTTCCGTTTCCGCCGTCGTCAGACGGACTACGAAAACAAATATGGCCGCTCACGCTTAATAACCGCGCTGACGCAACAGAAAGGTAATTTAATTTTTACATATATATATTTTTTTGTGTCCCCTGCACCGCCGTGGTAATGGACGGGAAAGGAACAAACGTTCAGTGACGCGCGAGTTGGAGATTTTCATCCCCCAGACCTACCGCATGATAGATTCTAAACTCAAAACTCAAAAATCGAAAGTAACTTTAGTTAAATAGCAAATGTTGTTATTTACTGTTAAAAACATCTATTTATTATTATCCATTGATATTTTTGTAATATATTTGTTATTCTTTGCACTCTAAACGCTTTTAATGAAACCTCATTGACTTTGTCTCGATAGTCCCTCTTGATTGAATAACTGAAAATCGTGAGTCACAATACAAATTCTTAAAGGCGATTGTTTTAACTGTGATTTTTTATGTCTTTTATTGTTTTTTCTCACTGATTTTGTTTATTCAATTATTAATTTAATTAATTGATTCTAAAATGTATCTATAAAATCTTTTTTTTTGTCGCACTAAATGATTTCAAATAATTACTCCATCAATTTTTATTTCTATTATCAAAATTTAAAAAAAAGACACTTTTTTTTTTAAATGTTTTAAGCTAATACTGAATTCCGGTTCAATAACTCTTTTCTTTGAAATTTAACGAATTTTTATGATTTACCGTGCATAATTGAGTCAGTACCGTCCAACGGAAAATTTAAAATTTGTTTCTGGTTCTTGACGATTCGAAGTTGTCGTAAAATCCTTTCATCCTTTTATTTTTACGGTAAAATAAATTTAGATAGAATTTTAAACAAAAAAGTAACAGTTAGAACATAATTACTGATAAAGTAAAAGTGTGAAGCTAGTTTATGTGATGTGAGAATATAGTTAGTCGGTGGACAGTTATTTTCATTATAAAAAACAATTGCTTAGTAGAGTCACCACTCCCACCCTCAAGGAATACATATCGTAATAAAATCAGAGTGGCGGAGGGGAGGGTGTGGCAAGGCGGCCCACTTCAGCTTTTTATTATTTTTTGACTAACTTTAACTAAATTTACCCAAATTTTCGCGAAGCTTCTGGCCGTCGTGCCCCACTCTCCCCTATTTTTATTGTTATATATAATAATTATAATTATTTATTAAAAAGTAATTAATAAAAAAAAAACATTTTTCTATCGAATAAAAAAATTGTTATTGGTAGTTATAAGATTTTCGACTGGTTTTAAGCTAAATCCACAGAAGTATCCAAAAAATAACACTTTCAATAAATTAATTATCATTCGGTTGTATTAATACGGAATAGCTTTTCTTAGAATTTTTAAGAGGTCCATTTTACCCCTGTTATTACGCAAAGGGCTAAAAAGGTACAAATAACCAGAATCTATAATTATTACGGGGGGCCTTACCCCACCTTCCCCTATTCCCTTTGGAAACAAAACTTATATATTTAAGATCTTGTGTATCATGTACACGAATATAACTTTTAGCTATAATTACTAAGAACTTCTATGATAAGCTGTTATTCTCATAATAAAATTATTCATATTTGTGTTAATGTAGATCGAAATAACAATCGAAATTTGGTTAAATGAAAATATGTGAATTTTCACACTTCAAGCTCTTGCAGCTCTAAAGGTAGTACTTAAATTGCCCAAAAATACATTTGTTAGGAATATACTAAAGCGTCATTCTCATGTTAAAATTCTTGTTATTTGGGTGAACTAACAGAAGAAATTTAGTTAATTGAAAACAGCAGCATCGTTTTAAATACAAAGACTGCAAACGACCGTTATTTCCCTTACCTATATGCAGCCAAGAGCTACTAGAAGCTTTTGTCTGGGCAGTACTATAGTTATACAGGTCTGAATGTACCTGAAATACTAGAATATATACTTTTAGTTAGAACAATATATACATTTTTATTTTATTTCTATTCTTTGACGGTGTACGAGGGATAACAAATAAATAATAAATAAATAAATAATAAATAAATTCATTTAATGCTAGGCGGCTAAAAAAGTGGAAGTGTAGTATTGCTTTCGGTCTCATTGCTATTGGAAGGTTATGGTGAAGCGTATTTTTTGATCGAACGCTTAATATCTTTAATGTGGAAATTATTAGAGAGAAGAGCAAAGGTGTTTTAATTCTGGGTTCAGTGACTCGGGCTGAGATAGTTTTACTGCTCTGTAAACAAGAGAGTCGGTAACCGATGATTTTTTGGCCGGTTGGTGATGCATTAAGGTATCGGTCTGTGTGTGTAGATTTTCTGTAAACACAATGTCCCAATTTTTTATCTGATTTTCAATTGATAAGAGTATCTAAGAATGGAAGGTTATATATTAAGGTTTCCAACTCAATGGTGGGATGTTAGAGTGTATAGAGTTTAAATGACTAAGAAAATATGCTACAATTTCTTGACCATAAGGCCAAATAACAAAAATATTATCCCTCTTTAGCAAAGTTCATATTCCTGAAAATCTCAACATCATTTCAGATATATTAAAATCCGAGAATCTGGAACCAAACCTTCTCACCTTAATCGAAAATTTTTGAACAAACGTCGGGAACAGTTATGGGTTCTCCACCATCACCAAATCACCAAATTATGGGAATGCTACGTCAATCCCTAGTAGATTTTCTTAGACATTTGAACTCTATACACCCTAACATACGTTTTACTGTTGAAATAGAAACTAATAACAACCTCCCATTCTTAGATATTCTTATCAATAGAAAATCAGACCTAACAGTGGGTCATTGTGTGTACAGAAAACCTAAGCACACAGACCGATATATTAATGCATAGTCCCATCACCATATTAAGCATTCGATCAAAAAATACACTTCCAATAGCAATGAGGCCGAAAGCAATCCTACACTTGTCACTGTGGTCCTTCCTTACATTCAAAACGTCACTGACTACATATCAAAAGTTTTAAAGAAGTATAACTTCAAAACCAGATTTACCACTTGGCCAAAAATCTCTCAACATCTTTGGTCCGTCAAAGACAAAATGCCATTTGAGATGCCAGGAGTTTATCTGAAGAAAAATATCAATTAGGTTCAAAGAACAGGAAAGAGCCTTGCGACTAAGATCAATAAACTCAACAGCTGTTGCCGAACACAGAAGGAATCCAGAAGTTTTGTAAAAAAAAGAAAAAAAATTATTTTCTTTAAATCAAGGGGTCCTTTGTGTCAGCGTCCGCCCGCGTGTTCCGCCAATGGACCTTTTGGCAAAATATTCCCGTCGAAAACAACGCAACGTAAACGGCCGGGCTACGTGGCCCGAATTCTCAGTGCAATTTCATCGGCTCCGGTCCACGTCAATTTATCACCTCTTTTTCTCGCCGTCGCCCCCTTCGTTCCTACCCCCAACCCCTTCCCCTCCCCGCCCACGGCGACGACTTTTCGCAAAGAGGACCGCTATACGGCACCTGTCAGGCGCCGCGCCGGATGTAAGAATTAATAACACGGAATATTTTCGGGCTTAATATCGTGCGATAACTTTTTCATTCCCGTCCTGGAGGAGATTAATTTTTTCCTCGTGGAAACCCCGAAGTGAAACCTGCGCATGCTGGTCGCGTTGAAACTACCAATTGAAATATTCTAGTTCGTTACAATGCTCCAAACTCTCTCAGAAAGAAAGACTGGGGTATCTTCGAAGCCCCCAAAGAGAGGTTTAGCATTTCACTTTACTCCGTGGTGCTAGTCAATCAAAAAAAAAAACGTGGTTTTCTTTTAACTCATCGCCGATGGCAGCTCTGTTGGATATGTCATCTAGAACTTGTTGTTCACAATCTGGCTATTGCATTTTGCCGATTTTGCCTACTGGTGTTGACGCTCTGCTGGAGCTACAAACTAGGAATCTCTTTACAAAAACCTTTATTCCCCCAGCAGATACCTTTAGTTTTTTATTTCATGATACTGGATCGATGATCTAGAATCCACATTATTTCGTTTATCCAAAAGGAAGAATAAGTGTTCGATGTGTTGTCTAACAATATCGATGGACCTCGTGGCCTACTCCTTCAAAAAAAGAGTGAGATATCTTCTGCTCATGTGTCCTCTTAAACCACCTATCCCTTTCTCTCCAGTCTATTTTGATTCTTGATTACACGTGTTTAGTGAATTGTATAAGTCTAAATGTTTTTGATCCGGTGTAGTTTTCAACAAAAGCATCTCCTACTTTCGACACATCTCGCTTCCACCGAGCCCGCGTCTATTTATACGGCATTGCAAATTACGGGAAACCTAAAATTTACACGTAAAATAGATTTTTAAATTTCAAGTGGGGCCGGATATCGTCTTGTATACCCGATATTCCATGTTTATTTTAGTCCCGATCCTTTTTCGAGAGAGCGTGTTTTCCCTGAAAGCGGGACGTGTGACCTCGCATGTAGCAGACTGTGCGATGTCGTAAATAAGCCGAAGGTTACCAAAACTGAGGAGTCAGTTACCGTTGAACGCTGTGTAGGAAACCTTCTGATGTTAAGTAGTTCTTAAGGCATCCTGAATACAGAAAGTGAAGAAAATTCTTCGGCTTCTTGCAAATCTCAATATTGGAAGAGTACTTAAAATTTCTGATTTGCTGATACTGATACACTGAGGCCACAAGACCACTATTTCAGGGAGGATAAGTCACTCTCGATCTCAATTCAGGCTGATTTTATAGAGGGAGTTGAAAAACAAGCTGTAATGAGTGTCAGAAGCTATTGCTGTAGGATAGAAAATCATCTGGGTCCAACCGATATTTACTCATCCAAAGTGTGGAAAGCGAAGAAGGTGGTCAGGAGTCAGGAGGCTGGATATTGGAAGACTGTGAAGATGTGCTAACGTGCACTGAATCCACAAATGCCTCTCAGTCACCGCCTGGAAGGGTAAACTATTCTGAATCTCGATGGAGGCTAGATTCATATCTTCATGGAGCAAAATTGGGGTAGAGTTTGAAGGAATGTTGGAAGCTATCGCTGCCGGACATTAAACCATTGGATCCTCAGCCATAGCCCCAGTTCAGAACCGTCTGAAATGAAGGCACTAAGATACGCGTACGTGAGACAGATATGCTCCCGGATGGAGCGGTTCAACCGCCACATACGAACCCGCCCCGCTGCCGAAAACGAAGTTCGGAATTGCCGCTCTCCAGGCCGAGTGGAATACATCGTCTACGACGCGCTTTTGTGCCTTTGATGATTTCGCCTGCATCTCATTTTCCCATGTGTGGGAATCGAATTTGACGAGATGGAGTGGTGAATACCAATCGAGAGCTTTTCTTGGTCGGTCCCCGCGTCTCCTTCGCCCGCGTTTCACACGGTGAAAAATTCCGGGAGGAAAAAATATCGTTCGGAAAGCAATCAGGTCGACATAATTTCTCTCCCCCCTCCCCATCCAAACCACGACTTAACTAAGGAACGCGGCCGCACAATAAATAGGGATCAGCGGGCGGTCTGGAGAGGGTAATCCCAGCATTTCGGTGTATACGCGAACGTCTGGGGCAAAAACAAACCGGGAAAAGAAAAAAAGATAAATTGTGCGGAGGAGGGGGGATTAGGCGGCGGAGTGGTGAGGGGAGAAACGGGAAAAAAAGTTAACAATGTCATTAAGGCCGGCAATCCGGCACTGAAACGAACGATATAAATAATGCACGCGACAATGGCGATGTATTACATAAAGCGACGTTGCCACGTTGGGGGGCACTTTTCGCAAATTTTCCGGATTCCTCCTGAGTTTCAGTTAAACTCTGAAGATGTCAATAGGATGATTGGTGAAACATCAGCAAGTTCGATTTATCGACAACCGATGCAGGAGGAATCCAAAAGAATTGGAAATAAATTAAGTTGTTTATTTTAAATGTTATTAAATAATAGCATCTTTTTGATTTTTGTTTCTGATTCAACTATTGAGTATTGATACGTCCAGTTTTCAGTAGTGTTCAGACATTTCAATTCCCCATTTCCTGAAAACGAGTAACAAGAAAATGTGTTTTATTTGGGATAGTTGAGGACAATGCACAAATATAAGGGTATTCCTTGCAAAATTTAATGTCGACTGCGAATGCGAACCCTAGAACTTTGTTTTTTTTTTTGTAAAATTCAAACTAAATTGTTTTAATGATTTTTTAAAATTATTTCATAATACAATTCAAATTGAAAAAGTAGCCCCCCTGCATAGTCAACAGTTGATCTGACCGGAAATCTTTTAAGACATAGAAAAAAAAAACGCATCAATGAAAAAAAACTTTCAAGTATGTTTACAAATTTTTGCCAAAATAATCTGATATCAATGCAAACTAATATACTTACATACTTTCATTTCAAAAAGCGAAGTCCAGCTTAAGATCTCGATCTCAGCTACTCAAAATCTACCATTTCTCGAATATTACAAAAATAAATCTATAATAATAAATGGAGCTTATTTTTATTCCTTAATACTATATCTTTTATAATTATAATAATGTGTAATCGCGTTATGCCAAAAGATCGTTTAAATTTACAAAAAATATGATGTGGCATGTCCATAATGTTTCTCGTCTTTAGAAGAGCACTGTGAATTTCATATCAAAAAACTATAGGATCTTTTAAGTACTTTGGTAAAGAATATCTCATAACCTTGGCATGTCTAATGTTCGATCAATATATTGATCTTAGATTGAGCTTGCTTAATATTGAATTTTTTGGAAAACCAGTACCATATTTTGACAAGCGATGAGAAAGTGAAGCAGATAGCAGATATAACCACATGTATATTTTAATGAACCACATTTTGTGATAATTATAATTTCGAGTTTAACAAAAATACGTGCAAAGCTACTTTGAAACGGAGCCTTAAGCCTTAGTTCATATACTTCACTAATAACTCATATGTACTAAAAACTTGCTAAATTCACTGCAAACACAGTAAACCAACTAATTTGAAATATACTGGTATCAACGGGCAACCTTCTGGAGACAAGAACCGATAAACAGATAAACTGATTCAAAGCCAAAACTAACCAAAATTAACTGACAAAACTAACCAGTAATATGTGAGTTTCAACTAAATAAATGTTCTTAATTGAAATACCTGATAATACGTTAAATTAAGAAGTTATTTTAAACTGTGTGGAGTGGATAGAAGTGGTTTCATTCTTAAATATTGGGCGCTAAGGGTTTTGCTTCACATATATAACATATTTGCGTGCTCAACGGTAAAATGAAAATCATTTTATTTTTGCTGTCAAATTCGTCGTCAATCCTCGTAATTCCCGAGCGATTCGGCAACGTCGCGTCGAGCGCCATCATACGGCATTTCCCTTTTCCATTTCTTTCGATATCACGGCGTACGAACGTGTAATCCAAGGGGTAGGATGTGTGTGCGTTCGGGGAGGCTTTGTTTTCCTACCGGAATTAAGCCCGGAGTAAAGGAGACAGACGGACAAAATGGAGTTTCTGTTTCAATCGGCGCCATTTTGATTACATCTGCGTATGTGGCCGGGGTTTTGTTAATTTATTTTCTCGACGAGTCGAGACGTGGCCGCCGAATACTAATAAAGTCATTCTTACGTAAAAAATGTGTTTGTCAAAAAGACTTGAATTTTAAAATTAAAATAGTTTACTTACTCTAGGGCTCCATATTTCCTTAGTGCGGGTTTTAATTATAAATGTACCCTACAATATGTTTTAAATTAATTAATTAATAAATTAAATAAATCTTACAGTTCTTATAAAATTTAGTGAAAAACTTTACAATTTCTTAACTTCTCTTTCTTCATTTTCGTCTTTTTTGGTTTTTATTGTCAGGTGTTGCCTTGTTTTGGTTAGTTAATTTATTTATATTATTTCATGGAAAAAAGTTTTAAAAAGTATATTTGCAAAAATATAGAAATAATTAAGGGACATGGACAACAATAAAATTAAGGCACTGAAGATAAGCTTGATAAGATTAAGTTATACTGGAAACATGTATATACCGGGTGTCCCAGTCAGACCAACGAGGTGTGCTATTAAGGAAAACAACGGTCCCAGAAATTTGAAAAAAAAAGAGAAATTGTTGGAAATTATTTTCGAGTTTCTAAAATGGCCGCGAAGGGGCATGATTGCCATTTTTATTTTTGAAATCATTACCATTTTACCATTTTAAAGCTGAGACAAATTCAAATCTTTTTTTATTTAATGTTCTTTTCTCTATCTCTAAACGGAAAGTGGTGGGGGTGTTCAAAACATTTTCGGAAATTTAATTTAATTTAATAAATTAATTAATAAATTTAATTTAATAAATTTGGATTTTCACAGACTACCCATTGCTTACCTATCGACCAGACGGACACTTATTGGATAATGAAATAAGGACCCAACCATCCAATGAAATCGCATGTTAATATCTTTATCTTAACCTGAAATATGAATAAAACAACTTAAAACTCTAAAAAAAATTAATTTTGTGAAACGGGCTGTTATTAATTTTTAATTACCGCAATTAATTAAATAAATTGCTTATTTATTAATGCGAATGTCATATTTATAAAATGTTGTTATCTATCATTATTACTTCTTTTACAATAACTTTGAAAGGCGCCAAATTACCTTGTAGCCGACACTGCATTTTGACATTCTTGCCCGTTTTTGATAAATTCATAATTATCACTTATTTTTCCATTAAAATTAGGTGTATTATGTTATTTTCAGGAAGGTAGCTATTTGAAACTCACACACTGATATAAATGCTGTACACTGACAGATACAAATATATCAATCACATATCAATAAAAGTTGTTGTTAGTATAATATGTCCGGAAAGGTCGTATTTAGTAACAGTAGTTTTTCTATCGTGCCCCTACGGACTACTATGGAACTTTCGCAAAATCGATGTAATTATATTGTGTACCTACCTTGTATAAAGCGTCTTTTACTTATCGCCGAATTTTAAAGTAACGACAAACTTTGACAAATATAAAAAATTGTACAAGTAATAACGATTTCCAATTATATTATTACAAGTTTCTTGCGCAACCTGTATGATAGACGAAACTTGAAACTCTCTTTCTAGACACAATATTCAAGACTGTTTAAACCAAATTGTCCCCTGTTTTATAGTTTTTCATTACGGAAATTTTCAGGGTCTTTTTGATTTTTTTACCCATAATTGACATACCCTGTATATAATTGAAAAAATTGCGCAATTGGAGGTTATAGCCCTGGATCTTCCACGTTTCCTGGTACAAAAATTTTCCAAAATACTAAATGGTTTTCGAGAAAATAAGTTTTTTCTGAAACTATGTAGTGCGCCGTAATAATCAATGACGTCTTCGCGTGTTGACTGAGCCCCCAGAGTTTTATTATGGATTTTTTCAAATATCCCGAGCAGCGTATGTGATAGACGAAAACCACAAATACAAAAATTTTAGCTCTTGATGCGGGCTATGACACCGTTTGAACCGATCAGCCATATTTTTTACGATTTTTGATTTACTTTTAATAATATATTGAGTAAAAGAACAATTTTCTATACCTTTTAGATTTTTGCCTATAATTTGAAAACCCTGCATATAATCGAAAAAATGCCTGAAATAAATGTTATTGCACTGGATCTTCCGCATCGGCTGGTTATATAATTTTGCCGATCGGGTGAACGACTATAGAGGAAAACACATTTTTCTGGAAGCCAAAAATACCAAAAAAATCATTTTTGTTTTTAAAATACTAGGTAAAATTTGATTGCACCCAATTTCTACTGTTTAAATGTGGACACGGACTTTTACTTCTCTGAGAATTTGAAATTGATATCTGGAACTTTAGGACACAACACATTTCTTATTTAGCACGGAACACCCTGTACAATAGGAGAAAACCTTAAATACAAAAGTTTTAGCTGTCTATGCGGGCTATATCGCAATGTAAAAGAAAGTGACATATGAATCATAGTCTTCCAGTCATAACCAATTTTCAATGATAGGGGGACCCATTTTTTTTTTAATTTGCAGCGCACCCTGTATATTTTTGAAAAATTGTCAAAAATAAAAGTTTATGGAACCGTATCTTCTGCGTCTTCTGGTGCAAGAATTTTTTTGGGCTCGTAAACGGTTTTTGAAAACGTAGACCCTTGCACACGCGATTTTTTATTTTTGTAGAAAATTTCCCGACCCTCCAGCCCCCCATTTTCAACAGATTCCTTCACGGGGTAGAGCTGCATATATGTCCCTAATGTGAATTCGCTGCTTCAAATTTCGGTGTTTCATAGCAAAACAGTCGAAAATCGGGGAAAAAAGATGGATGCCGGCGTCGGATTGAGGCCATTTCTTATATAGGTATCTCGTGAAGGGTTAAGAAAGAGGTAAATCCCAATTTTATAGCCCAAACGGTTGCAAAGATATTCCGGAACAACCAAAAGACAAGAACGGAGAACGGAGTACGTCCAACATACAAAAAAAATTTTTTTTTCGAAAAATTCGATTTCATCGATTTTCGAGAGTAACAAATCACGAGAGTGGGTGCCAAGGCACCTGCACTGTTTGGGTTAAGACGCTCTTTGGATAACCCATATAGGCACTAGATATACAGAAAAAATACTGCAATGAACCATTTAATGTGCGCATGCGCGGTTATTTGAAATCTCACCGTTCAACAATTAACATGGCCGCTGACAGTTCGCCGATTGTGCGGGTTTTAGTATAGATGTAGTATTTTTACGGCATTAGTTTCACGCAATGAGCTAAGTGTATGGAAATCGCTGTTTAGAACGAACATTTGAGGCATGTGTGGAAGTTTATTTCCTTCTCCTTATCGTGCAAAGAACTCTATATTATCAAATATCTATATGGGGCAACCTCGTACCTACGGGAATCGCTTAAAAACGCCCAAAAAAAACCCCGACCACAGTTCAAACCCGAAGTTTTTGCCGCACATTAAAAACCTCGAGGATCGTTTTCTCATTACGTTTTTTTTTCCTCGCCCTCCGTAAATTGGGCCAAAGATCGGCCGGGTTCGATTAAGAAGAGGGCGCTGCCGGCGGCGTCGGCGTGTCCCCCTTCCGCGTAATTAATGTCCCCTCGGACCCGATACAACGTAAACGCCGGCCAATCGCGAGCGTCGGTCCTTAATCTCCCGAAAAACCCCCCTTGCCGCGCGCGCCCGATCCCGCCCGCCCCCGCCCCGAGCCCCCCCGCGGACGGACCGGACGCAGGCCACTCGACCGGACACGTTAAAACAGATTGCCTAATCAATTCCTTGTGTCCACGGCTAACTCGGATCAATCTAAATTAATCCTCGGTCGCTCGTTTTCCTTTTAAACGGTCGCAGTTAAAAGGCCCGCCGCCCCCTTGATCGCCCGCCACCTCGCGCAGGAGTCGACGTCAGTGACGGCGCGGGCACCTTTTTTCTTCTTTTTTTTTTTGCTTTACAATAGTTCTGAGAAATTTCGTATATTTTGAATTTTACAACAAAAAGGTATTATTTACGAAACCCTACAAAAAATTATAGAATTCTCATAACACCCCATCTTCACGCCATGAACAAATGTACGAAGATTAGAGAAAAGAACTCATAGACGTCCGCATAACTCATTCTTAAAATTGCTGTTGCTGTGATGCACAGTTGTAGAATCTACGGAAGAGTTATCAGAGACCAGATGGAAGCAGGAAGAACCACATGGTTTTCGCTCAGAGAGAGAGAGAGAGAGAGAGAGAGAGAGAGAGAGAGAGAGAGAGAGAGAGAGAGAGAGAGAGAGAGAGAGAGAGAGAGAGAGAGAGAGAGAAATATCTCGGCACCCATAGTGAACTAATACTCATTGATCTCCAACGTTCCAATCAACAGGATATGGCAGGAATTAGAGAATTTTGAAGTCACAAAGGGGTTACGTCAGGGAGGCAGGCAATGGAAATGGAGACTACATTCATATAAAACCAAATACCTACGGATTCAATCAAAATGGAACTACAACAGAAAAATAAGAACACGAATGAGCCCGCCAAGGAAAATGATTGGATGTTTGATTGGAGTATTTTGGAGTTAAAAGATTAGAAAAGGAAGAAAATATAACAACCACAACTCGCTAGAGCTGGACGTGTTTGGACGTGTTTGGACGTGTTTGGACGTGTTTGGACGTGTTTGGGAAGTCGTTAAGAAGAAAGGGGAATACACGAACCTTTGAAATTGGTTCGAAAGCATCAAATGGATGGACAACATAAGATGGCATGGAATAGACGGAATAAAGGAAGGCCCAGGAAGACCTGGGCAAAAGTAGTCAGGAAAGGCAATGGAAAGAAAGAAGGCAATGGAAGGTGGGCGTAGCGGGACGTTCTAAAACCGACTTTCTATATGAGGTCGGCGAGGAAAGTGGTAGGAACAATATTTAAAAATTTTAAATTAAATTACAACATTAACAGTCAAATTTTACTGGCACATCATGTCTTCTTCTTTGGAAATCTACAATAGATAAGCACAAACACCCAAAACAAGAAAAAAGTACCCGCCTATGAACAGTTTGTTTACCTACACAAGAAATGACACTTCGTATTCGTATTCGTCGTTGAAAACTTCAAAATAAACAAAAGCACGTGGAATTTATGTTAAAAATTTTCCCTATTTGCTACTATATCGCTATTGAAGTGTTGAGTTAAAAAACGCCGGCGCTTGCAACATTTCCTCAACTTGTCAAGCACGTTAAAATGAAAACAATTCTGTCTCTCACAAAAAAAAAATTAAAAAATGTAATAAAACTTTTAAAATTGTAATAAAACGTGTGTGTTTTAAAAATCTAATTTTCTACTAGATTTTTTACGAATTTAACCCTAAAACTAGGTATAAGTAGCTATTAATATCACAAATTTATGTTTGGTTGTGCTATTGAAAAAATATGTTCGTACAGAATTCATGGAAATGCTTTTAAAAGTAAGAAACGAAGGCACATTAATTCATTAAAATCTGTTTTCACATAGAATAAAGAGCTCTAATGCGATGAAAATTATGACTTTAAGCAGCGTTGCAAAGATCAAATGAAAATTGCCATTAAAATTTAAAAACTCTCAAAACTCAGTCAGCATGTAAAAGTTAATGGGACGAAAAAATGTCAAAAAAGACATGAATTGAAGCCATGGGGATAATGGAAATATTATTTTCTAGAAATCTGCTTTTAACGAGAGAAAAATACTGATACCAAAACATAACCAAATGGAAACAAAATATGATTATTTTCTTAATTTTTCAAAGAAACTTCCACAGGCTACTGTAATACTTGTTATAAAACTTCTGGATGCCTCCTGTGTCGTTTTTTATTCAGTCATCCGAGTTTTTGACCCTCATTACACTTCGCCCCTCTCAAACAATATAAAAGCAGGTACATAGAAAAATACGAACCAATTTTAGTCAAGCTCTGAAGAAGCCAATCGGATGATTGGCGAAACGTCAACAATTTGGACTCAGCAAAAACCGACGCAGGAGGAATCCAGAAGTTTTGTAAAAATATTATTTTCTTCCCGAACTAATGTTGATATATTAGTTCAGGAAGAAAAAATTTCAACTTGGCAACGAATTAACCCCAATAAAAAGAGTTTCCTCCCAGGAAGGTTTTTGGGAGCCGAATAAATACTATACATACATAAAACAATATTTGTAGTGTATATGATGAAGTCTATGTTTCCAAAGACATTCACCTAATTTCAAGGGTAAATAAAATATTAAAAAATAAACTTCATTTTGTTAATAAACGTGTCCGAAAATGCCTCCTTGAGAACATTGGGTCTCTAAAAGTCCCAAAAAATGCTTTTTTAATATATCTCAATTCAATTAGATCACAAACCTTTGATGAGCTCATAAAAATTCTGCTGGTAAAAGTTTAATATTTCGCACAGGAACGTCGCTAAAAGGGGCACTTATTTTACACACACAAACATATTTTTAATGTGCGATAAAAGTTACCGGTTTTAGAGATATTTGGAGGATTTTGCTGTAAGTAACGCTGATCGAGTTGATTGTTTCTGCAAAAACTGTAAAGTAAAAACATTTTAAATTATTTTCAACTTAAATTTTGTCAGTTGTAACTTTAATTGAACCAAGATATTTTGGTCCAAATTTCATTTATTTTCATTTTATATTATTTTAATTTCAGTATGTCTTATATCTCCGCCATTTTTGATGATACATAACGACAACCATAACTAACCAAGAAGGCATCGGCACGGGCATATTTTTAAGGCCATAACCAGCTACTGGAATATAAATTAAGGAAGTTGTTTTCATTTGTGTGTTATTGGAGATTTGTGGAATAAATCTGAAGACGAAACATCATTTGACTTTTGAATTTTGACACCTTAAATTCATAAAAAAAAAGATATTGCCAAATTTCCAAATGATCAAAATTTGAAAAATGCCCAATACAGGGTGGCTACCTTTTAAATGGGATGGGGAATAAATTTCGTTTTTGTTAAAATATACCCTAGTCCACCACTGGCAATTTAATGTAAGGAGCTTCATAGTATTATGGACCTAAATGCCCGTATTTTATCTAATTTAACCGACTTATTTAATGGTTTAAAAGTTAGCCATACAATACAATTGAAAAAGTGTCCATCCTGTATCACGGTTATCCACGATGCGGTTTTCACCATTGAATATTTTTCAACATCTAGAAATACGTTTTCCTGATAAATTCCAAATACGAGGACCCTGAATACCGGAAATAATTCAAGTATTATTAATTAATATAAGCTCAAGTTCAGATATTGAAATAACGTAAAATCGATTTAATCTTCATCATTTGCGATTCCTAGTTGCTGGATACTTTGTATAGATACAGATAACCACAACACCCATTACGCTTTCGTCAAATTCGTATCCGGAATAAATAAAACGCCTTTATACAAATCGTCTCGGAAACGTCACGAGACGAAACGTCAACCGGGATTCCCTTCGGTCCCGCCCATCCCTAAACAATCAACCGTCCCTATTTATCCGCCCGCTCTAATACAAGTTCGACACTTTACTTAAAATTCCATTTCGCCTCCGCGGCAATTCGTAAAAGTCCGAACCCCGGCAAAAACAACTTTTCCGTTTTTCGTTTCGAAGCGGCCCCCGCCGCCGCCGCCTTCCGGGGGCGCCCCGCCGCGCGGCTCCCACCTTAGACGTCCGCCGCCTCCCCTAAAACAACACTCCATTTAAACGTGTGTCTAGATTTGACTCACACGGCCCGGCAATAATCGAGAGAAATGGCTTGAATTTTGTATGAAAGAACGAAAAAAGGTTTTTAGCTAGAGCAGCCCCCCACCCCCATCCCCCTTATAGAGGCAGGAAAGGATTTCGTCGTTTTGAACGACCCCGAATTTGTGGTTCGATAGGGTTCGGGTCGATAGTCAATGAAACATGGAGTCATTAACTTGACAACAGCGTCATTTCGTTTCCTCCTGTAATGGATGATATGGCATCTCAAGATACTGCAGTACAGGGCCCTCGTATCAATTACGTTAGAAAAAATTTGCTACATTCTTTATCAATCGGCACTTGTGCAATTGTGCTATAGAAATCTTTCCTCTATAGAGGATATGGGAAATTCCTCTGGGAAATTGTACTAAACCCACGTAGCATTGCCACGTATCAATTACAAAGAATGTCTTCAAGCTTACAGATATCTATCACACTCTTCTTCAAACCCACAAATCTCTTTAGGAGAATTACTAAATTTTTTCTTCTTTACAAAGATTCCCAGTAGCACTCTCTCTTATTTTGTCCCTTGTGTATTTAACTCAAAACTTTCATTAATAGGCCCCATCCAGCAGAAGTGATTTGACCTTAATAAAGAATTGTCTCTCCGGCAGCTCTCTGACGCTTAGAGCTATTGCCTCTTGAAGAATTTAGGTCCATAATAGTTCTTATCGTTTTTAGTCCATGCAATTCTTGAGTACTTAATCAACATATCATTTCTGTTTCTGGTGAGATGGTGGCAAACATTAATATTAGTTGTTTTAGTATACTTCAATGCTGAATAAATATAATATAATGGAACAGTTTATATTTGGAGATCTTTAAACTTTGCTTTTACGTCATTCCTAAAATAAACTGATGGCTCGAACCAAAATTGCGTAGCCCTGAAAGAGTGATTCCGACTACACTTTGAGAGACCTCGCCGACCAAACCGCGCAACAAATACATCACCCTGGAGAGCTTCTCACAAAGACCAATAATATGCTGCTCGAACGTCAATTTCGGATCAAGCAGAACCTCAAGACAGTTCACATGTAATGATGTTTGATTCATTGAGGTTAAGTTTGTTAGCACGAAACCAATCACTAGCCGCGGACTGTGCCCCCTTGATTCTGTGCACCAAGTCGTTCTCAAAATGACTTCGACAAGAAAAGGTAATATCATCAGCGAACAATGTACAAACTATGTCAGCAACATGCTCAGGGAGATCGTTTATATAGATCAAGAATAGAAGAGGGCCCATAATGGATCCTTGGGGTACGCCATGTTCAATAACTCTCATTTGTGATGATTTTCCATTCAGGACCACATTGCAACAGTGCTAAAGTCTTTTAGTCTTCTCTAGGCGATATAGAAAATTCTCCTTTTTTCATAACTTATCAATGTAAAATTCCCAGTAGAATGTGTGATGAGATTGTAGTCAACCCCTAACTACAGATAGGTTCGCAGTCACACACATTATATATACATATTACAGAAAATGTCTTCAACCCTGCAGATATTTATGACACTATTATCACAACATCATATGCAAACCCAGATTCAATCCAAAGAATTTTATTTTATTTCTCGAAGTAACCTGTGCCTGAAAGGGACCTTTTAAAGAGATTTGTTCTACCCCTAGTCAATGCAGCAAATTTGATTCGGTGGGTTGCTTGCTGTCTTCAGAAAGTGTCTTCTACCGTTTTGATGTGATATAAAAGAGCCAGTTTTTGGATAAGCTATGTAAGGACCCCAGAGTGCTACTCTACAACTCATCCATATAAGTAAAACTCTACCGGGGTCTCTACCTCCTCCCCTATTTTTTATTTTGTCGGTATTTCTCATAGGACTAACCTATTTGCATGACCAGGGAAGAAATAAGGACCTAGGGAAACTTCAACAATTCTTTGGAACTTTCTAATCCATAATTAATTAAAAGCACTCGATTTCTTCAAAACAACTTGGCGGAATCTTCATGACCTTGACAAGGTCGCCGAAATCGCCCGCTCTAGAACTACGGCTTGGCAAGAGCGGCGAACACTTCCAGTCCATCCCTGCTTAATATATAGCTTCGCAATAACGCGACGAATAAGGGGCACATTTCATCCCCACTTCTCGATAGGGGGACCGTGAGAGCGGGACGGGACGAGGGGAGAGATGCACGTGGAGTTCGCAATCTCGAGAGGCAGCATCTTCGAGGCCTAAAGACGCGACATCTATTTCGACCCCTTGAAATTATCTAATCGCATCCGCCCCGCGAATCAAACATTAACAATGGTTAAAAAAAAAGAATTTTATTTCGGGGAGGGGGCAAAACAAAAGGGGACGGCCATAAAAAATAACCGAGACCGATTCTGAACGCAAACAGATATTTTTTTGCTCACGTGCGGTCGGCGGAAAGGGAGGGGGTCGGTTTTATTTATAGTTTTTTTTTCGGCGAATTAATTATTATAATTGAGGGGTGATAAAAAAAACCGCGACCCCTATGTTAAACGAGATCGGAGGGTGCGTAATATTCGCCCGCTCCCCTCTCCCGCGGCAATTTTCCCCTCGCAGGCCCCCCCCCGCGCGCGCTCGACGTTCGATTCATCCCCGAGGAGTCCTACGGCGCCGTAAAAAAGTTCCTCGAAGGCGTCCGCCCTTAAATATCTCCCTCGTATATGGTAGTTTTTTTTTTTCGGTCGGTCGGTCCCCCCCACCCCGGCCCCGCGGGTGATTATCCCCCGGAAAAATGGCCGTAATTATTCGAAACGTCGCTACATGCCTAAAGATTTAACCGGCCTGATATCGCGAACGGTTATGTTCGTCGTTCATTTTAACGATAAGGGAGTCGAGTTGAGGAAAGAGCAAGAATGTGGCGGGGAGGGTTAGGCAACCCTCGAAACGATTTAAAATTTAGTAATCTAATTAAAACGATAACATTACCGAACTGACTTTGAAAAAAAAGTACTGCTGCCTGGTTTCATTTTTTTGGATTTATACTCTATTTCATCTTCAAGATGCAGAAGAGCGGAGTGGTTTTCGGGCGGGACGATCCTGCGTCGATAACATTTTCTGCCTGAAACAATTAGCCGAAAAAACTATAGCTTGCTCGAGAGAATTACACTTTATATTTATAGACCTCAAGAATGCATATGATACCGTGCCTATAAATTAGTCATGAAATGCTTTCAAAGGAAAAGAAGTACCAGTGATGTACATAAACGCAGTGAACCAGTTCTATTAAAACACGAAAGGCTTAGTAAAAATTGGAAAAAAAAATTCTCAAGAATTTTTGGTAAATAAAGGGCTAAGACAGGGATGTTGTATCTCACCAACTTTATTTAAAATTTACATAGATAAGGCATTAAAGGAGTGGAAACGAAAATGCAGTAAAATGGGTGTAACGATGAACAGTGAGTCCATCTACAGTCTATTATTTGCAGATGATCAAGTAATATTAGCAGAAGATGAGGACGATATAAACTATATGTTTAGAAAGCTTGTAGAAGGAATGGGGCCTGGAAATAATTATGGAGAAAACCCAGTACATGGCTATTGGAATTAATTGACAAGATTTACACACTGACGTGGGAACTATTAAACATACAAACCAGTATAAGTACTTAGGAGTGACTATAACATCGGACGGAGTGGGAAAAGGTAGCTTCTGCAGAAATGATGTATTGGATGTATTGGTAAGACCACATTAATGAACAAAATGTAGAAAAAAACAATGGCTAAGATTGTAGCCAAACCTATATATATATATATATATATATATATATATATATATATATATATATATATATATATATATATATATATATATATATATATATATATATATATATATATATATATATATATATATATATATATATATATATATATATATATATATATATATATATATATATGTATATATATATATATATATATATATATATATATATATATATATATATATATATATATATATATATATATATATATATATATATATATATATATATATATATATATATATATATATATATATATATATATAGTTTATATTTTGTTTTTTCTTAGACCTTCTCTATATTTATGTTTAGCTTTTGGTTCTTGGGTTATATTAAAAGCGATTAAAATTTTTGTCCATATATTGACGTTTCGGTCTTCTATGACCTTCTTCAGAAGGGGATACAGTCTAAAATTATGTTATAGTACAGGTCTTTTTTTATATATATACATAAACGGAATGTTTTTTTACCAAATTGTATCCTTTGTGAGCAATAGTAATGTTGTGATTCATAAAAATTTTGCTAAAATTTTCAGACATACTGGGTATATACAGAAGCGAAAGATAATTTTTTTTTTGTTGGGTGTTGCTTTTTTGTTTAGTTTGGTTATAGAATAGGTGTATACGTTTTTTGAAAATGGTGTTAATTAATCGTTCCGGATAGTTGTTTAGTTTTAATGCTTGTTTTGCTTTAGTAATCGATTTTTCTCTGAAATCCGGATCAGAGAGTTTAATTGCACGGTCAGCCAAGCGAATAATTACGGATTTTTTTTGCGATATAGGGTGCTGGGAGTTAAAATTAACGTAACTTCTTTAGTGTACCACTCAGTTTTAATTCCTTTTCTTAAATTATGAAGAGTTAGATCTAAAAAGTTGATTTTACTTTGGGACTCTTTCTATTGTAAATTGTAATTCTGATGGTAGCTGTTGAAGAGTTGAAGAATTTCGTGTTGTTTGTTTTTTGGTATTCCTGTGATGCAATCGTCTACGTATCTGTAGAAAAAAGGTATGTCAAAAAGGGCATTGCTAAGGACCGACTCCTCCAAATCTTCCAGTACAATTTGTGCGATGGCTCTAGAAATTGAAACTCCCATGGCGCATCCGTCGATTTGTTGATAAAAAACTTTGTTGTATGCAAAATAGGTTGATTTTAGTGTTATATATATATATATATATATATATATATATATATATATATATATATATATATATATATATATATATATATATATATATATATATATATATATATATATATATATATATATATATATATATATATATATATATATATATATATATATATATATATATATATATATATATATATATATATATATATATATATTCTCACGTATTGATTCACGGATGGAAAAATGTGATGACACTATATTCCGGGATATCATCCGTTCGCTCGTTGAACTCCGACTGGAATCCTGCATCCGACTGGAATCCTGCAAATCTTGCATCCGACTGGAATCCTGCAGACGTTTCGCCAAAATCTCACTTGGCATCTTCAATGCTCGCGCTCCGAAAACACTTGACTGTTCGAAGTGTTTTCGGAGCGCGAGCATTGAAGATGCCAAGTGAGATTTTGGCGAAACGTCTGCAGGATTCCAGTCGGATGCAAGATTTGCAGGATTCCAGTCGGATGCAGGATTCCAGTCGGAGTTCAACGAGCGAACGGATGATATCCCGGAATATAGTGTCATCATATATATATATATATATATATATATATATATATATATATATATATATATATATATATATATATATATATATATATATATATATATATATATAATTTTTATTTTTATTTTTATTTCATAAGAGTTTAGAGTAATAAAACGGGAAATTGCAGTGTTGGACGTAGACGTAAGTAAATTTTGTAAAATAAAATTATTTCTGATGTCTAAATCCGATAGTTATATATAGTTAAATATATTGCCAAGGGGGGATGGTCAAGAACATTATAATTATTATAAGTTAATCTAATATGTATCATGGTTGAAAATTTCCAAAATAGCGTACCACCATTATTCACTATTTATTATTTATTAAAATCAAAGTTCCTCATAAACAATCGTATAGATTCTAAAGATTTAGATGGTCATGCGGAAAAAACAGGAGCTTTTGAAGAAACTATGTAAAACATTTAGTGAAGGACCATTCAACGGCGCGAGATTTGAAATTCGTTTTTAACCAATGAACTTGCGGCATTCAACAACCAACGTACCCGCTAACTGATCGTTAATAAGTTTGAATGCGGCATTTTGACGGCAATATTTTCTTAAAATATGCCTATATTTCTTTAAAAGTTCTGGGAAAACGAGTTAAGTGTGTGGAAATCGCTATTTAGAAAGAAAATTGCGCATAGTTCAGGTCAGTCAGGTTTTTCATTTCATCAAACCGCCATTTTTGAAAATTGAACTGAGGTGGCTTTTACTTGATGAAAATCCATTTATTAAAATTTATAACGAATGAAAGTTCAGATTTTCACGAAATTATATATTTTGACATAACAATTGTTTCGACAACACCGTGTCTTAATCAACTGTCATATTTGATAAAGACACGATGGGTTGTCAAAATTGTTGTAAAAATATATAATTTCGTGAAAATCTGAAATTTTAGTTCTTATTTATTTTGATCCGCCATTTTTATTTTGGAGACAATATCAATCATTTCATTTATTTAGTGGAGTTGCAAATAATACGGAACGATGTCAGAAAATAATTCAATTACAATTAATTACAATCCAATCCATACTCAAAAGTCGACTATTTTAAATAGAACATTTTATATCAAATCAACAAGCCTTCTTTGAGAAGAGGTTTACAGTTACTTATGAAAAGACTTTATAGTGCCTTACACAGTTCGTTAATTGTGAATCTTTGTGAATTGTGTCCCTGCATTTTTAAAAGATTAGCACCCTACTTTTTATAAAATTTCTAGATTCCTCCTGCGTCGGTTTTTGTTGAGTCGAACTAGTTAACGTTTCGCCAATCATCCTATTGGATTCTTCGGATACCTTAATGTATTGTCACATCACCACCCGGCCCAAAAATCATCTCAGCCCGAGTCACTGAACGGAATTAAAACACTTTTCCATTGCTCTTCTCCCTAATAATTTCCACATTAAACATATTAAGCGTTACATCACAAAATACACTTGACTACAACCTTCCAATAGGAATCAAACCGAGAGCAATCCCACACTTGCCACTGTGGTCCTTCCTTACATTGAAAACATCACTGACCACATATCAAGTTCTACAGAAATATAACGTCAAAACCAGATTTAATACTTGTCCAAAAATATTCGATACGTCAAAGACAAAATTCCATTTGACATACCAGGAGTTTACAGCAGCAAAATATCAACTAGGCTCAAAGAATATGAAAGGGCCTTAAGACTAAAACAAATAAACTCATCACAATCAACACTCAACACAATCACGAAACCGGACATAAAATTTTATTGGATAAAACTAAAACTCTTTCATGTGATCAATTCTTCTACCAACGAAAAATCCGAGAGTGTATAGAGATCTATAAGCAACCTAATAATCTTAACCACAACACAAGTCTCTACCTGTCACCAATGTGGGAGACGGTGTTTATGTCCCTCATTTAGCTCCGCCCCCCTCAAACAATATAAAAGCAGGTACAGAGTAAAAAGCGAGCCAGTTTCAGTCAAGCTCCGAAGAAGCCAGTTCGACTCAACAAAAACCGACGCAGGAGGAAACCAAAAGTTTTATAAAAAGTATTACAGTAGCCTGTGGAAGCTTCTTTGAAAAATTGATTTGCACCTTAATCGAATTGCGTAGAATGCAAGACAAGAAATTAAATGAAAATTCATACACTGACAAACCTCAAAAAAGAGACTGCAAATTATGTTAAAAGTTATTTTGGAAATTCCCTGCAATTTTTACGAACTTTTTTGTTTTAATGAACTTCATCCGTCAGTCGGTTTAATACAAAATAATCAAATTGAATTGAATTGTACCGCTTTTTTAACACTGTTAGGTAATCATATTTTGTTTGTATTTTAGTATGTTTCTATACACAAATTCAAAACAGAATGTCACTAGGTGCAAAAAATAACAATACCTTACAATACTTATATGGGACCACAAACAACCTTTGTCTATCAGAATCTTAGCAGCAAAATTGATTGATTGATTGATTGATTGATTGATTGATTATTTAGAAAAGAAAACAAATTAAAAAAAAATGCAACAAACGTGAATCGACGGAATACCTGAAGTACTGTAGATTTTTAGTATTATTAGTAGTTTTATTACATCGAAAAGGGTCTCTAAGTTCACTTACTAGTACTAGTATTGGTTAGCTTAAGGGAATTCATTTGCAGACATAGCTTTGGACCCAAGGTGCAATCAATCGTAACAAAAGATTAAATTAGTTTCATGAAATATATCCAAAATTAAAAAAGTTTTCCAAATAGTTTCAGAATTAATAAATGCAGACAATGGCCTCAACTCAGTTTTCAAATGCCCATATTTTTCCGTTCTTCATATAAGCAATCGAGATTGCAGAATATTTAAATTTTACATTTAAAACAGAAAATGAACCTACTCTGCCGCACTTACCACACAGTGGCGTCTCACACAGACACATTTTAAACGGAATTTTCGCGTATTCTTCCACATAGAAAAAGACTTAAAAAACATGCCGCTAGCAAAGGTGGTCGGCATATTACTATCTACCTATAACCCAGACAGACGCGAACTTACCCCAATCGAGAACGAAAAAAAAAACGGACCAGCTGATCAGAAATCGAAACCCATCGATCGCCGAGACGACTACGAGAGAGGATCGAACAAAGGGAAATTCGCGTTCATAAAAAAAGGGACCCTCGGTTTTTTTTGCACCCTCCGCGCGAGCGGCCTACCCCCTGCTTTTTTTTTCTCGACCCTCGGGCCCGTATTACCCTCGACTATAAAAATTTTCCACGGTGGATGTAGACGTCGATGGTGACGGATTTAATTGCGAATTTTAACGTATACAGTAGTCGTCGGCGGATTGTAACGTTTTTGATGTAGAATTCCACGTTTCGCTTAAAAAAAAATAGGCGAAACGACATATATGCGACACGGCAATTGCTACCCCCAGTATATACCGCATGAACGTTGTTAAGGTTGAAAAATAGACTCAAACCGGCATGTCGTATCCAAAATATAAAAATGATATACGTCTTTATCTAGAATATAATTACAATTAATTATTTAAATAACGAATTTTTATATATTTTATTTTATTATGTCATCTTTAATACTATGTTGTATTTTTCCTTTCTTTGTTTTAATTTAATTTGAATTATGAAAATCTTGTTATCGTAATTTTTAATTTTTTCTGGCCATTCCTATATCATACAATCATTTTATCATTATTATAAAATCTGGGTTGAAGTTCCGCTTCTTCTGTTTACCACCTATGAAAATAATTTTTTTTTTTTTTTGGTAATTGATATACCATAAAACCATTATTACAACATCTTGATTTTTTTTGTTATAGGAACAATTTTTTCAAATCTTATTTTTTCGTCCAGCTTTATCAATATTTAATAATTAGTAATTCAATTAATAATAATAATTTATATTCTCTGGTAATTCTTATGTCATAAAATCATTGTTTGACCCAACTTTATCTTTATCTACTTATTTCCTATTATCATAATTGTTAATGTTTTCTGGTTATTGGCATTATTCATTCTCTGTTAGGAATATAATGTTTAATAGTTTAAATGAAAAAAAATATATATATTTTAACTTTTTTTTATATGCATATCTATTATCTGCTATATACATAATATTTAATGTTCTCTGGTCATTCTTATATCATAACATTCATTACCATACGATTTTAAATTCTTCCTATGTAGTCCAACTTTAACTAATCACTCCTTATGATAATAATTTTGAATGTTTTCTGGTCATTTTGGTACCAAGAAATCCTTATTATAACATTTTCAAATCCTGTTTTTGGTTCAGTTTGAGCCCTTAAGCAACGTCGTTAATAATGTTCTCTGGCTATTCTTGTCTCAGAAGATCATTATCATAACGATTTAAGTTCCAGCTTTATCTGTTTTTCTCTTATCCCTTATAAACATAATGTTTAATGTTTTCTTGCCATTCTTGTATCATAAAATCCTTATCATTACGATAAGTCCTGTTTTGAAGTTCAGCATTGTCCACTTACCCCTGTGATCTTTTCTGGTGGTTGTTGCATTATACAATATTTCATAAATATGTTTATTGACCCAGTAGTATTGTAGTAGTATAGCTTTGACTTTTTGTTTCTTTACAAGTGGACAAATTAACTTTATACGACGATCATTGCTAAGGTTCAATACCATTTTTTAGAAGAGATTTTTGCGAAACTTGTTTTGTATGGTATTAAACCGAATGACGGATGAAGTTCATCAAAACAAAGTTCGTAAAAATTACGGGGATTTTTCGAGGTGATGGTACAATTTTTCACTTTTCACTTTTCACTTTTGTTTAATTTTTATACTCTCGTCTGTAAAATACCTAATTACACACCGATCTAGAGTATATCCGTTTCGTTTCCCGCGAATCCGAGCCACTTCGTACATTTCCGAGATTTTTTCGGAGATAATTCCCACGCCTTGAATTTTGACGTTTGTCAATTCTGACGGCCATGTCAGTGAATCTATTCGAGTTGTTTTGTGAAAACGTACCCAAAAACTAACAGTCATAGAAAAAGTATAGTATGCAACACGTTCGATAAACTTTTTCACTCTCTCCGCTCCTGTCAAATAAAGTCGTGAGTCCAATGCCGTTTACCGCACTTGTTGCATAATATGCTATTATAGTTGTCCTGCATTGTTAGCAATTCAAAAAGATTCACAATCAACGAACTGTGGAAGTGTGCTATATAGTCTTTTCATAAGTAACTCTACTTCTTCAGAAACAAGGCTTGTGGATTTAATAGTGACAAATTTTAAAAATTAGAGTATTGACTGTTATGAATATTATGAATATTATCCTATGCGTTATTAGCTACGTGACATAAAGTATTTAAAATAATCAACTTTTGGCTACTGCTACGACTAATTTTAATGTTTGTTCATCATTTTTGCATGATAACATTAATATTTTACAATTATGGGATGTTTTTGGTCCATTTATAACCGCTTACTTCTTATCCCTTACGAACATAATGTAAAATGTTTTCTAGCCATTTCTGTACCTTCAAATAATTATCACAACGACTTTAATTAATGTTCTTGATCGTTTGGCTATATTAAATTAACCCTTATTTCTTAAAGACACAACGTTTAATGTTCTTTCGCCAATCTGGCATTACAAAATCATTATTAGAACGTTTTATAATATTATAAGGTTGGTTTTTATCAGTAGTTCCTATTTTCTTTTTGCATACTATTACTGATTGATTATTATGGTAGGAAACTATCGTCGTGACGCGCGTTTTTGTGTCGTAAACGACGTCCTCTCAGTTTAATAATAAAAAAGGCGCTGTTACTTTTTAAGTTCACGCATGAACGACGGCCGGTCCGCGCGTCGCGGCGCCCGGGCCTCTAAAAACGAAGGGAGAGCCCCGACGCGCTCCTTGGGAAAGAAAGAAAATCGGGATTTTGCCGGTTTAAGTCGGTCCTCATTAAATTTGTATTGAATCGGAGGAAAGAATGTTTGATTGCGTCGACGCAAGTCGAATTTGACGTTTCTCGTCGTTTCGAAAGCCAATTACGAAAAAAATGACAATCCTAAAACAGGTTTTTAATAATAAATTAATAATAGTGACATATTAAATAATAATGACATTATTTAACTAAAATTATTATTATAACGCATGGGAACTGAACAAAACATATAATGTACAGGATGCCCCAATAATATAGTGACGGGGACAGTTGATATTTAGAAATCCGTGGGCTATTGAAAAAAATAATAATTTTTCAAAGAAACTTATTCAGGCTACAACCGACGCAGAAGATTATTTTCATCTATACAAGATGTCCCATAAACTTGTGAGAATGTAGAGTTGCCTTCTCCCTATTTCTTGATATTTCCATTCTGCCATTAATTCTAAACACATTTTGTATAACATATACCACAATGTTTCTTTTTGTTCTGTTTTAGTGCTTTTTGAAGACATTCCATACGATTAATCATGAGCTGTTGGTTAGTTACTACAGTTTCAATGTAAATCAATCATACTTACATAATTGCATGTGTTATGGTGTTTGGAGATGATAAGAATGTTAACATCATAGAGGACAAATTAAATAGCGTGATCACAGCAAACTTAGATTCAAGGAACACCTTAAAAAAATATTATAAAAATATTATTGTGACTTTGTCTATGGCTTTTGTTTGAATCAGGATAGTAGGAAGCGTGTTCTGATTGTACAGAATGCATGTTTGTCTAACGTTTGAGGAAATTTGATTATATATCACATTTATACAATGATATAAAAATTTAATGTAATAAATAATCTAAATAAATCTAAAAAATAGTTTAATATTTCTTAACACTGCCGACAATATTAATATTTCAAAATACACTATAAAAAATATCCTGCTGAGTCCAAATGTTATAAACCCATTCAATACTCCTCCAATGTTATAACCTTTAGGTTACTATAATGTATGTAATTCGTTTTTTCTTTGACTTATTTCCAGAGGTATAATTACAGTAATTTCTCTTTGTTTATAGGATTAACATGCCATTGTTAAACTACGTTTGTCTCTGTTTGGTTCAGTAGAGTAGCCAAATGCTAGACTTGCCCCAAACTTGGATAAGTAAATGAAATTATTTCTTTGTAATAACTTTGTCATATCATATTGTTTAAATAGAGACGTTATTACTGTTATTGCTATTATTATTATTATTTTAACTCTGGTTACAGGTTATCAGGACTTAGTCAACTGCGGGGCAGCAAGACTACGTCCTCAGTCTAATTAAGTTTGTTTTCAGGTCCGTCGGTACAACAGCCATGCTGAATATGATCAATGGGACGACCTCCACTCCTCCACATGTGCCACAGTTCTTTAATTTCCCATTTCAGATCGTTATATCTTCTCAGCCTTCTTAGAGTCGATGTTGTGTGTGTTGGGATAGACATATCAACTTAATCGGGCTCACGTGACACAAGTGAATGGTTTCGTCTCGGGAGATTAGCAGCAAGATAGGCGTACCCCAAGGTAGTGTTCTAGGTCCCCTACTATTCGTGTTGTACATTAATGACATTGAGCAAATTGTGAAAAATTCTTTTGTGAGTCTTTTCGCTCATGACCCACTTCTATCAGTATCCGGAAAGAATTTCAATCAACTTGCTGAAACAATAAATTTCGAACTCAGCCTTTTCCACAACTGGCTTTGCATCAATAAATAAAAATTAAACGTAACTAAGACTAAATATGTACATGATATTTGGTACTAAATACAATTGCAAATTATTCCTGGAAAGTAATTATCCAATCTACATTGATAATCAGCCAGCGGAGCATACTAATCAAATGAAATATCTAGGCGTAATGCTTGATTCGCAACTTAATTTCTCCATGCATGTTGATTTCATGTGTGCAAAAATTGGCAAGAAGATAGATTTTCTCAGAAGAGTCTCTCAAAATCATTGGACTTGAATTCTTATATACCCACATTTTACTTATTGCAGTTCACTTCTAATATCTTGTAACAAGTCAGACGTACAAAGACTTCGAATCTTGCAAAACAAAGCAATGCGAACTATTTTATCTTGTTCCCTATACACTCCTGTGCGCCTTATGCTTGAATCGCTTAGTTGGCTTTCTATGTCCCTGACCATTGAAATATCTAACATTGTATTGATTTTCAAGATTCAATGGCAATTGCCACCCCCATACTTACAGGAATATTTAATTCCAAGGTGCATGAAACAACTTCGATATTCAGTTGACCAGAACAACACATATGTGCGGATTTTTCTAAAAAAATTGGAAAAACATGTGCCTGAACTTGATCTAGATGTATACTACAAATTTTGCATTCCTTGTCGTTCTGTGAATTTATAGTTAAGTATTATTATTCTTATTATTATTATTTTTTGTTTAATTATGATTCTGATTTGTTAAATTTACTATTTTTATGTAGATTTGTTTAAAATTTGTTGATGTTTAGTAGCATATTCTGCTAATAACAAACTACTTTATTTACTTACTTAATATGCGGTATTTGTCTACTTATCAATAACTGTTAAATCTGGTCGATTATGCCTGATTTACTTGTTTGTGATTATCACTTGTGGTGGTGGTTGGAGGCACAAATATGGCTCTCTATCTTCAAGGTTTATATCGTATTTCTTCGCCAATTCGAGGTATATAATATTTGCAACCTTGTTGTGCTTCTCTATATATTTTGTGTGTTTCCCTAAAGGAAGTGTTCAATTATTATTATTATTATTATATTACGAATTAAGTTAAAATGCTTTGCGACGTTACTTGAAAATGAGTGGCCAAAAATTGCAATTTAGTGGAGGCGTTACTAGTTTTACGTCGCCAAAAATGGAAAAATACAAGATTCTATAATACCATGATCATTTTGCCATTTGATATCTTTATATAAGTACATATCAAATATCTTGTCTAGACAAAATGAGACTAGTTGAAGTTGAAACACGTGGAAATTCCGCATTAGGAGGACCACGCAAAATATTTGAAAATTAATTATTTATAGCTATGAAATATTTTTACAGACAAAAACGATCTATATTTGACGATCTTCTTGCCTATTTCGCTGAAATAATAAAAAGGTATATGATTTTTATTTTCGAAAAGCACTTTTTTAGCATCATATTGTAATTTTTGTGTTCAGATCGTGCCCCTCCGTGCTTAAACATTCTTATTATCTTATTATCTTTACTACGGTGACATTTGAATACAGCAACTCTTTTAAATATGAAAATATTTTTCATTCTGTGGGACGTCGGCACACACAAAGAAGTGATTTAAGTTTGAAGGACGGAGGGAGGGGGGCTGTCACTCTCACTTTTTTCGCCCGAAAACTCGGGCGTTTAAAAATTCTCCGGGACACTCAAAACTCTCTTCTCCTCCTTCTAACTAGCATATCTTATATATACACATATACACCATTATAGATTTTTTTTCGGGGTTAGGGATGATTGGTGTCGCCCGCCTAATTTTTCGGCAAGGCGTCGCGACGCCGCAGACGCGCGACCCCCGTCGAACCGTCTGGCCGGCTGTAGGACGACTTGAGGGTAAAAAACGCGAGGGTGGCTTCGTTAGGGTAAAAAATACAAGATTTGCATTCCGGGAAAGTTACTCTCCGAATTTTGCTCGTCGCCAAATGAAGACGCCGCTACGTTTTATGTTCTCCGAGTGAAATAATTTTTCCTTTTTATTTTATTTATTTTTGTTACGGTAATACGATCATAGGAAAATTTTTAATATTGCTTCTAGTATGTTAAAAGAGAGCTAGTAAAGGATAGGGAATATTTCAACCCTCATTTAAAACTTATTTTCTAAGTTCACTAAGTAAGTTAAATTACATAACCTGCATTTTCTGTCCAAGAAAAATAAAAATAGATAACTACATATTTTACTTTAGTGCACATATATTATTAGAATTTGAAAATGTTTAGGCAATTTCAGCAAGGAAATACTTTTTTAAATAACATCATTATTACTATTCTTAGTTAAATCGAATGATATTTTTCTTATTTTTAAATTTACATAATTATGGGAGCAAATGAATTATTTCGTTTCTAAATTAGATTAAGTATATAAAAGTTATTAATGCAATACTTAAGTTGAAATTAAGCAGCTTAGTTTTAAACTTTTTCATTGAGATTGTTGATGTTTCAAAACATCTGATTTTATAGCACATTTAATAGTAATTAATATAAAAATTAAATTGATGAATGCCGATTGATATTATATTATACTTTTTCGAAGAATATTAAGACTTATTCATTGATGCCAATATATATCTATTTCTAGAAAAAAAACTAATTTGTAGGCTCAAATGAATCTTTTTTTTTTGTATGTACGGTTTTATGTATAGTGGAACTAGCATGCAAAAAAATCAGTCACATGTTCTTTCTTTCAACTCACAAATTCAAATTTCTACACTCAAATTTTCAAAATAAAACAAACAAAATGTCCGAGCCAACTTTTCATTAATTTTTTACGTGAACTCCATTTTTGGATTTTATAAATTTACTGATGATTTAAATAAGCAAAAATAGAATAGTCAAGTGACAATTATAAAAAAGGAATTTGAATAAAAATACAGTTTCATTAGTTGTTACTGAACAATGAGTGTCGTAAAATTCATGTATAAAACAATAATAGGAGTTATGAACAACTTTCTTTGCTAACCCCAATTTCATAAATAAATTGTGATATGTCTTAGTTGCAACTATAATTGGGAAAACATTGCCAGGTGGTTCCGTAGTGTAGCGGTTATCACGTCTGCTTTACACGCAGAAGGTCCCCGGTTCGATCCCGGGCGGAACCAGAGTTTTTTTTCTGTAGACTCACACGCCTGGGAATCTATAAAGTTAATGTTAGTATATATTTTTAGCGGTATCTTACCTGTTAACGGAAACTTTAAACTATTTTTGGTCAAGCGCCGCCATCTATTAAACCGAAGATGAACCCAACCCCTGTTCGTAATTGCCGAGCGACATCTCGTGAGTACAGTCAGTAAAGGAATTATTTTGTATTCGTTAGGACGACATCTAGCGGACAAGAGCCAAATTATCACGCGGGTGTGAGTACTCGCTACTGCTAAAGCCAAGATTCCTGCTCTACTTAAATTTTGATCAATATAAGAAACGTGGGAAAAGTTTTTTAATGCAAAGATGGATAAAACTTATCTTTTATAGGAGCTGACAGTGCGGAACGCCGAGAAGGGATCTCGAAAAAACCAACGCGCCTTGGTTCTCCGTTAATTCTTGTAAAAACATCGGCAATGTGGTAACGAAGGAAATATATGGACCCAGAAGCCAAACAACGCGGTCGTAAATACCTGTTTTATGTAAATACGTGTAAATTCCGGTTGTTTGACATTGTTAAGTGGTTTATGGGACCATAAATACGAATCGCACTGTAAACGGACTCCCGAAAATACGAAATAGTTTTGTTTCCAAATAATTGAAATTGTATCACCTGGTTTTACGTTCTTTTCTAAATTTCTGCTCATGCCCACCGGAATATTAAATTGAAAGTAATAAGAATATGGTAAAAGTAATAAATTATTTCTTAAATAAACTTAATTTTAAAACGTGTACTCTCATTTTTACTTTCTCTTTCTGTCTTTTTTTTATTTTTATTGCTCCATTAAGTTCCTAGAAAATTTTATTAAATATACTTTAATGACAAAAAATTATTTGGCCTAGCAAAGATGTTTAGTTGATTATGGTAATTTCAAATAAAATTCAGGAATTATTAAAAAAAAGGTAATTTTAACAATCGTATGCATATGCAAGTTGTAATTTGAGTTTTTAGTAAAATTCAATACTAAAAAATGTACATTTAATAGTAAAATATAATACATTATTAATATAAAACAATTAATATTGTACTATTTTGTATAGCAGCCTTGACTTTTATTCTCTTTTTTTTTCTGTTCTCTCTTCTCTATTTCTTCATTTATTTCTATTTTATTGCCCCATTAAATAAACGATTTTATTAAATAAACAGTTTGATAATCTGCATTTTTATAAAAAAAAATACATTTGGTCTAACCAAATCATATATCGTCAAATGAAATACAACATTTCAAGTTTTTTTTTAGTAAAATTGATTATTAAAATAAATTACTGAATTTTGAACTATTTTGCATTGCAGCAGTTACTTTTATTCTTTTATCACGTAATTTGCAGGCCTTACCACAACGTCTAGTTGATTTTCGTAAATTAAATAAAAATAAGATGTCTCCAAAAAGCAAAAACAAACATATCTGTCATAAAAATAATAAAACTAAAAAATATCGTTTTGCTATTTTGCATGGCAACCTTTACTTCTATGCGTTAATCATTTTTTTGTTTCCTCTGTCTTCTTTTCTCTCCCGCTTTTTTTTTATTTAAATATGTAATTTTATGAAAATTGAATATTAAAAAATATATGGATATCACACACTATAAGTTATTTTTTTGTATTTTCTCTGTCCTATTATATTAGCATTTTTATAAACCCATATTAAATTTTAAAAAATATATGTATATATAATATTAAAACATAAAAATAAATTACTTAATTTTGAACTGTTTTGCATTGCAACGTTACTTCTATAAGTTTAGCAAATGCTTTATTTTATTAGCATTTTTATAAAAAAATATTTGACCGTATTTCATTATATATTCATATAATTCAATATAACACATAAATATAAATCACTCAATTTTGAAATGTTTTGCATTGCAAACTTTACTTTTATAAGTTTTTTTTTTCATTTTCTCCATAATATTAAAATAAAAATTATTTTAAGACGCTATGAGAATAACAATTCCATTTCTCCCTTCTTTTTTTCATAATTTTATAAAATATTGCACATTAGCAAATAATATTTTTTTAAAAATACCAAACGAAAGAACTTTTTAGAAATCGAAAATTTGCAAGTGAAATGCTGCAGTTTGAGGATATAACAAGAAAATATACAGGTAATTAAAGCAAAATCTTAGGGAAAAAGTCAAAAGGCCAGTCGTAAATCATGGAACCAATTGGTTTGCTATAAATCAAAGTCGGACCGGGTAGGCAGGATCCCCGCGTGGCAATATATTTTTTTGAATGTGCAGTTCCGTTTACCCCCTTGCCCTTCCCGCCCGCAACGTCGTCGGGTTGGATTTGACCGTTCCATCTGTATTTTCAATTCGCAGTTATAGAAAAATCACAAAAACTCTAGTAAAAAGCGTCACCATCTCTAAACCATTACTAGCAGATTAAAAAAGTAAAAAAAGCTAGGTTTCTTTGTTTGATGTTCCAATCTATGCAAACACGCTTAATTTTTGGTTGATAAATATGTACTTAAAAGTTTTTGTATTGAATTTTGAAACATCTTTTATTCCTTACGTGAGTCCCAACTATGGTTTTAATCTAATCTGCATTTAAGCTTTAAGCTTCAGTCCCATACCCCACGAAAACTGTATATATTTCCATTGTCTGCGGGGGTTGCAATGTCCCGTCCGATAACGCCTGTGCCGTTGACGTACAGGTACCACGAAAACCACCCTTTGCTCAGCTTAAAAACGCAGGTCAGGGTCAAAGTTTCAAAATAAAAAATATCGCATTCATTTCTGGACGACATAAAAACGCTAGAGCTCGAAAAACTTTAGATAAGCACGCAGTCGTTATCTTCAAGTTCGGTCCTGGCATTTTTTCGATCATTTCGAAAATTCAAATCCGGAAATGCGCGTTACCCGGGCGGCTTAAGAGGACCGCCTCCCTTAAATGCCCCGCAAAGTGTTTTAAGGACCCAAAGAACTGGCAACAGTCAATCCTGAATCGACCACGAGAGGAGACGGTCGTGCATCGATCCTCAGTGTCGGAAGACAGACGCGTGTAGCTAAAAAAAATCTACAGCCTCCCGCGTTTCGTTTTCAACCCTCGCAGTATGATCGTGTTTGTTGCCTTAGTTATCGGTGAGTGCCTCTTATTATTTTGAGTAACGATGTTTTGATAATAAGAAATTCATGTTTTGAAAATTTTCCAAATGTTGAAATATTTGCGAGGTGATTTTAGAAGACATTTTTCCTGTGTTGGGGATTGTACTTATTTATTTAAAAATAATTAGTCGTAATGTGGAATTGGTACTACTGATCCTTGTTTGTAAACACTGGTGTCATTATGCCAATGTGTCTATTTGAATCATGATGTTTCTTGCAATGAAATCACAAGTTTTTCATTTTATTTTAAAAATAACTATTTCTAATTGTCATTTGTATCATTAATACTACCTGAATCACATATAAATGTGAGTTGTTATATAAAGAGGAAATGTTATAGGTTAGCATTATTTTAATTTTATTTTAAAAATTGACATTTCATTTTAAGGAATCCGATATACAGGTGGTTTGGTTCTGATGCAGATAGAAAATTTTTAGGAGGTTTATTTTTATTGCCAAAAAATGTCTCGTTTCGAAATAATAACAATTTGTCGAATGCGAAATTGGGTTAGGTTATAATTTTATTTAAAAAAATTGTGGGATTATTAAATCAATCAGTAATAATTTATAATAAATGATTTCTATTACTGATACAATGATTATTTTTAAAATATTAACATTTATTTAAATACAGTATTTTTTTCATAAAAAACAATATAATTAATTATTTATTATTATTTATTATTAATCTATCTTCATCGCATGTATGTAGAGAAGACGCTTTTATAATGAAGGAAACTTATAAGAATAAAAACATTTATAATTGTGCATGTTTCCAATTAATCTTTTTAAAAGAAAACATTCGCAATTAAATAAAAAAAAACTTTAAGTACATATACAGATTTATTTTCCAATAACAATTTTGTAGTTTTATTAGTAATGATACATGCAGTATTTTTTACTCCAAATAAAATAAAAATGAATAAATTAATTTTCATGAATCTATTTTTATCGCACTTATTCTTTGCAGAAAAAATCACGAAATTAAAACAAAAATCTTGGTAAAGTAGTTTTTATAAAAAATAAAAATAAAAAATTGAGAATACAAATATAATCTTGAAAATTGAAAATTGGGGGATTAAGCGCGCTTTTAACATGAAGGAAGGAAATTAATTTTTCAAGACTGACAGTTATTTTTCGAACCAAAAAAAAGTAAAAACATCATTTTTGCAATCAATGCATTTAAAAAAGTCAATATTCGAATAGAGATAAAATGAATATGATATATAGCATTTGTTTAAAAAAAACACTAAATTAAAAATAAAATCTGGTGTTTTGTACAATAAAAAATAGAGAGTTAAAAAATTCATATCCCAAAGATTAAACCACGAAACTTTATTGCTTAAGACGATGTGAAGAATAAAACGAAAAAAGGCATAATAAAAATAAGCGAGTTTTAATTTAAAAAAATTAAAAACACCAATATGCGCGGATTTTCGTGATCAATATTTTGAAAATAAAACATCCACTTTCGCGTAGGTTTAAAATGAGTTATTTTTTTAAATAAAATTTCTAATTATCATTTCGTCCGAGATGGAATTGAAAATTGAGGGAGGAAGTGAGTAGATGAGATTAAAATGAAGGGAGCAAATGAATTTTTCAAGACCAGCGTTTATTTCTCAGAACAAATAAAAATGCAAGTTTTAATTTAAAAAAATTAAAAACACCAATATGCGCGGATTTTTGTGATCAATATTTTGAAAATAAAACATCAACTTTCACGTAGGTTTAAAATGAGTTATTTTTTTAAATAAAATTTCTAATTATCGTTTCGTCCGAGATGGAATTGAAAATTGAGGGAGGAAGTGAGTAGATGAGATTAAAATGAAGGGAGCAAATGAATTTTTCAAGACCAGCGTTTATTTCTCAGAACAAATAAAAATGCAAGTTTTAATTTAAAAAAATTAAAAACACCAATATGCGCGGATTTTCGTGATCAATATTTTGAAAATAAAACATCCACTTTCGCGTAGGTTTAAAATGAGTTATTTTTTTAAATAAAATGTCTAATTATCGTTTCATCCGGGATGCTAAACCGGATGTGAAATAAAACGAGGGTCTGTCGTTTGCCCTGATGATGTATTGTCGACACACGTGGTACTGTTTAAGAGTCAATAAGGCGTCGTAAAATTTCGTCTGAAAATCGTAACGGACCGCGTATTTTTAATTACCCTTAATGACACCAGAGGACACGAGAAAAATCATTCGCTTTCGAACAGGAAATAACCTTTTTTTTTCGCGTTAAAAATTCGCCACGGTTTTTTCTCGCGCGGTATACGGGGTGGCCCCGAAAAAAAAAGGAGTCGCCCGCCGCGCGGAAACATAAAACCCCTGTTTACGCTCCGAGTATGTATAGACGGGGGCCTCGTAAAAATGGCCGTTGTTTTCCGTTTCAATTACTTCGACGGTTATTTATTTAAACTTGTTTCTCGTCTTTGTTTGTTTACGCGTCGAAACGCGTTCGAAACGCAACGACCCGCCGTATGTGGTCTTATTAAAACGCAGGCGTTAAATAGGTAAGAAAATATGGCACCGAGGATTTGCTTGTTTGGGTTTACCATTCGCGAGCTGCCCTTTTTTAAACTTAAAAGATATTTGAAAATTGTCAGTGCAATCTTTCAAAAATGTCAGAAACGGGTGATTGAATAAATATACTTTCTGCGGAACACCCTAATTAGACTTTATTCCATATGGCATGTCTTACTTCAACAAGACAGTCTGCCTTCATCATTTTCAGAATTCTTGTCTCAGACTCTTTTATTATTTTCGTAAGTTTTTCCACATCTCTGAGAGCTCTTTAATAGCATCCTGCCAAAGGACACTCATTTGAGAAATTTTCTCGTAGCTCAGTCAGTTAATACTCGCTTTTGCCAAGCATCATTCGGCACAATTGAAACTCTAGTTTAGTCATAACAATGCACTTCATCGATTAACCACTTTACCACGTCAGTTTCGTTTCCCACGGATCCGAGTCACTTCGGACATTTCCGGGATTTTACCGCTCGGGTTTGGGAGCAATCGGATGTTTTCGGAGATATTTGAAATCCTGACGTCAATTCTGAATGTATTCATATTGTTTTGCAAAAATGTGCCCAAAAACTAATACACAGAAAAATGCTACGCAATATATCAGACAATTCAAATCTAGTGGACTAGTCGGTAAGACCAATTGTAGGATTTTCATATATACATATCTCATCAGTACAAACAAAACAAAATTGAAGGTTAGGACCTGCTTTTTCTTTATTAAAAAAATTATCCTCTTAAAAGCTCTATCCTTGGATGATTTTTCTTCCAATTACAGTCTTGTTCTTTAAATAAACTACTTGATGATCAATTGTAAAAGTTAAATAGACAACATAACGTTTTAAAATTGTGTTTATTCCGTTGTTTATGTGACATATCCAATAATACATCTCTCTCTGCCTAACGTACATAGTAAAAAGAGACAACAATAGCAAAATCGATCAGAACCATAAACGAATATGTTTAATCGCAAAAAAATTTGGTAATCTTATAATATGTTATTATTTTTAATTTGTTAAATTGTGATTTTTTCCTGACGGCCGTATGCAACACTTTGGTAAACTCTTTATCTCACTCGTTTATTAAGCACTCGCTCCGTTCGTAAGTCAAATGCCATTTACCGCACTTGTGTGCATAAAATACTACTTATTTATATTTTCTGTTTAATTTTGTTTTGTTATTAATCTTTTTACTTATTCTTTCTACTATGTGTTCCATTGGGTGTTTTTTTTCGATGTATAGAACTTTAAGTTGGCATAACTGTCCAAGATGGCGACCGATTTAACAGCTGTCAAGTGATTTATTCTCAGTTTGGTTTGGCAATTCATGATAAATAGACTCTCGCCTGAACAACGCTTGCAAATAGTGCAATTTTATTTCGAAAATAATGGTTCTGTGCGGAATACGTATCGCGCACTACGTCCATTTTATCCTCGACAAAATCGTCCATCAGAGCAGTTAATTCGATTAACCATGGAACGTTTTCGCTCCACGTTTACTCTTATTGATAACTCGCATCCCCAGAGACGACGTACGGTCCGTACAAAACTGCCGCATTTGGAGCGAAGCTAATCCTCAAGTGTATGTCAAAACACCGTTACATCCAGAAAAACTGACTGTTTGGTGCGCTTTATGGGCTGGTGGAATCATTGGTTCGTACTTCTTCAAAAACGATAATGGCCAGAACGTTACAGTCAATGGTGATAGGAATGGAGCTATGATTACTAACTCTTTCATTCCTGAATTGAATAACCATGATGTCCAGGAGATGTGGTTTCAACAAGACGGCGCAACATGTCACACAGCTCGTGGCACAATCGATTTATTGGAAGACACGTTTGATGACCGCCTAATTTCACGTTTTGGACCTGTGAATTGGCCTCCAAGATCTTGTGATTTAACACCGCTAGACTACTTTCTGTGGGGCTATGTAAAGTCATTGATCTCGGCGGATAAGCCACAAACGCTTGGCCACTTGGAAGACAACATTCGCCGTGTTATTGCCGATATACTGCCACAAATGTTGGAAAAAGTCATCGAAAATTGGACGTCCCGATTGGACTACATCCGCGCCAGCCGTGGCGGTCATATGCCAGAAATCATATTTAAAATGTACACAAGATTATCTTTCGGATGAATAAAATTCATGTCAATCGAATAATCCATCGTTGTTTTATTGCAGCTTAAAGTTCTATACATCGAAAAAAAACACCCCTTATATATTCTATCCATTTAACTAGCTGGTTGTTAGTTAATGTTTTTTTTTGCTCCACATATTTTTCGAAAATCTATAAAGGGCACTATATAGATTTTCGAAAAATATGTTTACTTATATTACTATTGCATTTAGTAATAGATTTTCTAACGATATACAGGGTGTTTGCAAAAAAACGTTTCCCTAATTTTTAAGGTAAATAGAATAATAAAAAATTACGTTACTTGATAGAGTTGAAATTTAAGTTAAAAATAATTTACAATATTTTTACTTTTTAGATGTTTCGCAAAGAATCAATATCAATTAATCATTAACTATTTAAAGTGATTAATTAATTTGTTCAGCCTTACTTGTTAAAACCCCGGTGAGCTGCAAAGAATATCCCCACAATTAAACCGTTGGGGGCAAAATAAGTGGCACTAAAACATGTAGCGACGCTACTGTACAAAATATTCAAATTCTGTTGTAACTTTATAACTCAAAGATATTTGTGGTTGAAATTTCATTTGCGGATCTTTGATAATGTTTGTCTTGTATATTCTATCCAATTTTTTTGAACTAGCTTTTTGTTATAATAGTAGGCCTTTTCCTGTTTTTTTCTCATTTATATTTTTTATACCAACTATGATGTTTATTATTATCGTTATAATATTTTCTAGAGTCAATTGAATAAACAAAAATTACCTTGGTTGATAGGGCCAACATTTATGTTCGAAAAAATTTACAATATTTTTATTTCGTAGTTCGCTAGCCACGCTACTGTACGAAATATTCAAATTTTGTTGTTCTGTTCTTTTATGACTTTGACTTTATGACTCAGAGATTTAGGGATCTTTTATAATGTTTGTTCTATCCACTTTTTTAAAACTAGTTTTTTGCAGCAATAGTGGCCTCTTTCATGTTTTTTCACATTTATGTTTATGAAAAATATCGTGGCAGAAAAAAATTAAAGTATCCCACAAATAAATGTTTGGAGGGGGGTGGGGGAGGCAAAATAAGTGGCACGTGATCCTTTAGCGGCATTACTTTTCAAAATATTTAAATTAAGTAGTAACTTTTATGAGCTAATCAAAGCTATTTGTAATCCACATGTGAACCTAACAAGAAATAATGAAATAGAAAACGATCACGGTCATTTCAGAGGCCGTATCTCCGAAAGTGCCATTTAGGACAAATTAATGTAATTTTTAATCTTTTATTTACACGGTAAAAATCAGTTACGATTATTTACGCCATTTTGGTTGTATTTGCCAAGTAAGAAGTTTCTTTTGAGTTAGATATATTAACTTTCAATAGGTATGATTTAACCATATTAAAATTAAAAAAAAATGTTTAATAAATGAAATTGGTTAAAAATGCTCCTCAAACTAAAATTTCTAGAGACAATTATTAACAACAGAACCTACAGAGCACCATAAATTTGATATACCCGGTACATTTATGAACCAACCGCACTCACGGCATGGTGGTAATCTGCGAGCGCTTCTACGCCTTTCGAGGGTGCATTATTCATGATTCGCGCCTGACATCCATTAATTCCATTGTTTTTTCCAGCAACCGCGACTGGTAGGGTTGAAGCCACGAGCTGCGAAGCAGCGGCGGCTGCTGCGGCATTAGAAGATGGCGGCACGGTTGTGGAAACGAGCCTGAAACTGCTGACTGGCACTTGGATATCGGAAGGGTGAGCAATTTTATCAGCCTGATAAGAAATCAGTGCAGTGCAGTCTATGCTTACAGCTCCAAATAGTACTTGCTGGTGATTGAATTCACATTTCACCATCACTCGTTTAGAGATTTAGCTCTTACATGCCTGAATATTGGGGATCATCTTAATGGCGACTGAGCTGAACTGTCTAACATTTTAAATGACCTTAGATTTAACCAAACAGTCGTTTTCAGTTGTTGCCAAAACTCTTTAGTACAATCTTTTATGGAGTGAATTATGGTTATTGAGTTCAGTAACAATTTAAACATATCTCGTTCAACGCCTACTGAGGTTTTGAGGTTACTCCAAAAAAAAAAAAACGGAGTCTGCAGAGACTATTGTGTGAAAGAGATATAGACTAATTCCTTAGATAATGGAGAGGTAGTGTTAAAAACAAAATATATTTTTTCTACTCCCGTCTAATTACACACCATTCTAGCGTGCGGGAAGCGTCACTTTACCAAGTCAATTTTGTTTCCCACGGATCCGAGCCACGAGCCACGAGCAATTCTGGAATTTTATCGCGCGGGTTTGGCAGCAATCGGATGTCTTCGGAGATATTTCCCACGCCTTGAATTTTGACGTTTATAAATTCTGACGGTCATGTCAGTGAATGTATTGTTTTGCGTAAATATACCCAAAAACTAAAGGTCATACAAATAGTATAGCTCGGTAAACTTTTTTTCTACTCCCGTCTGTAAAATACCTAATTACCCACCGATCTAGCGTGCGGGAAGCGTCACTTTACCACGTCAGTATCCTTTCCCACGAATCCGAGCCGCTTCGGACATTTTCGGGATTTTACCGCACGGATTTGGGGGCAATCAGATGTTTTCCACGCTTTGAATTTTGACGTCTGTCAATTCTGACGGTCATGTCAGTGAATGTATTCGTGTTATTTTACGAAAATCTACCCAAAAACTAACGGTCGTAGAAAAAGTATAGTATGCAACACGTTCGGTAAACTTTTTAAGTCACTCGTTTATTATACACTCGCTCCGCTCGTGTCAAATAAACTGGTGAGTCAAATGCCGTTTACCGCACTTGTTGTATAATATACTATTGTTGTCAAAATGAAGCCACGTCGATTTAAAATTTTTTCCTAGCACACTCTTGAAGTAATGGTAGTCTTGGGTAGTTTAAATTTCCTCATACTTTAGTTTTCGTCCTAGATTATTTTAATTTTTTAATTGTGGTGGCATCGCGTTTGTATCCACTCTATAGCTGTTTGGTTGATGATTTCATTTCGTTTGCATAAAATCTTCACAGGTAACTCGCAAGTGGCGCGTCACTTGAATGTATAGCTATAAAAATGGTTTCTAAGGAAACACTGTAAATTGGTTTATGATATTTTCAAAATACATCTATCCGTCTTTCACTAAACACTCCTAGAATTCAGTGATCCATGCATGTGACGTTTCTGTTTGTAGAGGTAGAAACATAATATTTATAATTTTCTTCAATGTTGAACATCTTTATTCGTCAATTATCACGTCCAGTCCCAACACACTTTTTTGAGCAACCGGTCTGTTGAAACTTTTTAGTGAAGCACTTGCACTACAGTCTTACTGTTTCTGATTGTTGCCGTCTTTTTATTCTGATGTGCAGTACCCACAGAATTTGTTGTATTGCTCAATATCTTCTTATTGAATCTTGAGGATTTTATAGCAGCACTCCCAATCAATAGTCGCCCCAGGTCATATAGACCTTTTTGATAGAATTTAACCGTAGATGTGCTTGACCTACCAGAATTGCCAATCTTCGAAGCTACCGGATCGGTTTTTGAAAGCTTCTAGCCGCAAAATTTACATCGGCATTCCGCCTGTCGGATAAATCTCTCCGCTGGGCCTTTTTGAATTCCAAATGGGGGACATTCTCGTCGTGAATCGAATACGGTGTGGCAGTTCGAAGCGATCCGATTCAGCTGTCAGTCTGGCAACTTTGTCGAAACCGAGAAGATTTCGGCGACCGAAAAAATACGCGAAACCCATATTATCCTCGCTTACGAATATAATTCTATTTCTGAAGTTCGGTTTGTTTTCATAATTTTATCAGGCGTCATAATCCGGAATCCGACAATCCAAATAAACCCGACTGGTTCGTGGGCCTCGTTATAGTAGCGTTAAAACCGCGAGTGTATATTTGATTTGAATCGAAGACGCGTAAATGTTTTGACGGAGGTGTTTTTTTTCGAAATTTTGTCGCGTCTCGTCCCAAAATCGGTAATTACTGATTTTCACAAAATCATCCTACCTGATAAGATTAACATCTGGAAATCCACAGCTATGATAAAAGTAGTAATCGAAATAAGATTCAAAGATTAACAGGTGGAAACATATATTGTAGACTTAGTAACATTTTTCGAAAGTCGAAAGAAAACACAACATTTCCTGAAGCTACTTTAATTACTCATAATAATTAAAATTTGAAATTTTCATGGTATCTTGCTTGTTTCCGCTTTCGAATACGAGAAAACGGATTTCATTGCCTCATTTACCACAAACCACACACAGCAAAAGCTCTTGACGGAGATACGAAGAATGCTTTAACTATCACTATAACTATACCATCACAATTAGGTAGACTATGTTGATCGGCGTTCAAGGGTAAATAACAAATAATACTTAGTACTACTACAAAATGTTTAAGGTCATTTTCTTGTCTGGGTGTTTTGCAGAGCTAGCTTTAAAAACTCTTACTTTCCTGTGCTTGTATTCAGCACAAGTAAGCAAATGAGCAAACTTACCTTGAGTTTGCAATCTTACTTCCATATTTCTTCTAGATTGTAAGGAAAAAGGGCCAGTTTGAGTTGGATTTACACCAATTTTGCTAATATTGTTAGTAAAATATACAATATAGTAACAAAATAGTGTAAATAATAAATATTGATGAATAAATATATGATACTGCATAACGTTCTATTGTAGAATATTAATGCCTTATGAGGGGGGGGGGGGCAGGGGGCACTAGTGGCTCCTTTTATTCTACTTTAAAATTTGTGAAATCCAAACACCGATCAGTATTAACTAACGAGCATCTCAAAGAACAAGTGTTTTCATCAATTATTCACCAAATTTTCAGTAATTATGAAGAGAAATCAAATAAATGTGTTTAAATTTAACATTTCAATTCGATACACATATTTTGTAGTTTTATTTATGTTTTCCATAAATTGAATTTTCGTAAAAAAAATAAACCTTCTATTTGAAATTTCGAAAAATGACTGATAAGGAATGAGTATTTTCTCTTTAACAAAAGTTTTGTTTTGTTTTCTGAAATACATAAAACATGAACTTAATAACATTGGGGCAGTAGCGGCGGCATAACGTCGGACTAAGCCTCAAAATAAAAAACTTTTATTCTTATACATACCCCCGGAATACGCCTATGGGCGACCTCTAATTCAACCCGCATAGGATTAAATTCCATTTTCCTTACTTTGCCTTTCCGAGAAAAAAATTGCAACCAATTTAAATTGTCACACTGATAAAGGGGAAATCACTCGATAACATTTTTTCCGGATTAATCGCCATCAATTTGCAACAAAAAAATCGATCATTACTCGACCAAAAAAAAAAAAAAACCTTACGACTATCAACTGTAGGACATCAAATTAATATCCGCGGTTAATTGATCTGTCGTACCGCACGCAACCTCAGTTAATGACATTTAACGATCTTGCCAAAAGTGCAACGCCGTTACGCGATTTGATAATTTCACTCGATCTCTCGATCCCTCGATTCTGTCGATCGTCACCATTTCTCTCTTTTAACTAATTAACTAGTAAAGCTAACTTTAATTATACGTTATACATACCTACAATAACTAATTATATTAACGCCGATATATTTCTTTTTTAATATTTTAAAACAAAATGAAATAGGTCTATTAATTTTTTCACAAACTGCATGAAGTAATCTTTCCGCATTGATTTTAACTCATAACTGGCCGCTAAAAATTCTTAATCGAACAGCCTCAGAACCGGGCCCTGTTTGCATTTCGAACGTTTGAATACCGGCATTATACGCTGCAATACAAAGCGAAAATTTATATCATGTATTATGTTTAATTAATACTATTGATTCTTTAAGGGTTAAAAAAGAGTAAAGCAACGTTTATTCATATAAAACTAAACTAACTAAATAAAACAAACAATTCAAACAATTATTCGGACCAAAAAGTATCTACTTTGAAAATTAGATTTCTAATATATATTTTTTTTAATGTAGTAGTCCTACAACACATAGAAGAATTTCACAATATCCGCACCTAAAGCAAGTTTCTCTCCTTATCCCGTGAATTTTGCAAACTGCACCGTTTCTGTGGAATTTTTAAGTTTTGCAAGCCTATGTGTTTTTATATCTCCTGAAAGCCTACTTGGTGGATCTTCACGAGAAGCTCTTTTTGATGGACCTTCACAAACTTCTGCTTCTAAACCCACATTTTCCTGATTTTCGACCAAACTCCTAGCAACTTCTAGTAAATAAGAGGTAAATTTTATTTTCCTTGCCGGGTTCATTCAACATAAACATAAAAGCCTTTTTTGTCCATTTGAGACTTTTTCTTATAATAGGATTATAAGAAAGGTATTGATCTGGCAAATCGACATCGTTGTCGTTCTTGTCAAAACACTTAATTTTTTTTATATCCTGAGGTAACCCACGATTTTCTCTAATTGTACCACACATTCTTATCTTCCTGGAAAGCAAATGCTCTGCTAATTCAACACTATTATAATAGTTATCCATGTAAACCTGGTACCAAATATTTTTATATATATCTAAAAGATTATTTACGAGATTTTGCAACTTTTGTCCACTTCCGTTGTAGAATTTAAAGTTCGTTATGTATGTATAACATAACATTCTGACAAGCATACCACACTCAGTTATCTTGCCTGGGTTGTAGACTCGGAAACTTAAACGGCCTCTGTGAGGAGGTATCATTGCCTCATCCAATGAAAGGTTTTGTTTGAGTTTATAAAGTGTGCCAAATGTATTTAAAAAATATTCTGTTATTGGTTCAATTTTGAAGATCCGATCTGCGTTTTCTGGCGTTTCATCATTATTACAAAAATTGTAATATTTGTCTAAACCTATTTCGAGGCATAGCTTTGCCAAAAATTGGTGTTTCAATATGTAGATCAGACCAATAATCGTTTATACTACTTTCTCTTACCTACCCCATCAAAATATTCAAATCAAGAAACTTCTTCGTTTCGGCTATTGTTGGTATCTGTCCATTGCTCAATCTTTTTCACGGATTTATATTTGTGAATATTGTGCATATGATACCCGTTTGTTTCCTTTACTAATAATTTAAAAAAGTCATCGCAAATAAACAAGTGTATCTTGTATATTTTCAGGATTTTTTGGAAACACTTCAACACCATCATTTCACAAAAATGTATTTACATTTATATCACTATCATTTTAGGACCAGTGTGTAGTTGTATTGTTCTCGTTTTCAAACTCTGCCATCGGAATCGCTGATCTCAGAATCGCTTACAATAGGTAAAACCTTTCTTTTAGTATTGATTGCAATGTCTGAATCATCGCTCTCATATGTATCATTTTCATCCCCAGATAATATATCAGCATAAAACTCATTAGTATCATTGCAAATATTGTTCCATTCAAAATCGTCTTCTTCCATTCTAAAGCAGATTAAATAATAAATTAATCTATATTTATTTAAAAACTGATAAAAAACCACTTATTCTATCAAAAAACGTACTACTGGATTTTAAATAAAAAAGGACGTATTATTACTTCAGCTGCTACTGGATTTCAAACAAAAAATAACGTATTATTACGTCAGCGGCTACTGAATTTCGGACAAAAAATAACGTATTAATACGTCAGCGGCCAGTAATGAGTTAATGTAATGAAACGAGAATAAATCGCGAAATTCACGCATCACGTACCATACAAAAATTGCACTAAACTAGTTTATGTTAATATCTGCGAAAACAATTGCAGATTTTCACAAATTATAGGAGATCTCTGGAAATTAAAACGGTACTACTTAACGACGCGTAGTGTTCGGTTTCCATAACTGCACGGACATGCGCAAGGCGGTGCGTCTCACCACTGTCATTTGCGGACATTGATTTCAATGTTGTGGAGGGAATACGTCAAGCTGCATCCACCTAAAATATATTTTTAAATACGTAACGAAAGTGACATAATATTATTCCAGACAATCGTAGTTTCCATGAAAATGACTTCAGACTCGGGTAACAACCTTTTACCGGCTTCTTTTTATGTGTTTAGTATAAGTCGCCTTTGAATTCCTTTCCATAGCAATGAACATGCTATATGTAGCTAAGTTCCAATACGACAATTACATTTCTAAAAAGGAGTTTGAAGACTATAAATTGTTTCATTGCATATTTATCAGAAAAGTTAAATTTATCATCTTTAACATGAATAAGTAATTGACGAAGCAAATAAATCAAGAGTATTAGATAAAACGAACATTGATAAATTCTTAGTAGGAGCACATGATCAACATGTCAACAAAAAGAAATTACTAATAAATTAAAAGCAGAAAAAGCTGACAAAAAACTGTTTCAAACACCAAAACTAAATTTATACCAAAAGTAAATACGCGTACGCCCAGCCAATGTTCGTTATCGACAGCTCTTTATTCATTACAATGAAACGCAGAAATTGTATTGCCACCTCATGTTAATTTAAGTGGTTCCAAAAGTCTCACAACAAATAATTTCGAAATACCTTGCTTGCAAATACATAATGTTCATGGTCGTTAACATCAATATTAATATTCAAAAATATTGTTTACGTTTTTTTTTACTAAACACTGATTTCAGATTATTAGAAAGTACTGAACAAGTTAATAAAGATTTCGTATACAAATTTTATTATTTGTCGATAGTACAATGAAACGGTTAAACAATTTTTTTTTCTCAGTAAAATGACACTTTCGGGTCTTGCTACGTAAACGACATACTACACTATTTCATATTAATACCAGCGAAAACAATTGGGGAGTTTCACATATTATATATAGGAAGTATTCGGAAATTAAAACGGTACTATTTAACGGTGAGTCTCTCGACTGTCATTCGCAAACACTGATTTCAATATTGGGGAGGAATACGTCAAGCGTGTGGAAACTCTAGGGAATCTCTCATTTTTTATTAATTCTTTTGCTTTTGAGTTTTTAGTATGGGAAAATATATTAATATCCAATTTACCAATTATTTAAATTATTTGTCTGTGAATTTTAATTTCACTTTCTGGATAAATTGACTTGGCTTCCCTGGTTGCATAACTAGTAGGTCTTGTCGGGTCTCTCTAGCGTATTAAGTCATTGCGACGGACTGGTATTCAGGATCGCCGAAAAACACACAAACAATTATAAAGCAACTCAATTTTAATTTTCAATCAACCGCCGGTAGGTAGAAACCGCCGCTGACCGTTCACAGATCGAACGGATTGCGAGTTTGGCGCAGTCGTGGTGGATATAAATAAAACCGCGCTGTCACACACCAAATTCTAACCAGAATTATTAAACGAGGGTCCATCTAAGCAGGTACGCGGCTCGTATCGTCGTATTTCATAAACGACAGGGGGTTAAACAAACACGCGGCCATCTATACCGCCTACTGCGATCCGAAAAACGACCAAGAATGAAACGGGACCGCGACGTACGACCCTGAAGGTTTTTTTTTTAAATCGAAATATTAGTCAAACTGCTGACTCGATTTGGGTTTATGTTTTTTGAATTTTAGTTTAAATCTCTAGAAATGATCTTATAAAAAACAGTTCTGTAAAATGCTTCGTTTCAGTGTGTTGAAATATTGCGAAAGAAATCGTTTTCTTTCCAAAAAATCTCTTCCAGATTTTACTTAAAAAAATAGCCACTAAAAACAAATTTAGAACATAGAAAAACTTTTTTTTGTTTTGTTTGTTTGTTGCGGCGTTCGTGAGACCCTGTTAATTAATAGAAAAAGTGGTACTCCAATTAGGTGCACATGCAAACGAAAAGGGTTATTTTTATTCAAAATTGATGACGGTAAAATTTATTAACAAAATTGCGATAAACCATTCGTGCACCGATTTTTGATTATTAATTCAAATTGTCTCGCGAACGCCACTATAGCAGGATCTAGAGGAGATTTTTAAAAGATGGGATAAAACGATTTTCTCCCAATATTTCAACAGCGCAATAAATTATTTTATGCCATAAGTTTATATGAACATTTTTTACTTATTTTTATCTGTTGAATAGGCTGTTAAAGTTTCTCCACTATAATTCTGTCCACCCTGTATATTGAAGCCGCAAATCAGCGAGAAAATTAACCTTGGAGTTGACCCAAGTTTTAGTGGTACAGACCATTCTTTATGTGATTAAAAAAATACATCGATTTTTATAAACACCTTTATAATCTCCTAGCTTAGTTTCTCGGAAAAGTGATTTTTTATTATTTCCAACGTCCACAGCTGCGAGACCCGTCCCGGTCCAGAGTACGTCATACGTTCCTACTCATTCAGCGACGATGGTAGATATCTGCTCACCCAACACCATTATTGGGACGACTCTTGTTCAAGTCCTCAGCTGACGATTACGTCCCACGGCAAAATCCAGATGAAGAGCTCGTTGGTGCAGCCAGGAGCAGCGGCGGGGGTTTTCAGGGTTACCAACATCACCGTCATCCCGCAGGATGAGAACGCAGCGAGGAGACTGGACCGGACCGTCTCCGTCGAGTGTCCAGGTAAGAGAATCGATCGCCAGAACGACTTGAGGGTCATGTCACAATGTCATGTTTTAAAATGATTGCACTTCTGGTTATACCTGAACTGAGACGTCAATTGGCACATTTCGCAAAAGACATAGCAATTTGGTGAAAATTTCGTCACATAGTGTTTCGACTTTCATTTATCGATCTGTTAAGGACGCAGTTTTGCCGCTTAAATTATAGCCGTCTTAAATTGGCATCATTGTTTCATTCCAGGATGGGCTTCTTCTTTCCTTTATATAAGGTGGTATCTACTGCAATAATCTTTAATTATTCTTTAATCTTAATTAATCATTTGGAGAAGGTGCCTAAACCATTTGAAGCTTCTCTTCTATCAAAATAAATAAGAACTAAAAGTTCAGATTTTCACGAAATTATATATTTTGACATGACAATTGTTTCGACAACACATTTGATAAAGACACGGTGTTGCCGAAACAATTGTCATGTCAAAATATATAATTTCGTGAAAATCTGAACTTTTAGTTCTTATTTATTCTGATAAATGTATTTTCATCAAGTAAAAGCCTGCTCAGTTCAATTTCTTTTCTATTCTTGCGATTACGGTTTTATTTGCTCTCATGGCTAGTCTTCCTTCACATGTTCAAAGAAATCTGGATCTTTTTGCACTAGAATGTACTGCCATTACTCTTTGCTTTAGGTCAACTTCCACAATCTATACCTGCGATCCATAGAGCAGCAACCAACCAATGCTTTAACAAACGCTTTTTAGTCTTGAGAGACGTCAATTTCACCACAGCTCGCTGGGAAATAAGTTTTGTACATCACAAAACAATAGTGTTGCGTTAGAAGGGATTTTGATATCTAACGCAACTCTATTGTCTTTTGATGTACAAAACTTATTTCCCAGTATTCCACCTACGGATGTGATAGATTTAGTAGATTTCACCCTAACTCGGAAACAGGTTGACCCATTGGTGAAACAAGATTTATTAGATTGCTCAACAGTATCTTTAGACCAAAATTATTTTGAATTTAATGGACAGATTTATATCTCTAAGGAAGGTTTGATTATGGGAAAGGCACTTGGTCCTTTGTTAGCCGATATTTTTATGGATAATTTGGAAAATATCATACTAGAACATCCTTTAAGTAAAAGTTTTCTATGGAGGTATATAGATATGTGGATGATTTCTTTGATTGCTTTGTTGGAACGGACAGACAATTGAATTCTTTTTTAAATTATATTAACTCATTACATAATCGTATAATATTCACTATCGAGATTGAACAGGATAACTCTATTAATTTTTTAGACTTAACTATTACGAAAACGCAATACAAATTAGGTTGTTCCATTTATCATAAACCTTCACAAACGGACTCAGGCATACATAACGGCTCAAATCACCCTTATAAACACAAAATGGCTGCATTTCACTGTTTTATACACAGACTTCTTAATACGCCACTCTCAACAGAAAATTACAACAGAGAACTTAATATCATTAAACAAATTGCACTGAACCACGGCTACCATCCGTCCATTATAGATAAAATTATAAGTAAAAAAAAAACAAATCCAGACAACAGTAAACTCTATTTATCCGAAACCTAATACAGAACATGAACAATTTAAAACAATTACATACATAGGAGAACCCAGTGAAAAAGTTTCAAAATATTTGTCAAAATGTGGTTTAAAAATAGCTTTCAGAACTAACAACACAATAGGAAAATTTTTAAAAAACAAAAAAACGAAAATTAAAAATTAAATTTATTGGAAGCCATGGAGATTGACAAAATGAGACATTCAAATGTATTGCTTAACGATCAATTAGATTTAATTAGCTCTCCTTTATTGAACTTAAATTCTCACAGCAACATTAATTAAGGTCTTATTGTCATTTTTTGGTATATATAGTAGCAGGTAGTTTGTAAATATTAGATTTGATATAGACACGGTGTTGTCGAAACAATTGTCATGTGAAAATATATAATTTCGTGAAAGTCTGAAATTTTAGTTCTTATTTATTTTGTTAAATGGATTTTCATCAAGTAAAAGCCACCTCAGTTCCATACTAGCACCACGGTATTCAAAAATACCCTCCTGATTGATGTTCGCTTTATCATCTACATAGACTTCGAAGTTGGTTTGCATTTCCATAGAGGCTTTTGACCGTACACTTTAAATCGTAAACATCCTTGTAGGTACGCCTATACCTTGAAACTCTCTTTTCCAACTTCTTAACGCTATTTCAATTTATATATTGAATAAGAAAGAAGGCAGACTGTTCAATGCTTTTGTTTTACATTTTATGAAAATCCAGACACCTGCGTTGCTTTTCGCCTATCCCCTTTAGCAAGGTGGAGTTTCCTTTTAGAATTGACCTAATTGGGCCTCCCAGTACAGCGACGCAATGAAAATTGCATCAACTGATCGATACAAAATCTATAGGCATGCATTTCAGCAGTTTTGTGAAAAATTGCCAAGCGAGAAATTCAAAAACATTGCCCCCTCCAAGTGTACGCTAATGGAAAGCGACTTCCTGGGATATCGATATAATAATCGATTAGAATAAATCGTTTTTAATGGGCATATATTGAACCTGGTATAAGCGTCCACTTTGTAAACTCCTGTAATACGTGAAAAACATTAATATTAATTAATTCATTAATTGCCGATGTTTCTATTTCTATCGCGACCATTGATGGATTTTCTCGCAATATGCGTGGGTTTTCGTTTACACGAAGTCTTAATATGCTCCGACTCCGATCAATATTCATGACCCGTGAATTTTTTATTTTCGCTTAATATTCATCGCTGCTTCACAGAATGGGAAATACGGACATTCGTTATTCCATACACGAACCACTTAAAAACATTACATTATGTAATTGTTGGCGTCAGTGATCTTTCGGGCTTCCCCCGCCCTTCCGTCGAAGCCAACGACCTCTATAATTGAGCCATTTCGACGAGTAAGTCAAACCTGGTACGTTTCAGGTCAATATTGGAAATCGTGGCGCAAATACGAAGAACATACCGTCTACGACAACCGCTATGACGAGAAAAAGAAAACGTTCAACCTCTGGATGTCGTCGTACAACGCCAACAGCCACCATTCGATCAACAGCAAAGGTAGCAACGTCCACTTCAGCGACATCTCGTGTCTCGGCTCGCTGAAGTGGGCTTTCAACGAGCTGAAGCTGCTGAAGGTCCAGCTCAGGCCTCTGCCGGACCAAGCGAAGAAGCGTCCGAAAGAGGTGAAGATGGAACTCCTGCTTGGCGACATCCATTCGAGCTACAAGCTACGGCAGTATTACAACCCGACTAGTTTTCAAGTGCCTCTCGTGAAGCAAGTCAAAGAACCCAGCACGATCTTCGTCAATCGACATTCGTATCTGGTGCGCAACACTCAAGCGATACCGGTCAACATGTTCAGCAACAGCATGACTCCTCCCCATCTAATCGAGAAACCTCATCTGCCTCCATACATCTGGGGCGACTGGACTTCTACGAGATGCGAGTCTAGACCGATGAACTTGTACCTCACCAGAAGGTTCTCGTTCTATTCCGAAGACGACACATGGATCGGTGAGCACAAATTCTACTCCGACCCGTTCTGCAAGATACCGAAGTTCACCGTCACCGCTGCCGGTCACTATAAGCTCGTTGGAGGCAATAGGGAGATCAAAGGAACTAGCGATATAGACTTCCACAGGGAGAGAGCGAGCCTGACGGTCTTGGATCAGAGGATGATCGACGAAATGAGGTTGCCAGAACTGTGTGGCGACGACGAGTGGCAAGTCGATGTTCCGAAGGAGATGGCGTCCAACGGAGGTTGCATCCAATTGGGAATGATGTTGCCCAGCACTCAACGCGATATTGTGAAGCTCGAGATGGACTACAGGGGAGCGTGGTTGCTGTATCTGGGTCAGGTGGATACGGACAACCTACAGTCCGCTCAGGAGGAGCACCAAAGGCCCTCGGCCTTCCAATTGCCGTTGGTGAAGTGCGGCGAGACCCCCGGTTTTTCCTTGGGTCTCAGGGAGATTTTAAGCGACGCCGTTAATTTTAATACGGGCGGCGATCGGAAAGTGACGCCCGTTTGGACGGTGGCCGTTATCGTGATATTATACTTTAGGTGATAGTAATTGTTAGGTCGTGTAAATAATTTTAGACGTAAGTTGTACATTTTAACGAAGAGGGACAATTTTACCAGTGATATGTAAATAGACTATTAATGTAAATATATGCGCGCATTCAAATAAAGTAATCGACTTGTAGTTTCATGATTAATCTGTGGTTTCGCGAATTCAGGCGTGAAAACCGAGGCAGGAGTCTGAATCAGTGCTAGCCTGACCTGTGGTACGCTCCCGGGGTAAGTACCGAAATAATCTCTGAAACCTTTGATTTTTTTATGAAAGAAGGTGCGTTTTTTTTTTAATATTCTCACTGAAACAGAATTCAAAAGGAACATGTCTTGTGCATTTTTTTTTAAATGATACAATAAATATGAAAAAAAAAACGGATTTAGTTAATATTTGTTTTTAAAGGTTCTTTGTCTTAAATTTTCGGCACTTAATTTAAGTTTAATTAATTCTACTTTAATCGAAAATGTAGTTGACAAGTAAAGGTATTTTGAATATCGATAATCCTAAAATTAAAAACAAGCGAAATAGGAATGTTTAACGTTTGAAGTGCTGCTTTCAATCCAAAACTGTATTAATTTTTGTGTTTTCTGTATTAAATTATATTGAAATACAGTTTTTGTAATTTTTCGGGTTAAATTGCCAAACACCTACAATTTTTGAAAAAAAAATGTTCCTTGGAATTTTTTATAAGAATATTTGGGAGGTGAATATTTTTTCGACCTCTGTGCGTTACTTGCGATAAAGAAATGAGCGTTTTGTGTAGGCGGAATCAGTAATTCACTTACAGTATTTAATTTTTTTCCCAGTCCAAATTTAATGTCCCATAGTGATCGCGAATTAACGTAGCAAGGGATTCATCCTTTTTGTGTTTTTTTCTGAAATTCGATATTTGACATATGCGACCTTCTTAAGTAGAGTGCTTTGGGCTGAGTAGTTATAGAGTAACGTAAATTAAAAAAGAAAGGAGATTTAGAGAGTTCCAATATATTTTGAGCTGTCGGATGTTGCCGCATCTTCAAAAAAATAGCGGAAATATTGATTTCTAGTAATTTTTATACAGCAATCAATTATTTTCCCTAACAATGATATATCATTTTAAGTAGTTTTTAATTCAACTAATGTCGACATTCTTATAAATGTTCATTCTCCGTTCTAATCTTATAGAATAACAAAAAAATGTGTACCGTTTTTAAGTAGCAATACAAACTGCTTACTAAATATAAAGGTACCAAAATTATGAGAGATTTTGTTACACGGAAAAAGAAAATATAATACTCTAACAGATTAAAATTAAATAACTCTAAAGAAATGCGGTTTACTCTAAGAGAATAAGATCTGTTAACTACTAACAAATATTTATGTAATATATTTTATGTTATTAATAATATAATAAAATCGTTGACGAGTTCAACAGCCACCAAAAGAAGTCGGAATATTTGAAATTATTAATAATATTAAAACCAACGCTACCGGAATATTAATATTAACATTCTAACCACTATGCTCTTTTCACCATATTTATATCATAAACTTCGGTCTAGAAAAATCGCTAACGAATGAAAAGGGGCGCGAATTCTGCAACTACCAAAACTTCAGCCTATAAGTATTCTACCAACATTTTCAAAGAAAACACTTGAAAAGATTTAGCCCTGTAACTGCCGCAAGTTGATTGTGTTAGTTTTGTTAAATTATTCTAAAGCGTTGAATACAATTAATCACCCATTCTCAACCGTGAGCAGGTGGCAGAATACAAATTTTTACAAATATCCTCTGGAGTCTATTTTGGGATCACTGTTATTATATATCGCAATTCTTAAAAGTCTTTTTATCGTGTCTGCATGACTTTTATGCAGATGATATTCATTTCTGACCGATGAAGCCAACCAGGCTATTTCTGCTTTGTAAGCTTATAAGCTCATAATATTTCGTAAAAATCATTGTCTCAACCTCAATGCCGACAAAACTACAGCAATAGATTTTTGGTAGAAAATGAGACAGAATAAAATTTGTGCAAACCTACAATAATGATCTAAATATAGAAGTACACTTTAAAGATCAAATAAAAAAAATTAGGGTTGTTGATGGATTCAGAGCTGAGACTGACGCCACTTTCTAAAACATACATAAATTTAAAATTGATGTTGCAACATAGACATGTTTTCAACACGTTGATCACACTCTAGTTCAACACAAGTGGTTAAATATGCAAAATAGGCGTCTTTTACATTCCGCAACTATCTTTTTCATACAATACGCCACAGTATCTATATAACAGATTTAGCTTTCGGACGGACGTACATAACATCAATATTAGGTTTAAAGGTACCCTTATTGCTCCAGCTCACTCAACTGAAATTAATTTAATTTATTGATTAATATTTAATAATCTACCAAATGAAGTTAAAATATTGAAGACCAAATATACTTTCAAGATGCAGCTGTTATTAGAACAATAATTCTTTTTTTTAAACTGTTGGTTTTTAAATTTTTTGTTAGCAAATTCTGTAAATACTTTTATCTACTTCCGTCTGTAAAATGCGTAATTACAAACCGATCTAGCGTGAGAGAAGCGTCACTTTACCACGTCAATTTCGTTTCCCACGGATTCGAGCCACTTCGGACATTTCCGGGATTTTACAGCACGGGTTTGGGAGCAATCGGATGTTTTCGTAGATATTTCCTACGCCTTGAATTTTGTGAGTGTATTCGTGTTGTTCGGTAAACTTTTTAACTCACTCGTTTATTAAACACTCGCTCCGCGTGTCAAATAGAACCGTAAGTCAAATACCGTTTACCACACTTGTTGCATAATATACTATTTTCTACTCCCTTCTGTAAAAAAGCGTCACTTCGCCAAGTGAGTTTCTTGTCGCTTCCGACATTTCCAGGATATTACCACAGGCTTTGTGAGCAATCGGATGTTTTCGACGATTTTACCGTAGAGCTTGAATTTTGACGTTTGTCAATTTTGACGATTATGTCAGTAAATGTATTGGTATTGTTTTGCGAAAATGTACCCACAAAGTAACGGTCGTAGAAACAGTACAGTATGCAACACGTTTGGTAAACTTGCCGTTTACCGCACTTGTTGCAAAATATACTATGATACTGTTTAAGATTGTCATATGGTACGTGCAATTCATTTTTCCTGTATATTTTTTACGCCTTGGCAGCTTCCCAGCGAACTAAGTGTTTGCTTAGGATCGGTTTTTTCCCTGCGCTTTTCCAGTAAAACCTCAAAAATCGTTGAAAACTGCGCCGCGAAGATGACGCACCGCGAAAATAATTACAGTGCATGTAAGTTAGCTCAATTTGCATACCGTATTGAATTACTTAATCGCCTCTAATGAGATTCTGCGGGCGACAGATACAATTGTCGGGTTTTCACCGATCGCGCAAAAAATGCAATAAATGTTCACGACGAACCTTTACACACACGCGCGCGTGTGTGTACGGCAAATCCACTTTTGCCACGGTATTTCACATACGCGGGAAATCACGTCGCATTTTTAGAAACCTCCCATCGCACAACAATTACAAAAACGATTTAAGGAATAGAGAAAAACTGATCGGAAACCATTTCCCCGAGACCGCCTGTTCGAGCGGTACCGAAAAGTGTTCAGTAGTTGTTGTTTTTTATTTATTTATTGTTTTTATTTTATTTATTTTACACTTGGAGGTAAGTTTGCGATGTTTTTGAGCGCTCTAGTCACAAGCGAGGCGAATTAGTGTATAGTCTGCTATCGGATTTTAAAAGTTGAGCAACTATATGTTTATTAACAATCAACAGTTTTTTTGACTTGTAGTTGAAGCAATAGTTTTTTCCTACAAAACCTACAAAAGTCATGAACTGTAGTTTTAGTGAAGAAGCTCTGAAAATTTCAAGTATATTTCAATGAATTTGAATATTCCTCGCACAATCGATTTTTTTTTTCGTTGTTAATTCGAAAAGTCGTGGGTGTGTGCGCAAATCAAAGTTCAAGATTAATTCTAGCAATTCCAAAAAATAAACCATAATATATAATTATCAAAGTTATTGTTATAAATAAATACAATCACCCATCGTACGAAGGTAATATTATTAAAAAATTATTCGAAAAATATCAGTCATCACGTCTCCAGTTATCGGCGTTTCTGTCTCATTGTTCTTAGATGAGTTTTTCTGTTTCTTTATAATAACAAAATGAACTCAAACTTTTAAAAATGATTTAAATAATTTAAAAGCGATGTTTGATAATTTTCGTTTCCTATATTACTAGAATATGCGTTAATTTCGTAGGACTTCGGGGCACTTAAAAAAAAAGTTATTAACAAATTAATTGTCCGGGAACTTTTTGAATGAATTTTTAGAGTCTCTTTATAGTTTGCTTATGCTTTAACTTATCGAAAAGGTGGAACTGTCCTCGCTATGGTGTTATGTAGGGTCCGTGGCGTTTTCGTCTGAAACTCACATATTGATATATATTATGTAAGTTTGTCTTTTTTCGTATATAACACATAAGCTATTTCACATATTAAATACGTATTCCTAATACAAGCCTATTATATCCAATTACCCATAATTGTCATATTTTGATTTAACACGTACCATAGTAACCATAGCAACTAAAGTGACCTATTCATAAAAAAAAATTTGCTTTACATTTGAAGTACCTCTTATGTGTTAAATATTTTTTTCTACACCAGCTTGTAAAATACCTAATTACACACCGATCTAGCATGCGAAAAGCGTCACTTTACCACACCAGTTACGTTTCCCACGGATCTGAGCCACTTCGGACATTTCCGGGCATTTTACCGCACGGGTTTGGGAGCAATCGGAAGTTTTCGGAGATATTTCCCACGCTTTTAATTTTGAGCATTGTCAGTGCTGACGGTCATGTCGGCGAACGGTCGTAAAAAAAGCATAGTATGCAACACGTTCGGTAAACTTTTAAGTCACTCGTGTATTAAACACTCGCTCTTCTCGTGTTAAATAAACTCGTGAGTAAAATGCCGTTTACCGCATAATATACTATTGACATATAGGGTGTTGTGTGCTGTTATGTATATTGAAATTTGGGAGTTTCAGAAAAAAACTGACTGCGCTACTGGATTCTACGTTGAAACCCTATATCTGGACTAGTATTTACCTTTTCCATAAGATAACGCATAACCGAGCTACAAAGTGTGTCTAAAAAGGCAACATTTTCAAAATAATTCTTAATGCCTACCATTTCCTGAAAACGTCTAGTATTGTCTAGTAAAATTATCAAAAATGGGACACATTGTATATTCTCTTTCTATTCGAAAAACTTGAGAATCGAAGTCTGGTTGAAATTTGCAGTCACTGGCCGGCCTACCACCCTGTATAATGAAAACTTTACCATTTAAAAAACGTCTGCAAAAACGTAGTGATGACGGATGTAAGGGCATTGGTGGATTTAAACACAGAACCGTCCTAAGCGCGATTTTTGAAAATACCCATTTTGACATTTAAAAACTAAAAAAATATTTATTTTCCCTCTGGCGTCCTCTAAATTTCACTTATTGAACCATTATCGTGACTGTTAAATTTGATGTATTTGTTTTTCCTATCATATTTTGTTTTCGCTATTGAAATGGCATAAACATTCTTGTACCGCACGCACACATGAACTTCGATCTAAATTTATCCCAGGAAAACCGCGAAACAACACTGAAACAAACAATAAAAATCCGATCGTCTCGCCCGGAAAAGTAACAATCCGTCTCCGCTAGCATCGCCATTATTGCGACAATTAAAAACGTATATACATTCGCAACCGTCTGGTAATTATTTATGATTAGACACAAACAAATATAATGATTCCACTGAAAACTAGTCCGGCGCTGATAAATTTTCAATTATTTTTATCGACTTATAGAAAACAGTACTACCACTTTTCTCGCCGCAGTCATCGAAACGATACCAAAAGCTCAGATAGCTCTCTTTCTGTCTCAGGCTCTAAAAGGTGTGCTTTATGTTGCAGACTGATTTTTTGGTGCGGTAGCCATACCCGTGTTGGATAGTACCGACGGAACAAATTTCACAACAAGGTAAGTCAAAGGAATGAAAGAAATCAAAAGTACTTAGCTCGCGATCACTTGGTGGCAGTGGTGTTACTCCCTCAGGTATCTATTTATGACCACCGGTCTGATTAGGTCTGATATTCAGGATAAACATTCTTCGTTGCATGTTGGTGAACTTTCTCACACTCATTTTCCAGTAATTAGCATCCACTATGGCCTTGTAATTTCCAAGGAATAAGTTCTCCATAATGCAGAGCCGTTCAATCACATCGCAGACCATAAGGTCAATCGGGTACACACATCTTGTGTCTTCGTTGTCCGTTAGTAGTCCCCAACTAGCGTGGTCGTCTTGCATCCTGGAACACCAACTCTCATTCTATTTAGGATCCTCCATACAGGATACGGTCATTGGCTTCTTCAAACAAATGTCTCGTGTATATTTCATGTGTTGTGAGCTACTTGGGTCCCTCGAAAATCATCTTCAAAACGACCAATAGTCAACCAGTAGCTTGATAAGGGCTATTTGGGTCTGATTTGGTCCATCATTTTCGTATCAGCCGCTTACAAAATTGGTCGTGTTTTTTGTTTCAATAATATGTGGGGCCTAGATTCCAATTACCGAAACTATACGAGAACTGAATCATGAAATACTGAATAACTAGGCATTTAGACATGCAACACTTTTACGATGGTTTAATGCTATACTCCACGCCGGTCTTTGATAAACATAATGCACATTCAAGGTGTTACTGTTTATTCAATAATCTATACACTTAAATGCTATTTTTGTTTTCGCCAAGGTTTTTTAATTGAGGTTTCGCTAGTATCTAATTGCGCGGTGAGCTAGGTATCAATTTGGTGTGTCTTTTATATCATTCCATCACTTTAGATGGAACCCGCGATCAGCAACTTGGAAGAAAATATCACCGCCAGCAGTTACATGCGCGACATTACCGAATTCAGACAGTTTTTCTCGTGGTACGACTACACCATATTCGCATCGATGCTAGCAGTGAGCGCCTCGATCGGCGTGTACTTCGGATGTTTCGGCAGAAAACAGAAGAGCAAAGAGTACTTCATGGGAGGGAAGAAAATGAAGGCGGTACCCGTCGCCATATCTCTAGTCGCTAGGTAACCTATATCATTTCCGAGCAAGCGCCATTTGTATTCGTGCACCTTTTTGCAGTCACACCTCAGGGTTTTCGCTGATAGCTATCCCAGCTGACGTATACGAGCACGGTGCGTCTCTACTGATCAGCATCATCTCGCTGGTGATCTTGGGCGCCATCATGGCCTACGTGTTCCTCCCAGTATTTTTCTCGCTGGAAATAACCAGCACCTACGAATACCTCGGCATGAGATTCGATCAAAGATGTCGCAAGTGGGCCTCGGCGTTGTACAGCCTCTCAGTGATCGTTTACTTGCCCATGATCATCTACGGTCCGGTCCTGTCGTTTGCCGCAGGTAGGTATCGGTTTTATTTTATAAATTAATATCGCATTTGTTTTTGAAATGAATGAAATCATAGATTTCAAATTGGTAGCAAAAATTGGTTCTGGAGTCCGAGTAATGGAAGATTTTCTGTCGAACGTTGTATTAAACATTGCGCGTTGTTTACCACTCAGAAGTTACGTTTCCACGTTTTTAATGTGATATTAAAATCTCGCGGTTTGGGATTTATGTTGCACTTTGCGTTCCACAACAAATTATTTATAATTTTTTTCGTGTTTTGTTGGAATCGCGGCTCGGATCTTTCCGCTTGTCGGTAAAAAACCAACAATTACGGGATATTTCTCTTTAAATTTGAAAAATGTTTAAATTTAAAAGCAGTAAAAATTACACCTCCTTAGTTGTAGCGACGGAATCGTATTTCTCTGAAATTTGAGGAGTGTCCCAGCAGTAATGACGTCACGAATTACCATTACTTGACCGATCTCTCAGATTTTAGTTTAGACTCCTGTTTATCCTTCAAAAAAGTTTCAAATAAACTTACCTTAAAGTCGAATATTTGTTCTATTAAGAAATTCGAGGGTTTAAACTTTTTCGTTTTTTTTTTTCAAAATCAAAGCTTGTGATCATTCTCGAGAATCTACTAGTTCTGAAAAACAATAAAGAATAACCGGAAATGAAAGGTGCAACATTTTCCCTTCCAATTCAACTGATTATTTGAAGCAGTTTTTTTTTAATTGGTCTTTTTTGAAACGATGCAAATAAAAAAAAATTCTAGCAAAATTTATTATTTTATTTCTAATAAATATCGTGGAACAATTCAGCGGGTATGCTTCCAAAAAAGAAAAAGGAAGTTGGTCTTCAGATGACCTTGAAGTTTATGTTTAAATACTGGTGTCTGAATTTAAGTTACTTTTATTTTAAAGTTTCTTATTAATATAAAAGCTACTACTACTACTTCCCTCAGAGCGTCTTAAATACTAAATATACCATACAAGAACCGCTTATTTTTGGATAAGAATGGTAAGATTTCCAGGCATGAGGTCTAATGATAAACACACAGGATTTACCGGAGGAGGCTCTATACTAAAAGCTAGAATCCCCTGTATATTGCTTGCGCAACTTAACGCAAAAAATTTTCTTGAAACTACGAAAAGTATAGGCACACCATAACCATATCTGAAGCCTTATATTTTTACATATGAATTTTAAGACCTTCTTGAGGTGTCACCAGGATCTTAGTTTGAACAACGGAATCAGCTGTTGGAAGACACCCTGTATATCATAAGTACTTGGGACACATGAGATCTTTTCAACAATTCCTCGTAAGCAAAATATCCTCCCATTTCAGTTACGGGGATTGGGGTCCACGTGTTGACTCCGATCGTATGCGGAGTCTGCATCTTCTACACCAGCCTCGGGGGTTTGAAAGCGGTCGTATGGACCGACGCGATCCAATTCGTCGCCACGGCGGGCACCATGGTGACGGTAGCCATCTTGGGGGTGAAATCCGCGGGCGGATTCTCCGAGGTTTGGCAAACCTCCTTGGACAACGGTCGGTTGGACATTTTCAAGTAAGTCCTGCTCAGTTTGGCCGCTCATGCGGTTACTAATTTCCACGCTCGCAGATTCGACCTCGACCCTACCAAAAGGGACACCTTCTGGACGATCGTCGTAGGGTTGACGATCCATTGGGCGTCGTACACGGCGACCGATCAAGACTACACGCAAAAGTTCTTAGCGGTGGCCACTTTCAAAGAGTCCGTAAGGACGGTGTTCATGTACTGCGGCGGCATGATCGTGGTGAAGATTATATGCGTGTTCACCGGACTGCTGATATTCACCAGATACTCAAAGTGCGACCCGTTGGCGAGCGGCGTAATCGATAAGAAGGACCAACTTCTCCCGTACTATGTACTCGACGTGGCAGGCCATATACCTGGCCTATCCGGTCTCTTCATCGCCGGAATCTTCAGCGCCGCTTTGAGCACTATGTCGTCCGCGCTGAACGCTCTAGCCAGCATCATCTACGAGGACTTCCTCAAATCTTTCATGGGCAAAAAAAGCGACCAAGCGACCAGTTACATCTTGAAACTGATTGTGGTGGTGACCGGAATCGTGAGCACCTCGATGGTGTTTTTGATACAGTATATGGGGGGACTCTTCAGCGTCGCCATCACCCTAATGAGTGTCACGCATGGACCGCTATTCGGAATGTTCGTTTTGGGTGCTTTGTTTCCGAAATCCAACGGCAAGGTAAGATTTGTCATTGAACACGTCAAACGGAGTCGTTACCCTAAACTTTCACCCTAAGGGAGCGTTTTGGGGATCTTTCGTCAGCCTGATGGCGGTCATCACCATCATCACCGGCACCGAAATCTCGACTTTTATGGGCTACAACGACCCGCAGCAGCTTCCGGTGTCGGTCAGCGGTTGCAACTCCACTTTGGGGTCGGATCTCATACTCAATTCCACGTAGGTGCTCCACTCAGATAATGATGCAGTATTACTAATGTGTTTCTTCCAGACTGACCTACGACCTCACGTCAGACGCCAAGCCTTTCTTCCTCTTCCGCTTAACGTTTTACTGGTACACTTTCTTGGGAATGGCAATAACGATCGTCTTGGGGGTAATCATCAGCTACATCGTGGAAGAGGAGGATGCGCATCCCGTGGACAAGTGCCTCGTGAGCCCGGTCATCCACTTCCTGCTACCGAAATCGGGAAAGGAGCAGGCGGGAGAGCGGCCCGCATGGGAGTACAAATACGAGCCGGTCAAGAAGATCGCCGAGGACGTGTCGATGACGAGCGACGACAACGACAAACCGAAGCAGTATTTTTAATTCCTCGAATAAATCGTTTATTTTTATAAGCCGTGGTGTTTGCCTTTTCCCTCGAGTCACGCGGCCGAGATCGACGACTTCGCGTAGCGGAAAATTTTCCTGTTTGTGAACCCTGACCGACTGCGTAAGCCACCGGTATTCGCCGGTTTCAGGAAAATGGCGCCGCGGAAAGAATTGATACGATTGTTTGAAATTTAGATAAAAAAGACGAATCGCGTCTGTTTGCGCGAGTAGTCAAACACATTAAATCTGATATGGAAAGAAAAACGTCACAAAGCACCCATGATCCGTCTGCAAATATAGGAATCTTCGCTCGTCTGATACATATTTTCGAAATTTCGGATTTTTCGTTAGTGCGGCGCGATAAGTTTATGGTCGAGGTCGCAGGTGTTCGGTTTTCGTTAGTTTACGGAAGAAGGTAAGTAAATAAAGATCCATTCGAAGTTGATCACAGCTTTTGGTTAGATCCAATTATTATTATGGACAAAACAGAGCGCTAGGTGTTTATAATTTCTTTAACTACTTCTAATTCATCTGGAATTCCTTCGAATTCTTCTCGGAATTCCTTCATAGTGAACACCAGATCCCCCTGCGGGTTACCGCTCGAATATGGCGTAATACACTTCCAATGTCACCGCTTTCAGATGGATCACAACATCCCGAGAACTACTTCTCAGGAAGTGATGGCGGCGACGACCTTGTCCAGCGTAGCCGGCACCGTCAACCAAACGGCAGGCGAGATGTTTCTCAGCAAGCACGTCTTCTCGTGGTACGACTACATCCTCTTCACCGCGATGCTGGTCGTGAGTGCCCTCATAGGAATCTACTTCGGATTCTGCGGAAAGAAGCAGTCCACTTCGAAAGAGTACCTGATGGGCGGCAAAGAGATGAAAGTTATACCGATCGCCATATCTTTGGTGGCGAGGTGCGTCTTTCGTCTTCCGCAATCGATACCGGAAGTTAAGCTTCTGCTTGCAGCCACACCTCAGGTCTCACTCTTATGGCTATACCGGCGGACGTCTACATGTTCGGCGCCGCCTACGTCCTCGGGATCGTCTCCATGGCGGTTTTATCTTTCATCACGGTCTACGTCTTCCTCCCCGTATTCTTCGATCTGCCGATCACCAGCACTTACGAGTATTTGGGCCTTAGATTCGACGACAGGGTGAGAAAGTGCGCCTCTGGCCTCTTTGCCCTGTCGGTGTTCGTCTACTTACCTATGGTGGTATACATCCCCTCGTTGGCATTTGAAGCGGGTAAAATTAACGGTGATGCACCATATGGTCAACCTCTAACAATCAGTATCCTACAGTCACTGGAGTGAGCGTCTTCATAACGACCCCGGTAATATGCGGTGTATGTATATTCTACACTACCATCGGAGGTTTGAAAGCCGTGGTATGGACAGATGCTATCCAGTTTACCATAACGGTAGGCTCGCTTATAGTGGTGTTCATCCTCGGGCTCGTCGCTATCGGTGGCTTCGAGCCACTATGGAACGCGTCGTTGGAGAGTAGTCGCTTGCACATTTTCGAGTAAGTACCATTGCGAATTCACCATTTTGATATATCATGGAACACGTCCGTTGCAGTTTCGATCCGGACCCGACCAAACGAGAAACCTTTTGGGCGATAATAATCGGTCTCACCGTCCACTGGGTTGCGCACACCTCCATAAACCAAGGCTGCACCCAAAAGTTCCTCGCCGTAGCCACTTACAAAGAGTCGGTACGCGCGGTGTTTTACTACGCGTTCGGCATGTCGGTCATGAAACTTATATGCGTCACACTCGGTCTTATCATGGCCGTGATGTACTCCCACTGCGACCCCATCATCACCCACCAAATCGACAAGAAAGACCAGCTGGTACCGTACTACGTCATGAACGTAGCGAGTCACATTCCAGGCCTGTCTGGTCTTTTTATCGCCGGGATATTTAGCGCCGCCCTGAGCACGATGTCAGCCAACTTGAACTCGCTAGCCGGAACGATCTACGAGGACTTCCTCAAAACGTGGCTCGAGAACCACCACAACCGCAGTACCGCAGGCCACATCCTCAAGTTGATCGTGGTGACGGTCGGGGTCACCACCACGCTCTTGGTGTTCGTGGTGCAACATTTGGGAGGACTATTCGGCCTGGCTATTGCCTTGGGCAGCGTAGCTCACGGTCCACTTCTGGCGTTGTTCTCGTTAGGGGTACTATTTCCTAGGGCGAACTCCAAAGGTGCTTTCTGGGGCGCGCTGACGAGCATGGTGTTCATGGGAGTGATAATCGCCGGGCAGAGGTACCACGCGTTACAAGGAGGACTGGGGTACGACAAAAAGCCGATGACAATAGACCAATGCGATTTTTACACCAACGCGACCGTCGCCGTGAATAGTGCGTCACTTCCGGTACACGAACCAATCTTTGTGCTGTTTCGAATCTCGTTCTACTGGTACACCATGACGGGAGCCATCGTGGGGATCGTGGTGGGGCTCGTTATCAGTTACCTCACGAACAAAGACGACCCGCCGGTGGAAAGACACCTCGTCAGTCCGGTGGTTCGTTTCCTCTTACCGAAAGATATTAAGAAGACGGCCCAAGTAAACGGGAGGGCAGACTACCACACCATCGAAAAGGCTATGGAGTTGGTGACGGTGGAACAAAATGGGGCGGACAATCGCTGACCCAGTGACGCATTTGAACTGTGATAACGTTTCGCAATTTCGACGAAGTTGCTGGAGGTGAAGGCATCCAAACCACAGAAACCTTGTTGAAACCGCAATGACATACTCATAACATGTAGCTTAAGGAATAAATACATTTTTAATATTGTGGATGTTTGATTAACAAAAATTGATATTGAACGCTTTATTAAGCAAACTGGGATGAACAATGGACAAAATATAACTAAGTTAACAAGTAACAGAATCTAGAAATATAAAATCGGCGTTTTCAATGTTGACGTTCCCGCAAGGATTGACCGGTTCGCACACTAAAATAAAGAACGTACACTATTGGCAGTGTCATTACCTGGTAACTCTTACCAGGTAACTCGCTACTGCCAGCGTCCTCGTTCAAAATCTTAACTGAATTAAGGGAGTCGTGTGGCATCGAGCCCGGCACCCCAGTAAGAAAATCAGTCTCACCCTTTTGTATAACCGTGGCCACGACCGGCAACTTAATTTGAACCACTGTACCGGTACCTAGAGTTAACGAGACACGTGAACCAATTCAAATTGATCGGGCACCCACCACCTTGGTCCTCTTGGTCGGCCTCGACTTTGGGCGTTACCGATATCTGACCGTACTCTTCGAGGTCCTCTTCGGTCGCCGGCACCAGCATTTGCTTGTCGCCAGCCGGAAGGACCCGGACCAGTACCGGAATACCCGATAACGGTCGCAACAACGCGAATGGTGTCCGATTAGATTCCAGCGCGCGACGCATGGCTTCCGTTTGGATCGGATCCACGAAAATAGTATGGGATTGACTTGGTGGGAAGGGAAAAATGATCGATTGGGAGGTGGTTCTTTATTACTGTCCCTAACATAGAGTCCGCGCATTTGTAATTCCATGTCCTCTTGGTTACAGTTTTTTACCATTCCTCACGCAGGAACCACTTTTATCGAGAAATTTTTTGGAAAATATAAACGACCTCGACCTTTTCTCACATCCAGAGCTAAACTCGATAGCAACTAAAACTTTATTTAGTACCTCATTAACTTAACTTGTGCAAAAGGAGCCAACCAACCCTGCCAGCTCGATGTTAGGGACAGTACGATGGAAAAGTAATGACAGAACAAGGAACCAAAAGCGGCGTACTTGAAGGCAGAACTTCCACTGGAAGGCAGTGGAGTCAGCCCGTGCTGACGTTGTTCGTGGTGTCTCAGGTTGATACGTTTGGAGAACTCCTCGCCGCAGACCTTGCACTCGTATTTGGGTATGACGTTATCCTGGTGGTGGACCTAACAGAAAAACCCCGCGCATATTTAAACAGAGTAGCGCGAAAGGTGGGATTGCGGGATACCTTGAACTTGTGACACATCAAATTCGACATTTGGTTGAACCCCTTCGAACATACGTCGCACTTGTAAGGTCGCTCGTTGGTATGAGTGAAGATGTGATTGCGGAGGTTACCTGAGTTACGCAGGATATGGTTTATATGTGCACGGAAAAGGTGTCGAAGCCCTTTTTTACCCTTTTGGTGGAACGACTTGTTGCACAGATGGCATCGGTGAGGTTTCTGGCCGGTGTGAGTTTTGCGATGCGAAATCAGGGTTGACACCCTGTTGAAGTTTTTGTGGCATATTTCGCAGACATAAGGGCGGGCGGATGAGTGAATGGCCCGGTGCTGGGATAAGGTGCACATCTGTCGGAAGGCTAAAAACCACGCGCTTGTTAACGGAAAAAGTGATGTTATGTGCATTCGGTGAAGATTTTCGAAGGAGGCTCAAAACTTAGGTATAAATACCTTCAAAATTGTTACTCAAAATCATAAAGAATCCTTTAATGTAATGCCCAATTTTACTAGGATGGAAACGTGGAGAGGTAAAGCTTAGCTTAGGTAAAGCTGGTAATACTGTTCTTTTCGCAGAATTTTGTATTGGTAGATGTCCCTCAAAATGAATAACAATAGGAAAACACTTAGAAAATAACAGCTGTTGATGAAAAATCTTCCTAAGTTATTTTTTAGTAATTTTATTTAGTTTTCGTTTACTATTTAAAACATAATTTATAAAAATTATATTTTAAAATAATTTTATTATTAAAATAATTACGCAAACTTATAATCTTCTCATCGTCTAAATCACTTTGAAATTTCCCAAAATAATATTTTAGACATTTTTTTTTAAATGTCAATTTAAAAAGATAATATGTGATAAAATTTTTATCTAAACTTATTAATAAAAAAAATAAAAAGCCATAAAGGAAATAATTCTCCTTATTGAAATTACTAAATATCTGCAAAGTTGGGGAGATTTTGGAGGAGCAGTGAAAACTGTTTTGGTTAGTGGGACTATACCTATTATTATGTATTACTATAATTATTATAGATACATTGTTGGAATAAATAAGCGCTGAAACAATGGCCATTTACATGCGACGTAAATAAACACGAAAACCCGATAAACAAAACGATTAGATATGATACAGAGTGCGCAATATAAAAATACGTCAATTATTTTTCCCAACACTTACATTTTCCGCAGGTGAGACAATGGAATTTGCGCTCATCCGTGTGGGTAGGCAAGTGCCTCATCAGGGTGTATTGATGCCCGAATTGTTTGCCACCTGTAAGGAATTATTTAAAAGGAAAGGGCTCCCACATCTTGGGCGATATACCCACAAATTCCGCATTCGAAGACTTTAGAAGGTTTGCCGTTCGCCAAATGCGAGCCGCCACTGCTTTTGTTTGATTTCGATCCCGTCGGATCGGATCGGACCAACAAGTTGGCTGGGGTCGGCGTTGTCGGAAACGAACCATGATCTGATGGTAGTTCCAGCGGGTTGTCGTGATATACGATGGTACTGGGATTGTCTTCAAACTGCTGAAGAATCTGCAGTTCCTCATTCGGATCCGACAAGCTCTCGTATTGCGAAAATAGCAGGATATCGTTATCAATTATCTCGTCCTTGATAATTCTGCAAATTATATTCGCGTAATCACCACTATTCCATAGAACAACGGCACGGATCGCGCGACCGCCACGCCATCTGGCCTACACTTCTAAAGCTATGTAACTATAATTCGAAATTTGAATTTAAAAAGCAAATGGGTAAAATTCTTAATTTTTGTAATGCAGACAATACCGTACAAATAAAACAAAAATGCCGTGTAACAGCTATCGATTGCGACAGAAGTTCTCCAAAATTAACCGTATTAACCGTTCGGTGTTTTAAATGGAGGCTGCGATTTTCGATGTTGTTTAAAAGTTGCCATAACTAGCGTTAATTCTAAATACGAGTGCCGAAAAAGGTAAACTTTTAAATGATGTCAACCAAATGTCAAAAATTGCTGTGACTGACGTATCAGAAAAAAAAATGAAAAAATGCGAAAACAATGAATAAAATATCTGAAACTCACCCGTCCGAGCAAGGCTCGGCGATCAAACTTTGCAAATTGTTCATCGTCCACAGAAAGGTGTTCGAAACGTCCGAAACAACTCGTTGTCTAACGTATTTTCAAGAAACGTTACAGATTAACATTGATAATTTATTACTAACGAAATTTCCGTTGCCAACATAACAGTTTTACAATGGCGTTTTATATATTTATCGTATATGAGGCGTCCATGATATTAGACATAAAAACCTGAGGTCCGGCCTTGTTACTATTTATTTAGTATATATAAATAAATGGATTAGTCAATTTTTAAATTTTAACAACGGTTCTCGCTGCTAGCGCCATCTATACACACTTGCGCAAAACTTACCAGTTACTGCAAACCCTTAGATATTTTGCCGATATTACAGAAATCTTTTCAATGAATGCAAATGAATTAACCTCTAGAAACATAAATATTTTTATTAAATAACTTATTCGTTAATGATTTTGTGTTTAACATGTTAAGTTATGTGTTGTCATTTTTTAGGCGATCGTCAGAACTGAATTTATCTTTAGAACAATGCCGCGAAATTGTAGAAAATGAAAAAACTTGGGAGGCCCCATCTGAAGGCCCCATTAACGATGTTTCCGGGAGCCGAGACGAATACGCGTTATCCACAAGAATTGGTAAAATCACGGGCCGAAACGAAGACAAGTACATTATCGACGACGTGTATGAATTTGATCCAAACAAAGTCGAATACTCTGTAGGTTCGGAAGTCACCTATCAAATGATAGTGGAGGACCAAAAAATATGTATATACAATGTTAGCTTAAACTGCGACGACTGGAATGTGGCCCAGGCGAAAGAATCGACGTGGGGCACGCGTATAATAGTGTGCAAAGTTGACAAACGAGAGGAACGACTTCTTTATTTATCTCCAGGTGATGTCAAAATCGATCTAAACAAAATTTCGATAGATTTCTTGCCCGTCACGGGCGACTGGCTCGAGCTCGACGTCAAACACGAAGTGAACGAGCTCGCGATCGACTTGAGCGGAAATATTTTAGAGGTTAACAGAATTTCACCAGTGCGGGCTCATATGGAAAAAGCTACAGTCACATCTTGGGATCCTACGACGAGTTCAGGTATCTTAACAAGGCGTATATTTTTCAATCGAGATTCGTTATCGTGCGGTTACGTCCCTGTTGTCGGGGACAAGGTGGTCGCTGAAGTAATCGAGAGCGCTCAAGACGAATGCATATGGCGAGCTTCAAAATTAATACCGGAGTATGTGAGTAAGAGGTTAGATAAAATCGATTCGGACTCGTGGAAAATCGAAAAAACCCATCCCGATATCGAGATCGACGACGTTAGTTTAAATTTTTCTAGGTTAAACGTTTCTGAACGATTTAAGGTTAGATTAATAAATAACGCGACCTTGACATTGACCTTGATCGGTGGCGAGTTTAGTAATGCAAAGGGACAATGCAAAATTTTGAGCGGATTTCCCCCAGATGTCGATATTTTACCGCGGGAATCCTACGAGTTGGAATGCGAGTGCAAGGCGCGCAATATGGGCAAATCCAATGAATTTTTGGTCATTTATTTTAAGGATTTTCAGGTTAGTAAATGGGTAGAAATAAATGTGGAGCCTGATAAGACCTTAGACAACGGCTACTATCAAAACAGATCTCAAAACTTTAGAAATAACTACAATTCCAATAATCAATTTATTCGGGGCCAACGAAACAGTACCGTTAGGTTTAAAGCAGTCAGAGTACCAGATTACCCGGTGTCCAAAAAATTGCTCGACCTGGTCGTTAGATGTCGCGATCTACACGACAAAATTGGCCTCGTCGAGGAACTGAAAGCGACTAAGCGATCTCTATTCAGCGACCTAACCCCAATTAACTACGAGGACAAGTTCCACGGCCTCCTGCATTTGGACGAGATCGAAAATTTGATTTGCATACGCAACTACGACCGAGACTTGGCCTGTTTTATAAGGAACGGCGAGTATTTGATGCTCGAAATCGAAAATTTGTCGGAAAAACGGCCCTCCATAGTTTTGGGGGATAGAATTATAGCAAGCGACCCTTTACGACAGTCCAAAGAAGACTACGAGGGTAACGTGTTCAAGGTGGGAGCGCGACACGTTTATTTAAAATTCTCCGCCCTATTTCACGAAAGCTACAACGGTGAAGATTATTCGGTAAGGGTTGTTCCCGGACGATCGGCCTATAGAAGGCAACACCATGCAGTGTTCTTGGTAGCAAGAAATTTGGGCAAGGAGTGGCTTTTCCCCTCGAAAGTCGTCGAAAAGGACTTCCAAGTGCGGTTTGCTTATAAAAGGTACTCGAGAGTAGTGCAGAGTGTCCGGAGGTTGGGTCCGAAGGAACTCTACCAAATAGTGGCCGAAGAAAACAGACAGAAAAGGTTGCAGAACTCGTTGGGTGAGGAGGAAGAGGGTAATGATGGTTGCGATCTTCCAAAATTAGAATGGTATGTGATGCGTTGTAAGCTATTTGTAAGTTTCTGGAAATTATTAATTATTTCTAAGAAAATAATTCCATTTAGAAAACTTCAAAAACTGTAGGAACAATTTGGGTTATAATTTTGCTTGTTTTGGTAGTTTTTACCGTCGTTTAATGGGAAAAAATATTGTTGCTAGTTTTTCATTGTTCAGACTTATTACCGAGATACCGATATCTGTTTGAGGTTAGAATTCAAGGTTCTGTTTAGTAAAAGGATCTCTTATTGAATTCCTGCCTGTTTATGGTTTTTAATTTCTATTTCTTCCCAGCTGGATATTTTTGACGATCCAAATCTTAAAAGAACGTAGAGTAAACTTTCTTATCTAGACTTAGGCTGTATCACTAATATAACGTCATGAGTCAGTAAGGACAGCTCAATAAATTTTTATTTTTCGTCAAAATCGAAACAAATTAATGTATACAACGATCAGGATTGGCATGCGTGCCCTCTGCAGGTTCAATCCGCACCTTAACTCCAAGCAAAAAGACGCGGTGATCAATATCCTCAAAGGTGTCGCCCGGCCTCTGCCGTACATCATATTTGGCCCCCCCGGTACCGGAAAAACCGTTACCGTGATAGAGTCGATCCTCCAGTTGATAAGGTTCGTTCCGGAGGCGAGACTCTTGGTCACGGCTCCGTCCAACAGCGCCGCCGATCTGATAGCGCTGAGGCTGATCGATTCCGGAATCCTCAAACCGGGTAACTTGGTCCGCCTGGTCTCTGTCAATTACGCCACAGGGGACAGCATACCTGCCAGACTCGTACCTTATTGCGCCACGGCCAGTTACGCGAAAGAGGGCACCGCCGACGTCAATAACGTGATGGAGAACGGCATGATTTGCGGTACGAATGCGGGAAAAGTGACGTCACCATCTACCGATCGTTCCCACTAACTCGGAAATCCGAGGAAAAGTAAATTAGTGGGAACGCCTCTATCCTCGAGAGGTGCGACGTCACGGAATCCCTATTTAACGCGTCGCAAAACAATTGGCCGACCGTCGCGTACTTCAGATTGCAGCAGGGCGGTGCTCGGTAGACACAAGATCACCGTGTCTACGTGCTCGTCGGCCGGCGCCCTATACGCGATGGGTTTTCCCCGGGGACACTTCACTCACATCGTCGTCGACGAGGCGGGGCAAGCGGCCGAACCGGAAGTGATGATACCGCTCTCGTTTCTGGACAAATGGAACGGACAGGTGATTTTGGCAGGTGAGGCGACATTTTGGACCTGTACTTTCACTCCAATGCTGAAATTTTACCGCTTTTGGACGTGGCAAAATCGAAAGCTTGGTGTTAGTCTGGATCGTTTTGGTCGACGGTACTATTCGGTGTCTCTGTGTGAAGGTGATCCGATGCAATTAGGACCGGTGGTCCTCTCGAAAATCGCCGAGGAATGCGGACTCGGCGAGTCCTTCCTGGAGCGATTGACAAACAGGTTTCCCTACGCGAGGGACGCCGAAGGGTTTCCCGACTCAGGGGGTTACGACCCGAGGCTCGTTACCAAATTGCTGTACAATTACCGCTCGCTGGAGGTCATCTTGGAGCTGTTCAGCTCGATTTTTTATCACGGCGAGCTTATACCCACGGTTTCCGACAAACATAGCGACGAGGCGAAGCTTTTGGCTTCTTTAAGGGAGATCCTTCCCGAAAGGGAAGACGAGGCGGTGCCCGCGTTGGTCTTTCACGGCGTCGACGGCGAGAATTACCAAACTGCAGACTCTCCGTCGTGGTACAACCCCCACGAAGTCGCCCAAGTGTTTTATTACGTCAATGAATTGTATAGGTTAGGTTGCGAGCCCGCCCAGCTGGGCGTCATCACGCCTTACACCAAACAGGTCATGCCGGAGTAAGCCCAACGTTTTCCGATTGAAAGCGATGTTATCCGTTGCAGGTGAAAGAGATCAAGTCGGTGCTGAAGGAGGCGGAGTTTACCTTGCCGAAAGTGGGTACCGTGGAAGACTTTCAAGGCCAGGAGTTCGACGTCGTTATATTGTCTACAGTTAGGTCGTCTAGAGATTATGTAGCGAGCGACGTGGAGCACAGTTTGGGTTTCGTTTCCAGCCCTCGGCGCCTGAACGTCGCGATATCGAGGTCGAAGGCGTTGCTCGTCATCGTCGGCAATCCTAATTTGTTGTGCTACGATACCTATTGGCGGACAGTGATAGCTCACTGCGTGAGCTTGGGTGCTTACACCGGCTGTGATTTGAATGTGACGTGATACAGGAGTGAACAGTTTTTGGAATACTATTGATGTACTTTTTGATATATGATTTTTTTTATTAAATGCTCTCGAATGATTCATTTTATTACCTCGCGTATGGCACCATGGCACCAATATTGCAGTGGTGTAGTAATATTAACTTTGTTACAAATTTAGTTGCTCTATTTTCGAATAAACGAGTTTTGATTAATGAGAAATTCGTCGTATAGTGCATAACGTGACCCAAGAATTGAGGGGCTAGCAAAACCTTCAGTAGAAAGTCGAACATATAACCATAAAATTCATGCCTTCCAAATGGATCCTTACCTAAGCCTAAGACTAAGAAACTAACCAAAACCGGCCATATCGGCCATATGCAAATGCAAATGTGAAAAGTGAAAGGGCAAAAGATTCTGAACTAAGGCTTTCACAAAATAAAAAATCGAAATCATTTTGATGTGTTTAGTCAAAAACCAACTAAACAAATCTAATATAGGATATGCTGGTATCACGTGGCTTTAAGAACCATTGGGGGTACAAAAATTTTTTCGGAGACTAACTGGCTCTATAAAAGTTTGTGAATTTGTTAACGTTACCGGTCGCATAGTCGTAACGTAAATGTGAGAGAGTAATGAACTCGAATACTCTCTTACGATGTTGGGGCGGGTATACCTGTACGACAATTTCATTGGTATTCCACGCTAGGCAAAATAGCTGAGTGACGAGCAACACTAGAAACATAACTTTGAAGATCAAGGACATTACCGTGGGAATCTGAAACGTGTGCAGCTTGATGAGGTATCATCCCAGGTAGCAGAGGCTCGTCCAAACGACGTCATTAAATAGTCACTAAATGACGAAAATGATGTTATGTATGACGTCAACAGAACGTGAGTTTGACCTACTCGTGTCTCAAACGAATGATGTCGTTTAAATGACGTCTTTTTTACCTCAATTTTTGCCAGGGACGTATTTTTTGCGTCAATTTAAAGTCAGATTTTGGTCTTTACTGTTTAAAGAGTGGGGAAACTGGAAAGTAAATCACGCAGAAGCTGCCGCATATAGGTAATGAATAAAGGTGAGCGTTTCTTTTAAAGAAATTAATAATGGCGCATCTTTCATTTGATTTTTTCACTAAAATTAAAATTTTTCATTTTGACTCACCCTGTACAAACGATTCAAATTAACTTCCAAGACAAGTATAGGATAAATGACATGGCATTTTAGATTAAAAAATGGCCACAGACACTCAGTATAGACCATAACAACCCTACATTGAGTTATTTAGTACTCGCAATGCCAATGGTGTTCAAAAATCTCTATTGGCTCGAGAGTTTTGGGCATGAATCGTGTAGCAAACAAAAGGACCGTCGAAAGAGCATCGCTCAAGAGCTGTTTAACGACGTCAATGATGATTCTGTAATTCTCTAAGGGGGGTGGGGGGGAGAGAATTATTTTGATTAATAAATTAAATAAATAAAAAAGATCCTACGTCTTTTATTGATCGCAACCTTAAATCTGTTATTAAGGCTTCTTCTCTATCAGACTCCGTGAAAAAAACTGTCATCCCCCATGACTCTAAAATTCGTCGTCTCTACGGACTCCCAAAGATCCACAAACCAGGATTACCCCTTCGACTTATTGTCACACCATTGGTTCTCCAACATAATCTCTAACACAATATTTAGCTTCCTTATACCCCTTACAGCGAAAACTCCCAGTTTTGTACTTAATTTTACCAACGAAAAATCCGAGAGTCTATAGAAATCTATAAACAACCTAATAATCTTAACCGCGACTCGGGTCTCTACCTGTCACCAATATGGCCAACAGTCATCCGAGACGGTGTTTATGCCCGAACAATATCAGAGTAAAATGCGAGCCAGTTTCAGGCAAGCTTTGCAGAAGCCAACACGATGATTGGCGAAACGTCAGCAACTTCGACTCAGCAAAAACAGATGCTGGAATAATCCAGAAGTTTTTTAAAAAGTACTTAGAGTTGATGTTCCCGCCACACAGTAGATCAATACTATTTGATGATGAATACTTTACGTCAATAATCCACTCATTTTCTTAAGTTCAATTCTGAAAAACCTTGGTTAACTGGACATCTGTTCGATGAAATAAATCATAAGAGAGCTCTGTAGCGTAGATTTAAGGCCTCCGGCTCTGCTTCCGATTATGTTTTGCACAGAAGAGTTTCTAATAGTTTATCCTTGGAGATTAGAGACGCGAAGTCAGTATTCGAAAATCTTTTCCTGTTATTAGAGATACCTCGGGAGAGAGGTCTCCTATAACCAGGACTTCATTTGAAATGAATTTGCCTCATATTTTACTAGTGTCTTTGCTGATGAACCAGCTGACCTACCGTCTCACTATGAGGGTAAAAATAAATCTAGATTTATTAGAAGACATTTAATTTGACCAAGAGGACGTGAAAAAAAGTCTGAGTTATAAGAATATTCTGCACCCGGACCTGATGGAATTTCCATTAAAATCTTAAATGCGCGTGCAGAGCCTATTTATATTATTTTGACAAAATCTTTGGACTCTGCCACGCTCTCGATCCAGTGGTTATCAGCAAATGCAACACCGATTTATAAAAAGGGTGATAAGCCTATCAGCCTATTATATGTAAAGTTCTAGAACGCCTTATAGTAAATCAACTGTTACCGTTTTTGATCATATTTTGCCATATTTTACCTACATCGCAGCACGGCTTTGTTCCCGGCAGATCAGTCATATCAAATACATACTTGAATCACTGGACATTATCTCTTGACTGGTGGATATTATCTACCTCGACTTCAGCAAAGCTTTCGACAAAGTACCAAATCAAACTTGAAAAGGTCGGACCGGGGGGTAAACTGCGAGAGTGGATAGCGGCGTTTTTAAGCCAACGGTCGTTCAGAGTTCGAATTGGTAACGCTTTTTCACTGCCACAAAACGTGCCTAGTGGTGTTCCCCAGGGATCGGTGCTGGGGCCAGTGCTATTCTTAGTGTATACCGTGGATTTGCTCTCCAGCATTGATTCTCATGTGAGCGCTTATGCTGATGACACTAAATTATTTGAAAATTCTTCAACAAATGCGTACGTAATGCAGAGAGACTTGAATACTATTTCCAAGTGGTGTTCAACTTGGCTGTTGCCGCTGAATGCTCAAAAGTGCTCTGTGCTGCATGTTGGCAAGAGAAATCCCGGTTTGAATTATTATGTCAATGGAAACTTTGTGTCAAGTGTCGATTCTCAGATGGACCTAGATGTGACAGATGTGAAGGACTTTTAAAAATCCTAGTAATCCTGGAGTTTGCTTCCCGAGTCTGGAACTCATGGCTATTGCGCCACTGTGATGTTCTGGAAAGAGTGCAACGAGCCGCTGGCCATTTCAACTTAGACATACACCTTACGATGACAGACTCAAATACTTAGTCTGCAACATTAAGTCAGCATCGGCTGGTTAAAATGTGTAGGTTTGCGCAGTACCAATTTCCATCTGACATGCTCTTTGTGATCTTAAGCAATGATGAACGCCTACGTGGTCATCCAGGTCACATCGCCTGCATTTTATAAGTAACAAGACTTTCAATTATTGGAACAGTTTACCCCCAGATGTTGTGCGTGCTCCGAACTTGTCTGGATTTAAACGTCGCTTGGACAGTGTATTGTTTCACAGAAATAACTAAATACTTATTATATGTATAAGATTCTCATGCTACTAACTATCAATGTGCACAGGTTCTCCTCTACACTTTATTCTTTGTAATAATAATAATAATAATAATAATAATAATAATATAAGATAATATATAACCGAATCACCCACCCCCTATTGGTAGACAATAAAACAATCTGTCTTTGCTTTTAAAAGCTGTTTTATTTATCACCTTGCGAAGCCTCTTGCATATAACTTTCACTATTATTTGTCATAGCAATTAAAGGTTGTAAAACAACATAAGCATTATAAAACACTTAAAACAAATTTTATAATCAATCGCCTCCATCACCCCAGTTCCACGTGACCGTGCATCCAGCTTTTTCGCAGATGATTTGCGAATCCATTATCGAGCTTGTTCCAGCCATGCGAGCGACAACAGATTTCATTGACGGGTTTCTGATGAGGGTGTTGTGTATGGATTCTTCGCCCTGCCCCATATTATTCCGTGCCATGCTGATGCCGAAATTGTTTATACCTGAAATAAAAGCAAAGTATTTATTCGAATTGATATAAGATCACACAGATCAGAGTGAGACGATCATGAGAGATGAATTATGAATAAAGTTATCGATGGTTCGGAGAGGAAATATTTGGAGTAGGGAACATGAGCTTCGACTGTTGGTTCCATCCCTTGATAATTAGAAAGGATCTCCTTTATTAACTCTTATAACTAGTTATATAAGAGTGAAAATGTTGATGATCTGATGTTGTGCCCTACCTAAAAGCTTACCTTGGACGGTAATGTTGGAGTAAGAAATGTTAGTGGTTGACCCGTGACCATCATTCTGGCTGGTCTTGACTTGGATACCATTGACTGAGTTTAAAATCACAGAATCCTCGACAGTTACGTCTGCCTCCGTGTTCTCACTGATCGAAATATTCGCGAACCCAACTGAGAAGCTCAAACTGTCATCAGCTTCACAGACCAAGTCTTGAAATGTGTTATTAGCCCCCTCATTAACCACGACGCAATCGCCCTGGTTCTTGAAGACCGAATTTTTTATGATTACGTTGACGCAATTCGTCATATTGAACCCGACAATATTGACATCCTGAAACATATGAGTCTGGCGTTTCTGTGGCAAGTAAGACTGCGCGAACTTACCTCGCCAGCTTCAGACACATCGACCGTGAAGTCGTCCAGTACCACTTCGTTGCAGCTAACGACGGACACACAACTGATGGGGCAGTTAAGGAGATTGATCCCGCTAAATGTGGAGTTCTGTGCGTCAGTGATGGTGAGGAAGTTGGGCTTCGCCGATGCGCTACTACTGCCCGCACCGTCCCAATAAAGTTGGCCCTGGCCGTCGAATACGTGACCTGCCACACCTCCGACCGTGAGCTGGTCGCCTGTGATTCTCACCAAGGGTCCCATCCAGTTCGACACATTGAACACTACTTGACCCTGGAAAGTTAATGTCGTGCCGGTCTGCAGGTCTAGTTCCAGCGACTCTCCACCAGGGACCGTGAGATCTTGAACTACGATGTCGGTGCAGTTTGCCACTACGTCTTGTACTTGAGAGAATTGGGTTAGGGTGCAGTCAGCAGCGCTGACTATAACTGCCGGCGATAGGACGAATACTAATAGTTCTATCACTGGTGGTGGCAACATCGTGGTGAATGACTTACGGTTTTGAATCTTCGTCTTTTTATAAATACCGAAAACACTCGATTCAACACTCAAGAATGAGATAACAAGTCTGCCGCATCATAGCCGAAAAAACTTAATTTCATAATACTCGCAACATTTTGCTATTACTTAAACAAAAAATATATCACACACTCGAATCCGATAATGGAAGGGGGACACGTGGCCGGTGGCATTTCATGGCCAACAATTAGTAAACGAAACTAATTTGGAACTTTGATTAAAGCTTAGCTCCCACAGCAGATATTAGAAAGCAATTGCATATATGCGCAACATAAATAGTAAAAATATATTTTTTCTAACAAGAACAAATGGTTATAGAAATAATATAGTATGCAACACATCTCTTCGGTCACTCGCTGACTAATCATTCACTTCGTTCGAGTCAAAATAAACTCGTGACTAAAATTTATCAATATATTTTATTTTTTCTCACTGCAGTTTCCCAAATTATGGTATGTATATAATAGGTCATCTTGCCAGCAACCGCTTGCAATTATTTTTACGATGAATATGGTTTTATAACAAAAACAAAGAATTTGCATATATGGCTAAAACTGTAGGTTATGGTAAATATAACTAATTTTTCAAAAAATGTTTTTCAGGTATCCAATTTATTAAGCTTAATTATGTGTCTCGGTTTAGTATTCTAGGTTTTCTCAGTGTATATTTATACGAAATTATTTCTCTCAGTTCGATAATGTTCATACGTATAAAATCAAGGTCAGCAAAACTGAATACCAAAGATACATACAAGTTTATGGGTTCTCTTTTCTCTGTCACGGTTGCATCGCTAGACTTTTTAATTGCATACAGTCCAATGCATAGCACCGCTAATCGCCCAGCATCAATATACAATAGTAATTGAATTACAACATAGCGGATATTTATTTAGATCGCGCACTTTGAGACGAGTCTCTAGAGATATAGTTAAGGGCAGAAAAACTGTTTGGAGAACCCTGCTCTATAATGTTTATAACCGTATTTGATAAACCATTCGTCATTAATTTTAAAGCCTTTATGGAATTTGTCTATAACCTTTACAAAATTAGTATTCGTAGTGTAGTCTAGTGTAGTATAATATAGTGTAGTATTGTCACAGAAAATAAAAATTTTGTGGAGCAACAATGTAAGTATTATAAAACACGTAAAACATGGTCATATTAAAAGTATTTGAAGCAACAACTGATTATCAATGATTGCCTACACCACCATCCCAGTTCCACGTAATCGTGCATCCAGAGGAGCATTTGACATTCACATCCATTATCGAACTTGTTCCAGCCATAATACTTGTCACAGAGTTTCTTTTAAGTTTTTTGATCGGGATATTATCTGCGGGTTCCACGCCGTTATCCGCATTGTTCCGTTCGATGTTGATGCCAAAATTGGTTATACCTGAGACGAAAGCAAAGTATGTATTGCAGTTGGCCAGAATAATGAGAGCCTGGAATGGACTTGGTTCTTCCTTTGATAAGTTATTTCATTTTCGATCGAAAAGAGACAATCTACTACTCATTTTTGTATATGTTAAATAAACAATAAACAATGTCAGTGACTTATGGTAGATTCTATTAACCATGTTTCAATCTGTTAAATTAAGATTACTATGAATTATATAAGAGCATTTTTTCTTACCAAAACTTACCTTGGAGGGTTATGTTGGAGTAAACAATGTTAGTGATGGAGCCCTGTATGCCTGGGATGTTCTTGATACGAAGCCCACTTTTCGAGTTTAAGATCGCGGAATTCTCGACAGTTACGTTTCCACCCGTGTTATTCTGACTGATCGAAATGTTCCCGAATCCAAACAAGAAGCTTAAACCTTCACCAGCCTCACAGACCAACTCCTGTAAGGTGTAATTTCCTCCCTGATTAACAACGACGCAATCGCCCTGGTTCTTGAAGATCGAATTTTTGATGACAACGTTGGCAGAATTCGTCATATTGAAACTGCCATGTAAGCCTGCGCGAACTTACCTCGCTTACTGCAGACGCGTCGACGGTGAATTCGTCCAGCACCACATCGTTAGAGCTAACAACGGATACGCAACTGATGGGGCAGTCGAGAATGTTGATTCTGCTGAAGGTGGAGTTTTGTACCTCGGCAATGGAGAGGAACTCGGGCTTCGCCGAAAGGCTACCACCACCTTGGCCGTCAAAATAAAATTTACCTCGGCCGTCGATCACGTGACCAGCCAAACCTTCGACCTTGAGCTGGTCGCCTTTGATTCAGTTCGACACATTGAAGACTATTTGACCCTGGAAAGTTAATGTTGTGCCGGTCTGCAGGTCTAGTTCCAGTGACTCTCCGCCAGGGACCGTGAGATCTTGGACTACGATGTCGGTGCAGTTGGAAACTATATCTTGTACTTGAGATAATTCGGTTAGGGTGGAGTCAGCAGCGCTAGCTGGAGCTGCTGGTGATAGCATGAATACTAATAGCACTATTTCGCGTGTTTTCAACATCATGGTGGATAACCTGCGGTTTTGAAGGTTCGTCTTTTTATAGGTGGCAAAAACACTCCATCAATACTTAAGAATAGAGATAAGAGGTCTGCCTTATCGTATCCATAAAGACTTATTTCTAGGACACTCAGATACGCAGCAAATGGCTATTACTTCAATAAAAAAATATCAAAACACTCAAACCCGATTGTGGCAGGAGGACACGTGTCTGATGGCAATTGGTGGCTGTTAATTAATGAACGATGTCGAAAAATTAAATAAATTTAGAAAGAAATGTTAGCTTCCTATTACAAATATTGTTATTTTACTGAAGGATTAAAATAAAGAGATTGCTGAAATGATACATTTATTTCACACAAGTCCACTAACTTTCTCTCACATATTTATCTTGTGGTATGTGTTTCAGAAAATCAAGCGCATTGGCGTACACCTATTGCGGAATGTGTCGACTAGCTGAAGGAATAAACAATTTTAAAATAAAATAGATATTAGAAATGTGGTTTCATTGAGCTCCAAATTTTTCCAAAAATTCACTTTTATAATCCATCCGGTTTGGAGAAGTCTTTTCAAGCATTCTCCGAAAATGTTTGCGTTTCTGTGCTTGAAAAGAAATAACAAGTACGGTAGACGGCATTTGACTCACCATTTTATTTAATAAAGAGTTTACCAAACGTGTTGCATACTATACTTTTTCTACGACCGTCACGAAGTAATTACAATTTAACAAATTAAAAATAACAGATTATCGGATTACTAGATTTGGTGCCATTAAAACAAAATCGTTATCAGTTGCGATCGGTTCTGCTATTGTTGTCTCTGTGTACGTTAGGCAGAGAGAGATGTATTATTGGATATGTCATCTAAACAACAGAACGAACACAATTTTAAAACGTAATATTGTTTTTCTACTCCCATCTGTAAGATATCTAATTACACACCGATTTCGCGTGCGGAAAGCGTCACTTTACCACGTCATTTCGGAGATTTTCGAGATGTTACCGCACGGGTGGGAGCAATCGGATGTTTTCGGAGATGTTTCCCAAGCTTTGAATTTTGACGTTTGTCAATTCTGACGGTCATGTCAGTGATTGTATCCGTGTTGTTTTGCAAAAATGTACCCAAAAACTAACGGTCATAGAAAAAGTACAGTATGCAACACGTTCGGTAAACTTTTTAAGTCATTCGTTTATTAAACACTCGCTCGTGTCAAATAAATTCGTGAGTCAAATGCCGTTTACCGTACTTGTTGCATAATATACTATTATCATCCAAGAATAGGGCTTTTAAGTGCACTAAATTTTTAAGATCGAATCGCTCCTGAATGTTCCATTCCCGTTGCTGCGAAGGAGCTGAAACAGAGCAGTGTTCTACGTGTTCGACTCGCTCTTCACAATATGTAGAACTGTATTTCAAAGTAAATAAAAAGTCTTCTCGTTCTCTGTGCCTTAGCTGGGAACCAAATAATCTCTTTTTCTAGTTGCACTTTATTGCACAACACAGTGCGTTCTGAAAAGCGCTGAACTACATATAATACAGAACTTAGGATATCCTTAAAACAGAAGATTCTGACAGCCGATAAATTTTTTAAATAATTTTGGAATGTCCAAGTAGACTAAGCGAGATGAGAGCCATGGGGTGACCAAGGCAAGCCAGCCATTAATAAGGCACGGTTCAATACCGAGATACGAATAGTTCATTAATATTTTTGACGTCGCTCATTAACCGCCATCAAACATGTGTCTTTATTACAAAATATATCAGTGTTTCATATATTTCTATATCTGTTGAAGAGTGATCTGGACTTAAGTGTTTTTGGATATGATGCCGCAGGCGTCTTATCTTGTTCTCGAGTTTCGTGTGTTTCGAGTGTTTTGCACACCTATAAAAGAGGAACATCCCAAATCGTATGTTATCCTTCGAGATGTTGACACCACGCGTAATAGTACTATTAGTATTCGTCCTATCGCCAGCAGCTCCAGCTAGGGCCGCTGACTGCACCCTAACCCAGTTCTCTCAAGTACAAGACGTAGTTTCCAATTGCACCGACATCGTAGTTCAAGATCTCACGGTCCCTGGCGGAGAGTCGCTAGAACTAGACCTACAGACCGGCACAACATTAACTTTCCAGGGTCAAATAGTTTTCAATGTGTCGAACGGGACGGGACCCGTGGTAAGAATCAAAGGCGACCAGCTCAAGGTCGAAGGTTTGGCAGGTCACGTGATCAATGGGCAAGGCAAATTTTATTGGGACAGTGAGGGTGGGAACAGGGGTTTGGCAAAACCCAATTTCCTCTTCATCAGTGACGTACAGAACTCCACCTTCAACGGGATCAATCTCCTCAACTGCCCCTTCCGTTACGTATCCGTCGTTAATTCCAGCAACGTGGCGCTGGAAAACTTCACCGTCGACGTGTCTGAAGCTAATGGGGTGAGTTCGAGCAAGCTTACATAGTAGACTTACATCGCCAGTCCGATGCTTTTCAGGAAGGAGTAAACATTGTCGGTGACGAATGGCACCAATGTACTCATTAAAAATTCGGTAGTGAAGAACCAGGACGATTGCCTCGTTGTTAATCAGGGGGCCAATTATATCTTGCAAGACTTCGTTTGTGAGGCTGGTGATGGTTTGAGTTTCTCTATTGGGTTTGGATAGATTTCGATTAGCCAGAATAACACGGATGGAAACGTGACTGTCCAGAATTCCGCGATCTTAAATTCGGAAGATGGGATTCGCCTCAAGACCATCCCAAACATACAGGGCACGACCATTGATATTGTTTACTCCAACATTAGCATCCAAGGTAAGCTTGTAGTAAAAACTTATCAATCATCATTCTTCTGGATATCAAATAAATAATTTGCTTTCATCTCAGGTTTAAACAATTTCGGTTTGATCATCGATCGGAGCAATACAGATAACAGCGCGGAACGCAGACTCAACATTCCCATCAAAAAACTTAGAAAGGAGTCTGCGACTAATATCAGGGCAGGAGTAAGTTTAGTAATGGACGTGGGGGTCACATGCTCCTCGGGATGCGAACTCCAGTCGAGCTTTGGTGGTGATGCAGGCGATGAAGATTAACCTTGAGTCATCCTCATACTACAAGAGATATAAAGATTTGAACGACAAATATGGCGATTTCCGATTGGATTTTTTCAAATATGTCGCGCACCCTGTATGTAAGACCGTAATTATTATAAAACTATCTATAATTTTTGCAAAAAGCAGTATCAATATTAGTTTTCTGGCCCCAAAAAAATTGTACATGTTATAGAATAATTAACATTAAAAATTTAAAATTTGTTAGTAAACTTCTGCAATTTTATATCTGCTTTATTTTTAAGCGTGCCTGACATTGAGACCGTATATATTGTGGTCCTTCTTCTATTGAACTATATTAATAAGTCGATTAAAATGAATACCGTTGGCCACATACAATTAAATAATACCTAACTATGGGTATATGTGCAAAAACCAACTTCTCTGAAATATCAAGTTCCGACGCAGCAACAGAGCCATTTATAAATTGCATTCCCTATAATTGTTCCCTTAATGTACATTTGAAACTTTAATTGCCCCGTTTCGGTATAATAAAAAACTTTGATGAGGCTGATGCTACACGTCATGCTTCGCACTGGCAGCTGGAGACTCCCCGTGTTCAAATCTAACCACTTCGAACACTTCGGAGCGCAAGCATTGAAGATGCAAAGTGAGATTTTGGCGAAACGTCTGCAGGATTCTAGTCGGAGTTCAACAAGCGAAAGGATGATATCCCGGAATATAGTGTCATCACATTTTTCCATCCGTGAATCAATACGTGAAAATATATATATATATATATATATATATATATATATATATATATATATATATATATATATATATATATATATATATATATATATATATATATATATATATATATATATATATATATATATATCAATGCCACATGCTGGTGGTATATGGAGACATCCAAAGAAGATGTTCTTATGCTTTAGGTTAATCCTAACAAAATATGCTCCACAGTTGTAGTGTCTACTGGAAGAAGAGATGGTTCATATTAAGTTCTGATGGCAATTAAAACACATCCACCACGTTATTTCTCACTTGTATTCTTATTCCAGAATCCAAAATTCCTGGGGCAAGCCCATTTCCGATGAAATCACATCATACTCCAATGCAGCGGTAAAAATCTTTAAGATTTGTTTGCAATTCCCGTACATTCTGATAGAAAAGGGCCACCTTTGTGGATGAGGTCCAGTACAGAAGAGGACGCTGCATCATATCATCAATATCACTTTGAACCGCCGCAATTCTAACTCTCTAACTTTCAATTCTCACGTGCTTAGCTCATTGGTGTACCATAATATCGTTAAGAGTCATTTTAATCTTACTTTTCTCATGCATAAGCAAGTCAATCACACATCTCTATTATTGGTATTTGTCTTATTTAATATACTGTTATTGACGGTCGTCGAAATTAGCACGGAGTCTGTCCGTCCAACTGATGCCGAACCACCTGCAGCTCCAACTGACAAACGTTTAACCTCACTTCTATTGCAGAATTTGCACTCCCAATTGTGAGATCTTGTTTTGTTGTGCATAGCACAAATTTTATCGAATTTCGCCGTAGGAAGACCTTATGCACCCACGAACAACGCTTATTGCACTAGATTGCGGTTGGATTAGTTTTAATAGCACGATTGCCATAACAGCATACTCGTTCGCCATTCTGAATCAATAAAGAAACTATTTTATGTCTTGTAGGTTATTTATATATTCTAACCAAATAAATGCGCTTTAGATTCATTATGATTATATTTATTAGGTAAGAAAACAATGAAAATTCAATCAGATATTGTCCACACAGATCCAATTTAGCGTTTCTGCTTAGTCGGCAGACGTCTGGGGGACCTCTTCATAGGAGATGGTAGTTTAAAATCGCTACTCGCTGTATCCTTATCAAAACATGCTGGTCTAATATAATCGATATGGATGCATATAAACTTATCATTTCTCAGAATCTCGTAGGTGTACATCACCTTTAGTGCCTACATAGTGGAACTCTAGACTGTCGCGATATCTTTGTCCCTTATGTTTGAATCGAAGCAATTATTTTCAAAATTGGTAGGTTCTAGAGACGAAGGCAAAATCCAGTCCTATATTTGCAATTGCTTTTCCATCGACGTTCCTGTACGCTTTGGTTTTAACCCAACGAGTGAAGACATCTTCCACCGCCAAAATATACTGATGACCCTTCTTCGATGTCGGATAGGGACCTAAAACATCAACGCTAATTACCTCCCATGGTTTGGCAGGAGTATGTCTTGATCGAAGAACAAACCCGCCATTTCCCGATATATTCACCCGTAGTTTTCTTCATGTTCTTCTAATAGTACTTTTGGTCCATCGCTCTGACTGTGTCGTCTCTTCATGGATGTGCGGCTGCTGGTAGATCATGGTGAAAGATGACCTCGTTGACACATTCTGGGGAAACAACTAATTTATTATTGGAGGAATGAATTTTCCATAGTAAATCGTCTTCGATGATAGGATGACGAGCAAAGTTCTGCTCACTGCAGGATCTTGCTCCAGAATTCAAAATTCAATTCAACTTGGAAATTTGTTGCAGAATATCATTCGGCGGAGTTTGATATTTAGAAACATAAGTAGTAGACCACGGTTTGTCGTGAGTTGATTAATACATGTAGAATGGTTTTCATACATAGGGATACAAAGACTTTCTTCCATGTCGTAATCAATACCATGGAATTTTTGTGTATACCGAAATAACAGGGCAGGAAGTTCATTGTTTTTCCCAGGTACAGCGATCATCGAGTGAATTTTGTTTTTGCTTCTTTGTTCTTATCCAGCCATAATAAAGATCTGTTGTCTGCATGAAGTAAAAACGGTTTGTCCTGTAGATAATGCCTGAAGCGCTTAATATACCAAACAATGCTCAAGCATTCTTTTTCGTTAATATGATAGTGTGTCTCAGTGTTTGTAAAAGTAGCACTCGCATATAAAATAACTTTTTTTTTTCTAAATTTTCTCCCTCTTGATGCAAAACACACCCCATTCCTATATCACTAGCATCAGTTTGAAGTATAAGTTCTTTATTCAAATCTAGCCTATGTAAAATCAAATGTTTAGCAACCTCTGATTTAATATTCTCGAAAGCAATATGTTATTCGACGTCCCATTATAAATCGCATGTTCTTCCTTAGGATTCGGGTAGAGGAATCGTTAATTCAGGCATATTAGGTACATACTCCCTTAACCAATTACATGTTTCCAGAAATTATTATAATTGTTTCTTCGTCTTAGGTCTAGGGTGTTTGTTTTGTGGTCTATTGGTTTCGTTGTAAACGTGGTGTCCGAGACAATCCAGTTTTTCCAACTCAATTTTGCATTTCGATGCTGAGAGATGAAGATTATGCAGTCTCAAATGTTCCAGGACCAAACATATATGTCGGAGCCGTGAGATGAAATTTTGGAGGTAAAATATAGGTACGAATAATGTTGACTGCTGATCCAGAATCAATTAAAGCGCTGTAAGTAGTTATTTTCAATTTTTATTGTTAGACCAGGCAGTAAAGAGTTGGCTTGCTTGATGTGATTAATCGTTAACGGTTTTATATCCGAGAGAAAAAATGAGGCCTCGTGCTCTCCCTTGGACATTGGATCTACGTTGTAAGAGGATTGTAATTGTGGTTGGTTGTGTGTGAACCAACTGTTCTCTGCTCGTTTTCCTGGTTCTGTTCCCCATGATATGGATTTTGTGGGCAACCTTTGTGAAACGGCAAAGCATTACAACATCTGTCTATGAAGGAAGATTCACTACCATTAACCCGACTAGAATGATTCCTTTGAGTGGTATTATGATCGTGAAACACAGGGGGAATATAATTATTTTGCGTTACCTCTTGGAAATCACTTTCTACTTGGGTAGCAATTTTCTGAAATGGTTGGTACCAGCCGCGGAAAAGTTCAACATTACTGGAAATGAAAACATCAACAGAATTATATTGTCCTTCCGTAACTTTCTGTATAATTTGGAGTTTGCCCGAGCTATAGCACTTGTAAAATCAAATTTATATGAAAATCTAGTCTGGAACCCGGCATAACTTAAGTAAAATGACTGATATGGTTCTACCTAATTCAGTGCTGGACTCCGAAATCGAGCTATCGCAAAATTAACCTTATCGTAGTTTTCTACAATATCATAACGCGAAAAATACTGCTCCAAGTGCTTCAAAAATAAACCGGGATCTTCATAATTACAACCGTAAACAGATATTAAGATGCAGGATATTCGTTCTTATTTGTGGTAGCAGATAAAAATTAGGAAGACATACCTTTAATAACTTCTTCTGTGGTTATTGACATATATGTGTTGTATTCATAAGTCCTAGACGGTAAGAATGGGTTCGATGTTGAAAAGGAACTCCTGGTGTTATCCTCCAATTTTGGTGATGAAATCTTTCATATCTGACCAATTGAATAATTTGTTAACACTCCACTATTATTTTATATTTACCACACAGAATTCCAGGAACTCTCGCGACATGCAGAAATAGCTAGTAGGGTATGAGTCTCTTACCATTTTAATTGCGCCCCATGCTCCTCGTATGGGTATATCGAGAACTGCTAATCAAACAAAAATTTCTTCTCAAGAATATTATTTCAAACCACCTTTCATTGCGGATTCCTTCGAAAAATCCTGCATGGAGAGTCCCAAAAAACCCAAAAGTCACCAAAAGACAAACCATCGTCCTAACCTTATATCATGAAAATCCCTAGTTGCCTGCCCTCTGGCGTTAGTTTCAAATTAATTCTACAACACAGTTTCGATAAGGCACGATTCAACTTACTGGCTATTTACTGCATATGCTTACTGCATCCAACATAAGCTGTATTTTACAAATCGTATCCCATATTGTTAATTCATTTTTTATTTTTATCTCTTTTCACCTAGTTCAGAAGCAGTAAATAGTCATGACTTGCGCGACCTAACATGAATGTATTGGTTTATCAGCACAGGAAGGTATTTTTATTTTAGTAGCGTCGACATCTTAGAAAATTTAAACTCCTTTGCTCTCTGCTTTGCTTGCTTCAGATGATATCACAGGCTCAAACTATTCTGAGAACTAATTTTATTTTATATGTATTTATTATTTATTATTTATATAAATACAATTATACAATTATATTTGATGTTTCAATTTCGTTACTACTACCCTACTAAAATCGTTAATATCTAGTATTACTACAGTCATGACCATTCATAGCGTGTCGAACTATACCGCCTTTCACTGATTTATAGGTTAGAAAAAAGATATCCAAATGGGATTTGGCTATCATTTAATTTAATTGAGAACATTATTCCTATTTAAGGAGCCTTTTTCGGCAACTCCAAGTTTGAGAAAATGCTTTCAGTCATCGGCGTTTATTTCCTAAAATATTCAAACAGGAAGCAAAAACCATTTAAAATTCAGGAATGCGATTATGCTCCCTGCGATTCTAGAAACTGAAAAATAATTTCCAGGATTTTCTCTTGGCCGCTTTAGTTATCATTTTATGTGTGTGTAAATGGATAACAAAATAAAATAAATATTGACCGGGGTAGTACAACAAGCAAGCACTGAGTAGAAAGAATTTTGCAATTAAACCAATGCCAACCAATGAGAGTGGGATAAATATTCCGTACTTAATGAGACTTTACAAGTCTACGGCAATGCTGTTTATGTTGCGATAAAATTCTACAGTAAAGAGCTACTTAGCAATGCGTTCTAGTCCTGTGCGGAGTGCCTCAGCATTCGCTTGGGCTATGTTTTAAGTGTCATTGAAATGTGTATTGTCCACTTGTATATGAATGTGAAGTCTGAAAACTAAATTTACTTATTGTTTGCAAAAGGGCGTAATAAAAAGCATGCGGCGGATTAAGGCTTTATTAATACGGATAGCCATATTCCAACAAATTGAAGGGCAAGAAATCGGCCAACGATAAAAACGATTCTTTTCTCAACCAGTCCATCTCCGGAGTAGTCTCTGTCAGTGCGTAGAAAGGGTTGTAGAGCCCAGTGACGACGTGCCTCCGCAGTGGGAACTTCCCCAGCTCGGCGTAGATCTTTTCGATCTCGATTGCCCGCTTCACCGCCTCCACCCCCGTCGGAAAGTCGAAACGTCCCCGTGCCAGTTTTCTTGCGGCCGTACGTTCGGGGCGGCGATCGATCATCGTGCGACATTGCCCGTAAATCTGCAACGGTGCGTCGAGATTTCTGACAACCTGTATGCCCTGTAAGGGCGTCCTAACAATGCACTTTGAGACAAAAGCGGAAAAAATATCAAGTTGCATATTTCGTGTTTGAAAGGTCCACCAAGCATATGTATATATTGTAAGCACAATAACCATTCCTTTGAAAATAATAATAATAAAAAAAAAATTTTTTTTCGAAACAACGGATTATTAATTTTTCGAAATTTGTTTTTATCATTTGATAAAGACACGGTGTTGTCGAAACAATTGTCATGTCATAATATATAATTTCGTGAAAATCTGAACTTTTTGTTCTTATTTATTTTGATAAATGGATTTTCATCAAGTAAAAGCCACCTCAGTTCAATTTTCGAAATTTTTATATTTTCTAGACGGGGTATTTATATGTTACCTAGATTGAGACTTTTATTTATTGTGTATTAAATGTTTCGACCTTCACTTTATGTCTGCAAATAGCTACAATCAAAAAACTGGTTCAGAGAGCGTCAAATAAGTGCCAGGATTTGAAAATTTTGCCAAAATCAATGTTGTGGTTGGCGAAACGTCTGCAAGATTCCAGTCGGATGCAGGATTCCAGTCGGAGTTCAACAAGCGAACGGATGATATCCCGGAATATAGTGTCATTATATATATATATATATATATATATATATATATATATATATATATATATATATATATATATATATATATATATATATATATATATATATATATATATATATATATATATATATATATATATATATATATATATTGTCCATCCTGAGAGAACCTAAAATCTGAGAATGGACAAGGACGACATTATGGCAAGTTTCGATGTCAAATCCCTCTACCCGAGTATTCCAGTAGAAGAGGCACTCTTGCTTATAGAAGAAAACGAAGATCTTCCGCCATACATAATGGATCTGTCAAGACATTGCCTGAAAAACGCTTACTTTATGCACAACGAGAAAATTTACAGACAAATAGATGGAGCAGCAATGGGATCATCTCTCTCACCTGTGATTGCCAACCTCTTCATGATTTACTTCGAAAAGAAAGCAATAGAGAAGGCAAATCTGAAGCCAAAACTATGGACAAGATACGTTGATGACGTATTTGTTGTATGGCCTTTTGGCAAGGAGGAGCTTTTGAAATTCCTAGATCATCTGAATTCCATTCACCCAAGGATTCAATTTTCAATAGAACTTGAAGAGGATAACAGTCTGCCCTTTCTAGATGTGCACATCACAAGGACCGAAGATGGACACTTGGAACACACTGTCTATAGAAAACCAACACACACTAATAGATATCTGAACGCTAAATCTCATCACCACCCATCACAGATACAGGCAGTGGCAAATACATTAATTGCTCGGTCCTTCAGGCTCACAAACGAGAGGAACAGAGATAAAGAACTGAAGAAAATTAGTACCTGTCTTCGACAAAACGGATACCAAAGGCGCACCATCAGCAAGGCAATCAGTAAACAACAACAGCCGCAGCAGAGTGTGCAGGACGAGACCCAACGAAGATCGATCGCTGTCCTGCCATACATCAAGGGGGTTACTGACAAAATCGGCCGAATATTACGGAAACACGACATATCAACGGCATACAAACCTGACCATACCATCGGAGCAATACTAAGAAACCCAAAACAAAAAATTACTCTGGAAAACCAAGGAGTATACAGTGTAGCATGCGGATCGTGCAGCCTGACGTATGTGGGACAGACCAACAGAAGGATTTCAGCCAGGCTCGAGGAACATCGTTTAGCCATAAGAAACAAACAAACAACATCTGCTTTGTTTCAGCACCAACATCAGACAGGCCATAAAATTGATTTCGGCACTTGCAAACAAATAGCTAATATTCCTGATTTTAGGACTAGGAGTATACGAGAGGCCATCGAAATAGAAAAGTCCGGACACCTTAATACGAGAGACGACGCTCTGCATTTATCCAGCACGTGGAGAACGATAATCAAACAGCAGAGCGATGCGCAGCAGCCAACGGGGACATCGCAACTACGATCGGGCGAAATTAACAACGCGACAATTCAGGGGGCGGAGCCACCTCCCCCCACGCACAAGCAGCACCCTTACCATCTCTGGCGCAGAGTATAAATACCGCACGCACCGCCGATAACCTCACAGTGTTCGAAGTGTTTTCGGAGCGCGAGCATTGAAGATGCCAAGTGAGATTTTGGCGAAACGTCTGCAGGATTCCAGTCGGATGCAAGATTTGCAGGATTCCAGTCGGATGCAGGATTCCAGTCGGAGTTCAACGAGCGAACGGATGATATCCCGGAATATAGTGTCATCACATTTTTTCAAACTTATAAAATTTATTTTTGATAACACCTATTTTAGTTTCATTTCAAAATTCTACAAACAAATTTTTGGTACCCCAATGGGTTCTCCCATCAGTCCAATAATTGCTACCCTAGTATTGGACCATTTACTAGATCAAATTATACCCAAATTACCTTTTATTTATAAATATGTTGACGATCTTCTTTGTGCGGTACCATGTGACCAAACAGATATAACCTTGAGTATTTTTAATTCTTTCAACACCAACCTACAATTCACAATTGAACATGAAAAAGACTCCTATGTCCCCTTCTTAGATACCAAGGTTATTAGAACTAACAAAAATGAAATTATTTTGGATTGGTACCAGAAAGAAACTGCCTCAGGTAGATTTATTAATTATTATTCCTCTCATCCACAGAACCAAAAATATAATACAATTATAGGCATAAAAAACAGAGTTACACATTTGAGTCATGACAGTTTTGTTCAAAATAACCTGAAAAAAATTTTCAACGTTTTTGTCAATAACGGATTAATCTATAACTTCAACACATTTGACGGTCCAACAGAGGAACCAGACGCTCGGATGTGTTACAGAAAGATACCTTATATTAAAAACCTCACAGAATCTATCATAAATATTTTCAAAGAATTCAAGGAAATAAAAATTGCTAAATATAATACTGAAAAAGTCTCTAAACTTTTTTCTAGAGTGAAAGATCCAACTCCGCTACTATATAACTGTAATGTCATATATCAATTGTCGTGTTTGGGTTGTCAAGGCTGTTATATTGGACAGACCTCACAACGTTTAACACAGCACAAAAGTGATTGCCGTATTCATAAGAATACTTGTGCAGTGGTTGAGCATTACATAAAAACAGGACATGAATTTGACTACAGCAATCCAAAAATTTTGCAATGTGTCAATAATTATAAAGCCCGATTGTTTCTTGAAATGTGCCATATTAACAAAAACAAAGATTCAATTAATTACAAGTCTGATACACAACAAATAAGCAATATATACTGTAACATTTTTCAGTTAAACCACAGATAATGTAATGTTCGGCCACCGAGTAGCGTATTCGCGTTGCGTTGTTGATCCACGGAGTAGGCTATTTTCATGCTCCCTTTTTTTGTCATTATTATTATTAAGATCGATTGTTTTTTTTTATTGTGTTTTTTTTTTTGTTTTTTTTCGCTACCTCCGTTAGCGCAACTTTTGCCTACCATTATTAAGAATTGTATACTAAGTGTTTATCCGTTTGTTTCATTATGTCGCTTCGTTCATTTACCTTAACTGTAAAGTATGGTTTTTGAGGAACTATGTGGTAGACTCTAATTTTGTAAGTATTAGTTTTCCCCGAACATTTAACGAGATATAGGCATATTTTGACAAGATAATGTTGAATGAACTTTCTCAAAAATGTTTTTCTGTATTATCCCTAACAGTCAGGACTCTCTAACTCTAGTAGCTATATTATGCATGAGGAAGTAAAATGTCAAAATGTCAAACAGTGAATGCTTAGAACGTTTGGAAATATGAAATAGTTTTATTCTTCCAAACTGCTTGATCTGAGGAATACCTGAGTTTATTTTAAAAAATTGATCTTTGAAGCCATATAAATTTTTTAAGGACCCCCATATATTTAAAGAACTGTAGTAACTGGAGAGCAAGGATGTTTTTGGAGATATTTTGACGTTTGTCAATTCTGAGGGTCATGTCAGTAAATGTATAAGTGTTGTTTTGTAAAAATGTTCCCAAAAACTAATAGTCGTAGAAAAAGTATAGTATAAAACACGTTTGGTAAACCTTTTAAATCACTCATTTATTAAGCACTCTTTCCGCTTGCGCCAGATAAACTCGAGGTTTGAGTTTTAAGTTCTTTCATTCATAATTTAAAATTCATGTCCTTGCATTTATTTCCTTAATATTATTTGTTCTGCGATTGTATCACAAAGCGCCCTCTGGTGGCTTAGGCAGATCCCCCTTATCAATGTCAGATTATTGATTTTTTTTTCCGAAAATGTTCTAACATCTTCTACCTCTTTCCGTTTAGAGATAGGACAAAAATCATAAAATAAAAGATTTGAATTTGTCTCAGCCGTAACACTTTACTCACTCCAATCATGGTAAAATATAAGAAAATGATGCAAAACACGGGTTTTAAAAATCGAGACGACAATTACGCTACCTGGTGACCAATTCAGAATCTGGAAAATAATTTCCAGCAGTTTTAACCATTTTTTTGGGGCGCTTTAAATCAGTGGTACGTAGATGCAGCTCAGAAACATAGTACTATCGATTATTTATGCAATGCTGGTGGCATATCCACTATACGATCTGAAAACCCATATAAGATACGAAACAAAGTTTCGTACAAAAGTTTCTTGGACTCTCTTGAAGATTTAAAATATTATAATTTTGTTGATACAGAGTGCCACAAAAATGTACCCCTCGACATCAACTTTGTTATTTTAAATTTAACACCCTATATGTTTCGATATTTTTGGTATACTTAATTAAAATAAAGGTCACTTTTGGAGTCGATTTTTTCATAATTTCCACGTATTAATGGGCACCCTGTATTGTTAGCAATAGGTTTTATTAGTATATCTGGAGTATTATTCTTTAAAAGAAGTAATATCATATCCTTGCTATTTAAAAAATACCTAATATTGCCAACAAGTGATCTAATGTGACCAGCACTAAATTCAACAAGAATTTATACGGGTGTTATCTTAAACCTCGAATATCTCAAAATTTAAATATAAGATAAATTACAATTACCTCATTTCTTGTCCTAGAATTAATATCTGAATAAAAATATGAGGTGTTCCTTTTATAAATATTGAGATTTTGTTAATTGAATTCGCCAAAAACGGCGCCACCTATTGGGAACACCCTGTATAAGTTGAGGCACATCTGTCAAACTGATTGAGTAGTGCATCATCTCCTTAGTATGTGGTTAAATTTTCGTCGCAATACCTGTATCAATAGCGTCGCAACACAATTTTAATGAGGCAATCAAAATATGAAAAAAAAAACGTAACACCAATTTCTGCCTAACCTATACAAAACTCGAATACGAATTTCTTAAGAAAGTGACCTTTATTTTAACCAAGGATTCCAAAAATGATGGAATATACAGAGGAGTTCCGTTTAAAATAACAAAGTTGGTAGCGGGGGACACTTTTGGGACTCAGGAGAGTCCAAGAAACTTTTGTAAGAATTTTTTTTCGTATTTCGCATATGGGTTTCGAGATCGTATAGTGGATCGTTTTATTTGGCACACGGTGTACAATTGTTACTTTAGGCAGGGACGCGAAAGGAAGAGAAATATAAATCAATCAAACGAAGCTAGGAAGAGGAGCGTAGATCGGCGTTCTCCGTACTATCTCTTGTATCAAACGTCCATTCAACAAATCCGTCAGCATTATTAACCAAAAATACCCTACCCTGTTTGTGAAATAACCTAGGCGCATCTTGAAATTTATTTTTGTATTTTGTAATATAATTAACTCTGGGAGTGGGCTCTAATCTGACGCATATGATTTGCTACTGAGCAAACCGAGTGAATGTATAGACAATTCGAATATACTGCAACAATTTTCGGCAATAAAAGTCTTCTATAGTTATTAAGCGATCCCAAAGCTCCACTTTAAATACAGTATACAAATTTGCATTATCGTACAGAAATACCCACTATAACGACACTTACGTTAAAACTGCACAGTAGTACCAGGACAAGCAAATTCATGATTCCTCGTGACTAGTACGTTTCGCATTAAATCTCCACCAACGCGATAGGTTCGTATATAAATTGACACATAAAAAAACTTCCATTGTTTCGATCAAAACCCAATTACTATTTTTTATGCCCTCAGATTCAATTAAATATAAAACGAAAATGACTACAAAACAATTTTCTTCCTTGTCCCTGCCCCCTAACAGGCATATCCTTCGGGTTCGTAGTTGCAACTGTCATTGTTGCTCGCCCCTGTAATATCGACGTGGTTCCAATGCCAATCCTCACATCCCCCCAACCCGCAGATTATTTCCACCGCAATCGAGTTGCTTCCGGCCATGCTGCCGGTAACGGACTCCATTACCAGGTTTTTGATGAGGATGTTGCCTCTGGGTTCCTCGCCGTGTCCCGGATAGTTCTGCTCGATGCTGATGCCAAAGTTATTGATACCTGATATAAAAGCAAAATATTTAAGAGACTAAGAGCATGGCAAGAAGAAGCGAACAAGCTTTGAGTGCCTCTCCCATCTTTTAATAGGTTACTTCGTTTTGGAATGGAATGAAACTCCTCTATTACTTTTTTGGGTTTTACTGTGACTTAATGCCCTTACGTTAAATTAAGACGACAGATTAATTATAAATAAGGGAGTTGTTTCCTATCAATAGCTTACCTTGGAGGGTAATGTTGGAGTAGAGAACGTCAGTGATTGAGCCCTGTCCCGCATTGGGGTGGGTCTTGACGTGAATCCCATTAGCAGAGTTCAGGACCGTGCAATCCTTGAAGGTCACGTTTTGCACCGTGTTTTGACCGATCGAAATGTTACCGAACCCAACGGAGAAGCTCAAACCGTGACCACCCTCGCAGACCAAGTCTTGGAAGGTGTAGTTATAGCCCTGATTAACCACGACGCAATCGTCCTGGTTCTTGACGATCGAATTTTTAATGACGACGTCTACGCAGTACGTCACGCCGAAACCGTCGGTGTTTACTCCTTTCTGGAACGCAACGGTTTCTCTAGCCTCCCTCCAACCCAACGTTAACTTACCTCGCGACCTTCAGACACGTCGACGGTGAAGCCGTCCAGCACCACGTCGTTGGAGCTGACGACGGACACGCAATTGATGGGGCAGTTGAGGATGTTGATGCCGCTGAAGGTCGAGTTCTCTACGTAACTGATGGAGAAGAAACTGGGCTTCGCCGAACCGCTACCACCCAGACCGTCCCAATATTGTTTACCTTGCCCGTCGAGCACGTGACCAGCCGCACCTTGGACCCTGAGCTGGGAGCCTTTGATGCTCACCAACGGCCCCGCCCAGTTGGACACCTCGAATAATATTTTACCCTCGAAGGTTAATGTTGAACCGGTCTGCAGGTCTAGTTCCAACGACTCCCCGCCAGGGACGGTAAGGTCTTTAACAACGATGTCAGTGCAGTTGGAAATTACGTCCTCTACTTGAGAGAATAAGGTTATGGTGCAGTCGGCAGCGCTAGCCAGAGCTGACGGCGATAAGGCGAATACTAACAGTACTATTGCGCGTGGTATCGACATCGTGGAGGATGCACCTGCGTTGGATATTGCTCAATTTATAGATGACGAAAACACTCAAATGGATAAGGTTTTTTTTTAATTTTTAAAAGAAAAACGAGATAATTCATCAAAGATATGTGCATAGTGTCATGGCAAACAGGTATCTTAAAAACAACTTGAACCAACTGAATTTATCAGGTAAAGGGGTTTAAATAGCTGTCGCATCCTGGAAATAATGTCACTGCATCTGTCAACTGCTAATGACAACACGGGAACCAAATGAATACGCAGCAAACTGTACTTGTTATCAAAACACTCGAACCTTGATTACCGTTGGAGGACAATTGTCCGCTAGCAATCCTTTTAAAATCATCAAAGATAATCAATGAACTATTTGAAAAAACGATTCAGTCGAATCTCGGCACGGAAAGGTTAAAGATGGCCGTTCCTCAAATAGCGTGGCTCATGCTTGCTGTTATCGTGTTGGCACATGGCACGGTAAGTACCGACGACGATGTCGGTTTAGGAAATATAGATGTGGTTTGTAGCACTCACAGTATACCGGCTTGAGGAGTATCAAACCCAGGGTCGAACCTGCTACAGGTCGCATCATCGGGGGTTACGAAGCCCAACCCCATTCCTACCCCTACGCGGCGGCCCTGTCTCTGAACTACGGCAGCAGTTTCTGTGCTGGTTCCCTCATCTCGCCTAACTACGTGCTCACTGCCGCTCACTGCGGCGCAGTGTAGGTACATCCGCTTGGAAAGTTTTGATGCTGAGCTCTTTCGTTTGCTGTAGAATCGCCACCGTCAACGTCATCCTCGGCGCTCATAACTTCAGAAACACCTCGGAACCTACCCAGGTGGTGGTAACGGTGCCCAGTAGTCGCGACGTCATAGTCCACGAGCAGTACGACTCAACTACATTGCGTAATGACATTGCGCTGATAAGGCTGCCGCAATCGGTCGCCTTAACTTCGGCGATTCAGGTGGCTCAGCTACCGTCCAGGTCCAGGTCCACTCCGGGAACGAACGTGAATGACGTAACCGTTGCTTTGGGATGGGGTCTTACTCAGGACGTTCCGGTTAAAACAACTTCGGTGAGTGGGGTAACACTCGTCAAGAGTTAGAGTTTGGAACCTCAGTCAGCCTTCGAACTTTTCGCTCCTCATCAATGATGTTAGATAATAATAACATCAGATAAACCTTAATGTCGTTCACTTATATCTGGCATTATATTTCCTTTCGAAGGACCTATCGCCGGTGCTGAGGGCTGTGAACGTGACCATTATGAACGTGGACGACTGTGCAGAGTACTACAACGACCAAATCACTTACGTCACCGGCCAGAACTCGTGCACTTCCGGTTACAAGCTCAAGGGTACGTGCGACGGCGACTCAGGTGGTCCTCTAGTCACCAGAGATGGGGTCTTAGTCGGGGTCACGTCGTTTGGTACCCCCGATTGCGAAACGTGCTATCCCTCGGTGTATACGGACGTCTCCAAGTACCTCGACTGGATCGAGCAAAACTCTGACGTGATTGTAGGGTAGAAAATAAAATTTGTTCGCCTATATTTTCGGTGTCTTATTGGAGACCATGTCTTTGACGTGCCTAATAGATATTTGATCGAATGAAATTGGATCACTAGTATTTACTGACGAGTCAAAACGCACGAGTTGCTTTTCTTATTGTTCCGCTGAAGCACTTCAACGCTTTTGTTATCTGCTGTTGCCAGAACCATCGAGTCCCATATCGGTTTAATGGCAACTAATCTGTAATCACCGAGATTGATAACAAGTTCTCCAACGAATTAGTTACATCCTGTTATCGCGCGTCGAAAGATGGCGACCCCATTTGCCGTGCTGCTGTTTGTAGCGCTTCTAAATACCGCGGTAAGTATATGTAACTTTTAATAACTCCCGTGGTACGCTCCCCCTTGTAGTACTCCCAGTATGACGCGCTGAGAAGCCTGAAACCCACAGTCAAAGCGGCGTCCGGTCGCATCGTCGGCGGTTACGAAGCCGAACCTCATTCCTACCCCTTCGCGGCGGCGCTGTCGCTCAACTACGGCTACGCTTTCTGCGCAGGCTCGCTGATTTCGCCCAACTACGTGCTGACAGCAGCGCACTGCGGGGCAGCGTAAGTAGAAGCGCCTTTCCACATCTTATCAAACCACCTCTTTGCTTACAGAACGGTGCTGGCAGATGTAATCCTTGGCGCCCACAACTTCAGAAACACTACCGAGGCCACTCAAGTGGTGGTAACAGTATCCGGTAACGATGACGTCATAATCCACGAGCAGTACAACGCTACCACTCTGCGCAACGATATCGCGTTGATTAGGCTGCCGCGATCTGTAGCGTTAAGTCCGGCGATCCAGGTGGCTACACTTCCGTCCAGGTCTGGGGTCACTCCCGGTTCGAATGTGGACGACGTCACTATAGCGGTAGGATGGGGCGTTGTGCATGACGTGCCGGGAAAGAATACAGGGGTGAGTTTACTGTTACAAAATGGCGGTCGACGTTTGAGTTGCGTTCAAGGACCTGTCGCCGGTGCTGAGGGCAGTTAACGTGACCATCATGAAAGTAAATGACTGCGCAGAGTACTACAACGATGAAATCACGTACGTGACCGGCCAGAACTCTTGCACTTCAGGCTACAGGCTCAAAGGCACGTGCGACGGTGACTCGGGTGGTCCTCTGGTCACCAAGAACGGCGTTTTGATAGGGATCACGTCGTTTGGTGATCCCGATTGCGAGGCTTGTTACCCTTCAGTGTACACCGACGTCTCCAAGTACCTGGACTGGATCGAACGGAACTCTGACGTGATTATAGGGTAGAAAAATAAAATCCACTGGTTCTCTTCGGTGTTTAATTAAATAACAATTCGGAATAAATAACGAATACTGCCGAAACGCCCGCTCACACGACGTACACCCGTTTCCTCTGGTCGACTTCCTGCGACCGCAGGAATTCGTCTACAAAGCGATCCCACGCGGTCAGAAATTGGTCGAGCGCGGCGATTTTCTCCTTCTCGCTCATCGCGCTGTACTTGATCGAATTCATGGCGAGTTTTTTGAGGACTTCCAAACCGTGGTCCTCCCACGTCATCGCCATGAGCACCACGTACCAGTCGTAACTCAATCCCGTGCTCTGCCAGACGGAGGGGTCGTCGTTACCTATCACCACGGGGTAGCCAGTTGCCAGCAGGACAGTTGCCGGATGGTTCCTCGGGTCGTAGTGCAACTGCCAGGCCAAAACCGAGTTTTGCAGGATTTTAACGACCAAATAGTCGAATACGGTTAATCGTTAAATAAATAAGATATCAAGTTAGTTGAGCCTTTTCAAGCATCAATGAAGTTTGAAAGAAGCTCAATTGAATAAATCCTTGTTCAAAGTTGAGGTTACCTTTAGCACTTGGTTGGAAATGGGACAAAGTTCGACTGCGATGTCGCGGCTCCTGGCAAGCTCGAGCAATAAGGGGTGTTTAGCAAGCGCGTACCCGTGTCCGATCCTAGAGGTGTTTAAGAGAACGGCATCTGCTAGATTGAGATCTGCACGCCCGTACCAATTGGTTTCGCCAGCGTGAAAGAAAAACTTTACGTCGCCTGTAGCCCCGTGAAGCTCCTCGTGGAAGTCCACGAGGTTCTTGCCGTCATCTTCGCTGCCCACCAAGTCGAAACCTAGAACGCGTGGAGTACAAGTTTAAACACAATGTGATAGATTTTATTCATGGAAAAGACTGAATGATTTTAGCCTGGAAAATGTACTTTTGCTAAAAACTTCTTTGGGAAGGAAAAAATTGTAGTGACTTTAACAAATTGGACGTTTCTAAGAAACTATTATTAGTCGGTTTGAAATCCCTTTGGTGAAAACGGATTTACATTGAGAAAACATATTTTTCAGCTGACAACCATCAAACTTACAGCATAGAATAAAGTTTTTCGGATTTTGTGGAAGGCAAAAATTGGAGCTCAAAACTAAATTGTTTTAATTTCACACACAGAAAATGATTTCAGAAAATATTAAAGGTGAATTTGGTCTGAAAAATTGACCTGAAATGCATAAATTAGAGACCTAAAAAACCAATTTCAGAGGCTCTAACGAATTAGTTATTATTTTGAGCGTACGGTGTTTTTTTTTTTGGCATTATAGGATACAAGCTAAATGGTTGAAGATCCAAAAAAAAAGAGATATATGATCTGATTCTCTAATTAAATTTAGCACTAAAAGAGCGAATGGATTGAGTTAGAAGATTCGGGGCACTTCTCAAAACATGACGGTTTTTATTGTATCTTATCACTCGGTTCTTTATGAAGATAAAAAAAACACTTTGATGACTTTTTACATTGGATTCAGTAATATAGTTAAAAAACTGAAAACGCATTTTTTCGCGCCATTGCAACATATAAAACACTTCAATATTTTGCCTTTTTCTAAATATCTAAGATCCGGGAAACAATCTTTTCAGTTAGCTAGGGATACGTCATCAAAATGAATTATCATTGAACTGAGTATTAACATATTTCATATTTACAAAAAAGAGAAAATTAATTATCAAAAATATGAAAAATTGAACAACTTTCACTGCTACATTGACAGTAATAAGAATAAAGATACAGCTTTTTAATTATATTTCGGGCGTTATCCGGAACCAAGAGGCCAAATTTACAACAATGAGAATAGAAAAAGGAATGCCGTAAATATATTAGAATCAGTTGTTGCTTAAACAAAGGTTTATAACCTCAATATTGAGAAAGATATTGATATAAGCAAGTCTAAAGTTTTAGCACACATTAAGAAAGTATAAGTATAAACCACGCAAAATATGAAAGGTTCACAGCTCTGTAATTCGTATTTTGTATTGGAATGATATTTTCTTTCAAAATGTAATATGGACTGACGAAGCGTTTATATCAAGAGGAGGATTATTTAATCGATACAACAATCGATATTGATCGATCCTAAACGCTTTTTTTTTTCAACAAGACGGTGCTCCAGCACATAATGGCCGTGTAGTAAAGGACAGAGTAACGCTAATTTTTGGCGAACATTGGCATTATAAGATACATATGGATGAAGCTCGTGATTTTCACGAGCTGACGCTCCCTGATTTTTATTTTTGTGAATATATTTATATAAAATATATAAAAATTACCGCTTAGTTACAAGTGGAGTCACAAAATGCATAGATCAGAACAAAAGTGTGTGTGATTGAGCACCTATGATAATTATTGTTATAATATTATTGAGTTATTTCAATTTTTTGTTGGTGTTTTGTAGTCGTTTTAGTTTATCAATGTTTTAAGTATTCTTGTTGACTAGGTTATTAACATATTTTATCATATATTATATTGTGACGAAAACCAACAAGAGTCGCGTAGTATCGTGACTTCTTCGATGGTTTTCTTCGTATTTTCGTTTTGTTCGTATATATTTGAGGTTCCTCAGAGAGAAACATTTCTGATGCGCGCTAGCGCGCCCACACACACACACACGCCTACTGTAGGAAGACTTAATTAGAATTCTTCTTCTACATCTATTTCGGTCGCCAAAAAAGTCAAAGCCCGGAATTTTAATTTCTCAGTAAATTTTCAGTCGCTCTGAAGACCTTGGGGCAATATTTGGCAGCAAATTAATATTAAATTAATTAGATCTACAAGAGCTATATAGGCAATTTATTATACTAAATATATAATTAGGCTTGAACGCATAGAGCGACAATTTTGTAAGTTTTAAATTGAAAATTCCGTAAATAACATTCCTAGTGTTGCCGCTACTCGAAAAGAATTTTGTATGATAACTCTAAAATAATTAATATAATATATACGCAACCCGGCTAGAACTACCAAGTAACAGCTTTCGATTACTTCCTGTCACACCAAAAATTGTCCCATTGGTAGGATTAGTTTTATATTGTAATAAAATAGATTTATGTCACTTAAAAATTATATTGCTTTAAATTTACGCAATTAATTATAGGTGTTTTGCTAGTTTTAGTTCTGTTTTCACCCCTCTTGCAATGTATTCGAGGTTATTCTTTTCTGAAAATGGTATTATAGAATATTTTTATTAGATAAAAGCACAGTTTTGTTTATTATTAGTGGTTACTGTATTGGCTATTATTACCTGTTTGTAACCTATATTTCAAAATAAATAAATAGATATAATTATTATAAAATAAATCATTATATTAAGATAATAAGTGTTATATATTGTAATGTATATTGAATGGCTAAAATATGAAACAAATTCATTTAAAAATCCGGTATTGGATTTCAAGAAAAATACTAGCACAAGTTCATCATAAATTTTTGTTGCGTATTTTTTCCAGGAAACAAAATATACAGGGTGAGCCAAGAAGCAGATGTTGTTACCAAGTTCCTTTTTATAAAACCACCCTATTTCTTGCATAAAAATATTATCAGAGCCAGATATTTAAGGTGACTTAATGCATACTCTTTCTTAAATCCAAATCAGATTGATATGTCAGATAGACAGATTTGTTTTCAACAGGATGGTGTTGATTTTGCTCGACAAGTGCGTGAATATTTAAATACGGTATTTACCGGACAGTGGACGAATAGATTGGCCTGCAAGATCCACAGATATTACTCCACTGATTTTTTTTTCTCTGGGAATATTTAAAAAGCAAAAGTGTATATCAGTTGAAGTTTAGAATTAGATACGATATAAGGCCAATTAATGATGGAGGGAGTAGGGTATTCTACGTGAAATTAGGTGCAGAATTCGAAAATGGATTTTGAAAAAATGATGTTCCCTCAACTTGGTATCTCTTTTTTGACCCACCCTGTTCTTTTTCCAATGACCAGATTTTTAATTTTTTTTTTCAAAGAAACTTCCACAGGCTACTGTAATACTTTTTACAAAACTTCTGCTGAAATGGCTAGCAATTCCGACTCAGCAAAAACCGACGCAGGAGGAATCCAGAAGTTTTGTAAAAAGTACCAGATCTTTCATTGAAATATTGAAATGCAAATTTCTTTTTTATTTACATAAATAACCGAGAGTTAAAAAATAAGTACCTTGGGAGAACGTATCTCATTTGGCTTGTATCTCTCATAGCATATAGCCTACAATATAAACGAAAAACAAAGCACACAGAAAACGCGTCAAAATTTTTGTTTATTCCTGTAAAATGAACGTCCTTGACTTGTTGATTCGCGTGGGTCATTAAATGGTGCAATAAATCTCATTTTTCGTCAGATGTGGAACGCCGGACTTACGTACTGGTGACGTCAAACGATACTTGAAAATTCAGCCATTGACAAACAAATTTCAATGACGACGCGATTTAATTTATTTATTCCTATTATCGCAAAAAAATCAAAAGCAAACCTGCAATGAAATCCGGATAGAGTCTCTTGAAATAACTGAGTTGATCCAGCGCAGCCTTCATAGTACTACCGTCGACGCCTCTATACAAATTGAAGATAAACTTGACCCCCACGAACCCATTATGATCGGCCTTGAACTCGTCCACCACCTCAACGAAAGTGTCGATGAATACTCTGACGTCATAGACGGTCCCGTTGGTCTCGTACAGGTTCATGAAGGCGCCTCTGAGTTCCGCGTAGAAGACGTTGTCTAGGTATAGCTCCTCCAGCACACGATAAACGTACTTCTTGAAAGTAGGTCGGTGCGCCACCAGGTCGAACAAAGTGGTAAAAGTGTTTTTGAAAGCGACCCACACGTCCTCCTTGCTCTCGGTCATCGACGACGACGTCAGCGTTAACTTCTCCTTCAGGAAGACGTCGAAGGAACTGTTCTCCTCTCGGTACTCTTTTAACGGCTTCCAACCACCGCCGGGGGTTTCGAGGACCTTTAATTTGAACACGCCGTTGACGTAGCCTCCGTAGACGTCTTCCTGGTATGTCAGGTGCTCGATTACGTAGTCCACGGAGACGGCCCCGAGAAGGTGTATGTGGAGCACGCAAGCCTTCGGCACTCTCTTGATGAAATCGAAAACTTTCGAACGTTCAATGCTCTGGCGAGCCAAGAGGAAATTTTGGCTGGGCAGGAACGCCGCCGAGTTCGTATAGGCGGCCTCAAGTTCGTCGTTTTTCATGCGCAGCAGTGCCACGTTGACGAGGGTCTCTTTTTGGGACAAAACTAAGTCACCCCCGGTGAAATTGCGACGTTCTTGAGTCAAGAGACGTTCACGTCGCTCCAAGTACGATTCGCAGTCCACCATCGCGGTCAAAGAAGTCGCGAACATAACTATTCGGCACGTAACGGCCTTCATTTTGTCGACGACGCGCATTTACTGGTCAATCCACTCGGTTTTGGGTTAACAAAAGGCACCCGGGGATTCCCCGACCTGCCGACATTTCGGTCGAATTGCGCGACCTCTGTGGGATTCTCGTGTACCAACGCGAGTGCCGCGGACGAGATACATGAAACTGTACGTAAATATATTATACTGAAAAGAACGTTCAGCTTTAAATAACATGATTTTTGTTAGAACAACAAAGTAACTAGATAAACACATCGTAGTGACATTAAGTGGAGACGATTGCGTTGTATTAGATAGATAGAATCTAATAAAATCGATGTTTATTATTGCAAACATAAGTTAGATTAAATAAATAAAAGTGGAGAACAAAATAAACACTGAAAGTCACCGTTTAAGTGCCTAATATGGTATGTCTCAAAGTATATCGTTTTGGCTTGGCACCTGACCATATATTGTACCACAGCGCATCAGGGACGGACTTTTAAAATAAAGTTTAAATATGTTTATTTAGGTATAATACTTAAGTTTTAGAAAATACAGACGGACTAAATGTACAGCGTGTCCCAGAATTAGTGGGTCATACTATAACAGCATATTCTAAATCCAAAATTTGTTTTTTCTGACGGACAGGCCATGAAAGGATTTGAAGGAAACATGGTTTTTTATTAATATTTATATTTATTATATTTATTAACGTTTTGAGATAAAGTTTTGAATTTTTAGCATTTAAGTAATTTTGGCATGCTGAATCGGATTCTAACCTTTGGGGGGTACGGATAACAAAAACTGAAATATCTTTTTTGTGGGTTGGCTTTTATACATTTTTTTTATAAAATCGGAAAAGTTTAAAAATAATATATCTCGCTAGGATAGACCGTTCTAGAGGAAAGTGGATTTCTATAATAGGCGTATTATTGAAAGATCCGTCTTACTTATTTATCGAAAATTGAGAAATAGGTGTTGAAACCCGCCTGATAGGGCTTTGACCTACCCATGCGAAACAGCAGACATGTCCAGAAAAAGCTAAGCATTCCGCGACATTAGTTCAGATTGGTTTTGGTTAGGACGCAACGGACGCATTGTCAAACAAGGTTGCTTTGACACATTCCAAAGATATTTTAATAAAATCTTATCACGATTTATTTAAGCAATATTGTGAAACAAATGCGTCAGACCGAGCAAAAAAAAACAAATTCCGGGGATTGTACATTTCCCATACTAATGACGGTGAATCGAGATTATACGGGTATAGAGCGACTTATCAGCAACAAGTGAAAACGTCAGTCGTCAAAAAGATACTTAATTCAATTAGTTAAATTTTCGAAAAATTTTAGCTTCTAATTCAAAATTCGCGCACTAGTGGGATAGAGATATCGATGTCCGAAGATCTTACATTATACTTAACAATCAGATTTCAATCCATTTTTTCAAATGATAAATACTCAGATAAAGCAGAAGTTCTGTCCGGTGGGGATCGATTGCTCTTGTTTATTTATACTTCTGATATTCCCAATTCTTCTAGATCTTGAACCATTTGCGTCAAGATCACAATTTAACATAAACATAAACATTAAAAAATCTTTTGCCTCTATGAGAATTATTTACGATAGCAGACGTGTTTTGCGCAAAAAAAGTGATAGATTTATGTGAATCATTGTTGCTCTGTACCTTTAACTAATGCCATTTTGTTTAAATCAGTATTTAAATGTGGGGTTTGTCCATCATTTGATTACATATCACGTCTACATTATATAAAATGGCTTGAACTGAATGGGCGTGGTTGTAGAAAATAACCGTAGCTTGCAGTTTCTATAACGAATTGTTTAATGTTTATTCCTAACGCTGTTTACAATGTTAACATAAGGAATATCGTAAAACGGACGGGCTCTAAAAATAAACTGAACCTAATTTTTAAATGTGCATAAAAATGTTTGTTTAGCGTTTTACGTTCTGTGGTGTTGATTCCAATTTTGCTTACTCTAAGGTTAACATTTTGTCTTCTTTCACCAATTAGTGTTAAACTATGACGAGTGTGATAACACGTCAACTTATTTTTTGTGAGATAATAATAAAATTATTATTATTATTATTATTATTATTATTATTATTATTCATTAGTATGGTAATATCTGTTTTGAAAGAATTGAAATCTGTCTAAAATTAAGTTTTACTATAGTTTCTTTTTAATAACAAACATTTACCACTACATTTAGAACACACCTCCTTATTTATTATTAGTCTCACCTGTTGTGCTATGACGGATGATTTACGAGACGTCCTGTACAATAATAATTACAGTAATCGACGCATTCCTCAAAATTGCCACGGACGTCAGCGACAGCGAGGATTTTGGAAAATTCTTGTTAAAGAAAACGAACATGTCCGCTCACCGGTCCAGGAGGCCTCCGCGCACCACGACAAACAAACAAAAATTGCCGAATGACGTAAAAGTTTCCGGGGATTAATTATAGCGAGATTTAATTCGCTTTGCACACACACAAACGAACCGGTAAATTAACTTTTTATCCTTATCGCGTAAACAAAAGGATTTGGGCTTTGATCGATATATAGGAAATCGTGACGAGGGTCCTGTCAGAGTTTGGAACCATTACTCCATTACTCCATCGTCGAACGGTTATGAATCTACTAGTGCTCTTGGGCTTGATCTTGGTTGCGGGTTGCCATTTTCTGCCGGCCGATCATCTCGCACCGGGTTCTGTTTTTTGGAAAATGCTGACCCGGATTCCCGAAGAGGGTAAGTATTCTCGAGCTCCTTTTTTTAAATCGTCGCCTTAGTAAGTTTTTTAGATCAAGGCCTACAGAAATTTAACAATATATAGATTCTCGCCCTTTTTTTACCTTCTCCTTCGCAAGCTGATAACATGTTTGACTCTTGAATAGCTTTAATTTATCAATGCTTGCAGAAAAGAAAGGAGGTCTGGGCTCAGTCTGGAATTTGTCAGTCCTGTTTAACTGTTTCATTAATGATATTCTGATTTGTAACTTAGCTAATGGCGCTGGTGCTTTTAAATTTAGAGAAATGTAATGTTGTCTTTGTCACCTTTAAACGTAATTTCATCGAGTTTGAGGACCTGGTTATAATGTTTGATCAGAAACTTTCGTTTGTACAACGTATAGAAAATATCATAACTCTCTTAATCAAAGCAATGTTACCAATGCAATAGTGTTGAAAATCAATTACACCAAATTTTCTTCCAAATATACCCACTTTCGTTCTAAAAAGTAACTAATAATAATATGAAAAAAATAAAGAAATGCCGTTTGTTTTCTTCAGATTGGAAACGTTTCCTACGCGAGCATACTGCCGGAAGTGATAATTCAGCAGCTGACGGTCGAATACATGTGAGTATTCTAAACTAACCAAAAGGAAACAAATATTTTTATATTACCAGAGTTGTTATTATTGTTATTATTATTATTATCATGAAATCGTGAAACATTAGATACTATACGCCGTTTTTAAACTGAACCTTTTTTCCTTTTTTTATAACACTCGCGCACATCAATGTAAATAATCAAGAAACATTTGCAGTACTTATACAAATTATATCATAATAAAAAAAATGATTTTTTGTAATTAAGTATGGACAAGTCGATTAAAATATCTATTGGTAGTTTGTTGATCAGGTTAACAGCTCTAAAAGTAGCCAATTATTTTTTAAAATTGGTATTATTATTTAGCTCCTTTGCAATCCTATCAAGGAATTAGGGGAGACCGGTGGTACAGTCGACATAAAAAAAAATATATTTAGAATAAGAGACCAATTAAAGCAAATTATGAAATTAACCAACATATTAGCGTAACTTTTCCACACTTTGGGTTATTTGCACCAAATGCTTTATAAGAATACAAATCGAAGTGTTCTAATATACTCTGCCTTGAAGGTAGGTGGACTCTGTCTTCGGGGTATATCTATAAAATGCATAGAAAAAAACAAATATTTAATGAATAATTATTATTATTATTATTGGTCAGAGTCTGAGTCATAATTAGGAGCATATACAATACAATACAATATAATACACGCAACTCATTGTTCTACTGATTTACTCTAAACAAAACTGCCCGCCCACGCAGGTTAAGCTCAAAGCGGAAGTTGCGCGGAACTATATATGTCGTAGTTTATTTTTTGCGATTTGTTTCTCTAAATACATTTTTTTAATGCTTTCTTGCTTCTTGTTTCCTTTTATTGCTGTTGCTGGGGTTGCACCTCTAGTTTTTTCTTGCCTGGCACGGCATATGAACCCAAAACAAGTTGTGACGAAAAAGAAATAAAAAAAACTGAATTTGTTAAACTGGTGGAATATACTAGTACCAGTTCTTAAATAGTCAATATTAATTAATTTCTGTTACAAATAAAGCTTTAATTTTCCAAAAAATGTGTCAAAAGTCTAGGCTATATTTGACGCAACTTTATAGTGCACCCGATAGATGGCACTAACGTCGCTACCCATACATCGAATTGTTTTCCTTGTAGACTGGAGCCTCTCAGGACGACTCGCCCCGCGTTTTCGACATCGTCTGCCTCCCCTTGCCAATAGGGTGCTTCGATCCCGACGACCCCGGCATTATCCCCAGCGGCGACGCCTCCGTCCACAATCTGACGAAGTCGATATTTCTGTCGCGATTATTTAGCAAATAAATGTTTTTTTACGAAACCGCGTTTGTGTTTACTTGCGGGTCACCCTGCGATGGCAACAATGACAGAATTGAGTTTATTTCAGGATGGAAGCGTCCAAGTTTTCGATATACTGTGCCTTCCCCCACCCATCGGCTGTTACGACCCGGACGACCCAGCAGTCCACCCACAAACCGACGAAAAAAACTCTACCACCCGCGACAACTGATGGACGTGTGTTTTTTGTAGATTTTAGTCGTACCTAATTCCATCGCATCTGTACAGCGTGTCTCAAAGCAGCAATTTCAAATAGATTTGTAAAAAAAAATGTTATTTTTTATTTTTACAATGCACGTATGCACTAGGTCACTTATCCTATAATAACTATCGATATAGGCCGAGTCTCGTGAGCTGAACAGAGTTCACACTTTTGGGAAGCGACTCGACATCGATTATCAATGGAAGGAACACGACGGGGTATAGTTTAGTTCAAATTATACCTCTGACCTGTATAACGTCATTAAACCTCCACCATCACAACCGCAATAAATAAATAAAGCGACAGTAACGCGGATATCGATCTAGGTATAAGTTAGATCGTTACGTTATTGAACTACCATCAACATATTGAAATCTACTACGCCTATGCATTCAAATTAGCGCAGTCTGAGCTGAAGTATGGCATGTAGTGGTAACGTACAGAGTGAGGCTCCAGAGAGGCCGCTTGCCCAAAGGATTTAGCAAGGAAAAAAGTTAAGGATATAGTTTAGTTCAAACTACAATGTGCGTCATAACTGATGAATAAGGAGACTAAATTGATCTAAAGATATAGGTATAGAGTAGTTAAAATTATATCCCTGACATTTATTACGTCATCAAACCCCCAACAACATCTTAAAACTGCAATAAAGTTGAACAGGATCGATATTATATAATATCTATCTACTATGTCAATGCATTCAAATATGACGTATAGTGGTAACTTGAGAGAGTAGGACTTGATTCCGAAAGCACAAAAAAGATGCGTATATAGTTTGGTTCAGATTACGCCATTACGTGTATCGCAACATGTCAAAACCCAGATAGCAAACAATATCCACACTATATCCGGTCAATGTCCCATTTAAGTCGCATTCTTAGGATATACGTTAGCATATATACTAAGTATATACTGTAAAATACATTCCAGGGATATCCCTTGAGTAGATAGCTTGCGGATTTACTGTACACGATATACCACAGATCTCCTCTACATAAATGGGAACACTAGAATAGAAATTTTCAACAGCTGAGAAGAAAAATGCTTAGTTTTTTTAGATTCGTGGTGTATTTTAAACGGTCGTGTCGTCGGCTTCTCCTCTGTCTCGTCCTCCGCCATCTTTTCAGCCTTGTTTTTGTTGGCGGTATTTGAGTATTTTGTGTGCTGTGCTTACTGCTTTCATTTCAGTTATTTTTTTGTGGTATTATTATTACTACTACTAACAATTCATGTAAGTAAAGTTTTATGGTAATACTTGATAAATTCTAAGCTGAGCGAACCATTGTTGTGTAGTCTACCAACATCATGTCTCGTTTTATTATTATTTTTCTAAGTCAATGAGATAACAAGATCAATCTTTAGGTTGACAAAAAATATTGCATGAAAATAGACTGTCAAACCGAAACGTCATATTAGTTCTAGTTTTTTTTGTGCGCGATAGTACCTACTATCATGAAAGAGATCTTACTGGTGAGAGTTTAATGAGGCTTGTATTTAATGAAATGAAATACCTTAATGTAGATTAGCAACTAAGATCACTTACATGGAAGTACTATCAGCGCCAAATCAAGCCGTCACTTAAAAGGCAGATCTAGGGATTTTTAAAATGTTTTTTAAACATATAAGATACCGGTATCGTTCTTTTTATTTTTATTTTATAAAGTACAGATATATAAACCTGTCGTTCTAAAAACCAAAAAATTTTCAGATGCGGATAAAAAGGCAAACACATCACAAACATGAAAAGAGAATTCAATAGCTACTTGGCTGAAAAAAGCTACTTTCATCAAAGAATGACAGAAAACCTGTCAAATATTAGTTCAGCCTTACTCTATTTTTAGGATACTTTAGGTTAGGTTGTTCTATATTTTTGCTATATTATAGATATGTATAAAATGTCTTTTATTCATGGTATCCATCGGGAGTCCTTCATTTTTACCATCAAAAGAAAATTAAAGATTAAATATCAATTGGAAAAAACTTGTGCATTCACCAACCATACCCAATAGGTTAATTCCATTAATTCCATCACACGCGAGTAACAAATACTGGGATAGAATTTTTGTAGTTTTCAACCAATTTTACTACTGGACATTATCTTTCCAGTATTTCTCATAGGTTGTTGGAAATAATTTAATAATTAAAAGTAAGGTCCAGTGGTATATCTATATAAGATACTATATCCTCCACTATCCACAAACTAACGACTGGATATCCTTAATACGTCCTAAGAAACATCCTACGGACATACGTATCTGATATAATGTGGACGTTCCAATTAGTAACATCGTATATTCTTGAGACGTCTTAAGGATGTCTCTTAGCTGAAATTGTATATCCCTAGGATATACGATATGTCCGGTCAGATATGCCAAGGATGTTTTGCGGACATCTCTGTGCTATTTGGAAAGCGCAATAAACGAAAGCAGGGCCGGCTCGAATATTTTATTATCTAGATTCATTAAAATCACTAAAACAAAAATCGCTTTTCGACCATGAAAGTTAGTACGGTATACTTTGAATTAAACTATACAAGATTTTTTAAATTTTATCAGGGTCTGTCCTTCCCAGCGGCGATACGTTCGGTCAGGTCAGGACCACGAAATTGACGCACGTCCCCGTCGAAAAGGCAAATAATCTGGAGGCTTAACATGTCAACGCGTCTTCGAGTTTTATGGTCCCGAGTTTATAGATAAGCGCGTGCAGGATTTGGTCGCCATAAAAACCGATCCGTTCGATCCGGAAACCCATTTTCGCAGTAAACATGTTAACCACGTATGTGACGGGATGTTTGGTGGCGCTGGTCGTCTTGGCAGCACCACCGGAAGCTACAGTCGACGACGCCGCTTTCGGTCGCATCATCGAGAAGATTCCGGAAGAAGGTAGCTTGGAGTATATTACGCGGTGGTGCGTACCGGTGTTTTCCTATTTTCAGATAGACGAGTGTACCTTCAAAATCTAGTTCGGATGTTTCTCGGAACAGGAGAAGACGAATCCGCTCTGCAGGTGAGCATTAATGCTATGTACTTTATCATTTTCTCAGAGTTTTATTCAAACTTTTCGTCCCAGACCTGGTGATTTTTATTTCTAGAACTTTCATTTGGACCAACGCCAGGCCTGGGCCATTTATGACTACCTGAAGAGTCACTTGGACTACAGCGGCGACGTCGTGTGCATCCCCGGATACGGTTGTTTTGACTTGAACGACCCAGGAGCGCGTCCTACCCTGTGATCCGATCAAAATTGTTTTGAAGACACATCTAGTGCCGATGTTAGTGTATAAGATTATGCAATTGAACTGGAAATAAAATACTGGGTGTGGTAGTACTGGGTGATGTTCTTCCTTACTACCGAATTCGGGTGAAATGACGACACCAACGTCGTCAACGAAATAGTAAAAGGACGAAATAAAAAGTGTTATCTTCAATTTCTAGGAAATAAAAATTCTAAAAGTGAATTTATTTTAATTGCAATCTTAAATTTTCGGCAAATAAAACGAGTTATCTTTAATTCGAGTCGGATAAAACGCATTATCTTTAAACTAATTTTCTCCGAAAACGAAATGGATATGTCAAGAGTATTCTAAGGAAAAAACATACTTTTGCATAAATTCGAGAAAATAAAATTGGCTATCTTTAATTGCATTTGAGTAAACTACATGGTTTGAAACATGCCTCAAAAATAGCTTGGACATAAATTTAAATTTGCAGGTTCTACTTTCCGCTTGTTTTCTCGGTGTCGTCGATAACCAGCAGTAAAATTTATTTCGTAACGTCTATAAAATTAAAAAATTTTAAATTTTGGGGCCATTGGAACCGTTGTCTTGGTAACAGTTAAACTGCAGTTTGGGTTAACGCTTTAGTAGCAGCATTATCTTTAATTCAAAGTGATCATAACGTAAGGATAAAATATAATTTTCGTGTCAACCGAAATGAGCAAGTTTGAATGAACTAAAAACAGATGAATCGATACGCCTGACGGCAAGAAATAGTACAAGGACAAAATAAAAAGTGTTGTCTTCAATTTCTAAGAAGTAAATGTTATAAGGGTCAAAATTATTAATAGCTGTCTGATCTTAAGTTTTCGGTAAATAAAACGGGTTATCTTTAAATCTCGCGCGCATATAATGCAACGAAATAGACGTATCCAGTTAGAGTACACAAAGAGAAATTTTTGATGGGCCATTATTTATTAAATTTGAGTAAAATCAGTGATTTAACAATTAAATGCCCTTCATATAAATTTACATTTACTGCCTCTTGTTTACGCTGAATTTCTTTGGAACTGTTATCCTTAAAATAAAAGATATTATTTGGAATTTGGCACGGTTATCTCCGCCACAGTTAAGTTCATGTTTTAGTACAAGCATTCTTTTTAATTTAAAGTGGCGACAAAATATAGTTTCTGTGTACTAATTTGAAAAAATTTCTTCGTTCTGGGAAAAATCAAACTATTCTGGAAAACGAATTCTTATTAATAACAAATTGATATTGAAATAAGGACTGTTCCTTGAAATTAAGATAAAATTTTGCGGAAAAAAAAAACAGTGACGGCGTAAATTTTGGAGAACTTTGTACTGTGAACGTTCAGAACATCGAACAAAAGTCGTTTATCTCTGCCAAGATAAAGCTCCCTGCGCGATATAAAAGTTTTCATTGCATTTTTTTTATTACTTGTTTACAACGGGTTGGCGTCGACGCGCAATCCCACGAACTAATCCCACTCCTCTATCAAGAAAAGTGATACAACAAATCGTACGGGCATCAATTTCGGAAAGACCCCGTCGTAAATTAAAGAAAAAAAAAAACATCCGACCCGTTATTTATGGTAGCCATTCATCATCGTGCGCCTAAAAATAACGTCCACTATTTCATAAATAATCGCAACCGATAATCCCAGAATTTTCGCATCTAATTCACCAACACGGTTTTATTTACATCCAACATGTGCACGACGTTTCGACACCTCTGACATGGATCGTTTTCCACCGAGGACTTCACCCGTCGACATCTTGGACACCCGAACTTCCCGCTTGCACCGATTTCCAACCTAAACCGTCCGGTCAGATCGAAATTTTCACTCAATCCCACTTCTGATATTTGAAAAACGTCGACCAACTCTCGTTGCAGCTGCTCCACGCTGCCGCAACCCTGATAATAACTTCGTTAGATTGCATTTCGGGAAGAAACACCCTATGTTACCGTCAACAGTCGATAGTCGTCCCCTGAAAGCTGCAAAGATACCGCCCTGTCCAGAGTCGCTGCCCCACACTCTCTGTTAATCTCTTTTCGGACGTCTAGCAACAGCTCCATCGCCCTGGCAACCTCTAGATCTTCCCAACAAGACCGCGCCTGCAACCGCTGATCGGTAAAAAAGGTACCGCCCCCTTTTTGAGGCAAGTAGCTGTAAAGTTCCTCGGCAAGGTGGGGTACGATTCCGGCGATGCTGCTGGCGACGGTGTAGAAAATATGGATGAGGGTATACTGGACGGATCTACGCTCGAGGCTCGTCGACGGCTCGCAGTACAGCCTGTCTTTGATCGCGGTGTAGTAGAGGGCGGAGACGGGGTTGGTGAGTAGGTGGAGCAGCGAGGTATTGATTTTGTTAAAGTTGTAGCTTTCTATGTCTTTCTGGCACTGGAAAACATATTTGATTGGTAGTATAAAGTTGTAGTAGTAGATTAAATGTACCGACCTTCTGATGAAACTGATACAACACGTGCATCATATAGCGATCGGTGAACCACAGATGCTCGAAGTCCTTCTCGTCGTAGTGATAGTCGTAGAGGGCGCCTAATGCGAACCGCAGCACGCTCCGGATCTTCTGCAACTCCTCCTTAGACCGGTCCAACACGTTATCGCTTATCTGGGCGAGCGCCACCTGGTTGGCGTGACAAGCGACCCACCACCTGCCGAAAACCAACCGATCGCCTCAAAGCCACGCCCACGACCGCCCCAACTTGCCTCATGGTGTCGATTCCGTAAGGTTTGGATCCTCCGCTCTGCACGACCACCGGGTCCACGACATTACCCAGCGATTTGGACATTTTGTTGCCGTTCTTATCGACGGCAAAACCGTGAACTAGTAACGCCTTGTAAGGCGCTCTATCCCTCAAACCGACCGACGTCACGAGTGAGGATTGGAACCAACCGTTGAATTGGTCCACGCCTTCGAGATACAAATCAGCTACTTGGTCGTCGGCGAGAACCTTGGACCACGAGACGCCGCTGTCGAACCAAATGTCGAGGATATCCTGACCTCGATCGATTTCGGTTGTGTCAAACTCTCTTTTGATGTCGTCGGGTAGGAGCTGGTCGACTTTCAAGGTCCACCAGAAATCGGTGCCGTTTTTGTGAAGTAGGTCGCATATGTGGCTAATTGTGGATCTATGAGAGAGAGGTCGACTGGATAATAAACAGAAGAGACCAAAGCATCACAGCCACATAAATACTGGAGAAGATGCAATAGAGTAAGTAGAAGAGACCAAATTTCTAGCACAGAAAGAAAAAGGAGAATGTCAGTAGAAGATGTATTAGGATACATCGAGGTGAAACCCCTGGAATTATAGACAAGTTTAGAGAAATGGATGGATAGTGGTGATGGTAAACCACCTGTACGTGCGTGGTGTACAAGAGAAGAAATTAGACTTATTAGAAGTCCTGTATCCCATCTGACAAGCCTTAATTACAACTTGTACTTTCACCAGGGTAATATTATTGTGAAATAGCGAACAAAAATATAAACAATTTAAATTAAAACATACCTCAAGTATAAACCAATTAATTAATTTAGAGTATTATTTATAAAGTATATATTTTACTTTAAGTTGGCAGAAGAATGTACTTAATTTTACATACGTTAGTTAAATTTTAATTAAAAGCTAAAATGGATTTACGTTTTCCCTTTTAATATCTTTAGTTAGTTTAGTTGGCCAGAAAACGCAGTAAAATGCATTTTGCTTTTAATAGAACAGACGATTGATTTCATATGAGATATTGATAAATTATGTCAATTTTTATATGCTTATATTAATGAAATAGCAAAGATAAATTCATTACATTGATAAGGCTCCGTTCAATTAAAACAATATCGTTAATATTCATAGAAAAGGCAATATGTTATAGTTTTTTATTAAAAAGATTGCCTATTTATTTTTTGGAAACAGAAAACAATAAGGATATTAATAAACAAATTACAACAAATAGAAAATTTGTTTTCTTTTTTGGTAGTTTTACACATGTTTTAATTAAAAAAATATTTTTTGGATGTTTTTATTTTGAATCTATTTTTTGACAGCTTTTAAACTTTTCGAAAGTTTTTCAAATCTCTTAGGTGTCTTCCGATGTACATTTCTTTAAAATTTTTGACGCGATTTCATGAATTTTCTGTTAAATTTTTTAAATCACTTTTTTTAACCTTTTGACCTGAAATAATTGAACCCGCATACTTACTCGTTAATGATTACATTTTCAGATTTTCGATGATAAAACACGGGTATAGGTACCCCCCACTTCCTCTGTCGAGATATACACCAGTAAGGCCTCTTTTGCAATTCGCTAGTTAAAGTTTTCTTGTAAGCTTCGCTCTTGTCTTGAGGCGCTATCTCGACCTTCTCCAAAAGTTCCTATAAAAGCCAATACGAAATGTCCATAAAAAAAAATGTGAGGCTCTACCAAAGCCCTTCGTTTCACCGATTCCGTATCGACAAACCACTGCTTGCTGGCTTTGATAATAATCGGCTTTTTCGTCCTCCAGTCGTAAGGATAACTATGTCTTAGCTGGGATAGGTGAATCAAATCCTCCCTGATAGCCCGAACGACAGCCTCGTTACCCTCTGATAACACGAATTTCCCCTCAAACTCCTTACCCGCTTCTTTTTTGAAACAACCGTCGTCATCAACCAGGTCAATCTTAAAAAAAAACACCCCAGGCAATGTCATATAAAAACAAAGGTCAGTTACTTAGTCACTGCTTACAATGGGTATTTTATTGCTCAGAGCGATCAGGAAATCATCCGGCCCGTGGGCCGGGGAAGTATGCACCAATCCGGTGCCTTTGGTAGCGGTCGCGTGAGACGAATGATAAAAATTGCAGACTTTTTCTTTGTAGACGGGATGGACGTAGCTAGCGCCAGCTAGCATATCCCCCGAGTGCACCCCCAATAGCAAGAAATTACAGTTGGTCTCCTTGCAGAAACTCTCGAGTAAATCTGTCGCTATGATATACAGGTCGGTGTCAAACGGATCGGGTTTTTTAACCACGCAATAGGATAAGCCGCTGTTGTAACAGACGGCCTGGTTTGAAGGCAATGTCCATGGGGTCGTGGTCCAAACTACAGCGTAAACCCTAAAGGCGGGATGGAATAAAACTACCGGAAACGCGAACGCCACTGCCGTTTCACCTTTTACCGTGAAAATTGGGCACCTTGGGTATATCTTTAACTTCTAACCTGACGTAAGCGCTGGGGCTTTTGTGCGAGTCGTTATATTCGAGCTCGGCTTCTGCCAAAGCCGTTCTTAAAATATCAAGCGCAATTTGGTTAATGCACTAGTTAAAACGATATTTACTTACCCAGAAGATGGCGACCAGTGAATGGGTTTGATGGCCCTGTAAACGAGCCCCTTTTCGTACAATTTAAAAAACTGTCGAAACTGATTCGCTACGTAATCGACACTGTACGTTGTATAGGCATTGTCCCAGTCACCTAAAATCCCCCAAGACTTGAACACGGATTTTTGCTCCTCCACAGTCGTTTTGGCGAAATTTCTTGCTAGAAAGTTCGGGGTTTGATGGAGAACAGGTTAGAATAAACTCACAAAAAACCTTTTTCTCTAATTTCTACAGGGTTAAGGTTATCCAACCCTGACAATGCTTTCAACTCGATGGGTAGCCCGTGGCAGTCCCATCCAGGAACATAATGGACCTTTGTTCCTTGTAATACCTTGTAACGAAGTATGGTGTCCTTTAAAATCTAAAAAGTTACTAAAAGACAGTAGAACCTGCGATTAGGGCGGAATAATCACTTTGTTAATGGCGTGGCCCATATGCAGTTTACCGTTGGCATAAGGGGGGCCGTCGTGTAAAACGAACTCGGCTCCTGATAAGTGTTTTCTTTGCCAGCTGTACAAATCGTCAAATCCTGTTGTATTGTGGATATTTTTATCCCTTTCGATCAACCTTTTGCCTTCTAACCTCAAAGGCAATTTGGTCTTCGGTAAAAGCACGGTGTGACCGTACGTGTTGCTTTTACCTTTGTTATTAGTGCAATATTTAAAATTTAAGGTTTTTACAAGACCGTAACGGATTTTTAACATATTTACAGATTTATATTTATAGGTTAGACTGACCACGGAACACATTTCCTGGAGTCACAGAACCCAAAAACTTACGGCGCCATCTAAAGATGGTGGTAGGAAAATAGAAAAATCAAAACAGGAATTTCTTTCTGAAAAGGTTTGATGTAAAATGTATTGCCTATCTAGAAGCGCAAATTTCCGGAGGAAAGATTCATTAAAGCCTATGATTGGAACGAGGAAAATTGGAAAATGCATTCTGTCAAAATTATAGAGAACGCCATGATGTTTCCGATTGCATTTTTCACCAAAAATCGCTGACCTTGTGCGGGGCGGACAACGGAATGTATTTAATTAAATTTATCGATGAAGGTAAGCACTTGGCACCTATTTATAACGGCCGATATTTCGCAATATTCCAGAAAGCCGAAATATTTATAGAACTTCCGGCTGGTTCATCAACCTTGCGGGTGTCTCGGTTTACTAAAAATCGCTGATTTGGGTTGACAGTGTACCGCATATTTTACGTCTGCATGTTTTATCAACGTAGCTTGCGTTTGGTACTGTTATTAATTTTTTGTTTATTGGAACTTGTGTTGTCTGCAGCATGACGTCGGAGGTTATGGCCAATGGAAAAAATAAATTGGATCCAGGTGAGCACCGTCGCGTCGCCGCCTTTAAATACGGGTTATGTTCGTGTCATGTATAAATGTATCAATAATACGCAGCGTTAACTGATCTCTACACTACGCTGCGCGAAGCCGAAAATATCCCGTCAACAGAAGAGGAGCTCGCCTTCCTCAGCGAACTGCTACAATCCAAAGAGCTTAATGCTTTGGTGAACGTTCACAACAAAATCCTGACCAACGTTGATAGGAAACATTTCTTCCCTATCCCGGTACTCTCTGACGCCATGCAAGTCATGGCTGACGTGCTAGAAGTGCTCATCTCCCGGCCTTACATGAGCGAAGACTGCAAAGAGCTCTTCTCTGTCCTCCAGAGGCCTCACTTGCAGGTTGGTGGTGTGGCATTTTAATCATATTTTCTGACAACTTGTATAACCTAGGTAAAAATAGGTAATTGGGATATATATTCTATATACAAAGTATCGCTGTGACGTCACAACCCTATATGGTAGAGTCAAAGTTTATTGTTTTAATCAAATAACCTATGAAAATGTTATTTTTTTACAAAACCTCTGGATTCCTCCTGCGTCGATTTTTGCTGAGTCGAACTTGCTGTTCCACGCAGGAGGAATGCAGGAGTTTTGTAAAAATTATTATAGTAGCCTGTGGAAGTTTCCTTGAAAAAAAAATGTAAAAAAGCTTTTAACTCTGTATTCATTTATATAGTTTTTTACTCTGTCAGGTAGATTATTTTATGTTATTAACGAGTTTATAACCCATTTCCATTTTCCTGATGTAGGGATTGCTATGTGCCCACGACTCTGTCGCTCAAAAGGACTACTACCCTCATCTGCCGGAGTTGCCGCCGGAGCCTGACGATGACGAGGAAACTATCAAGATAGTCCAATTGGTGAAGAGCAACGAACCGCTGGTGAGTAAAACTTTTGCGCTTGACATCGCACACGGGCGAATTTTTAGCCCGATTGAGCCATTTTCAAAATTGTTAAGAGTCTTTCTTTCTTTTCTGCAAAGTCCGGTACTCAAAGTGCAGAACCGATAGTTGTAAGTATCCACCTTTAACCGTTAGCTTTCATCTTGCTCACATCCCTCTCTTCCTCCTACACTTATCTATGATGGACCCGCACTATCTGACATGAAAATGGACGAAGTCATATTTCCTGTTGAGGTCAATAGCAATCGAGCAGCATTTTGAAGGAAACCCTTTAAAATAAAAAAATCTTTTAAACAATGTGGCTAAACTTTTTTTCGGCTACCGTTATTTTTGAAGCTTTTAAAAAGATTAATAAAAGGTCCGAAAAAAAAAACGAATCTAGTATGCTTGAACCGAGGTGGCTTTTACTTGATGAAAAACCGTTAAACAAAATAAATAACAACTAAAAGTTCAGATTTTCACTAAATTATATATATTCACATGACAATTGTGATATTTACAAACTACCTACTACTATATATATCGAAAAATACCAATAAAATCTTAATGTTGGGAGAATTTAAGTTTAATAATGGAAAGGTATTTAAATCTAATTGATCGTTAAGCAATACATTTGAATGTCTCATTTTTGTGGCTGTATATAAAATATCAAAATTGTCGTCAAATATGTTTTTTCTGTGTTTAAGTGTGTAGCATGATTAGAATCTAGAGTATTGTTTTTAAACACTCTTTTATGTTCGTTAATGCTTTTCTTGAAGGATCTACCTGTTTGTCCAATATAAATTTTAGGACCGCATTTCAACCTGTAGACACCTGATTTTTGAGATTTCGGACACTTCGTTTTGTTGTTTTTTAAAAAATTTCCTATTGTGTTGTTAGTTCTGCAAAAATAAAGCTTCTGAAGACAGTCATAGCTATCGATGAAGGAAGTAATTACTAACTCCACACTATTTAGTGACAAAGATAAGTATCTATTAACAATTATGAATCCACAACAGCCGAAATTACATTCTTTTGATTCGGTTAGTTTTGCAAAATTGCATTAAAAAATTCTTTTGAATTAATCAACAAAATTAAAGATACTTTTTACAACACTTCTGGATTCCTCCTGCGTCGGTTTTTGCTGACTCGAACTTGCTGATGTTTCGCCAAACATCCTGTTGGCTTCTTCAGAGCTCATTTAGCTCCGCCCCCCTCAAACAATATATAAGCAGGTATAGAGTAAAATACGAGTCAGTTTCAGTCACGCTCTGTAGTAGGATGATTGGCGAAACGTCAGCAAGTTGGACTCAGCAAAAACCGTCGCCGAAGGAATCCAGAAGTTTTGTAAAAAGTATTACAGTAGCCTGTGGAAGTTTCTTTAAAAAAAAAAATAAAGATATCAAAATCCTTTCTAACGCAACGCTATTGTCTTTTGATTTGCATAACTTATTTCCACCTATGCATGTGATAGCTTTACTCGGAAACAGGTTAACCCATTGGTGAAACAAGATTTATTAGATTGCTTAATAGTATCTTTAGAACAAAATTATTTTGAATTTAATGGATAGATTTACATCAGATTTACATCTCTAGGGAAGGTTTGATTATGGAAAACCCGGTTTAGTCCTTTGTTAGCCAAGATTTTTATGGATAATTTGGAAAATATCATACAAGAACATCCTTTAAGTAAAACTTTTCTATGGTGGTATAGATACGTGGATAATGTCTTTGCTTGCTTTGTTGGAACGGACAGACAATTGAATTAACTATTATGAAAACGCAAAACAAATTAGATTTTTCCATTTACCATAAACCTTCACACACGGACACAACATACATAACAGCTCAAATCACCCTTATACACACAAAATAGCTGCATTTCACTCTTATACATAGACTTCTTAACACACCACTCTCAACAGAAAATTACAACAAAGAACTTAATATCATTAAACAAATTGCACTGAACAACGGCTACAATCCGTCCATTATCTATAAAATTATAAATAAAAAACAAATCCAGATAACAGTAAACTTTATTTATCCGAAACCTAATATAGAACACAAACAACTTAAAACAATTTACACACATAGGAGAACCCAGTGAAAAAGTTTCAAAACATTTGTCAAAATGTGGTCTAAAAATAGCTTTCAGAACTAACAACACAATAGGAAGATTTTTAAGAAACAATAAAACAAAATGTCCAAAATGTCAAAAATCAGGTGTCTACAGGTTGAAATGCGGATCATGTCTTAAAATTTATATTGGACAAACCGGTAGATCCTTCAAAAAACTTATTAACGAACATAAAAGAGCGTTTTTAAAAACAATACAGCCACAAAACGTAGAAAAATAAATTTATTGGAAGCCATGGAGATTAACAAAATGAGACATTCAAATGTATTGCTTAATTATCAATTAGTTTTAAATAACTCTCCATTATTAAACTTAAATTCTCACAAAAACACTAATGCATTGGCATTTTTCGGTATATATAGCAGCATGTAGTTTGTAAATATTACGTTTGATAAAGACACAGTGTTGTCGAAACAATTGTCATGTGAATATATATAATTTCATGAAAATCTGAACTTTTACTTCTTATTTATTTTATTTGATCTAAATCACCTATGCATTGTTATATTGTTACTATAATAGGGTTATTGTAATACTCTGAAAGTCCTTCACAACGCTTTACAATCCTCAATTTACCTTCAAAATGACGTTTCTTTTGTTTAGTGGTATCAGAAAATACTTAGTTTTCAATTTTCACGTTGAAATATGCTACAGTGCGGCCTCCCTAATCCGACCGTTTGCCCTGCAGGGCGCCACCATTAAAACCGACGAAACCACCGGCAAAATCGTAATCGCCCGCGTGATGCACGGGGGTGCGGCCGACAGGTCGGGTCTCATCCACGTCGGTGACGAAGTGGTTGAGGTCAACAACATCAACGTCGAAGGCAAGACGCCCAATGACGTTTTGCAGATCTTGGTAGGTCACCTCGGGCGCTGACCTTCGTGGAGGCAACGAGTTTTCTTTGCAGCAAAATTCCGAAGGAACCATCACCTTTAAACTAATACCGGCCGAGTGCAAAACAAACGCTAGGGAGAGCAAGGTGAGGGTGAGGGCTCATTTTAACTACATAGCGCTCATGGACCCCTACATACCGTGCAAAGAGGCCGCGTTGGATTTCAAAAAGGGTGACGTGCTGCACATCGTCTGCCAAGACGATCAGTACTGGTGAGTAGGGTTTCCGTGTCTTTGGAGGTCGAAAATTATTTCTTGGAGATGGAAACGCTTCTAATAGCGTTCAAATTGGCAAATGTTATTTATGGGCGTTGGCTTGGTGGCAGTGGTGACGCGTTCTTAAAAAAATCTTGGTATCTATAATTGGGTCATTTAACATTGATAACAAAAGGTAGGATGGCACAGGTTGATCGCGCATGTGATGTTCAGGTGGCAGGCGCGAAAAGAGGGTGACAGACACATGAGGGCGGGTCTGATCCCGAGTAGGGCTCTGCAAGAGAAACGCATAGTGCACGAACGCACTGAGGAAAATAACGAGGAGGCGGACGGTATGACACTTATCTGCTTCAGCACGGTGCATGCGCTCGAACGCTTTTCCTTCTTCTGTTTTTTAATTTCTACTGGTAGTTTTCGTTTTCTCACTTTCACCGTTAAGCGCTAACCTGTGTGTAAAAAAACGCTTTCCCGTACCGTTTGCTGCGTCACGTCAACTAACCATCCCCATTGTTCTCTGGCCTGCGTAGGGCTGTGCTCTGTTTCAGTTTTGCCTGACGATGGCTTGACATGCAGCCCGAAATCTCCCCGCTGTTTGTCGATCGCTGCAGATAAATATAAAACTAAAACGATTATCTATGATACAGCGGAAAATGACGATTTCGATCGCGAGACGATTGCCACCTACGAGGAGGTAGCGAAACTATACCCCAGGCCGGGCGTGTACAGGCCTATAGTGCTGATCGGGCCCCCGGGGGTCGGCCGCAACGAGCTGAAACGTCGGCTGATCGATACCGATCCCGAGAAGTACAGGACGCCTACGCCCTGTAAGTGATTTCCCTCACTCACGTCATAGGACACTAAACTGACCAACTAAACAATAAAAAAAATATATAGAAATCTCGATTATGTAGTAAATAAGTCTATTTTCTTCCGCGAAGATTTTTTTTATGAATATTTGAAATGTAATACTTAGATTATTAATTAAAAGTTCCCAGTAAACGTTATCAATCTGATAAAGAGTGATTTACTGGCAAGTGACATCTAAGTTATTTTCTCCTCAGTTGCTAAATTCCTAATGTAATTGTGTATATATACTGTATACTGTAACATTTTAAAAAACCATTGTTTATGTACTTTCCTCACGAAATAATGCTTACAGAAAAAAAAAGATCTAACCACGAATTTTACGAAATTTCAAACCAAGAAATATTTCCGAAGGTAGCAGTGATGTGACGTTAGAACGCAATGGTTTTTATATTGTCTTCAATGAGGCGCCGGCAGAAAAATAATTCAGGCAAGCTACTAATTTTAAGAATAGATTTTTTTTAAACTTACCGTGTCTCTTTAAAGTAATCGACTTTGAAAAAAATGGCACCTTTATTGTACCAACTAATTAACTATTTTTCTTTTTACATGAAGAAATACGTGTAAGTGCTAAGACTGTAAACAGACATCAAGTGACAGGGTGTAATTCACTGAATAATATAAGCAATGTCAAAGAAAGCAGAAAAAAAGTTTTTGCTAAAAAGATATCTCTTAGAAATATTGATTGTTAACCAGTATTTCAGATAAAATACTTAGATTTTCAATTAGATTTATTGTTGCTTTTCTATATTGCATGTTTTTTTTTTAATTTTTGTTATTTTGACCCCAGGGAGTAAACCTTATCGACAGGACTAATTTACTGGCAAGTGACGTCCAGCCGGTCACAAATGGGTTACTTTCTTTCACTTTTAACGCTCATTGTTTGTTTACTTTGCTCACGCTTGCACAAAAACGATCCAAAATTGTATTCCTGAAGATTTCTAATCAGAAAACCGCTTTGTTATATTTTTTAAGGCCACAGTCTGACGTCACGTTTAATTTTTTTTTTATTATTGAGGCCAGAAAAATAATTCCAGCAAACTCCTATGTTTGAAATTGAAGAAAAAGCTTTCAAACTTCAAAGCGTTTTTTTTTTTAATTAAATTTTGTCTCCTGAACATGTTTGACATATTTTACACATCAAACCCGTATTAATTTTGCACTTAGAATCGCTTGCTTAAATATTTGCGCGTCATTTATAAAACACGCTGTATACTCGATCTCATCGTAATTAGTTAGACTGGGTTTTGACAGTGCGGAATTTGTCACATGATAGTATGAGCAACATTGTTAAATAATAATAAAAATAAGAATGAGAAGAAGAAATTGTTTATTGCCCATAAGATACAAGCTTTTACCTCAACACATCGCTAGACTCTATTGAGTACAGGACGCTTTAGTTGAATAGCATATTAAATTTAAATTTGAATTGGGGATAAACAAGAAAATAAGACATCATAATAACATTTGTGAAAGAATTCATAATACTTAGTTAAGCTTGAGTTGCGTAACTCGTCTGCTACCTTAAGTGTTATTTATTTAATAAATAACCTAGACAAAGTAAAATTTATAATCCTATGCTACAAAAATAAACTGACCAGAAAGAGGGAAGAGGACCCAAAAAAAAAAATTGATTGCATTAATTGAAGTTGCTTTTAGCCATAGCTTTAAACTTAGTCAATATTCCACTAACCAATTCTATAATTTATAGCCGAATCCTTTAAATGTTATAATATTTTTCATTTCAGCAGGAATTATGTTTTATATTTTGTGGTTGTTGAATAATGAGGTTTTCCGCATATGAATCATAGTTACTTAATGGTATCATATCTGAGGGATACGATCGGTTAAGTTCAAATATAACTTTGAGGACTCTTTTCTGAGTAACCTCTAATGGTTTTAGATTACTTTTATAAGTACCGCCCCAGCCGTATAGTTAAACGTTCAACCTATACCTCTTCTAAGTTTTATTTTGCGGCAAGAAATAGTTTTAATGTTAATTATTGTTAATTGAAAAGGTTACCTTAGTGATATATATTCTTTAAAATTTCTCTAAGCTATAGGACATGTTTGGCAAATTTAAAGCTTATGTTAATTTAGTCCCACTTCTGAATCTTACCAAAAGCACTATATAATGTCAGCGAGTTACGCTATAGAGATAGCTTTTATCAATGCCTTGCTTGTTCTCAGTCACCAGTAGGCCCATGAAACCGGGCGAGGTGAATGGCAAGGAGTACTACTTCGTGGCGAGGGAGCAAATGGAGGAGGACATCGAGCGGGGCAAGTTTATCGAGTTCGGCGAGTACAAGGGCAACCTATACGGCACGTCTTCGGACAGCGTAAAGGCGATCGTGAATTCGGGTCACGTGTGCATCCTAAACCCCCACTACCAGGCGCTGAAGATGCTGCGCACCGCGCAACTTAAGCCCTACATCGTCTACATCAAACCTCCTAGGCTCGAGATCCTCAAGGAGACGCGCATGGCGAACCACGCAAGGTCCACCTTCGACGCCAACAATTCCAGGGGATTCACGGTGAGGAGGGAATCTTAGCGCGTCGGTAAGGCGAATTTCGACGTTTCGTTGCAGGAGGACGAGTTCAAGGACATGCTGAGGTCCGCCGAGCGCATCGAGTTTCTCTACGATCACTTCTTCGACGAGACCATCGTTAACGACGACCTCATGGTCGCGTTCGGCAAGTTGCTGGGCGCCGTGAACCGGGCGGAGACCGAACCCCTGTGGGTGCCCGCGTCCTGGGTTCAGTAAGCGCAGGCGCGGGAGAAAGAAAACCCTTTCTCTTCGCTAGAGTTTATAAAGACCAATTTTTTTTTAGTAGGCGCCGAGTACTTGTAAATAAACCGAGCAGTGTCGTGGCGAAATAAAAATAACGCCCTGTATATGTTTTTCGAATTACGCCGTTTTTGAAAAAAAAAGAAAGAAATGGAAACGAGCGGGTTGAGAGGGCGGTCATCGAATTTTTTTTTATGCCTTATTGCCTTTCCCGTAGCGCTATAAATTGCAGATCTACGCCACTGCATCAGCAAACGTGGCGTGTACCTTCAGTAGAATTCGACGCGCAGTGTCCGCGAAAAAATATTAATTTTGTTTCGGCTCTTATTTTGCTGCTGTGTGTGTGTTTTTTTTTTTAATTATGCATGGAATCGAAAATATCGTCGGGGTTTGAGAAGCAGAAAACCTTCAAAATTAATTTCAACATAAATTGACGTGTTTTGTGAAAATGATAAAAATTTAGTTATCAGATCGCTCACTTTTTTCAAGGACATAGAGATTTTCATTTTTCTTTGTATATTTTTGACGTCATAAAATGTAATCCAGTTGCCGCTGACAACCTAATTTGGAGCCATATTTACACCTAGAACAGGTTTTAACCTAATCGAATGACCGATTGCCAGCGTTGCAGGTCTATCTGGGTGAACCATTGGGATTTCGGAAGAGGTATCCAGGCCGATAATATTCCCCTAAAAAATGGGATTTATCTAAAATTAAAAAAAATCCGCCGAGACTTTAGGAGCTTCATCTCGTGTGAATGTCAAAAATCCAACACGAAGTTTCGTATTTTTTTAATCATAATCAACTTTAATTTGTCCCTAGAATGCGCTTAATTTTTGTCGAAGTCAAAAGGCAAATAGGAAGTTTCGTATTCTTCAAACTTTAATTTTCGTGATGGATGCTTGTAATATTGGCGCCCTTATTACCTTTGTAATGACGTATTTGATTTTGATGGTGAATCCCAGAATATTATCTTTTACCGGGTTTTCGAGATCCCAATGGTTCGAACGTCACTGCACTATAGTTTTGGTGGGCGCCGCAAGTTTTCTGCTACTCATCAAAGAGGTTTTAATGTCTTCAAAAAATATCTGGATTTCCATGTTGTATGTAAAACTAAGCTAACGATAAAGAAGGAAGAAAGTTGCATGTTATATTAGCATAACGCTGTCGGGTTCAAGTGGGCGGGGTCCGAACGCCCTACCGTTGTCGAACTGTGACGTAGCATGAATCTGGTTCTCCAAAATGAATCCTTCGGCCCATGAAAGTCTTGGGTCCCGATAGCTGTCCCTTTTAGGACGACGCACGATCGTATAAATCTGTGTCCGCATTTGCTACCCTAGACGTTGAAGTTACCGACTTCGAACACTGCCATTTGATTATTAATAACTCATCGATTTCATCCCTCTTCCTTTTTCGCGTTGTGTTTTTCGTTCCCTTTAACTCGCCTGTCTTTTCGTCCCATCGAATTGTTACTTGTTAATGTTATTTGTCGTAGATTTAATTCGTAGATTTATAAACGGTCCCAATAAAGATATTTCGTAACTAGCTTCGCAGTTTATTTTTTCTCAAGCTTCGGGACTTCGTCGATGTCGTACCAGGTCAAAGTGCGGAATTCTCCCTTTAGTGTGAACACGTTTCTATATCGAATAGGTAGCGAAGTTCTCATTGAATAAGCGGGTAGTAATGAACGAGGAATTAACAAAACTAGAGGACATTAATGTATACTTAGTCCACAAACAACATTTTTATAGAGGTGTCAACAAATTTGAATTGAATGGTTCAATGTCGTTCAGAGGTCAAACTAGGGGTGCGACTTTGAATTTGACCGTGGATTATAAGTAGAGATGTGATTAGATAAAGTCTAGCACCAAAATCAAGCAAAAATCGTATTAAATCTTGGCAAAAGAGAACAAATCAACGCTAAACCTTGAGTTTGACCTTGTTTCATATGTCAAGGTTGCTGAAGTTTATAAGTTAAGTACAAGTGACGATAAACACTATGAAGAACAAAGTAACGAAACTAAGGGTTACACTATTATTGTGACCTCGAAGGGTCATGTTATGTGTGTTAAGTTCTACAAGATTTTTTTTAAAGCACGGTTTTTCAGAGCCGAACACAGTAAGGGTTCATTACAAGGTGACTTGAATATTTATTGCGGCTTGTAAGGTTGTCGAAATATGGTAGAATATCTTCGGCCTTTTAAATTGGTTTGGAATATGACCCTCGGTCGGTTATCAAGGGCATCGAATTTTCCCAAGACAATCCGTCGATCATTCGAAACGATCTCCTACAATTCGGGTGTCTTTCACGACCCGCTGCTGCGGTCTCGGGTTTCCCGGCTGCCTGATATCTCGACTTTCCCGGATATCAATTTGCGATGAAATTTCCCCTTCTATGGCCTCTGCCGAAGTTGAGATCCGCATACGCGGAAGGTTCGGTTTTCAATTAGAGAAAACACTGGGCTATCGATTTTCCTCGAAATATGCCCGTGTTTGTGGCACTATTCGCTCGATCAAGCAATTTTCAATTAAATAGGTACTGCGAAATGGTTAAAACCTTTTAACTGCCGCTCGAAATTTAGTTGACCCACATAATCTGGCAAAGTTGCCATTTTCTTTGCTCAGATAAGTGTTAAGCCATTCTTCTCAGCCCATGTCTAGGTGTCGCTACTATTTGTGACAGTTTAGCCTCATACTTCGCAGACGATGTCTAGGTAGAAGATGCTTGTGGAAATACTTGTTTTTGATCCTCTCCTTTCTGTCTACGTGATAGTTTTATGCGACTGTTGGTTACATTCAATTTTAACGTACAAGAAGCAAAAGGAATGACGCGCCAAGACTTGACCCAGGTTTTTATTAAATACCTCGGTACTAGTTTTAGCCTTAGTTGTCTAGACATGTTTCTCTGCCGATGTCTAGCTGATGCTTAAGGAAGGGTTTTTGTTCGTTAAAACGTTGATCACTTTTTTAAACTTTTTTTTGATGAAATATGTGTCTACCTCTCTTTCTGCTTCAATTTTTTTGGCTACGTTTCGTAGCTTTTGTTGTACTCCTTAATACTTTTACTTCGCTTTTGGAAACTTCTAAGTCTAAGTAAAATTAAAAATGATTTACCTGTTCCAATTTCCTTGTCGATATTTTTACTGAAACTTTGATAATCCTGTGTCGCATAATTTGATCCCGTTTTGATTAGAGGTAATTATATCGCGGAAGTCCTTAAGGGAAACGAAGTTTTAACAAGCTCGCAATTACCACACGTGTAAGCGTGTGGTGGTTTCCAAAAAAAAAAAGCGTTACATCATAGCTGCAAACGGCGCAGATCTCATTAGAGTTTGATTGGTGTGTCAACCACGTGTGTGTCAAACTTTTTGCCGGATTGTTGTTGCGGTCCAAAACACCGACGTCGTTTAAATTTTACAGGTTTCGGCCGCTTAAAACGTATTTATAATCGTAGTGAATTATTTATCAAGGAAGCAGGGCAGAAGCAGTTTCGATCGGCTAAGTCTGCGATGACGTCACGTGACAGTAAATGAATTGCTCGGGGATTCCTTGCAGTGATTTATAAAAAAACCTTAAGCACATAACACTTAGCTAACAAACAAGCAAGTGGAAACTATTTACGTTTACTGTTATTAAATATAAAAAAACGAGGTCCATATATAGAAAAATAAATCGATGGCGGTAGAGGGGAGAATATGAAACTAGTTTTGAGAAATCTCACCAAATGGTACGAGGACATCTCAAAGAAATCCATAAGATGGATAGACGTATATTATGGGTCATACGGTACAAAGCGGTCTATATAAAATATAACCTTTCAGATGAAATTTGAAACAATCAAAGTTATATATTGCTTTGTCGACCAAAAAAGTGAGACGTCTGGGTTGAAAATAAAATTGCTTTGTCTCTGAGAACTAGATTTAATAGAACTAACGTCGAAGCTTTTTTTCACTATTAGAGTACGTATTAGACCGTTACAAGTTTGAATCTCAAGACATCTACAATGTTGATGAAATGGGAATCACCACCGTTCAAAAGCCCGATCGGATAGTTGCTAGGAAGGGGGTTAAGCAAGTGGGATATGTCCTTTCTGTGGAGAGGGGTACATTAGTTATATCTTGTTTTGCGGTCAGTGCTAGCGGTAATGCAATACCCCCTATGTTCCTATTCCCCGTCAAGAACTACAGAGGCCAAAGGCTTTATCAGTTGCCGCCACACCAAATAATATTCACAAATAAAATTAGAACAAAAAATGTTCAGATTTTCAGTTTTTAATACTTTATGACAGCTATTTCGCTAACACCGTGCCTTTATCAAATACAAAATATGACTTCCGACACTTATATATATAGTAATAGATTTTTAATTACAGGTATAGGGTTATAAATTTAAATTTAACAACGGGGACGAGACAATTGATTAATAGGTAATAAATTGAAATATCCGATCCAATTTTCGAGAAATAGTAACTTTTTGATTTTCAAAAAAAATGGTTTTGGAATTTTAAAAAATACTTTCCACTAATCGATCCCTCTTAATTTTAGTAGGTTCCGTCATGGGCCTAAGCTCTATACTGTTGCAAAATTTCAAATCGATAGATTCAAATTTCGGACACTTATCGTGTTTCATAGCGATGTCCAAAAAACAGCTGAAAATCGAAGAAAAAAGCTATATGTTGGGTCGTGGACGGTAAAGAAGGAACCAAATTTCAACGCCCTACCTTAATCTGTTCGAAAGTTATGGCCATAAATGTATTCGGTCTGCAGAGAACGGAAAACAGACAGACAAGTAAAAAATTTTTTTTAGACCCCGATTCGTTCTGTTACCAATGGCGGTCGCCTAGGACCAACCGTTACCGAGATCTGGATTTTAGTGAGGAGCGCGAAAATAATCGATTTTAATCGATTGTTCGAAAATAACAAGAAAAGAATTAAGCTATTATCTTCATTCGGGTTTAAAGGCCGTCGTCGATTGGAATTACTTCCTAACGTTTCGCTAGCACGAGTGGCGAGCTTCTTCAGAGGTCCATCCATCTCCGATGTTGGACGTAGACTGACGATTTCTCCTGCGCAGGTTGTATTTATGCCGATTGGTGGAGGGCGGGGCTTGTTCCGCTTCGGTTGGTCTCGGGATATCGATCGGTACTGCTCGGGCGTTCCTAAGGATCGGGTTCCAGATTTGGTTGAGTCTAAGGGTCTCCTCCTTTCGGTTGAAATTGTGTGGGTGTTTTTGAATCTCAATGGCTTCCCTGACTAGTCTGTTGTGATAGCCGTTGACCGATGCTAGTAACTTACTGCTCTCAAAGTGTATCCTGTGTTCCCCGCTGCCCAGTGCGTGTTCAGCCACTGCAGACTTCTCTGTATGTCCTAGCCTGCAGCTTGCTTTATGCTCCTTAAGTCTCGTTCCCATTGATCTCTTGGTAGTTCCGATGTAGACCTTTCCGCATGAACACGGAATGCGGTAGACTCCCGCAGCTGAAAGTGAGCCCCTCTTGTCCTTCGCTGACCTGATGGTCTGCTGGATCTTCTTTGTAGGCTTAAAGATTGTTTTGATGTCGTGTCTTTTCAATACTCTGCCAATCCTGTCGGTGACACTCGGAATATACGGCAGATATTCGTGGGAGGTGGAGGGTCGTTGTTCAGTATCCCGTGATCTTGATGATCTTGAGTTCATTGATCTCTCGATCTCCCTCTTACTGTAGCCATTTGCCTCGAACGCAGTTTTTAGGTGTTCAAGTTCCATCTGGAGGTTCTCCGGTTCGCAAATCCTTCGGGCTCGTTCTGTCAGGGTTCTGATAACCCCATACTTTTGACTTGGGTGATGGTGGGATAGAGCATGCAGGTATCTGTCCGTATGGGTTGGTTTTCTGTAAACTGTGTGGCCCAGCTTGTTATCTCGCTTCCTCACTAGTACGTCCAAGAATGCAAGTTGTTGGTCATTTTCAGTCTCCATAGTAAACTGGATGCTGGGATGCTGACTGTTGAGATGCTGCAGCTGCTGCAATTGAGGCTGAACACGCACTGGGCAGCGGGGAACACAGGATACACTTTGAGAGCAGTAAGTTACTAGCATCGGTCAACGGCTATCACAACAGACTAGTCAGGGAAGCCATTGAGATTCAAAAACACCCACACAATTTCAACCGAAAGGAGGAGACCCTTAGACTCAACCAAATCTGGAACCCGATCCTTAGGAACGCCCGAGCAGTACCGATCGATATCCTGAGATCAACCGAAGCGGAACAAGCCCCGCCCTCCACCAATCGGCATAAATACAACCTGCGCAGGAGAAATCGTCAGTCTACGTCCAACATCGGAGATGGAAGGACCTCTGAAGAAGCTCGCCACTCGTGCTAGCGAAACGTTAGGAAGTAATTCCAATCGACGACGGCCTTTAAACCCGAATGAAGATAATAGCTTATCAACGGGCCGCGAAAGCCTTAACCAATTTATCAGACGCCTCTACGGGGAGGAAACATGTAAGCAGTATCAACGACTGGACAAAATAAGGAAGCAAAAAGCGCACTTACTCGCCACTTTAGCGTTTCTGTGCCGCTTCCGGGACACCAACATCATACCAGCATTCCTTAGACAAAAACGAATTCTCCAATCAGTGAAGGCAAACAGGATCTACGTCAGGACTGAGAAAGCTTTTCTCCGGGAAAGAATTCACCACACTCGTCATAGCCTTGCGAAGACGGACGAGAAACTTCTTGGCCTGCACTTGACACTGGGCAACAAGATCGAACAACAGAATTGGGACAGAATGACATGAGGAACGAACTGGACCGCACAAAGGAGCAACAGATAAGGAAGTACGAGAAGTTTGCGAAAAAACAAGCGCCCAAAACAGCAAGCCTAGACAGTGAGCGACTCGTGGTCAATATGACGGACAGAGTACTCACGGAGGTCGAGAGAGCAGTGCTAACCAAAGGAGGGAACTTCGCAATCACTCCCCGTCACATTCCGATAGAAGAGATCATCTCCAGCACGGAAGCAGCCATCAAGAACCTACCGGACCAAGATGCCGAAGAAATACGAATCGAGACAGCCAACATCCTCAGGAAGGCAAAACCACCCAAGACTAACCGACGAGAAGTGAAGGACTGGCACTGCGTAGCCTGTAAACTGTGTGGCCCAGCTTGTTATCTCGCTTCCTCACTAGTACGTCCAAGAATGCAAGTTGTTGGTCATTTTCAGTCTCCATAGTAAACTGGATGCTGGGATGCTGACTGTTGAGATGCTGCAGAAAGTTGTTGAGCTTGTCCATACCATGTTTCCAAATCACGAAGGTGTCATCTACGTACCGGAACCACGTTGTTGGCTTGTACTCTGAGGTCTCGATCACTTTTTCCTCAAAGTGTTCCATAAATAAGTTGGCTATAACCGGGCTTAGTGGGCTTCCCATTGCCACTCCGTCCACCTGTTCGTAGAAGTTTCCCTTCCACACGAAATAGCTACCGCTCAGACAGACTTCAAAAAGTTTGCAAATATCGACAGGAAATATCCTGTTCACCAGGTCCAAGCAACTCTTCAGAGGTACTTTGGTAAACAGTGAGACAACGTCGAAGCTCACAAGGATGTCGTTTTGTTCAATATTGATATCTTGAATCTTGCGCACGAAGTCGGTGGAGTCCTTGATGTACCTGGTGCCGTGTCCTACGTGTGGTTGAAACAGCGATGCCAAGTGTTTAGCCAAGTAATACGTTGATGATCCGGGTGCGCTAACTATTGGTCTTAACGGGACATCTACTTTGTGTATCTTAGGTAGTCCATAGAGCCTTGGTGGAACAGTCTCCGTCTTCACAATGCGCTTCTTGATTTCTTCTGACAGTGATGATGACTTGATGAGCCGGTTGGTAAGACGTAGTCTAACTTGCGTCGGATCCTTTTTCAGGGGTTTGTAGCTTCCCGGGTCCAAGAGTTCCTCAATCTTCCTTTCGTACTCCTCGGTCTTCAGAAGAACGGTTGCGTTTCCTTTGTCCGCTGGGAGTATGATGATACCCTCATCCGTGTTCAGGCTACGCAGTGCCAGTCCTTCACTTCTCGTCGGTTAGTCTTGGGTGGTTTTGCCTTCCTGAGGATTTTGGCTGTCTCGATTCGTATTTCTTCGGCATCTTGGTCCGGTAGGTTCTTGATGGCTGCTTCCGTGCTGGAGATGATCTCTTCTATCGGAATGTGACGGGGAGTGATTGCGAAGTTCCCTCCTTTGGTTAGCACTGCTCTCTCGACCTCCGTGAGTACTCTGTCCGTCATATTGACCACGAGTCGCTCACTGTCTAGGCTTGCTGTTTTGGGCGCTTGTTTTTTCGCAAACTTCTCGTACTTCCTTATCTGTTGCTCCTTTGTGCGGTCCAGTTCGTTCCTCATGTCATTCTGTCCCAATTCTGTTGTTCGATCTTGTTGCCCAGTGTCAAGTGCAGGCCAAGAAGTTTCTCGTCCGTCTTCGCAAGGCTATGACGAGTGTGGTGAATTCTTTCCCGGAGAAAAGCTTTCTCAGTCCTGACGTAGATCCTGTTTGCCTTCACTGATTGGAGAATTCGTTTTTGTCTAAGGAATGCTGGTATGATGTTGGTGTCCCGGAAGCGGCACAGAAACGCTAAAGTGGCGAGTAAGTGCGCTTTTTGCTTCCTTATTTTGTCCAGTCGTTGATACTGCTTACATGTTTCCTCCCCGTAGAGGCGTCTGATAAATTGGTTAAGGCTTTCGCGGCCCGTTGATAAGCTATTATCTTCATTCGGGTTTAAAGGCCGTCGTCGATTGGAATTACTTCCTAACGTTTCGCTAGCACAACCTGCGTAGAAGGGGATTTTTGTGACATAACTACTAGCTTTTGTTTTTTTGTAGAATATCTGTTAACTTTTATTTGTATTCACAAATATTTGTACTTTTATATAGAACAAATTAAAAAATAATAAAATTACTTTTTTAAAAAACGGCACAACCTACCCCGGTGTCCCCTACAAAAAAAATCGTATTAAAAGTTATCGAAATGTCCATTTGGGTAATACTACCAATCCTATCTATATGGACTACTCAAAATTATTTGTTTCCTAAAATCATCAGATTTATAGATATTTAGCGGAAAACATTTCTACGATCGTAATTTTAATCAGCTCTGCTTTGGGATCATTTTCCGCGAGAATAACGGAATCGTTCGAAATTGTTTTGCTATGTAAATCCGACCACATACGTTTTCTACGTTAATTAGCTGTATAAATCCAATACGTAAACAAGTGATTCCCCGCAGTCAGTCACCGTGTGAATTATTAAAACCAACAAGGTCGTCCAGGCACACAGCGGATCTCCTGCGCATCGAATTAAAAGCAAACATTGGTTTAAGTCGCGAGTCTACCGATAAACAACATTTTTTGCGACTCTATCGATAATAACAAAATATCGTTGTTTCGTCCGCGGGAAGACATTGTTTTTGTTAGACGCGGTGCAATTGCTCCTACTATACGTATTAGTACCTATACGAGTATTTATTTTAAAAACAAGAATTTAATTTCAGAGTAATATTTGCTTACTTGCGGCGCAACGTGCATCACCACAAAATAAATACACCATATAAAGTATCTATTCTAATAAGTGATGGTACGTTTTCTAATGAGGAGTAATTTGATGTAAATTAGCAATGGGATCATTAAACAGGGTCGACAACTGAAAAGGTCTAATCGTATAAAGTTCAGATAAATTGCAATAAAAGTTTTTTTTAATTCGACATGTCAGTTTTTCAGACAGGTAGTTTATTAGAATAATAAATATAATACATGATTATAATTATAAAGATCTTCAGTTAATTTAGATATCAATTATTCTATGATTAAGTAAAGAAAAACTTGTATAGAAGTAAATTTTAGTCATCATGTTCCGAGTAGTCAGATGAACTAGTCTTGAACTTAAAATGAGTGTATTATTCTTCTGATGGCACTTTTTTCGGTTATTTTCTTCCTGAACTTCTCTTTGACGATCTGATTGGGGTTACGTTTATTCTAGAGCACAAATCACCATATGTCCAACTCCAGTCGTATTCGAATACATTTCAATTATATTTGCGGCTCCGAATGTTGGGTAATATTTTTTTTATTTTTAGGAAACGTAGTTTTGCTAAAGCCTTTCTTAGCAATCAATTGAGTAACACTAGCTATATTTAAGAACTAACTTTGCCAACAACTGTCGGAATGTAGCAATTTTAACACTAGGTCCACTACTATCTCTATCATCTCTATCTACCTGGCTTTTGCCAAATGCTAGAAAATAAGGGTCCCAAACAACAGTTGGGATCCCTTGTCCTTTGATGCACAATATGTTTTTGCGTAACAAAAATTCTAGTGTGTACTCTTTAGTAACTAATTAATATAATTTAATATTTCTTTTAGAGCTTGTTAAACTTACCATTAAATGTTTATCCATAGTTACCTAAAGGTATTTTAACCATTTTCCATAGTAGAAAATTGCTGTTCAAATCAACGTATCGGCTAATATGCAGATACTTCAAGTTGTAGTACATGCGACTATACTTTTTAGGAGAATGCTATTCGTTTTGGCGTTCTCGGAAAAAATAGATAGAAGATACTAATACTTGTAGTACTAGCAAATATGATCTGTTCATAGATATAAGAAAGTGACCAATTGCGTTTGAATGGGATTAGCCAAGGGTGGTCATTAACATACAATGCAACAAGATTATTACCTAAAGTTTCGGAATTTAAATTCAGGTTATATTGCTGTCCGTAATAGAAAATAATTTTATACCTACCTGTGTTTAATATTCTTTGGTTAGTTTAAGTTTATTAGTAATCATTCTTATTTCGTGTGTAACACAGCGTGTGTTGAATCGTGTGCGAATTATGCAAAATATGTGCGAGTCTAGTGTATCTCAGGAGATGCTCCCGCCCAAATGTAGAAGACACTATTCTATTGAGACTAAGGAAGTTATAAACAATGTTTATTTGCCTCTCATTGAACGGGGTGCCAGCAAGCAAGCATCTTTAGAAGAAACGGCCACATTGACGAAAATTCCAACATCAACTGTATGGAAAATTGTGAATAATCCCATTTCAGCGAGGAAAAAAGAAGCGATGCTGACATTTTGTCGAATGTAGATGAAAGTGCTCAAGATATAATACGGCGTAAAATTTACCAGTTATACGAGGAACAAAGCGTGCCTACATTAGATATCTTAATTAGGAGGCTTGAAAAAGATGAAACCGGTGTTAAATGTGGCAGAACTACCTTATGGAGGTGAATTCAACACATGTGTTTTAGATTTAAAAAAATTGACAAAAGGTAAGTTTTAATGGAATCTTTTAGAATTCGGAAATGGTGACTGTTATATCTATAAAAAATTAGGATTTACAGAGAACAACAAATGCGAATTATTTACTTAGATTAAACCTGGTTCGACACTTATGATACAATGAAAAAGGGTTGGGTTGACTCAACTGATAAGTGTAAAACAAACGCGCCATCAAAAATAGGTAAAGAATAACTATTTTGCATGCTGGCTCTAAAGATGGTTGGATACCAAATGGACTTTCTCTGTCTGCGAAAAATATTAAAGATTCTTCTCTGAATTACCATGAAGACGCCACCGCTGATTTATTTGAAAGTTGGTTTAAAAACAAACTAGTTCCAAACATTCCTCCTAATAGCGTAATTGTAACGGACAATGCAAGTTATCACAGTAGACAGTTGACTAAAACCCCTTCCTCATGTGACACAAAAGCAACAATCCAAAACTTCATGTATAATAACGACATTTATTTTCACGAAGATTACACCAAAGAGCAATTAATTGAGGTTCTACAAAGCTTCAACCTACAAAAGGAATACGTCTGTGATAATTATGCAAAAAATCTAGGGCATACAGTTTTAAGGCTTCCACCTTACCACTGTATATTTAATCCCATTGAACATGTTTGGCACCAACTGAAATCTGCCATTCGTCGTAACAATGTTTTTCCCCGTGTTAACTCCAATGTCCTCAAACTTATAGAAACCGAAGTTTTTAACATCCCTCCACAAAGTTGGGCAAATTCTGTTAAACATAGAGAAAAAACATAACAATCGTATATCCATATTGCAAATAACAATTAGAACAGGCGATGATAGCGATAGTGATACTGATATATTATGTGAATAATTTTAAGTAATTTAAGTAGTTAACAAAAATAATTTGTAATTTTATTTTAGATTTAAACATAAATACATACATAAATAAATAAATATTGTTTAGTATCTTTCCTAACAAAACCCCAAATAATTAAATTCTAAGCAAAGTACGGACCTGTTCGGTCATATTTCATTCTTACAGCTTGCCCGGGTCTTTCCTTAATTCGTATCAGTTAGTCACTTTCTTATATCTTTCTATCTACTTTACTTGATTTTTATTCATACCACACAATTTTTCTTTAAATAAAAATGATTTATAATAATAATAATAATAATAAATTGCCTTTATTGTTGTATATTGTTATATACAAATATATAGTAAAGAAGAGGTGAAGTCTAGTAAAAGCTACTCCACTTAACCTCTTAAATGTTTAAATTGAAAACCAAATGGGAAGTTATAATTACATTAATAAATTAAATATAGTAGAATAGGTAAATGTAACATTATTATGGAACAACAGAAAGTTATTAAAAGTAAAAATAACACGAATAACATTGAAAATCAAATTATTTGAGAAGTTAGCAGTTCCAACCCGAAATATTATTTAAGGAATTTAATTGAATGTGATTTTACTGAATCCGGGCATACTATTAAAAATTATGGAGAGCGTTATAAGCAAATGATCTGCGGAACAAATATAAACAATATCGTGGCAGTGAGAGTCTGTAGGAGTGCCTTACAGCCATTGATTGAACATTACGAAACTGTACATTGTGGTACACCTGATGAAACTGGGAGAAATTCAGAACTTACATTGTCAAGGGTAACTCTCTGATATCTGTTAGCTAAGTAGTTTTCAAGAAATCGAGTCGAAGCATCATCAATGCCGTAGTAATTTGACGCACATACGTTTATGGTCAAGCCGATCAATCTCTCGATGAAAAAAAAAGTGTATAATTCTTCATCTAATAAAGGACTTAACGCAAGTCCTGTTATATATGTTAATTGTAGACCTTTTGCAGCATGTTTATTGTCAAGCCCTTCTGTATACAGTTTGACTGGTACGGGTAATTTTATTGCATCCAATATTAATTACTGTTCGGGACACTTCGTACTCCGGGTTACTCCGGACAAGGACCTCTCGGTGGACAGTCCTTTACGGGAATGCAAGTGCCGAGGTCGTCGCGGGCAAAGCCATTTCTGCAGTAGCAGAGATCGTTGCACCGGATGTTGATGATGTTGCAGGGACATCCCAAAGTCGCGCAGGTAGTTTGACAGGCGATGCCGCAGCTATAGCATTCGTTCGGCCCGGCGGTGCAGTTCAGACAGTCCAGACCTGCGAAGCAGAGGCTTGTTGTTTGTGGTTCGTAGTTAACTGTTAATTTCAACCGCAGAAGTGGTAAAAAAAATTAAATCTGCGTGTGCAGGACTTGGCGGTTAACATCTAGGATCGAGACTCACCTCCTGGAGGATAAGTTCCTTCGCAATACGCATCGCTTGGTAGGTCGCAGTCTGTGAGGTATACAGCACCGGGGAGACCGAGTGCAACTAGAGAAAACAAAACGTACCACTTCATATTGCAGGCTGATGTATGTGTGACGGGTTAGTAGTATTTATATAAAAAAAATCACACGAATCGGGGGGATTAAAAATACGATATCGTCGAAAAAATATTTGTTCTGTCGTTGTTTACTTAATTTTACTGCAGCGATGGTGTTTTTCATTAAATTTGTGTTTGAACTTTACGATACTTGAGATTAGGCACAAGGTACATCTGACGGTCGTCTCGAACGTTGCGAATGGTGCTGCCACATAAAGAGTCAATCTATAGGGTCAACATTAATAAGGATATTGGAAAAATGGCGACATTTTTTTCCAATAAAAATCAGCTGTAATAAACTGAATGAAGTAAATATTGTTTTAAATGTATATGGTTGCCTTGGATATGGTAATCCTAGTTTTACGATACCAGAAGATGCGTGTTTTTCCAAAATTATATAGAGTACCTAGAGAAGTTCCCAACTACCTTATTTTTAAAACAGACTATTAGTAGCGTTCTTAATGATGATATTTCGCAGAAAATACGACAAAAATCTACTTTTTATCGACAGTAATACTAAAATACCATTAGCCCATACGGATAAATAATTAATAAGTAAGATGTCCGATTTAGGAAAAAATGGTCTGCAAAGAAATATTTTAAACATAAAAGTGTCATTAGACCATCATTTTAATCATCTTAGATTGTTTGTTGTTGAACAAGATGTTAATATCGATGAGGTACCTTTTGAATTCTTTTGAAATTCCAGCAAGGGTTTTGCAGGACGCAAACCCAAACGATTAAACATTCTGCTGTTGTAGCAGGGTGCTGTATAAACTATTATAATAATTAAAGAATATTTTTAGTACTTAAGTGATGCTTGTCCATGACTTTTTGCAGGTAAACAATCATCCTAGTTCCACTAAGACCATAGTTGCGCGTGGGTGGGCTCTAAACTAAAATAAATATCAATAAACAGAAAATAATCATCAATATTAGTGAATAGTATTCACTCCCAGTAATCGAATTATTATTTTGTACCCTGCTAATAATGGTGCAATGTTAATAGAAACCCTCTCCTCTATTCCTGCAATATGCAACACATCAAAGTCTTAAATAAAAAAAAAAATGCATTAGAAAAATAAAGTTTTTTCCGTATTGCAGCTTATATATCGGAATTAATACTTCAACCCAATAGTTTTTTTAGCCCTTACAAGTTTATTCTTACGGCATTATGATATGTAATTATGATGCTTTTATTGTTTCAAAGAAACTTCCACAGGCTGCTGTAATACTTTTTACAAAACTGCTGGATTCCTCCTGTTAGTTTCGACGTAGAATCTCTCTTTACTAAAGTTCCTATTCCTGAAGGTCTCAACACCATTTCAGATATATTACGAGAATACGAGAATCTGGAACCAAACCTTCTCACCTTGATTGAAAAATTGAACATATTTTCTCTTAGAACGGTCAAATTTTTGAACAGACGTCGGGAACAGCAATGGGTTCTTTACTATCACCAGTCATCGCGAATATATTTATGGAAGCCTTTGAGAAGAAAGCTCTCGACACCTTCGATCTAAAACCAAAATTATGGAAAAGCTACGTACAATAACACTTTTGGTGTTTGGCCTCATGGTCAGCAATCCCTAGTAGATTTTCTTAGACATTTAAATTCTATTCATCCTAACATGCGTTATACCTATTGAAATAGAAACTAATAAGAACCTCCCATTCTTAGATATTCTTATCAATAGAAAATCAGACCTAACATTTGGTCATTGTGTTTACAGAAAACCTACGCACTATACCTTAATGCATACACCACTACCATCCGGCCCAAAAATCATCGCCTATTAACTCTCTTTTTACAGAGCCCTAAAACTATCTCAGTCCGAGTCACTGAACCCGGAATTAAAGCACCTTATCTCTGTCCTTCTCGTTAATAATATCCACATTAATAGTATAATAAACATAAGAAATAATAATATATAATAATAAGTGCGGTAAACAGTATTTGACTCACGAGTTTATTTGACACGAGCGGAAGGCAGCGGAGCGAGTGCTTAATAAACGAGTGAGTTAAAGAGTTTGCCGAACGTGTTGCCTACTATACTTTTTCTAGCACCGTTAGTTTTTCAGTACATTTTCGCAAAACAACACGAATACATTCACTGACATGACCGTCAGGATTGACAAAGATCACAATGCATCAAACATCCGATTGCTCCCAAACCCTTGCGGTAAAATCCCGGAAATGTGTGTAATTAGGCATTGTACAGACGGGAGTAGAACACGATATTAAACGTTCCATCACAAAATAAACATCACCACAACTTTCCAATAGCAATGAGGCCGAAAGCAATCATACACTTGCCACTGTAGTCCTTCCTTACATTCAAAACATCAAATGTTCTAAAGAAATATAACGTCAAAACCAGATTTACCACTTGTCCAAAAATCTCTCAACATATTCGATCCGTCAAAGACAAAATTCCATTGGAGATGCCAGTAGTTTACAATATCCCATGCACATAAACTCATCAGCAGTTTCAAATTTCAGAAAAACAACAAAATTTGTAGTCAGTTGTAAGATAACGCCCCCTAGCGTCTGGCGTCAAATAAAACAGAATATAGAGTAAGGAACGCACTTTTAAACGAGACATAGCACGTTTAATTCCGATAACCAAATCCGGAGTTGTTAAATATTATATTAAATATACATAGATCTACCACTTTATTTTAAATTAAACAAAAATTGAAATTTGCTTGAGATTATGATGTCATTATTTCTAGTGCTTCTTCCTTGTTAAAGAGAAATATTTTATATTCAATGGAAATTGCATCTTCGTACTTGATGGCTTTTATAATCCACAAACATTAAATTTAATTAAATAGATTTTATTTGTTAAAATAAAAGTGGAGTAGGCCTATCTGTCTTTGTCTATGTCCTTCTCCATGTATAACAAAGTTTTGGTTGGAATACAGATAAATAATCATCGCCTACATACTTATTACATTAACGTAAAACTTTAAAGTAATTTATGGGCTAATCATGCAGCAATTCATAATGCATAAAGAAGCGACCTCGCAACGTATGCCGCACTTTGTTTAAAAATCGCCGATAGTCGGCCGGTATAAATAAAACGTTCAGTTCGACTGTCTTCTTCAGTTACAAATATGCAGTGGTACGTTTTTTTTATCCTCGCGTTTGTCGGTTTGCCCAGTTTCGTCAGCTGCGTCGACTGCAATCTCCCAAGCTCCGCCTACTGCGATGGATCCTACCCGTCCGGAGGTATATTAGCCTATTAAATTGTTTCTCTCTTTCTCTATAAAATGGAAAATTCCTCTTATTATTTCCTCTTTGGAGGTCCATTATACAAATCTTATCTTGTGGCTTTTTGACACTAGATGGTGTAGGTGATGGATGTCGTCGTAACTTGACAGGTTTTGACAGACTCTGACGTTTTTTGGGACTGCTAGAATGGGATTGTTAGTGTCCCATTCTTGTTTCCTCTTTGAAGGTTCATTAGTCATAATTTTCTCGAGTCTTTTTGTCCGAGATGCCGAGGCGAACTGTAGTTTGTTTGCAGTGTGCTGATTGACAGATTTTTTTTGAGGACTTTCAGGCAGTGGTTTTCGTTATATGTGATAGACTCCGATGTGGTTTGTGACATTGTGATGCGGAGTGATGATTGCTTTGAATATATAAAGGTGAAACCTGATTGCCAGTTTGCAATTTTGCATGTGTTTTTTTTGGTTTGGAATTTCGAGAAACAACTATTTTTTGTGTGTGTTTGCAATATTACAGACACAAACTCTGTGGTGATTTGGGTCTTCTCGGAGGTGATTTTCAATGTCCGTTTCTTATTTCATCTTGGTGTCTTTGACCACAGTTGATGGGGTATTAGATTGTAATTTAGAGGTGTCGACTGACCCTCATTTGGCTTAGGGCTTCTAGAAAGTGATTCTCAATTTCCTCTTTATAGGCTCACTAGACAGTTTTTGTTGTAACTTTTTGAGGCGGGGTGGTGGGGGTGGTCTATCAGGGCGAACTTTGGTTGCGCCAGATTCTGAGAATTTTTAATGCTGTAGTGTGGTCACTCTCTTTGGCCACCGATGGTAGGAGTCGCGGCTCAAGATGAAGTCTAGTTATAAGATCGCTATTTTACAGATTGTGGGCTTCTAAGAAGTGATTTTCAATATCTCATAGTCTTTTCCTTTTTGGGGGCTTATTAGACAGATGCCGCGTGGTAGACGTTGTAGATAAAGGCGAATCCTGGTGGTGTGTTTGTAATTTTGCGAGATGCGGAAGATTCTGATTTTGTGGTTCTCAATGCCATATTCCTATATCCTCCTGAGAGGTTTGTTAGAAAGCCTTTTTGCTGGGGTTATGGCCTTTCTAGTGATTGATTAAGCGTTTGTAGTTTACGCGTTTTTAAAATGTGAGCATGGCTTTAAAAATGATTTCGCTTTTAGGCCTCGCCTGTTTGAATTGCACCGGCTTGAACGAATGCTATGGATGCGGGAGCGCGTGCCAGCACACATGCGCAAACCGGAACTGTCAGTGTCCCATTTTCAACGTCAGGTGTAACGACAGTTGCTACTGCAAGCCGGGCTTCGCTAGAGATAGGAAAGGGCGGTGCATTCCGGAAAAGGATTGCCCTCCGAGGACGGGGCCTTGTCCCAAATAATCGGATTTTGCTTGTGCGAATAAATATTTGAAACAAGAGTTTTTTTTTAACAACAAATCTAAGAGGGTCGTTTTTAAAACATATTATGCTTTAAAGTAAGTTAGTAAATACTGTTACTGTCATAATTGATTCAATAGATTCGATTGCTAATGTTTAGTCGATTGGGAATCTAGGCATCGGAACAATGGACCAGTGTGGTACGCGTAACCCATGCAGGCCGTCAAATGTTTTATCAAACAACTAGTTTTTAAAAAAATTGGAGAATGCAACCGAGTTATTAAATTTTCCTTTAAATGTTGTTATTTTTTATATTCAACCTTTTTTGTTTCATTTGTATCCTCGTTTTCATTTTCCTTACATATTTAAAAGAAAAATACTTTTGCTATTTAGGGTTAACCTTAATAAGGTGACAATCACTTAAAATAGCATATCTCATTTTAAATAAGGGTCGAATCAATATAGATAAATAGTGCTTAATTTATCCTAAATCTTCGTTTATTTTTTATTATTTTAATTATGTACTTAAAACAGAAAGAATTACTATATACCGGCTAACGTAAGACATTAGGGACACTCTATAACTTTTAAACGGCTTGAGATAGCAATTTGAAATTTGGAAGTGTTAATATAGGCTGAATGGCCAATTTTTTGACGACATGTAGTCAATGGTTGCACTTCTAGTTTGAGCGGAAACGACAGTAACTTCAATATTTTGGGATTCAGAAGATCATTCTACCTAGAATAGGCTGGTTTTTCTCTTTTTTTTATTTATTTTTTATTTAATTTTTGAAAATTGTTTAGGAAGCTGTGACCATCATAAATAAATCATAAGTAAATTGTAAATGAAACTTTTCTCTACTTGTCTAATGGTAAATAGCATTTAATGTAATGAACTATTATTTTTTTAGGATAAGCTAGTTTTTTCAAATAGCGCTCTAGTGGGAACAACAACTTTTTATAACCGACACTTTTTTTGCAACATTTTGACACCAAAATTTTTAAAAACCATTAAAAAATAAGCTCACAGGAAGGAAAAAAACAGGTAAGTAATAGTATATTTACTTAGGTGGCTTTGCTTCTATTCATCATCATCGGCATGATTGAAAATTCTGCTAGTTACATTTTTATCTGATTATCGATTTTGTCGTGTTCTCGATTTCGATTATCATGGAAAACAATAATCAATTTACAAGTTGAGAAAAAGTTGATACATTTCTGATATACGGGGTAGAAAAAACTCTCGACAGACCCGTGCATTGTATGCAGGCCGCTGTCCGGGACGTCGCCTTCTTGCACATTCTTTCTTTAGAAAACTGGAATTGAAAATGATAAATCCACAAAAATGAAAACTAATGTTGTGGGATACGTCAACGTAAATCCAGCTAGTTAGAGAGTTTCTTTTGCATGTTTAATCTTACCGACTTGACAATATATAATGAACAGAAGCAAAGCTACCTACGTAATATTTTGTTTTTATAAAAATGTATTTTCTTACCCGGTTTTTTCCTTCCTGTGAGCTCATTTTTTAACGGATTTTGGTGTCAAAATGTCGCAGAAAAATTACCGGTTTTAAAAAGTTGTTGTTCCTGCTTGAGTGCTATTTGAAAAACTACGTTATCCTAAAAAAGTAGTAGTTCATTATAATAAATGCTACTTGGCATTAGACAAGTAAAGAAAAGTTTCATTTACAATTTTTCCCATGATCAGATGACCCGGTAAATAGTATTTATGATGGTCACAGCCTAAATATATTTTGGAACGCCATGTTGTTTTATATCAACCATCGACTTTCAATTTATTCAAATTTGAGAACTTCGAGGCTGCAAAGCATCGGGATGCTGGGGAAAATCAAAGCCACTTCGTAGAAAATTCAATTTTATTCTCAACATTCGATATGACGTAGATATAATGACAGTAAGATATACAAATGAAAGGGGTAGCCCGATAAATTTTATCTGAAGAATCCAGGATCGGTTTAGTTAGCGAATTTGTGGTTTTCATTTTAATGCGACTAGGAACTCAAAATACTAGATACATTTTCAGAAATTTCTGATACTTGTGTTTGTCCGAACAATTTTTTTTTGTAAATGTATTTTTTTTAAGTTCATTCATTTGTGAATTCTTCGTTGTGTTGAAACGAAGCGCAATACTTCAAAAACTTAGCTGTAGGTTTATTCCATCGGCAATCTCTTTTTTCACTGTTAAATTGCTCGAAACGATTTTTTTGAATAGACAAAAATGGAGTGTTGCTTTCTTGCGAAACGCCCTTAATGATTGAGGGGCTACCCCTGAATTCCACGGGTTGTCGCGAAAAACAAACGCGCGACCTAAGGGGCGGGTGGGCGGAGGGGGCACATTGACACCGAAATTCGGGAATTATTCCTACGGGAACGTCTGAGGATGTCTGACAAATAGGCTCGAAGTGTCTCCACTCGTCGTTATATAAAATATTTTAAATAAGCGTAACGTCTCACAGTTGATTTTCTCATCTCGTGCAGAGTTTGATTTCGGACATTTTCTTACCTCTTTTAAAGCTATAGCGAAAAACTCCAACACGCACGATACACAACAAACGATTTAAATCGAGCTATATAGATATAATATGTATGTGTGTGTGCTTTTTGTTATTGGTCTCAACAGCAAAATACACTCTGGGGCGTCAATTTCGTCCAAGCGCACCTACTACGCTACTATACAGTGTGTCTCAGTGAGTTGGAACAATATGGGAGATTTATTGATTTAGGAATTTTAGGAAAAAGGCCAATTCTTCCAAAAAAGTTCTGCATGTTCGAAAGTCAAAAATACAATTTTTCCAGTAGTATAAGAATATCGATTGTATTGAACTACATTCAAAGAAGCAATTACAATGGTAAAATAGGTTATTGTTTCTATTTTGAACGAACTTTTATCTTTTCTGATTATAAAAACTATGATAACCTTCTCGTTTCTTGCAAATAAAAAATACATAATGCAATAAGTCTTGCAACTAATGTAATATCAATTCTCGAAATAAATTGAAACTTAAAAGTATGAAAGAATCTATGAATTATTTTCAATGTAAATTGACGTACTTGAACATTTGAATGTAATTTTTAGTTCCGATAAACATTTTTAAAAAACATTTTTTGACAACACCTTATACTTTTAGATGGGATTAGAGAAATAGGTTTTTTCCTAAAATTAATAATCCCATACGCTTCCAACTTACTGGGACATAGTGTACATATACAGGGTGATTTACGCAAACCGTTCAATGAAAAGTTTGCAGGTTGTTACTTAAGGACGAATTTCAATTCACGTAGTTAATAGCAGTACAGTGACGTCACCTTGAAAATTTCAAATGGACCGCCTTTGGTTGCTTTGAATAGGTTACATTTTAGGTTCACATCCTGCGTTATACCAACGAAAACTTCCTCTAGTATCCAACTGAAAATGAACCTATCGGGTACTAAAAGAAAGTTCGACTAAATTATGTGCTAAATAAGATTAGTTTGTTTAATGAACATGTGTTATCTTCTAAAGTAACATTTTTCGGCTATGTAAATAAAATTATGTTTCTTCAAAATACCCTGCGGATAGTTTTTTTTTTGCACGGAAAATTGATTAAAGAAAAATATCAAACTGGGTCAAATTTTAAAAAGGTTCCGCAGTTTCTAATCCAACTCAACTCCTGATAACTGCTAATGAACGGCTTAGGTAAGTAAAATCCTCTACGCACGAAACGTCACCCAGGCTCCGTGTTTCGAAAATATTTTCCTCTACCCTGTATAATGCCAGAGCAAGAACTACTATATTTTTGGACCCGTCTCTGTACGTATTTGCGCCAGATTTTCGAGACACTACGTTTGCGGGACTGAGACCCTAGTGGTAAACACGCAATATAACACTGATTCAACTTGGTCACATAGAAAAATAAAGGACGGTACACAGTGGCACGATCGGCGCTAGCGCCGCCGTCGCGTAAGGATAGGTACAGACGTGTTTACAACATCGGGGAACGTGGGCGTTTAAACATTATCTTCGATTCATCCACAATTCGGATCTGGCGGGCGTGATAGTCCCGTTGAAAATGCGAAAGGAATACATCCAAAGGGCACGTCATTTGACGTACGGAAAAAATAATGCTCTGAGAAGCTGACGCTCTCATCTGAAACAAAAAAGTTTATTAGTCGGGGTTGCCGTAGGTGCCAGTTCTACACATCGCCGAAGTTGCTTATACAGGGTGTCGTCGCATTATCTTTATATAATTTAATTTTGACACCACGCTGATTCCGAATCGATATTTCAGCAGCTCCTTTTAGCTTTTCACTGTTTAGTGTCGCGTCTTATTTTTGCTCGAAAAATTAAAGGTTTCGTTGATGTTAATATTAATTAAATTAAATCTTTCTGATAGAACACAATGTGATAACTGTAGATATGCCCTTTTACTTTTTTTACACACCAAATTATTTGCGTACAAGTAAGACAAATAAAAAAAACAAAAAACCAAAACCAAAAAAAATTATTTCTGTGGACTTTAAAAACAAATTTGGCGCTTTATTGGAACTCAAAGTAAACAGATCAATGAATTAGTTGAAATAAATCATATAGCAAGAGAAACTTGGGTTGTCCGAACAAATCAGAAGAAATTGAGGTTGAAATAAACACACCTGAAATAGTGACAAATTGAGGCATTCGATATAATTACAGCTCTCAGAAAGCTAAAGAACAGGAAGAGCCCATGGCAAGATGACATTCCAAACGAACTACTTAAATATGGCGGTCAATACCTCACACAGCAGTTAAAATCCCTAACTCAAAAAATTCTCCACCAACACAAGAAACCCGATGGATGGCGAACGAGCATCACTATACTGATGTTTAAAAGAGGGGATAAAAAACGGCCTTCAAACTACAGAGGCATAAATCTCTTAAGCACCACATTAAAACTTCCAACAAAGGTGATAACAGACAAAATTATCGACTTAACATCCTTGGCAGACGAACAACAGGGATTCAAATATGGCAGATCATGCACAGACGCCCCTTTTGACATAAGACGGATAACAGAAAAATCAAGTGAATACTAACCAGCATTTGTGTACTTTATTGATTTAGAAAAAGCGTTCGACCGTGTACAGCTAAGAGACGTAGTACATCTCCTCTACAATAGGCCAATCCCACACATTATCATTAACATCATTATGGATGAAATAATAAGAAATGTACGCTTATTATAGGGAGGCAGAATGGAATCAGGAAATCAGTATTCTGTGTTATGCCGACGACGCCGTATTAGTTGCCCAAAAATGAAGACGATTTACAGGGTCTATTATATCGATTTAACTGCACTGCCAAATCACCTAATATGATAATATCAACCCATAAAACTAGATGTATGACGACATCAAAAGTACCATTGAGATGCAAACTGGAAGTTGAAGGAAATGCTATACAACAGGAAACGAAATTTATGTATTTAGGCATAGAAATCTCACTATTGTGATATTGAGGCGGAGGTGGGAGAAGGAACAACATAGGCAACAAGAATAGCAGGATGCCTCAATAAAATAAAAATGTCAAAGTAGAAACTAAATCAAGAATTTATAAGGCAACAGTGAGACCAGTTATGACATACACTGCAGAAATTCGATCTGATTCAGCAAAAACCAAACAACTACTAGGGACAACCGAAATGAGAGTACTTCGTAGAATAGCTGGTAAAACACTGTAAGACAGAGAAAGAAATGAGAGCATAAGAAGAGCACGCAAGGTGGAAAATGTAAATGAATGGGTACACAGTAGAAAGAAAGAATGAAACGAACATATCTGCAGAATGGACGATAGAAGAATGGGTGGCACAAATTTAGGACGTCATCGAAAACGTTGGTGCGACAACTTGGCAGTCTAACTTGCAGAGACGAAGAAGGAACAGGCAATTCGCCTAATACGAAGAAGGAAGAAGAAGAAGAAGAAGAAACTCTTTGCAGATGATATAATAAAATATGCTTCTTATTTGCTTCTTATATGCGTCTTACATACGGATTACATCCAATGTCGTTAAATAATATCAACTCGATACTAAATGAAAATTAAATAAAAAGTTGTTTTTCACTTAAAAACGTATTAGATATAAAAAATTTCTTGGCATGCGTCAGCTCATATTGACAATCTGACCAAGAAATTAAATATTATTTAATTTGCATTAAGGTGTGTATTTGATTATAAACAGTTTTTTAGTCTGTTAGTTATTCCTCAATTTTATATACATTATTATGAGACCCTCAGAACATTCACGGTCCACAACAAATCTCATTAATCACGTTTACAAAATGGGCATAATCCCATAAGAATAACTTTTGTCAAGTCTTATGTGTCACATGCTAATAATCAAATAAAAATAAGACAGGTATGCATCCTCTATCCTAAACTTTTTAATCTTTACTCAGAGAAAATTACGAAGAAACAGAAGGTTTAGGTCTAAACGATGAACTTATTTATAATATCCGTTTTGTCAACTACACCTTGCTAGCGCTGAGCTACAAGCTTACACTTACACTTATACTCAAGTAAAAAAATTCTGATTATCACTAAGCAAACCTCCAGGAAAGCTGTATGTTCGCAATAAGGAAGTCCAGAGAATGAGAGAATACACATTATTAAGTGCTGAGTTGACTAGACTGGAGTACATTTGCGTGAACCAAGATCCAGAATAATATCCGGAAAGTAATCTGCTCTGGAGTTTTAAATAGATCCAGTAAGGCGTTATGTGTCCTCAATCCTTAAGATAATGGAGTTTCTTGGTCGGAGAGAGTAACAAAAGCTAAATTGAAAACAAACACTGTAGAAACAAGGAAGTTTGCTTACCTTACTAGGCAAAACAAGTGCGTGGACAAGGTACGCTTGATTATACATCAAAAGAATTATTTCGAGCAGCCGAACAATAGTAAGGAATGAACGAGACAATATTTAAAATACAAACCTATATTTTTGCTATTGTTATGAGTGTAAGTTCCGTGAGCTATGTAACTACCGTGTGTAAACCAGCACCATCTATATACTAGCGTCTATCTATTTTATACACATTTTGAAGAAAAATATAGAAAACATGTATACGCTGTAAGATAAACTGACAAACAAAAAACCTAGTACTAATTTTCACAAACTGGAGAGGCATGTGGAATGAACGTAAATACTGCCAGCACTATGTACCTATCACTATCAATATGTCTATGTATCTATCTATCTTAGATCGTTTTGTATAAAATTTTGAAGAAATACACAAAAAAAAGAAACTATGTTATCAACTGAAACGTTATTATTTTGGGCATTCGTTATGATTATCACCATCTATCTATCACTATCAATATATCTATCCGTCTATCAATCTTAGGTCGTTTTGTATGAAATTTTGAAGAAATACACAAAAAAAAGAAACTATGTTATCAACTGAAACGTTATTATTTTGGGCATTCGTTATGATTATCACCATCTATCTATCACTATCAATATATCTATCCGTCTATCAATCTTAGGGCGCTTTGTATGAAATTTTGAAGAAAAACACAAAAAAAGAAACTATGTTATCAACTGGAACGTTATCATTTTGGGCAGTCGTCATGATTATCACCATCTATTTATCACTACCAATATATCTATCCATCTATCTATCTTAGATCGTTTTATATTAAATTTTGAAGAAAAACACGGAAAAATATGTTTACCCTGTGAAAAGAACGTTGCGTATGTCGTAACTTTCAAACCAAACCAAAAAAGAAAAGACTATAATGTTGTCAACTTTAATGCTATCACTGAAGCGGTTACATCGCCGTTTAAAAAATAACCCGCAGTCGTATCTTCATTAACACGAAGCACGTCACCACGGGAATTGGTGGCGGATGTTTGAAGAGGCCCGAATAAAGTGCGACTCGTATATCTTCCCCCCAGGGGATTCCGCGACAGACGTCTTTCCCCCGACACAACAATATAAATATCCCGGAGATTTTTTCATCTTAATCCTTCTTTTGATTAACGTATACGTCGTCCACCCGCCAAACTCGACAATCGAAAAAATCCTCGACCCTTTTTGTACGCCGCTAATAGGATTATTTTTTCGTCGAATGTAATTCCTGGCGGAACAAGTTCTTCGTTACAGATTTGCGTTAGATTTTGGAAATAATGACATTACATCGAAAAAATATTCGACATAAGCAGTCTTAGTACTTCCAAACTCTTTCGGCCGCTAGCGTGCATAGTGAACTTCTGACTTCAATTTCATTTTTTTTTAGAAACTACTGATCAAATACTCTTTGAAAGACAATTTAATGTTCTTAACACGAGTTTCAATTGATTAAAATTTATTTCTTCTTTTTAGGTTTTAGGGTTATTGACAATTAGCAACTCAACATTTTTTATTAATTGGTTTCTTGTGGAATGTTAAGCCACCCTTCCTCTACTGCTACTCTACTGATCAAGGTTGGGGTACGATGTCTACCTTGAATCCTCTGCTTTGGATCATCCCATAAATCTTCGATCGGATTGCTGTCGGGACTGTATGCTGGCCACCCCATAACTCGAAACCCGACTTCTGTAATATAATCTTGCACAATCCTTGCGGTGTGCGGCCTAGCATTGTCATGCATAAAGATGAATTCTTCTCCAATGTAGTCGACATATGATACCACGTGATCTGATAAACTAGCCTCGATGTATCTAGCACCTGTTAAACCTCCTGCCCATTGACGACGACCGTCTCTACCGATGAAAACAGGGTCACTTGGTGCGTCCATCGAAATTACGTCCCATGTCACGCAGGAACCACCTCCATAAAAGTTTCGCTCTTTATTGCAGCATTCTACAAATCGCTCTCCTTGTCTTCGGTACACTACCAAAAAGGCATATTCTTGTCAAATCGGAGAACAGAACAGACCCAGATTGGCCCAATGTCCAATTCGGATAATTCTGTGCGAAGCAAAGTTTTGGACCAATTGCAGTTGTTTTTGGGGTCAGGTTATTTTCCTTCAGTCTTCTTCTCACTATCCACTGACTAATAGTCACTCTTCGAACATGGATCTGTTGTTGCAATTGAACCACATTACGAGCCGTTGTAAATCGCCTTCTGCCTGTTAATGGGCGCCTAGCAAAGGATCCAGTCTCCTCATACTGTTGGCATACTCTTCGAACTGTTGCGCGTGTCATATCCAGTTGTCGAGCAACAGAACGCCGCTAATACAATTAATTCTAGTTGCAAAGGAGATTAATTTAAGTCTATAACAAGTTTGTTACTGTCGCTATAACTGCTGCACGAACACGTTTCATTTGTTTAAGCCTATTAAACTCATACTAAAGCATATTAAATTCTCTGCCAAATAGCATGTTTATTTTTTGGGTAAGATGGATGGTTTCTAGAAAAAAAAACTCAAAAGTCAAAAATCTATAGTGGACCGATTTCTATGCACTCAAGGAAATAACTGTGGTACCCTTAATGTTCCAGTTATTTACATTATTGATTAGATAAAGAACAAAAAAAAAGGTGTATGTTAAATTAGAGAAGAAAACATTTATTGTAGTTTACACTACAACCGCTTGTCGCTAGTAAAAAATTGTCATGCGTCATTTGGAATGTTACCTATTGATTGTGTTAACCGTTTTCAATCATGTTTCTATGTTGGAAATATGTTGGTTAGGAAAAATATTGTTGTATTTATCTTTATTTAAAAACGCATAACACAGTATTTCATTAGACTGATAAATTTTTTTGGCGCATCAGTTCTTGTGAAATAGAGAATTCCGGAGTTATTGACAGAAATTTGTTGTTAACATTTTGTTACATTTTTACATTTTGTTTGTTGTTAAATTTAGCTTCGATTTTTTTATATGTGCTAGTGATTTTGCATCACTCTGTAATAAAAACGCACATTGTAGCGAAAGTAGTTGAGAAAATTAAAAAAAGGGTAAATTACTTACACTACTTCCCGAAAGTAGGGAAGATTTGTTACATTGTATTCTAATTTGTCGTATTTTAGGTGTTTAAAACTTCTATTGGACGAACTGTATATGTCAAAATCATCTAAAAGGTAGACTCCTTAAGAATGATGGCTAATAAATGATTCGATAAATTAGCAGAATAGGCCCCAAGACATTTTTCGATATTTCATGTTTTCTTTGGAGGTTTCATTCAAATTTTAATATCCTCTAGGTTTCAAATTAAAAACAACTAAACAAAAGTAAACATATTCTAATATCCTTATCCTTATATTTCACATTATTTTTTACTAATTATTATATGATAATCTGTCCAATTTTGTAAAACGCAGGCAATATGCTTTAGGTCGTTTGTTGAAATGAGGTTATTTAACTTTTTAAATAAAGGAATCTTAACCATAACTCGCTTTTATTGACCCTTATACAGGAGAAAACCACGACATCCTAATGTGAAATTGCTTAACTCATATAACTGTTAAAAATAGTAGTTATTTTGTTACATATATTACGTAAAAGTAATTAACAAAAAAATTTCTTAAGTAAAATAACTCCTTCTCTGAGAATTTCGTAAAATTCATATTTTGGCGGGGTTCACTCTTGATGGCAGCACAGTAGGTGCAATTTGTTTCTATTGCTCCGCCTATTTTTTTTGCTGGTCAGAATGATTTCGTTGGTGCCAGACAATACTACAAATTTTTGAACTGTCAATACTGCAGTCGAATTTCTGATAAATGAAACGGGGATTTTTCAAAGAAACTTCCTACTGCTATTGCAATACTATTTACAAAACTTCTCGATTCCTCTTGATTTACTACTTGTCCAAAAATCTGTGAACATCTTCGATCCGCCAAAGGCAAAATTCCATTTGAAATACGAGCAGTTTACACCATTCCATGCATATGCGCCAAAGAATGCATCATCCTAGACAATGCTCCGCCCTCCTCAAGCAATATATAAGCAGGGACAGAGTAAAATGCGAGCCAGTTTCAATAGAGCTCTGAAGAAGCCGACAGGATTTTGGTGAAACTTTAGCAGAGCGTCCAAGTACAGTGTGCCTTTTTCATGATGGCGATTATTTGTTTGTAGGTATCACGCACCACTATGACAGCTACGATGTGAGCCAATCGCTCGTTGGCCAGCTGACTGGCAGCTCAGGTGTTCAAATTTAATGTTGTCTTCTAGTTCACCATAGCACAGCTAGGGAGTTCAAAATTCGCAATCGTTTTTAGGTGTTTGGCACTCAAAAATACCTTCCTTTGTATAAGTTCTTACCTTTTTAAATGTTTTTTGTATTGTAGCAGATCACGGGCCTTACCTTTTGTTGAAGTTCACCTGCTCCACCATATCTATAGCTCTCTCGCTCAGTCCCCACAAAATCAATTTGATTATTTTTTAGAAAATATAAATTGATCAGGAATAAATAGGTTATATTCTAAATCTTTCAAAAGTGCGACGACCAAAGGACGACCGAGGAAGGAATCGCGAATATCCTTAGCAATAATAGAGAAGCTTTGTTTAACAATCAATCGCATTTAAGAGAATATATTTTAAAATATATTTTGGCAGATGGTGGGCAATTTCAACATTTGATTTGATTTTTTTTATTACTAATACCAAAATTGTTTTCCTTAAATATTGGTTTTTTATTTATCACCGTATCCTTTTCATCATTTTATATTAAAAAAAAAAACAGAAAAATACCTTGAAGTTTTTAAATGACAAAAACCGACAGAGGTGGAGGATCTAAACAAGGTAACTTTTCTATGGAAAATTAAACATCAAATTTTCATCATGTTTCAACCAAAACTCGACATTATAATATAAAAAATTTTGTCAATAATTTTAATTAATTAATTTAAACTGAATCTTCAAAACCAGTTACAGTTGTCGAAGCATGTCGACCCCAATCATGTTTTGATGCCTAGTACCTCCAGTTCAGAAATTTTCCGCAATAACTTTGTATATCTGATTTTTAAATTGGCAATGTCCATTACGAGAGAGTTGTCAGAAATTCTGACTTGTTCTTCTCGATGCGAATTCGTGTTAACAATATATCACGCTATTTGTCAAAAATTTGCCTTATTAAACCAAAATCTTTTTTTTTTGAGTGACCTTGCAGCGCTTCCGTATAAATAAACAGATATAAGAACATACATTAGTAGTTTTTTTCCTGCAGATCAGACCTGCGGCTGCGCGTATTGGTAGTCAAGCTGCATTTCCCTGTGCGCGGCCAGCGTGTTTCTCAGTTTCTGCTTGTCCTCGCAGATGGCGTTGTCATCACCAATTTTGCGGTCTCTGGCTGCAAGGTTTTAGCCGCAATATCGCCATAACATTTCGAGAATGTTTACTATATAGATTGATGAGGCACTTGCACTGGTTGTCCATTTGTTGTCCGACAACATACTCACCTCAAACGATTATAACCGAATTTGCTTTCACAGCTTGACTTTTTGATTGTCGGTGTCACCTTATAACACACATAAATTTGGATAAATTATAAAAACCGACAATCCGTTCGAATTATGGTCGTCAATTGAAGTAAAGAAGGACCTCGAGCTCATTTTTATTTCATTTAAATTAATAACTGATAATATGAGGTTGCATAACTGTGACAAAACGAAAGGACAGCACGGTGAATCGGAGACCACGCAAGCGACACGAATTCTACTTTACCGAACACACATCTCAAATTCCTCCGGAACGTCAGTTTCTGTTTGTTTTTTCTTTACCAAGAATTGTAAACCTAATAGGATTGCCCAATCCCATAAGACATACGTTTGCCAAAATTATCGATCGCACATGGTTGCTTGTGTCGTAAGCGAAGTCCTCTAACGGTTTTTGTGAATTCTGTCAATGCATTTGAAGGCGTATTAAACCGTTGTATTTTGTTTTGTTTGAACAATTAAAATAATTTGAACTAGTGAGTTAATTGTATTTCTGTAAAAAAAAACTTGGACAAAACAGTGTTTTTAAGCATTAACAAATACTTTAAAACTGTATGTGCTTGAGTGGCGAGAACTGAGAAAAAAACAGTATTTTTAACCTTAAACAAAGATTTTAAAGTTTTGTGTTCGTGCTGCTTATTAGCGGTGTTATGAGTTATGTGGTAAACTCAAAATATTACTTACACATAATAATATAGGTAAAGGTAAGAAATATATTTCTTTTAACTTTTTCAGTGGGATAAGTTACATCAAAAAATAGTTAGATATGCCTGGAACGAGATGGGTGCAATAATAACTATTTTGATGGAAAAGCAAGTTCTCGAAAATGTAGTTTTCATCGCTTTCCCAAAGGAAAAGATCTAGTATCCCGAACGATTCGGAACGAGTGGATAGTTCGATGTTCGATGACAAACTTAATCCAGATAAAAGCTATGTCTGCTCAGTTAATTTTACTGAAAATGATTACGAAAGAGACTTACAATTTAAATTTTAGGTTGACCTTTAAAAAGATTCACAAAAGAACTGCTGTTCTCACCCGATTATTATTTAACCAGAAGAAACCAATAGAAGCAGGATTATCTACATCAAAAAGACTTCATTCCAGAAATACCAAAAAAGAAGCTCAGCAGGCATTGTCTGAGCTTTCAGCAACAACATCGAATGCCACAAGTGAAATTCTAGAGAAAAATCCATCTCCAGAACCCGTGCCAGAACCCCGGCCAGAACCCATCTCCGAAACCCAAATAATAAAATATAAAGCTAGTTAGTCTAAAAAGAAAATCTTTGCAAGATGATACCCTCAAAAAAAAATTGAAAGTATGGTAAAATTGTAAAATAAAGATTTAAGTATATGTAGTAATATGAATTTTTTATATTATGTACATACGAGGGTACATATAAATATATATTATTATTTACCTGCCACCTATAAATAGTTTTGGTTAGTTTTGGTTAGTTATGGATAACAATTTTCCGAGATGAAAAGAAAAAATTAATTTGTGTTCTGAGAAACAGCTTTCGGAAAGTTCGAACGGCGAAGTTGACGTTGACGGCCTCCTTCGGTACTGTCCAGTCGGTATGGTTTGCGATTAGTTTTATTTGGCATATGCGTAACATAGTTTCCGAGGTATTGAAAGCCGGGATAATTAGATTCGCCGGATATGGCAAACGTTCATTCGCTCGATGGACGTTGTCCGAGTGACATAAATCAATTTCGCTCAATTACGCCATCCCCAAAGACTAATTGTTTCCTATTCAGTAGACCGAACTGCGATTATTACTTATAATATTTTCATTAGGTGAACAGCCGGCCGAAGAGCGGGAATCGAATTTGGCGCGTTAATTGGAGTTTTCGGCAAATATCCAGGAGATAAATTGGTTCGGAACCGTCCGCTATAAGGTCGGTGCGTTGTTTTCGCGTCTCCCGCCACAAAGTAATTCGGAAACTGCTGGTTGTTCGACGTTGAAGTTTGACTTCCATAATTGTGCCCCGCGACGAAGTTTTAACGAAGTTCCTATCCGCGGCAAGGAGAAATATAAAAGTGAATTCCTTTGGTAGAGGAAATTTTAACTTATATTTTCTCAACGGTGAATCATTGCACGCGTTCACGTTGTGCTTAGTTTCTTACGTGCAATGAAAAATCTGCGTTTAGCCTGGAGATTATAAAATGAACGCATAAACATTGTAGAAAATAACTTTGACTTTAATTTAAGTTCTTTTCCTTATTGGTTTAGGCAAGGCAGCATTGAATAATTTGAGTAGGTGAGTTCTCCTCAGCAAATAAATGTTTAGGTTTTTGATTTTCACTTGCCTTCCATGCTTTGTTCTTAGAATCTTTTGATCTGAATCTAAAGGCGTGGTCTTCATTTTAGTTTCCACCTTTAGGGTTGAAAAAATCCATTGGATTAGCACCCTCAACTGTTGAGATCGTGTTGGATAGTTCGAACAGGGAGATTACATTTTACATTGCAAAAAATGTTTTTCTGCCCATACGCTTAAGGCGTGACTTTAATTCCAGGGCATCGACTTTTTGCTTTAGCCAGGGTCCCATTGAGAAATTTGAATTGGTGAATTCTTCTCAGAACACAAATTTTTAGTTTTAAAATACTTTGATTTCCATTGGCATAGTCTTCATTTTAACAACAATTAATGATATTGTTTTTTATAGGACAAATAACTTTGCGCCCAAAGGGCACGGCGTAGAATCGTGTTAATTATACTACTTATTTATTCGGCTCCAAGAACAAACAGGAAATTTCTGTCAACATGCTTATTTTAAATAGAACACCAAGTAAGGGGTGTTTTTTTTTCGATGTATAGAACTTTAAGTTGCAATAAAACAACGATGGATTATTCGATTGACATGAATTTTATTTATCCGAAAGGTAATCTTGTGGTATTACATTTCAAAAATGATTTCTGGCATATGACCGCAACGGCTGGCGCGAATGTAGTCCAATCTGGACGTCCAATTTTCGATGACTTTTTCCAACATTTGTGGGCGTATATCGGCAATAACACGGCGAATGTTGTCTCCCAAATGGTTATGCGTTTGTGGCTTATCCGCATAGACCAATGACTTTACATAGCCCCACAGAAAGTAGTCTAGCGGTGTTAAATCTCAAGATCTTGGAGGCCAATTCACAGGTCCAAAACGGGAAATTAGGCGGTCCCAAATGTGTCTTTCAATAAATCGATTGTGGCACGAGCTGTGTAACATGTTGCGCCGTCTTGTTGAAATCACATCTCCTGGACATCATGATTATTCAATTCAGGAATGAAAGAGTTAGTAATCATAGCTCTATACCGATCACCATTGACTGTAACGTTCTGGCCATCATCGTTTTTAAAGAAGTACAGACCAATGATTCCACCAGTCCATAAAGCGCACCAGATAGTCAGTTTTTCTGGATGTAACGGTGTTTCGACATACACTTGAGGATTAACTTCGCTTCAAATGAGGCAGTTTTGTTTGTTGACGTAGCCATTCAATCATCCCTAAACAAAATTGGCTTATGAAAATCGGGAACAACAGCAATCTCGTTTTGGCCCCATTCGACGAATCTACGCCTTATTTGATGATCGTTTGGCTTCAATTCTTGCACGAGTTGGATTTTGTAAGCACGTAAACCAAGATCCTTCCGCAAAATCTTCCATAAAGTGGATGGACACAGAACCAATTTCTGTGCTCGATGGCGGATGGACTCATTCGGGTCTTCCTCAATGCTACGCTCTACAGCAGCAATAGCTTCTTCTGTACGCACCGTACAGCGTCTCTGGGGATGCGAGTTATCAATAAGAGTAAACGTGGTGCGAAATCGTTCCATGGTTAATCGAATTAACTGCTCTGATGGATGATTTTGTCGACGATAAAATGGACGTAGTGCGCGATACGTATTCGGCACAGAACCATTATTTTCGAAATAAAATTGCACTATTTGCAAGCGTTGTTCAGGCGTGAGTCTATTCATGATGAATTGCAAAACCAAACTGAAAATAAATCACTTGACAGCTGTGACATCGGTCGCTATCTTGAACAGTAATGCCAACTTTAAGTTCTATACATCGAAAATAATAACCCTATATATTATTGTACTTTGAGATTCTGTGCGAAATTCTAAAGATATGTTTATGTGTAATGTGAAAACTTGTTGCTTATATTAGGCAAAATGTTAAAAAAAGTCATAAGTTGTCATGTTTATTCTCTACTTTAGTACAGGGTGTCTAAAATTAAGCCGCCAACATTGGTAGTATCAAAGTCGCTAAAATATTTTTTTTCAAATAATACCCTGTAATTTTAAGTATCTAGAAGCATCTCTTATATTTCGAACCTTATTCGAAATAATTCGTTTTTTTCATAGTATCGTGTTTGTTCGGCTGAACATTTTCCCTTCAAGTACTTGGCAACAATTATTACTATTATTATTTATTTACAATTATTGTAAGCGACATTCAATTGTGGGTTCCATTTAAATTTTTTTTCATCTCATGTTTCACCGTCACCGTCTTGACGGAAAAAAAGGTCTTTAACGATCTGTTAATTAAAATTAAAAATGTTAATTCTCCATCATTCTGCATTTATTTATTTTTAAAATATCAACACAGACCACTAAAATAGATCTTCTATAATGTTGGTACATTTTTTAGAAGTGCAAACATCACTTTTGACATAAACTTCAAAATATGTGATATTTAGAAATGCGCAACTGTCATAAATAGGCAACGTTATATAAAGTCGCAATTTTTTTGAATACAACATGAAAACTAATAATTAATATAGTTACAATAATGGGAACTATTAGATGTCCGAAACAAGGGTTTGCAAATCTGAAGGACTTCATACGAGGGCTACACTTAATAAGGGAAACCTAAAATTGGGAGTGTGGGGCAAACACAAGAACCTAAACCGAAACTGCAACCAGCTTTTTCGGTTAGGTTACATTTTACGCCTAAAGGTTGTAAAAAATGAACATCTGGTGCAGACGCTTGGAGTGTGGACTTCATTTCTGCATCACCTCTTAGGACGTAGCTTTTATTTCAACGCCTTCTTTTCTGATTTAGCCAGGACCCCTAATGAGGGTTGTGAATTGGCAGCTGGAAAAAACTATTTATATTTGATTTTCATCATAAATTAATACGCTTAGTTCTTAAAATTTTTTACTCTGCATCTTGAATTTTTTTTTACTTGTATGACAGGGCAAATATCAATGGGTCGAAAAGGGAGATCTCAGAACCGTATTACCTCTACTACTTATTGACTCTGTTAGGGAATATTTTACGCAAATTTGCAGGAACGAACATTTGACGCTGGCCTTTAGGCTTAGATGGATGACCATGTTTTTGCTTTGTTCGATAACGCTCCGAACGTGAGCAAAAGAAAACGCAAATTTCGGACCTATTCATGTGTTCCGGAACCTAATTACCGGTAACGCCAGTCCGGGCGCGGAAATTGTAAACTTTTCGCTAATTAGATTCTTTCCAATTAAATAATTTTCAAACGAAAGGGGGCCCCGCGCAGACCGGTGCCATTGGCAGATTCAAATTGGCTTTTTATGACACGCAAAGGTATATCGAAATGTTTTCGGTGTAGAATTCGATGCCGCGTTAAATCGGGAGCCGAGCGGAAAATCAAAATTCGATATGAAACGTTGCCATACGCGAATAAAACGGGAAATATTGCGTTTCGGCGTTTAAGTTGGAAATAAGGGACAAATGGCCGACGTTGACGAAGAACACATTAATTTTCGCACAAATAACAAATTTTATTGTAAAAATATTAAGATTTTGATCGAGTTCTTCGAGTTCTGTTATAACAGCTCGAACTTGTGCTGGGTTATTTCAGATAAAGATGGTTTGGATTCATTTACAATTTCAATATATATATATATATATATATATATATATATATATATATATATATATATATATATATATATATATATATATATATATATATATATATATATATATATATATATATATATATATATATATATATATATATATATATATATATATATATACAGAATGCATATGGACGCGTAACAACTTACAACTTACTTATTTTAAATAGCACATACTATATATTAAAACACTTTTGAATTCTTCGGAAAATTCTAGACATATTTCTATTGGTTTCTACTCCTTTGTTTATCAATTTGGAGTTGATTAGTTAATAGAATGAGTGATTTATAGCTGTAGTGATTTTTCAAACAAACTTTCACACCCTGTACTATAGAGTTAAGTCAAAACTAACCATCACTGGTTTCAGTTAAGCTCTGAAGATTTATCAACATTTGTAAATGGTATCTTCTAGTGGTCTGTGTTGATATTTTAAAAATTAATAAATATGGAGCAATCTAAAATTAAAAATGAATATTAAGATGAAAAGATAGTTACATGTCTTATTTTTAAGTGGAAACATCCATTTTTATTGCGCTTAGGGTGACTTTGTATAATGTTGCCTTTTTATAAAAGTTGCACATTTCTAAATATCACATATTTTGAAGTTTATGTCAAAAGTGATGTTTGCAGGTCTAAAAAATCTACCGACATTATAGAAGGAGATCTATTTCACTGGTCTGGATTGATATTTTAAAAACAAATTAATACAGAATGATGGAAAATTATTATGTTCAATTTTAATTTACGGATCGTTAAAGGCTCCTTTTTTCGTCAAGATGATGATATTGCTTTAGATTTTTTTATAAGGGGTGTTTTCTTTCGATGTATAGAACTTTAAGTTGCAATAAAACAACGATGGATTATTCGATTGACATGAATTTTATTTATCCGAAAGATAATCTTGTGGCATTACATTTTAAATAGGATTTCTGGCATATGACCGCCACGGCTGGCGCTGATGTAGTCCAATCTGGACGTTCAATTTTCGATGACTTTTTCTAACATTTGTGGCCGTATATCGGCAATAACACGGCGAATGTTGTCTTCCAAATGGTCAAGCGTTTGTGGCTTATCCGCATAGACCAATGACTTTACATAGCCACACAGATAGTAGTCTTCTTCTTCTTGTGGTGCCTATCCGTTTCGAATGTTGGCGATCATCATGGCAATGCGTACTTTGTCAACTGCTGCACGAAAAAGGCCTACTGTTGTTGTATTGAACCGTGTACGCAAGTTCTTTAACCACGATATCCTTCGTCTACCAGGCCTCCTCCTGCCTTCCACCTTGCCCTGCAGAATCAGCTGCAACAAGTCATACCGCTCGCTATTCCTCATTATGTGTCCCAGATATTCAAGCTTGCGTGTTTTTATTAAGAGAAGCAGCTCCTTGTCTTTACCCATCCCTTCTAGGACACTAAGATTGGTTATATGGTCGATCCATGGGATTCTTAAAATGCGTCGATATAACCACATCTCAAATGACTCGATTCTTGTACAGGCAGCCTCAGTTAAAGTCCAGGATTCCACCCCGTAGAGTAGAACTGGAAAGACATAACACCTCAATAGTCTGATCTTAGTTGGCAGTGATAGATCATGGCATTTAAATAGTTTAACCATTTTCAGAAATGCGGCTCTGGCCTTCTCTACTCTGCATTTGATCTCCAGAAAGTGATCCCACGTTTCACTTATCGTGGTTCCGAGATAAACACAAGTCTGAACTCGCTCTATATATTGGTTATTTATAGAGAGTTGGCCAACATGGTTGTTGGTTTTTGACACAACCATATATTTTGTTTTCTTAAAGTTCAGAGAAAGCCCGTATCCTTCACTGACCTCGACCACCCGAACCATCATCTCTTGGAGACTCTCTAGGCTATTAGCAAACACTACCGTGTCATCTGCGTATCGTATGTTTATATACTCGCCGTTGATCTTAATCTCACTGTTCGTGTCTTCCAGAGCCTCCTGAAAAATTCGTTCCGAGTATACGTTAAAAAGTAGAGGCGACAGCACACAGCCCTGACGGACCCCTCTTTCTATCAAAGTATCCTCCGACTCCTCTCCTTCGATGCGCACAGATGCGGTTTGTTGCCAGTACAAGTTGGCAATTATTCGTAGGTCTTGTTCGCCTAATCCAATATCCTTTAGAATTTCAATAAGTTTGTTGTGTTGCACGTTATCAAAGGCTTTCTGGTAGTCGATGAAGCAGGCAAACACATCGCAACTGACGTCCCTGCACCGTTGGAAAAGGACCTGAACACTAACTAGAGCCTCTCTAGTACCTAGCTCGTTTCGAAATCCGAACTGTGTGCGGCTCATTTGACCTTCGCATTGTTTAAAAATTCTCCTGTGTATTACTTTTAGAAAGAGTTTGAGGAGGTGGCTCATAAGCCTGATGGCCCGGTAATCATTACACCTCTTTGCATGACGGCTTTTTGGCAAAAGTATAAAAGTCGATTTTAACCACATCTTCGGTATTACCCCGGTAGAATATATGTCATTGAATACTCTTGTTAGTTATCTGATGCCGTCCGCATCAAGCATTTTTACAAATTCAGAGTGTGTGCCATCCGGACCGGGCGCCCTGTCGTCTTTTAGCTGGGATACAGCCTTCGTGACCTCGTCTACTGTTATCGGTAGCCTGTCTACATTGTTAAAATTTGAAGGACTTTCTGGCCTGGTGTCCGTAAAAAGGTTTTCTATGTAATTTTTCCAAGTGTTCACTTTCTCTTTGACGTCGGTGATCAGTTTGCCGTTCTCATCATGTAGTGTCCCAGATGTATTAGTTTTGTATATTCCGGCTGCTTCTCTGACTTTCTTGTGCATATTAAACGTGTCGTATTTTTGTTCTAACGACTCTATTTCTCCGCATTTTGCACCAAGCCAATTTTCCTTTGCACTTCTTATTTTTCGTCTTATTTCTCTTTGAATATTTTTATACCTTGCGTCGTCGTTTTTCGCTTTCCGCCTGTCTTCCATAAGTTGTAGAATATTATCGGTCATCCAGCTTTTCTTTTTCTCCCTGTTTGCGACCAAATGCTCGTTTCCGATGTTCCGATAGTAGTCTAGCGGTGTTAAATCACAAGATCTTGGAGGCCAATTCACAGGTCCAAAACGTGAAATTAGGCGGTCACCAAACGTGTCTTTCAATAAATCGATTGTCACACGGGCTGTGCGACATGTTGCTCCGTCTTGTTGAAACCACATCTCCTGGACATCATGGTTATTCAATTCAGGAATGATAGAGTTAGTAATCATAGCTCTATACCGATCACCATTGACTGTAACGTTCTGGCCATCATCGTTTTTGAAGAAGTACGGACCAATGATTCCCCAAGCCCATAAAGCGCACCAAACAGTCAGTTTTTCTGGATGTAACGGTGTTTCGGCATATACTTGAGGATAAGTTTCGCTCCAAATGCGGCAGTTTTGTTTGTTGACGTAGCCATTCAACCAGAAGTGCTCTTCATCGCTAAATAAAATTCGCTTATGAAAATCGGGAACAACGGCAATCTCGTTTTGGGCCCATTCGACGAATCTACGCCTTACTTGATGAATTCACGATGAATTGCCAAACCGAACTGAGAATAAATCACTTGACAGCTGTTAAATCGGGCGCCATCTTGAACAGTAGTGCCAACTTAAAGTTCTATACATCGAAAATAATAACCCTATATATGTAATAAATTAAGTTATTAATACTAAAGTTTTTTGAATTTATTTAATTTCTCGAATTTTAGAACCATTTAAGCCACTAATAAAACGTTGTTTTTGTTTCTGAATGTTGGAAAAAGAAACTTTTTAATAACATTTTTAATTATTTTACTTTACGTTACTGTAATTTCTTCATCGTCATAGCCAACTAATTGCAAGGGAGATATTCAACACACATAGAAAAATCTGTGATCAACGATTTTGTGCAGTGGTCGGTGTCCTTGGACGTTACTGATTAATGTGGCTAAAACAAATTCATAGGCACATACAGAAATTATAAATAGTAATTTCTCTAGTAGATCTACTGAATCAGTCCAGAATTATTGACAGGCAACAAACAGGACGCAAAAAAATTATAGACCAGTGGCAGCTCAGGTTCACTTTTCGAAAATATTTGAATATTGTTTTTAGAAGCGACTTTGGGTCCGAGATACATCGACAATGGTTCTGCAATATATAGTTAATTTTTCCAAAAATCATCGAATATTTATGGGATTTGATCAGAGCTTTTGATAACGTGGACCTAAATATAGCTACTGGAGATGACGAATGACTTTGCGGCATTGAACAACCAACATGGCCGCTGATAGATACTCAATAAGGCTGCATACGTTACTTTTGATGCCGTAGTTTCTCAGAATATATCCAGATCCATTAAATCTTTCGGCAAAAGAGAATTAAAATGGTGCAAAGTGCTGGTCAGTGAGTGAAATTTAAAGGCGTCTTTTTTTATCTAATATCCGTATAGATGGACCACACTCTGATCTTACGTAAACTGTCGATGGTGGGGGTTTACAGAACCCCATCGTAATGGATAAAGTCTTACCTTGAAGGCGGTATACAGCTGGTTGAAATTTATGGTATCAGATCGTCACAAAAATTAAAAGTAGGGACGCCTTAGGGTTCTTGCCTGTGTTCTTCCGCTCTCTGAATAAATGGTGATTTGAATCTCTGCAGTAGTGGAAATTATGTCGATTAAGAAGACCTTTTTTAGTAAATTTTGCTTCATCTGTGCAAATGCAAATCATTTTTTTTTTAAGAAAAAACACCAAAATGTTTAGTCTTTTCATTAATTGAATGTTAATATCTCAAAAACTGTTAATGTATAGCCTAATACAAAGCAGTCTGAATTTGTCAATCCTAGTGAGATTGGATTATAAAAATAGGCTTCCATTTTAAAAAAAAGATTTTCGTCGCTTTTGAGCAATTTCATTCTTATTTTATTATTAATAATATAAATTTCCAACTAAATATATAATTATTAATATAATTTTCAGATTGATCTAAAAAGATATGTAGGATATTCCATTTGAAATAAGAAATTGGACACACGCATTGGGTATATAAGGGCCAATATTTTCTGATTTTTTTTAATTACAGTTTTCTCATAACAGATCGACGAATTGTGGAAAATGAATGTTCGAATCAGTAAGGAATATATTTGGTGATAATTGATAATAAGTTTTTTTTTTAATATGGGCTGATATGAACAAATATGTGAAGTTTATAATTGCGGTTATAGGTTTACTAACTGCAACATCAATAATTAACAGTTTAGCATCTCGCAAACGTGGAAAACGAAAGCAAAATTACCTTTGAAAATAAAAATCGGTCTCCTGTTTAATTTATGACACGTTGCACTCGTCTATGCTCTGAGCATCCCTTATCTGCTGCTTCGCTTTGCGGCTCGCCCTACGGATAAGGGATCGGGATCTCGGTTTAGCGAGGTGAATCCCCTCTGCGGCGGCGGAACCCGACGCAGATGCTTTATCCTTCTCCGGTAAAGGGCTCTCGGCCCTGCGTTTGCCCTTGCTGGTCGCCGACACGTAAGCGCTGGATCGTCTTTTCAGTCCTCCGCTCGAATCGACCGCGTTGTCCTTCGGGAGGAATTTCGACAGCGTCAGGAAAGATCGAAATATCTCTTTGATATTGATATCGTCTTTCGCCGAGCATTCCAGAATCTTAACCCTGCAATGGAGAAACGTTTGAACATATGTAAAAAAAATATCTACTGGGAAATTCCACTATTTTTCAGATTTTATAAAAATCAACATATTTTACGCCCTAGCAAAGAAGAAAGTAATATTGCAGCTCAAATGAATCCCGACGTAGTCCCACATGTCCCAATTTTCACTTGTCAGAGAATAAACGCGCTCGCTTAAGTAGTCACATACGGAGAAGAAACAGGAACCTTTCCGTAATAATCACCGAATTGAAAGTGAGGGCTTCTGATCATCAAGTGTAGACACAATACATTGTTACAGACTTACGATCCTAATTATACATTTATTGAAGTGCATTAATATATAATAGCCAAAATAGGAGAGGGCCACTACTGCAGTAAAACGAAATATAACAAATAAAAAAAAGAAAATGTGTTTTTAAGTTGTTAAGGAGGTGACTGATCCAAGTTGGGAGACCGTTATAGCTAAAGCAGAATTACACTTGGGATCAACGAACAGGCCTTACTGAAAAAAATATCCGCAATCAATCTTAAATAAGTATTTCCAGAGTGATTAGCTAAGAGCTGCGATTTAAACCGTTTGTGTAAAGTCTTAAGAGGCGAAGGTCAGCTGAGTTGTTAACTTAACCGAGTATATTCAAAAATTCAATTCAAACATAATTTAGTATAAAAAGTAGTAGATGTATAGTGCCGATATAAGCAACAGAAACCGTACATAACCTCAATTTCCTAACCCCCCCGCAGCGGGGGCCCCCCGCGCGTGGCGTCCTAGTGTCCCCCCTGTCTACCAGAGTGCGCTCCGCCCCCCACCCAGCTTGTGTAGCGTCCTGTTTTGCCCCGGTTCCGCCCGTCGCTGCTAGATGTCGCGCGCTTGTGTCGCCAGCTTGTGTAGCGTCCTGTTTTGCCCCGGTTCCGCCCGTCGCTGCTAGATTTCGCGCGCTCCGACCGTCGTAGGCCCCCCCGGTAGAGGGCGGTGACGGTGCGGCACGGAGACGGTGTGGCGCGGTGACGCGGGTGATCGGGTCGTCGGTAAACAAGTCGAGTGACTTATACAGAGTGTCTCAATAATCACGGTTTAATAAAAGAAAAACTATAGATACAATAGTAAATATTTATTAGCTCATATGTAGACAACGTAATGCTTCGTACAAGCGGTGTTTCTGGTCCATGAGATTTTCTACTTCATCGCGGTCGAGGATAATTTCGTCGCCATGATCCCGTTTCAGTATCAACTCACAGCTCTCTTCTTCGTTCGAATAGGTCACCTCGATACTGCTCCCGATGTAGACTGTTATGTCGTTCCAGAACATGATTTCTCCCACCTGGTCCTCCAGAAAGAACAAAAAATCCCAAAAATCCTGGACTTGAAAATCTATGTGCTTGTTCTTGAAGATGAAACGGACACCTGAATTCTTTATTTCGAAAATCGTGTTTTCATCGATAGTGACCACTTTGTTACACATTGTGACAAACAGACTGACTTCGGTATCAAATTCAAATGTACTTATATATCAACAACCCCCCACTATCGGTGTAATTAAGAGAGATATTTACATTTAGTCAATTTGAATAAGCATTTTGCCAAAAGAAGCAAACAAGCGCACGTAGTTACATATAGCGGGATTAAAATAGTTTTTAGATCTGCCGAGATGTTGTATTCGTTACCGCAATTGTCGTTAACGCCGCCGCTGGTGTTATTGGAATTCTTGATAGCGATCGTTTGCCATTCGCCGTGGTCTTCGTAGCTCCGGTTCGCGAAAACGAAACGTACCTTGTAATTTAAATACGGCTTATCTGCGGTAGTGTTATTCGACAATGTCACGCTAAAAGTTTGTAGCTTGTCGATTCCGTTGACCTGAGCGAGTTGCATACGCGACCACGTATCGGGCTAAATGCACCGATTATTATGATTTTTGAAACAAACGAACGCTTCAATCACATCCTTAGGTTTATGTATATAGAAAACGTTTTGTACCACAGCCGACAACAAAACAAAGTGAGCACTTAACAAAACCATGTTTCTAGCCCGAATGAATCTATCCTAGATCTCGGTAACTGCTTTTATAACACTCAAACAATAATGACATTTATTCTGGGGAGGTGCCGGGCCGTCGATATGCATTTTGCTGTCCGGTCTGTTATAGTGAACAAAGCAGGGCAAATGAGTTTGCAATTCAAAATTGTTGCGATGTCGTACTGGTAACTTATGCCACATATTTAACAAATCGTGCGGTCTCACATGCTCCAAAAAATGTTGCACAGGAATCAATTCAAGTTGATCGGTATCCAAGCTTCTAAAATCGTCGAAGAAAACTAACTTCTTATTCATTGTTGTGAAAGATCGATAACTTTCTTAACAAATCTCTAATTTGTTTAAAGACACTCTGTGGGACAATTAATTGCGACAAGACTCAAGTCTATTTCACCGACTCTCGTTAATTTATTCAAAAATTCGTTGTATTCGTAATACGTTTTCTCTTTGAAAAAATACAAATGTCCGTTGGTGTATCGAAACGCGCCCGACAAATCGTCGGGCAGACCCGGAAACAGTTCCGTAGTAAAACCGTGTTCACTCGCACTCAAAGAACACTCGTCTATTTCTGCATAGTAGCGTTTACCGTAAAATATATACGTTCGACCGCCATACGTATTAAAAATAGCGTTCACTGTTTTACCCGCAGGCACACCCAGTCGCTGGATGCTTTGTCGGTCGCCCACTACCGTGAAACTCGGGAAGTGAAGTAAATAAAACGAATCACCGGTGACTACCAAAAGTTGTCCGTTGGGTCTCTGGTAGATATGCGAAATAGGAGCGTAAATAGGGACATAATCTGATATCATTTTAGGTTCCATGTAGACTTTATCACCTAATCTTATTATCCAAACCCATTTGTCGTAAAATAGATACATATGATGGTTAGACGTAACCAAAAATATGTGGATGGATTTACGTGACACAAATCTGGTACTTTTGTTTCGTTTTTCCCTATCGGAGGTTTCGTAGTTGTGGTAGTAGTGGTAGTTGATGTTGTTGTAGTCGGAGTTGTTACGCGGGCGGTGGTTGTGGTTTTTTTACCATATAAACGTTGAAGACCTGCAACATCGTCGTATGACAATGTCTTAGAATTTAAGCTATACCAAGGGTACATAATGGCATTGCGATCGTTACTGTGCGCCAAACCCAACGTATGTCCAATTTCGTGGAACAACACAGTAAACAAGCTCGTTTTTCCTCCGGGCGCAGGCACTTCTAAACCGTAGTACCAATCTTCGGATTTATCCAAATGAACTTCCACGCACTCTTGTTGTTGATTTGGAAAAAATGCATGTCCTAATATGTTACCCCTTCCGTCGAAAGCAGAAGGACAGGATTCGTTCCCTTTACATCTTATGCTTTGTCTGTGGGTAGTATATTTGTCAGACATCAAAATCATTATATCCGGCTCTGAGTAATTTAAGAAAAAATTTAAATTTGATTCATCACTCCATATTTTAAAAACCTCGGTTGCCAGCACTTTTAACTCTTGATAGTGACTGGGCGGTACTTGAATATACCAATTTAAATCCGTTTTCTGCCATCGCGAAACAGTCGTGAAGGCATTTTCTATTACACCACATCGGGGTTTATTTATTAGTTCGACGGTTTCGTTATTAAGAGTACCATCCACCGGTAAATTATAGAAATCCTGAAAATCCATTAGGGCACGTTGCAAACTCGACGCATTGATCTGCGTTAAAGATTCGTTGTCGTTAGGTGAAAGGAATCCGAATTTTTGTAAATATTCAATCACACCTTCCTCGGGCAGCGCGGCGACTATCGTCGACACGTCCGAACAGGTAGTAAAGACAGCGTAGCATAGCAACAAGACTCTCATCTCGTTCAAGGTCAGTAAAATACTAAAATGTATTCGGTTCCTAGCTAATCTTTTATAGGTAAAATAACAAAGAGAAGTGATGAACCAAACGCTTTTAGTTGCTATTTTGCGTGAGATGACGCAGAATATTACTCGAGAAATGGAACGAAAAAAGAATTATACTTCAATAGATTACAGTTTCGCAGTTTGTATTCATATCATAGCATTAGCGTGCTTTATTTTTACGTGTAAATGTATTATTAATTTTTTTGGATTGAAATAAAAAGTCTTATTTAAATAAAAAAAAAAGTTTTATTTCATACAGGGATCCTTGAATACAACCAATTATATAAAAGGGCAGAATTTCTCAACGCGCACATGCGCAGTCTTCCTCCGGAGTGAAACATGCAATGGGCGTGATCCGGTTGAAATTTCGGCGGATTCAACCAATTATCATCATCGAATTTCTCCACGTTAATGACTCTGCATGCGACACCCTCCTGATACATTTTCGACATTAAAAATTCCATTTTTGATCTTCCTCTCACGTATATCAAGTCAGCATTTTCTATCAGTAGTCCGATCAACGTATCAATGTCGGAATATTGAACAAAACCAGAACTGTATTTGAGACCGTGATGATATTGTTCGAGCCAGCGTACCGTTCTTTTTTCTGCACCGGTCAACGTGCAATATTCACGCGGCGGTTTCAAAACGTAATGACTAATTTGGCATCCATTGTAGACAGCCATTTCTTTAACGACAAATCCATCTTCTAACTGGAAGCCTTGAATATCTACCGCAACGATGCGCATTTTTAATATGACTGGTTAAGATTAGGTTCCTCCGGCGGTATTTATGTTAGATTTCGAACAATCTCGCTGAGCGGTAGTTGTTCCACGATACAATCGTGAATGATGATGCATTAGGCACGTGTATTCGCGGGAAATCCCTTTTTTGCTTCGATGTCTAACTTTACGTCGACAGTGCTGGATTTTACACTGTCGTTTCTTCGAGAACAGTCAATGACGAAAATCGCGCAGTTTTTGAAAGCCATATAGTCAAGCAACGCAGTTTTTTCCTCACATCCCTTATAACTGGGGTAGAAATCCGTGTAATTATGATGCGCTTCCACGAAGTCATTCTTTTCAAAATCTAATCGTAAACGTTCGTGAGGGTAATATTCTCCGTTTAGTGTTAATCTTATATCCGTTACGTCGACGTGATCGAAAAGCGTCGCATTTTTCGCTTCGTTGTCTTTGCGATTTGTTTGAAAAGCGACTATTACGTATCGGGGGCTTTCGATAGCCGCGCACGTCTTGACAGACCAAATTTCTTTGGTAGAGCCCGCGGTTAGGGCAGGATATTCATGAAGTTCCCATCGTCTATAGGGTATCAATATGGGTTGATCTAATCTAATCGATTTCAGCAGAGCCAATTTGATTTCGTCGTTTGGAAATATGTGCTTGACCCTAAGATCGACACTATCAATTTTTAATTCCGCCGTTGTTTTAATTGCACTGGCCGCAACACCGCCCATTGGTTTAATTATCATACAATTTTTGTCATGTCTGGCTCTTACCAATCTTATGGTTTGTTTTCCACAAGTTATCATATTATAATCATTAAATATATTTAAAAAGTGTCGTAACGGGATTCGCATGCTAAAATGTCCATTTTCTGTATCGTGAATCGCATTTTCAGGGAAATTCCAGCCGGAAATATCTAGATGCGATGAGTCATCTTTCGAGTAACATAGATAACCTCTAATCGTACTAACTATACCCGGATCACGCACGCTATCCACTTCTTTCCCATTCAGCTCGTACGATATAGTTTCAAAAAAAAAATGCTCCTGCATTGTTTACAAATTGCACTTGGTCGGTTCCCGTGAGACGTTTCAGCGATCCCTTAATGCAAATAGCAGCGTCGTACATAAGCAGCCAGGCATCTCCTTGATTGATCGTGATCTCAATGGTGTCGTTGTTCAAAAAAGATTTCACAAAGGGATGATAGGTGCGGGTCTCCACGCGCTGGATAGATTCATCAAATTTTGGCTTTCTGTGTATGTCGAATATTTGATTCGATAACATCGTAGCCCAGTGATCGGAGAAATTGTTTGTTGCTCAATGTAAGACGACCTTTACGGATACGCCTCGGTTTTGTTACTAACCCTACCTTTTTGATGTTCGCTTTTTTATATTCACCAGCGTCTCCGATTGAGTTGAAAATCAACATTACGTTAATTTTTTAAGTTCCAATCTAATGATGATTTCTTCACCTCGGAAATTAACCAACTCAAAGTTTTGATCCAGAACCTGTAGGGTAATGTTGTAGATTTGTCGTTTGTTTACTGGCAAGTACGTTAGATATTTAGGAGTTTCGTCGATGGCGTACCCCGGATCGACGGACAAGGCAAACTCGTAAATTGTGTGCGAAGGTCTGTCGTTGTAGAACGCTCCAGACGTTATGTTACTATCTACATGTATCGTTCGCACTTTTATTATATCCACGGGTAAATCTGAGGAATGCATAATATTGGGCTCCAAAATTTTCTGTGAAAACCCCAATAATTTTCCGATACTGTCCGAGTGTTGTTTAAAGTTTACTCCGTATACCGGTTTGTAGATTTCACACTTTATCGTATTAATGTTGGGTTTGATTGATATCTCCTCTATTAACTTTGGGATCGTATTCTTCTCTTCCTTATTTTTTGGCAGATGTTCGTTAATGTAGGTTTCAATGTCGCTAATTTCATAGGACCCGGTCGGAATTTCAATTACGTTTTCTTTATTGTTACCATCGAAGTAGTAAAATTTATTCGAACCCTTATCTATGTTGGGAATGTTGTTGTAAGAGTGGAATCCAATCAGCGCTAAACCGTACTCTACATCTTCATCCAACTGCAGCGGATTGACAAAGTCGATGGATAATGTCGACGTGTGCCCTTTTAACGTAAATATGATCGACATGTTGACTGCTTATAGGTCCGCGATTTCAGTCCTTTTTATAGAGAAATTGCAAACACAAATGACCGCAATTGTATTGCGTAAACTTTTGATATCTATCGTGATTATAGTAGATATTGGCGCTGTTGCCGAAATATTTAACAAGTTCCGCGGGTGGTTTAAGGTTACCGAAACTGTCAAAATACTCAACATCGTTTCCCTTCTTCTTTTTGTATGCTACCCAGTGGGTTCCTCTATTTCGACGAACATCCAAATTTACGATTCCGCATTCTTGCGATCTGATTCGACGGGGTAAACTATCTCGCATAAAAACACCCCTGAAGTGAGGAATTTTTAATTTGCGCGCCAGAGATATTAAATCGACGTCGTATAGAGCCCTTCTGGGTAGCTTTATTGGGAGTTTTTTTGTTTCTTCAGATAAAGACCGAATCCGCCGCGTGGACTCTTTTTCAAGAATAGACCCGATCCCTTTTTTCCAATCTCTTCCATAGCTCGGTTATGGCGGTTGGCCTCTTCGAGTTTCTTTCGTGCGTTTTTCGCATCGATGACAGTTTTAGCGATAGCAGCGGCTCCGCCCGAGAGCGAACCTAAAGCCCCTAGCGCTCCTAATAACGGTAAAAGTGGTAAAATACCGCCCGATTTTGATTCGAACGGAATAATTCTAGGTACCTTAATTTTTTTACGTCCTCCCGCTTTTCTTACAGCGGCTCTGCCAGCTCGAAGCGCTTCCAGTGCCGATCTTCTAAGCATTTTAGGGTTATCGATATGAAACAATTGTTTCTTCTTTAATGCATTGCGAACCTTTTTCACGACACCCTGTCGAAACGAAACAGAGGGACGCCGTTGTTGACCCATACCGAGCTTACGTTTAGTTTTCATAGTCGCGGTGACAAAGAATGCGGCAGCTTTTTCACCAAACTTTGCGTCTTTAGATTTTACTCGCTGCCACGCACGCGTTTCCAATTCTTTATCCGCTTTATGACGTTCGTCTAACGATTTGTTTTGCGAATAGGCAATGTCGTGTACCTTACACGCAGCGTCCAAAGGATTCACCCCGCTATCGCCTCGGTTCAAGCGTTTTTCCAATTTTGTACCGGGACCGCAAAACTGGTAACCCGGAATGTGTACTTCAAAAGGTAACTTGTTAATAAGCGTGTTAACGAGACCACTTCCGGACGCGAAGCATAACATACTAATTAAAGGAAATTGCTTGTGTCGTATATATATACGAGGTGTCTCGAATAAACATTGTAGTCATGCGGGTGGTGCAGCAGAAACTCAAGCTCCCCATCGATAATTTAGATTTGGTTTGCGGAGATGGTTTCTTTAACAAAAGCAAACACGGTCAACTGCTACCCAATTCATTTAGGGCGGTGTTTTGCGGACCTAGCGGTTGCGGCAAAACCAACACCATGTTAGCGCTACTCTTTAACCCCAACGGGGCAAGTTTCGAAAATGTTTACGTCTACTCAAAGTCGTTGTATCAACCAAAATATCAACTGTTATCTCGCGTATTGAGCAATGTCAAAGGAGTTGGATATTATCCCTACAGTGAAAGAGACTCGATAATCGACCCCAGCGACGCGAAAGAGAATTCTCTGTTTATTTTCGACGACGTGGCGTGCGACAAGCAAGATAAAATTCGCGAGTATTTTTCGATGTGCCGATACAAGGCCATCGACGCTATTTATCTCTGTCAGACATACTCCAAGGTACCCAAGCAATTGATACGTGACAATTGCAATATTGTCGCGTTGTTTAAACAGGATGACATGAATTTACGTCACGTTTATGATGAACATGTCTCACCCGACGTTTCATACGACAAGTTTAAACAAATTTGTTCCGAGTGCTGGAAAGAAAAGTACGGCTGTTTGATAATTGTCAAAGATTTCGACGTAAAAAACGGACGCTACCGCAAGGGTTTCGATAAATATATAAAAGTCGATATTTAATTGTCGATAGAAACAGTCATGAAGGCGACGTCCGCCGACATCGCCGACGCGGCGCTAAAAAAAAAAGTAAACGAGTTGTCTAGATCTATTCGAAAGAAGTATTTAACATTAAAATTGGGTAAGAGCGAAGAGGATGCGTCAATTCGGAAGCTTTTCAAACCCGTCAGCGAGCCGCTAGAACGTATAGCAAAAATAAAGCTATCACCGTCACCGGCAGAAATAAAAACTGAACGTCGAGGTGTCAAGCGGGAACACAAAAAGGAACCGAACGAAGAAACAAAAAATAAGGTTAACGTATCATTTTTGCCTATGGAAGAAATTCAGGAAACGCCGGATCCCAATAAGAGCGTTGAGATACAAAATATCGATGAGGAGGAAGATGATGTGTTTGACACATCGAGCGTGGCCAACGCATCCCTTCAATCATACCTGGAACAATATCCAGAAATTTCCCATTCATATATTCAAAATTTATGGGTAAAATCGCCCGACACCGATATTGTTTACGGACCCGTTTACGACAAAATATCATCCAAATGGTTTCTCGGCAATAAATCGCTGGATTTTCATCAAGGATCTGGCGATATTATTGTAGACGGCGAGAGATATTCCGGTACCCGCGGCTTGTATAATTTGGTGTTTTTGAAAGATCCCATAGCATACACAAAAGACGATTTGGCACAATATAAAAAAATAATGGAGGCTACCCAGGTGCACAGGGACGCGATCGGACGTTTGAAAGGCGCATCGACTGTACCAAAATATACCAAGGTCATCCGACCCTTAATAAAATCTCAGTCGCGTTCGTACTCGTACAGCGGTCAAGGTTATAATATGCGTTATAATGACGCTCCTACTGAATATGTATACTGGGACGACGTCAATGAACTCGTAGAGCGTCTGAAATTACTAATCGCGTCGAAACACGCAGGCAACACGTCTCATGATAACGAAATAGTTTCAATCGTTGAAGAGCTAAAAGAATCAGGTTTTATACGTTAGTTTAACGATGAGTCTGGACAAGTTTGGACGTTCTAGCGCGCTGCGCTCTAAACGACCCTTCACTAATACTGTGATTAGAAGCGCCCTCGATTATATGCCAGACGGAAACGTCAATATGAACAATTTAAAAATTTGCAATGTCCAAACGCCTAGCGACGACGGTGACGTGGCTAACAAAAAATATGTGGATGAGACAAGTAATTTATTAAAAATTGCATTGAGAAAGATTATTGGACAGAAACTCGAAGCGTACACGAAAAGATTACAAATTGAAGACAAAACTAGATTCTCGCGTCTTGAAGAACAACTGAAAATGAGTAGCACTACACTCGAAAATGAAATTATGCAGTTTCGCGAAGTTTTCCACCAAAAGCTAAGCGAAATGAGCGCAAAGAAAGATTTGGAAAAGCACATGACAAAAGTCGCCGTTTTGTCACAGCAATTTCATGATATTGTAACCAAAATGGAGCGACTTACGAACGAAAATGAGAATATAATGAAGGTATTGAAACAAAGGGTTTTAAATCCTCCATCGCAACCGAACACACATTATGAATAAAGAGAAGGTACAACTGGTTCGAGAACTGCACAAGCCGGCACGCAGAAATTATGCTCGCTGCCGGACTATAATACGAGGGATGGACGACCTGTGGCAAGCGGATCTGGCCCAATTAGATCGCTACAGCAAACAAAACAGAAATTTTAAATTCGTGCTGGTTGTGATAGACTGTTTCTCAAAATATGTATGGTGTCGCCCGTTGAAAACCAAAACCGGGGTCGAAGTCGCCAAGGCGTTTTCCAAAATTCTCAAGGACGGACGGCACCCTCAAAACTTGCAAACGAATCTCGGTAAAGAATTTTACAACGACACGTTTCTGAAACTTGTGGATAAGCATAAAATTAACCACTATAGTACGTATAGCATAAAAAAGGCCTCAATTGTCGAACGGGTGATACGTACCCTCAAAGAGAAATTGTTTCGACATTTTTCTTTACGCGGGACGTACAAATGGATCGATGTGCTCACCTCTATCGTTGATGAATACAATAACACAAAACATAGAACGACGGGTACGAAACCCATCGATGTGAGTAAGAGCAATGAAAAGAGAATTTTGAAAACCGCGTATAGTAGCATAAAAATATTCGGTCCTCGTAAACTTAAAGTCGGCGACATCGTTAGAATCAGCAAAGTCAAGCACGTTTTTAACAAAGGTTACACACCGAATTGGACCACGGAATTGTTTAAAATTGTTAAAGTACGGGTTACTAACCCCGTAACGTATTTGCTTCAAGATATGCAGGGTAAACCCATAATGGGCGGATTTTATGAAGAAGAATTGCAGAAGACAGTTAACCCGGACTTATATCTCGTCGAAAAGGTGTTGCGCAGACGAGGCAATATGGTTCTCGTGCGCTGGTTGGGATTGGATAAGTCGCACGATTCGTGGGTAGACAACGTAGACGTTTTGAAATAAATTTAGTCTCGATTTAGAAGTTCTGACATAAATACGTGTATATGATGGCTCAAGAGCAAATTGTGACATCCAACGAATTGTATAATTTATTGGAAAATTTCGAGTTGCAATTTCCTTCATCAGAAGTGCTCCCGTCCAGCTTCGTTCCTGTAGAGCAACAAACCAAAAAATCTGCGACCAAACGAAAACAAAGTGCGTCGGTCGTATCCCGCAAGAAGAAGAAGAAAACTACCACAAGTGAAGCGTTTGCAGCTCCAACGTCATCCGCTGATTGGCTCGAAGTGTTCACGGACGGTAGAGAAAAAAGTGTCATTTGTGAGGCATTCAATTTAAAAAGAAACTTGGCGTCTCAGTTGTCGGGATTAGAGTGCAATATCAACGAAATTGAAACACAAATTGCGCTTTTTAATACAGACTTGCAAGTGGCGCGGATGCAAGCTCAAGAGTGCAAAAGAAAACTAGAACAATTTAATAATTTAGCATTTAACGAAATTGTAAAATAGTAATAATGTATATAATAAATAAATTATACAATTACAAACTTCTGTGTAATTATTATGCGGTGTTGTGGTGGTGGTAAAAAAGAAAATAGCGTCTAAATATATACATGTTTATTCTTGTTGCAATACAATGGAATACAATCAATACATAAAAGCCTTATCTACAGTTATATATTTTATAATAAAACCACAGTATTAATAGTTCAATGTGCTATCAGAAAAGCGTAACTTTTTTCCATATTTCCTCTCATCGTGAAGCATTAAATTACATACATCTTCAGTTTCTACAGTGAACAAAACTTCTTCAAAGCAGCTTTGACACCAAAATTGTTTATCGTGATATACATCATTCAAATTATTTATATCCAGCTGTAAATGATAGTGATCCAATAAAAGTCTAAAATTTTTCTTTTTAAATTTTTTAACTACTTGAAATATAAAGTGACAAGATTTACAAACTAAAATTTCCGAATATTTTATCCTGTAATAACTGACCCATAAACAGTAAGCGGATTCTCCGTCAAAATCAATGGTTGGAGTTGCCAAAATGCTATTTCTGTAAGACGATCCAAATCTCTTATTCAACAGAATGAATTCTAAATTTAATAAAGAATTGCCATCAGACTGGAGCGCTAATTGTTTAAGGTACTTCCATCTATATTTCGAATAATATTTAAATATTAGTATCGTTAGTTTCCAAGGCAAAGGTGACTCAAGCAAAAAATCAGCACTACACCTAATATTTTCGCAAATTGTTATAATACAAAGGCTTTCTAATGTAAGTTGTTTGACCATAATCTGTAACAAAAATATATTAAAAAATAATTACGGCACTTTATAATGTCCCCACGGAAGCGTTTCATATGAATTCGGCAAAAGATAACGTTTATCGTCTAAAGGACTCAAGGCAACTTTTGTTTGTTCGATGCTAAATACATTGTGAGTGTATGAACGAATGGTTCGTTGAGTGGCGTACTTTTCCCTAAAATTTGTTAAGCATTCTACGTAGTCATCAAATGAAATTTTATTTTTTACAATATTGTACTGAATACCCTTTGACTTTTTAACTACCGAACCCGTTAAAATTTTGAAAGTATACATTTTCGACCTTAACCCCGCATAATGACTAATGATGGTGCCATTAGTCTCATCCTTCATCAACCCCAAAACCTTTTTGTTGATTTGCGGTATATTATAGGGATTGTCATTAGGATAATCAGACGTGTCAAATTTTGTTAAATCGGCCTTAATAACGCTTTCATATGCGTCATAACATTTGATATTATAAATGAAACTGTCCGTATCCATGTATTGAATTTTACATTTTTCGGGACCCAAATTTGGAAGCATGTAATTATAATGAAACTCGTACATGGTCGTTTTCGACAAATCCAATATGGACATTCCAATATAAAGTGGCTTATTAAAGCAAAGTTCCGATTTTTTTAATTCTATAAGCAACAAATTGTTATCAAGTATGGTTCTACTGTGAAATCTAGGACTGGAAATTAAATTTTTCGCACCGTAGCGACCATCCCACGCTTTAACAAATTTAACAATACGATGCTTGCGAATGTTTTCCATTGTTTCACCGTAAGCGGCATTATTAAACAATTTGTATAAATTTATACCAAATTTTGTCTTTGCTTGGGTTCTTAATTTATTATTATGATCGATATAACATTTCAACCAACGAGATTGGTTAAATTTTAATATTTTGTGAATTTTCTTTAGTACGAGACCGTTTTTGAGAGCCTGTTTTAAATTGCGATAGTGTATGACGTATTTTTCTTTATTATACAAAGTAGTCATTAGTTTTGGTAACTTTGAATTGGGGGGCACTCGATGTTCGGCACAAAATGGAAAATCTCTATGTGTGTCATGTAATTTCTGCGGGTATTCCAGGTCTACCTCTAGGATATATCCTTGGGAAGATTCATCTGGAATGTTCATGACATTAAATGAATCAATCTCTTGATGAGACATCCAGTCGAATCCTCCGTAAGGAAGAGGCTCGCACATGGCCTTGCCATAGAGGTTATTGACGTCAAAGTACATGATATAGGAATCATCCCTGGATGAATCGTAGTTGGGCATATATTTATTGTTGGCCTCCGCATATCTACCAATACACACCGAAATTCCACCTCGTATAGCCCGCTCGATAAACATAATTTGGTCAATGTCGCACAACGAAGGATGATCCGTTACCCATTTCAAATTTATTAATGTTAATCTCTAAATAAATAATATTATTTAAAGCCCACCCGGAATCACGTTCCTGAAACTCTGACATTTGATTTAAAATTTTATCTTGGACATTTTCAACAAACCAATCATTCAATTCTGTTCCTAAATCAACTACAGCATTTCCGGTACTCAGATATTTAACATCAACTTCGCCTTGGACATCATTTTTTGCCTTAATAAATTCACCGCAAAATGTGGTATTTACTTTCAGCAATAAAAATTTCTTTAAAATTTGACTAATTTTTTGTTGAAATATTGGACGACAATCGTTTAAAAATTGAATTAAATCTTTATGAAGTAAATTAATTATGACACCGGTCTGAACTCTTCCCTGGAAACACGACGCTACCGATTCCCATACAACCATTTCATTTGTGTTTGTCTCGCGGCTACTACTTTGTAATCCCAATCCAAAATGCTTATGTTGATAATTAAGAATAATTTTTCTAATAGCTTTCAGATGTTGAATTGTAGTTTGTAATTTTCTTTTTAACCCAATAGATAAATCCTTTTCGTTAGAAACGATTTGGTTGCAAGATTCAATATTTTTATTTAGTCTCCTAAGCCACACATCACTATCTCTAAGAGTGAACTTGTCGGAAATATGCTTTTTTAATTTTTGTAAGGTTAAAATTAAGATTTGCGCTCTATGAATGATCTGCTTTACGCGCATCGTGGTTTATTAAATATATAACAGTAAATAAGACTTACCCTGTATAATATGTTGATTAATTTTGAATTATTTTGAATTTCTTTAAAGAGTTGGGCTTTCCAATATCTTTGGATCCCTCGTAGACCAGTTTGTACTGCCCCGACGCAAAGTGTCCTAGTCTCGGACGGAAAGCTTCTGTCACGCGAGTAGGAAGAAATACTACGGAATTTTCTAATTGCAGCAACACGGAATTGCCAAATTTTGTATTAACAATTTTGGCTCTAGTAATTTAAAACGGAACGCCTATCGACAATTCATGCAGTTTGACAATCGGCTGCTCAAAATCACCTTCTGCAAGACAGGTTTGATTCAGTTGACTTAAGTCCATCTATAAATTATTATTAATTATTTTATCTCAAAATAAAAAAAATAAAAAAAACTTACGCTTAAGATTGCTGCTATTCTATTTGCGGTTACGGGTTGAGAGTACTAAGATGATCTTTAGGACCTTTATAAAATAATAACAAATGTTAAAGAATTAAAATAAAACAATAAAAAAGGTACTTACTGCTTTTTTGTACGAACACCAAACCACTAAGTTAGCTTCCACGTTGCACGAATAATACCAAAAACAACTACTGACAAAACAGAGAAAAATGAGATGTATTTATACGGAGCGAGAATACTTTCTAAAAGTTAACAAACGAAGACACCTCCACATGCGTTGCAACAAATTTTTCCCATTACGTTAATCCCACGGAGCAAATATAAAGGGGGCAATTAATTATTATTCTCAACAAGCAAAACAACTCGACATTTAGACTCGGCGCGTTTTGAAATTCCACATCCCATACGGAGATTGTAAAAAATGAAAGCAAGTTGGCCTTGATCTTTTGCGGCAACATACGTTCGTCCAACGTCCGAAGCGGTTGCGTTCCCGTGTGAAAGCGTGTTGACCCTGAGACTCCTACCTGCACGGTTGTCTGGCGACAACATCGCGTCTATTCAAATCGGCGTTGGTACTTGTTGGTAGAAGACCTTTTCGACTTTTAATTCAACCATGGAAGGGAGTGCATGTGTATAAATACGTTGCATGTGTATTATAGACTATATTCAGTGCAATGAATACAGAAGTGCGATGTCCATTTCCCTACGACCCTACAACTGGTAAGTTTTATATTTTAATTACCTTTATACAGTGCGCGTCTTTTCTTGTGGGTTTCAGTTTGGGTTATCACTTTTTTGGTTAGTTTCTACCTGTTTTTAAAATATGATACTCATCTTTTTTACGTTGCATAATAACCGATTTAAATTGAGTGTTTTTAATATCTTTTAAATGACAGTGAATGGAAAAGGGAATTTTGGCTTTTAAAAAATAAACAATTTTTAAATTTGTTTCAAAAATGTGCGTTTTATGGGGAAAACGCGAAATATGTTTTATTTTTTGTACTAAAAAATTGCAGTTTGCCTTTTTGACAATAATAATCGAATTAAATTGAGCGTTTTTAATATCTTTTAAATGACAGTGAATAGGGAATTTTGGCTTTTAAAAAATAAACAATTTTTTAAAAATTATTTGATGACCCCCCACTTACTGAAAGTTTTGTTTCAAAAATGTGCGTTTTATGGGGAAAACGCGAAATATATACATATTTTTGTTTATTTTTTGTACTAAAAAATTACAGTTTGCCCTTTTGACAATAATACACGTACATTTAAATGACAGTGAATTGAAACGTGAATTTTGGTATGCGCGTATAACTTAAAAAACAATTTTTAAAATTATTTGATAACCCCCCTTTTTGGAAGTTTTGTTTAAAAAAAATGTGTGTTTTATAGGAAACGCTACATATCATACTTTGTTTTGTTCTAGAAAAAATCGCGGTTTGTCCGTATGACAAGTCGCATATTATGTTGGCGCATCGCTTAGGGCGTCACATATTCAAATCACACAAAGAGTACCGGGGGTTAGAATTCCCGGTACGACATGCAACGACAAGGGAACATCACCAGCAGCAGGAGCAACCCGGTGGATCAAAAGAAACAAAGGAGCAGCAGGAGTACCCGGGTGGGTGGTCGACGGAGTGGGACGGCGAGGAGTGCACTTCGTATTTAGATTTCCTCCGGGAACGGGAAGAAGAACAACGCAAGGAACAGGAACAATGGGATGGTCGACTGAATCGACATAAAAAGAAGAAGAAACGCCTCGCCAGACCAATTTTATAAATAAAATAAAATAAAATGTATTAAAATTCAAGTTTATTTAATTATCCTCCCGATCCACCGCGTCACCGCCCTCTACCGGGGGGGCCTACGACGGTCGGAGCGCGCGACATCTAGCAGCGACGGGCGGAACCGGGGCAAAACAGGACGCTACACAAGCTAGCGACACAAGCGCGCGACATCTAGCAGCGACGGGCGGAACCGGGGCAAAACAGGACGCTACACAAGCTGGGTGGGGGGCGGAGCGCACTCTGGTAGACAGGGGGGACACTAGGACGCCACGCGCGGGGGGGCCCCGCTGCGGGGGGGTTAGGAAATTGAGGTTATGTACGGTTTCTGTTGCTTATATCGGCACTATACATCTACTAAAGTTTATATAATTAAGATAAAAAACAATATTAAATAAAGAGAACTGATTTACAATCTAGGTAGTTTCCCGTAAGAGGTATTTTTTTTAATGTGTGATTGGCTAATCTACGGATATTTATTTAGTAGTCTAACAGATGTATACGAGAAGTAGCTTTTAGTCATGAACATCTTAATTTCAAATATTTCATGTTGACAACCGAAGCGGGTTCCATGAAAATGGATGCGATTTTTACTAGTCAATTTTTCCAATAAATATGAAGGGCATCCAGTTTTAAGTAGTTTGTGAAGAAAACAAGCAAAATGTAATTCTTCTCGGCTCGATATATTTAACCATTTCAAATCGTGAAGCTTATGGCTTACGTGATCCCTTCGTTTAAGGTTCCATCCATCCAAGCAGGGTCCATAGACAAAATTACAGTAATTTAGATAACTTAAAACCAGTGATTTCCCCAGAATTGTTTTTATCTTAAGTTTAGAATATTTTTGCTTCTATAGATTGTGCGGAGAGAAGCCTTTTGGATACTTTTGGAAACATGAGTTCATTATCAAAGATTTTAACCTCCTAGATCCAAGTTTTGGGCGGCCCTATACTTAGCTGGCTTAAAATATATTATTGCAGACAGATTCTAAGCATTTGTTTAGTCTCCTTGCCCCTTGCCACTGCATCAGACCGAGAAAAAGGAACATGTATTTACATGTCATCAGCATACCTGTGGCTAGTGAACTCACCAAAGCAACCCAACATATTGAATGAAGAAAACAGGTGCTAATAATGAGCCTTGAAGGGCACCTCCATCAACTTCTAAGGCTTTCGATCTAATGTTGTCAATCGAAACTAGCTGATATCTGTGATCCAGATAATTACCAACCAGTAGTATTTTAACTTGGCACAGATTTGACACAGAGCATAGCATGATTGAGGACATCGAAAGCTAATCTAATCTAATAAGACCAAAGCTGACGTTTCCTTTTTATTTGCTGCTGAGAGAATATCATAACTTTGAGCAAAGCGAAATCCTTACTGTAATTTAGGTAAAAAGTTGTTATTACTTAAATAATCACAGATCTGCCTATAAATCAGTTTTTCAAGTACTGGCAAGAGATTAATAGGTCGAAGATCTGGAACGGTGTTAGGTACTCAGTTTTGCTATCTTCCACTGCGCAGGAAATATAAAGCTTTAAATACAAAGATTAATTCCATCTGTACCGTGTGTATCTGTACTACAGCCCAGGCTACCCCCCCCCCCCCCCGTTTACCGACTGGATCTCAAATTCTGGCGATATACATTTTATACTAGGAGATTTGGCAATGGTGGCAAAGTCAACAATATCTGACGTACTGAATCAACAAAATATTGATTAATGTGTTCAGGATTAAACAGGTTTTTAGGAATATCGACCTCCTTCTTTGATCTGTTGTAGATGTGCAGATGGTCAAGAGTTTTCCATATTTCTTTTGACTGTTTTTGTTTCAGCCTCTAGAGCCTCTACTTTTCTTATAAGCCTCCCAGTTTTGTACATTTTTATTACTCTTATATTGATATTGCGATATTCTTTCATTATACATAAAGCGTCGGCAAACCAGGCGGTCACGTTACCCATTTTTCAGTTGTGCATGATAGTTAAAAAGATCATATCCGCTTTAAAGTAGGAACTTATTTAAAGTTTGACCTTTCACTTGAGGAATTCGGCGTATCCAAAAAAGAGGAACAGGGGTAGGGTTTTCTCAATTGCTTAGCAATGAGTCTAACAATGGACAAATTGCTTGCAATCCTCTTCGTTTCCTATTGATTAAAAGCAGATTTTAACTTGTCGGCCACAACTTTGAGTTCTTGATTATCCGTTGATAGTTCGACCACCATATATAGCATATAGAGCGAGTATAAATATCTACAATAACTTTCACATTAATTATGTTCTAGTATGTGAGCCTTTTGGGATAGGTAGTCTTGAAATTAGAAGAACCCACTCCGATATCTTGACGTTTTATGACATTTTGTCCGGCTTTCCTTGATTTTAACATATATCAAAGACGTCAGAGCTCCTCAATGTTTTGTATTCCATTTCATCACGCCAACTATGGCTATTTTTCTCCTTTAACTCGAACCTTGAGGTTATTTAACAGTTGCTCTCTTGATCCCCTTGCTGGCGGTCTTCGACTATTGAAGACAAAATTAAAACAGGTGGTTGATTGCAGTTGTAACTAGTGTGATACTGTTTATTTAGTGTTTCTTACTGTTTTTGTGTTTTTATATGTTTTATATGGTTATTTAAAAAGCTTATTATATTGTTACTTTTTCTTTGTAAATTGGCTCAGCCGTTGAAAATAAATAAATAAATAAATAATAAATATCGTTTTTTCTCTTCATCAAATTGACTGCTGACAAATTCAAATTAATTTGAATGAAATTTAAAACTTGCGTCTTATTTTTCTTGGGTAAGGCCATGCCTAATAGAATAATCGCTGAGATCACTGTCTATCCAATTAATAGCTGTATTAGTAAATCAATCAATAATTTCGTTTCATCCGGTTGAAATTCAAACGCAAATAATCAACACAAATGTTATTGGGTATCACAACAGCGCCAATTCGGTGACTTTTGCGGTGTGGAACTTTTGTTGGCTTGATATTTCACCAAACAATTCAGCTCGATATTCTCGCGTTTTCCTCATCGCCGGGACTAAGGCAAAGAGAACGGTGCAAATAAAACTCGGTAACGTGGCAGCCGGCAAAGTAATTTGCGAGCGGAACGCGTCTATCGCAAATGAAAGCGCCGTTCAAAGGCGGGTCTTTTTTTCCGTCGCATTTTCATATTGTCGCCCCTCCCGAACGCCAGGTAACTCGTCGTCTCTAGAGAGACCGGAGTTTTCAGCACCGGAGGTTAATTAGGTCTACCAGATATTTGTTTCGTCGTTTCCGGTTCGGCCCTTACTCCGGTCGAATAAATAATTATCGGAAACGGGCGCGAGAGTGTTTTTCGACGTTCGGTAAAATGGCCGTCGAGAAAACCCATCGAAAACCAATCGCTTTCCTCGGGGGGTGGAAGAAATCGCAATATAACCGTCGCGATTTATCACACTCGACTGTTGCCCTTAAAGGGCCCGATCGAATCTTAACAAATGGCTTTTCGTTGTTTTGAGAGGACAAATAATCCTGCACGGGAAGGCGATGGAGCGGAATCTCGTTAGCTATACTACTTATTTACTTAGGTTCAATTTTAGTCGTAAATCGATGTACAAAATACCTTTCGTTTTTTTATAAATTCAAAAGCTATTGATGCAAATGCAAATGATTACTTGTTACCATTATTAATTGTTATTTGACATTGCAAATAAGAGAAGGCTTACTAAAGGTCATTAATTACATTGCATTGAATATCAATCTTAATCGACCTGTAAAAGAAGAGAGAGAATTATTTGCTTCATATCAATGACTGTAGTTTTAAATGTTAAAATTTTTCACCATTGGGATTATTTAGAAAGATGATTAATTGATCTGACGACAAAAAGAACAGGAAAGCGACATTCTTAAATGGATAGTTCTTTTCCTGGTTACGTATTTTTCGATTCAGATTGAGGGAGTTAGCAATTAACATGTCCATACCTGAGACCTAAATTTATCTAGTTTCGATTGCATAGCGTTTTATTGCTGCTTGGATGTTGATGTACCTCCATGCAATTGTTTTATTACAAGTCTCTTTGGTGCTTCTCTTACAAAATGTGGTTAGAACACAGATAACAGCGATACATATTATTATTATTATTATAGATATTAAGCGTTCCATCACAAAATACAATTCACCACAACCTTTCAATAGCAGTGAGTCCGAAAGGAATCCCTCACTTGTTGCTGTTGCTCTTCCTTATATTCTAATATCACTGATCACATATCAAAAGTTCTCAACATCTTCGATCCGTCAAATACAAAATTCCATTTGGGATGCCAAAGAATAAGAATTGGAGAGATCGGACGAAAAATATCCACTAGGCTCAAAGAACATGACTGTTAGAGCCAGTAAATATTTTTAGGGACCAATTTTACTGTATTTTTTAGAATAAGAGGAATTCCAGTTTAAGATGCACATGTTTTTTCTCAATCATATTCAAAAGTCAAAGTTTGTGATTTTTACTGATGGTAACGATCGGCCTTGCGAACACTTGTCTATTAATTTATGACCGAAGAGAAGGGTTCCTCCTAGGGGATGGATCGAGTGGCTTTTGAAGTAGGGATTGAGTTAAACAGATGTGTTTTACTTTTTAGAAAACTGAATTTTAGGACTTTAGTATCGTTAAGGATTTGGCAGGCATCGAAAACCAATTTTATCCGACGGGTTCATTTTTACGAATTCGACGCTTTGCTTGTAGAATTTATAACTTATCACTAATTATCTATCTTTGTTACTCTACATTCTTTTTTACGTTACTTGTTTTTTTACTAATTTGGTGAGTTTACTGAATTCAAGGGTTGGGTGTAAAAATACTGCCTTTTATTTCAACGAATCGACGTGTTGCTGAAACGGGTAGTTTTGGTGACTAAGACAAATAAAATCATCAGCAGTAGTCGACAATTCTTGCATGTAATCAATTGTTCTACCAACAAAACATCCGAGAATCCAGCACTTTTGGAAATAGTAGAAAATTTATATTAGGATAAAAGGTTTTTTGATTGTCGGTTAACTTCCTGTGAGAATGAACCTTACGGCGATATTGCAGACGATACCCCACGGGCTTTCTGTAATGTGGCAACTCAATTTATCATCACCGGACGCCCTGTCGCAATGGCGGCACAGACGTAATGGAATTAACGCGTCTCTTCGACGCCGGTAACTATATTAATCTTAATGTTTCGGATTAATTCTCAGGCATGTCCCTTATCGCGTTAACCGGCTTTAACGAAACAGTCGGAACTCGGTCCCCCCTTTTGATTGTTACTTCGTTTCAATGGCGATCGTTTATAACTCGCCAGGTGGTGTTGAAGGAATAAACCAACAGGTCTCGGGGTCCATCGTCGATCATTTGTACTCAAGGGCTTCGCGTTTTGATGCCAGAAAAAGTTTTATAAAATGTTATCGACCCTTGTCTGCGGGCGAGATGCAACGGAGGCAATTTCCATGTCAGTTTTTCGAGCTGAAACGGCAAATCCGTTAAATCCGCAAATCCAAGTTGGTAATTCGGTTTAAAGTTTGCGGAGCTGCCGCAATTACTGCCCGCTCGTCGCCAATTTTCATACGAAATGGCGCCTTTTGATCCGACATCGGAAAATCAAGCGAAATGGGAAAAAACTTCGGCGGTGTTGGACGTCGACGCAACGCCTATCGGTTCAACCGTTTCGGAGGTCTAATTTAACCAGTAGCTTGCGTAGGGGTTATGGAACCTTCGAAATTAATTTGCTTACTTTTTGGCGAACAAATATGGTTTTACAAATCTGCGCGCAATCAAACACTCGTGGGTCAAGGCTTTAGGCTCTTGGGTCATCCTCAGGCATACACAAAAATATCAACCCAAACGCACTCAACATATATGGGAAACTGACCCTAGATGGTGTCACTACTTAACAACTTTTTAAGAAAAGAAAGTTTAAGTAAAGAAATCTTTTAGACTAAAAATGATATATAAATGGACTTTAATGTACATTGTTCATCTAGTTATTTTAAAAAAATTCGTGATAACTTGTGTACAAATAACATAAAATATAAGTGTAGCACGCACACATTTACACATAAACACGTTTTGTAGCTGGGGAACAAATGAAAGAAGGGTACATATAGTACGTATTATACATCTGCGCTTTTATAAAAAAAATACAGGATGATACAAGGTCTCTCTCTTATCTGTAAAGTCTGTTCGTAGATACAAGAAAGTGACTAACTGATACGAATTAAGGAAAGACCCGGGCAAGCGGTAAGAGTGAAATATGGCCGAACAGGACCGTACTTTGCATAGATTATTTTTATTACCTACTTAAATTACTTAAAATTGTTCACATAATATATCAGTATCACTATCGCTACCATCGCCTGTTATTTGCAATATGAATATACGATTGTTCTGCTTTTTCTATATGTTTAACAGAATTTGCCCAACTTTGTGGAGGGATGTTAAAAACTTCGGTTTCTATAAGTTTGAGGACATTGGAGTTAACACGGGGAAAAACATTGTTACGACGAATGGAAGATTTCAGTTGGTGCCAAACATGTTCAATGGGATTAATTATACAGTGGTAAGGTGGAAGCCTTAAAACTGTATGCCCTAGATTTTTTGCATAATTACTACAGACGCATTCCTTTTGTAGGTTCAAGCTGTGTAGAACAGAACCTCAATTAATTGCTTTTTGGTATAATTTTCGTAAAAATAAATGTCGTTATTATACATGTAGTTTTGGATTGTTGCTTTTGTGTCACATGAGGAAGAGGTTTTAGTCAACTGTCTACTGTGATAACTTGCATTGTCCATTACAATGACGCTATTAGGAGGAATGTTTGGAACTAGTTTGTTTTTAAACCAACTTTCAAATAAATCAGCGGAGGTGTCTTCGTGGTAATCCAGAGAAGAATCTTTAATATTTTTCACAGACAAAGAAATCCAACCATCTTTAGAGCCTGCATGCAAAATAGTTATTCTTTTACCTCTTTTTGATGGTGCGTTTGTTTTACACTTATCAGTTGACTCAATCCAACCCTTTTCCATTGTATCATAAGTGTCAAACCAGGTTTCATCCAAGTAAATAATTGGCTTTTGTTGTTCTCTGTAAATCCTAATTTTTTCTAGATATTCCAGTCACCATTTCCGAATTCTAAAAGATTCCATTAAAACTTGTATTTTGTCAATTTTTTTAATTCTAAAACCCATGTGTTGAATACACTTCCATTAAGTAGTTCTGCCACATTTAACACCGGTTTCATCTTTTTCAAGCCTCCTAATTAAGATATCTAATGTAGGCAGGCTTTGTTCCTCGTATAACTGGTAAATTTAAGCCGTATTATATCTTGATCACTTTCATCTACACTCGAGAAAATGTCAGCATCGCTTCTTTTTTTCCTCGCTGAAATGGGATTACTCACAATTTTCCATACAGTTGATGTTGGAATTTTCGTCAATGTGGTCGTTTCTTCTAAGGATGCTTGCTTGCTGGCACCACGTTCAATGAGAGTCAAATAAACATTGTTTATAACTTCCTTATACTCAATAGCATAGTGTTTTCTGCATTTGGGCGAGAGCATCTCCTGAGATAGACTCGCACATATTTTGCATAATAAACTTAAACTAAGTAGTATACCAAACCAAGAGTCGGTAGGTATAAAATTATTTTCTATTACGGACCACAATTTTACCTGAATTTAAATTCCGAAACTTTAGGTAATAATCTTGTTGCATTGTATGTTATTGACCACCCTTGGATAATCTCATTCAAAAGCAATTGGTCACTTTCTTATATCTATGAACAGACCATACATCACCCACACTGGTCATCCGGTTACCCAAAAACGTATTTACATGGGAAAGCGTTTCTCATACATTTTGGGCAGCGTTTGAATTCTTAGTTTTTGACAGTTAACAAAGTTATATGAGCTGGTTAACAAATGCGATGGGTAAGGTGCATAAACTTCTACATAAACCACTACAGCGAAACAGATTATTAACCGCGTGTCTCTGTTTTCACCATCTGCCCTCAAATGAAAGTTTAATAATCCGACCTAGATTAGACAATATCGAAGTTTGAAGAGCGTTCGCCAGTTTTTTCCCACCCCTTTTCTTAATTGTAGTTTGAGCTCCGTCGAAAATGAACACTCGAATGGCGGCTCGGCGTGAACAAATAAAAAATCTAATTTGCCGACATCTGGCGCGGGATTCCGAACTTCGCCGCATTGTAGTTTAACAGAACGGTCGCGTTAAACCTAAATTGGGTAATGTGCGCGTTCGTGGGTTTAAGGCTTCATTAAAAAACTGCTAGGCGACGAGAAAATTTTCGTCGGTTTGACGGCGGATTGAGATGGCGTCGGCGTCATCTGGAAGCACGACTTTGTTTGCCTAGCGTTCGGGTGTCGATTTTTATTGACCCTTGAAGACCTTGGTAATATATTGGTATTACCTTCCGAGAGTGCTTATCGCGGCAATATCGTTCCTTTTTTTTGATGTTATATCGAATCCCTTCGTCCTCAAGCCGGGATTTCAATTTCAATTCAATTGAAGGTATTAGAATTTTATGGTAACGGATACAGTAACAACACAAATAGAACTAAGTAGTAAGTTTTGTTTTTATCAAATCAACTGTAGTGCAAATAGTAGTATGGGAGAGATGGTTCTGGGTATTTGTGTCACAGAAACGCTTTAGATATACTACTAAGAATTATTATATACGAGGGCATCGCCAAAATTTCCCGGCCTGAATATGAAAGAAACAAAGTACAGTAACAATTTTTTATTATTTTTCAATATAATCCCCCCTAACTTTAATACACTTATTACATCTCTTTATTAACAACTCTGTATTAATAACTCAACTTCGTCGTTAAACCACCGCCCACGTAAGTCCTTTTTCAAATAACCAACAAATAATAGTCGCTGGGGGCCATATCTCGGCTATAGGGAGGATGATCTATCTGTTGGAACCCACAATCTAAAATGGCAGCTTGTGCAACACCAGCAGTACGGACAGGTGCATTATCGTGCAAAAGACGCACGCCTCTGGTCAGTTTTCCTCGACGTTTTACACGTATGCAGTCTCGCAATTTATGTAATAATGTTGCGTAATATTTACCATTGACAGTGGTATTTGTTTGTTTAAATATCAAAAGAATTCCTTCACAATCCCAAAAGATCGTGGCCATCACCTTTTTTTGTTGACTGGCAGACTCTGAATTTTCTTGGAGGTGCTTCACCCTTACGACGCCACTCCATTCGATAGAGGGTCATAATAGAGAACAATAGTTTAATCTCCCGTCACAATAGTTCCAAAAAAGACCGCGCGCACTCGACACGGCGTTGTTTTTGAATTGCCGAAAGGGTTTTAGGAACTCATCTTGCAATAACCTTATGCATACCTAAATGATCATGCAGGATTCGACGAACACTTGTATCAGAAAGCTTAGTAATTTCTGAGATTTCCTTGACTTTTAAACGTCGATCACTCAATGCCACGTCTTCCACAATCGCAACAATATCTTCCGTTTTGACCTCCACTGGTCGACCAGTTCTTGAATCATCTTCAAGGGACTCCTGCCCCATTCGAAAACATTTTGCCCATTCATTCACTACAGAATACGAAGGAGAACTTTGGCTGTACACACCATCGAGCCTTTCTTTAACAATTTTAGGTGCTATCCTTCTTTTGTCAAAAACTTTATACTTAATTTGCGTTATTTGCGACCTTTTTTCGGACACGTCTTGTTTAAAATGCTGTCAATAAAAAACTATTTGACGCAAGACTTCATTTTTTTTGGCAGACAAAGTTTTATCGTGATACTGGAGTTGCATCTATGTCAGGTCGGGAAATTTTGGTGCTAACCTCCTACTGCGTGTTTCGCCGATTTTAAAAGAGTTTTTCTACCAATGAGTATGCATAATTTAGCAAACAAACTATCCGAGTTTCAATACGTTCAGTAGATCATGTTAAAATCAGATGTATGTTGTATAATTATAAAGGCAGACAACAAAAACGAATGTAAAGGAGAAAAACGTAAATTTCAATTTCAATAGAAAGTTTCACTATTTTTTTAAATCAACAGAAATTTTAAGTTTAATGCTTTGTTTAATTGTTAATAAGATTTAAGTCAACGAGTCGTTCTGAAAAATGGCACACTAAAACACATCAGCATCTTATTCAAACATTTATGAATTTTCGAAATTTCTCAAATAACTTGTTTCATTGCTAGTTCACAACCTGGGGCAGAGTGAGATACATAGAGAGTAAAGCATGTTAAATTTCGGAATTATTATATAAATACAGTGCAATTACTAAGTTTTATCTTAAGAAAATATATACTTGTCGAAAAATAATGATTAATATCAAGTAGGGGTCAAAACTAATGTCGAACTGAGGTGGCTTTTACTTAATGAAAATCCATTTATCAAAATAAATAGGAACTGTTCAGATTTGCACGAAATTATATATTTTGACATTACATGTGATAAAGACACGGTGTTGTCGAAACAATTGTGATGTAAAAATATATAATTTCGTGAAAATCTGAACAGCTATATGTCGGGAAGATCTCGATGCGAGTACTGACGTCATGGCGAATGAGAGTGCGTTTAGTAAAATTATTAATTCTATTTTTGGTCATTTTTTAATAATGTCTTAATATTGTTGTGATCGTCACGTGTTATGCACCTCACCTTAGCTTGGGTAGCTGACAGTAGACCCACTCAGAGACGTCTTCGACGGAAATTTCGCGATGAGATGCCGTCAGGTCCAGCTTGTTGCCGGCGACGACGATAGGAATGTCCTCGTAATCTTTCCTCTGCTCCCGGATCTCCTCGAAACACTGCTTGACGCAGCCAAAAGATGGCGCGGAGGTTACCGCGTACACCAAGAGAAAGGCATGCGCAGTCGCGATGCAGAGGCGGCGCATTACCGGGAACTGCATGTCACCTGCAACCAAAAAAACTGCGTGTCGAAGCCGGATGGGTTCGGTTCTCCGACTCACCAGCGGTGTCTAAGATGTCAACCTTGAGAGTCATATGGCCCAAGTCGTATTCCCTGTTGTACAGGTCTTCTACGGTACTCCTGTACTTGTTGCAGTAAGTGTTGGTCAAGAATCTCTTCACTATGCAGCTTTTGCCTACTCCCGGCCCACCCAAAACGACGAGCCTGATGCGTTCGTAGTCGCTCATAGTCGACATGGTGGCTTCAAACTTTTAATATGGCTGACACGAAAATAGTACGTCCCACTCGGAGGCGGATATTTTCATTTTATTTTAACTTTTCCGGGAGTTTGGAGGCAATTTATTAAATTAAATTCACATTAAGCGACGGCTACGGGTCTATTGTTTGGGGCCGTGTTTCGAATTTGGTAGCTGAACGGCTGGGGGGGGGTTGCGGGGTGCTTTTTACGCGGACCGGCCTGCTGTTTGGTTCTGATTACGCCCTGACAGTCGAGTACCTGGAACGAAGAGATTAAATTTTAATTTCGTTTTAATTGCGTCACGGTTAATGCCGGAATAAAATGCGATGGACGCGCAACAATTTCGACGCTAACGTCGCACAAAACGGAATTTATCAAAAGAGACGCCACTCGAAGACACTAAACGATGCAATTTTTATTCTCAAACCATTGTTTGAAAAATTCAACTGAAGCGGCTAATAATAAAGACGAGACGGTATCATCAAAAAAGTATATTATTTCTATATAATATTCTTATTGGGAAGTTTTGGTTTGCTTGAAACATTTTTTTTACAAAAAGCCAATTTTTATTGTTAAGGTTAAAAAGTCTTTAAGCTTTCCAAAACCGTATAGCAAAGTGTGATTATCATTAAAAGAAGATTAATTACAGCCATTTAAAAATTACCAAATTTTGAACTTTTCAGAAATAGCTTCTAATAATTTTTTATGTACATAATTTCTCAAAATTTTTATCCTAATTAACCCTGATTAGAAAAATGAATTTAAAAAAATTGACAATTTCAAATCTGCATAAGAGAACGAATTTAAAATATTCAGAAGTATTTAAATGTCGTTATTTTCAATACTTTTCAATTAATTTTTTTAATTAGGAAATAGTCAGTATTATTATTTATTACAACTCATGATGATAATCATCAATTGCAATTTTTTATATATTAGCTTATATAAAGTATCCAACATAAAAATCAAACATATCCAGTTTAATGATTATCTTATTATTAATGATAATTAGATTACAATATAACAGTTAAGAAAAATACGCCTTTCCGGTACGCCATTAATTTAATTTATTTTTCACTACCGAGTGTTGTTTTAGTACAATTCGGGAATTTTGGTCTGTGATATCGAACTAATTGGAGTAAAAATTGTTTTCGCTCTTCGTTTATCGTTAAGCATGATTTTAGTAATAGCGTTTTATGGTTGACAGGGAATACCAGTAGGTTTCCAAACTATCATAACATCACGAATCACTTCATCAATACACTGTCGAATTGTGAGGTTTGAATCTGTATGCTTGTTGAAAAATAATTCTAAAACTTTTCTTATACTCGGTAATTTTCGTTTACATGAAAAACCAACCAAATAAATTTTCTTTTCTGCCATTTTACTGATAATAATTGAAATTACTGAGAGCTTTAAAAAATGACAATACACAATAATTTCCAAATATATGTGTTGCAGACACTGATAATTTGACAACATGAGCTGCCACCTACACTACGTACTGACAACCATTTTAAAATTCAAAATCCATAGAAATAAAACATTGATTATTAATTAGGATAAAAATTTTGAGAAATTATGTAGATAAAAAATTATTTCTGAAAAGTTCAAAATTTAGTAATTTTTAAATGGCTGTAATTAATATTCTTTTAATGATAATCATACTTTGTTATACGGTTGTGGAAAGCTTAAAGACTCAACTTTGACAATAAAATTTTTTTTTGTAAAAAATCGCGAACGTTATACGTGAATTTAAGTTTAGTGAAAAAAGGATTTGTTCCATGTTAATTAAATGAGAAGCTAAAATAAAAATCTCGACCCCTTAGAGTTGAGCTACAGGGCTCATCTTTGGTGAAGATTTTTTTTTATATCAAAAAGAAACACTTGAGAGGGCAAGAGCTAACAAAAAAATAAAAATTTTTTTGAAGCGCCGTAATAAAGCTAACTATAATAAATCTACTTAAAGAAGGAAATTATATATTGTGCATATCCCTAAGTTTCACACACGCACTTTGCGCCTGTACACTTCTTTTTCTTCAGATTTTTTTGTTTCGTTTGAAATTTCAGGAATTATTGGTTAAAAACAAGATTTAAAATGACTGCTCATATTGAATTCTCATGTACTATCAGCATTAACAGGGACTGTACGTATGTAGTCGACCATATCGGATTCTTTTCACTGAATGAAAGTTAACCCATGAGAACACGTCAAAGGACATCAGTTATCAAATGGCAACTAGACGAAAAGCAATATCTATTTACGACATCGAGTAAGACGAAACCACAATTAACCTCCGAAATTAGAGGTACACATCTCTGAAATTAATTAGTTGCTCGACGACGTTGCTAGTACGCTACCGGCAACGCCAAATATGTGCTTGACAATAGGCCAACCCAATTTCTAGGTTAGCTACAACAAATTTCCAACGAAGAAGAAACTTTAAATTAACCCGGTGGAGCCCGTTTACCGTACCGACTATTGTATGCGAGTCTGGCGCATACGGTTTTGAATTTCAAGGATTTTCTTTCAGCGTTTTAGTCGAGGAAACGAGAGAGTATTTCTAAATGAGTTTTGTTTGAAGTTGCCCGCCATTGTAGTGGACGCAATTGTTGGAGGAATTTGCTAATTTTAAGGGTATGGTAATGTATCGTTCATCATATTGTATGCAAAATATGAAGATCAATTTAAAACTCTATTAAAGGAAAAATTTTTCTATTAATATTTAATACGAATCAAGGATAACGTCTTTACAATTCTCATCCTCAAGAAACAATACTGCCCGCAGCTGAACGACGCGAACGCTAATAAAATATTTAAAGTTTTAACACTTTGACTGCCATGTGCATTTCTAAGTATACACAGTGACTTGTCTTAGGGTGCCACGTGTATATTTTGGTATACACATGTAACCACTAATATTGTGCCACGCATGTCCTACAGTAACACGCTTTACGTACTTTTCTTATGGTATATAGTGCTGACTTTTAATAATTTTAAATTTTTATACAATCATTTAATTGTTTAGCTACTATATTATTTTGAAATAAAACACGGTTGAGAGTTTGAGCATATACCTAAATATAAAAAACACATAATCGAAATAAAGAAAACACGCACACGAACACTTTGAACGGAAAACAATAAAACAATGATTCATTTTAGGTGTGTTTGTCAAAAAAGCAGTCTAAGCATAGAAACTTTTCAATGCATAATTGGTATTTAGTGGTAACTTGTTTAGTTTTACATATGGCATATTTCCGATCATGGATGTCTTTATTTCGTTGATAGCGCAAAACCAACCGGCTTTTTTTTCCAACTTGGATAAATTTGTGAAATTGTTCAGGTGGGCGATCAGGATCTGTATTTTTTTCCCCATGGACAACATTTTCAAGCATAATTTCTCCTTGAAATCAGTAATACTGTCTTTTTTTGATTCGTTTTTGTTGTATAAATAATGCGCGTTTACAAAACATGCGCCTGTAAGTAATTCAAAGGCAACCTTCTTATACCATTTTCCTATGCGTCTAAGGGATGTGCAGTAGGATGATAACTGGTCTGAGACGTCAATAAAACTTTTTGCCTTATCACAGCTTTAGGTTTCCTTTTATCTTCAATTCTTCCAGGAACTTCTACAAGATTTGCTCGATGCTTGGTAGTAAGCATAAGAACGTCACGTTTAACCGTCCATTTCAAAATAACTATGCCATTCTTCTCTCTACTTATGATTTCACCTTTTTTTAGTTTAGTGGACAAAACTTCTATGGGAATGCCTTTTCGTTTTTTACGTAGCGTTCCTACTAGGTGTGTCTTTCTATCTAAAAGCTTTTCCGCTAATTCTGCGCTGGTGTACTAGTTATCTGTATACAGGGTCGCGTCTTTCTAATTCAAAAACAAATTTTGTTACAACTGACATTCCTTCAGTTTTTTCCGCCCCACAATAAATTTTGCAGTGATATGTATAATCACTAGAAACTTTGAAAATCTTTATTTCATGTTTATGCCTTTTTCCTTTCCCATATTGCAGAAATTTCCACTAAACGGCAACATTGTTTCGTCAATGCACAAATTTTCATCCGGTACCACAACCCTTTTCAATTTTTCGTTCAACAAGTTTACTATGGGTTCAATTTTGTGAAGTCGATTTCCAGGTTGACATAAATTATTATCGGCGAAATGCCACATCCTTAGTAAAAGTTCAAATCTGTTTCGGGATATATATCCAGCTGCTCTGGACCAATATAACTCGCCCAGTTTAGGTTTTTGATCCAAATCCATCCATATCAAGATTTCCAAAAAACAGTACATTTCGTCCTCGTTAGTCTCCTTCCATTTGTTTAGACGCGAAGATGAGCGAATTGTTTTTTCAGTAATACCCTGCATAATGATCTGATCTGCGTATATATTGGTTTGTTCGACAATAATGTTTACCACCTCGTCAACCACAAAAAGTCGAAAATAAGCGAATTCATTTTCATTTTTCAAATTCATTACTTCCTGTGTCAACATCTTCTTGAAAAGTAAAATTGCGAGTATTGCCAACCACTTTTCCCCAATCGTTAATCGTAAAATTATTGCTCTCGTCGCCCGACAAATTTTCATGTCCTATTTCAAACTGAGACTCTGATGGAATCGAATCATCTGAAAATTATTTACAAAAATAGGAACATATATGTTGCCTTTATTTGTCGTGTCGTTCTCATCACCAAATAAATTTTCTGTTTCTATTTCATATCGCGGGTTTTACAAGCACTTTCTATGAATCACACGAAATCACCATACATACAACGCAAGACACTTATAAACTGCGCTGCACCACATTCAGACTGAAAGTGATGATTATTTACAAGTTCACAACGCGTCCGATAAACAAGAATAAGATTGCTTAACCGTGTATATCACGATATACATATGGCGCAAAATATATATATATTTTTTAATTCTACGCCATCGTGTATATTTTTTATACACTAGCCTTAAGGTTTTAATAACAAAAAAAACAAGCATTTAGGTTAGGAGGGTATTTTAAACACTTTCCTGTAAGAAAACGGTGTGGCTAATGTGAACCCCTCAATGATTTTGGGGCGGCAGTCAAATTGTTAATGGATAAATTTATCTACAGGAAAGGTTATTCAGAGGAGATCTCCATTACGATTCGGTGCATACCGAGACAAACAAGTTTCGCACGTCTTGGACTTTGGCAGCCAGTCTAGGTCGGGAAAACTATCGCTTCGTGGAATTAGTTTCAGTTCTTGTAGCGTCCGCGCTAAATTCGAAATTGCCTCAAAACGCTGAAAGTGATTCCAACTTCATTAAGTCTCTCGTTGCCTTTCTGACAAGTTGTTTAAGTCTTGGCCATGTCACGACGACGACAGCAACCGACTGCTCAGTAAGTTATTTTAGTTTCGGAAACCTCTACGCAATCACACACGAAGGAAGTAACGGAGAACGAAAATCCAGAGTGAAAAATTACACAAAGAAACAAGAAGTGATAACCAGCGAGTTGTTAAATAAAATGTCGTTGAAAAAATTATCTTCGCAAGGAAGTGTCCCAGTTTGATCCTCGTTCAGGATCTATTTAATTAACAGCAATAACATAACGAAAAAGTCCCCAAAATGGGAACTGCTCCAAAACCCTTTTAAAAAAGTTAATTACTTGCGGTTTTCTGGTCTCTCGGCAGGCGCTTCGTTTGTGGGTTAATTAAAAACGTCCATTTGAATTTCGGCGTTACTAATGGTATTGACTGGTGAAGTTTAAAAATAGTATTCGTGTTTGTGCGGGCGAACCTCGGCCCTGATAGCGAATGCAAAAATCGCGTTTAATAAGATGCAAAAATATGTACATACCGGCTCCAATAAAGCAAAGGACATGCAAAATTCTACCGCATAGATAAAACACACGATATACACTCTAGCGCTCTGCAGCTAGACAATGTATATTCAGTTACTCTACAGTTCTACCTCCGCGTTAACCTATATTTCGGTAATAACCCGTTGTTGTGGTATTTGCCCCCCATGATTCACGTTGAGTAAAAAAAACTATCCCATGTAAACGACAGCTTAATGGCAAAGCTTTCTCATTCGGTCGTTAACCCGCCCCCGGTTATAACCGCAAATTCTTATAACATCCCTTGGAAATCGTGTGGCGTATACGATATATAAAAAACGCGAGAGCTCGATTCGAAGCGTATGTTTATGAAAAAGTAGATCAAAGCAATTCGTTTCGGTTTGAGAAAAAATTATCATTCACCGTCAGCGGGGAAGGCTTTATCTAAGGGTTTAGGCAGTAGTCTCTGAAATTCGAAGGCAAAATTGTGAGCGACACTGTGTCCTAATTACGAAACTGATCCAGATCGGGCTTTTGCGCGGCTTCGTTTCCAAAAATAAAAATTCGAAGCTTTGTCCGGGTTCTCTCTGATAAAGAGAGTTGTTCTCTGGTTTCATCTAGTTTGATTACTGTTGGGGGTTTTACCCCTGAGGATTTTCAAAATAAATAAGAACTAAAAGAAAGAAATTAAATACATATTATGGAATCATCTACTTAAAATTCCCAACATAACTTTCTTACTTTGATTTAAATAATCCAATTTAAAATAATCCAAATATTTCCTATGAACTATGAGGAAGAATCCCGAAAAATTACTCCAACCAGATGGCTGTGCGTTCTTCTCCTGACAGCATCTGCCTATTCTTTTTTCCACCTCACAAGACTCATTTAAATTTTATAAATAAAAGATCAATTCGTATTCCACAACCTCACGCATTATGACAGCCACTTGTTTGATTTCGGTATAACTCTGAGAAAACGTTCTTCTACTGTGCTCTACGTTAAAGCTTAGATGCGTTTAGCGATTCCCATCTGCTACTTTAATAATTTTATATACATTGGGAGATATTTAGAAGTTTGTCCCTCTTCAGCCTATACCTGTCCTTGTATTGCTTCCGCGATACGAATTCTGCAATGCTCCGTTCAACCGTAAAATCGCATTTTAGCCGACAGTTATCGTTTCACACACGATTAGTCGTCTCCTGTCTGTCCGCCTCAGTTGGTACTTATAGATAACTAACCTCGCTGGCAAACAAATTACCGAGCCTACTTGTTTGCCCCGCTCGTCGCGCGGGTTTGATGTCGGCTAATCGAAATTCTGTTCCGGCTTCCCATCTGACAAGGTAAGACGAACCCATTGGATCGGGAATAATGCATCTATCGAAAAAAATAGACCAACGGATCGGCGAACGTTCGTAAATCCGTAAAATTTTCGATCGTCTTGGTTTCGCTGAACCATTTTCTCAATCGGAAGCGCTACCGACAACGCCTGATATTCATTAATTCATAATTCATATCTACTGAAACTGGCGAGTCTTAAGACTTTAATGTGTGTTAAAGTTCAGGACGGGCAATGTGCTCATGAAAAGTACTCAACCGAGTGCTACGGTGGTCGGGGACGTTAAAATAAATAATGAATGCAAATTATGGTGTTTATATGCGACCGACCATGTCAAAAATAATCCCAGTACTAAATTACATATACTGTCCGGCTTGTTTGTCAGAAAACTATGGCATGCGATTAAAGCATAATGTACGTACGCACAAGCTCAAATCGATTGAAAACTGCACGTTTCGGAGCGAATAGAATCCGCTGAAAATCGCAGTCACGTCGTCGGAAAATTAAATACGAAAGCTGCACGCGCGGGGCTTGTTAGGAAGTACAACCACGCAAAGAGGGGAATACGTACGCTGATGTTCCGTGCTTATGGGCGATATATAACCCAATCGGAAGCGTAAACGATTGTCAGATGAAACTGAGCGATACCGTCATACAAAGAATGAAATATATCAATAGAATTATAAGCAGTTGTAAAACAGGCTCAAAAACGTTCTATTTGATGAGATCTGAATATTTGACCCAATCGGAAGCTTCAATGATTGTCAAATGAAACTGCGCTATACTTAACGATTCCCTATGTAGACGGTACGATAAATCAGACGAATAGAGACAGAATATAACATCAAAACAGTTTTCACATTAACAGTGCCTTGACAAAACCAGTTCGGAAACGTCGAGTCAAGGAAAAGAGTGCCTTGTAAATGTAGTGGATCGTGTATTTCAGGGACGTAGTATAACCCAGCATGTTTACTCGAAGCTTGATATGCTTAGGGGCCGTGTTAGACGCTGGAAATTTGTCTAAAAAAATGAATATTTGAAGAAGTCGTTTTCATAGCAAATAATTACAATATTATTAGTAATTAATCTTATCTTCAACTAATAAAAAAAACGTTTCAATTTATCCCACGACGGGTTGCTTACTAACGTTTGCTTCATGTCTGATTGACTGGCGACGAATATTCATTCCAGCACCTTCCTGCATAGCCGTCGAATTTCATCCCGCCTTCTCTAGATTGTTTCGCAATATTCAAGCTTTCCTCGCCGAAGGGCAGAATTCATGTCATAACAATATGGAAGGTAACTTTATCAACAAAGTTTCGTATTAGCTCCTACGATGTGTTAAAAAATACGACTGGTACCAAATAATATTTATCTGGTCCACAAATATTCCTATAATTTGAAGTGATCTTGCTTTTGATGCGGCTGCTCGAAATAACTCTATTATGTAATGATACCGCTATCTTAAGTTCTTTAGTAATGAAGTGCGCCTTTTTATCTCACTTATTTTGCCGTGTACTTTCCTTTGTATTATTAATTGTAGCATGTAGTACCTTGCTTAGCGCATAACGTAACAGTGTCCACTATCTTCGTTTCTTTTTCAATTTGCTCGAATATGTCCCCATTTGTTACTCTTTATAAACACATTTCGAACGCCTGGAGTTTGTTTAAGTCATCGTTGTTTCAAGTTCTTTATATGGTTGTTTTGGTTTTTTGGTTTTTACCATGTTCGTTATTGGTACGTTTTCGGTATTCGGTATAATTAGCGAATTAATTGTCTTGTCATTGGATATTATATCCATTAGACAATAAAGCTTATTATTATTATCAAATGCAGCTAGCTTGACTTATTCTTGATCTTATTCGAGTGTCCTAAAGTCACGTTCAACATAGTATCCAGGTACTTGTGCTCCCTTACTCTTTCGACTTCCTTGTTTTAACATACAGCCTTGGACATCTGCTTTGCTGATAATCAGGAATTTTGTCTCTTGACATTAAGTGTAAGATCAGCTTCTTCACTGTTATTGACGATTTTGACTATTGCCGCCAAAGTTTGCTAAAACTTGTGGTTAGGCTTGCAAAACGAGAAGTTTTTAACACCCTTCATTGCAAGCTTGTGCATTCCAATGCTGAAATTTCGGAATCGCACTGCATTTCGTTATACCAGCAGCAAGCATAAAAGAATCACGCTTCATATGCGCAGCGGCGGATCGTTAGGGGTTTAAAATCATCGGACCAATTAAATTTACGTTTTCAACCCTTTGGAGCAGTGAAAGTCGATACCGTTGCCGTAGCGTACGGTTTAAAGCTTAATTTCATTAAAAGCCGGCACCGCGGGTTTGTCAGAGCCGAAGGGTATATTTTCCATCCACGGAGATCTCGACATTTGCAGGCGTTATGCGCGGAACCGATGCGCACCTTTACGTGGCGTTACCCACGTCAAGAATGTGCCGATAAAGTGTATTAGGTTCGGGGTCGCAATTAGAGCATGTTAAACCGGCTACGACTCTATTAGGTCTGTCCGGTTTGAGAATTAGTCTCTCGTTTGTAATGTCGGACAATTTCGAATTATTTATTGACGGTTCATTATCATACACATGGATCACTACAATATTTATTTTTGTTGTGTTTTGATCCTCCTAGAATTTGTCCCCTTTCTGTCTACACGTGATAGTTTTATGTGACGTGTGCAAAATAAAACGACCCACTATACTGATACGAAAAAGTTTCGTACAAAAGTTTCTTGGACCCTCCTGAATATTTAAAATATTATGATTTTGTCAAAACAGAGTGTCCCAAAAGTGTCCCCTCCGATATCAACATTTTTGGAATCTTTGGTTAAAATAAAGGTCACTTTCTTAAGAAATTCCTATTCGAATTTTGCATAGTTTAGGCCGAAATTGAGGTTACGAGTTTTTTTTTTTTCATATTTTGATTGCCCTATATAAAATGATCCAGGTATTGCAACGAAAATTTAACCATTAAAGAGATGGTGCACTACTCAGTAAGTTCGACAGATGCGCCTCACCTTATACAGGGTGTCCCAAATGGGTGGTGCCGTTTTGGCGAATTCAATTAACAAAATTGCAAGATTTTCAAATAAAACAGTCCATATTTTTATACTGATATGAATTCTAGGATAAAAAGTAAGATGAGTTTGTAATTTATCTTACATTTACATTTTTCTTACTTTTTGAGATATTTGAGGTTTAAAATAACACCAGCATAAATCCTTGTTGAATTTAAAGCTTCTCACATTAGGTCACTTGTTGGCCATATTAGGTATTTTTTAAGTAGCAAAATCATGATGGTACTTGTTTTATAGTTAAAATACTCCAGAAATACGAATAAAGCCTATTTGACTACAGTACAGATTTAATAAAACTTCAGAATTCATGTTTAAAGAAACATTTATTGGTTACTTAACTAGCTGTACCAAATAACAAAAATAAGTAATTAAAGTTTATAAGCTAACTAACCAAGGTAACAAATTTGAATAAATAAATGTTTAAAAAAAGTTAACTAAAAAGTATGTGTTAGTTCGGTCCATAAAGTTTAGTTAAAAACATTCCTCTTTCAATGCTCGTTTCATCTGGCATCAAAACAATAAAGAAATATCAAAATATCTAAAAATGTAGTTGACTATGAGATTACAATCTTATTTTTTTTGACTGATTAAGGTAAAATTAAACTCTAACATTTCTGTTTGTTTTTGTGGTTTTTCGTATTTCTATTTAACAAGTTCATAGTTGTTAAGTTCCTTATTAGTATATATTTTATTTGTATTTTAAATAAGTTATAGTTATTATAGTTATTAAATATGAATTCTAAAGTTTTAATAAATCTGTTAAAGTGTGTAGTATAGAGTCGATTTTTCTCAAAATCTCAACGAGTTAATGGACACTCTGTATTGTTAGCAATAGGTTTTATTCGTATATCTGGAGTATTGTCTTTGCTATTTAAAAAATACCTAACGTTGCCAACCAGTGACCAGTTTGGGCAGCTTTAAATTCAACAAGAATGTATACGGGTGTTATTTTAGAGGCAATCTTCGCAGAGGCTCTGGACGGAATCCAGCGTGGGATTAAGGTCAACGGGAATCAGATATGCCGACGACACCGTTGTGCTAATGGATCACATAGTGCGATATATAGAAAACGCTGGCCTCCTCATAAACTCTACAAAAACTAAGATCATTGCATTTACCAAGACACCTGTTCAGGTTCGTCTGAATATTGATGGTGCTGCGGTGGAACAAGTGTCTTCATACAAATATTTGCGGAGCATCATAAATGATCAATGTGATCCAAGGAAAGAGGTCAGATGCCACATAGAACAGGCCAGAAAAACATTCTTGAATATGAGACGACGTGAGATCAGATTTGAGCGTGGAGCTCAAGGTAGGCATGGTCAGATGCTATATTTTCTTGGTTTTTCTGTACTGATGTGAGAGTTGGACCCCAAACCCATCACTAGAAGGGAAACTAGATGCATTTGAAATGTACATTTACCGTCGTATACTAAGAATATCATGGGTTCAAAGAGTAACAAACGTAGAAGTTCTCAATCGCATGAGAAAACAAAAAGAACTTATGCTTACCATCAAAGAATTATATATTGGGCACATAATGCGAGGTGAATAGTATGAACTTCTGCGCCTAATCATAGAAGGCAAAAGGTCGGTCGGCAGGCGCCAAAACTGGTTGAAGGACATTCGACGATGGTTTGGTTGCTCATCGCTAGACATCTTCCGTATGGCCATATCTAGAACCACGTTAGCTATTTGGATCGCCAATTTTCGAAAGGGGAATTGATATCTGAATAAAAATATAGCGTGTTTCATTTGAAAATCTTGAGATTTTTTTTAATTGAATTCACCAAAACGGCACCACCCATTTGGGACGCCCTGTAGAAGCTACTACGCATCAGTCAATTTTTGTTGCAATACCTGGATCAGTAGGGTCACGACATAATTTTATATGGGCTAATCAAAATATGAAAAAAAAAACAAGGGTTCCAAAAATGTCGATATATACAGATTGTTCCATTTAAAGTAAGAAAGTTGATACTTTTGGGACACCCTGTATCAACAAAATTATAATATTTTAAATCTTCAGGGGAATCCAAGAAACTTTTTCCTATCTCCTATGGGTTTCGAGATCGTATAGTGGGTGGTTTTATTTGGCACACGGTGTACCTTTTCTCAGCAACAACTGATTTTAAAAAAATTAAGTTTATACAAAAGTTTTATGGTTTAAACTAAACTCTAAAATTATTTATAATTAATATGTACAGATTGTCCGATAAGCGCTGGACTGACATTAGATTAAAAAAATTAAATGGAACACCCTATATATTTTGATATTTTTAGAATCGTTGCCAAAAATAAAGATAACTTTTACAGAAACTATATGTTCGAATTTCGTGTAGTTTAGACAGAAATTGAGATAACATATTTTTTTTATGCATCATTATGTTATTAGTGAATATGGTGTTCCACGGCTGTCAGTAATGACTATACATTTTTAGAATATTTCTTTCTAACGATCTGCGGTGACTAGGTATCCTAAAATTATACAGGCTGTCTTAAATTAAAGGACATTTTTTTAAAATTTGAACTTGCAATATTCATTTTTTTTTTTAATTGAGACGCCCATGTTTTTGATATTTTTTCTCAAAGCAGGTCAAAATACCTAGAATTTGGTATATATATCTCCAAAACCCAAATCTAATGGTTTCTCAAATTTTTTATGAATAAACTCGCTGGCGAAAAATCCTGACACCTAATTATTTTAAGGAATTTTATAGTGGCATATCTTTCTTACATTTTATTTAATTTTAATGATTGCTTCAACGAAAGATGGGGTCATTTTTCAAGATTTCGCATATTTAAATAAAATTTTTATTAATAGTAAAAAACCCCCATTTTCTTTTTAACGGGCATAATAATATTATGAAACTTACTTTTTACCCTAGTAGGCTGTGGAAACCAATTAAGTGTTTATAATTGTTTTAAGTGGCGTTATAATTTAGAGTCACAGTTTGACAGGTGTGATTTTAATCAATCAAGCAAGAAAAAACAGAAATGCTATCAAAGAAGGTTTCCTGTAAAGCGGATTAATTTATGCAACGTTCAGGCAAGATGGTAGACTTCTGCCAACGTCGAATAAAAGACCACGACATGTTCAAACAGAGGAGAAGCAGAATCCTCCACTAGTCAAGCAGCGTTGGAGTTGAATGTTTAAAGAATTGTTTAAAATTAAGAAAGCAAAAGCATTTCAGTTTTTACCCGTGCAATATCTAGAGGAACGGAACTAAGATGCAAGATTACACTCGGAAAAACACACCTTACTGGAATGATGAAAATAAGAAAAGGGTGTTGTAAGTAAAACTACAAGGCAGACGATCTGTGAAATTGTGGTGCGGAATATACCGATCAAAGGTTAATGAACTCTAGACAATATTTAAATATGCTCAGAAGTGAAATACAACCATAAATAAATAAATAAAATACCGGTTTCTGAACTTGCTCAATTAATATGGCAGCAAGATGGTGCTCCGTGCCACCGGGGAAACGAAATCACTGAATTTTTAAATCAAAATTACAATCTTTGGAGAGAACAAAATGGAAACATCTGGTGGCCACCTCGAAGTCCAGATATTACCCCACTGGACTTTTTTTATGGGGGACAACTAAAGATATGGTATATAAAGAAAGATGCAGTACGATAAATGAACTATAAAGGTGTTTTAGAGGAGCTATGGTCCATCTAAATAACACCGATTTTGTTTCTAGTCCTATAACCCATGTAAAGGTTGTTTATATAACGTGAATTATTCAAAATGGTGGACATGTTGAAAATCTACTGTAGTATGTTACATCGTTGACTATATGGTGACATTTTAATTTCCTAAACCAACATATGTTTTATATTAACTCCAACCATTGCAAAAATCGTTACAATTCATTGCAAAAAAATTCTTTTAAATAATATATTTAATAAATATTTAAATAAATTACACGTATTTTCACCCGCTTCTATAAAAATATCAACAACATTGGCGTCCCATTAAAAAAAAAATGAATACTGCAAATTGAAAAAATGTGTTTTTAATATGAACGGACGATTGTTTAAGATTTTAAAATAAATAAAGAGAAAGTTTCTCTCCACGTGTCTCTCAGCAGTATCAAAAGAGATTGATTATATTGCTGATGTGGCCAACGTGGAATAGTTAAAATTGAAGTGAGAACGCAGTCTACTAAACATCGTGATGTTGCACTTGGATATGTTAATCTCCGTACCGCTGGTGTTGCACCACAGTACACAAATAAATTAAAGAGAACTGATTCAATGTGAGCCACTCTGCCTAATGGACCATATATGTCATGAGGTAAAAAGTTATGCACTGGTACGATCTGTTGGGTAACAATTTCCAATAACAGGGTTAAATTTTTTTCAAACATTTTCAAAAAATTTGGGAACTGTCAAGCAAATAGGACGGTAATTTTTGACATGCGTTTCCACAAAACTTGTCTTCCAAAAATATGGAAAGTAACCACATTTTAAGGAATTCTTCAAAATAATACGAACAACTACTAAGCATAATAGAATGAAGGTCCAGAAGCATTATGTTCAGTTAAGATTTCAGATATTGTAATAGAATAACTTTTAATATTTATGCCAATGAAGAGGATGGCGACGTCAGGGTCTGCACGGTCTTCATTTTCCTCGAGCACGGATGGACCGAGACTTCCACAAACCGGTGCATGATTTAGCTGAATGCTAGGCAGTACGTGGGTTAGGTGAACACATCCGGATTTTTCATGCAGCAGGTGTATGGATTGTTGATTTCCCTCGGTCTTTAAGGCCATGCACTATTTAAGGTGGGTTTGCTGTGCACACCATCAACTTGAGGAGTGTGGCAAAGGAGTCCGAAAATTACTCTTTAATTTGGGTACCTTAAGCGGGGCCTACCCAAACAAGGCCTCTACCTCGAAGTCATAACACATTGCCTCACCGAGTCAAATACGGTGGGTACAGGTCAGTATTTACCAAAACCTCTCTCTTGGGGTAACTAACCATTAAGAAACCCTTGTTACTTTCGAAAAATCTATGAAATCAAAACTATACGCGCTCCTCAGTAAACTGGAGCTCTGGGTAACGGTAGGTCCTAGAGGACCGCTATTGGTACAGAAATGATCAGAGTCGAAAAAAAATTTTTTTTGTCTGTCCGTTCTCTGTTCTTTGTTCCAGGGTTTTTCCACGATAAATTCCGAACGGTTTGAGCTACATACTTCAAATTTTGCTCTTTTTTAACCGTCCACAGTGTGCATAAGACATGGCAGCGTTCAAGCATCAGCGTCCATTTTCTTTCGATTTTCGGCTGTTTTTTGGACATGGCTATGAAACAAGATAAGTGTCCGAAATTTGAAGGTATCGATTTCAAATTTGGCAGACAAATAGCGTTTGGCCCCTAACAAAACCTATTGAATTTGGGGGGGTTGGGAGGTAGGGAATTATTTAAAAAAAATAGAAAATCAGGTTTGCAAGGGCCTAAGAAAAAAATCATTTCTCCAAAACCGTTAATGCAGCCAAAAAAGTTCTTGAACTAGAAGACGCACAAAATTTTGCTCCATAAACTTTTTTTTATATAATTTTTCAAAAATGTACAGAGTGGGTCACATATAAAAAAAAATGAAAAATGGGTGCCCCTAATAGTGAAAATTGGCTATAACTAAAAGACTGTGTTTCATATGTTAGTTTCTTTTACATAACAATGTAGCCCGTATTGACGGTCGAAACTTTTATATTTAAGGTTTTCACCTATTGTACAGGTTGTCCGCGATATTCCGTGCAATATAAGAAACGCGTTAAGTGTCGTAAATTTGCACAAGTATTTTTTAAAAATAAATTTGTAAAATTTTTGTTTTGCTTATTTTGTCTTCCATTCACCCTCGGAAGATACAGTGCAACAACTTTTCTTTCAGGATTTTTTTCGATTATACACAGGGTTCTCCAATTATAGACAAAAATCTAAAAAACCCAGAAAATTGTTCTTTTCCAGAGTAAATTATTAACCGCAAATTAAAAATCATAAAAAATATGGCTTAAATGGAAAGCTATAAAACATGGGATAATTTGGTTTTAAACAGTGTCATAAGCTGTATCGAGAGAGTTTTAGGTTTCGTCTATCATACATCATATCTTTGGGAATCGTTATTACTTACGTATTTTTTATATCCATCAAAGTTTGTCGTGATTTTGAAATTCGGCGATAGGTGATAGACGCTGTATAGAGGGTGTATGCACAATCTTGTTTAAGATCATCACAGTGAAAATCGGTCACCAATTCCGGATCAATAGCATGACTCTGAGATGGGTAGTTCGTACCCCGGTTTCTGCTAGCTTTCCTACTAAGGTGATAGACACAATTGATATCGCACCAACACATTCACCAAATAAACCCGTAAGCTACTACTCAACCATTACTTCTGGATAGTTATTATGTTCACGTCGGAAAGTCCGTGTCTAGGGTACGAAAAACAATCGAACTTTAACCTATCGAACTGATTGCAAACGTTTAATTAACCTATCCGAGGTCGCTCGGGGACGTGAGCGCGCGGTTTGGGAAACGAACCCTTTCACGGATTTATTTCCATAATTGTGTTTTCGGAATGTCGTTTATTGAACAGGCCCCACTCCCAATTTCAATTATTTGTTTTAACTGCCGTCGACACTTTTACCGACGGTTTTTGTTTTCGCCATATTCTCGCTAAACGAATTCAATTAAAATTTAATAATTCAAAAGTACTGCGGTCTTGTTTAATGGAATTCCCCGCAGCAGCGCATTTGGCATCCGTATGCGGATAATAGAGCCCACGGTGAAGTAATAGAGTTGCGATTTGGTGGTTGCTGGTTCTGTCTTTTCCCTGCACCCATGATTAATGCGACCTCCAAACAGAATTGTTTGCATTTTATTGGAAATTGTAAATAAAGATACCGCAAACGGAGAATTTGTTTACAACAAATCCATCAAGAAGAAACGATGGCACAATGTTTTTGGCTATGCTTTTGGATAGCACCTTCTCATGGGAAAATCATGTAAACAATGTAATAGATAAATTCAATAAAGTAATATCTAATTTTAGTGTATTATGTAGGTATATTCCGTATGAAAGTAAAAAAATGGTTTATCAGACTAATTTTAAGTCTCATATGAGATTCTGTCTTGTTACTTTCGAAAATCGGTGAAACCGAATTTGTCGAAATTATACGCGCTTGGCAACAAAATTCATATCTCGGCAACGGCTGGTACACAAATGATAAGCGTCGAAAAAAAATTTTTTTTAAATGTTGTCTGTTCTCTGTATTCGGTTTTTTGTCACCGCTTCATAAAAACGAGAATAACTTCGGAACCGTTGGAGCTAGGATGCTGAAATTTGCCTCCTTTTAAACAGACCACGAGACACATTAGCCTGTAGGAAATGGCCTAGATCGAAAATTGGCGTCTATCTCTTTTTCGCGATTTTCGTCTGTTTTTCGTACATCGCTATGGAGCACCGCCATCGACTTCAAATTTGGCGGACAAATAACATTTGGTCCCTTGACGGAACCTATTCAAATTGGGGGGTCTGGAACTATTTTTTAAAAAATTAAAAACGAATTTGAAGGGTTTCGAGAAAAAACAACATTTCTCAGAAGAGGTACACACGATCAAAAAATTATTGAATCAAAAGAAGCGCGAGATCCTGGTTAAAATCCTTTATTCTTGATAATTTTTTAAAAATGTTCAGAGTGCTTCGAATTTGCAAAAAATTGAAAATTCGGTTCCCCTTCCGTATGGACTGCTAATACTTTGTCTTTTAGGTTTTTCCATATTGTACAGGGTGTTGTGGATATTCTGTGCCATATTCAAAAATGTAATAGATGTCTCAAATTTGTATCTATCGACTTCAAATTTATCAGAGAGGTGAAAGTCCACAACCACAACTAAACTGTAGAAGCGGGAAGCAATCAAGAATTGCCATGTATTTAAAAAAAAAATTGAAAATGTTGTTTTTGTTATTTTAGCTTCCAGAAAAAGAAGATTTCTGGAAAACTATTTACTGGATCTGCAAATTTATTTTACCAGAATACGCGGAAGATCCGGTACTATAACTTTTATTTGAAGCATTTTTTCGATTATGTACTGGGTTTTCAATTATAGAGCAAAATCTAAAAGACTCTGAAAATTGTTCTTTCGCAGAGTAAATTATTACCCTTAAAAAATATGGCCAGTTGGTTTAGACGGTATTGTAGACCGCATCAATAGCCATAATTTTTGTATTTACTGCTTTTCTCTATCACATACGCTCAATCTACAAGTTTTTTCTCGGAAACCATTAACTGTATTGGAAAAATTCATATACCAGGAAAAGTGAGAGATCCAGGATTATAACCTCAATATCGAAGATTGTTTGAATTATATACAGGGTGTGTCGTTTATGGGCAAAAAATCTTAGAGGTCATAAAACGTTCCGTTTTTGTTCGTAAATTATTGGCGATAAATGAAAAACTGTCAAAGATGGGAAATTTTATTTGAGAGAAAGTTTCAGTTTTCGTCTATCATACAATGTACGCGAGATATTTGAAAAAATAACATTTTAAATTGCAATTAACAGTATAAATTTTTATATCAATCAAAGTTTGTCGTAATTTTGAAGTTCGTCAAAATGAGCGAGTCACTTTATACACAGTGGTCCGCGGGAACACGATAGAGAAACAATGCATCCTTCTAGGAGAAAATAACCAACAACTAATATTTTAAATTTGTTCAAAACAGATGGCACTGCCACTGTAAATGACACTATTTTAATGTAATTATTTTTTGAAATATATATTTTTTTATTTATTATTTATTATCGTGATAGTGATGACTACAAAATTCTGTTCTACGAGATTTGTCTTACACTAACATCAAAAGTTAGGACTTCATCCGATGTCTCACAGAATTTTCCCTTTTTTTTCTTTTTATAATTATCCTTATTATGGTTATTTGGGGTTACATTTAAATTGTGGGCAATTTTGCCATACACACGAAAAAGTTTGCGTTTTATTGTTTATTTTGGGTTACATATTACCGGTATTATTTGGAATATTCGCGCTAACTGCAATGACGCTTTTTTATGGACAGGCAGCTTGGGCGCAGACGCTGAGCGAGAAACACGTTAATCCGTTGGTACCAGTAACTTTTATTGCGTTTTCAAAAACGATAAATCGCTTTTGCTGACGATTTCTCATTGCTTCCTGGTTAATTTTGGGGGATACAACCTGGTCTTGCTTTCCTGGAAAAAATTACTCCAATCGAGTGACACCAGTTAAGACCAGTGTTTGGTGTAAGTAGCCTGAATTATGCACTGGCCAGTTTCAAGGAGTTATTTACGTCACAATTGGTGATATTAAGCTGCTAGAAAAGATTATGGGAGGTGGGTCCAGCACCATCGATGGTCTATGTCTATGTACCCTTTAATGGATGTAAAACCAGTTTTTTTGAACATTTGGAGGTGATACCAGAATAAAACCGCCTCGTATTTCATTTGTCAGGAAGGCTTTAAGCCCGACCCCACTATATCGTACATGTAGTAATCAAATTTGAAGCTTCGATTCTTTCCCATTCCACAACTCTGCAGAACACGATCGCCATCTGCTTAGTGAACCCATAAATTAGGCTTCGAAACAAATTCCCGCCGACCCGGAAAACCACGGAAACAGGGAAAATACCAACGGGCCACAATTGGCGTATTGCTTTCTGTTTTCACCCCCGGGGAATCCAATTTGATGACGTCGAGGTGTCGAGAAACTGCCTGGAATGCCGATGGCGATGGCAATAAAAACTGGGGTTTCGTCAGATGTATGTGATTGTGTGAAGGCCTAGTTGTGTAATTTTAGGCCTACTGCAGGAATATACATGGTGTTATTGAAATGAAATCGCATACATTAATAAATAAATGGGGGATAATGTCCTTTCCTATAGGAAATTGAATAGTACGAAACCATCAAATTAGACTGACGTCATTTAGAAATATACAAGTTCATTAAATCTTAATCATTGTTTTTCTCATTCGCATCTAGCGTTTTATGGAGCAATTTTCTAGAATACCAAGCTGCGTAATATAGATTATTTTGGAGTTTGCATCTCAAGCATGAGATTCAATAATTAAATTATGTTATGTCATTTCATTAACACCATAATATCGAAGCGAGTATTTAAATTTCTCGATCTTGTGGCGTCTGCATTAATAGAACCCTTTCTTGCCTTACGACTCCATTATTTTTAGGTTAAGATGTCCTTTATGTTGGTTAATCGATGTGCCACTCACCATCCACTTGCTTTAAGCGATCGTCTCGCAGTTTTCCATTCTTTTATAGCAATATTCCCGTCCGATCAAGAAAACTCTTGGGGACGTTGTACGATCGATCCGAAAACATACCACTTTGCTGTGACATATTTTATTCAGTGCTGGCGGCGTTGTCATATATTTTATATTACGTTATTTCGCTGATAGCGATTTTTAACGGCCTCCGGGCTTTATAGATTTCGCGAACCTTTCGGGACAATACGGGATCGCCGGCGTGCAATCTGGCCCGTAAAATCCTCGTAAATTTCGATTTTTATTGAGCGTATCCCGAAAGCTTTTAATGCCGCAGTTTTTACAACTCGCTATCGACATTGATTTTTTTTTACGAAATTACCACACTCGCTGGTAAATTTTTGTTTTTCAATAGCACAAATGAACCTCAAACGAGCAGATATCGGAAGCGTCACGACTCGCCGCTTTAACAACGTCTTTTCCGAGAAATTAATTAATTTAAAGCACAACGAAAATATCCTCGAGCAATCGAAAACTCCCTACGTCGCCTAGTCATTAATTTTAATGATCCTTTTTATAATAGCGCGAGTTATTAAATCTAGAGCTGCGTATCGACTTTCGTGGAAGATAGTTTTCGTAATGCGACGTCCCGTCCTCTCGACTGCGCCAGTTATAACCGTACAATGCGGGCACTGATCGCGATCCGGCGGGGTTAAGTAATAACGTGATTGCCCGAGCAAACAGCGCCGGTTTCAACGACGTTTACTCTACGGAAGAACGCTAATGGGTACCGAGGAAATAAGATTTAAAGTTACTTAAAGGGCACTTTACGAAATTGACCTTTGCGACGGCAACGTTTTCAATTTCGCGAGGATCCGTTCGACCTTAAATTCGCCATCGAAACCGGTTTGTTACTGTAAGCGGCGGTTGAGAAGTCGACAGGACCTTTGGGGGAATAAAATGTAGATTTCCAGCGTCGGGATTGCCATATTAGAAAGGACGATCAATTTGGGGTTTGTGCGCTTGGTATTAGTTGAGTAACAACCATGATAACCTCATTAGGAATCAATTCCTTAGGGCGATATCGTCCAAAAACGCGTGAAATTAATCATTTATTGGATGGTACAGTTGTTGAACTATGTCAAGCTGTGGTGACTACAATTTTGGGTTAGTAAAAATATTTCGCTTTATGGGAATCAAACTATTTGATTATGCAATAAACCAAAAAGCATTTACCAAAAACTAATATTAATTAATTTTAACTTCTAAATTATGAATTATGCAAATCGAAATTGCAATATATGATTTTTTAAAGACTAGTACGGAAATAATATAATTAATCATTTCACAGATTTACCGTTACAAATTGCTGCGTGTGTTGTTGAATGCGCAAATTACATTGGAATGGAATGGAAAAATTTGGTGCTTTTGCAGTTGAAAAAATACGTAATCAAGAAGGAATTATAACTCTTCCACAGTTTTTCCGGATTTGCCTTTCGTACTGCTTTGATGTAGTATGTATTAGATTCTATTACTCGAATATAAACGTAGATAATTACAAATTTACACATTTCGAGAGCTATTTTGCGTAATTTTTGGTCCTCACGCAACGAAACTGTCACAAAAATTATCGGCGTACAATCCCGAACATAACCAAATTCAAATTAGATGTTGATTCCACAACTTTGCAACCCACGACAGCCACTTTTTCGCTAGTTCGTGAGATACGATTTGGTTCGGCATATACTAAAAAATGTTTTGAAACTTAATTTGTAGCAAGTGGGTCAGACAAAGTTTGAAAAAGTTTAAGCAACAATAAAAAGGCAGAAAAATTCGCCAAAATTACCGACCGTGCAACGAGCACGAACCGTCTATATATATACACTTCATTTTATTTTTACGCTTTTTAGGTACGTAATCGAAAAACTTTTCGAGAGGGGGAGAGTTGCCCCCGCGGTGCGGTTTTTCGACGATCGTTTTAGAAACCTCCTTCGTCGAATTTTTTAAGTGCAATTTTCTACAAATGTGACAATAATTTTCTTGTTAAATTTTTTTGTGGTTTCGTTTGAGGATATAATAAAAGAGAACTCCCCTGAATATGGTATTATAAGTTGAATATGTGCCACGCTTATTTGGAAAAATTGTTATTACCCGCGCGTGAGGCTAACCAGCGTAGTAAAATTTCATTATTAAAATATTTCCTTTGTCTCCTTTTCTTCAGTCCGGGTATCATAATTTCAATACCTTCGCCGTTATTACTTTTTCTGTGGTCGTATTTTACTCGAGTTTATACGGGTCGACCGCAGTCTATTTCGTAATTGGAGGTTATCGATATGAACGTTCGATATAGGGGAGTCTTGATCTTGCTGATTTTTACTATGGTCTGGAGCAAACGACTTTAATCCACAAAGAAAGCAAAAAGCGCAGGCCATGCACGTTGCCGAGAGCTCTCTTTGATATTTTCGCGATAGCACGAAAGCTCTCTGGACCAGCCCCCACAATAGGATTTGCGCCGGGGATCCATCTTCTTTTTTAGAAATTCGAAACATTATTCACATTAAATCTTAAAACTAGAAAATACTGGGCTTATAAAATAAAATAACTGTGAACTGTGAAGTTTTTAAAATAAAATTAGTAAATAAAATTGCATCTTGAGATCAATCAATTTCTAACTAATCAAACTAATCTAAATAAACAACAATAAATATTTTGGAAGGTAAGGTATAATGATTAAAATTTCTTTAGGGTGGAAATTGTTTTTTTTTATGTACTTTTTAGAAAATTATTCAATTGCTTAACTAGCTACCACTTTTAATTTCTGAGCTAAAGCACACACAGTTGCTGTTTTTCTTATGTATTTTTATAACATCGGGTTAGTAGTTTTTGAAAAATTTTCTGCGAAGTCCAAGTCTATAGCATTAAAAAAATGTCTGCGTCATTCATATAGGTCTTTGGTACCTGTCATGAAACATGACAGCCATACACGGCAGCTTTCAATGTGATTTAAATACATCACAGACTTCAAATAGTATATTACGCAACAAGCGCGGTAAACGGCATTTGACTCACGAGTTTATTTGACACGAGCGGAGCGCAGCGAAGCGAGTTTTTAATAAACGAGTGAGTTAAATACTATACTTTTTCTACGACCGTTAGATTTTGGGCACATTTTTGCAAAATTACACGATTACATTCACTGACATGACTGTCTGAACTGACAAACTTCAAAATATAAAGCGTGGGAAATATCTCCGAAAACATCCGATTGCTCCCAAACCCGTGCGGTAAAATCCCGAAAATGTCCGAAGTGGCTCGGAATCATGGGAAACTAAACTGACGTGGTAAAGTGACGCTTCCCGCATGTTAGGTCGGCGGGTAATTAGGTATTTTACAGACGGGAGTAGAAAAAATAATTTAACTTACCGTGTGACTATTTGAATAATTTCAATGAAAAATATGCAACCCAAAAACTGTTTGATATTTAAATGGTAATATTTTCGAAAAATTAAGAAACAACCTCGATTTATGTCAAGAACGCAATGTAATAAAAACCTATCATGCTTCTAAAACAAGCTGCGAATATTAGATTTTGAGATGTATTGAAATAAAGTTAACTATCTGCGTGTTTAAAACAATATGTTTTTCGTCATTTTGATACATTTTAATCTGTTTAATCTGCTTAATGTAAGGTGATAAAAAATATCTCGTCGTTTCTTTTTTTAAATTATTTCTCAAAAATTGAGCAAGAGCGTTAAAAATTAAAACTCGTAGGTTTTTCGTGATTGTTTTAACATTTGATCTATTTAATCATCTTTCTTGTTGTTCCTACATAAAATGTCATGCTTTTTTGCTATTTAACTGTAGGGAAGGAATAGTAACAACAACCAGTCTGTCAGCTATGAAGCAATACTTAGAGATTTTTAAATATTGACAACCACCTTATATGTCGTTTGGTAGTCAAGATTTTGACGTACCTTTTTTACTATAAAATATTCCTCAAAAATCTAGCAAAAAAGTAAAATTCAAAATTTACATTTTCTTGGTTAATTTTTTAGTTATTCCAATCAATTGTTTCATACAATAAAAATAATAGTAAAAATAATTGAAGCCGATAGCTTTGAAGCAGTACTTCAAGATTTTTGGAGATGGTAATTCGAAGCTTGATCGACAAACATAAACGAAAAAAAAAATTAATTCAGTTTTCACCTGTGAATCGAAGCTGCCGAGCGAGCGTGAAGGGAAACGGCGTGCTGCAACTACAAACTGGCTCGCTTCTGATACGCGGACTGCGTGTCAAGTACCGCGGGAAAAGGAAAACAACGAGGAAAAACTAAGGAGCCGGCGAAAGTTTTCTGTGCGCGAAGACGTGAAAATTGAAGCGAGAAAGAGATAGAGCGATGCGCGGCACCGACACGTGTCGGCTGGACCAGGGAATCACGACTACTGAAGGAGCGCTCGTTGGAAACGCGGTGCTGGAGCGCACACGCCTGTGTACATCGCCATAGCTTCGTCGACGGAGTTGTGTTGATCCCGTTCACCTGGAAACTTCCGAATCCTTCTGCGCTTAGAGCTTTGTCATTAGGTCATCGGACCAATTCGCTTGGTTCCTTCTGTAAAGGTCGTTCCTTTAATGATGAAGATATTCATGAAATGAGATATTTTGGACTTCAAACATTCTTAAAATTTAAAGAAGGCGTCATGTATTTTCTTTTATAAAGGTTATTACTTCTTGGAAGTTTATATACAAATATAGATGATATGTTTTAAACCTTGAAATATTATTAACATCTCAAGAGAACTTGCTAAAACTTGTGATTTTGGTGAATGATTGCTGAGCTTCATTGCGTTTTGCGCGTTTTCCAATGTTGTTCCTTGCCGGCGATTTTAGCCTCCATCCGTTTAATGTTATTTCCGACCTCTCATTAACTCGTGTGTATTCATTCTTCTATAAAGCCCGTTCCTTGTTCGAAGGTCATATGCGATGATAAATGAGAAATTTCAGACTTTTACTTTTGGTGAATTAATGCTGTTTCTTGGAGTTTTCTCCTGCTCCCCTCCCTGTTGTTCCTTGGTTCGTGCTTTGAGAAGTTTTTTTGTCTGCTATATATATATATATATATATATATATATATATATATATATATATATATATATATATATATATATATATATATATATATATATATATATACCAGTGTAGCCATCAGAATTTGTTATTAAACCATCCGATACACTTTATTTTTGACAATTTGGTTAAAGCTACTCTTATTTTGTTTATCTCGGGTTAATACTTTATAATAACATAGTTTCCAGCTGACAATTCATTTCCTCGAAATAAAACCATTATATATACGAAAATACGGAGTTTATTGTCAAAAATCTACACAACTATATCCTAATCGACGGTCGACGAGTCGAACGCCTTGTTATCTGTACCCCGAACGGTCCCGACGCTGATCCCCACGTCCGTCTCTTCTTCGTAATTCCAGGGTTGGACTTCCCCACTGCCGAACGCTATGAAAAACAATCCGCAAGCGATGTAGACAGCAGCTCCGATGTAGAAAATGATTTGCCATTCGTATATGCCGTTCTGAAACGAAAACTTATGAGTCGAAATGCAAAGAACACCGACACATCAGCAATAGTCCGCCATCATCGTCCATCTGTCTTGAAATCGCGGTTCCATTTTCTTAATGTCCTGGTGAAACCCCTCTCCCTAATCTTAGCTAACTGTTCCAAGATTTTCAGGAAAATAGTTCAAGTGTGAAAACAGGAAATGCACTTTCAAACTCATAATAGAACCTAGATGATGAAAGTGTTGTAACATATTTTCAACAATACTTTCTTAGTTTTCGTCCTTAGGAGTTCTTAAGAAACTAATCAATTACTTTTTTAAAGGAAACCCAGGCGTTTTTCTCGACATTGGTTATTGTGTTTTGAAAATCCTTGATTTTGCATAATGTTCTTATCTGCTTCCCAACAAAAACACCATCCACAAAGCACCTACTAATGTTCTTGGTAATTTGTTTCCTTCCAAAGAGATAAATGCGATAAAACGCTTTCTAAACTACGCTTACTTGGTCAATAAACAGGCGTCATTCTTCTTTTATATACGGCACATTTCCTAATTCTACTACTAAGTCAGGAATATTGTTGCAATACATTAGCGGTCCTTCCTGAGTGAAATATTGACATAACTTTTGCTTGAAGGTGGTAAAACTGATTCAGTAGAAATACTAAAAGGACGTCCAACTTCCATTGTCTTTATTTTTAACAACGTTAAAGTTAAAGTTAAAAATAAAGACAACGGAAGTTCGACATCCTTTTAGTATTTCTATTGACATAACCCTTTTTCGCGATCCCGGTAGAAGCTTTAAGTGCCAGAAAATGCTTGTCACGAAGTCTGAACCCTAACAATTACATCTGGTCCATGAGGAACTGATCGAATAGCAGAGTCAAGATTGGGATACACAACTTGTTTCATATTTTTTCTGTTGAATCCTTGAACATTACACGAACAAAAATACCAATCATCACTGTGATTCTTAGGCTCTCGCCATACCATAGTAACACCAAACCTTAAACATTTCTTCCCACTTTTTTGTTAGTTTCTTGATGCTTCAACGCAAACGGAACAAACAGTATGAGGAGCCCAGGACTTGTCTTGGTCGCCAATTTTTACACCAAAATAAGCGTGGTATACATTTTTCGCAAAAGAAGTTATATCCTTCTATATTTATAAGTTCTAGAAAACTAGAAATACGCAACAACGAACCAAACTGCGCGTAAGCAGTTTACAACGCCAACTCTGTTGCTTTGCACAGAAATCTGATATTATCGAGTGTTGTCAAATCACATTTAATTTTATAAAAATCAGTTCATTTAAAAATCATGCCTAACGTGAAACAAACATATCATGTCATAGGTATGTATAATAATAAAATAACATTTTTAAGACATATTTGGAAAAAAGCCCCAAAAAATACATCAAAAAACAAACAGCTTTCGAACAACAAAATCACTGTAGACCTGTGTTATCAAACTTTTTCTGTCGATGATTTAAAATTATTTCGGAATTGCGAGTAAGTAAGGTAAACTTATTAGAAAACTAAGACCTGTACCGTTTAATACTCTCTGGAGATCCCTCTTGTTCGCATAGAATCCATTAAAGGTTGATGTGACGATTAAATGACATTAGAACAGTTATCGCTTAAACAAACATCTAGAGCTGATGGATTTATTGTTAGACTCTACAAGGCTTTTGTGCAGCAGTTTGGTGGATTTCCTAGTATTTGATTACTAAACCTATTTTTGTTGGTCTTTCTTGTAGGAACAATAACATGTGAAGTTGTTAATAAATAAAACAAGTCTGCTAAATTCACTTTTCTCCCCTCTACAGTTGTTATCTATTCATAATTTTTACAGTGGGGATAAAAAATGACAGCAACAGTGCTACCCAAAGTTTTTTTTCCTCATTTGCATTTGCATTTATGACTTCTATTCATTTCTTAGCATTGTTCATTCTTAATTATTTTTTAGGGAATTTAGACTGAGTCATTTCTTACTTTTTTTGACGATTTATCCTAATATCTATTTTCGAACTAAATCTTCATGTTTTAAACACGTCTTGATGTTTTTACAGAAAAATTTCTATTTCTATTAATCTAACCCCATTTTTACCTTTCATACGATTTTAAATTATTCTCCAATTTTGATTTTCAGTCCCACTTATAATGTTTTATTATTTTCTCGTATCCCTACGACATTTACCCGTTCCGCAGTTAGGTGTCCCACCACTAGAGGTGAAATGAAGCCGGTAGTGCTACCGATGCAGTTGGCAATGGCGTACATGCTGCCTGCGAAGTTGGGCGCCAAATCCTGCGCGTTCTGGAGGTTAGTGATGGTGCTGGCTCCGTTCGATGCCAGCGAGAGGGTGATGAGGGCTATAGCCCAATTAACTTCACAACCCACGGTGGTTTGGATGATAAGAAATAATCCAGGTACGATGTGCGCTGCGAGCAAAGTTCACAAAACCAAACGCTCACCCCTGCGATCACTCCTAAACTTACAAAACACCGTAAACCATTTCCTGATTTTGGTCTTGGACATTAGACCTCTTCTCAACAAAAAATCACCGATGGCCCCGAATCCGAATCCGGCAATCATGCGCGCCAAATATGGGAGAGCGGCCAGGAACCCAGTGCGGCCCAAATCGAATCCCAAAACGGTGGAGAGATAGATGGGGCCGGCAGTCATCAGGAAAAATAACCCCCACAGGTTTCCGAATTGGGCGACCACCAACGCCCACGCAGGCACCGAGACGGATATTTGCTTGTAAGGAGGCGCCCTCTGCAAAAACCTCACTGATATCTCGTCGTGAGCGACCATACCTGGAGAATTTTACCTTTTTGTGGGACACGGTTCCCGAATGACTCTTGTTGATATACTCCTTCTCCTCGGGGCTGATCCACGGGTGCTTGTCGGGGTGGTCGAACACGAGGAAGATCCACGCGAACGACCAGAGCAGGACGACGATGCCGGTAATGTAGAACGCCCATTCCCAGCTAATGTTTTCGATTACGCTGCCTAGCATCGGCCATGTGATTACCGTACCGAGATTGCCGCCTAAAAGAGCGCTGACAAACTTGCCTTTCTCCGCTGGAGGTGCCCATTTTGAGATCAGGCCGTGGCAAGCTGGATACACCAACGCCTGGAACATTCACTTTACATTAGGTCTTAAGTTTGGTCTTTTGCTCAACGATGTATCAGATACCTTGACTTGACTGATCTAAGAATCTACTGAAGGGCTATTTGAACTACTTTGTTGTAAATTAGATATTAAAAAGATTAGAATGAATAGCTGGGTTAGATGCTTGCTGTCTGTTCGTCGATAAGCTCGATTTCTGCACTAAAGTATATTTTTTGCAAATTGACCTCAAACGCAGAACCAGTACAATTTTGACTTAAAAGGCACCATGATTTTGGATAGATACGCCCAGATTTCTGGACGAGATTATCATTGTGCAAATTGCACGACTTCAATTGCAAACCTTATGGTAGCTAGCTACTAGCAAAGCAAATTTCAACAACTAAGATAATGCTTGCTTTTGTGATTTTGATAAAAAATAGCTGGTCGCATTGCTACGATAGGCACTTGCAGTCTGTTGGCTGATGTATCTCTATTTCTGGTCCAAAGAATCATTTTGCAATCTAGCTAAGTTTCAGATCATTCCAATTACAATTTAGTTTAAAAGGGGTCGTGGATGACAGTCCCGTCTGTAAATAATACCTGCCTCATTGTTTGGGTTGGTGACAGGCTCGAACGAGCGACATCTTAATTGATAATTATTCAGACCTTTTCAATCAAAGGGCGAGAGAAATCCGATTAAGCCGCGGCATCGATCATTTGATATTCCCGTCTTTAATGCGATAAAGGAGGCCGCAATTTAGCTACGTTTAATGGGGTTCCGTTGTCCCCCAATTTGCTTTGACGCCCTCAAAGACAAACGCGCCGACGAGACGTCACCGTAGGCTCTACTGATGTAAGTTTGCGGTTCGGTTATCCCAAAATCCAAAGGGTAGTTGGTTCATCTTAGCAAACTTTTAACTACTAATTTCCTCCAGCTAACCAAAGCGATCACTTACGGCAAACAATCCGATGAAAAACCGCGATGCGATCAATAGCTCGGCTCTGATGGAGGCGGCCAGAGGGGAAACCAGCGTTAGAAAGGTCGACACGAGGAACGAGACCGCCACGCATTTTCTAGGGCCGAACCTTTCCGATAAGGGTCCCGCCGGTATTCCATTGACCACGAAACCCCAGAAGTAAGCGCCCAGCATCATGCCCTGCATCTTGGTGTCCCAGTCGTACCGCACGCCATACTAAAACACTGTATTTTCATCATCATGGTCGCTCAAATCGAGATCTGCTTACGTGCGGCGTACTGTGAACGTGACTGACTTCAGAATTCACGCTGCGTTGCTGTAGTGCGACGCATTCCGGCACTGAGGACGTCCTGTTCGAAACGCCAGCCGACGGTTCTACCATCGCCAAAATGATGATGGACAAGTTGGTGCGCAGCATGTACAAGACGAACGTGCAAGTGAACAGCATGACCCATATTATGCTTCTCATGGGAACCATCGTGGGAAACGGAGACTCGGGAGTTAGCTCAGAAAATAATTCGCTCGATTTTAACGCAACTCATCGTCTTGTCTGACGTCGATGTCACGAGAAGCTCGTCTGAAACACAAAAGGTTATTAAAGTGTGGCGTGTGACGGGATACGATTGATTCTTGGAAAACAAAACTGCCTTTTGAATACCAAATGCGAGCGTTAAGTTGCGATTAAGATTTAATCGATTGATACACTGTTGGTGAAGAAAATTCCGGGTTGATACAGGATGTACCAAAGTTATTAAGAATGTATAAGAAGCTTAGTCCTAGTGGAGATACTTTGAAGGCTTTCTTGCCATGATAAACTCGGTTCCAGTACCTTCGAGGAATCGCTGTAAATAAAACAGGATGGAGATGGATTGTCAGTTGGACAGAGGCCAAGGAGTATAAGCGAAGAAGTATTCTATCGTTTATTTCTACTATAGCATAATAATGGCAGATGAGTAATATTTTTGGTTTACGAATGAATGAGAAGTTTGCTGGAAAGGACAAATAAAATCTGAGGAAAGCAGCAGCCGACTCTACTCCATTCTACCTTCTACTAGTGATCCCGTGGTGTAGAGCTAAAGTGAAGAGTACGCGTACAGGGTGGTTGTAATTGGGGTGTTTTAAGAGCATTTCTGAACAATATAGGGCGTTTTTCAATTATCGGCCCTTTTAAAAATTGACCATGATTTTTTTTATTTAGGAAAATTTTGGATTCCGGTTATAAGGTCATTTTTTAAGGAGCGCTCAGATTTTTTTTAAATTTAAATTTTCTCATTTTATATGGCAATCATAGTTGGCTATAGCCATATGCAATTGATGGTATTGATTTGATGTTGAATCCTGTCACACATAATTATGATAGGGTTACATTTTGTCAAACGAAAACGCAAAGGCAGCCAACCAACTTTATTCAATACATGCAGCGCCACAAACCAGACAAGCGAATATTTCCGACGTTAAACAATTATTTAAGTAAGGAAGTTTCAAAAAGCCAAGGCAAAATCAAAATCACTTAAATAAAGAACAGGAGATCCGGGAATTTAATATAATTGGAGATGTGTTGGAAAATCCAGGCATATCCTCACAGGCACTAGCTGACTCAACAAATGCTGGAAAAACTAAAGTTTTGAGTACTTTAAAAAATATATATTCAAACCATATCGGATCAGAACAGTCCACCAATTACATGAAGGGGTGCCGGCAGAAGAATAGAAATTCGCACCTGGTTTATCGGAAAATGCAATGAGAACATTAATTTTTCATCGTCTATTGTTTGGAGTAATGAAGCGAGAATTGACTTTTCTGGAATATTTAACAGATACAATTCTTATCGCTGGAGCACACAAAATCCTCATGCTATAGTGTCTTAACATCGGCAATATCGCTATGGATTCAACATATGGGTAGGAAATTTCCGAGGTAGATTTCCCGAATTGTAAGTGAACTTTTAAATGAAAGGTTTGGACAATGTTAGATTGGAACTAGAGGCCCCATTCTGTGACCTGCGAGATCGTGTGATCTAAGTCCTCTAGATTTTTTTATGAGGAAAGTTAAAAGATTAAAACCTGAATAGTTAAAGAAAGAAGTTTTCAAACCAAAGCAGAGTTAGAGGATGCCACTCGAGAAACGTTTGCTTCCTTCAATCGTATAGAGTTAGCAAGTAGTTGCCATTCAGTGCATTGGAAAAAGCATTAAAAGTAAAATTAAAATATTAAATGGTGCTATGCTTTTCACTAAAGTTATTTTAAATTGACCTAATCTTTAAGTTACGGTGTTTATTAAATGATTTTAAAAGTTTCGATCTGAACGTTTTTTGCACGTCCTACCAATACATAAACAAGAAAATACCCCACATTTCTCCTTTTTTCATCACAGATACCAACAAATCTATATGGCTGAAAAGGGCTCGATACGAGATGTTTTAAGACGATAGCCGACTATGATAGTTATATCAAATAAGAACGTGGTATTCATTTATGAGGAAACGGAGAATGGTAAAAAAATCTGCGCTACTAATGAAGCTTTAATCTGAATCCAAAATTTTCATAAATATGCCTATATCTTAGTTCGTAGTGAGGATATCGCCATGTGGTTTTTACCATTAAATGTTTCTCAAAAATCGAGCCCTGGACATGTAACTCGATTTTCCTGGTTAAGAAATAGCTTTTTCCTGTAACACTCAAGTTACGACCACTCTGGGTGTACGTAAACGTTTTTCCTGTCTATTCATGTGGCCAGTGAATCTTTAATAGTGAGGGGTGTTTTTTTTTTGGATGTATAGGACTTTAAGTTGCAATAAAACAATGATGGATTATTCGATTGACAGGAATTTTATTTATCCGAAAGATAATCTTGTGGCATTACATTTTAAATATGATTTCTGGCATATGACCGCCATCTGGCGCGGATGTAGTCCAATCTGGACGTCCAATTTTCGATTACTTTTTCCAACATTTGGGGCCGTATATCGGCAAATGTTGTTTTCCAAATGGTCAAGCGTTTGTGGCTTATCCGCCTAGACCAATGACTTTACATAGCCCCACAGAAAGTAGTCTAGCGGTGTTAAATCACAAGATCTTGGAGGCCAATTCACAGGTCCCAAACGTGTCTTTCAATAAATCGATTGTGGAACGAGCTGTGTGACATGTTGCGCGGTCTTGTTGAAATCATATCTCCTGGACATCATGATTATTCAATTCAGGAATAAAAGAGTTAGTAATCATAGCTCTATACCGATCGCCATTGACTGTAACGCTCTAGCCATCATCGTTTTTAAAGAAGTACAGACCAATGATTGCACCAGCCCATAAAGCGCACCAGACAGTCAGTTTTTCTGGATGTAACGGTGTTTCGACATACACTTGAGGATTAACTTCGCTCCAAATGAGGCAGTTTTGTTTGTTGACGTAGCCATTGAATCATCGCTAAACAAAATTGGCTTATGAAAATCGGGAACAACGGCAATCTCGTTTTGGCCCCAGTCGACGAATCTATGCCTTACTTGATAATCGTTTGGCTTCAATTCTTGCACGAGTTGGATTTTGTAAGCACGTAAACCAAGATCCTTCCGCAAAATCTTCCATAAAGTGGATGGACACAGAACCAATTTCTGTGCTCTATGGCGGATGGACTCATTCGGGTCTTCCTCAATGCTACGCTCTACAGCAGCAATAGCTTGATCTGTAGGCACCGTACGGCGTCTCTGGGGATGCGAGTTATCAATAAGAGTAAACGTGGTGCGAAAACGTTCCGTGGTTAATCGAATTACCTGCTCTGATGGACGATTTTGTCGACGATAAAATGGACGTAGTGCGTGATACGTATTCCGCACAGAACTATTATTTTCGAAATTAAATTACACTATTTGCAAGCGTTGTTCAGGCGTGAGTCTATTCATGATGAATTGCCAAACCAAACTGAGAATAAATCACTTGACAGCTGTTAAATCGGTCGCCATCTTGAACAGTAATGCCAACTTAAAGTTCTATACATCGAAAAAAAAACACCCATTAGAAATCGCCGATTTTTGAGGACCGCTAACGCAACTTGAATCTAGATAGATGTCGATCTGACGTCTTCAAATTTTTCCAGAAGAATTACCTTTTTAGAAAACATTGAAATAGCAGTTCATTCGACGCAGAATGACAAGGGGCTTGTAGTCAAGTCACGATTTTTCATTTAAACAAATCGTAAAATCCTATCGCCGAACATTATAGCTGAGCGAAAATGGATCGCAAGTCCTTAATCGACGTCCATAACGATTATATTGTTGTTTAGTCGAAGGTTCTTGTGTAATAACGTCGAATTTCCTGGTTGTGTACATTTCTACGTCTGTTGATTGATTGATACGCGGGTAATTAATAAACCTCATCGCTTCGTTTAATGACACCGCTCAGAATATTTGGGAACGGCTGAATAAAACAGCGCTCGTCGGCGTTAAAATTAATGGCGTTCACGGAATAGGCTAACGCAATTTGCCATCGAATGGCCTCGTTTTTTTTTACGCCGCGTAATATCGAAAATTATTAACGTTTTTAATTCATTATATAATTTTACCAGCACCAATGTTATTTTTGACGTTGGTTAAGTAAAATAGATAAGGAAGGCGTTTTTGCTGCGAAAATCAATCGTCGTGGTCAGTGATATGGAAACCGGTAATGTTTGGTTTCCGCTAAAACCATATGAAACATATTTATTCGCGAAATATAATTACAATGCAGCGATGTAACGCGATACGGCCAGTTAACAACATCGGAAAATTTTTGTTTTTTTGCGCCCGTAAGGATGTTTTGATACATCAACACCAATAATAATAATAATAATAATAATAATAATAATAATAATAATAATAATAATAATAATAATAATAATAATAATAATAATAATAGTAATAATAGTAATAATAATAATAATAATAATAATAATAGACTTTAGACTTTAGACTTTATTGGCCATTAAATACATTACAAGAACAACAAATGGCAAGTCACATCTGTGAATGAAAATGAATTAACTGAATACCAAACACATTCTAATAACATTCATAGAGAGAAACATAATTATCAGATAGACAAACACCAAACATTGAAACAAAAATTAGGTAAAAAAAAATAAGTAAATAAATAAATAAATAAATTCCCAGTTAGTATTATGGAGACACTCGTGAAGCAACACGGATGTACTCATCTGCAGTATAGAATGCGTTCTCCAATAGAACTTGTTTTATTATATTACAAAATTTAGTGAATGGCAGATCCTTGACAACGGTTGGTAGAACATTGTAGTAATTAATGTACAATTTATTTAACTCGGATGTGCGCAGCCTAGAATGGCCCTGGACAATTGATTCAGATCCCCTGGTGTAGTGATTGTGGCGTTCACAGTGCTTAGGCATATCGTTTTTTAGCTCATGTATGCGAGTGATTGTATATATTGTAAGGTCAAAATATTAAGCTTTGAGAAGAGCGGGCGGCAGTGATCACAAGCTTTTGCATTCGCAATCACACGTATCGCTGTTTTTTGCATAAGCAAAGCGTTGCGCGCATGCACGGAACCACCCCACAAAACAATAGCGTACGCTAAGTGAGAATGGAACAATCCGAAATAAGCAAGTCTTGACATGATAGGAATGAGTGACTTGTTTAAGTATCTAATTAGAAACAATTGACTTGACAGTTTGTGGCAAAGGTGTTCAACGTGATCTTTCCAAGAAAGTTCATATGGGTTCCTAGCTCGGGATAAAAGAATTGTATCATCCGCATAGAGCGTAGTTTTACATGGTATGTGGGAAGGCAAATCGTTGATGTAAACTATGAACAGCAGGGGCCCGAGCACCGAGCCCTGCGGCACTCCAAACGATACCGGCAGGCTAGAACTACTGAATCTTCCATTCACTTCGACACACTGAAGTCTACCGCTAAGGTAAGAGCGCAATAATCTGTGAGGCATGCCCCTGATGCCATACCACTCGAGCTTCTGCATCAGCACTCCATGATCCACACAATCAAAAGCCTTCGTGAGATCGCAAAAGGTGGCCTCCGCTATTTCACCAGCGTCAAAGCCTTCGACAATGCTCCCCACAAGACTTAGCAAAGCATGCGTGGTGGACCTTCCGCCCCGAAACCCGAACTGTTCTTTGCACAAGAGTCTGTGTTTTTCAAAATATTTCAGCAAAAGATCTTTTAAGATTATTTCGACGATCTTACCCATTATTGATGATTGCAATAGGTCTATAATTTGAGGGGACGTTGGTATCTCCCTTCTTGTGTAGTGACACAATCCTGCTTATTTTTAACTGTTCTGGAAATATTCCAGTTTCAAACATCTGGTTAATTAATAATAATAATAATAATAATCTGAATAATCTGAGTAATGTTCAAAGGAGGTAACCATAAGACTCTCCGAAGCATACAGAACAACTTCCAATAAGGCACTTATGGTGATAGCTAGGATCCCATCTATTAATCTCCTAGTTAAGTGCAGAGCTCGTATAGAGAAAGATAGACCAGACGCTAAAACGGAAGCACAAAACACGGTGATGTTTTGCTGGCAAGAGGAATGGGACATAGATGATGGTACAGCGGAATGGAGTAAAAAGCTAATTCCAAATATAAGACCCTGGTTGAGAGGTGAAGTAGATTTCTTTCCTACACAAATACTCACCGGGCACGGGTGCTTTGAAGCCTACTTCAAACGTTTCAATCTGGCCGAAACCGAGGAGTGCCTTTATTGCATAAACGTGGATACGGTTGAACACACTCTATTTTTCTGCCCAAGATGGAACATGCAGCGGAATATAGCAGAGCAAATACTCGGTCACATAAGCCCAGACAAACTAGTAGAAAAAATGTTAGAGTCACCGACAAATTGGGACCACGTCTGCAAAATGGCAAAGCAAATACTTTCTGCCAAGAGGATAGAACGGCCAAATCTTATACAAGCTCGCTCAACCTTAGTCAATAGGAGACCGAAAGATCATGGGGAAGATCATAGGGCGCGAGAGAACATCACGCGCGTCCGGACGACACTCCATCTGAAGTAATGCTGACGCAGTTCCAGATGGAGGGCACACTGTTTTGTCGTCAAGAGAGGAAGTGTGAGTACGCTCACACTTGGTTTACACGGTCGGCTGTTGCCAACCCGTCGTCGCCAAGGGGACACACCATCCATCCCCTGGGTGTCTTGAGACGCCCAGAACGGGCTGAGGAAGATTCGCCTTATAACCTCTCATACAAATAATAATAATAATAATAATAATAATAATAATAATAATAATAATAATAATAATAATAATAATAATAATAATAATAATAATAATAATAATAATAATAATAATAATAATAATAATAATAATAATAATAATAATAATAATAGAATACAATAGAATAGAATAGAATAGAATAGAATAGTATAGAACTTTATTAACCATTCAGATAAGTCACAAAAACAATGGTAACTCTAGAAGTCAAGTCAAGAAGTCAAACTTATGGAAGTGGAAAAATATATAAAATAAAAATTAATAAAGTACAAACAAATTGCACTAAATTATACAAAACAGTTCTAGATAATAGATAAGATGCAAATAATACATAAAGCGGAAAGTAAACATATAGATAACAAAAGTCACAAATTACTAAATACTCGTATGCTTAAGCAGCTCAAAATATTCATCGGTACCATAAAAGGGATTCTCTATAAAGAAAATTTTCATTTTCTGCTTAAATTGTCTGGTTGGTAGATTTTTAAGGCTGCTCGGGAGAATATTGTATAATTTAACAATGATCTTATTAGTTTGCGAGGACGTCAGTCTGGAATACGGTAGGGCAATCGAGTCCGCTTGCCTGGTGTCATACTCATGTCGGTGCGATAAAAATCAGCATTATCACGAATGTATAAAACAGATCTGTAGATGTAGGTAGAGGGCAGCGTCATAATATCCAAATCTGCGAAGATGGATCTTCAGTGTTCACGCGGACCAGCGCCGCTAAGTAGCCGCATGGCCTTCTTTTGCAAACGAAAGGCTTTTTCCGAGTCTCTTACCCCACCCCACAACACAACACCATAAGACAACACACTGTGCAGCAGACCGAAGTAGACCGTTCTTAGGACCAACCAGTGGCTGAGATGTCTTAACAGGAACAAACGCCGGGACAGTGTGGCGCAGACTTCGTCGATCTGACCGGTTCATGACAGAGTTCTGTCAATAACAAATCCCAGTGGAATAATATTGTCTTGATGAAGAAAGTCTACTTTGCTACAAGATAACGTAAGTTCTTGAGTTTTTTGTTGGTTAAGGACTAGGTTGTTTGCAGAGAAAAAACTGCTGAAGAAGCCTCACAGTCTCATCAACGTTTTCAGTAAGCATTCTATGATTCCGAGCCGTTGAGAGAACGGCAGTATCATCCGCGAACTGGGTCACGTTTGCATTGGGTACGGACAGCGGTAGATCATTTACTCAAATAATGAAGAGCAGCGGCTCCAGAACCGAGCCCTGAAGAACGCCGGAGACTACTGGGAAACGCTATCACTTGACATGTCGCATCGCTACTCTCAACGTAATGAAACCTGCTGTTTAGATATGACTCTATATATACTCTGCATACCCCTGACACTGTAAAACTCTTATTTATTCAACAGTACGACGTGGTCAACACAGTTAAAGGCCTTTGTAAGGCCATACAACAGGGCCTTCGAAATCTCACCAACATCATATCCCCGGACCACCCTGCTCACAAAGTCTATAAGCGCATGGGTTGTGGATTTCTTTTCACGAAACTCGAACTGAGAGTCGCTCAGAAGTTTGTGGTTTTCAAAAAATCGTGAAAAGCGGGTTTTTACGGCTTTCTTGTCACATTTTTTATAAACAGGAATTATTTTAGTTAGTTTCAGCTGAGATGGAAATTCGTCACTTGAGAACACTGCATTTGTTAAAGCGGTCAGAGGGCCGGTGTGTTTCAATATTTTTGAATTTATGCCGAAGCAGTTAGTCGAATTTGAATTGCTCAGACTCAAAAAGAAAGATTTACTGGTAGAGAATTTCTTTAGAAACGTATAAGGATTATCGGATTTTCTAATAGTGGAGATTAGATCCGCGACCACATTGGAGAAGAAGAAGTTGAACTCATTGGGCGTGATCTAGTTAGACGTGATTCTGGATGATCGATTGGTTTCATGATTGATTAAGGCCCAACAGCTTTCGCTCATGTGGGTAGATTTGGATATAAAGCTGGAATATTCCTTTGATTTAGTTTCTAATAATAATAATAATAATAATAATAATAATAATAATAATAATAATAATAATAATAATAATAACAATAATAATAATAAGCCCCCGTATCTTAATTTAAAAAACAATTATGTGTTATTTAAAAAGAAGTGTTTGAAATTTTTAACAAAACTCGTCCTAAAAACGATCTTCTTAACAAAATAAAAAAATGTGTATGTATATAAAAGCTCTCTAGTATCTACACCCCCAATACATGAAATGTTTTTATAAATATTCCATAAAACCAAGAATTATTAGAATGTTCCTAATTATTCTTACAAGAAATGTTGATATGACACCTTCATTGATAAAAAAAATTGAAAATGATCTTAATTGTACTGACAAACTTGAATCGATAGAATCGATAGATGTAGGGAACCCTAAGCAAAACAAATATGGTTGGGGTAATGGCTAAAGGCAGTAGGATACAGGGTGTTCCATTAAAAAAAAGGAATTTTAATACACAACATGTGGAATTTTCTATTTATTAATAATTTTGGGTTAGCAGAGTTTCAGCAATATTTTTTTTTCCAACTTTTTTTTAAATATAGTAAGAATGGAAAATTTAGAAATAATTCTGTTGAATTGGAAACAACCCCTGTATGCTGCTCGTTTTTTTGCAAAAATATATTAGGTGTTCTATTAAAAAAAAATTCATTGCCACGCCTTTTTTAATGTATAATTGAAAATATTTTTAATGTACATGTGGATAGCACTTTAACGTCTAAACTACAGTGTAGTACAGATATAGAATAAACGAGGACGGAAAGCAGCATTAACGCTGATATATTAAAAAGCTGATACTTTTGGCTATAGTTTACGAAATTTTAATACAGTATTTTTAGGTAGACGAGTAGGCAAGACAACTTCTATAATACACAAAATGTGCGATTATTATTAATAAATGCCGCAAAAGTTTATTTGCGAAGTTCTCCTTTTATGAGCTTTCCGGAAGCTTTCACAACATGCAGGTGGTCCGAATTATATTTCATATAAACTTATGTAGCATTCACTGGACCGTTTTAATTAATTTACGCCAAATATATGCACATGCAAACAAAAGAAATTGTTTTTTGGTTTATTTTAGATAAAAAACTAAACACAAAATTACGGTAAACCATTGGCGTACCACTTATTATATTATTTAAATTAATAAAAACAGTCTCACGAACGCCACTGCTTAAACAAAAGCAAATTTGCTTTCAAATGGCAATTATACTTAGTTAGTTTGAAAGCAAAATCTGAAAGAGGTTTTAAAGAAAATAATAAATATCTGCTCACTACGCTCTTCTCCATTTTTATTACATTATAATTCAGAACACAATGTGTTTGATGATTATTTGATTTGATTCACAACAGATAAAATGTCAAATTTTATAAATGGTATTTGGGTTTTCCGTTATTGTCCAGGATAGTCGAAATAATGAAATTTTAATTGTTTTCGTCTCACCGGTTGAAACGCCCATTTTGAGAGACCGGATATATTACAAAGTGAAGTTATCTTCATTAAAATATTGCATGGGAGATTCGCAAACCAAAGCTAAGGTTTCAGCTCTCTAATAATAGGAACAAAATCATTAATTTTTCGAAAACCACTAAAGATAGGTATAAAGGGGTGCTATACAAAAATAACTGGCAGAACATGGCGGAACAAAAAATCCAAAAATATCAACGTTGAAGAGGCATCAACGTCGCCATTAGACCGATACATGGTTTCGCTTATGTAAACGAGTACATTTTCAGAACATACCTACGTCTTATTCACTATGAACTTCGGGTCACCCTGTAGATGTGTACTTACATGTCGCGTTAGTTTTAACGAGACCTTTAAAATTTAAAAAAATGCGGTTGCAGCTATTTTGCCGCAAATGTTTATTTATCCGTACCGACAATTATTGAATTTGCTTGTTATTCTAAATCAATTTTAATTAGGGCGGGCAAAATTATACAATACGTTCGGAATTATATATTCGGAACGGAAAATGGCGAACTAGTGTGCACGGGACGCCGGGTTTTTAAAATGAAATTATAAAACGCGAACGAGGGGTTTTTCGGGAAAACCGCCATTTAAATGATTTTTAGAAATATTAATTTGTGTTTGTTCATTTAAAAAATAAAAATAATTCGATAAACCTCAACGAACAGACAAAATTTGGTCGGATTGTTTCCTGGGGCAGGGTCGAACTTGCCCAATTTTGAAATCATATTTTTTTAAATTTATTACTTTTGTAAATCTCTAAGCAATTTACAAAGGAAATAAAGATTTTTGAAAGGTCAGGGACGTAAACACTGAAAGGGTAATTTTGTTGTATTTCTACTTTACAAATCTGCTATCATTTAAGAGCTTCTCTGCTTTTGTCTGCTGTAATCTACAATCATTTATACAAGAAATCATACTCGAAAAATAAATAAAAATATAATTAAAAGATAATTAAAAGTTCTGTGGTATTTCATGTAATATTCTACTATTCATTTTGAAAATTTTGCTAACTTTTTAAAAATTGTTCCTCACAAATGCTAACATCTTATCAATTGAATATTTTTTCACAAATAACTGGATTTGCTAGAAAAGTGCCAAATTACCAAAATGTAAAATTAATCTTAATTTCTTCGCTACTTGCTTTTGTTTTTTGCATTTTGATACCTAATTAAATAGTGAAAACATTTAACGCATAGCATAGCATTCCTGCCAACTCCGCAAGGTCCTTAAAGGAATTAATTATAAAAGCTCAGTTTCCGATTATCTGCACATGCTACTACAATAAGGCAAAGTTTAGAAAATGCTATAAATAGTCGTAAGTATAGCACCAAAGCATCAAATGTTTGACACAAACAGGAAAATTTAAAAAATCAATTTAATTTTTTAAAAAAAGTAAAATTTTAATACAATACTTTTCAAAAATTGGCAATAAAATAAATGGTTCCTATTAAAAAGGAAATAATTGCTGTAATATTAAAAAAACTACAATTACATTAACTCTTTAACAACACATTGCAAACATCAAAAACAAAATACTCATATTAATTATTTCAAATTTGCACTTATTTATAGCATTGTAGTATTCATTAAAAAATTACAATGTCAATATTTTTACATAAAATATTTAATTTGTTTAAGATCTAATGTCAAACATCTAATGGGGCGGAAGTTTTGGCACAAATTACGAAAATACCAAAAAATATCTTTTGCCAAGCTTTAATTAAAATTTTGCGGGCCGAAATAGGATCTCCAACAAGAAGGAAATATAAAATTGAACCTAATTTACTTTACAATTTAATTGAATTAATATTTTACCAAAAATAAGGGGATTATTAAATATTTTAGGCGAAAAATACTATAAAAAATCGGTTCATAATGTTGACCAACGCTTTTGCCTTATCCACCAAAAACTGTTAGATCTATCTAAACTTAATAAAGACTAAGTAAACGTTTTTAAAAGGTGTGCATGGTCGGCCCATGATTATATCGTTTACTGAAAAAAGTGTTGTAAGATTGGCACTGTATCTTAAAATGGTTAGTTCATTTCAACATTTAACGCAAGTAAGTTTTTAAAATTGCTAATGGCGCAAATTATTTCTGTAAAATATCTCCCTCTACGCTAGGGATTGTCGTCTGCATAAATAAACTCCCTGCCGGAACTTCTCAGATAAAGCAAGCTTACATAAATATAACATCCACCTACCTCCTTGTCTGACTACGCTACACAAATAACCGTTTTTTTCCTCCAAGGAGAAAAAACTGAACCGTCAAACTAACGCCACATCTTCCACAAAATTTAACATTGACACTGAAAGATATCCGTGCCGTTCGTGTGGTCAATGTGTTTCCATTAATTGCGATATAATTATTACCGGCAGGTAATTCGTTTAAATTTTGCGCTTGACCTTGACGCAGTCGGCCGCAATCAATGTCAGCCCGGATTGACGGATGACACGTCGGATTCAGGTGTTTAACGTATAGGGTTCACCTTTCCGCGCTGAAACTCAACAAGCCGAGCGAAAAATTCGCGCGAAACCAAATCGGACCGACCCGGTGGCTAATATTCGCAATTTCGATATAACGGCAATCGTTTGAAAGGTGTGAGGACTTGATTATCTCGCTTTCTGGTCTATCTGTACCGTTAAAAATTGTCATCAAGGGTCACACGAAATCGATTCGCGACGGTCTAGTATACAGCGTGTTTGCTGTAGCCCCTGCTTCCGCTAAAATATAATCAAAATGTATACTACTCATTCGCACTTCGAACGAAAGTACTACACAAGCTTTTTGGATTTTCCTAAATTTTTTAACAACATTGTTAATATTATTAGTATATTATGTAACAACTTTGATAATTGTACTTCTTTTTGCGTCTTATGGGACACTTGCTTCTTGTTTTTATTGCTTTTTTTGTACTTCATTTCATTTTACATTCAACGTGTGACTAAGGTCGCTGGAATGGCATACACCCGGTGTAAATCTACTTTCGTCGCATTAAGCTTAATGACATCTGAAAGCGGGTTTTTTGTTACAAGTATTACGGGACACACCAACATAATGCTATGAAATTCCGACATCTGGTTTTCTGAAAAGCACAATATTGAAAACAAATTAAAGCCAAGTTCTTCATTCCGAGGCATGTTTTGTTTGAATTAGTTAAATGTACTTAAGCGCCATGTAAGACATTTTATCCTTACTAACGGAACTTCTTATTAATAAATATTATAGAGACGAACAAGAAGTCACCTGTGATTACAATCTCAATACTTACACCGTCTCCTAATCTCGAAAGCAACGTTTTTGATTATTAAAAGTCTTAATGACTGAACAAGTTTAAAATATGCGTTTAGTAGGTAATCCAATCTATCGGACATTTTTCGATATTATATTATTGCACAAAAGAAATCTGCAATACTAATAGTTCAAGTTCAACAAGAAGCGCCCTCTGCCTAGTACTATGCGACGCGATGAAAATCGATACGCTGCTTTAAACAGGACTTAGCGCCATCTCGCGGATTGTGGCGGTATCACAAGCGTGTAGATTTACAATTTTCTCCTACAGATATCGTCTACCAGTTTAGAAAAGGTTTGCGTATGGTAAAAATAGTTATTGCAGCGAAAAACACCTTTTTACTCAATCTACAACTTTACAACCCAGTGACGTCACGGATATGGGCCCGCACGTAGTGGTAGCCTATATAAACCAGATTGCTGGCCCGGGTGACTTCACCACACGAACCGGTAGTACCACCGATAATGCCCACCAAGGTTCCATTAACCACCGCCGGCCCTCCAAGGTCACCAGGGCACACACCCTTTTTCCCATCCTGGTCGATAGCATTCAGGTTGTATTCCATGACCGCTGTGATTGGCAATGTCTGCAAATTTATGAGGCGGATGACGTCAATCCGTGATTTTTTTATATATCTTGACTTACTATCGCATTGATGCGATCGCTCATTTCTGTGGTGTTGGTAGAGTTGATACCCCAACCGGACAACACCACCTGTTGCCCGACGGTGACGTTGGTGAACCAAGGCAGTACTGGAACAGCCCGCACAGAGTCGCTAAAGTCCAGATCCTTGTCCAGAGTTAAAATGCAGGAGTTTATGTACAGCCGAGTGAAGAAAAAAGGGTTAATGCCCATATCGGTGACGTTGGCCGAAATACCTTGGTTATAGTCGGTATTGCCAAGTCGCACTTTCATAAACGCCACGTCCTCACTGCGAGAGGAGAGTGCGTTGGCGAATAACAGAATAAAAGGACCTTGCATATTTTTTGCTTACTCGAAGTAGACGTAACAGCAGGTCGCAGTGGTGAGGATGTACCGTGCGCCAATTATAGACGCACCACATGCGTAGCTACCATTGTAGGTGACTACGGCTGTGTAAGGGTATTGCTTGACATCTACCTGCGATCCTCCGAAAATAGCTTGGCTTGGTCGGAGTAGCAGTAGGACTGTGCAAAAAATATTCGTTGCTGATTATTGGTGCTCTGTGCTAAAGTGTGGTTGTGGAATTGTTTGTTGATTGTTCGATTTTGAAATATTGTTACTTATACATGCTTACCAAAACAGACAGTTGGCAGCCAAAGCGAAATGGGATTCATTTTTCGAACAAACTGACCGTGTAATGAAATTTACTAAAACTTGTTTATCTAAATCTAGATTTGGAGCCTTTCGAGTTGGACGTTATCGACTGTGATTGATGAGTCTAAAGTAAAAACGTCAAATAAGATCTGTTGTACAAATATCGAGTTTAACTAATATAATCAAATATTTTTAGCAACCCTTTTTGAGCCTGGAGAACCCACAGATACCCCCAGATCCATCACTTCTAAAGTTTGGTTTCGAAAGGAAAATAAACTAGAGAATTCAAAAATAAATCGTTTTATTTTGAAGGTAAAGTACAAAAGTTACAACTTAAACATACCGGGGCGTAAAAACCCAATTCCAATTAACACACCACCCAGACAGAATTAGTATACATTTTGTGGCCCCATCGGTCAAAGTGCGGCGCTGTCCATCGAAATTCTCGCACATATTTTTGGCTGAAAACCAGTAAATATTACTACAGAAGCATCTGTTTGAGCAAAACAATGTCCAAGAAAAAAAATTACAGGTTGTCCAACATGTGACCAACCATATACGAAGTAATGTTGTTGGCCATGTATTTCGGCTTGGGACTTTGTTTGTCCACCCTGTAGCTTATGGTAAAGTTATTCTGAAACAGTTCGATTTTTACTTTATACTTGTTACCCTTTCAACACTTACTAGTTCCGATCTCAAATTATAAATTTTTGCCTTGGTTTTGAGCTCATTTTTCAGGTTCCAATCTTGCAGGTACACGTTGCGACTTATTACATTCTTGTGCCTCTTGATTATGTGCCACCTGAAACGAAACCTTCAAACTCAAAGCGTCCGCGTTATCCGCAGATATACCTAGTTATCATTTGAAACAGCCTAGACTTCTGCCCTAACTTTCGGAATAATTTCAACACCTCCACTAATGCACACCTGTAGCTGGGCGATACTCGCAAGGACTTCCAGAAGTACTGAAGCCCTAGCCGATGATAGCCTAAGAAAGCACTGCATTATTGCGTAGTCCTTCAACAGCACGGAACGCATACTTTTATTGAGAACCCATTTGCCAAACAGAGCGGCATAATGGGGATCGGAGGGATTTAACTCTATCACTTTCCTCAGAAAATGAGAAACCTCCCAATCGGGCACAGTTTGTAGCTTCGCCAGCTCCAAATAAGCCGGAGTGAACTTGCAATCCACTTGGACACACTTCCTGAGCATCTTCTCAGACTCGTAAGTCCTGTTGGACTTCCTAAAGAGCAATGTTATAATAAACGAGAGAACTGACAGCTTAAAGCTTACCTGTAGAGCTTTCCCAAGTTGTAATGGGCGTTGACGTGATTCGCGGACGCCCTAATGGCGGCTAAAAAGTGCCACTCCGCTTCAGCGTCGTTATCTAGCATAGTACCGAGGTTGTTGTGGGCGCTGGCGTAGCTCGGCCATAGCTTCAGCGCTGTATAATAGTGCGATTTTGCCAGCTCGGTTCTCGAGGAATCCCTCAGGAAGTTGGCATAGTTGTAGTGCATCTTGGCGTTGTGAGGCAACGTCTGCAGGCCAGCAGCTAGTAGACTTTCGCGAGAGCCCCAGTCTTTGTTTCTTATAAACGTCCTCAGAAAGCTTCCGATGATAAGCACCAAGACACAACAGGCTATCAACTGCCTGTTTTTGTAGTAGTTTTGTAGCAGTTCCTGGATTCCGAGTACCACCAATAAGGTACAACCGAGACTTGGCAAGTACAGGATCCGTTCAGCTACGACGAATCCGACGGTGAGCAGCAGATTCGAAGCGGGCAAGAAGGGGAACATCAGCAAGCAAAACCCCAGCACCATCGGAGCTCGTCTGTGATTCTGGAATGAGAGTTTTTTGTGCGACTGTTGCATGGAAGGGGTGAACTTTGTCACCTCGATGTCGAAGAGGCACTTGGCCGTCAGGAGAAGCGCACCGCCGAAAAAAAAGCACGTGAGGAAGTTTCTGGGGTCATTTAAGGTCGTTACCAGCGGTATGGAACCCATTTGCCAGTCGTGGGACAGGTTGGACGGGTAGACGAGTAGCCACATGTTGAAGGCGGCCAGATAACAAAACGTGAGGACTCTGAAATTGAATTAAAGTTCCTCGCAGCAGATCCCCTTTAATATCTTATCTTAATCGCGAAAATTTCTGGAATTTCGCCAGTGCCCCTGGAGAAACATCCACGTGCCGGGTGGGAGCATAAGTTCAAAGTAACAGAACAATGTCTCGCTGCTTTGTTGTAAAGGTGCACATCTAAAACGGCCTTTACGAACAGCAAATATTTCACCGAAAACTTACCTGACGTGGAACGACGGATGGAAGGCGGCGGGATTATCTTGTTCCGAGAACTTTGGCAAAGATCCTTGCAGTATTGTTAGCCTCAAAGTCAACAGGATCGCCGTCTGCAAAGATAAACAGGATCCGAATTCCGGAGGAAACTGTGGCGATATTTTAATGAGTGGTGGACCGGGCGAAACTTAAAAGTTTTCGAGTTCGAATGAAATATCGGATCTAGAGTCGCACATTTGAATCGTCGATATTTCGACTTCATTTCTCGGATGGAAATTTTCAATGTTTGAAATCCCTTGGATAAAATAAGGGTAGAAAATCCAACATCGATGAAAAACGAAATTCCAAAAAACAAAGAGTTAGTTCAGTTAGTTCAAATCGCGTTGAATAGGGAACTTGAACAAAATTTAAATTTGAAAAATATTGCTTATAAAAGTTAGTTTATACTACGAAAGGAACCACATAGTTTCGTGTTTCTATGTAACAAATATAAGCAATTAAAAATTGTTCAAAAGTTAAATCCTCTATGAAACGCGCTGTCATTAGCTGTGACCGGTTGTGACGTCAATTCGCTGGTAAGATTACGCGTCAACCGGAGGGTATCATAGAGAAGTCATTAGAGAGCGACAATGCGTTCGTCTTGGTTTTTTTAATTTTAATTTTAATTTTGATCCTGTGGCTTGCTTTTGTTATCTTGTGTTTAGTGTAACTCTGCCAACATGGTCGCTGGGTGGATTGAGTAGCTCAGCGGCCATGTTGCCGGTCCCAAGCCCGAATAAAAGAGCAGGGTTGTGAGGCGAGGCTAGCTACCTACCTCATCACACAACCATTTGCTCAGAGAACGAAGAAAGTAGCCTCGGATAGGACTGATAAAACTTATAACGACACGGCAAAGTTAAGGAAAAAACGATTTTGGAAGCGAGAACAACTGCGAATAGCCACCTGGAACGTTACATCAATTACTAACAAAGACCAAGAAACCATAATATAGCTTAACAAAACATAAAATAGACATATGTGCCTTGTCTGAGACGAAAAAGAAAGGAGCTGGCAATTTTAGAATCGCGGAGTATACCCTGATACACAGTGGGAAACCAAAAGATGAAAGAGCAGCATCGGGAGTAGGCCTATTACAGACTGCTACAAACCACGTTTAAATTTACAGAAATAACTAAAACCTATAAGCGTTATGTTCCTGATACGAGTAAAAGTCAAGAAGAAACAGACTCATTCTATGATTAACTACAGATCACCATGGATAAGATACCGAAGCAAGACGAAATTATGATACTAGGGGATTTTAATGGAAGGATTGGTAACGAGGTTATTAGTGGAATTAATTAATTTACACTCAACAGCGATGGGAAACAACTCATAAAATTCAGTACACATAACGAACTACGCATCAACAACACTTTTTTTCCCCATAAACAACAGCACAAGTATTCGTTCGAGAACACAAGAAGACATAAATCGGTAATAGATTACGTTATCACAAATTGAAATATTTATCCCTCAAAAATATTAGATGTCAGAACTCAGCAAACACAGGGACTAACCACAATATGGTGCTAGCCATAATGCGGAACTGCGTGCAAAGGAAAACCAAACAAAAGCATTTGGTAGAGTGAGATTACATGACGCCATTGAGCTGCTAAAAGAACGAGACGTAAACCAAAGGACCATAGACATCATTCGGGACATGAACAGCGTAAATAGCACGTATTTAAGGGTAAACAACGAACTCTCCAGTAAAATACCAGTACCAACGGGGATCAGGCAACGAGATAGCCTTAGTCCAATACTCCAACATTATAATGGACGAAATAATAAAAGAAGTCGAAACTGCAGGCAGAGGATACAGATTGGGAAAACGTGAATTTAAGATAATTTGCTACGCAGCAGGTTATGTCTTTTAAGGGGTTAACATCTCGAGCAATAGGAACCTGAAACAAGAAGTAAAAATGCAAACAATAGTAGCATCTAGGATATCGGGATTCCTTCAAACCGTGATATGGAGGAATAAATACTTAAGTATCGAAAGCAAAACACGGATATATAAAACTTGTGTTACACCAGTTATGACATACGCCATAGAAACGAGGGCGGAGACTGCAGCTACAAAACAAGATTCTTAAAACGACCGAGATGAAGACAACGCTCAATCACAGGCAAAACGCTAAGAGACAGAATAAGGAGCAATGAAATTAGAAGACGTTCCGGATATAGTGAGATGGGCCAGAACTAGAAGAAGAGCATGGAGAGATCATGTCCATAGAATGGAAGACGATCGACTGGCGAACATCGCAAAGGAAGAGAGACCCAATACAAGCAGACTTGCCGGAAGACCACCAAAGCGCTGGTATGAGAGCTGGACCTCGGAGTCACAACTTAGTCTGTTTCCTTGAAAACACAAGACATAGTCTTAAAATAAGAAGAAGAAGAAGAGTGTTTAGTATCAAAAAGAAAGTTTTGAAAATGACCGAAGCCGATTTTTTAAAAGCTCAATTTGATCATTTACCATTTACCATCAGGTGAAATCTTACATACAAAACACTAACAATTTTTCTTTTTCTGAGGTTCGCAGTGTTAAAGTTAAAAGGTATGTTCATAGAAAATTTAGCCACTAGTTTGAAACCAATATAATATCGTAATTAGCTTAAAGTTAAATAAAATATAAATTAATTAATAATTAATTAATTAAATAAAATGTAAATTATTAAACAAAAAAAAACAAAAAGGATTTTTTTTAACTAGTGAAAGCCTAAATACTGACTTCAAAGTACATTGATGACTTAAAGTGTTCTTTATTTTATATAGATCAGGGAGCCATTCAAATGGAGACTGCAACAGGATGGGTACAAGTTCGAAGAGTTGAAAATGTTTTCACGGTTAAGGCTAAAGCGGCACCTGAACATAATGTTAACAAAAAACGACCGGTTTTATTTTCTGGTAGACGAATAAAAAGTTTATCTGTCGTTTAACGGGTTATACTCAAACATGATTTGTAATATGGTTTTATGTTCCTTCAATTATTATCATGTAAAGCACACTAAGCACAAATACAAACTGGCGTAGATTAAATACAAACACACCCTTACACGAGCCAAAAATCAACGTAAATAATTAAATTCCCTGCCTATAGCCTGAGAATAACACTATAACAAGTCGCCGTAGCAGCGGTATGACGTCAGGATAATTCGGCGCATTTTGTGTCGTTTAAAAGCAATGGGCAGGTGTCACAACTTCAATTATTTATTGCAACTTAAACATTTGGTTTTGAGTTGTGATTATTGGTATGCTTTATTTATATACATAATCACATTTATTAAAGAAATAAATAAAAATGTTGAAGTTTCCTATCTTCTCTGTGGATTTTTTCTCCTATGTTCTCATGCGAATTCAATATAAGAGCTATATAGATCCAATGTCTTAATACATTCTGGGTTTTAATAAATACTAAATCAATGACAGTGAACTCATGTCAAACTGATATGCAAATAGATGGTGCTTTGCTTGCGTTTTTGTGCTGCCAGACGAAAGTGTTACATTGTCAATTATTTCGCAAACTATACATTTCCAAAACCTTATCTGAATTTATAATGCAAAATGGAAAAAATATATAAAAATTGTTTTTTTGCTCAACCTGTGTTAATCTGACATTGAGCCCCTTCCACAAGACATCCAATCAAAATACAATAATTATTGAATAAATGTTAATTATTTTCGGCGCCTGCAAACGTCAGTTGTGACATAAAATGCAAAATGTGTCGAATAATATACAGGGCGTTCTATTTAAAATGAGGAATAAATTAAACGTTAAAAGCTAATGAAACTATGTCTCGTTTTTTTTATATCATTCGTAATTTCTTAATTAGGGGGTGGCGGTAGGAATTGACATTTTGCACTTTATAAACCAAACTAATTGTGTACGCTTCCTATCCAAGCCGTCCTATATTTCGGACAACTATGTGTTTGAACAAGCAGTTATTTTCTTATATTTATTTATTTTTTATTTGTAGATATGAAATTAACAACATTTTTGACGGTGTATGAAATTATTTCCAGGGTTTAATTAGATATTTAATTAAATTTGCTATTTAACTAATTGTTTGGTTGTCAAAAAAGGCTTAAATATTGGAACATGTTCTGCTTTTCCTTACGTTTCATCCACTTTTTGAATATTAATAACACCTCACTTTTATTACGATTGAATTACATTAATGGTACGCGTGTGTAGACAATGAGCGCAACTTCCAGTAAATTTGTTGCTGCCATAAATATCCCCACTTAGTTTTGCTATGCAGTATAAATTTTCAATGTCTGGACTAATACGAGTGCACGTTAGATTTATCCGAAGATTTTATCTCAACAGAAAATGTTTGTCATATCCCTCTGGGCAGCCCGAGTCTTAATCCAATACAAACAATTTGGCATAAAATGAAACAACATCTAATAAGTGTTAATCAGCAGACTTCACATCTACGTGCTAAATTTCACCCCAGAATTCTGAGAAGGCTTAGTCGATACAATGCCTATTATTTCCGCCATTATGTCTTACTGATTTTTATATTAATTAGTACCAATTTTTAGTTATCAACGCATTAGCAATACTAATCAATATCATATCTATAATTAAATACACTCTAAAAAATGTTGTTAATTTCGTTTTTACTATTAAAAAAATTTAAAAAGTTGTTAGGGCTCGTCATACTTAACATCCCCGGCTCCGTCGAGAAAAACATCAAGGGCTATAAAAACAGCCAGCGTTCTTTGAAATGACGTAGAAAAAAGATTAAGGGAGAGTGAGATAACCGAAATTAACGAACCAAATGTTCATCACATATTAAAAATAAGCTCTAGTTTTCTCATACAAAAATATGTTTTGATCGAGATACGATCATAAAAATATTTTTTTTTATATATATTTATTTAAATTCGTACCAGCACCAGATTTGTCTGCAATATTTTATAAGAAAAAATGGTGCGCCATTGACTTCTTCTGGAATAAAATCTTGTATAGTTAACAAGTAAGAAAAATAAAGAACAATACTTTTTACAAAACTTCTGGATTCCTCCGGCGTCGGTTTTTGCTGATTCGCAATTGCTGACGTTTCGCCAATCATCCTGTTGGCTTTTTCAGAGCTTGACTGAAGCTGTTTCAGCAGCAACTGTCTTTTGATGCTTGAAAGCAGTGTAGAAAATAACAATGAAATATGAGTGGCTTGAACATTAGGATAAAACTAGTTTTTTCTTAGAATTTCAGCATCCTGTTTCTCGTAAAGAGAGCGTTTAGGTAACTAGGACTTATTTTCGGAGTAGAATATTAAATCATAAATTTTAGAATACCCTGTATATTAACTATAAGCTTTGCTTTGTGACGAGCCTAGTAGAGTGACTACGCGGATTCGGTGACACCTCCCAGACTGCCGTAATCTCCAATGGCGGCACAGCTAAACCCAATTCGCTACGCATCGTTGAAAATTAAAAGTCGAAACTATTGCGCAACAGCAATTGATGCAAATTGAAATTAATTCAGGCCCGATTCGAATTTCCTTTCCGCATCGAACACGATTGCGGATAATTACATTAAGCGCGTACAATTGGAAACTTTGCATTGTGCTTCTAATAGAGCGGAATGGCTGGAAACCGAGCCCCCCACCCCGTTCGTCCCGACGCGTAATATACTTCGAATGCGGTGTATTTAAGCGCGACTCTGGGGATATAATTATTGAAATTTGTTGCACCTAAGTGTTTTCCGCTACGAAAGGTTTAATTAGGCACACACTAGGTTCTATCGAATGCCCCATTTGGGTCCCGTTAGTTTTTAAAGTGTCGATACTTACCGATACTCCGACCTTCGTGAATCGCTTCGCAAAACTCGCGGCTTCGGAATTGGGTTTCAGGTCGAATATAGCGCTGAAAGTATCAGTTCAGTAGTCAATGTTAAATCGAAACGAGAAATCACCCTTACCGTTTAACGTACGTCCAGTGTAAGTAGAAATCGTAGGTTAAGTTGACCAGGAATACGGTGATGCCGCTTTCTTTGGCCAACATACTCAGCGCTCCGTATAACACGCTCGTCCATACGCGATCGTCAGTGGTAGTCTGCCTGAAGTTTCAAGGAAAACACGTTAATAAAAATTCTACTTCCGCGTCGCTTTTCCCCTTCTCAACTGCGGTTTATTTATTTCATTATCGCGGCGTAATTTGCCTCGTGAAGCACCCTTTGAAACGGAAGATTCTTTAATTAACGCGTAATGGCAAAACGGCCGTCGAAAGAGGTACGAACAAAAACGATTCATTAATAACATTGATGAGTTTAATAGAGGCGGAAATTTGATGATTAATTGGAAAACGTGGAAACTAAAGTCGAATTTGGGACGATCGACCCTTATCACGTGACTAAAATTTAGCTTCAAAAGTTTACATGGTGGGTTATCAAACATATCCCTTACCCGTGATAAGCCAATAGGGAGAGCAAGAAGAATACTGCTGCTAATAAATCGGCACGGCCCACGATTCCGGTGACCTGTAACATACGTGTGTAAAAATAAAAAAGAGAGTGACGTAAAAGTAGTTGCAAATTCTCTTTAAAATGTGCCGCACATTTAATGTCTCCTCTAGGAGGAGGGACTGGATTGATGCTACCTTATGATATTATACACTATACAAAACTAGGATCCCTACCAACGACGACTGGCTCTGTACTGGCGAAAATTATTCTTGTGCCTCACGGGCTAGTCTGGTACACGGACGGGTCCAAAATAGACACAAGGACAGGAGCTAATGAGTATGGTAGCTCTCCTAGGACACAGATATCTCTGGTAGGAATTCAAACAGAGCCCTGACATGTAAGAAGGCAACTTAATATCATGGAGGTAGACGACGAAAAAACATTTAGGCTGTGGAGGCAACTCCAATTCATTTTATAATCAGCTGCGGACTAAACCTAAGCCGATTAAGAGTACTAAGAGCATAATTTTTAGCACAGTTTTAGCACAAAAACTGAATCGAAATCACTGGTTCTGTTGTGTACATGACTATCCAAATACAGCGGCTCAAAAAATGAGAAAATTCAATATGATTTATATCTCTAGTAATATTAATATTGCAAAGTTTCGAGTGAAATGAAAATGCTTACTGCTTCGGTATGGATAGGGTGCACGGCGAACAGGACTCCTCCTAGCGCTGCGAGCGGCGACTTCAATCCGGTCACTTCCAGGCAAACCTTAGCAAACAAGATGCACGAGATCACGTGGAACGTGACGTTGGTTGCGTGAAACCACACGGGCTGAAGTCCAAAATACAAGTAGTTGAACCTGGAACGAATTAAGAGCTTTCTGGTCCTTGTTCGTCTAGACTATCGTCTTGTGGACTTGCTACACTTGTTTATAAAACTACTCGACCTGGACCCTTTAAAAGCTAGTAGTTTCACTAAAGCTAGCGGCCTGACAAGCGCAGTAAAGGAGATTTGTTACTTCCAGAACTATCGTCCCCCTATCCAAAGAATTCGGGTTTCGTTTCGCTATTAATCTCCAGGTGGCAGCACAATCTCCACCAATATTATATCTCATTCTCTTTCTTTGCACTTGAGGAGAAATATCCGAAAACCGGTCTCACTCGAAAGCATCAGATAATTTTTTTTTTGTGAAGACTAAAATGATTAGCACTTTACACCCTGCGCATACTCGCACTTGAGAAATTGGTTTATTACCAAACCTTTTCGTCGTCTATCGACTTTCACGCGGATGAACTTGATTAGAAGCTCGGTGTAAAAGAAACTATTAGCGTCATCTGTCGTGCGGATAATTGGGTTAGTTTCACTCGTCACACATGTGCGTCGCTTCTCCTCCAGAGATTACGTAAAGCAATTTTCAACCCCCAAAGAGATTATAGCGCAAAAGAAAGACGACCCAAAGGATAATTGCGTTACGCGTAATAAAACTTTTTTTTTGTCGAACTTAATATGTTTCAAGACTCTGCCTGATCTCCCGGTCTTCGTCAACATGTTCCTGCCCGAGGAGGGACGAACCCTTCTCCCCCGTTTACGCTCCTTTGATGCTTATTGAAGTCGAAAACCGCGCAAAAATGTTTTGTTCACGTCGACCGGCGACGACTTTTGATGTATTTGTCGGGGGCCTTGATTTATGACTTCGGATCGATCAAATGATATTTTTCGTATCCTACCGCGCCGCGGCTGTTTTTATCGGTTGTTACCGATTCTAGGCAGCTGATTGATGAAGATTGCGGCTTAAAACGTCCCGTAATACCTATGCCTCGAGATTTCGGTTGGCGTGAATATTGGAAATTATTGGAAATTTGTGCCGAACTTCGTCAATTCTCGCACAATAGAGAGAGATTGTTTCCACAAAATTTACAGACTAAATACAAGTTGAATCTATTGTGTGCGTCATTTTGTCGCCCCGGATGAATTTGTTGACGGTACAGCAGATACAAATAATTTGGATGATAAAGTGGAATACTTCAAATTTGTGGCTGTATTTTCGATTCATTGTTTTAAATCTAATAATTGCGATTAAGATATTTCGATTCGATTTTTACTCGACAGAAATTAAATATTAATAAACCGCTTCGAATCTTACTTAACCTAGTAAGTAGTATCTTGGTAGTAGTATGTCGTAGACATTGAACAGGTTAATTTATTAACTAATGTATTAATAGAAATGTTACATATTAGAAGGTATTGTACTATAGAGAGCGGATTTACTTTGTTCTACAAATGTTTGATTCTTGTATATAGTGATGATGATGATTGAGAGAAAAACTTTGATATGGATGTCTAAAATGAACTTTTTTGAAATGTTGTTTTTTTATTTGCGCAAGGCTTTGTCCCATTTTATAAATATATACTCCAACACGCAAACATATTCTGCCCAATAACTAAACCACCTTATATCTTAGATGGTAAAAATGTTTAACAGATATGCTGGGCAACACATCCCTTCCGTGCTATTAAGCTTTCTTTAATCCTCTAAAGATACGGAAAAAACTATAAATTAACATATTGTTATATATTATCCGAATTACAAAGCACATTAATTATTCAGTATTCAACCGCACAATCCAGGCATTCTGTAAAAATTGATTAACAATTCCTGCACAACAGATTTTTTCAGTCCTAATTTTTATTTAAAATTTCTAGCAAATTCAAACTTAACATACAAACATATCGTCATTCTGGTGGAGAGAAAAATCTTTAACTGCAACAGGCTAGTAGAGGGCTTAACGTGATTCGGTGACTCTTGTAGGTACTGGCGCGAAACCTACGAATACCTGCTACTTACGGTTGAATGTTGGGCGAACTGAAATCCATTTTGATTATAATAAGTGTGTAAAGGGCACAAAAAACATGACATTATTCACGTAATAGAAAATATACAAAAAAAACATGATTGCTTTCGAAAAATCGTCGGTGAGCGGGGCAAGTTCGCCGCAAATAGCGCGAATCAGCTTTTTGTTCTAAAAAGAAGGCGAAACTTTCGCGAAATCGATGTAATTTGATTGTGAATACACCCTGTGTAAAGTGTCCTTCACATCTCGTCGGACGTTAAATTGCAATTTAAAATTACATTTTTTCAAATAATTTGCGTCCCCTGTATTATATACGAAACCTTACACTCTCTCTCTCTCTCTACACAGTGTTCATATCAAATTATCACATATTTAAAAGTTTTTCATAATTCACCCACAAAAGCGGAAATTTTTAGGATCTATTAGAATTTTTTTCCCACAAACGACGTACCCTGTACATAATTATAACAATAGAGGATATAGCCCTGGCATCCGAATTTTTCCAATGGAGTAAATGATTTTCAAAACACTACTTGCTTTCTGAAATCATCCAACACGTGGTAATATTAAATGACGTCATCGGGTCTAGATTGATGGCGAGAAATGGTGAGTTTGATTTGGTTTTTTGGCGTAAACCGTAATTACAAAAATTGTACTATTAATACGGTTAATAATTTACTCTCCAAAAGAACAATTTTCATTGCTTTTTAGATTTTTGTCCATAACTAAAACACCTTGTATATAATCGAAAAATTGCTTGAAACAAAAGTTATAGCGCCGGGTCTCCCATGTATTACGGATGTAAAATTTTTCCGATCGGATAAATGGCTTTGGGGGAAATGATGTTTTTCTGGATGCCAACATAAACACAAAAAAAGTCTGAAGTTGGTAGCTGCCAATTTGGAATGCTTAATATGTTTTTTTAATATTGCACGGCATATCGCGAACACAATACTTAAAAACCGTAAATACAAAATTTTAAGCTGTCTATATGGGCTATATCGTCATATAAAAGAAACTGACGTCTAAAACGCAGATTTGAAATTATTGCCAATTTTCGATGATGGGGGGCCCATTTTTCAGTTTTTTTGAATTTGCGGTGAACCCTGTATATTTTTTCAAAATTGTCAAGAATAAAAGTTTATGAAGTCGTTTCGTATGCGTCTTCTGGTTCAAGAATTTTTAGGGTGTTGTAAACGGTTTCTGAAAAATGGTCTTCTTGTAGATGTGCCAAATATGAAGTCGAAAATCGCGCAAAAAAGATGGATACCTTCGTCGGATCAGGGTGATTTCTTATAATCTTATGTGCCTCGTGAAAGGTTAAAAATTAGGCAAATTTGAATTTTCTAGCTCGAACGGTTCGAAAGTTATTCAGGAAAAACCAAAAGACAAGAACGGAGAACGAAGAACGGGGAACGGACAGACAAAAAAAATTTTTTTCGACGATGATCATTTCAGTACCAACGGCGATCCCGTAGGACTTACCGTTACCGAGATATAAAATTTTTATACGAGCGCATATACTTTCGAAAAATTCGATTTCATGGATTTTCGAAAGTACCAAGAAAGGCATTGCTTTTATATTCTTTTGCAATGATAACCTCTACTTTGTAAGCGTTGTATTTTTAAAGCATATGTTTATTTTGTACATCTACTAAATAAATAGTAACATCCTTTTAAAATTATTTTTCGAATCTATTTATTTTGTAACTCCTCCAAGAAAATTTCCAGCTCCACCACCCATCACGCAGAGGCGTGTTCCATGCGAACGAGATGAAACCTCTTATTAATCCTTTTACGATGGCGCTCACCAGACCCCGTCGCCATTATAGCAAGCGATAATTCTATTCTCCCACGACCTACCGGTGGGATTGGAGATTTATCGAAGCCACCCTTAACGTATGTACGTAATGCAGTCACGGAATCTCGGAGGGTTATTTATATCTGACGCTTAACTTCGAAGCCATATATTCCTGTGTACATATACAGGATGAGACATATCGTATGCATAGGGGTATAAATGAAATAGAAACGTCGAGATAAGATGTGATCTATATATAGGCGACGAAAGAAAAAAAACCATCGAAGAGCTGCCCTAGAATTATAGCAATTATATAACTACACCCTTGAAACAGTTGACTAAATCCAGCACGCCCCAAGCCACTGTAGTCCGTCAGCGTCGGCGGGGGCGGAGGTATTAGCGTCTTAAGCGCGGAACACATAAAACATCCCGATCAGTATGCATAACATGGAGCCCGAGTTGACACATTTAATTATCTCAGATTACCGTAGGAGGGGACCGGCATTAACTTCGGGCCCGAAGCAATAAATTCGCCGTTGACCCTGTCGAAGCCCAAAGGAAATCCCGCTCCTGAATATTTAATAACCGCCTGCCTTACGGATTATCGTGAATAACAGAGACACGAATTTCAGTTAACTGAGTGCGCGGGTTCAGACTCGATGTCCCAAACTTACCTAAACGTAAGCACCGTTAGCGGCCTGTAGGACTTGTGACTCTCCGGCTGAACCATGGGGGTACCCCAGAAGTCATTTTTGAAGACGTTCGCCAGGGAATCGAGCGCCAGCACGTCCCTGTTCAGCGTCACGGCGGGAATATCGTCGTGTACGAAATCTCCACCGAGACCGTTCAGGTAACATGCGACGGCCGATAAAGTCACCAAGGAGTAAACCGGCCAATAAGTCTGCTCGCTCGGTTGCAAGCCCTTCTTCATTGCGGCTATTGACGGCGGAGATCATCGGGAGGCATCGCGACGGTAAGGGATGGTACTGGACGCGGTTCTGGACTAGACGAAGACGATATCTACCATGAGGTGTCATTATTAAATTAAGAGGTAAGGCTCGGGAAACAACTCCTACACATTAAGCTTGCCGAAATATCAGAACTTCTATTACTAGGGTAGGGAGGGATTAAATATGCCAGAGAAGCAAGAGAGTTAAGGACCAATGACGTAAAATATTTTGGGCTTATAAAACTGCTACTACATTGCGAGGCAATGCACGCCCAATTGCCGCTGCAGCATCGTCCTTGCATTCGACTTCGTGTCGGATCGTGTCACCTCGTTATTTTAAAACGGCGCCAGCGGCACCAGCGTCGGACTTAAGCTTCGAGCGATGAAGCGCGGGTGTGAATAATGTAAACGTCTCGCTTTTTGTTGGGACATTTATTTCCACCGTAGTACGCCCAGGGTAGAAATGCAGTAACGTAGACTTAAATATGTCATACGATTACGCAGCATGTTCCTTGCACTGCGGTAGTCAAGTGGATCAGATCAAATAGTTCCACACGGGCGGGTGAATTGTTGCTGATGCGTTCTGTTCCTTTCTTTGCTGTGGTTAAAATATCTAAACTTGAATGAAGACCTACTAGTTCAACTTTGCGTGTGTAGTAGGTTCCTCTTACTGCTCTTGCCAATTTTGCCTCATAAGAACCTAGAACTTGACAAGTACTCAACGATCGGCCATCAAATAAAGATAGAGATGTGATAAATTCCGATCGATTGCCTTACGGGCGAAGTCCTCGATGTAAAATGGGTCTAATTATTTTCTCGTTAAATTCAATTCGAGGGTGACAAATCGTTTTTCCAGCAGCATCCGACTCGGAATCAAAATCGTCGCCGGTAATCCATTAATTTTAAAACGCCCTCGTGTTTAAAAAGGGTGCCATTTTGGGGTTTATTTAGGCGTTGGGCGCTTGACGGCAGCACCGATCGACGTTCTGATTCCGCAAATATTTACCTTCGATTGTTTGGATTTATATTCGCCTCGGTTCGAGTTTACCGACATTCGGTACTCCGAAATTATCAAGGGAAGGGGAGGCATATCAACCGTTCAATTGGAAATGCTCAAACAATTTAATGCCAAAGCTTCATCTTCTGTGGACTTATGCAATAACGTAATAGGGCAAACAGATTTTTTTTACCATTACATAATGAAGGATTCAGTCAAAAATGTAATAAGTCGAGCACAGCAAAGCAAAGTCATGCTCAACATCCTGTGGCAGCAGTAATTGTGGAACCAACTTATTTGTCTCCTCTAGTAACTGGTGCGATCGTTGCTGGTCAACATTTGTCAAGGGCTTGTGTATCGAGAAATGGTTGATAGAGTGGTATAAATGCAGGTAGATAATGCGACATTTTTTGCAATGGTGCTCAGAATGAAATGCCTAGTAGAGGTTGTAGAAGAGATTCCCTTGAAACCAAATAAAAAGAAAAATAAAACCATTCAAAGCCTTCGTAAACAAGGAAAAAACTCTATAAAGATTTGCAGATAACATCGATAATGCAAAGTAAACTTGTTTGAACTTGTTGCATGAAGCAGAAGGGATAGACCAAAGTGACTTTGAGAACAGCTTCCAGAAATAACACCATCACGTCACATCATCGAAAGACAAGGATATTGAGACGGAATAATGTAAAAATCCAAAAACTTACCGAACTAATCCGATTCAACCACCTCGAATAACACACTGTCGAAGATATTCGCGAATACCTCAAGCGAGCTAGCTGGGTGTTCAGGTTTCGACCGAGCGCTGCGGAACACTGCCGTGTTCAGTTTCGGCAGCCCGTATAAGAATGTTTCGGGCGCGGGAAAGTGGTGGGGGATGACGGGTGGGAAAACTCCGTGTTTTTCGCAGATTTCTGTAGTCCAAAGATCTACGGGAACGACGTAATATTCGAACGATTTCGGTTTTTCGAGTGATTTTCTAGTGTGTAAGATTACGTTTAACGTTTGATTAAGAAATGGGGGAGGTGTTCGAGATTTAATTCACAAAACACGTTGTAACATATATTAAAATAATTATTATTATTTATTTAGTTATTTATCCAAATATGAGACGTTGTTTCATTTTGTTTAGCCTTTAATCAGTTTTGATTAAATTCTCACACAGAAATACGAGGCCAGTGTCCCCGTATGTTTAACGTATTAACAAATTGTACAGTGTTTCCCACTTAAGAACAGTACATCCTTGTAAAATCTTTGTTACTATTTTGGTAATTGCTGCATAATTAGCCCGGAGAGTAGTGTTAATGTGATAATAAGTGTATCGATGATGTTTATATATCTATATTCCATTAATAAATGGAATAAAAATAAAACTCCCTTATACAGTGTGTCCCGTTTAAGAACTGTATGTACACTGTGGTCAAATCTTTGTTTATGGGTCAATGAAATCGATTCTTGTCGAAAGTATACGTGCTCCTCACTAATCTCTGTTGGCCGTTCTCCGTTCTCGTATTTTGGTTTTTCCGGAGTAACTTTGGAACCGTTCGACCTACGAATTTGAGATTTGTCGCCTTTTTAACCTTCCACGAGGCACATGAGCCTATAAAAAATGGCTACGATCCGACGCCAGCATCCATCTTTTTTTCACAATTTTCGACTGTTTTTTTGACATTGCTATGAAACACGATAAGTGTCCGAAATTTGAAGCTATCAACTTCAAATTTGTCAGGCGGATAGCGGATTGGGGCTAGGCGGTCGGGAAGTATTTTTATAAAATAAAAAATCGCGTTTGCAAAGGCCCAAGAGAGAAATCATTAATCGAAAACCGTTTGTGCCACCGAGAACATTCTGGAGCGGAAAGACGCAGAATATTCGGCTCTATAAACTTTTATTCTTGACAATTTTGGAAAAAAGTACAGGGTGCGCCGCATTTTCAAAACAACTGGAAAATGCCATAATTTGATTTGACCAGTATCGTAAACTTTGTCGAGAGATAGTTTCACGTTTTTTTCAAGAATGTACAGGGAGGGTCGCAAAGTCAATAAAAAGTGAAAATTAATAATGGAAATTGGCTATAATTAAAACACCGTGTTTCAGATGTTAATTTCCTATACATGACGATCTAGCCCGTATAGTCAGCTAAAACTTTTGTATTTAAGGTTTTCACCTATTGTACAGGGTGTTCCCGATATTTCGTGCTATATAAGAAATGTGTTAAGTGTTCTAAATTTGCATATATCGACATCAAATTTTGCATTTAAACAGTGTAAATTGGGTGCAATCAAATTTCACTAAGTATTTTTTTTTACAAATTTGTTTTATTTTTGTTATTTTGACTACCTAGTTTTTAAATTATATTCAAAAATCTTAAAGACTTATTAAATTATATATTATTATATTATTAAATTATAGTAAATTATTAATCACAAATCAAAATATGGCTAATCAGTTCAAACAGTGTCAAGAACTACAATTTTTGTATATGCGGTTTTCATCTATCGCACACGCTGCTCGAGAAATTTGAAAAAATCCATATGAAAATCACTATTCCGGGGGCCGTCAAGACGCGAAGACGTCATTGACTATAACGGCAAACTGCATGGTTTCAGAAAAGTCTTTTTCTTTCTGTACAGGGTGTGTCGATTAGGCGTAAAAATATCTAAAAGACCCTGAAAATTGCCGTTTTCAATAACAATAAAATTTATAAAAATTTGATCGAAACGCTTTCGTAAATTGTGAGGAGAGTTTCAGGTTTCGTCTATATATCTTATATCCGTCGAGATATTTGGAATAATATAATTGGAAATCGTTATTATTTTACAAGGTTTGTATTTACCTTCAAATTCAGCGATAATTAAAAAACGCTTTATACAGGGTGTATACACAATATAATTACATCAATTTTGCGAAGCGGTTTCTTTTGGAAATACGAAGTTGCTTCGCGCTACCGAGGATTTTTCGAAAGCAATCTTCTTTATTAAACACTCGCTTCGCTGCGCTCCGCTCGTGCCAAATAATATTATGAGTCAAAGGCTGTTTACCTCACTGTTACATAATATACTAATTCCTTCGACTCATAATGGAAGGTAAGAACATCAGAGACTGGACTCACACACATTACTAAGAAATAGAGAAGAATTTGCCATAATTGTTGCCGATCTACCGTTATTTACTCCGCAGGTCGGCGGGGCGGCTGATAACGCAACTTCATAATGGGTAGTTTGTAACCGGTCAACGGTCAACTTGATCGGATAGTTTGGGCGACGAAATCACACGGTCCGAAATTCGCAAAATGGAATATCGCGGTTTACGGGGGGTTTAGCGATTGATTTAGTGCGGCGGTTATGGTTCCGGCACCGCTCCCGGGGGTCGAATTGTAATTATTTCGATGGGGGAGGCTCGCTGCTAGACTATTTCCGGTTTGTTTCGATCGTGGTTTAAATGTTAACGTCGACTTTCAATCTGTTGTTGATCGGAGATATCATACGTATACTCTTCAAAAGAACTAACTCAGCTTAACACATTCACTGTTTTTCCTCGTCGCTTTTACAAATCCTTATTCACTTCGCTGACTCAACTCATCCTCTTTGCAACGTTAAACCTTAACTATCGAAACTCTCATATTGCCCTTCAACAGCCATACATTTCTCTTCTTTTATTCATTTTGCCTCTACTCAAAACTATCTCTGCTCGGATGGGTATGAAAAGCTTCGTTCCAGTCCCGAGAGAAGACATCCGTCTTCTTGATGATCAGTTTATCATTCCTGAGAATATGCACACAATATGCCGATTTTATTTCCTTAATTATGCTAGGCCGCAATCTGAATCTAGGAATACAGGAGAATACGCGCATACGGTGGTAAATCTCTGTTACGAAAGAATTGTTTCATTTTGAGAAAACTTCTACAAACTTGTTCAATTTTGGCTTTAAACTCTTCATCCTGGTGCAAACCTTCAGCATTCCAACACCCAGTTGAATTTAATTACTTCTATCATTTACTCTTATGTTTGCCGGCCAATGTCGCTTCAAAGATGTCACTCGTAATTATCTTTTTGCATTTCTTCCTCTGTCAACTCTGCTTTATACATTCATTGTAGCCACACAGTGTTTTTAAATAGAACTGTGCCCAAAATTTTCAAAGCAACTTCCGCTGCTGTAATACTTTTTACAAAACTTCTGGATTCCTCCTGCGTCGGTTTTCGCTGAGTCGAACTTGCTGATGTTTCGTTAATCAACCTGTTGGCTTCTTCAGAGCTTGACTGAAACTGGCTTGATAAAGGAAATGCCACGGTGGTCATGAACACAAAGTAATACCAGGAAAAGATTCAAGATGTTCTTACGAACGGATCATATCGTCAACTTAAAAAACATTCTACGTCATCCATGGAACGCAACTTTAAATCTGTTATTAAGGCTTCTTCTCTATCAGACTCCGTGAAAAAAATCTGTTATCGCTCATGACTCTAAAATTCCTCGTCTCTACGGACTCCCAAAAATTCACACACCAAGTTTACCCCTTCGACCAATGGTTCTCCAAAAAATGAATTTTGGAAAGCTATAACTCGGAAAATATTATGATTTCGAATTTTTGTTACAGGACTTACTGCTATTAGTTTACCACGTTTAATCTTTCCTCCAAATTTCCGAACATCCTGTATAATATATTATCATCTTCCTTTTATTTCCAATGGGTTCTTACGTGGAGAAAACGAGTGGAAACAAGCAGAACGATGTAATTAAATTGTCTTCCGAAACTACACCGTAAAGATGTCGCGTTGTCCTTGCCCGTCCCATAATTCCTACTAAACAAGTGTCTAATCCGGCGAAACCCAATTTCCGCTACGTGTTGTTTCAGGTCGGGTCTTGCGACGATATTGACATTTTCCTTCCACATCGCCAAAGCCGATCCGCTAACGAATGATTAGTTTAGATTACGCGTCAGGTTTTCGACCCTGCCGCGTTTCGCAACCCACCGCCGGGATATCTGGGGTTATCCTTCATCTACCCCTTGTCGACTCCGCTTAAGGTAACATCATAACGTTGTTAGCGTTATCGGTGGCAAGCAAAGGAGTCGCTTTCGATTTCAGAGGGCGCTGCTCTAACAATGTGTCGCGACAAAGCAGTAAATGGTTATAAAAATTAACCATGTAATAGCAAGCGAAAAGGTTTTAATTCACTTCTTATGCGTTAAAAATCTGCAGTATTGCAATGGACTGGTTGGTGTTGTTATCCTTCTGATGTTTTGAACTTTTAAATGGCTCGAATAGTGAGCAGGAAGTTTTCGTTCTAATCTTCGTCTTCTTGAGAATCTGCATCTTCTAATTGCTTAATCTCAAATATTGCTTTTAATAAGTTAAGCCTTAACTTTCATATCTCTCCTGTTCCATAACTTTCTTGTTAACCGTTATCCCGTCATTCTTGCCACACTGCAATCGTATTAAGCGTTTCTTGTTGCACTCATCCAGCTCAATCCTTATATCAAATTTGTTCGCAAAATAATACACAAAAATATATCCGATAAAAGCAAGTTCTAAAAATACATCGAAAACGTTGTCAAAGTGCCGTTCGAACGACTCGGCAACAAAAAATTCCTTACATGATAAAGGCTGGCTAAGACCGCAGCAAAGGATAAAAACAGGCGGATTTCTTTTCGTGCGTCTGCAACACAGTTCCTTAAAACTATCCTCTATCTTCTCAGCGAAACATTTAGTCCCCTTTATTCTCTTCTTAGCACATGCAATCACAACTTTTGCAGTACCATTTAGTTTTAGTCCGCATTTAGTTGAAGGCTAACAAATATTTCTAGTAAGGGATGGTGTACCTATCATCAGACTTGGCATCACACCATATCCCCTATACCTTAGAACGATGGTGTTCCTTGTCCTTTACACACACACATGTGGTACATTAATACTGCTAAAACCGGTTCGTTTTGAATAGTTTCACTTCTCTTTGACCTGTATGACAACTATTTCAAAGGGTATGGGTATAAAAAGTTTTTATTGACCCTAGATTATTGTTTTAAAAGTCAAATCCTTTAGTTTTACATTAAATTTTTGTTTTCACTTCGAAGCGAACTCATCGAAGCTTTATTTCCTTAAAGCAAAAGGTACAAATACAGCCAATGCAAACAATGCGAATGACGTTTCGCCACCCTGTTGGCTTCTCCAAAGCTTAGCTGAAACTACTTAGCTTAGCTTAGCATTCTATACCTGCTCTGTACCTGCGTGTCTTCGGTAATTCTTACCAAATGGGAAAATTTTCAATTATTAACTGTAAACTAAAAATAAAAATAAATCTGCATGAGAACATTTGCATGTTAGACATACAGCGTAGGTTAAAGTATACTTAAAATTATTAGAAAGCGAACAAGAGAAAATAGTGAAACTTATTTTCAGGCTTTCAAATTGTTCGCTAGGGGGCGTAGCTGCCATTCTTTTTCTTAGAGTGCCATTTTCATCATTGAAGGTTGGCAACAATCTCGGCGTACCTCTGACGATCCTGGGCAGTTCGAAATAGTGAGTAAGCATCCATACCTGTCCAATCTCTGATACTCTTTAACCACGAAAGCTTCTTTCTACCTAGGCCCCACTTGCCCTTAATGTTTTCTTCCATTATCAATTTCAGGATCTCATATCTACTTCCACGCATTATGTGACCCAGACAGGTTGTCTTTCGTTCCACACCTCAAAGGCTTCTATTTGGTTAATGGTGTTAACCTTCAGAGTCCATGGGCTGTCAACTTTTTGTAAATGTCGTGATTGTAATTATGGCTTATAATTTATAATACAGGGCGTTTCCTACCTAATTACAGGTCTTATTTAATATATAGAAATATACAAGTTTTCTGTATAACAAAATATAGCACGGCAGTGGAAAGCGTATCTCGATATGAAAAAAAAAAAACCGAGAAAATCCATACTTTATGAGATATAAGTATTGTATAAGTATAAGTATAAGGGTTGTGGAAAATCCAAAAATATCATTGGACCGAATAAAGAATACAAATTTGTGCTTACTCGCTCCGAGTGTTCGAAGTGTTTTCGAAGCGCGAGCATTGAAGATGCCAAGTGAGATTTTGGCGAAACGTCTGCAGGATTCCAGTCGGAGTTCAACAAACGAACGGATGATATCCCGGAATATAGTGTCATCACATTTTTCCATCCGTGAATCAATATGTGTATATATATATATATATATATATATATATATATATATATATATATATATATATATATATATATATATATATATATATATATATATATATATTGAGCATTGAAGATGCCAAGTGAGATTTTGGCGAAACGTCTGCAGGATTCCAGTCGGACGCAGGATTTGCAGGATTCCAGTTGGATGCAGGATTCCAGTCGGAGTTCAACGAGCGAACGGATGATATCCCGAAATATAGTGTCATCACATTTTTCCATCCGTGAATCAATACGTGAGAATATATATATATATATATATATATATATATATATATATATATATATATATATATATATATATATATATATATATATATATATATATATATATATATATATATATATATATATATATATATATATATATATATATATATATATATATATATATATATATATATATATATATATATATATATATATATATATATATATATATATATATATATATATATATATATATATATATATATATATATATATATATATATATATATATATATATATAACCAGGTACAACAACAAGATGGTATTGATATAATACCTGAAAATTGATATTCAAAAAATAAATAAAGCTAAAGTCTGTTTAATCCGAAACTATTTTTTTTATAAAATTGTGAGTTGCTTAAAACCATCATCAATACAAAATTTTGACGATTTGACTAATTCATAACTACAGACGATTTTTTGTCTGTTGACGTCAAGTTCTTAGAGGGGTAAAAGCGGGGGCGCGGGTCGTTTCTGACCGCATAACGGGAAACCGATATTCATTTAGTATTTTTTAACGTCCGCTTGACATTAAAACTAATGACGTCCGACGAAAAAAGCACAGAACATTTTAATGTGCTTCGATAAATTATTCATAAAATCGTCCATATACAATCCCGCTGTCGATGTAACATTTAATTTATCGACGTTATTTGCTTATTAAAACTGGAATGAAAACTGCGAGGGCTGATCGGGATCCATAATGACGTAAATATGTTGTAATGAACGAAAATTCGTGGAACACATTTTATTCGGCTGTCTAATTTTGGGCGTGTAGACTCTGTTTACATGGTTTGAAAGTTATGTCAAACAAAAAGACATCGATCACAATAAATGGACAACCTCTTTGGTTGGTTATTTGAAAAAGATATATTTTAGATTGCTGCATATGCACCGAAATAGGAGCCCAAGAGTGATTGACGTGGTGAACTGATGTGCTTGTATTATGTTTAGTTTATAGAATAGATTATATAATACAATCTGTTGCCAAACAACTCAGGATAAGAGTGGGTTTCTATGGATTTTGGTTTCTTATAATTTGTGATACTTTGGACCGAGAAAAGAAATACTTGTTTTTTTGTCTCCAGACAAATCCTACACGGATATAAGACAACAAATAAAAAGATAGGCAGAGGAATGGAAATAAACTATCACAGGAAAATTATTAACAATAAAATATATGTATAGAAATAATACTAAAAGTTATAGAGGATATACAGGGCGTTTTCTAACTGAATGTCTCTAATTAAGGCAACGATTTTTGTGTCCATTTTAAAAATAAAACTTCACATGAGCAACATATCAAAATGTCTTGACTTTTGAGATACAAGGTGATAAAGGTTTCAAAAATTAAATATAATTTTTCAACATCTGTAATACCACTTTAGACATTTTAATGAAATTTGGCACACATGTACCATGTATCAAGTGGCGTTATTTAGTGTACCACCTTTTTCTTTAAATGCGCCAGTGGCGTTCGTACGGAATTCAACTCTCTATTTTGGCAGCCACTGGTTTCGCTTAAAATAAACGTTTTTCTTACAATCATGACTCTAAAATTCCTCATCTCTACGGAATCCCAAAGATTCACAAACCAGGGTTACCCTTTCTACCTATTGTCAGCACCATTGGTTCTCCAACATATTCTCTAGGAAAATATCTGGTTTTCTTATTAAAACCCTTTACAGGGAAAACTGATATTTTCATGCCTAATTCCTTTCACAATTAAAGGGGATTACACGAGGTACACATAGTTTCCACGTAGAATCATGTCTTTACCAAAGTTCTAATTTCTGAAACTGTCAACATCATTTCAGATACATTAAAATCCGAGAATCTGGAACCAAACCTTCTCACCTTAATTGAAAAATGCTTGTCAGGAACATATTTTTCTTATAACGGTCAATCAAACAATCGTCGAGAACAGTTATGGGGTCTCCACTACAAGAATCCCTAGTAGATTTTCTTAGACATTTAAACTCTATACACCCTAACTACGTTTTACCATTGAACAAAAAAAACTAATAACAACCTTCCATTCTTAGATATTGTTATCAATAGAAAATCAGACCTAACATTGGACCTTGTGTTTACAGAAAACCTAAACACACAGGTCACATGCACATGCAATGCATCACCGATCGGCCCAAAAATCAACTTGTCTTGTCTTGTTGTTAGAACCGCAAAACTATCTCGGCCCGAGTCATTGAACCCAGAATTAAAACACCTTACCTGTGCTCTTCTCTCTAATAATTATAATTATATATAATTATAGTATAATAAATTATAATTTTCCACATTAATGATATTAAGCGTTCCATCACAAAATACACTTCACCTCAACTTTCAAATAGCATTGAGGCCGAAAATAATCCTACAGTTGCCACTGTGGTCCTTCTTTACATTCAAAACATCACTGACCACATATCAAAAGTTCTAAAGAAACATAACGCCGGTCCAAAAATCTCTTGAACATCTTTGATCCGTCAAAGACAAAATTCGATTTGAGATGGCAGGAGATTACAGCATTCTATGCATATGCGGCAAAGAATATATTGGAGAGACCGGACGAAAGGCTCAAAGAACATGAAAGAGCAGACTAACACAAATAAACTCTTCAACAGTTGCCGAGCTCCGGATATGAAATTTTATTCAATAAAACTAAAATTCTTGCATGTAATCAATTCTTCTACCAACAAAAAATTCTAGATATATAATCAACTTAACAATCTTAACCGCGACTCAGATCTTCACCTGTCACCAATATAGGAGACGTTGTTTTACCCCTCATTTAGCTACGCCCCCCTCAAACAATATAAAAGCAGGTACAGAGTAAATTGCGAGCCAGTTTCAGTCAAGCTCTGAAGAAGCCAGCAGCTTTGTAAATAGTGTTACAGTAGCATATGGAAGTTTCTTTGAAAAAAAAACATAACGTAATAATATCATAACATAATAATTATAAAAATTTCAAAAATTCACTTTAGAGTTCATTTTGATTCGTATTCGTACTTCAATTTTTTGAAGTATTTTATTAAAACGAATATACAATTATTTAAGTAAAAAATAATAATGATAATAATAATGATGATGACCACGCAGAGAAGAGGTGTTTATTTTTTCAAAGCGAAAACCGTACATCGCAATGAAAAAAATTAAGAAAGAAATTTCTTTAGAAACAATTGGAGACTTTAAGAATAATTTTTATTTTAAGAAAAATCTCGATACATCCTACAAGCATGCCACCATAATTATTGACATTCGATTATAAAACACCCGGTATAAGAATATTTATAGAATGACCACGCAGTTTCTAAAATAGACAACTACGGTAAAGTCAAAATTTTGTGTTCAACATAAAGATAATCCCTTTTTTTTAGAGCAAACACAGACTGAAAAAAAGTTCGAGAACAAGAGCCTCAAATAGCACAGAACACTTAATGCGAGTTTAAAACAAGCTTTCTGTTTCAAGGTTACGTACAATGCAAACCTCCATGCTATATATGAACTTTTGTCGAACATTCTAGGTAAAGTGACCAAGCATTGTTGCAAGTTTGCTGATAATAGTAACCAAACACAAAGAATATTCTTATCATTTCGGACCCGATACATCGGTCATATTCTAAACGCACATAATTAAAGTTTTGAGCCATCAGACGAGACGAAAGATGCTTTGGGATTTTTGACATTTCGCGTAATAAAACCAGTTAAAAATATTTGTTTATACACATTTAATCCGTTTTGTATTTACTGTCATTCGTAGTAACAGTAGTAGCGATTAGGATAATAATGCTAGTAATTTGAATAAACATAATGCGATTAATTGATAATGGCAATGGATACAAAATCAGTCGTCACAGGCGTTTTATTCTCCACGGGCGATAGACTCAAGATTATATAAACACTTTTTATGTTGTGTACCTGTTACCTTTTGTAGGAATAAGACGAATTCATTCTCATTTTTGATATTGTATTGATAGTTATGTTATGGAGTTAAAAAATGTTAATTGAAATATTAGTGTTTGAGTGATTTATTTATACATAAAATATATACGGTCGACAATTACAAATTAACAAAATGGGTCGTGACAGAAAGAAATCAAAAAAACAATGATCAACTGAGAACTCAGAGAGTTCAACATCCAGCCACGAAAATTGCCTCAGCAAATTAAGGTACAGCCTTTTGTAGAATCTAACCTAAATTGTAACATTACGACAATTATCCCAGATTTTCACCCGAAAATAACAGACATGAACGATTGGATCGAAATTATCGAATATAAAGCCAAGACTTATCAGTGGCATGATAATTTTAAAGGTACTTAATAAGTTAAAGGGCACTGCTAAAATGTTGTAGAGAGTGAACCGTGGTCCACGGTCTCAGTATCTTGTTAATCACAAACCTGCTGAAGGCTGTTCTTTATATGACTTGTATTTTGCATACCTCTCTAAAATTAATAAACTTAGACCAAATTTTTCGGATACTGATAAAATTTCTTTAACTTCTGGTGCAATTGACGACAATAATATTACGTCGGCAATTGAAGCTTGTAATATGGAAAATATCAATACATTAGGAGCGTACCTTAAAAATAAAATTTATTTGAAAAATAATATTCCGCAACAAAGCGAAACAAAGAATAAAGTTGTCCGGCACAGGGAACCAAAACACGATAAGCTTTTACCTATAACAAATCAAAACAATGTATTGCTTGTGGAAAAATAGGACATGGTCTCTCAATTCGTAGAAATAAACACCAAGTTTGCAATTTTTGTAATGTAAAAGGTCATATCGAAACCAATTGTGTTTGAGTGATTTATTGTCATCGAAAACATTGAATTAAACTTTTAAAACTGGCATACTATCTTACCCACGTCTTCAGAATTGCTTCCCATCTACTTTTAAATAATAGTTTTTCTTCTGCAATACAATTATTCGATCATTAATTCAATTACATCCTAATTTTAATATGTATATCCTCTTTTGTTTTCATCCCTCTCTTCTGCATATTTACACACTTACTAAGCATTGTTTATCGCAGTAATATATATTGTCTCATTCTCTACACCTGTTTATATTTTCATCGTAACATTATTTGTTGAAATATTATGTATACAATTTTTTTTGGAGGCTGCAACAATACGTACATAGATATGTCAATAACTTGCAGACTTAAAAAAAGCCGGATCATTCTGTAGTTCAAGCAGACTTGTATTTCAGCTTTTCAGTTGCAAGTCAAAATCAAAACTAGATCTATTTAGTAATTAGATTTTCCACCATTTTGTTTAGTTTGTACCCAGTTTCTAGCTTTGCCAGATCCGTATTGGTCACACGGGAGACAGACACGCACTGCAATCGGCCGCATCAAACGCGACGCGTCTCACGGAGAACTGAAGGGTTCCGGATTAATAATTAAGCCCTCGGGCCTTTGTTATCTAATGACGTGCGAATAAACCCCGTCAAAAACAGCGAGCCGAGCAAATGAAATACAGGTTAATTTGCATACAAATGCGGAGAGCGGATATGTGATCCGGTCGCGGCGGTTTTTGCAAGTTTCGTCCGGGTTAATTCCCTGCCGTTTTGGGGGCCGTTTAAATCGTTGTTGTTTATTCGGGGTGCGCGGGGGAGCACTGAAAGGAGCGTCGCAATTTGGCAACGCCGATGGGTCGCAACGTTGACCCGGACAAATTGTTTCGGGTTTATATAGTTCCAAAAGTTGGGTTTCATATATTCCAGTGACAAATTAAAGCACTTATACTGCCTCTCACAGAAATTTCAAGACTTAAATAAATATTACTTAGAAGCAGACAAACAACAACATAAGTTACTAAGTGAAACAAAAAGGAGGTACTATCAGAATACGATTCTTTTATCAGCTTGGTGGGAAATGCCAAAAGAAGTCAACAAAATAATATAGTTTGATTCCATCAAAATAGCCTTTAATTTTAGCAAATACTTCTTTCTAATCTCCTCTGTAAAATACCTAATTACACACCGATCTAGCGTGCGGGAAACGTCACTTTACCACGTCAGTCTCGTTTCGCAGGGATCCGAGCCACTTCGGGCATTTCCGGGATTTTACCGCACTGGTTTGGGAGCAATCGGATGTTTTCGGAGAGATTTCCCACACTTTGAATTTTGACGTTTGTCAATTCGTGTTGTTTTGCGAAAATGGACCCAAAAACTAACGGTCGTAGAAAAAATATATTATGCAACTTTGTTCGATAATAGAATATATGCAACAAGTGCGGTAAACGGCATTTGACCCACGAGTTTATTTGACACGAGCGGGGCGAGTGTTTAATTAACGAGTGAGTTAAAAGGTTTGGAGAACGTGTTGCATACTATACTTTTTCTACGACCCTCAGTTTTTGGGTACATTTTCGCAAAACAACATAAACAACATATACGTAACCTATGTATCTCATAAAACTCTCATTCCCAAGAAGATTAAACATGGATAAACTTATTGCGATTTTAGTACGGTATTTCACTCTGTCTGTCATAATAAGTTATTATAGAAAAAATAGTTTGTTTAATATTGACTTTAAAAGTCATATTAATAATTTTACTTCAAGTGTATTACATGTTTCAACAGGGTCCTATTCTGGGTTCGATATTCTTTATCTTACTTATTAACCAATTTGAGGCTATAGATACTAATGCTCTATTTCGCAGATGATGTTGTGCCTTTAATTTCAGATAATTACAAAAAAAAGTGTAAATAACTTAATAATTAAATTGGGCATCAAAAAAATATATTGATAAAAACGTTAACTGAAAACCACACTATGAACTGATATCAAAAGTAAGCTGCAAAGTTATGTTCTAAGACAATTAACTGATTCAGGTTTATTTTGATAATATTGATGCAAGACTAACGTCTGTTTTTGGGGTTGGTCAACCCTCGCTACAGGGAAACCTGTTTGTTTTTACAAATCGCGATAACTTACAAGAAAATTGTGACATATTCATTCATATTCATTTGGAAATAGAAAGTAATTTTTTTCCCTTACTTTTTAATAAATTGCTAAATAACATAAATACACTCAAATCTTTAAAGCTCTCTCGATGGAAATAGACGATAATATTTAAAAGTACAAATACGTTTTTTCAATTCTCAAAATACTAGAGTAAAGTGAACTTAAGGGATAGCGGCAGGGTTGATTTTTATGGTGATGTCATATTATAATAATTTATCGTTGAATTAAATAAATTTAAATTCAGACAAAAAACAAATTAGGAACCTATAAGACGTGACCATACCAGAAATACATTAAGTAAAGTTTAATTTTTATTACCTATTGTCAATATTTTCGGGTAAATTTAGTAATTCAATTACTATTTTTCGAAAATGTGATGGGAAAAAGATTAAGGTTGGTGAAAGAGGTTCTAGGTAGATATTTTGGTTTTGATCCAAAAAGGAAAAACATTTCTGGGGTACATAATTGAAATTTTACACACAGGGTTACCTAATTTAATAAAGAGAAGATAAAGCATAAAGCACCCTAATTGCATTACAGTGGTAAAAAAAGATATGGCGCGGTTCTTGAAATACTTTCAAGTTTAACAACCACACTTTGGATAAAATTCTTTTACTTTACTTTTACTTTATTCACTTTCACACGGAAAATACTTGGAATGAGTTAAAACATCTAACTTATAAATAATAAATAAATAACGAAACTTTTCCTGGTTTTCTTCCTAAAAATAATAAAGAAAACCCGTAAGCTACAGCTATTAAACACCTAGAAATAATTTTAGACAGCCACGTGAAATGAAAACGTGAATAAAATGCGTTCATTATAAGCTAAATTTCAATATCTCTAGGAATTCTTAGAAAAATATCAGCACGGAGCCTCTGATTCAAAGGAATCCGAAACTAAACTGGGAAGCATATTGGAATATGCGGGGCCGGTCTGAGCAACTACTGAATAGACATATACAAGGTGTGTTGAAAAAGTAAGTTGCCTTTTAAGTTTTATCAAAAAGTATTTACTCATTTATCAAAATTAATGTTAATATGGCGGCTAAGGCATGGTTGTGGTTTTGTTTTGGGCCAAAATCCATGAATTGTTTTCCAACCATTCCGGACGTTTTCTTCGTATTGCTTCTCGCGAACGGCGCATAACTTGATATACTCTTTATTGACCATACGACCTGCGATAAGAACACATGGTAATGAAAGCAAACAGTAAGCAAAACCTTGACATTTGATCGAATTTGAAGTGCTCTTTTCGGTGTTGCCCATTTTGGGTTCTTCCCTTGGGAGGACTGGGTTTTGGTTTCGACTTCATAACCATATGCCCATAATGACCTTTTTGAGCAAATCAGGATCATTGACGTCGTTTAACAGCTCTTAAGCGATTCTCTTCGATGATCCTTTTGTTCAAAATTAAGCAGTTTAGAGGTTAGAGCGAGGTTCGTCATCGGCGTCTTCACTGCCATCTTGGACAAGTTTGTGCCACTTATAAATATTGGTATTGCTCAAAGCAGATTCCCCACATGTTGTTGTCGACATTTCAAGCATCTTGCAACACCGCATTTCATTTTTTACACGAAATTTCATGTAAATGCTTTGTTCCATTTTTTATGGGTACCCCCATGTATGTTAGGTACATGTACACCAACATAACAAAAGAATATATCGAATAACGATTGTACATAACACGCCAAATTACAAAAGTCACTTTACTTTTTGAACACACCTCGTATAATTCGTTCCGAAGTTGTAGATTAAATTTAATTCTAAATAAAAAGAATCATGAAATATCTAATAATAAAATTTACGGGGAAATACATGTAAGACTTTTCAGTGATTGACTGACAGCATATGCCCGGCATTTCTTGTAGTTCAAAATCCTGATGCATGATGTCAGAGATATTAACATACGTAACGATCCCTTCGGGACCATGCATAAACTAATAACACACATTGCGAACTAAGCTTAGGTTATGTTGATATTTAATTAACATAATTAGTTTTAAATATGTTTATAGAACAAGTATTGTGTGATAATTTTCAGTTGCTTTTGCAAAAAAAGTATTGCCATAATTACTATATAAAAATAAAGAAAAATACATTAAATAGTGATAATAAGCTTTTTCTTAACTTTCCTATATTTTCACCATCTCTTTCACAACCTTTCCTAATAAAAAACAACATAACATAACAGACTTACAAATAACACTAGATATGTATAACATTATATAACATTAAGTAAATTCTTCTTCTTCCCTTATCTTCCCTTCCGTTTCAACTTCTTCAATTTTAATTATAACAGTTATCTAAAGGTAAATTAGGTAAAGGCTAAAACAAAGAAGTAATGGAATATAAGGTGCATAACTTTTGAAAATAAAAAATAGTAACATAAAAAGCCTAAGAAAATAATATCAATAAAAATAAATCCCCTTAGACTACTGCAGACTTAGATTCTAGATTGGGGTAGAGTGGTTAATGTTAAAGTCGATTATGACAAAGCAGGAGCCTACGCCACAGTATTTTTGTTACTTGTTATGCGACTGGCAGTGCAAATAAATTAATAAATAAAGGAAAAACGTAGAGTTAATGTCCACTGTCGGTATATATAGCCTTATCGCAGGATCCTAACTCTACTTCCTAATTACTTTGGAGGATTCGGGTAAACGGCGGCCACCTAGTGGAGATTCCTCGAACAACGGGGCGTACGATCGCAAGCGAATTTCCGCTTGAGGGGCGCAACCCCCAAATTAAAACGTAGACTTTGTGGGCGGGGGTGGTCCAAACTAAGTTTGTTGTCAAAATATTTGCGTTTCGACGAAATCAATTTGGCGCGCACACGTCACTACGCGATTTGCATATCCGCCGGTTGGCTTTGTTGATTTAAAATTTTCGATTCCCTCGATTGCTTTAAATTAATAAACTGCTTGTCGAGCGGGTATTTGCGGGCACCGCGAAAATATTTTAAACTGTTTGCGATGGCGCGCGATTTGTTTACGTTGTCGACTCGGCGCGTATCCGGCTCGAAGGACCGAAAATGTGCAATTCGCAGAGCGCGCGGGATTTTTTTCTACCGAACATTTTACCGGCCATTGTTTACTATTTTGGCCAATTTAAAATCACTAAAATGGTGAACTGTTGTCGTTAGCACGAGTACCAATTTTCTTCCGAGGTCGTTCCATCTCCGCTGTTGGAGGTAGACTGACGAATCTTCCCGCTCAGGTTGCATTTATACCGGTGCACAAGTTCTGCTTTAGTCAACTTCAAGGCTTGTTCCGCTTTACTTGATTTCTAGACTCGTTCGTTTCGGTTTCGGTTGACTTGGAAGTTTTCCTTAGGCACCTGGTAGACTTTGAGATGTTGATATGACAAATATTGCAAACCGTGAACACATTGCCCTAAAATCTCTAAAATCTAATCTCGACATCGTAATCCTAAAAGCGGAGAAAGGAAATGCTACGGTGGTAGCATGATTATCAGGAAAAGATTCAAGATATTCTTACAGACGGATCATATAAGTCGACTTAAAAAAATCCTACATCATCTATGGAACGCAAACTTAAACCTGTTATTATGATATGTTATAATAGTTATTATTCTTCTTCTTCTTCTGTATCAGACTCCGTGAAAAAATCTTTCTACGGACTCCCAAAGGTTCACAAACGAGGATTACCCCTTCGACCTATTGTCAGCACCATTGGTTCTCCAACATATTTTCTAACAAAATATTTAGTCACATCACCATCCAGCCTAAAAATCACCGGTTATCAACTCTCTTGTTTGTTGTAAAACTATCTCAGCCCGAGTCACTGAACCCAGAATTAAAACACCTTAACTCTGCTCTTCTCCCTAATAATTTCCACATTAAAGATATTAAGCTTTGCATGATAAAATACACTTTAACACAACCTGCCAATAGCAATGAGGCCGAGAGCAATCCCACACTTGTCACTGTTGTCCTTCCTTACATTCAAAACATCACTGACTACATATCAAAAGTAATAAGGAAATATAACGTCAAAACGGGATTTACCACTTGTCCAAATCTCTCAACAACTTCCATGTTACTTTAAACATGTTGCTGTGTTACGTGTAACACATAATCTTGCTCCCACCTGCGGAGCAAAAATGTTTTTCGTTATAATTTTTGATCTATTAATATATAAATTTGTTTTATTTTTTTTATACGGCGATAGTGTAACTTAAGTTTGATTCATGTAAGACATTGTTATTATTTTTGACATGTCAATAGTGAAAGCTATTGTCATAACTTATGACTAACTATAAATCAAAACATTAAAAGAACGCTCTTATTGCAAAATAATGGTTTTAGGGCTATGACTAATGCAAAAATTGTAACAAAAACAGAGCAAAGTGCTTAACTGAATGATACTTTGCTATTTTTATTTACTTAAAAATGATTATTTCAAAATGTTTCTACATTTTGTGTAGTGCTATCAACCCGTTGTCATCATTTAATTAAAGACTGTTTGTAAATATAGAGATTTTTGGTGAACATCCCTTATAATAATTATATTGTATTAAAGTTTAAAGTAAACATTTTTTTTATTGTAACTTTAAGTAAATTTTAATGGTATTACAAAAAAATCGAATTAGTCAAACACGTAGGGTTTCTCTGGCACACTGTGCGGCCCTGCCCTGCCCCGTCGGCATTCCAAGCACTCGATCATATGCAGGGAACGGAGCAAGGTCAAAGTCGCCGGGGAAGACGACTCGAATGTTCCACCTCTATGGCGATCACCGGTTTATAAAAGCTGAGTTGGCTCGCTAATCAGTCAGTCCAAATGAGAAACCAGACCGCGCAAATATAAATAATCAACGGATATTAATAGATACGATATATAAATCAATAGTAGCGTGTACTGTGCAAATAATTAGTGACTGTGTTATTTTGGACAAAGTAAATCTTAAGTTTAACTCGGATGACTTATTTAGTTTCGCGTTTTACTAACCTAAACAATTTTTGTTAATTCGAACATATAACCATATGTCAAACATGCTTGATTAGGACACACCCTGCAAATAAATGTTTCTCTTATTATTTAAATATGGTGGATGTGACGACCTGCCTTTTTGGTGGACTGTATGATCTGATGAAACTGATCGGACTATCTGAACGACAGTTAACCCTCATTTCCACCCCATTGAGTATAATTTACGTAATCCGCCACCCCTTCGAACAAATCTTCATTTCGCCAGCCTCGCGATTAATTTAAACTTTACTTCGGCGATTCTCCGCGGCTTCGAAAGTTTCGCATATTATTCCGGGTAGAAAACATAGACCGCAGGGGTAAGACTCCCCTCAGGTACGAGAAACGGAATACATTAAAATTATTTACGGGGGCCGCCGCGATTTGTAACTCCACGTTTACCGGTTCATTACGGCCGGTTTATTTAAATTAAGCAAAAAACTAACGACGCCGGAGTTGAGTTGTGCGGCGTCGAAGCAATGGACGTCGTTTTTCCACACTTTGTCTCTGGTTTACACGAAAATGCGTCAACTTGTCATATAATGCCGAAGACCACAATGTACTTGCATTTGTGGTAACCAGAAAAGATTAAACGAGAAAAGCAAACCCGTTTCAGGAGGATAAATGCTGACGTAATTTCAAGCTTTAGAGGTGCGCTGCTTGCTCAACAAGGCTTACACCCACGTAAATTTGCTATGATTCAAGAATTTAGGACACAAGATGAAATTAATGAGACTTCAGTTTTGTCACGGTCAAGATGTTCAAAAACTTCAAAACTCATGCTTGAGGTTCATTTATGGAATTCAAAGACGTCAAATAATTTCAAATTTTCTCCGAAGTTGGCTCAATGTGCATTATAGATTCAAGTTGCATATAGCGTCTTTTTATTTCAAAATAATCAAAAATAAGTCACCCCCTATCTGTTTAATGAAATTTCCTTTAGAGCAAACGTAATAGAGGATTGTTGACTGTACTCCAGCACAGAAAGGAAGGTCATATTCTTGCAATGTCGTTTTACTAGTTAGCTCTCTGGACTGGTATGGTCTCGGTGGTGCCCCCATGCATTGGTATTGGTATTGGTATTAAAGGGGGGCGCCCTCGCGAGCGTCCAAGCACTTAGGCGACCAGATGGGCCCGTTGTGCCCCCAGACCGCGTCCAGAATGCCACTCCTCCTATAGAAGGTCAGCAACTCCTTTAGCCTAATACCGAGCACTGAGTCCGGATCGATCAGGGCCGTTCCGAAGACTCCCCATCTTGCCCATGTCAAAGCAGGGCACTCGGTAAGCAGATGATACGGGCCGTCTTCAATACCTAGCAAGAAACAGATGCCTCCTAAGCCTGCAATGTCCTGTGTAGGCCCTTGGTAGCGCTCTACACTCCCTTCTGGTCAGTCTAAGCAGCTCCCTAGTCCGAGGGAGAGCGGGCCCATCCATCATAAGCCTCGCCTGCCTCATTTCCGGAGGAACTCTCCAGCCCACCGCGGCCCGGTCTCTCGCCCAGGCTTCGAGAGCTCCCCGCTTCACACACGGGGCGATCCCCAAGCGAGGCTTTGATCCCATATGGCTATGCGAGGAGCCCTCCCTGGCTAAGGCGTCCGCTGCCTTATTGCCCCGGATACCGGTGTGACCTGGGATCCAGACCAACGTGACCTTCCTCTCCTCAGTACCACTTTGCACTCCTTTATCAACAAGGAGCGCGTACGCACTGACTTCAGCACCATAAGTGCAGCACTACTATCCGAGCAGAAGAAGACCCTCCTGCGTCCGTGGTTGAGCCGAAGCCCCCATGCATTTAGAGCTAAGTTTGAACTTAGTCTTATCACACTTCACAGTGGTGTCTTGCTTGTTCACTTTTGTTCAACTTTTCCTATTGTTCTCCTTTTGTTCCTACCTTTTCCCTTTTCCTTCCCTCTTGAATATTTATTTTTTAATTGCGTACTATCTATAACGATGATTTTTCTTTTTAAATGAGTCTTTAATAGTAACTGGGTTTTGCCTGGACGACTGCGATTTATTTCAAGCCTTCTAGCCTGTTAGCAATATACGGTTTTATTATTATTGTATAGAAAATTGGCGAGCGATGATACCGTCAGTGAGGTGAGGAGAAATCCAATAGGCAACTTTTACATATGGCGTGGAATTGCCTCTACAAGCATTGTCAGAGCACATTCCTCCGAGAAGATCGCTGTGACCATAACCGTTACTGCTCCACGCTACCCAGAAATTCTGCAAAAGTTCTTTTTATCAGCAGCCCAATGCAATATTGTTCCAGCAGGATTGCAATAAGTGGCGATTTCCATCCATTGTGAGAGACGTGTAACCTAGTCTGGAAGTGCTGCGTTTTGTATCTATGTGTTGATTTGTGTCCCCGTTAGGAGAATTAGAGCGTTTTTTTTTTCATTTACAATGAATAAAGTGGCGAGCATTTTTGCACGATCAATGACATCGTCCAATATATCTTTTAACCCGAAAGCAAACGGTGAGGCTCTAGCCAGCGACGCCGCTTAAAACCAACAAATCCCCCGGGTAATTTTCCGAACGAGGAACCGGCCTGAAGTAAAACAATATTTAATTACCTGGACTTTGTAAACCGAACAGCGTGAGCCGACATAAACTGTTCATTTTCGTAAGCCAACTCATTAACCACCGGGGCGGCAAGATGGCCGTATCTACAAAAGTTCCGGTATTAACTAATGAACACCGGTCGGTGTAAAGGAGATCGCGGCTATGATGTTAGGGGATTATATATTATGGAGTGGCCCGACATGAATCTGCCTTGTCGAGGACTTACGCAGTACCGAATTTCGTTAGCTTGATGGCGTCCATTATAGTTGAAAAAGTTTGGTGTAACTTGTTGAGAAGGGGGACGAGAAAGTTGGCGGTGGTTTATCGTCAACCATCGACCCTAATTTTAAACTATAAAACTAAATGAACTTTGAACTTTCATTTTTTCAGATAAATCAGTTACATTGTATAGGCTTGACGTAAAAACACAACATGACTATCACTAATTGTTATTAACTCAACACTTTTTGCTGCCGCTTGAGGAAGTGAATGAGATCTTGACATGCTATCTGCACAACTCTTACTTTTAAGTTAAAGATTAGTTTAATGCTAATATATACATAAAATGGTTCGACTCCTCTTCTTGGTGTGCCTATCCGGATGTTGGCGGTAAGCAAGGCGATCTGAACTTTGTTGACTAATGCTCTGAATAATCCTCGTGTTGACATAGAAAGCCAAGTTCTAAAGTTCCCTTGGAGTATCGACTGAAGCAGACCATATCTCTTTCTATCTAATTTGCGTTTCTTAATGATGTCCGATATTTCGGTGTCTTTGTGAAGCATCTCTAAAATTGTCTTGTTACTTTCGAAAAATGGATGAAATCTATTCATATCTCGGTAATGGTAACGGGACCGCCAGAACGAATCGGGGTCGAAAAAAAAAAATGTTTTGTCTGTCTGTTCTCCAATCTCTGTAGACCGAACCCATTTATGGCCATAATTTTAAACGCATTAAGGTGGAGGATTAAAATTTCAAGTTTTTTACCGTCCAGGATCCGCAGAACATATGTAAAAATGGCCGCGATCCGACCGTGGCGTCCATTTGTTTTTTCCGATTTTCGACTGTTTTTTGGACATCGCTATGAAACACGATAAATGTCCTAATTTTAAATCTATCTGTTTGAAATTTTGAAATGTATAGAGCTTAGGCCCGTGAAGAACCTATTGCAATTGAAAGGTATCGGTGAATGGGAAGTATTTTTTAAAATTCCAAAAACATTTTTTTTTCGAAACCTAAAAAGTGACTATTTATCGAAAATCGTTTCTTGAACGAAAAGACGCAGAATATTGACGCTTATAAACTTTTATTCTGAATAATTTTTCCAAAACCCCTGTATGCCGGTATTGGCAAATATTTGAAAATTGAAAGGAAAATTGACTGTAAGTTAAATGCTGTTACTCAGTTGGCGGTGTCTTCTACATGACATTTTAGCCCATAGAGAGAACTAAAACTTTTGAATTTAAAGTGTTCGCAGATTGTACAGGGTGTTCGAGATATAACGCGTTATGCTGAAAATTCAGCAAGTGCCCGGAATTTGCAGCTATTGACTGAAAATTTTTCACGTTGGTAGTCCCTCCCCGCATGCAAATTATAAAAGATAGGTGCAATCGGACATAGCCAAATATTTTTTCAAAATTTTCGAAAATTTTTTTGTCGTCATTTTGGGTTGAACAAAATAATTATATCTCGAAAACTATTAAAGCGATCGGCAAAACTGTTAAACAGTAAAAGGCGGAAGGTTTATGTATATTATGTACAGGGTTTGTCAATTATGGACAAAAATCTAAAAGACCAATAAAATTGTTTTTTTTTATAATAATTTATTTAACCGTAAATCAAAATTCGTAAAAAATATTATTAATCGGTTACAACAGTGTTATAGGTAGCATCAAGAGTTACAATTTTTGTATTTACGGTTTTCGTCTATCGCATACGCTGCTCGAGATATTTGACAAAATCCATATAATCCATCCATATAATTTTTTTTGGAAACCATTTACGCTATTGGAAAAATTCACATTCAAGGAAATGTGGGAGATCCAGGGCTACCATCCCTACCTTTAACATTGTTTCGATAATATACAGGGTGTGTCTTGGTATTATTGGTATTGGTATTAAAGGGAGGCGCCCTCGCGGGCGTCCAATCACTTAGGCCACCAGATGGGCCCGTTGTGCCCCCAGGCCGCTCTAGAGGGCGTCCAGAATGCCGCCCCTCCTATAGAAGGTCAGCAACTCCTTTAGCCCAATACCGAGCACTGAGTCCGGATCGATCAGGGCCGTTCCGAAGACTCCCCATCTTGCCCATGTCAAAGCAGGGCACTCGGTAGGCAGATGATACGGGGTCTCCTCCCCTTCCTACACTCCGGGTCGTCTCCAATGCCTAGCAAGCAAAGATGCCTCCTAAGCCTGCAATGTCCTGTGTAGGCCCCTGTTAGTGCTCTACCACTCCCTTCTGGTCAGTCTAAGCAGCTCCCTGGTCCAAGGAAGGGCGGGCCCATCCATCATAAGCCTCGCCTGCCTCATTCCCGGAGCAACTTTCCAGCCCCCCGCGGCCCGGTCTCTCGCCCAGGCTTCGAGAGCTCCCCGCCTCACATACGGGGCGATCCCCAAGCGGGGCTCTCCCTATATGCCTATGCGAGGAGCCCTCTCTGACTAAGGCGTCCGCTGCCTCATTGCCCCGGATACTGGTGTGGCCCGAGACCCAGACCAACGTGACCTTTCTCTCCTCAGCCACCCTCCTCAGTACCCCTTTGCACTCCTTTATCAACAAGGAGCGCGTACGCACTGACTTCAGCGCCATGAGTGCAGCCCTACTATCCGAGCAGAAGAAGACTCTCCTGCTTCCGTGGTCGAGCAGAAGCACCTCTCTGGCCGCCATCAATAAAGCGAAAATTTCCGCCTGAAACACAGTGCAGTACTGACCCAGAGGGATCGACAAGCTCGATACCGTTGTCTCGCAGTACTCTCCAGCTCCGGCCAGATCTCCCATTCTGGACCCGTCCGTGTACCAGACAAGTCCATCCCAGGAGCCGACTCTGCTCTCTCTCCAATCTTCCCTTGATGGAAAGAGAAAGGTCAATTTGTCAAAGAAGGTCATCTCGGGGATCATGACGTAACTCGGCATGCCCATGACCCCGCGATCCCCGCGACAGCCCTCTAAAATGTCGTACGGACCCCGATTGAAGATTCCCTCCCTCCAAGGCCCGCAGCTCGCCAGCCTCACAACTGTCCTGGCCGCCTCCATCTGCACCCGATCCGCCAGAGAGGGCAACCCCACCAGAGCCTCTAGGGCCCTCGTGGGCGCCGTTCTCATGGCGCCTGTTATGCAGAGGCAAGCCAATCTCTGCAGTTTGTCAAGAACTACCCTTGCTCCCGCTCTTTTGGTCCCCGGCCACCATGCCACTGCCCCATGCGTGAGCATAGGTACCACCATGGTACCATAGATCCACTGCATGATCTTCGGGCCCAGGCCCCAAGTGCCCCCTACCGCTCTCCGACACGCTTACAGAACTCCAAAGGCCGACCTGGTCCTTGATCTTATATGTTCCTGGAAGGTCAAGTTAGAGTCCAACAAGAGTGTGTCTTTAATAGGCACAAATATCTAAAAGATACTGAAAATTGCTGTTTTCGTGGATAAATTATTAGCAGTATATGAAGAGCTATAAAACATGGGATAACTGGGTTTAAACAGTATGGTAAATTGTGTTAAAGGAGAGTTTTAAGTTTCGTCTATCATACAGGGTGCGCGAAATATTTGAAAAGGTATTCATTGGAAATCGCTATTATTTGTACAAATTTGCACATTAAAGTTACATCTGTTTTGCGAAAGTTCCATAGTGGTCCGCAGGAGCATGATAGAAAAGACGAGGACAAGAAACCGCGAAACGGCTACATTTTGAAATATAAAGCAGCTTCGCGCTACGCGCTACAAACGTGCCCCGCCCAGTGACCATTTTTGGAAAGCAATCTTGTTGGAAACATGATTGTTACAGGAAATTCTAAGAATTCGTCCGTAGAGCCACATCTCAAAGGCTTCAAGTTTCTTTGTGGACGCTTCCGTCAATGTCAACACTTCAATCGTCAAACCCAAAATATTTTGATAATTTCATAGATAATTAGGCTATTTTCTCAATCGCCTTAATTTACTCGATAGCTGTCAAATTTTCCATTGAGAAAGAGAGAAAAAGTGAGTAAAAGTATTCAATCAATCAGCACACCTACCGGCCATTTTCTAAGTTAATGGTCTGACCTTTGTGAATAATATTAAAACAGCATTCTTATGCTTGGAAAATCTCTTAATAGGAATGTATAACCAGATGGAAAACAAACTAAATCGTTTGTCTTCATTTCTTACTCCTTAGGATTTCGCTTAAAAAGCCAAGTTTTTAAATTGGGAGTAACTTTAAGAGGGGCCTTTACTATAACATGACCCAAAACATCAAGAGAATCTGTGCATTGTGAATACGCTGACTCATTGGGAGACCCAACATCCTCTAAATGTAAAACTCGAACAATAGAAAAACGAAGGTAGGTATAGGGAAAAGCATTGAGGTCTGAGACAGCAGACAATCTAGTCAAATTTTCAGAGACCTGTGTTGTCCACGGGTTACCTCCCTGAAAGAAGCGCAAATTTCAACAAGCTGTCTTTAACATATCAATCACCAAATGCGGTGCTGCTTTTGCAATACATAAATCATCGGCCAAAAAACCTAACTCGCTGGTCTACCGATCGAACGCTCTCGCAATTAATCGCCGTAGCAGTTCATAAATCACACTCTGGTGGACGGGGCTTAATCAAAACCCGTGTTCTTGCGAGGCAATTGATCCGATCGAGAACGCGTATTCTGCACCCGATCGTGTCAAGGTCGCGCGGGCCAAGAACTTCGGTCCAAAAATTAGACCCCCGTATAATTTGCCTTTTTCGATTCCTTTCTCGTCTCTCGTAAATTTCGAAATGCCGGGGACGGTTCTTTAATAATTCACCGCTGATTAAGGGATACATTATGCAAAACTTTTGGTCCCCATATCACGGCGTGATAAATTGAGAAGTGAAGCGAGTTGTCAGGGCCCTTGAAAAATTCAAAGGGGTTTGGCAGATGGGAATGGAAACTCGACCTGGGAATTGCCGCACCCATATTAGATTTTTCCTACTCCAAGGGCCACGGACGTTAGTAGTACAGCCGTGCTGGTTCTAAGTAATTTTTGGTTGGAAAATTTGGTTTGCTGCGAGCAGAACATTAAAGAGCAAAGAAGATCTTCCCTAGTGATATAATAATTCCGTAATTGCGCTGCAAATGTCGATCAATGACAGAAGTGAAGCTCTCAGAAAAATCTTAATATATATTGACATAAGAACACGGATTTTTAGCTACTGTGTTTTCCAGTCTGTTATATGAAGGGGACATCCAAATGGTTAAATGGTGGTGATGCGCATGCTCAGAATTCCTTACACCTACTACGTCACAAACAATACTCAAATAATATGCAAAAAGATACCTGGGATTTGTGATGCGCAAATGATATTTGATCTAGTTAATCATTCAAGCAAAATAGAAGGTAGACGAAGCCAGCGATGCAGTTGAATATCGTGGCTGAAGAATACGAGATGACGGGCCGGAATGACACGCTTATTTTGAACGGCTGAAAGAAAAATCATGTGAATCAACATGACTGCGACGACTGGAAAAGCAAGTGTGTAGATTCAGCTCTCCCTTTGAAAACGTTTTTGAGTATTTTAGAGCTTTCGAGTGACGTTTAGAGTTAATTTATTTTGAACCAAGGCTTTATTATTCGGAAATCAAGTCCAGTTAGACCATTTAAATGATTCGGCAGTACCATTTTAGTTAAAGTTGATTCATATATATTAAAGATTAAAAGACCCAGAACGGTTTATTGAGGTATAGACCATATTTTTCTTATTCCGCTAGTGATTCAATTTTAATAGACAGCGATCTATTGGTTAGATAACTTGAAAGTAAATTAGGAATCATCCTCCTTAATTCGATATCAAAAGTTAATATGAGAAATCAACAAAATCGCAGTCTGCGTTTAGTAGTACTAAAAGCATATCGCGCCGGATCCTAGAAGAAAGGTAATTCGATTGGCATAGTTCACGTACCTCCAAAATTGACAGTTCTTACCAAAGCGTATGCGTAACACGTTGCCAAACGAAAATCGCTGACGTCGGACGTATTTCATTTCGGACGTATTCCGAATTCAATTCTAAACCAATTTCCGCGCAAAAGAGCCCCTAAAAATGGAAGTGATCTATAATTTAGGCGGGAAACGGCTCCGGCCTGGCCCGCACGTAAAGCAAACACCTCAATCCGCTTCAAGACTTATCCCGATCAGCATTTATAACGTTCGCCGTTTCTACGAAATTGCGAGCGTTTCATGTCCGCCAGTAATTGACCGGCTCGTTTGTTTTGCTGTTGGGGAAAAAGGTCGACTCGTTTAAGTATACCGAAAATCAAACTACAGCCGAAACTACTACTACTGTTAAAGACGAACCATTTAGAATGCCGAATACTGCTTGAGATTTAACGACGAGAATTCCCCCTCTGTCTTACCGGAGCGAACGTGTCCTGCCTTTTCCGATGTCGCATTACCGGATGCATTTGCGGCCCGTCCCGGTTGATATCGGCATTCAATCCGCGCCTATATCGAATCAATTTCGTCTTTCTGGAATCGTAGGCGCGGCTGTTTTTTTTCAGCCCGCGCGGGAGCTTTTACGGAAAGTGCCGCTCGCGGAAAACAAAACAGTCTCGATAAATATCCGCCTTTACTCGTAAACGTTGTTCGCTACGTTCCGAATTTGTAATTCAGATGATCGAGCCAATAGTGCTTAAAAATTTTCAAGTTAAAAACTGGCTCTAGAAAAATCATCGTAATCATAAATTTGTTATCAAAATATTGAATTTATCGTCATAATTATACTATTTTACTTTGGTACGTTAGACCTTATGCCATTTTAATATGGATTGTATTCGCATTATTGATAAAGTCTGTTCATAGATATAAGTAAGTGAATAACTGATACGAATTAAGGAAAGAGCCGGCAACTGTACTTAAATTACTCAAAATTATTCAAATACTATATCAGTATCACTATCGCTATCATCGCCTATTCTAATTATTATTTGTTCTATATTATTTGCAATATGGATATACGATTGTTCTGCTTTTTCTATATGTTTAACAGAATTTGCCCGACTTTGTGGAGGGGCATTAAAAACTTCGGTTTGTATAAGTTTGAGGACATTGGATTTAACACGGGGAAAAACATTGTTACGACGAATGGCAGATTTCAGTTGGTGCCAAACATGTTCAACGAGATTGAATATACAGTGGTCTTCCACCTTACCACTTAGAACTGTATGCCCTAGATTTTTTGCATAATTATCATAGACGTATTGCTTTTGTAGGTTCAAGCTTTGTAGAACCTCTATTAATTGCTTTTTGGTATAATCGTGCGTTATTATACATGTAGTTTTGAATTATTGCTTTTCTGTCACATGGGGAAGGGGTTTTAGTCAACTATCTGCTGTGGTAACTTGCATTGTCCATTATAATTACGCTATTCGGATGAATGTTTGGAACTAGTTTGTTTTTAAACCAACTTTCAAATAAATCAGCGGTGGTGTCTTCATGGTAATCCAGAGAAGAATCTTTAATATTTTTTGCAGACAGAGAAAGTCCGTTTGGAATGCAACCATCTTTAGAGCCCGCATGCAAAATAGTTATTCTTTTACCTCTTTTTGATGGCCGTTTGTTTTACACTTATCAGTTGATTCAACCCAACCTTTTTCCGGGGAATCATAAGTGTCGAACCAGATTTCATCCAAGTTCTCTGTTGTTCTCTGTAAATCCTAATTTTTTGTAGATATTCCAGTCGCCGTTTCCGAATTCTAAAAGACTCCATTAAAACTCGGCTTTTGTCAATTTTTTAAAATCTCAAACCCATGGGTTGAATACACTTCCGTAAGGTACTTCTGGCGCATTTAACACCGGTTTCATCTTTTTCAAACCTCCTAATTAAGAGATCTAATGTAGGCATGGTTAGTTCATCGTAATATTGGAAAATTTTACGTCGTATTATATCTTGATCACTTTCATCTACACTCGAGAAAATATCATCATCGCTTCTTTTTTTCCTCGCTGAAATGGGATTATTCACAATTTTCCATACAGTTGATGTTGGAATTTTCGTCAATGTGGCCGTTTCTTCTAAAGATGCTTGATTGCTGCACCACGCTCAATGAGAGTCAAATAAACATTGTTTATAACTTCCTTAGTCGCAATAGAGATAGACTAGACTAGTACATATTTTGCATAATTCGCACACGATTCATAAAACGCTGTTTTACACACGCAATAAGAATGGTTGCTAATAAACTTAAAGTAGTATACCATACCAAAGAATACTAAACATAGGTAGGTATAAAATTATTTTCTATTACGGACCACAATTTTACCTGAATTTAAATTCCGAAACTTTATGTAATAATCTGGTTGCATTGTATGATTATGACCACCCTTGGATAATCCCATTCAAAAGCAATTGGTCACTTCCTTATATCTATGAACAGACCATACCTTGACGATTGCCAGCCAAATACCTTAATTTATTATCAAAAAATTTCCAGTTACATACATTCTCTATTAGCCATGTCGATTCGTTAGAATAACCCAACCCTATATATTTTGTGCTTTGGTCTAACTACGCAAATCGCGCGTTTTTCCGACTTCACTTTTTCGGTGGTCGAGATTCTGCAAGCAACAGGTTTGTAATTTTGTGGAAGTTTTACCTATGCCCGGGATTTGGAACCCGTATGCTGCTATTTAATTTGGTCGTTGCGCCTGATCTTGCGTTTTGGGTTTATTTTACCTTTCATTTCGGTACTGAAACCTCCCGTAAGGGGATTTTCAGCACGACAATGGTAGGTTTTTTTTCTTTCCCTTGCTCCATGTTGTTCAGACCATGCCGCGATGGTACCTTTGGTATTTATTTCTCTTACTTACGCGTTTTAGATTACAAATAATTCATCTTGTACAAACCACCAAACATCTGACCTGTTTCTTAGTCAAGACGAGTGGAAAACCAGAACCCTTGTAACGGTAATCTATTTGTTTCCTTTCCCTATATCTCCTTAATTTTCGGGTTTTGTAAATAATTGGACCCATATCTGCTCTAGTATTAAGTATATATCTATAATAGTCTTTCTTAACTAGGGTTTTAAGATACGGTTATATATCGCGAGACAGATCAGTAGAAATTTTTCCCGAGGTCGTCTCGTCCAAGATATTAACGACTACCCTGTCACTGACCGCTTACAACGGCAGCACAGGCTACCTACCATCCACCATCTTCGTTGAGTTTTTTTTTTAATTATTATTATAATTACTTAACAACGTCTCCGATGACTGATTCCCATATTGGTGACAGGTAGAGACCTAAGTCGCGGTTAAGATTGTTAGGTTGTTTGTAGATTTCCATAGACTCTCGGATTTTTCGTGTTCTTTGAGTCTAGTTGATATTTTTCATCCGATTTCTCCAATGTATTCTGTGCCGCATGGAGAAACCTGACGAAAAATATCAACTAGACTCAAAGAACACGAAAGGGCCTTACGACTAAGACAAATTAACCCATCAGCTGTTGCCGAACACAATCACGAAACCGGACATAAAATTTTATTCGATAAAACTCAAATTCTTGCTTGTAATCAATTCTTCTACCAACGAAAAATCCGAAAGTCTATAGAAATCTATAAACAACCTAACAATCTTAACCGTGACTCAGGTCTCTACCTGTCATCAATATGTTAATCCCTCTCATTTAGCTCCGCCCCCCTCAAACAATATATAAGCAGGTACCGAGTAAAATGCGAGCCAGTTTCAGTCAAGCTCTGAAGAAGCCAACAGGATGATTGGTGAAACGTCAACAAGTTCGACTCAGCAAAAACCGACGAAGGAGAAATCCAAAAGTATTGTAAAAAGTATTACAGCAGCTTGTGGAAGTTTCTTTGGAAAAAAAATAGTTAATATCATTATTATTTCTTTTTTAATTATTGCTCTAATTAATTTATTTGCGTACGTCAATTCCATCGGCGGATGCTATTACTGGGCTTCACCTTAAAGACTTAACGTGCAATTCTAAGCCGACGTGATCACGAAGGTACGGGGGTAGTATAGTATTTTTTTTTAGTAGTTTACGTAATACCTTTTTAAATGCGTACAACGTATTAAATAATCCAATATTTTTTTTATTGCTCTTTCTTTTCTCGATATGCCCCAGAAGAGCCAGCTGTCAGCTAGTCCTGTCGATATATATATTTTTGGTCCCTTTGTAGAAGAAAGACCTTTGATACTGAGCAGTTCTGTGCGTTGGTAAGACGCATTTAATATTCAAGACTATTGGAAGAAACTGCTAGGAAACTCCCGGAGATGTGATCAAACTGCTTTAAGTTATAACTAAATCGAATGCGGGCATCGCAAAGTCTCATTGCCATATCATTTGGGAAACATTCTTTGTTTGGATATAAACATCGGTTGTACTCTCTGTAGTTTTGTTTTTTTGTGATTAATTTTATTAAATTTTTAAAAATCTTTCTACGGATATAATGAGGCTAATATGAAGTAGCGGTTTTCTGGCCATCTTTACCTTTTAAATTGTTGCATTGCAATACAAAACATTCAGAAAAGGCAAACAAAACAATTACAATTAAACATATGAGAAGATGCTTCCGTACCCTCGCGCCCTTACCCGGTGTTTGTCCGAAAGCAATACTTTAAATTCTGCGGACGTCGCAGGGCAACATATCTCATACCGCCGCCATGTCGATGACAACCGCCGTCCCGGCGGCATAAAAATACTGTAAATCTTGTCCCCCCACCCATAATAATTCATTCAAGTTTTTTTGGCAAAACTCCGTCATTAAGAAGCCTTTCGCTGAGACAGCCAGACACCCCCGCGCTCTTTTGCATATGGCTTACGCGCGGTTTTTGCCCGCGACTCTTGTCATTCTCAGGTCCCTATTGTAATTTTAAATTTATCGTCTGTTGGATGGTGAGGGTTATAATTCGGGAAGAATAAAAGCTCACAATTACACGGAACCGTTCCCCCCTCTCCCGCATTTTTTTATTATTATCATAATTGCTGCTCATTCAGCCCGACTGCCTTAACATCATAACCATTAATTTGACTGCTAATTAGGCATTTATACAAAGTAAATGCGGAGCAAGAAGCGCCGACATCCCTTCGCCCGACCTTATTATGCACCCCTTCGACTTAAGGGTTGTTAAATTAGAATGTTTTTAAAGCGGGATCCACCCGCGCGCGTGTATTTATTCCACGGGTAATGGAGTTCGGGGAACTGAAGATTGGACAAATTCAAAATAGTAGGGTTTGACTCGGCGAGGTTAAAGTTCTCCTTAAGTTTAGAAATTGTTTATGGGATTTTCATTTGTCTAGTAACTAACTTCTTCAAGAGGACATTATTTAAAAAAACCGTAATGACACGTTTAATTGTATACCTGCTCCTAATACTCCGAATTGCAAGTTGCTCTAGGTGAGCAGCACTACATTTTTTGTTTAATCTCTTTTTTGACCCTTTCAATTCCCCAATAATTTAATCTGGTGATTGTGTTGATATTAGAACCGAGGTATCTGCATACAGGCAGCCACACCCAAACGTTATAACACTGTTATAAATCTTCTGACTTAATAAGAGACCTTGTTGATAATTTTAATGTGGGTAGGATACATACGGATTTTTCAAAGGACTTTGATAGAGGTCACCATAAGTTATTGATATCTAAATTAAATGACGTTAGTTTTGGTGAAAATTGTCTAAATTGGCTGCCTAGTTTCTTTTCGCGGCTAAAGTAAAGAGTAAGAATCAAGAGATCACGAGATATTGACTTTTTCCAGGTGTACCTCAGGGTTCACTGTTCCTGTCCTATCAAAATTTGACATCAACAAATTTGTTAGGTTCGCAACGCTTTTGGGATTTGCAGGAAATATTTAACAATCAATTTTGATTATTTCTTGAATTTCCTTATAAGGAGTGAATTATATTAATCATTTTGACGTTTTGCTCGATTGTGTTAAAATTTCTGGAATCGTTTAAATAATATCACAATTATACGTTTTATTACTGTCCATGTATCACTATATGTCTTTAATATTTTGTATTGACTCTCGGTCCTTGCAGCCTTGGAATGTACCAGCCAGGTTTCTTCTAGAAAATGTTTTAATTTTTTTTATCAACATATATATTAAAGGCGCCCAAACTCATTTGAGTCGTTTGCAAAGACAGTGTAATACTAGTGATTCATAAACTTCTTCTTAATTATTTTCTAATTGATTTCCATTTTAAAATATTGTAGCCATTAATAATAATACATTAATTCTGATGTCATATAATTACACCAACCTTCTTATTGATACTTTCTTGGTCAACAGCAGTTCTAGGTTATCCGCAATGGCCAAGTAAAGATTACGCACACTCCGTTACATATGGAACAAACCCGATAGTGTGTTGGAACGAACCTATAGAATCGCCCGCTGACGTTAGAACCCGTTATCGATTGAAGATAATCGCTCGGGCGGCGCAAAGTATGAAAACACAAAGCGTCGTGTATAATTTCGTGTGACTTAGTTTTCGTCCTTGTATTCAAAAAGGAAACAATGGGGGCCCCCGACGTGACAAAAGGAAAATTTAAACCTTCGCGCAAAAACAGACGCCCGTCGGCAAAGGATTACGCGTCCTTTGAGGTCCTTTATTCCGTCAATTGGGGTGTTGATTAATGTTTGCGGCTCCGCCGTCCGTCGACAATGTAATAAACATTGATCACTTGCACACTCTCATAACCCGTAATAAAACTCTTATTTTTGAAAAAGTGTATTTCGGAAATATGGCCGTTTAACTTTATCTCTCATCACGACCATGTTGACTTTTCGAGGCAGCATTTGCATAGTTGTAGTGAGTCTGATTAACGAAAGCATAGTTTTAAGCGATCACGCCCACGGAATAGGTCGCCATGGTCATCAAAACCTCAATTTTCTCTTAATAGGGAGAATCGCGGCCTGCAATAGTTACGGTTCGGGTGCCCCCCCCCCCCATTCGTGTTTGATGACAATCGCCAAATGGCGGTCGTTTATGATGGTATTATGCCAGCGTGTCCGTCGCAAACTCCCCCGGGGTCTCCGCGTGTGCGTATCGACGCATAAATCACCGACGCGCAGGTATAAATTTCGAATTACATCTCGGACTACGCGCTGGCTGAAACAAAACAATTGCGCCTATAAATAACAGGCTCGTTCATTTGTTATTCGGGCAGCGACCGCCATGATTTGTATCCCGACATTGAGTTCCAAAATTGAGGCTTGACGTGCTCGATCGGTTTGATCGCGTTCATCAACTCTAACCTAAAAAATTCAAATACCGATAAAAATGTATTGTAAAGTTAGAAGGGGCAAATGAAGAGGCCATCATCATGTCATTCAAATAGAATGACATATCGATACAGATTTCAATTGACGTCATAGAGCAATGGAAGCCTTTGTCCTTTCTCGATCGTTTTACGTCGACGCATTCGAAATCCTTTGCGTTTGTGCTCGAAACCGTTGACGTAACGTCCAGGCCCCCGTTTAACCGACATTTTATCTACAAGCTCTTACGCTTCGGGTCCGATAAAAATCCGCCCGCAGAATATAAATCCGATGTTGTTCCGTCCGTCGGCGGTCGGCAATAAATACAAAAACCCTACGAGGGGGTAAAAGCGAGCGACTTACAATCGCCGAGGGTTTTATATTCTGACACGGGCGGTAAGGCGGCCGATCGTGGAACATCCTCCAGGAAAAACCCTTTTATCGTTTCTCGGTGGATGAAATAAAAGCGGCGTGAAGTGGTCACGCCTCGCGGAAGTGCCACTTAAACGTTCAACAAGCTTGCCCGGCCGGCGTCGACTCTAAACGCGATGGCCAACGGTTTCTCTTTGAAACGTTTCCTTTGGCCGCGCGGGTGGTAAAAGCGGGGGCGCCGAAGGAGATTGCATTTGCGGAAGTTAAATAATTAAACTACCTTAGATAACCGATGTTATAAATTGTACTAGTTACTTTCGAAAACTCGATGAAATAGAATTTTTCGAAAATATACGTGCTAGTAAATTTTTGTCCGGATTTCGGTAACGATACGTCCAACAGGACCGTCGTTAGTACAGACCCAATCAGCATCGAAAAAAAACTTTTTTTTCTGTTTCTCCGTTTCCCGTTCTCTGTGTCACGGGTTTTAATTCACTAACTCTCGAGCCGTTTGAACTAGGTGACTCAACTTTTGCTCCTTTTTTACAGTCCACTAGGTGCACAAGATATTTGAAAATGGCGGCCATATATTTTTTTCGATTTTCGACTGTTTTTTGGACATTGCTGTGAAACACGATAAGTGTTCAAAAGTTCAAGCTATCAACTTCATTTTTGGTATACATATGAAGCTTGGTTCCCCGACCTATTAAAATTGGGGGGGGGGGGGTCGGGAAGTAGTTTAAAAAAATTAAAAATCGCATTTGCAAGAGTGTAAGAAAAAATCATTTCTCGAAAACGGTTTACGCGATCAAAAAAATTCTTAAACGAGACGCAGAAGATTCGGTTCCATAGAATTTTATAGCTAAAAATTTTTCAAAAATGACTGTATTGACTATATTTTAAATCGACTATAACTGAAAGCCTGTGCTTCGGATGTCAGTTCATTTTACATGGCGACATAGCCCGCATGATCACCTAAAACTTTTGTATTTAAGGTTTTCATCTTTTGTATTAAGTGCTGTATTCAAAAATTAAGAGGTGTCTTAAATTTACAGCTATCGACTTCAGATTTAGCAGAAAGGTAGAAGTATACACCTGCATTTCATCTGCTGAAAAAGAACTTACCCAAAACTCACACAGTTTTTCAAAATTTTTGTAATTTTTTTTTGGTATGTTTTCCTGACTTCCAGTAAAAATTATTTTATCTAAAACTATCTATCTATCTATCTATCTCATACGCTGTTAGAAATATTGGAAAAAAATGAAATAAAAATCACCATTTTTCACCTTAATCCTATTACGACGTACTGCATGGTTTCAGAAAAAGTATTTTCTCCAAAACCATTTACTCTATTGCAAAAAATCATATACCGGGAAATGTGGGAGATCCAACTCAGGCTATAACCTTTATTTCCAATATTGCTTGAATTATATACAGATGCTAAAAATGTCCGTTATATATCGTAAACTGTGTCGAGAGATATTTGAAGAAATATCATTGGAACTAGCTATTATTTATCCAAATTCTTATATTTATCAAAGTTTACCGTAACTTTGAAGTCCGACGAGATGTAAAAGACACTTTATAAAGGGTGCGTGCACAATTAAGTTATATCTATTTTGTAAAACTTCCAAAGTAAGCCGCAGGAGCACGATAGAAAAACATTGCGTCCCTCAAAGACAAAAATCCCGAATTGGCTTGATTTTGAAATAAAAATCTGATCCGCGCTACATGCTACGAACTTGCCCCGCCCACCTACGATTTTTCGAAAGCAATCAAAGCAGCGTCGAAAATAATTCGTTTTTTATTTTGTCTCATCTCCGTTGTCTGTTCTCCGTTACTGAACACCTGCGGGTTTTTGATTGCGGATAACTTTCCAACTGTTAAAACTACGGGCTTCAAATTTTCCTGCGTTCTAATTCTAGACGACCCGCGGCGTCTCGCAAAACGTCGACACAATCCGACAGCCACGGCAATTTTGTTGGTTAATTCTCGCTGCACCCGGGAAGTCGCTATGAAACACTTTAATTGTACAAAATTTCAAACAATCGACTTGAGATTCGACGGGCAGTTAGATGTCCGTTTTCAGATGGAACCTCTTAAAACTGGGCTTCATCGAATGTAGCTAAATATTTTTAAAAAATTGCCTTAATTGCCTTAATTAATTATTTCTCGAAAACCCATTCTCCGATAGATAAAATTATCAAACAAGTAGGTGCCATAGATTCGAGTCAACAATCCTGTCTATGCTATGCTGTCTGTTATGGGCAAATAATATAAAATTCCTTAAAATTTGTCTTTTTCCGAAAGAAATTAATAGCCCTAACTTTAAAACAGTTGCAAACAGCGCCGTTTGACTTCAACGTTTTTGTAGGTAGCTGTAGCTGTAGCGTCTATTATGCAGGGTGCGCGAAATACTCTTTATAAAGCGTTTGGTCCGTAACGGACTGGCCAATTTGGGTTTAATGGTTGTGTAGATGATCATCTGAGCTAGCATTTTACGCATTTACCATTGTCGCATATTGTAGAACTCGCGTGATATATTAAACCAAAACTCTTAAGTCAATCCGTAAAACGATAATACCGGCAATAAATAGTATCGTAAATACGATACGCGCTGCTTAATTCCGTGGTTAGAGCGTCGGATGCGACACCGATACGGAATGTTTCGGGTTCAAACCCTATTGCAGGTCAATTTTTTTTTCTTGAAATATTTAATTTTATTATATTCTTGCGTCGTGACTGCTTAAATTTGGTAAATTATTGTAATTGAAGTTGTTAAGACGAAAACTGTAAATATTCTTCAAGTCAGGAGAAACATTTCTTTTTCCAAAACGGGTGACGGATATTGAGTGTATTCGGTGAATGAGATAAGAGAACTTTTTCAAACTTGGTTTCCGATCATAAGAATTTACAATTTATGTTTCCGATATATTTTCTTTCAAATTCGCATCCTTTGGAACATTTGAAATAACTTTTGTTAATATTTACCAATAAGTTATTTCTACGATAATAGTAAAAAAAAAACCAGCGTGCATAGAAATCGGCCCATTGTGAACTTTTGATTTCAATTTCAATTTTTTTTAGAAAACGCCTATCAGATAAAAAAAAATAATCATGCTCATCCCATCAATGTTCGATCGGATTGAGGTCGGTACTGCATGTTGGCCATTCCATAACTCGAAAACCGATTTCTGTAATGCAATCTTGCGCGATCCTTGCGGTGTACAGCCAGCCTAGCATTGTCATGCATAAAAAATCAATTCTTCTCCAATGTAGTCGACATATAGTACCACGTGATCTGATAAAATATCTTCGATGTACCTAGCAAGTGTTAAACCTCCTATCCCTTGACGACGGCGGCCCCTATGGCTGAAAACAGCCCATATCATGCAGGAACCACCTAAATAAAGGGCCCGCTCTTCATTGCAGCATTCTGCAAATCGCTTTTCTGGTAAAGGTATATTCTGGTCACACCCCAATGGGGGTCTAATGTCCAATTTAGATGTTTCGGTACAAATCGTAGTCGTGCTGGTCGATGAGTTGGATTACGTTTTGGACCAATTGCAGTTGTTTTTGGGGTCGGGTTATTTTCCTTCAGTCATCTCACTGTCCACTGACTGAGGGTCACTCTTCGAACTTCAAAGCATAGGATGCAGTCTCCTCATACCGCTGGCATATTCTTCGAACTACTGCGAGTGTCATATCCAGTTGTCCACTTTCGATTAAAGCGTTAACTTGAACGGCTTTTTAAACGCTATCCAAACGGTCAGAAATGAATAATGTGAAATTTTCACTTGTAAAAACTATTAATTTAAGCCTATAACAAGTTTATCACTAGCAATATAAATACTATAAATTCAAACATATTAAGATGTCTTCCAAATAGCATGTTTATTTTTGAGCCAGATGAACAGTTTCTAGAAAAAAAAGACTATAGTCAAAAATTTACAGTAGACCAATTTCTATTCATTTATTTGGATTTGCGCATGTGACGAAGGTAAAAATAATGTTGTTTTTCTCCATTTGTTCAATGCTTGAGTTAAAAAATTCGCGTGGTTTTGGTATTCTTGGCAGATATATTATATAGGGTGTCCCGAGAATGTGAGGAACTATCCTCTAGGCGGTATATGGTTTCTCGAAGTAACGATTTTCTTTCGAAGACTATCTAGTGGACTGACGTTATCGTTCAATGACGAGAAAGGCAATTCGTCTCAAATCTAACATTTTTTTTAAGGCACCTTTAGGATGTGCAATTTACTTGTTAAATTATAAGAGGTTCATATCACCCTGTATATGCGGCGTCCCTGTAAAAAGCAAGCTGGGTACAGTATGTCGGGTTTACGACGCGTGGCCTTTTGTCAAGGAATTTAATTAACCAACGCGGGCCTGAGCCAGATAAGCTTTCGTTGGGTTATTTAAATGCGAGGTCACCGTTTAAGGAGGACAAAGGATACCGAAGGATCTAGTCTGCGAGGATATTAAGGCGGGAAGCGGACCCTTAGCGGGCGGAATGAGGCCGGCAGGGTAATTTATTCGAGGTGTTGACTGGAATTTAAATGGCGACGGAACAAAAAGTAAAGCGGCTTTGTCTCCGCAGGTAAATCAGCGAATTGCGGATTTAGGATAGACGCCGTGTCGCAGTTTCGGTGTGTGAGAAATAAAGATGGCGACGAACGACCTCAAGACAGTTGCAGATAATTTTATGGTAAAACGAATATGCTCAGTATTGCCTAAAAACTATCTCTAAAAGGTATCTTTAAAAGCAAACGTCAGCAGATATTATATCATTTTGAATTGCTACAAAAATACCATCACAGCCTCAGAAAACTGATTGTTCCACTTTCGAGAGGTATTCATGAACGTCAGTGATTCAATATAGTCTCAATAGGGCATTGATGTCGATAGTGTACTAAAAACGAACTGTGTAAGTGATCCCCAAAGCAGTTCTTTCTGCCTTGAGACTGAGGCACACATGGGAGTTCAGAGTGATCTAAGAAAAAACCTTTAATATTATGGAGATGAACGACGACAGCACAGGTAGGCTGTGATTTGAAGAGGAAGAAGTTCTGTGCACCACTATTAAACTGTTGTGTTGAAGCCTCAGTCCAGATAATATGACTTTAAGGTGCTGCAGATGCTGCTTGATGAAGAACGACGATCACCCATCACAGCACTCAAGCCTCAAGAAAGAACGGCCAGCTCTTGATCAATATCTGTGATTCGATATAAACGAAATATATCTTCTTGATCTCAGTAAGCCATTGTTATGGTGTGCTAAACCAGGTTTCATGTATAGATCTTCCTGCTTAGAGATTTTTCAGGGATGCAACTGAAATCCAAACTGTGTATCTGTTCAAGTGTAAGTTATTCAAGGATCTGCGGTATAATTCTCAGTCAATATATTTATGGTTGGGCTTGTCCGCTGTACGGGTCATTAAAAGTTGGTTTTGAAATGATATATAATAGAGCGTAATGAAGAGTTTCCAAAAAGTAATTATATTCGCGGAAGCTCTATTGCAGGAAAAATGATAAATCGATTTTGGGTATTAGTAGTGCATTAACGGCGCCATATCCTTGACATGACTACACATTTCAGTAAACTGATAACGCCGATTGTGCACGCGCCGTGGTTTATGGCTCCGGAAACGGAACTGGTCCTTATCGCTTTTAACGCAACGAGATATAACGGCGAGCAAACAAACAGCCTATAAATTGCTAAACAGTAATTTTGTATATTTCGAATATTTAGAGGGCTCCACAAATACTAAAAAAAAAAGAACAAACGTTAGATTAACAATCCAATGAAATGATGCACAATTTTTGTAGCAAAATAGTTTACATTGGGGCCTTACCGCCATGGTAGCGCCATTATAAATTGTAAAACTATTTTCACAATTGGCAGTTGGTATTACAAGTCTCCAAATTGAAAGTAGTGTCGGCATTAGTCTGATACTACTTAAATTCGCTTAAAAATTCGAGTATTCTTAATGTGATGTAGTTTCTTAACGAATCCATCATCAGCATGTATAGGCAATTAATACATTTTTCAAAGAAACTTCCACACCCTACTGTAATACTTTTTATAAAACGGTCAAATTTTTGATCTGAATGGGTTATCTGTCAACAGTCATCGTGAATATATTTGTGGCAGCCTTTGAGAAGAAAACTGCCAGACCCAACATTTACAGAAAACCTATGCACACAGATCGATACCTTAATGCATTGTCACATCACCGTTCGGTCCAAAAATCATCGGTTATCAACACTATTGTTTATAATTTCTACAGATATTAAGCTTTCCATCAGAAAATACACTTCACCACAACCTTCCAATAGCAGTGAAGCCGAAAGCAAACCCACACTTGCCACTGTTGTCCATCCTTATATTCAAAACATCGCCGAACATATATCAAAAGTTCTAAAGAAATTTAACGTCAAAATCAGATTTACCACTGGTGCAAAAATCTTTCAACATTTTCGATCCGTCAAAGATAAAATTCCATTTGAGATGCCAGGCGTTAACAGCATTCCATGCATATGAGGCAAAGAATACATTCGAGAGACCGGACGAAAAATATCAACTATCGATAAAACTAAAATTCTTGCATGCAATCAATTCTTCTACCAACTGAAAATCCGAGAGTATATAGAAATTGAATTGAGGTGGCTTTTACTTGATGAAAATCCATTTAACAAAATAAATAAGAACCAAAAGTTCAGATTTTCACGAAATTATATATTTTCACATGACAAGTGTTTGGACAACACCGTGTATTTATCAAATGCAATATTTACAAACTGCCTGCTACTATATATCCCGAAAAATGATCATAAAACCTTAATTAATGTTGTTGTGAGAATTTAAATTTAATTATAATATACATTTGAATGTCTCATTTCGTTAATCTCCGTGGTTTTCAATAAATTTAATTTTCCACTTTTTTTAACTGTATGTAAAATATCAAAATTGTCGTCAAAAATACGTTTTTCTGTGTTTAAGGGTGTAGCATAATTAGAATCTAGACTATTGCTTTTAAACGCTCTTTTATGTTCGTTAATGCGTTTCTTGAAGGATCTACCTGTTTGTCCAATATAAATTTTAGGACCGCATTTCAACCTGTAGACACCCGATTTTTGAGATTTTGGACACTTCGTTTTGTTGTTTTTTAAAAATTTTCCTATTGTGTTGTTAGTTCTGAAAGCTATTTTTAAACCACATTATGGAAAATGTTTTGTGAAAATATATAATTTCGTGAAAATCTAAACTTTTAGTTCTTATTTATTTTGTCTATCTTTGTCTTGTCTATGAAATCTATAAGCAACCTAACAATCTTAACCGCGACTGAGGCGTTTATCTGTCACCAATATGGGAATCAGTCATTCGAGACTTTGATTATGCCCCTCAAACTATATAAATGCAGGTACAGAGTAAAATGCGAGCCAGTGTCAGTCAAGCTTTGAAGAAGCCAATAGGATGATTGGCGAAACGTTAGCTAGTTCGACTCAATAAAAACCGACGCCGGAGGAAACCAGAAGTTTTGTAAAAAGCAACTAATACATATGTCTGAATTCTCCATAGATTATGGCGAATCGATAGGAAAAACGCTGACTGACTCTACGGGACCACTCAGTAGAATTTGTATTTGAGGAAAAATCATCGTGACTTACCTTTCATAAGTCCTTGTCAGGGAAATAATGGTACGGGACGCACCGTGGGAAAGTTGTTAGTCGGCCATAGTCGTGAAGCTGGAAATAACCCCGAGATGCGCATAGTAACGAGTCCTAATGCAGTTATAAACTCTCAACTTCGCAAAAGACTTAATGAACGGGTCGTTACGGGGTTATTAACGGCCCTGATCTTCCGTTGAAGGTAGCCGGCGACTTTTTACCCCCGCCGACGGCTCTAAAAGCAACCTGCCGTAATGGTATTGCCTTAATAACTGCAGATTTGCCATCGCACGCGTGAAACCCGAATTTCGCTTTTCCACGAGGAGCAGCGTGGGTTTTATCAGTTTTGTTTCATTTTTATCATGAAATATGTTTAGTATAGTGTATAGTAGGAACAGAGAGCGAGCTAGTGGCCGAATGAAGACACATATAATTAATAATGAAATGAAATATTGCAGTATTTGCATAATAAAACAAGTGAAAAATGATTTTCTAAAAATGCTCTTGTGTCAAATAAAACAACGAAATATACGATCTGGAAACCCATAGCAGATACGAAAACAAGTTTCGTACAAAAGTTTCTTCTCCTTACGATTTGAAATATTATAATTTTGTTGATACAGGGTGTCTAAAAATTCTTGGTTAAAATGAAGGACACTTTCTTAAAAATCATGTATTGCAACGCAAATTTTACCACAGACTAAGGAGATGGTGCACTACGTAATCAGTTTGAAGATGCGCCTCAGCTTATGTCGGGTGTCCCAAATAGGTGGTGCCGTTTTGGGGAATTGAATTAACAAAATCTCAAGATTTTGAAACGGAACACTCTCTATATTTTTTTTCAGATATGTCCTTCAAATATCATAGAAGTGATAGAAACCCAAAGAACGAAATAAATACCCAAACAACAAAGGCAGCATTAATATACACGATACCAAAGAGATTTGATTTGGCGAAATATGTCTATATGATTACGAGGAGTAAAGTTAGAATATATAAAACTTGCCGTCATGACATACGTAATAGAGACTAGAGTGGAGAAAACAACCGCTAAACGTCTCTTAAAAACAACGGAAATATGAACCCTGAGATCAAGGACATACATTATTCGATCGGAAGGGAAATGAAGAAATAAGGGATATTTGTAATAGTCATAATATAGTAAAATGGGCAAGGAGTCGGAGAAGAGAATGACAGAGTGCCAAATTGGCAAATACAGGGTGCGGCAAAATGATGTTGGGATGTTAATAAAAACCAAACTACATAAAGCGAACATTTTTTTAAATTTTTAAAATGTACATTTTATGCCATTTAGGAACGTTATTTTTTAAAAATGACGTCTTTTAAATGACGCCATTATTGTCGATGCACTCTTGTAGGTTCTGGCGGAAGCGCATCATTGCCCGATGGATCATTTCTTGGGGAATTGATTCAATTTCTTGTCTTATGGCTGCCTTTAATTCTTCCAAAGTCAGCGGACGATGTGTGAAAACTCTCGCTTTCAGGTAACCCCAAAGAAAAAAGTCGCAAGGCGACAAATCAGGCGAACGTGGCGGCCAGCCAAGATCACCTCGTAAAGACACCACTTTGTTTAGGAACATTTTTTGAAGAAGATTTAGTGAACGATGCGTTGTGTGCGATGTAGCACCACTCTGCTGGAACAAAAGATGTTCTCTTTTATCGTTGTTCAACTCGTTCACTTTTGGACGCAGGAAATTGTTAAGCATATCAAAATATCGAGCTTCGTTGGCTGTTACCGTTATTCCATCTTCTTCGAAAAAGTAAGGACCCCACACGCCGAACTCCGAGACTGCACACCAGACGGTGACTTTTGGACTGTGAAGCGGTCGCTCATGAAGTTCCTGTGGACTATTTGCTAACCAATAACGGAAATATTGCTTATTTACGGTACCCGAGAGGTGAAAGTAAGCTTCATTGCTAGACATGAGTACAGCGCCTCTGGGAATGTTTTGAAGAATATGCCGGCATAAATTTGTACGGGTTTGAAAATTGTATTGCGGTATTGCGAAGGAAAAGAAACCAGACAAAACCCGACCTATATGATGGTATGAAAGCTGGTCCTCAGCATCCCAAATACTCCTGGCAAACACAGATTAGAGTCCTAGCGTAAGAAGAAGAAGAAGAAAAATTATTATTATTTGGTTAAACACACACACACACACACACCATTAGCTGTATAACAACGCAATAGCGACCTTTTTAAATATTTGGGAGTTCGGATCGAATCTCAAAGAAAGGCTGAAGAAAAAAGGACAAAACAAAGAAAGCGGTCGCTTAATTTTCTTAAACAAACGGAACGTCGGGGAAAGGTTACCGCCATTTGTTTGACGATGGATCCCTTACGTTTCGAGGGCCTCGTCGCCGAAAGAGAAATGTCACATATTAAGCTAAATCTTCCAGTTTCGCGAGCTACATTTTTCAACTCTGCCCTGCGGCGTTTCGTTTTTTCTTTTCGCCCCCCGAAGGCCCGTTTTTTTTTTTAAATCGCTGGCAATATCTGCCCCGCTAACGTCGTGCTATACCTGGCGCGCTGCCGACAAGATCTACCGCCATATCAGTAGAGCGTGTAGCGGGTTCCCGTGCCACCTCCCACGCGTTCACCCCCCACCCTCCACCCGACGAAACGCCAAAGTTATTTGTGTATCGGATAACCATATCGAAATTTATTTTCGGCACACGCGGCAAAACCAACAGACCGGAGTCGATATTTTATCCCTCTCAATAATTTCCGTCGGGTTTTTTTTCTTCTCCCGGCGATGTTATCGGTAAAACAGGAACTCCGAACAAGCCGTATCGTAAATTTCGAGCGAGGAAAAAATACGATCTGACAAAGGGTAGCGTAAATTTCACGTCGATAACGGAGGAGGCGTGATCCTCCCACGCCCTCCTCTATCACTTCTAAAAATTTTTCAAACTCTTATCGGCGACTTCTGAAACATCAAAATTGGAAGTTTATCTAGTAAAGGAGTAAAGTTGATAAAATCCTCAACGTCTAAACTAAGAACGTTTCTCTTCGTTTGTAGAGGTAGCTCCGTAGGTATCTACGAATAGTCTGGGGTATTAGAATTTAATTCACTACACTCTGAGCATAATTCTGACTGTCAGAGTGGCATCAAGTACGAATTCCGACTGAAAACCTTATACAAGATGGTCCTTAATGAATTCATCATATGGCAACCGTAGACTCTAGATGCCAAAATGTTTAAACATAACGTTGTTCCAACATTGGGGGTGAGAAAGTTGAATCTTGTAGACGGCGCTGGTAACATTACCTTTCAATGAAACATTTTAATTATAATTTTTTTTTACCCAAAATTTTTTAGAAATTTTGGATATAAAATCTCATAGGATGATAATTTTTAAGAAAAAAAGATGTTATTGTTTAATATCGATAAGCCGCTTAGTTTTCGATAAAATCAAACTTTAATGACTCAATGCACGCAGACTTTAAAGTAGGCCTTGACTTAAGATGGCGGCGCAATTGTGAACAAATGAAACCTATAGCTTTCAACTGCAACAACGAACGTTTCCCAGTTAGAAGCTATGCCGAATTGTATCGGAACGGCAGGCAGTCAAAGCCAAAACCTAAGGTTAAATTGAAGAATCTTGGCTTTAGCATGGGATGAGTCAGTAACTGTGAAACTGGAAGAAAAAATCTTAAGTGCAGGAAGAGGAATGAACAAAACGACAATTTTAAATATTCTTCATTTCACCACTGTTCAGAACTTGTTGCCTCATGACCGACCAACTAGACTAACTCTTGTCACTTGTAATTAAAAAATAAACAAATCATGCTGCTTTTCTAAGCAATATATTGTTTACGGATATTTACCAGGCGTGGCATTATCAATTGGAGGAACCATTACATTTACGAACACGGGAACCTTCATTTGGTAAGAGAAATACATTTTCAGCATGAACTTTCAATAAATTGAGTGGGATTAAATGAGAATCTTCTAGGGAAAATTCATTCCTGCCAAAAAAAGTACCTTGTTCAAAGTAAGACAAGATTTTCATCAGTTACTGAAATACTCGTTACTTGTAACCGAAGATATCGATTTGCTATTATAAAATTTGTTTTTTGGTAATACAAAAAAAAGTATTTTGGGGAATAAGCAAAGCATCCACTGATATCTGTTGTTGAGCAAAGGTGGGTTTTATTTGTTTGACTTTTTGAGTCAACAGTTTATACTCACATAACAAACAAGAATAAATTCTCTTAACACAATCGATGGCTCAGATATTTCTTCGAAAATTAGGAAAAAGTTTGAATAAAATATTCAATTTTATTAAACTAACCAAAACCTTTCGTTCCAAATTTTAACATCCTTCTCTTCAAAAGTGATAAAAAATTTTAAATAAATAATAAATTTTAAATCAAACTTTAACACACTTTAAACGCCTTTTAAACGAACAACATTTTGCTAAAGCCATTTTGGCTCGAGTGATATAATTTAATGTCTAGAATCTATGGTTACCGTATCAATTTATAACGGATCAACATGGAGGAGATGTCCAAAATACAAATTTGAGACACACTGTAAATTTAAATTAATTACTTCACTTCCAACGAAATTGTAATGTTGAATACCAACGCTATTCACTTGTCCTTTTTAAGGACACGTTAGTGAATCTCATGGTATATGAGTCCACCGGTTACGTTATTCGATAAACAACTTTACGTGTTTAAATGGCAACCTACAGGGCGGACGGCGAGGTGGGTGAAAGAAAATTACAAGATTAAAATGTAGTCGACTATAGAGGGGGGTTCGGTTATTCAGACAGATTATCCGACAAATTGGGGCCGGCGTGTATTTCAAAATATCTACGGCGACGTTAAACGCGAGCGACGTGATCAGATTCGTCACAGGTCGCAGAACTTTAAAGATTAATTAAGGAATTTCGGGAGTTTCATTCGGGAGAGAGACATTAATCTGCATAAGCGGTGAAGGATGATGCGCCGCGGGTAGATTTCGAGGTTACGAACGTGTCTCGCAAGTTTACAATTCGATTTTGGTAATTTTTCTTCCAAAAGATACAAAAATATACACGCCGAAACAAACGAAAAAGACTACCAGGGAGGAAGAACCCGATTTTTTGCTTATCATAAAGTTATCATGGATAGATGTACCTGACTGTGACTGATTTCTGAAAACGAACTGAAATAAATTTACTTCCTCAAAAAAAAAAGTGTTTTTATTCTAGTACATTTTAAACTATGCTAGTGACGTGATAGTAACTTGTGTGGATCAGTGGTGACCGTATCGACAGGGCGGATGCCTCAAAGCAACTATATAGATAGGGTTGGTGGGTCGAAAACCTATCAAATATACACCATAATAACTTCATGTTATAGAATTGAATGTAGGTAATTTTATTTAAGAAATCACCAAACTTATTTTATTATTATTAAGTTTTAGTTTAGAATTAATAACTGTAAAATAAGTATTTAAAAAAATAAAATAAATGTAATAAATTTTTTTTATTCCTAATAATTTCCAATAAGAAAAGAAATTATAAATGTAAGTGGAAAAAATAGTGAGATAGGGCGCCAATCTTTTTTATTTGATTTTCGACTTCGATTGGCAAACAGGTATCGTTTGATAGCCTGACTGAATATAATGTCATCGGGGAGCAAGCATTTTAAAAAAATAAAAAAAACCGTTTGCAGGAGTCTAAGAAAAAGGTCAAGATCCTGTGCTGCAAACATTTATTTTTGTAATTTTCAAAAATATACAGGGTATATCCGGTATTCCCAAAAAACTAATAACACAGTTCCTGTCTTAATAAAAATTATATGGTCCGTACAGACTATATAACTAACCTAACTAACCAAAACTTTTGTATTTAGGGTTTTCGCATATTGTACAGGATGTTCCGCATATTCCGTGCTATATAAGAAAGTGTGCTATATTTGCAGCTATCGACTTCTAATTTAGCAGAATAGTAAGAATGTGTATTAACATCTAATCAGTAAAAATTGGACGTAATCAAATATCACCAAGAATTTTTTTATATACAGGATGTGGGCAAAAAAATCTAAAAGACCCTGGAAATTCTTGTTAACGTAGATAAATTATTAGCCATAAATGAAAAACTATAAAACATGGAATAATTTGTTTTAGTTTGCCGTGAGTTCAAAGTTCGGTGAGACATTAAAGTCACGTTATACAGGGTGCAGTCAGTAACTTATTTCATTCTGTCGCAAGGTGAGTAAAGATGTTGCAATATGAAACGAGCTGCTATTTTTTACATTGCTAAATTAAAAATATAATGTAAAATAACCGAGCTTTATGTAGTTAACGTCGCGATTCTCCCTCCTTCAATAGTTTCTCTCGATATCAGTCTCCTGAGTTTTCGTCGTGGAAAACGAATTTGATTTTTAAAAAAACTTTATTCAAGCGAGATGACAAAAAAGCTAGCGACGTGGTTCGCACCGTGGTTTTATACAGACAAATTGCTGACGCTTTGAGAAACAAGTAATATAATATGTATGGGAACCTTTACTCAGCAGTTTACAGTATTAAAGCGTTTATAACTCCTCCGCCCTTAGATAAAAGCACGGGTACAACAAGTGCTTTTAAATAACAATATTTTCTTTTTGTTTATTAATTTTAGATTTAAATGGAAAATATTTATATAATAAATAAATCAAGATTAATATAAGTATTACGTATAACAAAATTGTCCAAACACTAGTTCTCGTAGAATATATACGTGATGACATCTTTCCAAGGTTTTCTTTTGCTTCATCCATTTGGATTTGCAGCTCCTTTATTTCCTTTAGGTTAATCGTGTCCAATGTGAGTTCTGGTGGATCGAAGATTATTTTCTGTTTATGTAGTAGTGAGAGATTCACTTCCGGTAGACGAGTGTCATCAAATCTCAATCGATTAGGGGTATAGGTTCTTAGTTCAGTTTTTCCAATTTGTACTTTGCAAATTGGGGAGGATTCGATAAGGTGGGATCCAAATAATGGAACAGTATTAATGTCGTCATTACATTGTACTGTTGCTATTATCTTCTTAGGTGTCACAATAATCCATTTTCCATTTTGGATTTTAAAAATTTTTATTTCTTGAAGTTGGATTTTAATTGGTTTACAGTTTGTTATATTAGTCTTGTGAGTTATTATTTCCACTGAACAAGGCGGGTGTTCCTTCATATAGGTAATATGTATATTTTTACACATGAACTCATTTTTTAATAGTTTTACGCATTCAGAGTCCATAAATGAGTACATATTTCCACTCAATGCAAGATATGGTTTGACCGGTATATTAACGTAATATTGCAGTTCTTGTTCACTATTAACTGGTAGCGGATACAACTGGTAATATTGATAAATTTCTGATTCTAGTAGCGGTAGTTCCAAAATAGATGTTATTATTAGTCCTCTAGAGTAGCTTTTTATTTCTATAATTTTTTCAAAATTTAATATATTTTCGATAGATAACTCGAACGGCAGTTGATTTTCTTTTAATTCTTTTTTTATGTTTTTAATTTCTTCGAATAGATCAGACGGATCAATTATCGAATTATGTAAAGTGTTTAATTTGGCAAAACTAATTGCGGTTTCAATTTTCTCAAAAATATTATATATTAAATTATACATAAAGGTAATTTGATTCATTACTACATGTATTTGGAAATACTCATAGTCATTCGTTTGTTCAATGGTTATCTTTTTAATTACTTGATCAATTTGTAATATTTTAGATTTAAGGATAAGTTGGTTATGAGAAATATTTGATATCGAATTTTTAAATGAGTTGATTGTTTTTTCTAACAGTTTTATTTGATTAATTGAATTGATTCTTAAATTATTTTGGTTTTCTTGCAGTTGTTTGATTTCTACATCGTATTTTTCCGCATCAGATTGGTCTAAGTTTCCAGTAATACATTTAATAATAGAACCGATTGGGTTTAATAAGCCTCTTTTACTTCTTATAGATAATGGATTGAGTTGACTAATTTGATTTTCAATGCGTTTTTCTAATGTTACAAGAGGGATGACTGAATTAGAATATTCGTGAAAATAATTAGTATTATTTTTAATCTGACTAATTAATATTTTTACTTGATTATAGATTACATAGAATTCAGCAACAGCTGGGTTTAAATCAAAAATTTGTATAAAGGAAAAATGGTTGGAGGTTATTTTTGCGGTACCTAGTTTATAAGGAAGGATTCCTGGATAGTTGTTCAGGTTGTGGATTTTTACTTCGTTTGCTCCGATGTTTGTGAGCCATCTGGAACAATGTTCATTATTTTAGTCTCGTTAACGTGAGTTATTTCTTTTTTATTTGTTTTTGGGTTTTCTATTTCAATTTTATTGTTATCTAAAATGTTTGTTAATATGAATGGTCCAGAAAATTTTTTGTTTAATTTACTTTTTCGACTTTCGGTGCGCTTATACACTGTTGCGCCAATTTTTAGTTCTACTGGAGTTTTGTTTTTGTTAATTTTATCGATCGTTTTTTGTTTTTTTAAAAGGGAATCATTATGTACCTTTTCGTAAAGAAGCTTAGTATTTGTTTGATGGTTATTTACGTATTCACAATATATTTGAGAAGGAATTAGGTTCATAGGGTCACGTGTATCAGTGTGTCCTAGTGTTAATTCAAAAGGCGTAAAATTAGTATTTGAGTGTATAGTACTGTTATATGCAATGATCGCATAGGGCATAAGTGAAATAATATCGGAATTTTTATCTATTTCTTTCAATAGGCGTAAGTGTTCGATGAGGGTTGAGTGAAAACGTTCGATAGGTGAATTGGATTCGTGGTGACTCGGCGTTGTGAAATGGATTTTAATTTTATGTATTTTTAATAAAGAGTCTAGGACGTCATTTTTAAATTCTGTTCCGTTGTCAGAAACAATTTGTTTTGGTATTCCATAGAATGAAAAGAAATGTACTAATTGTTGACATGCTGAAATCGCAGTTCCAAAATAGGGCAATGCCTGTCCAAACTTAGAGAATTTGTCGATTATAGTTAAGAATTTTTGTCCGCCGGCAATAAAGGTATCGACGTGTATGATTTCAAATGGTTTAGAAGGTGTTTCAGTTAACATTAAAGGTTGATCTGGTGGTTTTCGTTGATATTTTGCTCGCTGGCAAATTTCACATTCGTTAATATATTTTGTAACATCTGACTTTAAGGATTTCCAGTAATAATTATTTTTTAAGAATTTACAAGTTTCTTCTATGCCTCTGTGATTAGTTTTACCTTCATGTTTATATTTAATTAATATATTTCGTTCTTCCGGTTCAACATTATTTATTAATTTTGTGCATTCGATTAGTTTATAATTTTGAAAATGTTGGGCGATTACTTTTTGTACAATTGGTCTTAGTTGTTGAGATAAAAAGTGAATATACGTCTTTTTGTTATTTAAATGTTCTTTGAAGAATTTTGTTAAACTAATTTCTTCTTCTGGAATTGTTGCATGTAATATATTATGACCGTCGAAGTTTTTAAAGTTACATTTAACATAAGTAGAATACGGAGATTTCTGAAGTATTATCTGATTTGGTTTGTTGTTAATAATTTCATTTAATATAGGTATTCCTTGTAAAGATTCGTCAGTATTTGTACTATGAATTGTATTTTCAAAAGCCGGTCTTAAAAGTTTGTTTTCGAGAATGATTATTTTTGGGCTCTTAGGACGTTTATTTTCTATTTCTTCGAGTGTTTTCGAAATTTCATTTGAGTCTAATTTATTCGGATCAAAATCGTTGTCTAGAAATTTGTTAATATCAAGATCAATATCTCCAGGATTATTGTAAATAGAGTCGGTTTCTAAAGCATTTAATTTTATTCGTGACAAGGCGTCCGCATTTGTGTTTTGTTTACCATTTTTATAAAGAATTTCATAATCAAATTCTTCTAGTTTAAGTCTCCATCTCATAAGTTTTGAATTTGGTTCTTTTAGGTTAAATAACCAGACTAATGGTCTGTGGTCTGTAAAAATTTGGAATTTTCTACCGAAAAGATACGGTCTAAAATATTTACAGGCCCATACTATGGCAAGTAATTCTTTTTCCGTTGTAGAGTAGTTTTGCTCGGTGTCATTAAGTGTGCGAGACGCGTATGCGACTGGGTTATCGTTTGGTGGTGTGCCTTGTGATAATACGGCACCTAACGCGTAATTTGATGCGTCTGTAGTTAACACGAATTGTTTTGAAAAATCTGGATATTTTAATATTGGGGCATTTATTAGTAATTGTTTTAAATGGTTGAAAGCTGTAATAAATTCGGGGCTGTGTTCTACTTTAGATTTTTTCTTTAGACATAAGGTCATTGGTTTTGTGATTTTAGCAAAATCTTTAATGAATCTTCTGTAGTATCCTGCCAATCCTAGAAATGACTTAATTTCTTTTTGTGTTTGGGGGAGAGGAAAATTTTTTACTACTTTTATCTTGTCAGGATTTGGACTAACGCCTTCTTTAGTGATTTTATGACCTAAATACGCTACTTCTTTATGTAGAAATTCTGATTTATCTAATTGAATTTTAAAGTTTGCCTCTCTTAGTCTCTGAAAAATTTTTCTTAATCGATCAATGTGTTCCTGTAGGGATGTGGAAAAAATTATAATATCATCTAAATATACTAAACAGATTTCGTTTTGGAAGCCTCTTAGCACATTATTCATAACACGTTGGAACGTCGAGGGTGAGTTTTTCAATCCGAAAGGCATGCGTTTAAATTCGAAAAGTCCAGTACCAGTAGAAAAGGCTGTCTTTGGGATGTCATCGGGATGCATTTCTATCTGATGAAAACCGTTAGCTAGATCCAGAGTTGAAAAATACTGAGCTTTACCGAGTTTATCAAGAATATCTGAGATATTAGGCAAGGGAAATTTATCATCAATTGTTTTTTCATTAAGTTTCCGGTAATCTATGACAACGCGCCATTTACGTTTATTTGATGCATCTAATTTTTTTGGTACGATCCATATAGGACTACTCCATGGGGAATGTGAGGGTTGGATTATATTATTTTTTAGCATTTCGTCTATTTGTCTATTTACTTCGGCTTTATGTATTTCAGGATAACGGTAATTTTTTGTGTAAACGGGGGTTTCGTCAGTTAGATTAATTTTGTGTTTAATTTGATTCGTGAAAGATAATGGCACTTTATCGCAATAAAATATGTCTCGATATTCGTAACATAACTTCCTAATTACTTTATATTCTTCCTTATTACAGTGATTCAGTCTTAAATTTTTTAGATTTTCTTTTTGCAGATTGTCGAAATTACTTATTGGATGTTCGATTAAATTTTCATTGTTATTTTCTAATTTTTTTATGAAATTAGTTTCACATTCATTTATTAATTCTATTTCTAGAGGTTTAATAAATTGTATACTAACAGGATTTTCAGATGTGTTAGTAATGGTTGTTAACGCGAATGAATCGACAATTTTTACTAAAGCTTCGGGCATTTCAGCATTTACAAATTTTTCGTATTTTAAGATTCCTATACCATTTTGTTCTGTCACGGGTATTTTAACTTTATGTGTTGTTCTTGGTTGAATAATAATTTCATCGAATTTAAATTTGGAGTCGTCAAAATTTTTATTTATTTTTGGATCCGCTGGGGTGTTTTTAATATTATGTTGGTAATACAGTGGAATTATTACATTCGGTGTTTCCAGTGTAGACTCGCTAATATTTATTTTTGATTTTATTTGTTTCAAAAGATCTACTCCTATAAGTCCATCAAATTTTGGAGAAAAGTTAAAAAGATAGAATTTATGTTGTTGATCAGGACAATTGAAAGAAGGAAATAATGGTATTGTCATTACTTCATTATGAACAGATGTTGCATGAGCTGACATTACTGAAAAATTTTCAATATTTATAAAGTCTGGGTAATATTTGTAAGCTAACTGTGGATTTATAAAACTTTTCGCGCTACCTGTATCTAATAGAAATTGAGCATCAAGTTCAGGAAAATAAACTATTGGTAAATCAGAATGATTATAATTATTAACATATATTGAAGTGTAGTTTTGGGGAAAATTTTGCGTTAAGTTTGGTTGCTTGTATTCGGAGTTTCCTGAAAATTTCCGTCCTGTTCTTTATAACAGTAGTTATTTTCGTCTAATTGATATATTTGATCGGAAAATTCTTGTGTATCATAATTTGTGTCGTAGGTGTATTGTTCTTCAAGGATGGGATATTCGTGATAATAAAAATCATAAGGATTTTCACTTTCAAAATTTGATATTTCGTTGTTTGAATTAGCTTGGGGGGTTGTGGATTGATTGTCAATCTCTTTTGCTAGATAGTAATTTTTATTTGGTTGAATTTGATTTATACGGGTATTGCCTGATGAAGTATCCATAGGTTCCGGTTTGTCAAATTTTGGGGTTGGATTTTGGTTATATTGATTAAACATCGGTCTTGAAATTGAATGCATAGGTCTTTGCATAAATGGGTAAGGTCTTGGATTAAATTGATGTCTTTGGATCATCGGGTTAATTCTTTGAATATTCGGGAAGTTTTGTCTTTGATTATTTTGGAAATTTGGTCTTGGAATATTCTGAAAATAAGGTCTTGTTTGGAAATTATTTTGAAATCTCGGGGGGTTAAAATTATTATAACTTGGTCGAATTGTTGGCGGTTGAAATGGGCTAGTGAAATTTTGTGAAGCTAATGGGTAATTAATTGGGTATTGACCTAATAGAGGTTTTGGCTTATTTTGCATTGCAACAGGTGTAGTTTTGGTTGAAATATCAACACGATTTTTATAAGCGATAAAATTTTCTTCTTCTAACGAAAACGACATGGCTTCTTCGAGAGATTTTGGATTTCTTAAACGTACAACTAACTGCATATGGTAATTAAGACCGTTTATAAATGTTTTTAAAATTAGATCTTCAAATTGGATAATTTTTAGAGTTTTTATATTGATATCTTCGCATGTAGAGTTAATTTTTGAAAATAAAATACTGCGGGCATCTTGCAAGCGTAAACCAAAATTATGCGCACTTTCGCTACTATTGGGTTTCATTGAAATTATATCCTGTAAAAGACAATCAACTGATCTTTGATCGGAGAACGTTGCCAGAAGGGCTGTTTTAATTTTTAACCAACTATCGAGTTCAGAACGAGAAGCTATTAAATCAGCTGCTCTACCAATTAATTTACTAATTATTGTATCTATTAAACAAACATTTATTGATGCATTTGGGTTATTTACATTTTGATGATTAGTTAGAAAATTTTCGCAGATTCTAATAAAACGATTTATTTGTTTAGGATTGCCGTCGAAATGAGGGATGTTATCCGCTTGGTACCTAACTAATTGAAGATTCACCGTATCCGGCATTGTGTTTAAATTAGTGTCAGAATCGGAATCGGAATCAGATGATGTATTAAAATTATCGATAGAAGCTACTCTAGGTTTCAACTCTAATGTTTCAAAACGAGAAATTAATCTTTCCAGTTTGAATCAGAAAAATATTTACAAAAGAAAAACTTACATTAACAGTGAGAGAACGACGATTTTCATTCCTGGTTGTTTCGTTTCTTAATCTAGTTTTCCAATAGGATGAGCGATGCTTGTCTCTTCCCTGGGCTACGTATGAAATTCGGACGATTTTTGTTCCTTATTTCGCACCAATAGGGTTGTGGACGATGCTTGTTCCTTCCCCTGGCCAATTGAGCACTTTGCACCCACTTGAACAGTTTTTTGTGTTGTTCGGATTTCGCGAATAAACTCTTGAGAGAGACCAAACAGTGTCGATTTTGGAATGCTTGTTTCACGGAGTAGATGTATAGTGCCGATATAAGCAACAGAAACCGTACATAACCTCAATTTCCTAACCCCCCCGCAGCGGGGGCCCCCCGCGCGTGGCGTCCTAGTGTCCCCCCTGTCTACCAGAGTGCGCTCCGCCCCCCACCCAGCTTGTGTAGCGTCCTGTTTTGCCCCGGTTCCGCCCGTCGCTGCTAGATGTCGCGCGCTTGTGTAGCGTCCTGTTTTGCCCCGGTTCCGCCCGTCGCTGCTAGATGTCGCGCGCTCCGACCGTCGTAGGCCCCCCCGGTAGAGGGCGGTGACGGTGCGGCGCGGAGACGGTGTGGCGCGGTGACGCGGGTGATCGGGTCGTCGGTAAACAAGTCGAGTGACTTATACAGAGTGTCTCAATAATCACGGTTTAATAAAAGAAAAACTATAGATACAATAGTAAATATTTATTAGCTCATATGTAGACAACGTAATGCTTCGTACAAGTGGTGTTTCTGGTCCATGAGATTTTCTACTTCATCGCGGTCGAGGATAATTTCGTCGCCATGATCCTGTTTCAGTATCAACTCACAGCTCTCTTCTTCGTTCGAATAGGTCACCTCGATACTGCTCCCGATGTAGACTGTTATGTCGTTCCAGAACATGATTTCTCCCACCTCGTCCTCCAGAAAGAACAAAAAATCCCAAAAATCCTGGACTTGAAAATCTATGTGCTTGTTCTTGAAGATGAAACGGACACCTGAATTCTTTATTTCGAAAATCGTGTTTTCATCGATAGTGACCACTTTGTTACACATTGCGACAAACAGACTGACTTCGGTATCAAATTCAAATGTACTTATATATCAACAACCCCCCACTATCGGTGTAATTAAGAGAGATATTTACATTTAGTCAATTTGAATAAGCATTTTGCCAAAAGAAGCAAACAAGCGCACGTAGTTACATATAGCGGGATTAAAATAGTTTTTCGATCTGCCGAGATGTTGTATTCGTTACCGCAATTGTCGTTAACGCCGCCGCTGGTGTTATTGGAATTCTTGATAGCGATCGTTTGCCATTCGCCGTGGTCTTCGTAGCTCCGGTTCGCGAAAACGAAACGTACCTTGTAATTTAAATACGGCTTATCTGCGGTAGTGTTATTCGACAATGACACGCTAAAAGTTTGTAGCTTGTCGATTCCGTTGACCTGAGCGAGTTGCATACGCGTCCACGTATCGGGCCAAATGCACCGATTTTTGAAACAAACGAACGCTTCAATCACATCCTTAGGTTTATGTATATAGAAAACGTTTTGTACCACAGCCGACAACAAAACAAAGTGAGCACTTAACAAAACCATGTTTCTAGCCCGAATGAATCTATCCTAGATCTCGGTAACTGCTTTTATAACACTCAAACAATAATGACATTTATTCTGGGGAGGTGCCGGGCCGTCGATATGCATTTTGCTGTCCGGTCTGTTATAGTGAACAAAGCAGGGCAAATGAGTTTGCAATTCAAAATTGTTGCGATGTCGTACTGGTAACTTATGCCACATATTTAACAAATCGTGCGGTCTCACATGCTCCAAAAAATGTTGCACAGGAATCAATTCAAGTTGATCGGTATCCAAGCTTCTAAAATCGTCGAAGAAAACTAACTTCTTATTCATTGTTGTGAAAGATCGATAACTTTCTTAACAAATCTCTAATTTGTTTAAAGACACTCTCTGTGGGACAATTAATTGCGACAAGACTCAAGTCTATTTCACCGACTCTCGTTAATTTATTCAAAAATTCGTTGTATTCGTAATACGTTTTCTCTTTGAAAAAATACAAATGTCCGTTGGTGTATCGAAACGCGCCCGACAAATCGTCGGGCAGACCCGGAAACAGTTCCGTAGTAAAACCGTGTTCACTCGCACTCAAAGAACACTCGTCTATTTCTGCATAGTAGCGTTTACCGTAAAATATATACGTTCGACCGCCATACGTATTAAAAATAGCGTTCACTGTTTTACCCGCAGGCACACCCAGTCGCTGGACGCTTTGTCGGTCGCCCACTACCGTGAAACTCGGGAAGTGAAGTAAATAAAACGAATCACCGGTGACTACCAAAAGTTGTCCGTTGGGTCTCTGGTAGATATGCGAAATAGGAGCGTAAATAGGGACATAATCTGATATCATTTTAGGTTCCATGTAGACTTTATCACCTAATCTTATTATCCAAACCCATTTGTCGTAAAATAGATACATATGATGGTTAGACGTAACCAAAAATATGGATGGATTTACGTGACACAAATCTGGTACTTTTGTTTCGTTTTTCCCTATCGGAGGTTTCGTAGTTGTGGTAGTAGTGGTAGTTGATGTTGTTGTGGTCGGAGTTGTTACGCGGGCGGTGGTTGTGGTTTTTTTACCATATAAACGTTGAAGACCTGCAACATCGTCGTATGACAATGTCTTAGAATTTAAGCTATACCAAGGGTACATAATGGCATTGCGATCGTTACTGTGCGCCAAACCCAACGTATGTCCAATTTCGTGGAACAACACAGTAAACAAGCTCGTTTTTCCTCCGGGCGCAGGCACTTCTAAACCGTAGTACCAATCTTCGGATTTATCCAAATGAACTTCCACGCACTCTTGTTGTTGATTTGGAAAAAATGCATGTCCTAATATGTTACCCCTTCCGTCAAAAGCAAAAGGGCAGGATTCGTTCCCTTTACATCTTATGCTTTGTCTGTGGGTAGTATATTTGTCAGACATCAAAATCATTATATCCGGCTCTGAGTAATTTAAGAAAAAATTTAAATTTGATTCATCACTCCATATTTTAAAAACCTCGGTTGCCAGCACTTTTAACTCTTGATAGTGACTGGGCGGTACTTGAATATACCAATTTAAATCCGTTTTCTGCCATCGCGAAACAGTCGTGAAGGCATTTTCTATTACACCACATCGGGGTTTATTTATTAGTTCGACGGTTTCGTTATTAAGAGTACCATCCACCGGTAAATTATAGAAATCCTGAAAATCCATTAGGGCACGTTGCAAACTCGACGCATTGATCTGCGTTAAAGATTCGTTGTCGTTAGGTGAAAGGAATCCGAATTTTTGTAAATATTCAATCACACCTTCCTCGGGCAGCGCGGCGACTATCGTCGACACGTCCGAACAGGTAGTAAAGACAGCGTAGCATAGCAACAAGACTCTCATCTCGTTCAAGGTCAGTAAAATACTAAAATGTATTCGGTTCCTAGCTAATCTTTTATAGGTAAAATAACAAAGAGAAGTGATGAACCAAACGCTTTTAGTCGCTATTTTGCGTGAGATGACGCAGAATATTACTCGAGAAATGGAACGAAAAAAGAATTATACTTCAATAGATTACAGTTTCGCAGTTTGTATTCATATCATAGCATTAGCGTGCTTTATTTTTACGTGTAAATGTATTATTAATTTTTTTGGATTGAAATAAAAAGTCTTATTTAAATAAAAAAAGTTTTATTTCATACAGGGATCCTTGAATACAACCAATTATATAAAAGGGCAGAATTTCTCAACGCGCACATGCGCAGTCTTCCTCCGGAGTGAAACATGCAATGGGCGTGATCCGGTTGAAATTTCGGAGGATTCAACCAATTATCATCGTCGAATTTCTCCACGTTAATGACTCTGCATGCGACATCCTCCTGATCCATTTTCGACATTAAAAATTCCATTTTTGATCTTCCTCTCACGTATATCAAGTCAGCATTTTCTATCAGTAGTCCGATCAACGTATCAATGTCGGAATATTGAACAAAACCAGAACTGTATTTGAGACCGTGATGATATTGTTCGAGCCAGCGTACCGTTCTTTTTTCTGCACCGGTCAACGTGCAATATTCACGCGGCGGTTTCAAAACGTAATGACTAATTTGACATCCATTGTAGACAGCCATTTCTTTAACGACAAATCCATCTTCTAACTGGAAGCCTTGAATATCTACCGCAACGATGCGCATTTTTAATATGACTGGTTAAGATTAGGTTCCTCCGGCGGTATTTATGTTAGATTTCGAACAATCTCGCTGAGCGGTAGTTGTTCCACGATACAATCGTGAATGATGATGCAATAGGCACGTGTATTCGCGGGAAATCCCTTTTTTGCTTCGATGTCTAACTTTACGTCGACAGTGCTGGATTTTACACTGTCGTTTCTTCGAGAACAGTCAATGACGAAAATCGCGCAGTTTTTGAAAGCCATATAGTCAAGCAACGCAGTTTTTTCCTCACATCCCTTATAACTGGGGTAGAAATCCGTGTAATTGTGATGCGCTTCCACGAAGTCATTCTTTTCAAAATCTAATCGTAAACGTTCGTGAGGGTAATATTCTCCGTTTAGTGTTAATCTTATATCCGTTACGTCGACGTGATCGAAAAGCGTCGCATTTTTCGCTTCGTTGTCTTTGCGATTTGTTTGAAAAGCGACTATTACGTATCGGGGGCTTTCGATAGCCGCGCACGTCTTGACAGACCAAATTTCTTTGGTAGAGCCCGCGGTTAGGGCAGGATATTCATGAAGTTCCCATCGTCTATAGGGTATCAATATGGGTTGATCTAATCTAATCGATTTCAGCAGAGCCAATTTGATTTCGTCGTTTGGAAATATGTGCTTGACCCTAAGATCGACACTATCAATTTTTAATTCCGCCGTTGTTTTAATTGCACTGGCCGCAACACCGCCCATTGGTTTAATTATCATACAATTTTTGTCATGTCTGGCTCTTACCAATCTTATGGTTTGTTTTCCACAAGTTATCATATTATAATCATTAAATATGTTTAAAAAGTGTCGTAACGGGATTCGCATGCTAAAATGTCCATTTTCTGTATCGTGAATCGCATTTTCAGGGAAATTCCAGCCGGAAATATCTAGATGCGATGAGTCATCTTTCGAGTAACATAGATAACCTCTAATCGTACTAACTATACCCGGATCACGCACGCTATCCACTTCTTTCCCATTCAGCTCGTACGATATAGTTTCAAAAAAAAATGCTCCTGCATTGTTTACAAATTGCACTTGGTCGGTTCCCGTGAGACGTTTCAGCGATCCCTTAATGCAAATAGCAGCGTCGTACATAAGCAGCCAGGCATCTCCTTGATTGATCGTGATCTCAATGGTGTCGTTGTTCAAAAAAGATTTCACAAAGGGATGATAGGTGCGGGTCTCCACGCGCTGGATAGATTCATCAAATTTTGGCTTTCTGTGTATGTCGAATATTTGATTCGATAACATCGTAGCCCAGTGATCGGAGAAATTGTTTGTTGCTCAATGTAAGACGACCTTTACGGATACGCCTCGGTTTTGTTACTAACCCTACCGTTTGGATGTTCGCTTTTTTATATTCACCAGCGTCTCCGATTGAGTTGAAAATCAACATTACGTTAATTTTTTAAGTTCCAATCTAATGATGATTTCTTCACCTCGGAAATTAACCAACTCAAAGTTTTGATCCAGAACCTGTAGGGTAATGTTGTAGATTTGTCGTTTGTTTACTGGCAAGTACGTTAGATATTTAGGAGTTTCGTCGATGGCGTACCCCGGATCGACGGACAAGGCAAACTCGTAAATTGTGTGCGAAGGTCTGTCGTTGTAGAACGCTCCAGACGTTATGTTACTATCTACATGTATCGTTCGCACTTTTATTATATCCACGGGTAAATCTGAGGAATGCATAATATTGGGCTCCAAAATTTTCTGTGAAAACCCCAATAATTTTCCGATACTGTCCGAGTGTTGTTTAAAGTTTACCCCGTATACGGGGCTGTAGATTTCACACTTTATCGTATTATTGTTGGGTTTGATTGATATCTCCTCTATTAACTTTGGGATCGTATTCTTCTCTTCCTTATTTTTTGGCAGATGTTCGTTAATGTAGGTTTCAATGTCGCTAATTTCATAGGACCCGGTCGGAATTTCAATTACGTTTTCTTTATTGTTACCATCGAAGTAGTAAAATTTATTCGAACCCTTATCTATGTTGGGAATGTTGTTGTAAGAGTGGAATCCAATCAGCGCTAAACCGTACTCTACATCTTCATCCAACTGCAGCGGATTGACAAAGTCGATGGATAATGTCGACGTGTTCCCTTTTAACGTAAATATGATCGACATGTTGACTGCTTATAGGTCCGCGATTTCAGTCCTTTTTATAGAGAAATTGCAAACACAAATGACCGCAATTGTATTGCGTAAACTTTTGATATCTATCGTGATTATAGTAGATATTGGCGCTGTTGCCGAAATATTTAACAAGTTCTGCGGGTGGTTTAAGGTTACCGAAACTGTCAAAATACTCAACATCGTTTCCCTTCCTCTTTTTGTATGCTACCCAGTGGGTTCCTCTATTTCGACGAACATCCAAATTTACGATTCCGCATTCTTGCGATCTGATTCGACGGGGTAAACTATCTCGCATAAAAACACCCCTGAAGTGAGGAATTTTTAATTTGCGCGCCAGAGATATTAAATCGACGTCGTATAGAGCCCTTCTGGGTAGCTTTATTGGGAGTTTTTTTGTTTCTTCAGATAAAGACCGAATCCGCCGCGCGGACTCTTTTTCAAGAATAGACCCGATCCCTTTTTTCCAATCTCTTCCATAGCTCGGTTATGGCGGTTGTCCTCTTCGAGTTTCTTTCGTGCGTTTTTCGCATCGATGACAGTTTTAGCGATAGCAGCGGCTCCGCCCGAGAGCGAACCTAAAGCCCCTAGCGCTCCTAATAACGGTAAAAGTGGTAAAATACCGCCCGATTTTGATTCGAACGGTATAATTCTAGGTACCCTAATTTTTTTACGTCCTCCCGCTTTTCTTACAGCGGCTCTGCCAGCTCGAAGCGCTTCCAGTGCCGATCTTCTAAGCATTTTAGGGTTATCGATATGAAACAATTGTTTCTTCTTTAATGCATTGCGAACCTTTTTCACGACACCCTGTCGAAACGAAACAGAGGGACGCCGTTGTTGACCCATACCGAGCTTACGTTTAGTTTTCATAGTCGCGGTGACAAAGAATGCGGCAGCTTTTTCACCAAACTTTGCGTCTTTAGATTTTACTCGCTGCCACGCACGCGTTTCCAATTCTTTATCCGCTTTATGACGTTCGTCTAACGATTTGTTTTGCGAATAGGCAATGTCGTGTACCTTACACGCAGCGTCCAAAGGATTCACCCCGCTATCGCCTCGGTTCAAGCGTTTTTCCAATTTTGTACCGGGACCGCAAAACTGGTAACCCGGAATGTGTACTTCAAAAGGTAACTTGTTAATAAGCGTGTTAACGAGACCACTTCCGGACGCGAAGCATAACATACTAATTAAAGGAAATTGCTTGTGTCGTATATATATATACGAGGTGTCTCGAATAAACATTGTAGTCATGCGGGTGGTGCAGCAGAAACTCAAGCTCCCCATCGATAATTTAGATTTGGTTTGCGGAGATGGTTTCTTTAACAAAAGCAAACACGGTCAACTGCTACCCAATTCATTTAGGGCGGTGTTTTGCGGACCTAGCGGTTGCGGCAAAACCAACACCATGTTAGCGCTACTCTTTAACCCCAACGGGGCAAGTTTCGAAAATGTTTACGTCTACTCAAAGTCGTTGTATCAACCAAAATATCAACTGTTATCTCGCGTATTGAGCAATGTCAAAGGAGTTGGATATTATCCCTACAGTGAAAGAGACTCGATAATCGACCCCAGCGACGCGAAAGAGAATTCTCTGTTTATTTTCGACGACGTGGCGTGCGACAAGCAAGATAAAATTCGCGAGTATTTTTCGATGTGCCGACACAAGGCCATCGACGCTATTTATCTCTGTCAGACATACTCCAAGGTACCCAAGCAATTGATACGTGACAATTGCAATATTGTCGCGTTGTTTAAACAGGATGACATGAATTTACGTCACGTTTATGATGAACATGTCTCACCCGACGTTTCATACGACACGTTTAAACAAATTTGTTCCGAGTGCTGGAAAGAAAAGTACGGCTGTTTGATAATTGTCAAAGATTTCGACGTAAAAAACGGACGCTACCGCAAGGGTTTCGACAAATATATAAAAGTCGATATTTAATTGTCGATAGAAACAGTCATGAAGGCGACGTCCGCCGACATCGCCGACGCGGCGCTAAAAAAAAAAGTAAACGAGTTGTCTAGATCTATTCGAAAGAAGTATTTAACATTAAAATTGGGTAAGAGCGAAGAGGATGCGTCAATTCGGAAGCTTTTCAAACCCGTCAGCGAGCCGCTAGAACGTATAGCAAAAATAAAGCTATCACCGTCACCGGCAGAAATAAAAACTGAACGTCGAGGTGTCAAGCGGGAACACAAAAAGGAACCGAACGAAGAAACAAAAAATAAGGTTAACGTATCATTTTTGCCTATGGAAGAAATTCAGGAAACGCCGGATCCCAATAAGAGCGTTGAGATGCAAAATATCGATGAGGAGGAAGATGATGTGTTTGACACATCGAGCGTGGCCAACGCATCCCTTCAATCATACCTGGAACAATATCCAGAAATTTCCCATTCATATATTCAAAATTTATGGGTAAAATCGCCCGACACCGATATTGTTTACGGACCCGTTTACGACAAAATATCATCCAAATGGTTTCTCGGCAATAAATCGCTGGATTTTCATCAAGGATCTGGCGATATTATTGTAGACGGCGAGAGATATTCCGGTACCCGCGGCTTGTATAATTTGGTGTTTTTAAAAGATCCCATAGCATACACAAAAGACGATTTGGCACAATATAAAAAAATAATGGAGGCTACCCAGGTGCACAGGGACGCGATCGGACGTCTGAAAGGCGCATCGACTGTACCAAAATATACCAAGGTCATCCGACCCTTAATAAAATCTCAGTCGCGTTCGTACTCGTACAGCGGTCAAGGTTATAATATGCGTTATAATGACGCTCCTACTGAATATGTATACTGGGACGACGTCAATGAACTCGTAGAGCGTCTGAAATTACTAATCGCGTCGAAACACGCAGGCAACACGTCTCATGATAACGAAATAGTTTCAATCGTTGAAGAGCTAAAAGAATCAGGTTTTATACGTTAGTTTAACGATGAGTCTGGACAAGTTTGGACGTTCTAGCGCGCTGCGACGACCCTTCACTAATACTGTGATTAGAAGCGCCCTCGACTATATGCCAGACGGAAACGTCAATATGAACAATTTAAAAATTTGCAATGTCCAAACGCCTAGCGACGACGGTGACGTGGCTAACAAAAAATATGTGGATGAGACAAGTAATTTATTAAAAATTGCATTGAGAAAGATTATTGGACAGAAACTCGAAGCGTACACGAAAAGATTACAAATTGAAGACAAAACTAAATTCTCGCGTCTTGAAGAACAACTGAAAATGAGTAGCACTACACTCGAAAATGAAATTATGCAGTTTCGCGAAGTTTTCCACCAAAAGCTAAGCGAAATGAGCGCAAAGAAAGATTTGGAAAAGCACATGACAAAAGTCGCCGTTTTGTCACAGCAATTTCATGATATTGTAACCAAAATGGAGCGACTTACGAACGAAAATGAGAATATAATGAAGGTATTGAAACAAAGGGTTTTAAATCCTCCATCGCAACCGAACACACATTATGAATAAAGAGAAGGTACAACTGGTTCGAGAACTGCACAAGCCGGCACGCAGAAATTATGCTCGCCGCCGGACTATAATACGAGGGATGGATGACCTGTGGCAAGCGGATCTGGCCCAATTAGATCGCTACAGCAAACAAAACAGAAATTTTAAATTCGTGCTGGTTGTGATAGACTGTTTCTCAAAATATGTATGGTGTCGCCCGTTGAAAACCAAAACCGGGGTCGAAGTCGCCAAGGCGTTTTCCAAAATTCTCAAGGACGGACGGCACCCTCAAAACTTGCAAACGGATCTCGGTAAAGAATTTTACAACGACACGTTTCTGAAACTTGTGGATAAGCATAAAATTAACCACTATAGTACGTATAGCATAAAAAAGGCCTCAATTGTCGAACGGGTGATACGTACCCTCAAAGAGAAATTGTTTCGACATTTTTCTTTACGCGGGACGTACAAATGGATCGATGTGCTCGCCTCTATCGTTGATGAATACAATAACACAAAACATAGAACGACGGGTACGAAACCCATCGATGTGAGTAAGAGCAACGAAAAGAGAATTTTGAAAACCGCGTATAGTAGCATAAAAATATTCGGTCCTCGTAAACTTAAAGTCGGCGACATCGTTAGAATCAGCAAAGTCAAGCACGTTTTCAACAAAGGTTATACACCGAATTGGACCACGGAATTGTTTAAAATTGTTAAAGTACGGGTTACTAACCCCGTAACGTATTTGCTTCAAGATATGCAGGGTAAACCCATAATGGGCGGATTTTATGAAGAAGAATTGCAGAAGACAGTTAACCCGGACTTATATCTCGTCGAAAAGGTGTTGCGCAGACGAGGCAATATGGTTCTCGTGCGCTGGTTGGGATTGGATAAGTCGCACGATTCGTGGGTAGACAACGTAGACGTTTTGAAATAAATTTAGTCTCGATTTAGAAGTTCTGACATAAATACGTGTATATGATGGCTCAAGAGAAAATTGTGACATCCAACGAATTGTATAATTTATTGGAAAATTTCGAGTTGCAATTTCCTTCATCAGAAGTGCTCCCGTCCAGCTTCGTTCCTGTAGAGCAACAAACCAAAAAATCTGCGACCAAACGAAAACAAAGTGCGTCGGTCGTATCCCGCAAGAAGAAGAAGAAAACTACCACAAGTGAAGCGTTTGCAGCTCCAACGTCATCCGCTGATTGGCTCGAAGTGTT